>NC_090438.1:724871105-726121105 GCF_031143425.1 Pleurodeles waltl
GCCTACCGCCACGGTGACGGCCGCCAAAAGACCGTTGCCACAGCTACCATCTGTCTGCCAGATTATTACCACAGCCGGACTTCCGCCACAAGAAGGGCAGAAATCCAGCTGTGGCCATTCTGGCGGATGGTGGTAAGGTGGCGTTGCTACCACCAGCACTGCCATGCCAGTAGACTGCCTCCAGCCATATCATGACCTGTGATATGGCCTGTCGCTGTTCTGCTGGAGGGCGCTGCTGGCGGTAGCAGTGCCCCATCCCGTTCCATGAAGAAAGACCACCTGGATGAAGGTAAGTTGGGCTTCCAACAGGGGAGGGGAGTGGAGAGTGTTGTGTGTGTGTGGGGTTGTGTGCATGAATGTGTGAGTGTGTGCGGCTGCTACCGCCATGGCGGTCTAATAATGAGGAGGTATGTACCTGAAAGCCTGTTGGCGGTACTGCCGCCACATTACCCCTCACCTCCGGGGTCATAATGACCCCCTGTGTCTTTTAGGCAAGAGTAAGAGCAATCAGAACTAATATATTTCATGTTCATGTTGCAATCCAACTCCTTCCCCAGGCAACAGGTCAGCTTCCTCACATGATTCAGAGACAACGGTTGTTTCCTCAAGCTTCTTTAAGAATTCTGCCCAGTCTGTAGGGAAGATTGCATCAGCAAGCTCCTATATTTGTAGCATAGGCCTTCTAAGTTACACTGGTGTGCAGCTCCTCCTTGGATATAGAGAAAATGAGGAACCCTGTTTTTGTCAAAGGATAAGGGACCTAATACCCATGGACAGTCATGAACAATCTCTTATATCTTTTGAATTTTTGTGACCCCCTCAATCCTGGAGGGGTATGCACGATCCGTTCATGCAGGGGTTATACCTCACTGTAGCTTCTTTAAGACTAACCTGAGTCAGGTCCAGAAAAGTGGTTATTAACTTCAGACAGTCAAATCCTTAAGGTACGCATGTCACTGGCACAAATAAGGACTGTTTTAGCCCTGGTAGAGGGGCTAAAAACTACTTCAAAGGCAGACTACCTCTTCTACTCACAAAGGCAACTGGTTTCAAAGAAGAAGACAGAGACGATAACAGTGCAGGCTTCCTGGTCCAGCACAGAACTTGGACATTCTTAGCCACTGTTAGCTGACATCTTGTTGATATCAATTACAGCATCCGGGCCATACTACTTTGTGTTATGACATTTAAATTGAAAACTTCTCAATGTGCTTAGATGATCACCAAACACACTAAGGAACATCACAGGGTTACAGAGAACAACCTGTGAGGGTCGGCAGTATGGCTCTCCAGAGTAAACAATAATTATTACATTAATAAGTAAGGTGCAGAGCTTTTGGGTGATAGAAAGAGGAAATATGTACTTGCATGAAGAATACATGGAAAAAAGTGGGACCATGGGGGCAGATTTACTAATTTTTCAAGAACACAGGATAGCAAGCAAAGTTGCCTTGTTGTGCTGCTTTGTGTAAAAGGGAGAGAGCAGAAATGTTCCATATATACGAAGATATGCAGCATTTCTGCTGTCTCCCAGCATTGGCACACTGTGTGCTGCCCTGCGCTAAAGAAGGCACCCTTGCAGCATAGTGCAAGGGTGCCTGTTTTGCAAGCTGGAATATTTGTGAGCAGGAATGAACACCTTCCTGCACAAAAACAATCCTTAGAGACATTTTTTATCTTCCATTTGTGCTGCAGAATTGAGCATATGTGGAGAGAGGAACTAAAGAGGAAAAATAAAGCTATTGCTCCTTGTTATGCCTCACTTCAGAAGGCATAGCATTTTGACACATTCCCAGGTTCACAAGTCTTTGTAAATCTGAGAATGATTCAAAATCCATGAGTGAATAGATGGAAACCCCCATGCTTCACCTATGGAAGATCTCCCAAGATTAAATGTAAAATAACACAGTGCAAGCAGGTGTCTTGTGTTACATTTCTTTACAAAGTCATGCAAGGTCACACAAATCAGGCCTTCCCTGACTTCATAAATATTACTGAAGCCTTTGTGTTGTCCTTAGTCACCTTGCCTGATGTAAGGACAACGCAAAGGCTTTATAAATATGGGCTTGGGTGTTTAAGTGCCATTCGTGATTTTGACGTGTCTAGTGTAAGCTACTTCGACATACAGTTGTGAAGACGAATGGTGACCAAACAGATCTTAACTAGGGTTGTAAAAAACTTTGAGGTATTACATCTTCCATCTTGCAATCATATTTTTAATTGTGACTAGCTTTGCAAAATATATAAATGCTGGGAAAACACAGATAAATTCACCACTCAACTGATGCACACTGTGTCCTGAGCTCTAAAAGTCTCAGGCCCTCATTAAAACCCTGGCGGTCGGTGTTAAAGCGGCGTTAATACTGCCAACAGGCCGGCGGAACAAAAATGGAATCACGACCATGGGGGAAACCACCAACACAGACAGCCACTTTAACACACCGACCGCCACGGCGGTAGAAACAAAGACCGCAGCGGTAACCGCCAACAGACAGGCGGAAGACAATGTACCACCCACTGTATTACAAGGCACCAATCGCCAGTTTTTCCATGGCGGTACCAACGCCATCAAAAGCACGGCGGAAACAGTCTGTGGAACGGAAACCACTCCCCTCTCGACACCCAACGACTAACCAGGACACCATGGAGCCCAAGTTACAGGTGTTATCAATGTTAGTTTACCTCCTCTTCTACCAAGAACATCAAAGACGGCGGCGACGACCACGGTGAGTACTGCACCAAGCACACAGGGAAGGGGGGAGGAAAAAGAGAGTGACACACACACGCAACACCCCCACCCCCACCCTAACCCACAACACCATACACACAAATACATGCAGCAACATCACATTCACACCCCGTCACTCCCTGAAAGAATGCAAGGACCAAATAAAATGATTGTAACAAGTGTAATCATTGAAAATCCAGATAGGGAAACAGGTCTGTAAAAGATCAATATATACAAATATGTACAGCAACTACACAAGTCCGGATAGTGTTCCATTCATTGTCCGTGGACCAGTGGTCCCAAAAGGCATGGGCGAAGCCCACACATGATACCTGCCTCAAAACGGAGAGAACACTGCAGGGGCATCAGGTCGAAAAAAACAGGCACCTCAGGGGGAAGGGGGGCACCTCAGCCGGATGATGGGACGACGCGACTGCTCCACGAGGGGGCTCCATGCCCACTGTTTGCTCCTGGGAGTGCAAAGCCACAGTCTCTCAAGTCTCTCAAGTGGGTGCTTTGCCCACTGCTTGGTCCTGGGGAGTGCGAAGCCACAGTCTCACAAGTCTCTCAAGTGGGTGGTTTGCCCACTGCTTGGTCCTGGGGAGTACAAAGCCACAGTCTCTCAAGTGGGTGGTTTGCCCACTGCTTGGTCCTGGGGAGTACAAAGCCACAGTCTCTCAAGTGGGTGGTTTGCCCACTTCTTGGTCCTGGGGAGTGCAATGCCACAATCTCTCAAGTGGTTGACATGCTCCACTGGTGCCGGAGGGGGCTTAGTGCCCAGAGTGCTTCATCCTGCCAAGGACTGGGGTAGTGGATGTCTTTCTCCACTGGTTCTGGAGGGGGCTTGGTGCCCAGAGTGCTTCATCCTGCCAAGGACTGGGGTAGTGGATGTCTTTCTCCACCGGTTCTGGAGGGGGCTTAGTGCCCAGAGTGCTTCATCATGCCAGGGACTGGGGTAGTGGTTGTCTTTCTCCACTGGTTCTGGAGGGGGCTTGGTGCCCAGAGTGCTTTATCCTGCCAAGGACTGGGGTAGTGGATGTCTTTCTCCACCGGTTCTGGAGGGGGCTTGGTGCCCAGAGTGCTTCATCCTGCCAAGGACTGGGGTAGTGGATGTCTTTCTCCACTGGTTCTGGAGGGGGCTTGGTGCCCAGAGTGCTTCATCATGCCAAGGACTGGGGTAGTGGTTGTCTTTCTCCACTGGTTCTGGAGGGGGCTTGGTGCCCAGAGTGCTTCATCCTGCCAAGGACTGGGGTAGTGGATGTCTTTCTCCACCGGTTCTGGAGAGGGCTTAGTGCCCAGAGTGCTTCATCATGCCAAGGACTGGGGTAGTGGTTGTCTTTCTCCACCGGTTCTGGAGGGGACTTTGTGCCCAGAGTGCTTCATCCTGCCAAGGACTAGGGTAGTGGATGCATCTCTCCATTGGTTCTGGAGGGGCCATGGTGGCCAGAGTGATGCACATGGTGTGTGGCAGTTCCAATTCCCTCACCTGGGTGTCAGAGCCACAAGCTTTTCTGAGAACAGGTAGCATGATACTCCATGGGGGCAGAGACACACTCCACCCTGCGGTGGCTTTGCCTGCCAACTGCTGGTTGTGCCAGTGCTGGTTGTGGTGCCTCATGTAGTGTGTGCAGGGTCCATGACCTCTCCTGCAGCCTTGGACGACTGCACACTGGGGATGATGTTGATCTCGGCTGTGGTGGCAATTTCTGAGCATGTCGCGGGGCAGGTGGCAGTGGGTGCGCGGTGTCTGCGGCGGAGATTGTGCAGGTGTCAGCACCTGTGGAGGGAGACAGCAGGATGTCTCCTACAGCCTCGGACGGCTGCCCACTGGGGATTATGCTGGGGACTGTAGCAGAGGCAGCAGACGTGCAGGTGGCGATGCAGGTGGCGGTGCAGGTGGCGGTGGTTGCGGCACTGGCCACCGCCTTACAGGTTGCTGTTCTGTCTTGCAGAAGGGGTGACATCAGTCCCTCACAAGGAGGCTCCGTGCCCTGAGCTGACTTCCGTTTAGACGTGTGTCCCTTCCCCACCTTGGAAGTCGCTGCTGGGACCTTGGCACTGTCCTCTTTTGTCTTAGAGGAGGCCTTGCTGGGTGGTTGGTGCGGCTTTTCCCTACGGCATGTGGGCCCCTTCTTCACCTTGGCAGGTGGCGGAACAGGGTGACCCTTGGCCTCACTAGGTGGCACACTGGCAGCCCTGATGTGTGCCGCCCGCGATTTTACTGTACTTGCAGGGACCACCGTGCTCGATGATTTTGTGGCTGAGGTGCTGGGCTGGGACCTGAGGCACCACAACCAGTACTCACCTGTTTGTCTGGAGGACCATATAGTAGCGTGTACTGGGGGAGGATCGCAACCACCAGGTTGTCCAACTCCTCTGCGGTGAAGGCAGGGGCCCTTTCCCCAGACACTGTAGCCATTGTTGCTTCCAGACTCAAGTCACAGCAGCACTTGCAGTGTAGGTCCTCTCCTGTTGAAGGTCAGGTATCAAGTGAGTGAACAGATGGAAAATGGCAGTCACGTCTGCGGTGGTGCGTACCGTCACCGTCGGCGTACATCGTCATTGGCTCCTGGAACCCATAGGGCCCAATGATAACCAATGCTGAATTGCGCAACGGTCTTTGTCCGCCTACTGCAACGCTGCACAGCGCCAGCGCAGTTACCTCTTTCCCCTTGTCCATCCATACAGGTCAGTCAGCCGCCTTTTTAGGGGGCCACATGGCAGGCCAACTAACTACATCACATCACTTTTGTGCAGGAATACGGACAGACAGCGCCACACACCAATTACATCACAATTGTTCTAAACACCCTTGTGAAACCTATGTGGTATCTGACCCTCTGCTCAACCTTCTTCTCCATAGGGAACATCCTCTGAGGCAGCTGATGAGATGGAGTCATCCTCCAGTGTACAGACCCCTGGTGGACCTGTCGACAATGGAAGACAGACACATCATTATCACATACAGACTTGATTGTGCCACAATCCATGAACTGTGTGCCCAGTTGGAGCCAGACCTGATGTCAGCTATCCGCCATCCCACAGTAATCCCCCCTCTAGTGCAGGTCCTGTCAGTACTCCATTTCCTGGCCAGTGGGTAATTTCAAACAACAGTGGCCATGGCATCAGGGATGTCACAGCCAATGTTCTCTAACGTGTTGTCCAGAGTGTTGTCTGCCCTGCTGAAACACATACGCAGCTACATCGTTTTCCCCAAGGTGGAGGATTTGCCCACAGTGAAAGGTGACTTTTATGCCCTGGGACATATCCCCAACATCATTGGTGCCACTGAAGGTACGCATGTGGCATTTGTCCCACCCCGCAGGAATGAACAGGTGTACAGAAACCGCAAAAGCTACCATTCCATAAATGTGCAGATGGTGTGTTTGGCAGACCAGTACATCTCCCATGTGAATGCCAAGTATGACGCTTACATTTTGAGGAATAGCAGCATCCCTTATGTGATGGGCCAACTCCAGAGGCTAATAGGTGAGCCCAAGGTCCCCACACAGTTTAAATAGGTATCTGGGTATGGGAGAGTCACTAAGGTTTGGTGTGTGTCTAACAGATACCCCTCGATATTTGCAGGTGACTCTGGTTACCCCAACCTGTCATGGCTACTAACCCCAGTGAGGAATCCCAGGACAAGGGCAGAGGAACACTACAATGAGGCACACGGGCGAACTAGGAGGATAATAGAGCACACTTTCGGCCTCCTGAAGGCCAGGTTCCGGTGCCTCCATCTGACAGGTGGCTCCCTATACTACTCACCGAAGATGGTGTGCCAGATCATCGTGGCATGCTGTATGTTGCACAACCTGGCTTTGCGACGCCAGGTGCTTTTCTGCAGGAGGATGGGCCTGATGTTGGTCTTGAGGCAGCTGTGGAGCCTATGGACAGTGAGGAAGAGGTGGCAGAAGAAGAAGAAGATATAGACAACTGAAACAACAACATCAGCCCATACTTCCAGTGAGACACAGGTAAGAGACTGGCACTGCTCCTCTCATATCAGACTGCAGTAGGACATTGCATGATTCTGCCTTTTTACCTCTGTGTCTGGACCCTGACAGTTCACTTTGGCTTTCCATTTCACAGATCTGGGTACCACTGTCTGCCTTCTGCTATGTTTACTGCTGCCCAACAACTGTTGAATGTTGGTATGTGAAAATGAACATTGACATTGCTATTTTTCAGAGAGGTTGCAATAACACATGTGTGAAAGTACAGACTGACTCCAGGTTGATTTGTGATTCAAGGGTGTTTATTTCTGTGTTAATAAGTGAAGGGGGCTGTGCAATGGGCTGGGGTGTTGAATGTCCATGGTGGAGTCCAGTCTATTGGTATCACAGGTGCATTGTCCAAGGGGGCATAGGAAGTGGAGTAATGGCAGTTCAAGGTTGTCAGGGTGACATAGTGGGACAGAAGGATGACAATCAGGAAAGTCTTATTTCCTGGCGGGGTCTTGGCAATATTCTCTGTCTTGTGCCTGGATTGCAGGGACCGTTTGTGGGGTGCTTCTCCTTCTGCAGGGGGTGGGGGGCTGGTGGCCTGTTGGTCTTGTGGCAGGACCTCCTGTCCATTAGTGCCGATGGAGGGCTGTTCATCCTTCAGGCTAGTGTCAGGGGCCCGTTGGTGTGCCACTGTGTCCCTCATGGTGTTGGCCATGTCTGCCAGCACCCCTGCAATGGTGACCAGGGTGGTGTTAATGGACTTTAAGTCCTCCCTGATCCCCAGGTACAGTTCCTCCTGCAGCCGCTGGGTCTCCTGAAACTTGGCCATTACCGTGCTCATGGTCTCCTGGGAATGGTGGTATGCTCCCATGATGTTGGAGAGTGCCTCGTGGAGAGTGGGTTCCCTGGGTCTGTCCTCCCCCTGTCGCACAGCAGTCCTCCCAGCTTCCCTGTTATCCTGTGCCTCTGTCCCCTTAACCGTAGGCCCACTGCCACTGACTCCAGGTCCCTGATTGTCTTGGGTTAGTGGGTTTGCCTGGGGTCCCTGTAGTGGTGGACACACTGCTGATTGACCTGTCCTGGGGACAGTGGCAGGGGCCCGCTGGGTGGGTGCTGTGGTGGTGTGGGAGGTTCAGTGGTGGTTTGTGACTGTGGTAGGGGAACCAACTGTCCCGAGGTCCCTGATGGGCCGGGCTGGTCATCTTGATCCAGGCATGCAGAGCTGCTGTCATCACTGTGGGCCTCTTCTGTGGGTGGACTGGATATGTCTGGAACCTCCTGTCTGGTGACATTGGGTAGGGATCTTGTTGGGGTGTAAATGCATAGTTATTGTATCTATGTGTGCCATCTTGTGCAATGGGTGAGTTACCCTCTACTCCTGTGCTTGCATTATTGTCTTTGACCTTATGTGATTGGTGGTTTTGGGACCTGGGTGAGTCTCTCTACTGGACATGAGTTGGTGATGGGTGTCCATGCAGGTCTGTGATGGGTGTCCATGCATTGGTGTTACATGCAGGGCTTGGTATTGGGATGTGTGAGTTGTGATGGTGGAGTATTTGTGAGGTGTTGGGGTGATGGGTGTGAGGGTAGGGGTAGGAGTTTGTGATGGCATGCAGGTAGGGTGGGGAGATATAGTAGTAAATATTTGCCTTACCAGAGTCCAGTCCTCCTGCTACTCCTGTGAGGCCCTCAGGATGCATGATCGCCAAGACTTGCTCCTCCCATGTTGTTAGTTGTGGGGGAGGAGGTGGGTGTCCATCGCCAGTCCTCTGTACGGCTACCTGGTGTCTGGATACCACGGAAGGTACCTTCCCCCGTAGGCCGTTCCACCTCTTCCTGAAGTCATCCCGTGTTCTTGGATGCTGTCCCACTGCGTTGACCCTGTCAACAATTCTCCACAATAGCTCCATCTTCCTAGCAATGGATGTCTGCTGCACCTGTGATCCGAATAGCTGTGGCTCTGCCCGGATGATTTCCTCCACCATGACCCTGAGCTCCTACTCAGAAAACCTGGGGTGTCTTTGAGGTATCATAATGTGGTGTGGGTGATGTGTGAGGTGATGTTTGTTGTGCTGTGTGATGTGTTGTGTTGGTGTGTGTTATTTGAGGTGCGTGGATGTTGTATAAGTGATGGTGTTGTGTGCCTGTTGATGCTGGTGTTGTGTTTGCTATTCTCTCTCTCTCTGCTTCTTCCAAAAACATTAATTGTAAAGGGTTGTGGGTAATGCGGGTGTGTGTTTTATAGCAGTGTGAGTGTGTGGGTGTGGTGTGTGTATATGTATCAGGTGTGTGTATTTGGAATTGACCAACGTGGTTGTGTTTTGTAAATGTGTGTATTTTGAGAGCGGCGGTGTGTACCGCCAATGGATTACCGCGGTTGAATGACTGCCACGTTGATTCGTGGGTCGTGATAGTGTGGGCGTATTCCTGTTGGCGTGATGGTGTAGGTTTTGCTATCGCCAGTTTATCACTGACCTTTGGTGTGGTGGACTTGTGTGGGTGTCTGTATTGTGGCGGATTACAAGATGTGGGTCGTAATACCTGTAGCGGATTTCCGCCACGGACAAAGTATCTTAACGGCCGTCAGCACGGCAGTAAGCGGGATTTACCGCCAAGGTTGTAATGAGGGCCTCAGTCTAAAAGAAGTAGGATATCCAGAGTCAGGGAATTGTCAATGTGTAGCTACTGAGCAGTGACTATTCGCCCATTGAAAATCGTAGCCCAGAGACATATGGCTACTAGAAACAATTTAGAACACAATGACAGCCGTGCACCAACTGGACCCGTGGCTGATAGGGCAAGGTTAAAGTGTGCCTTGGGTGAAGTTCGAAATTCCATCCAACTTTCGAAGGGCAAAATTTCTTGACTTTGTGTGAAATGCTTAAATATTTTGCTTACTACTAGTTTAGATGTAGTGTGAGGATATGCTTTGACAAAAAATGTGGCTTGCTGCACTGTCCATGGTACTGCATATTTCCTGTGCTATGGAGTTCATTGGTTATAGAACACACTGTGCATTGAGTATGAGTGCACTGCAGAGAAAGAAGAGGACTTCAGATTTATTATAAAGAAGTTATTCAGCCCCCATTGTTGGGTGGGCCCTGTTTGTCCTTACTTCTGTGAGAAGGAGGCAGTGTCAGAGAATGTGGAATAGGTTGTCTTTAACTTCAGCGACAAAAAAAAAATCATTTGTGATTTGTTTTGATCAAAGTAAGCCATAGGTTGTCCATTTCCAGGATACTGAATATTGGTTGTGCTGCAACTAAGTAGTGTACTTTTGCTCCGCCTGGGTAGAAGGTGTTGCACCAGAACATCTTATGCATAATGAGCAATGTGTATAAAATGTATTTCCAATGACTTCTTCTTCAGACATATCAGCCCATTTATATATTGTCCTTCTTATAACATGGTGATCTTGGTGCGTTTGCTTCTTTTCGAAATATCATACTATGCTAAAATGGTTTATGCTGTGTTGTGCTATGATTTTACAGTAAACGTTCACCTATACTATTGGCCCACACTAAGCAGGCATTAACAGCTTTGAGGATTAAAGTGGCAGGATCTGTGAGTTGAACATCTGCCAGTGGGATGGGAGGTCTACAGGTCATGAGTTCAAATCACGAATGGCAGGCTCAGCCTTCCGAGGTTGGCAAGGTTGAGTATCATCTATTTGGATTATGGTAGCAACCGTAATTAACAGTCTTTTGCAATGGTGGGAGTGAAGTATGAATTGCTATTTCAAAATGGACGCTACTATTATTACCTGTGACTAACTCCACCACTGACAAAGCCAACAGTTAAATAAAGTGTGCCACAGATGTGGAAAACCCAATAAATACTCATTACTGATCAGTTCTACAGTGGCAACAGGGAAAATAAAAATGTAGTCCATTATTACCAATGAGTAGATTTATCTGCATAGAAACAATAAAATCCCCTGAGCTGATTATAAAACAAATCTCCTCATCCGGTTCTTACAGTCATTAATTTCTATTCTACAATAGCATGACCCAAGTGACATGCTAACTATGGATCTTAGATACATTTGACTACATGTTTCACCTCCTAAGAATGCATAAGTTCAACTGGTAGCTCAGTAGCCACCCAATCTCAACTACATCCTTATGCAGGTAATCATCCAGTGGCACACCACCAAAGTAAGTTGTGACTCGAGGACATGCTCCTGTACCCTGGGGGGACGATCCAGAAAACCTTTCAGGTTGCAGAAGAAAACCTTTCAGGTTGCAGACTTTGGCTGTCATGCTCTTGACTGTAGATCCATCAGCTTGTGCACCATGATCACAGAGTTTCTAGAGTCATAAAATTACTGTTAATAAAATTAAACTCGTGGTTTTTTTCACCTAAAAAAAAACACTAAACGTACACAAAAGTGTAAGTTTACCTTTATGAATCAGGCCCAATATCTGTTAAGTCCTAAAGTCTTTTGTCTGCCAAGAGAGCCAGTACATGATTTTGTCAGTTTCGAGTAATTTTAGTTTAGATTCATCATCTTTTAAATATTTGTTTTATTTTTTAAGTTATTCACTAACTCCACCATATAGCCGGAATCCTGATGGGTAGAGCCCTACAAAAAGATCAGAGGACGGCTCAGTAAGGCACTCATTTCTGTAATTGCTCAGAGTCCAGCACGTATATATGGAAAAAAAGTGGAATGAATTAATAGGACCACCCAAGAAGAGGTCTTACACTTAGATGATTTGCCAGGCCGCATGAATCCAACCCTCTATTCGGTAATTCACCTTTGGACCCAAGGATCGGCAATGGGGGGAGGGAGAGCAAATCGCCCTGGCTGATACTGGCTAGATATGAGCCCAGTGCTTTGAATGGGCAGGTACTGTCCTCTACTGAGTACTGCACTTCTTCAGTTTGAAATGGAGAGTACCTGCACTTCTCAGCACTCCTGCAATCCAGTACCTGCACTTCTCAGCACTCCTGCAATCCAGTACCTGCACTTCTCAGCACTCCTGCAATCCAGTACCTGCACTTCTCAGCACTCCTGCAATCCAGTACCGGCACTTGTCGGGAGCAAATTTATTCTAAATAGTGAGTACCTGCATACTTCTATATTTCCATTTAAAGCTCTGCAAAAGCCACTTCCATGTTGAGGGACACTACTACTGTGCAAAACACAGTATTGAAGAAGAGCTGGATTCTAGTACATATGCACCGCTTCAGCCAAATGGGCAGTGTGATACTTCCTGGGATACTTTACTCTAGTATTAGCTGTTCTCTATGGCCTCCTCCATAAACAAGACTCCTAAGTTTTTGTCTTGTAGCCTTCGGATATTTGTTTTCACATGTACCCTGGAAGTCATAGTAATCATTGCCAAGACACAGTCAGAGCTATAACAAATACTCGAATTTATTTCAACACAGTTGTAAACAAGTTGACTTTTCAGATCACTAATGGGATACAAAGCACAAGGGTAGGCTTATGACCATTCAAATATCAACAGACTAAACCACTGGCCGGAACTAAATATGGCGAGTTTGTTTGTTCTGAAAAGTAAAATTCTGCAGTTTCCTATTAATAAACAAACCACACGAAGTAGGCGCTGAAGTATTTTTATTTCTTACATAAAACAGCATTCGCCATACATGCCTACTGAGCTGATGCAAAAATATGGTTAACTAAATTTTACTTCCTGTATTCTTGCTTTTATCCTCTTCATGAGATGATCTGCAGGACTCGCAAATGAAAACAATGGCCGAGTAATGAATTCAGAAGCGCAGTCTGAGCATCAGAGCTTCTCCAGCACTTGCATTGATGGACAGATGTGGTATTATGAGCGGATCACATGGAAGGAATGGCATGTGGAGTCTATTTTTTCACTCCATTGGTTATGCATGACTGCCGCTTGACCTCATTGTGCTCCATCATTTGGGAATCATGTGGCCTAATAAAGAGATGCTGCTGTGAAGAAGTGCCAGTGTGTGTTCAGACAGGCTGCTTCCATTGAGCAGACAGCTGAATCTGCATAGGCCGAATAATACATGTTAATGCTATTCCAAATTTCCTACAAGGCTACATTTTTTATCGGTGAATCTAGTCTATTTGGGGTAGATAAGTGCACCATTGCACCAGTCCAGCTGCAGTAAAGCCGCCTGGACCTTGTTTGCTGCCCTCTGCTCTGCCCTCGCTCCTCCAAGACATGCCTACTTGTAGGAACCTGGGTTAAATTTCCTTCAGGGGCCTAAATAAAACGCACTGTAAATAAGAAACATGGTTAGCTCAAAGCGTGTTACGAATAAACAAATGTTTGAAAATCTAGGAAAAGCGTTTATTTATTCCTTTACATTTTTTGCAAAGCTCTACATGCACCATTCAGGGAAGAGGAGCTGGCATTTGCGGGTAGATCTGTGGGCTTTCGAAATGGAAGCCAGGTTTGAATCCCAGCATCGGCTCAACATCCTGTGATTCTGGGCAAATCACTTAACCTCACTGCACACAGAATAAATAAAAAATGTGTAACAACTGTTTCTCATGTAAAACACACTAATGCCGTCAGGCCAAGCTCAAGCTCCATTTTTTCAAATGTATTCACAAAGACTGAGCTTCAGTATGTACCAGGTCGGTCAAGAGGTTACGGACTTGTCCACAGATGGTCAGCTAATAGGTTTTATAAGAGAGACCAAGCATCCGTTGATCCAAGGGTTTATAACATAAGATTATCCTCAAAAGCTTTGATAGAGAAGAGATTCAATACGGTCTTGTGCATGACTGGTTCCAGTGCAAGCGTAGGTACTGGTCTTAGGCTCTCTACTGGATAAGAAACAAACGACAAGGATGGAAACCTAATTTACTTGTCAAATAACAATTATCAAAATGGCTTGTTCTTCGTCAGGCTCAGGCACGGCAGATACAGACAGGCATTCAACGACCGAAAGAAGATTTAAGCATGCGAATGAAATAGGTTTCAGGTGTTATTTTTAGTAACTTTATTGCGTTTCTATTTCATTCGTTTTTCTCACCTACTGGACACTTTCAGCATTGGAATGATAATGATGAGTCCCTGCAGTTCCATCCATTTTGCCAGTAGTCATAGGATAGTTGTGCTGTGCGAATGTGCGAATGTAGCGCCTTCTCTTTAAGAATTTGTTAAGCAGAGGTACTGAATTAGAAACGGGTGCATACCAAGAGCAGAGTTGTGCCAGTCAGATTTCTAGGCCTAGAAACCATAAGGGCATCTGGGCATTCTTTTTAATAAGTATTGTAAGTTGCCCACAGAAATATTATGGCCCATATTTATACTTTTTTAGCGCCGTATTTGCGTCATTTCTTGACTCAAAAGCGGTGAGAAATTACAAAATACAATTGGGGCATATTTATACTCCGTTTGCGCCGAAATTGCGTAGTTTTTTTTTACGCAATTTCGACGCAAAACTAATTTTTTAGCGTGGACACCTACTTTGCGTTAATTATATGCAAGGTAGGCGTTCCCGTCTAAAAAATCGACTCCGAGGCATGTGCGTGGGATTTATACTCCCGGGCAAAAATCACGCCCGGGAGTGGGCGGGTCAAAAAAAATGACGTACGGCCGCTTTTGCGACATTTTTTAGCGTCTGCAAAAGGCAGGCGTTAAGGGACCTGTGGGCTCTGAAGGAGCCCAGAGGTGCCCCCCCATGCCCCCAGGGACACCCCCTGTCACCCATGCCCACCCAAGGCTGGAGGGACCCATCCCAGGGACATTAAGGTAAGTTCAGGTAAGTTTAAAAAAAAAAATGTTTGTGGCATAGGGGGGCCTGATTTGTGCCCCCGTACATGCCACTATGCCCAATGACCATGCCCAGGGGACAGAAG
Source organism: Pleurodeles waltl (assembly GCF_031143425.1). Classification (NCBI taxonomy): domain Eukaryota; kingdom Metazoa; phylum Chordata; class Amphibia; order Caudata; family Salamandridae; genus Pleurodeles; species Pleurodeles waltl. Next base: position 724,885,606 of record NC_090438.1, read on the forward strand.
TCCCCTGGGCATGGCCATTGGGCAAGGGGGCATGACTCCTGTCTTTGCTAAGACAGGAGTCATTTCTATGGGGGTTGGGAGTGAAAAGAAAATGGCGCAAATCGGGTTGAGGCGAAAAAATTGCCTCAACCTGACTTGCCCCATTTCTTGACGCCCAAGCCCCATATCCCCCTACGCCGGCGCTGCCTGGTGTACGTCGTTTTTTTTAACGCACACCAGACGGCACCGGCGGCTAACGCCGGCTAACGTCATTCAATAAATACGGCGCCCGCATGGCGCTTCAGAATGGCGTTAGCCGGCGCTAATTTTTTTGACGCACAACTGCGTTGGCGCAGTTTTGCGTCAAAAAGAATAAATATGGGCCAATTGTATTTTGTAATTTTGCGCCGCTTTTCCATCAAAAAGCAGCTCAAATGCGGCGCTAAAAAAGTATAAATATGGGCCTATGTGTTCAAGGAAAGCCAGAAGCCTCCTTGTGTACTTTAAACCTAAAGGGGTAGTATTCGCAAAAATAGTTCAAAATATAAATAAATTCAAATAAATGTTAAATAAATATAAAAATGGTACATGTTTATTAATTAATTATAATATATTTAATAAGCTATGTTAACTAGATAGTGACCGGGCTTTGGTAGCCAGCATAGATCGATAGTCTGGGACTTTGAAGGTTACTTGGCCTCTTCACTGTGTCAGTTTGTTGGCTTTTGGTGTGAGTCTTGTGGGTGCAGTTTGGAAAGTTAAAAATAGCTGAATATGTTTCCTCCTTTTTTGAACCAGCAATTCCGGAAGCTTATTTTTGGTATCAGGATGGTATGGTGTGCAGATTGTTCTGAAATTTGCTTGACAGTTGTTTGATGACTAGTTCATATTTATATATGTTTTTTTCATATTACAATTTCGTTCTTCAATTTAGAGGAATTCCAGTGCTTATTTTGAGCTGGTGGTTTCTGGTGCTTGGCACTTGCACTTAAGCGTCAGGACCGACATTTATGACAGTCTGCCACATGGTGGTGCTGTCAGTCAAACTTAGAGATGAGCACAGCAACAGTTGTTTATTATTTCAATATACTTTACAAATGACTAATACATGCCAGAAAAGCCATTCTTATAGCTTTGGGGGCAGGGAATAGCCTGAATTGTCACCCTTGTAACAGTGTGAGGGTAGGTTGCTGTGTGTGTACCATCATTGGCAGTGCTAGCAGGGGCAACGGGTGGGGCAAGCTGCTGCGGCCTCCTGATGTAGGCCCTGGCACTTTTTTATTTTTATTTTACAAATTTAGCACTGATAATTTCTATTAAACCTCTAATATTATATTAGTGATTTGTACCACTTTCTTTTTCTCTAAGTGCTGAGAGGGCAACAGAACAGAGGGAAATTGTGAGTGATAAGTAAGGTTTTGATTTTCTTTGAATTGAATTAAGGATTTTATGTAACACAGGTGGGCTTCATATGCTGGATTGCCAACATGGCAAATCAGATTTACAGAATGTCAGGGGCTGAATACAGCTTAAAACAGAAACTGTATAAAGTCTACAATCTATGCTTGGATATCGTTTTTGTTATTTTTCACGAAACAAATTCTGCTCAAATCGCTGCAATGATCAATAAGCAATGAGGACCACAAGAAGACTCACCACTAGTTAATCCAAAGTGCCACTAATCCAACGGAAAGTTTGTGAAAAGCAGCCCCTCTTAACATGAAATCAGTTTACAATAAAACCTGCCCTTAATCAAATGAACAGCCTCTGACAATATCAATATTGATGGCTTCTGAATGAGGCTCTTGCAATACAGTCTCTGAATCCTAGAAGACCCTATTCATACTAGAAATCAACTTTTCAACAAAAACAAAGCCAGCATAACAGGAAGGGAAGTAGTTCTCATCATTCCCAAAGCTCTCAGAGCCACTGAATTTCAGATTAAGAAAATACCACAATTCACACATGGCTCAATCAAATGCCCACCTGAAGCTCATTCAGTATTACCTATGGTGTCACTATACCACTGGCCTAGCAATTTTGTTACCTTTCTGTTGGACCTGACACTCCTGGCATTGTTTTCCCCACCTTTTGCCTTCCATCCTCCTGTTTTTGGTGACTCCATTTTGCTGGTTTTAGAACTCTGCACACTACCAATACAAACCAGAGCTAAAGTGTTTGTGCTGTCCCCTTAAAACATGCTTTAAGCAGAAAGATTTCAATTATTTGTAAATATTTTAAATAATCATACAATAAAAGTTACTGACTGTAACTGTGAAAATCTGTGTCTGACAGTCAACTTATACATTTATTTTTAAATAAATAAATTGGCATGAAGAACATGCAAACTGAATACTGCTAGTGAGCCTGCAGCATTGATTGTGCCACCCACTTAAGTAGCCAGGCCCAAAACCTCCTGTATAATTATTATATGTCACCACAAGGTAGGCCCTGGACAACCCAGTGGGCATGGTGCAATTTATTTATTGGGGTAGCGCTGTCACAGCCGGGAGGCCGGGAGGAGAGTCAAGCAATAGGGCAGGAGCCCTTTAAATTATCTTCGCGCTCCCGCCGTCGCGGGTAGCGCTGTCACAGCCGGGAGGCCGGGAGGAGAGTCAAGCAATAGGGCAGGAGCCCTTTAAATTATCTTCGCGCTCCCGCAGCGCGGGACGCGCGCGGGCGGCGCCCGGGCGAAGCCCGTCAGAGACCGGAGGAGGCTGGGCTGGGCCCCATCTCTTTCACCTGTAGTAAGAGAATTACTTGTTATCTAAGAGTTGTTTAAGAGAGTACAGATTATAGCACCATCCTACTATTCCTAAATTGAGAAGCCTATTCTTCACTCAGCCCTTCCCCCATTAATTCCTCCTCTAAGCTACCCCATTGCGGGCATCTTCCCAATATGGGGAAAAGGAAGGCTATAGATTTACCAGCACAATCCAAGGGTACTAAAATCGCAAAAAAACGCCCAAGTAGACCTTTGAATCCAGCTATACCCAATGGGTTAAACCCATTGGATGAAATAGATCTCCTAGTTAAAGAAGTTGAGTCTATGTTAGGTACACAAACAACTCTAGGGGCAACTAATTTAAAGAGAGGCCCCCCTAACGATAGGAAAATCCCAGAGTTATTTAAAAAGAAGGGGTCAAGGGATCCTACAGATACTATAATAGGGGTAGATGGAGACGGGGGCCCGCATAATTGCAAGGGCCCCCTACCGTTACCCACTTATAACATAGCGAGTTCTCCAGTATCCCAGCTGGGTCTCCCACACGTACCACATACACCAACCCTTCTACCATTGACTCCGGTGATCAAGGTGGTCCCTAGCCTATTCTGTACTAATCGTTTTGAACCTCTATTGGTAATAGAGGACTCGCCCGTGCCCACGAGTGTGCCCAAGTGCAAGTCAGTAGTTGGAAAACCCAACCCTAGTGTTATTTCACCGATCCCCCAGCTCGAGCCAGAAGGCAAAGAACCAGCAGCTAGTAGAGACAACCTGGCTACAGTTCTCCAGAGAGTTGATGAAGTTAAGGGACTGGTTTTAGTATTAATAGATCTTATGAAGAGCAATCGTGCTTGTGCTGGACTTTGTAAAGTCTGTGGGGAGGTCAGGGGGGAAGAAGTCTTCCCATTATCTGCCCCACCAATGGGGACGGAGCTAAGGGACAATTGTTGTCTCCCCACTAGAAGGGGGACAGCTCTTCTAGGGAGGGAAGACTACCGTTGTGATCCCAATATCGACAACATGAGACCCAGGAGGTCTACAAATGTACCTAGGCACAGAGACCGTCAAGGTAGTTGGTCAAGTAATCTTACTAGTGACAGGGCCAGAGGTGGGACTAGCAAATCCGACCCACCGGAAACTGTCCAAGACTCCTGCCTTACACAACCCCCCAACAAGTCACATAAGACTCCCTCTAACAACATCACTCTCTCCCGATACAATACTGAGAGTATAGTTAATAAAGAACAGGACCTGTTTATAAATCAGGGAACAAATAAAATCTATTTGACTAATGTTCCAAAACTATCGCCAGGGTTAGCTGAGAATCAAGCTTCCTTGATCAACAAAGTCATACATTGGATACGTTCCCGACGAAGTTGTCTCTCTGTTATTCGTTCTGACATAATATCGGCCAAGAGAAGCAGCATCACAGGGACCAATCTTGACATAATAACTATCTATTTTGAAGACAAGTATATGGTGACACAATTAATGGATTTTGATCGTCGTACCCACTTGGAACATGCAACAACCAGGGAGGGAATTAGACTCATGTTACACCCACAAAATACTGGACAAGCCATGGGACTGGCAGGATCTGATGGTTTAACTAATTCCCGCGGAGATGCTGCACGAAAGGAAGTTAATCCCAGGCTGTTGCCCAATCCTGTATGACTGACTACTGAACTAGTAACTAATGTGACGGCCTGCTCCAAGGCCTTACATTTTACGGGGGATGACAAAACATTATCACCAAACACTTGTAGTACTGACTCGAGTGTGGTAGACGCTGGATGCACACCCGTGGTGACAAACCAAGATAAATGTACATTAGAACTTATGTCATGGAATGTTGCCGGCCTGGCAAAGAAACTAGATGATGGTGAATGGGCCTCTTTTATTAAAAAAACAGACATATGTTTGTTTCAGGAAACTTGGGCGGAGGATGCCACCAATATAGATGGATTTCTCTCATTTAGTGCACCTGCTATACCTCCAGAGAAGGGGAGGGGCCGGGCAAAAGGTGGGCTCTTATTACTTGTTAACAAGAATTTGCAGTGTGACTACAAGCTTTTGGGAATTGATTCTGTAGATCTAAAAGCCATGTGTATTACGTTTAACAGAAGATTATCAATTGTTATTGTTAATGCTTATATACGATCGGTCCCAAATGGCTCCGAGTCCCATACCCTGGCTATTCTGTCTGAATTTGTAGGCAGCCTCCACCCCTCAACTATTCTAATCATAGCTGGAGATTTTAACTGTACCTTCGAGCCTTCTATTCTCACAAGTGGTTTAACTGATGAAGAAGATGAGCAGTGGGGGATCCCACAACTATCTATTACCCAGCCTTGCAAAAAATCTCGGGTGGCCATGCAATTAGCCACATTATGTTTAAATCATGGCCTTAGGGCCTGTAACGGTAGAACTCCATCTGATATGAACAGCGCACCTACTTTTAAAAGGGGCATGTCGACAAGCACTATTGATTACTTCTTGGTAGATGTTAGGTTGTGGCCCCAATTGGTAGATATGAAAATAGAAGTAAGATGTGACAGTGACCATTTCCCCTTGCTCCTTACTCTTTCTGGAGAAACGTTCAGGAGAACACTTAATAACCATGTCACAATCATTCCGCCATCTTGTTGGAACAACAAATTCACCAAGATTACATGGCCAAAAGTGGTGTCCAACCCTCATCATATCAGAGCAATATATCAGATTTTTTTAAATAATTTGGCAGAGTATGATGACCAGGCAGTGGGGAATATTCTGATTCTCAAAATACATGACAACATGTATACCCAACTACGGTCTTTTTTTTATAAAACAAGGCGGTCAAAGACACTTGAAGGGAAAGGGGCAAGCAAGGGATGGTTTGATGAGAGGTGCTCAAAGGCTAAGTCTGGGTTAAGAGTTGCAGTAATGTCTGGTTCCCAGGGGGAAATTAAACAAGCCAGGTCCCTATACAAAGCAACTTTGTCTAATGCTAAAAAGCAGTGGGAGGATTCCCTCTGGCAGGAATTATTAGATGCTTCCAGAGAGAAGAACAATAAGCGTTTCTGGGAGCTTCTGTCTAAAAGAGAAAATGGAGGTAGGAGTTGTCCCAGCAACCATATCCAACCAGAAAGCTGGGTAGAGCATTTTACTACTCTCTATGCCCTACCAGAGGGCCCAATGGACACCAATGTGGCCCACTCTCCAACAGAATTGTTGGAACCAAATTCCCGTATGGCCCCCCAAGTGGAGTCTCAGTGTGTCCCTGAGCGTTGCCTCATTTTTAAAATAGAAGAGACCCTTGAGGCTATAAATAGCCTAAAACCTGGCAAAGCACCTGGACCAGATAAGCTCCCTGGAGATCTTTATAGATCAGAACCACATATCTGGTCCTGGTATATAAATGCCATTTCAAATAGTATAGCGGCAGGGGGGCAAATTCCAGGTACATGGAAGGGGGCAGAGATCATACCCATTTATAAAAAAGGGAATGCTAATCTCCCAGCCAACTACAGGCCAATTAGCCTTATAGACAACCTACAAAAGATCTTTGCAAAACAAATTTTACAGAGGTTAATCAATTGGGTTGAGGAGTACCAAATCCTTTCCCATCTACAGGCAGGGTTTCGTGCAAAAACAAGCACGATAGACCAGGTTTTTCGATTGGCCATATTGCATTGGAAATATGTACTTGTGGCCAAACAATGCCTGTATGTGGTATTTATAGACCTGCGATCGGCTTTTGATTTGGTCCCAAGAGCCAAACTGTGGGAAGTGCTGGGTAGATTGGGAATCCCAGAGGATCTATTACTCCTGTTAAAACGACTGCATGAGAACACTTATGCCCAAGTGAGGTGGGGTGAACAAGGCGAACTGACAGAACGGATTCCAACCAGAAGAGGAGTTCGCCAAGGCTGCGTGTTAGCCCCCCTACTGTTTACTATATTTATCAACGAAGTAGTAAAGGCTGTGTCCACAGGCCAGAATGATGCCCCTTCCCTGAATACACCAAAAATCCCTATCTTGCTCTTTGCCGATGATTCACTCCTCATTTCTAAGACACCAATGGGGTTGCAGACCCTTGTTGACCGGTTTAACCAATTCTGTAGCGATTATGGGCTGGAGGTTAACATTAACAAAACAAAATTGATGGTCTTATCCAAGGGACCTAGGAAAAGATGTTCCATCCACATTGAGGGAGTACCGCTGAAGGAAGTAAGCTCTATAGATTACTTGGGAGTTAGGTTAACCAGTAAACTACTATGGGAAGAGCAGATTACGAAAAGTGCAGGGCTCCTTCAACATAGAGCCTCATCCATATTGCGTTTTTACCAAAGCTCCTTTACAAAGGTTGTTTCCCCAGCAATAAAAATTTACACGGCTAAGGCTCAAAGTGCAGCCCTGTACGGAGCGGAGGTATGGGGTTACGCTAACTGCAATAAGATCAGTGTGGGGGAAAACAACTTTGCAAGGGCTTTAATTGCATGTCCACGCACTACACCCTTGCTTCCAATATTTCTAGATCTGGGGCTAAGCCGAGTAGCAGATCTAGCTACTCTAAGACCTCTCCTTTATTGGATTAGATTATGGACAACCCCCGAACTAGATATATATAAGACCGCATTACTCGATTTACTGAAATGCCAAAATGCTAATACTCTTCCCTGGATTCGCCATGTGGCCCATTGGCTTAGGCTTTTGGGCTTGGGCGACTATTGGGAAAATCCCCACAAATTAGAGAGACGGCACAAAAATGTTTTAAAGTTAACCTATTGGTCTTATGTTAAGGACAACTACATAATCCATAAATCCCATGGTCGCTTAACTAATTCCTTTACTGATACTAAATGGTCCCCAAAGTTTGAATCCTATTTGGATGTGATACCGGACTTGCAAGGCAAGAGCTTATACGCAAGGTTTCGTTTTGGCTCACTGCCCCTGATGTCATTGATTCATAGGTGGGGGTCGATTAATCTTCCCGATACATGCCCTGCCTGTGGCAGTATTTTTGAAACCATTGAGCATTTTATGTTCTTCTGCCCAGCCTATGCGATTCCGCGAACAAAATGGATCCGCAAGATTTGCAGGGACATGGGATTCAAGAATTGCTCCTTGGCTCTACGGGTTCTAAAAAGCCATAATTCAGCTGACGTAATTCTTTCAGTAAGTAAGTATTTAGCAACAGCTTGGCGCATACGTTGCCATCTTCAAAAAGTTATTTAAGGTCTTATCTCTATATAGGTAAGATTTAGAGCCATATGTGCAAATCAAGTTATTTTTTTAATATTTTACACCTATTTACAGACATGTATTTATTTATTTACTTAAGAATTATTATATTCTGTTTTATGTGCTTTTATGGTCATTGATGAACTAAGTTGATGATGAAGATGATCTGGATGAAGTGGGTTGGATAGGGCTCGGAATAGATTTTTCAGACATTATGTAGGTAATCATTATGTGTTTCTGCCATTTTAACACTAGTTTTAGCCATAAAGAGCTATTTTTTATGCATCTGTCTGGCACTCGTGCCATTTTAACATGAATCCGATAACCATTTTAAGTTAATATATAAGCTTTTTATTACTGTGTCTTAACGACTTGACAGTGCTTAAATTTGCCAAATGATTGTGCCGGTAGTAGGCTCTCTTTGTTAAAGTATGCCATCTAAATTATTAAGGAATTATATTATTATGTAACATCAAATCAGCACTTTAAATTTTTACATCTTGGGTCGGATAGTTTGTATTTATCTTGATGATGATACCATCTGGGAAATATGTATTTTGAAATCACCCCATATTGTTTTAAGAGTTTTAAATATTTGTACTATTTTAACGTTATGAAGTAATTGTCTCAGAAACCCTGGTATCTAAATGTTAAGTTATGTATCGGGATCAATGGTGGATTATAGTAGGCCATTGCCTATAGAAGCTTTTCCTATTCTAAACCTTACTATTTTCAGCCAGTGTAAAAGTATAATGAAGAAAACGTACCTTTTTTGTACAATTTAATATGTAACTTTTATGACCTATGGTCGAATAAAGTATCTCTGTAACAGGAAGGGAAGTAGTTCTCATCATTCCCAAAGCTCTCAGAGCCACTGAATTTCAGATTAAGAAAATACCACAATTCACACATGGCTCAATCAAATGCCCACCTGAAGCTCATTCAGTATTACCTATGGTGTCACTATACCACTGGCCTAGCAATTTTGTTACCTTTCTGTTGGACCTGACACTCCTGGCATTGTTTTCCCCACCTTTTGCCTTCCATCCTCCTGTTTTTGGTGACTCCATTTTGCTGGTTTTAGAACTCTGCACACTACCAATACAAACCAGAGCTAAAGTGTTTGTGCTGTCCCCTTAAAACATGCTTTAAGCAGAAAGATTTCAATTATTTGTAAATATTTTAAATAATCATACAATAAAAGTTACTGACTGTAACTGTGAAAATCTGTGTCTGACAGTCAACTTATACATTTATTTTTAAATAAATAAATTGGCATGAAGAACATGCAAACTGAATACTGCTAGTGAGCCTGCAGCATTGATTGTGCCACCCACTTAAGTAGCCAGGCCCAAAACCTCCTGTATAATTATTATATGTCACCACAAGGTAGGCCCTGGACAACCCAGTGGGCATGGTGCAATTTATTTAGAAAAGTTGGACATGTACTTTTAGGTTTTACATGTCCTGGTAGTGAAAAATGCTTAGATTTGTTTTTTACTACTACAAGGCCTATCCCTCCCATAGGATAACACTGGAGTTACCTTATTAAATTTATAAGTGTAATAAAACTGTGAAAGGAAGAAGGACTACTGTCCTACTGAAGGACTGCTTCTCTGCTGGACTGCACTCTGCTAGACTCCTGATTGTCTGTGCTGACTTAATTCCCGCTAACCTCCTTGCTAGGTGAAAAGGACTGGACCTGCATCTCTTGAACCCAGAGTCTAGCGTGACTCCAATAGCTAGCCTCCTGATCTGAAGCCTCAGGGATATAACAGGCTTCCAACAACCTTAATCCTGCATCTGGTGTGAGAAAGTAGCCTCTTTCTAGCCTTGTTACCCCCATTTTTGGCCTGTTTGTGAGTATATGTCAGGGTGTTTTCACTGTCTCACTGGGATCCTGCTAGCCAGGGCCCAGTGCTCATAGTGAAAACACTATGTTGTAAGTGTGGTTGTTATGTGTCACTGGGATCCTGCTAGCCAGGACCCCAGTACTCACAAGTTTTTGGCCTATATGTATGTGTTCCCTGTGTGATGCCTAACTGTCTCACTGAGGCTCTGCAAACCAGAACCTCAGTGGTTATGCTCTCTCTGCTTTACAAATTTGTCACTAACAGGCTAGTGACTAAATTTGCTAATTCACATTGGCATACTTGTACACCCATATAATTCCCTAGTATATGGTACTGAGGTACCCAGGGTATTGGGGTTCAAGGAGATCCCTATGGGCTGCAGCATTTCTTTTGCCACCCATAGGGAACTCTGATAATTCTTACACAGGCCTGCCACTGCAGCCTGCGTGAAATAACGTCCACGTTATTTCACAGCCATTTACCACTGCACTTACGTAACTTATAAGTCACCTATATGTCTCACCTTTGCCTGGTGAAGGTTGGGTGCAAACTTACTTAGTATGTGTGGGCACCATGGCACTAGCCAAGGTGCCCCCACATCGTTCAGGGCAAATTCCCCGGACTTTGTGAGTGCGGGGACACCATTTCACGTGTGCACTGTACATAGGTCACTACCTATGTACAGCGTCACAATGGTAACTCCTAACATGGCCATGTAACATGTCTCTAGCACAGAACCCGGGTACTGCCAAACTGCCTTTCCGGGGTCTCCACTGCAGCTGCTGCTGCTGCCAACCCCTCAGACAGGTTTCTGCCCTCCTGGGGTCCAGGCAGCCCTGGCCCAGGAAGGCAGAACAAAGAACTTACTCTGAGATAGGGTGTAACATCCTCTCCCTTTGGAAATAGGTGTGAGGGCTGGGGAGGAGTAGCCTCCCCCAGCCTTTGGAAATGCTTTGATGGGCACAGATGGTGCCCATCTCTGCATAAGCCAGTCTACACTGGTTCAGTAATCCCCCAGCCCTGCTCTGGCGTGAAACTGGACAAAGGAAAGGGGAGTGACCACTCCCCTGACCTGCATCTCCCAGGGGAGATGCCCAGAGCTCCTCCAGTGTGTCCCAGACCTCTGCCATCTTGGAAACAGAGGTGTTTATGGCACACTGGACTGCTCTGAGTGGCCAGTGCCAGCAGGTGACGTCAGAGGCTCCTTCTGATAGGCTCTTACCTCTCTTGGTAGCCAGTCCTCCTTCCTAGGTAGCCAAACCTCCTTTTCTGGCTATTTAGGGTCTCTGCTTTGGGGATCTCACCACATAACGAATGCAAGAGCTCACCAGAGTTCCCCTGCATCTCCCTCTTCACCTTCTGCCAAAGGATCGACCGCTGACTGCTCAGGGCGCCTGCAAAACCACAACAAAGTAGCAAGATGACTACTAGCAACCTTGTATCGCTTCATCCTGCCGGCTTTCTCGACTGTTTCCAGGTGATGCATGCTCTGGGGGTAGCCTGCCTCCTGTCTGCACCAGGAGCTCTGAAGAAATCTCCTGTGCGTCGATGGAATCGTCCCCCTGCAACCGCAGGCAACAAAAGACTGCATCACCGGTCCTCTGGGTCCCCTCTCAGCATGATGAGCGTGGTCCCTGGAACTCAGCAACTCTGTCCAAGTGACTCCCACAGTCCAGTGACTCTTCAGTCCAAGTTTGGGGGAGGTAAGTCCTTGCCTCCCCACGCTAAACTGCATTGCTGGGTACCGCGTGATTTGCAGCTGCTCCAGGTCCTGTGCACTCTTCCAGGACTTCCTTTGTGCACAGCCAAGCCTGGGTCCCCGACACTCTAACCTGCAGTGCACAACCTTCTGAGTTGTCCTCCGGCGTCGTGGGGCTCCCTTTTGTGACTTCGGGTGGACTCTGGTTCACTTTTCTTCGAAGTGCCTGTCCAGGTACTTCTGCGGGTGCTGCCTGCTTTTGTGAGGGCTCCCTACGTTGCTGGGCGCCCCCTCTGTCTCCTCATCCAAGTGGCGACATCCTGGTCCCTTCTGGGCCACAGCAGCATCCAAAAACCCTAACATTGACCCTTGCAGCTAGCAAGGCTTGTTTGTGGTCTTTCTGCCTGGGAATAACTCTGCAAGCTTCTTCACGACGTGGGACATCCATCCTCTAAAGGGGAAGTTCCTAGTCCTCTTCGTTCTTGCAGAACTCCAAGCTTCTTCTAACAGGTGGCAGCTTCTTTGCACCCTCAGCTGACATTTCCTGGGCTCCTGCCCACTCTCGACACTGTCGCGACTATTGGACTTGGTCCCTTTGTCTTACAGGTACTCAGGTCCAGAAATCCACTGTTGTTGCATTGCTGGTGTTTGTTCTTCCTGCAGAATCCCCCTATCATGACTTCTGTGCCCTCTGGGGGTAGTAGGTGTACTTTACACCTACCTTTCAGGGTCTTGGGTGGGCTATTTTCCTAACCCTCACTATTTTCTTACAGTCCCAGCGACCCTCTACAAGCTCACATAGGTTTGGGGTCCATTCGTGGTTCGCATTCCACTTTTGGAGTATATGGTTTGTGTTACCCCTATCCCTATGTGCTCCTATTGCAATCTACTGTAACTTTACATTGCTTGCATTACTTCCTTTTGCTATTACCTGCATAATTTTGGTTTGTGTACATATATCTTGTGTATATATCTTATCCTCATACTGAGGGGACTCACTGAGATACTTTTGGCATATGGTCATAAAAATAAAGTACCTTTATTTTTAGTACTTCTGTGTATTGTGTTTTCTTATGATATTGTGCATATGACACCAGTGGTATGGTAGGAGCTTTACATGTCTCCTAGTTCAGCCTAAGCTGCTTGCCATAGCTACCTTCTATCAGTCTAAGCTGCTAGAAACACCTCTTCTACACTAATAAGGGATAACTGGACCTGGCACAAGGTGTAAGTACCTCTGGTACCTACATCAAGCCAGGCCAGCCTCCTACACCTGGACTGTGTCATCTATGAGTCTACTCTGCCAAGTAGTGCCACCCCAGTCTTAAAACCTTGAAAGTTGGCCTAAAGTGCTCTGCCAGCCTGTGGATCAAGCAGAAATTACTCATCTCCTCTGTTGCTCTGTGAAACCCGAGCAGAACCAATGCATCTCACTGCTGCCTGGATTGGACCTGTCGCAAAGACCCACATTGCTGCCACAGCTTGCATCGTCTTCTGAACTGTCACTGCATAATGCATCCTCTGTGTGGGTCCTTGCATCTCTCATCAACAGCAGCCTGATGATGAACTCTGCATCGGAGCAACACAGCTCTCCGGAACCAACACATTGCCTGACTGCGCAACACATCCCTGACTCTGGACTCCACATCACAAACACTTGTCAATGGGATCCTCAACATTGACAACAGGACCTCACACCTCAGCCTCGCCACATCTCGGAACCAATGCATCACTTCAGGTGTGCAACGCATTTTCAAAGCAGATGCTCACAACACTCCGCAAACCAGGATTAAGGTACTGTAAACAGCAGTCCTAACTGAGTCCCTGTAGCTGGCCTGCACTGCATCATGGTCAGCCTGAACTAGTGACTTTCTCCCTGTCTGGCGCAACCACATATCCACAGTTGCCACTTTGCACCAAAAGGTCAAACGTATTTTCTCTAAATACTCTAAAATCCAATATCTCTGATTCTACTAAAGGACTTTATGTCATTTTGGTGTTCTTTTGATTATTAAATTAAGCTCCAATTTTCTAACCTGATGTGGCATCTTGTTTGTGTACTGTTTTACTGTTTGAAGTGTTGCACAAATATTTTACACATAGCTTCTAAGTTAAGCTGGACTGCTGTCTGCCAGGCTACCATGGGGTGAGCACAGGTTAGTTTGGGGTCTACTTGTGCCTTACCCTGACTAGGATTGTGCCATTCAGTGATTTGGTGTACACTACCAACCCATCTCTAAGACCAATTTGAGTTTTAAATTCTCCCGGGTTGGCCTTTTTGCTTTTCCTAAATTAATTCTCACGTTACATGACTGATTCTGTTTGTTGGCTTTCCTGCAAAGATGGAGTTCGAGCTTGCCATCCTAGAGGGCTAGTCTTTGACTGAGCTCAAGAATTGTTTCCAGGAGATGGGGTTGCCCACCACTAGGGGGCACCAAAAAGGTAAAGCCCCAAAAGGCTTCGAGGGAATGGGCAAAGGCCCACTAGTTGCCAGTCACAAAAGGATGACCAAGAGGAAGAGAAGAATGAGGAGGGATCAGAGAAGGACTCACAGGAGGGTCTTGGATTGCAGCCTGTTGAGGAGGCGGCTAACCTACTCTTTAGATTGGAAGTGCTCACCAGTGCAGGAAGCAGTGTGTCCTCTCGCAGTTTGTTCCCAGAGGTGCTGCTGGAAAGGAGGGCAGAGAGAGATTTTAAACTACAGCTAGCTCAGTTGAAAATGGAAAAGATGAAATTGGCCATGGACAAGAGGAAACTGGCCATGGAGTAAAAAATAACCTTGGAACGGTTGGCTTATGAGAGGAGCCTTAAGGAGAGGGACATCAAGGCCAGACAGTGATGGTGGTAGCATTTTTGCAGTGTCCTGGTGAGACAAGAGGGTCCATATTCCTAATGGTCTGGGGCCTGAGTTTGTTGTTGGGGGGCAATACTTACAAGTGGTCAAAGCTTATATGATTGCCTTACAGACGCACAAGATCCCTGAGGAGGATTGGAGGGCTTGTCTGTGGAGGCATATACCTAGTGAAGGGTGAGACACCTTACTGGCCCTTGAGAAGAGAGACAAGATGAGGTATCCCGTCATTAAGGAAGCGTTTGTCAGGAAGTATGGTATGACCCCAGAGATGTACAGGCAGAAATTTAGGGACAGTCAGAAGCTGTCTCAACAGACCTGGGAGGATTGTGTAGGTTTCTTTTGGAAGGCACTGGATGGTTGGTTGAATGGCAGTGAAGTAGGAGGATTATCAGAGGCAGTACAATTTGCCTGCCAGGGGGAACACCTTTGTTTTCCAGATCTTTGCCAACACCTGATTGATAATCTGCTCACTGACCTCAGGGAAATTGCTAAGAAGGCGAACCACTGGATAAGCACCGGAGTCCAAAAGAAGGTACCTGGGAGTGACCCTATGAAGGGTGGTTCAGGTTCCTCCCAGCAGCGTGAGGCAGAGGTCCAGGGAGAGCCAGACAATTCCAAGTTAAAAGGGGAGGAAAGCGTACCCATGCCCCTCTAGAGAAACAGAGAGGAGGTTCTGGTGGGCAGTGGCCCGGGGCACCCCATTTCCAACCCTGCTGCTTTGATTCATCTCAGCTAGATGAACAGAAGGAGGACTCTGTCTGTCCTAAATAACCACTCACTGGTGGGACCTATTTAGGGATGGCCAATGTGGCCTTAGGGGTACAATGTCCCCAAGAGTAGGTCATAGACCATGCCATGATCTCCCTTATCTGGGAAGTCGATTCAGAGGGTGATTTGGTGATTCCTGAAAGTGGTCATGGCTTCCACCGGTTAAAAGTGAATGGGGTTCCAGTCCCAGTCACTGCTCTGAGGGACACTGGAGCTAGCTAGACCATGGCAGTGGAAAGGCTAGTTTCACCAGAGCAGTACAGGTGTGTAGGGTGACTCAGGCCCATTGCAGGACCTTTCTGCCCCACGGCCCTGGTATCCCTAGAGTGGGGAGAGGAGGTGGCCCAGAGGAGAGTCATAATTAGTTCCCAGATGCCCATTGACTGCATAGAGTCAGTTTCCCCGTTGCCAGGAGAACTGAGAGTGGTGGCTACCAAGGAAGCCCTAACAGTTGAGTTTCCTGGGGATACCACACCCAAGCTGGATGATGGACTGCATCAGAGCCTCACAGGTCTTCAGGATCCAATGCATTGCCCTGAGTGTACAATGTATCCTCGACTCCAGACTTTGCATTGCAAGTCCTTGTTGACTGGATTATCGATGGCGACACAATAGGACCTCGCACCACAACCTCACCGCTTCTTTGAACCAATACATCAGTGTAGCTTGCAAAGCATCTTTGACGGGAATCCTCACAATGCTCTGCAAACCAGGATTAAGATACTGTGTTCAGCGGGCCTAAATGGGTCTCTGTTGCTGGCCCACACTCCATTGTGGTAGGCCTGAACTTGAAAAATGGCCAGATAGCCACAGTTGGCACTTCATGCCTTTTGCTGCTATTTTGTCTAAAAACTTTAAATTTCATTACATCCTTTTTATGTGGTGTTTCCACTGTTTTACTGTTTGAAGTGTTGTACACATAATTTAGACATAGCCTCTAAGTTAAGCTGGACTGCATGTGTGCCAAGCTACTGGGGGGAGAAGCACACAGGTTAGTTTGAGGTTTGCTTGTACTTTGCCCAGACTAGGATTATGATTGCGGCTCATACCCCAGTCAACCAGTAACCCAGTTTCTCATACTCTGCCTGACAACACTCATAAAGAGTCTGTTACTAGCCTATTGTGACCCCAGATAAGTTGGGGCCACGCAGGGAGGCAGAAAATTCCAAACACCTTTGGGGTGGAAACCTCCTACTTCAAAGTGGGTACCAGCTATAAATAACGGCCCATCAAAGCCAACTCTTCAGTACACCTCTGGAGCTGTGGAAGTCTCGGAAGGACTGCTGTGCTGCTCTGCTAGAAGGACTGATATTCTGTTACGCTGCTGCTCTGCTGTCTGAGCAAAAGGACTGAACCTGCATCTTGAACCCCGGACCACTAGAGTGACTCCTAGGGTTAGTTGTCCGACCACCTAATCAATGCCTGATGGACAGAACAGGCTCCAACCACTTTGAACCCCAGCACCTGGACTCTCTTTGCTGTGAGTTCTCCTCCCCAAGTGGTGCAACCTCAGTCCTGTACCCAGGATTTAAGGTACTTTATTCAGAGGACCTAACTTGGTCCCTGGGTCTGGCCCATGTTCTATCCCAGTTGACCTGAACTTTTGACTTAGTTCTGGTGTGGTACAACCATATAACTACAGTTGGCACTTTGTGCATCTAGGCACTATTTTTACTTAACAATTTGAAATAGTATATCTCTGGTTCTACTAATTGGATTTTTGTTGTTTTGATCTCAAATCATTTATTTCATTTTAATCTATTTTGCTAATTTAGTGCAGGATTTTTCTTGTGTTTTCACCTTGTTACTGTTTGAAGTGCTGCACAAATACTTAACATTGACTCCAAGTTAAGCCTGGCTGTTTTCGTGTCAAGTTACGAGAGACTGGGGGCATGGCCATGCTGCCGACCAAGATGGCCATGTGGCGGTGAAGCTCCTGCAGTGTCTTCCACAATAACATGGAGATCGGCGGTCACCACGTGCAGGAACCCGCAACAGGGACGAAGCAGTGAGGAGAAGGGGGTGGGGGATTGGAGATGTGCCGAGGATTGGCTGTACTATTGGGCGCGGGCACTGATATTGCTGCGGCCCACGCCCAATGGCCTCTGTGCCTCAGAGGCCCTGAAGTGACATGGGTCTCGGGTGTGCCTGAGGTGAGGGGCCTACAGGTGGCGCGGTGCCACCTGAGGTGATTGTCGCTGGTCTGCTCTCCCCCACTCCAGGATCAGACCGTGACCGGGGGGAGCATTGTTAGCTCCCCAGGCCTGTACATTGGTGGCTGCTGGACGGCACGGCCTGCTGCTGTTGTCGCCTCTGGAGTCGTGTCGCCTGCAGGGGACGACTGGTGGCACGCTCTGCAGCGGTGGGGGCTAGGCCTGGTTGCTGTCAAAGGGGCATATGGTGACTGCGGGTGTAGTCACAGTTGCCCCCTGCCGTGCTGCTGACTTGCAAGAGGTGGCTGTGCACATGCTGTGGTCTTGGCCAGCCTTGGAAACAGTTCTGCTGCTACAGTACTAATTTAGACATTCATGATTCAGGCCTGATCTATTTCCACTACGCACATCAGATACATCTCACTATTGAGATGGATCCCATTTGAACAGGAAGGCAAGGGCGCCTGTCCGGCTGGCTGGCCGCGATCGTTGGCTTGAGAGGCTTGAGTGACAGTTATCTACCCCAGCTTCCCTGGCCCTTGTGAGTTGGAGTGAGTGATCTGCTGGCACTAGAAGCCGTGGCGGGCTGTCTGGTGGGGAGGTCCCATGAGGCTATGGGCCATGATGACCCTAAACAGTGCAAGCGCCCCTTCGAAAAGCGACAGCGGTGAACATAGCTACCGCCCTGGCCGGGGATGATGGCGCATAACGGGATGATCTGGTGAAAGACCATCCGATTGGAGCAGAGGATATTCTGCTGGATCCCAGGTTTGATCCTCTCACCTCCAGATTAGATAATATGGGAAGCAGGTTGGACAAACAGCAATCGCGCCTGGAGGGTGCGGAGGATCCCATCTCTGCTCTTGAGGACGATACAACAATGTTGAAAAAGCACCTTGAGAAGGTGGAGGGGAGGTTGAAACTGTGGGTATTAACTGTGGAGGCACGGGGCACCGCAACAAAGTTCGCATAGCTGGAATTGTGGAATCTACCAACACTGGGCAGCTGGACCTGTTTATTGAGAACCTACTGGCAGAGCTGCTGGGACGACAAGGCATCACATCCATCTTTGTGGTGAAAAGGGCACACCGCATCTTAGACCCTTGTTCCCCCCCCCCCGGGGCGCCTGTCCACCTGATTATCACTCACCTCCTGAATTATAGAGACCGCAACACTGCCCTCCAATTGGCCAGCGAGAGGGGTCCTTTGCAATACCAGGGTGCAGTGGTCTCCCTCTTTCCTGCCTTGACCCATACGGTTCAGGAAGATAGGCAGAAGTTTTCTAAGGTCAAGGCGGTGCTCCCCGCTGTTGGTGTATGATATGTCATGCTACACCAGTAATTTGAGAGTTGAAGTGAATTGTAAACAGCGCTACTTCGACAATCCTAAGGACGCCATGGCTTTCTGCAAGCAACACCCTGGGCTCGTAGATTGCCCCGTGGGTCTCCCCATGACCGCGATGGCCCAGATGCTGGGCCTACTTCAAGCATGAAACTATTTCCCCCCCTGACTAGATTGTGCTGGTTGATCCAGGGTCCCTATCTTGTTGCCTTAATACGAAATCTCCTGAGGTTACTTCTGACCAATGCCACATTCCTGCTCTGTGGCCTCTTCACAGATTTCATAAATAGGCTGCCCACTCCTATTCCACTTTGACATTCCTGCTACTGAATTGGGAGCTCTCAGTAGCTGCGTTGTCATGCTCCCATGGTTCTATATCACCATATTTGTTTTAAGGGTTTTTTGGTTGGGCCTATATGGATTCCACTTGACATTTTTAGGCCGGGTGTGAGGGGGGGAGGGCTGCTCTACCTCTACGGGATGGGTGTTGTTATGTTGTTTGCTGTGCAGTGTAATGTTTCTATTAACCACTTTATACAAGACCACGTACATCCAACACACAAGGGCTGACGCCTCAGTGCGAGACACTCATTAGACCTCCAACTCATGTCCTGGGACATCCATGGCCTCAATAACCCCCGTAAGGGTAAATTGGTGCTCAAATACCTATGCAGACATGCGGTGCAGATTGCTTTCTTGTAGGAGACCCAGCTCCCCAGCGGCACTGTGCCCTCCTGTTCATCCATGTGGGGCCCAAACCACTTTTCTGCTAGCTACAGCACTTTCTCTCAGGGGTGTGCATCATGGTTCATAAACTGTACTGTTTAAGCCACTTTCGATGTGGTCAGATGATGAGGGTAGATATGTGATGGTAATGGCGCTATTCAATAACTGTAAGATTTTGCTTGTAAATGTTTATGCATCCAACACAGATGTTCCAGAATTCTCCATGCCCGCATGGATTGCTTTGATGTAGAACATATGCTGATGGGTGGGGATTTTAACATAGCAATAGACCTCACACTTGACACCACTTCCCATGCCCCAACCTCTAAACCCTGCTCACTTCGAGCGCCAGGGACTTTTGCAATGCTCTGGCTCTCCACGATCCATGGCGATCGCTCAGCAGAGGCAGTCTGGCTTATACCTTCCATTCAGCACCTCACGGTACCTGGTCGCATATTGACTATTGGATGATCACTCGATCTTCTGCACACTTGGTTGCCCCGTACATTGTCTGATCATTCACTGGTACTCATTACATTTGCTGTCCCTGAAACCAGCGGTGCTAGGAAATTCTGGAGGTTCCAGGATATGGCACTGTTGGATGCTCCGCTTTGAGGAAAGCAATAAGTAATTTTTTCGAGTTAAATGAGGGCTCTGTGGGCACTTGGGTGGTGCTATGGGATGCCTTTAAGGCATTTGCCAGAGCTATATGCATAGCCACACAGACCGGTATCCAAAGAGATATATGCAGAGAGTTGGCAGAGGTGGAGTCGCAGCTCTCTGATATTGACAGTGAGATGAAGCCCACTGAGATTCCTCCTCAACTTCACCGTCGTAAGCTTCTGCTCTATGAGTTTGATGCACTGGTGGAAAGGGAGACGCAATCCATGGGCAGGTATGCTAAAGCCCATAGATATGGTGAGGGGGACAGACCCGGGAAGTTGTTGGCCAGGCTGAGCAGGCCGTCCTAACCAGCGTCCCTTATATTAAAACTAAAAAGGCCGGCATCATGGCAGTCGATACCACCGAGGTTCAGGCAGAGCTCTACACATACTATTCCGAGCTGTATACAGACCAGTCAACACCGTCAGGTCTGGCATTGCAGGAGTATCTTGATGAAATCGCTATGGTCTGGTTGACTACTGCTCAGCAACGATTCCTCAGTGAGCCTTTTTCTGTTGAGGAGGTGGTGCAGGCTATTGACTCATTGGCAGGGATGTGCACTCTGGGTCTGGATAGGTTTACTGAGATATTTTTCAAAAAGTACAAAGATATACTTAGTCCGCGCCTCATATCAGTCTATACTGAGGTGATGGAATCTGAGGTTCTCCCTGAAAGCATGCGAGAGGCGGTTATTACACTTTTACCCAAGCCCGGTAAATGACCCCTTACATTGCAGATCATACCTACCTCTTTCTCTATTAAACTTCAACAATAAAATTCTGGACAAGATGGTCGTCACCCGCCTCTCACTCCTAATGAATGAGATCACCTCCCCTGCTCAGTCTGGTTTTGTGCCATACCACTCCACCTGCATCAATCTTTGCACCATTTTCACAGTTCTAAATAGAATAGCACCGGAGGTTCCGGTGGCAATTGCACTTGTGGATGCCGAAAAGGCTTTCGACTCCCTTGAATGGCCCTTTTTACATGCTGTACTTGGAAAGCTTGGGTTCCCCCGTGGTTTCACCAAGTTGATTTCCTTGCTATACTCACTCCCCAAAGCAGCCATACTGCTCAATGGTGTCCTTTCCCCCTTTTTACCTATCACGTGCGGGAGACATCAAGGGTGCCCATTGTCCCCACTGCTTTTCATTTTGGCAATGGATCTCTTGGTTCTACATTTGAGGTGAGGACATATACACAGAGGGCTGCAATTTACTACTGGGCCTCTCCTAGTGTCGCTATATGCTGACGATATACTACTCTCCATTCGTCATCCAGACATTAATCTTACTCCAATACTAGATGAAGTAAATAGTTTTGGCAAATTTTCTGGCTTACATATAAATTGGAACAAGTCAGACCTTTTCCCGCTGACTGAGATTACTCGCCCACCTGTGGTGGGCCGGCAATTGAGAGATTTACTGCCCAAGTGGACAGGTGGGTGAAGCTGCCGCTATTCATGGCTGGCCGGATAGCACTCATTAAAATGGTGGTTCTTCCGCAATTCTGCTATCTTTTCATGAATATCCCGGTTCCACTCACTTACTCATGCTTTGCAAAACTCTGTGGCCTGGTTACCCAGTTGGTGTGGGTGAATGGACACCCACACATTCATTAGGAGGTCCTTACTCCTCCTTATGAACGTGGAGGCCTTGGGGTTCCTCACTTTCAACTTTACTACTTGGTGGCGCATTGTCAGTATGCATATCATTGGTTTCACCCTGATGCCCGCCTTTCATAGTCCATTCCAGAGCGCGATCTGGCGGCCCCCATACCTCTGTGTGCCCCGCTGCCTAAAGGTGCTCCATTGCATTGTAGAGATATGAAGACCCTTGCTACAACCAGTTGTGCTTGGCGCAAACTTGCTCACCTACTTCACTGTGATTTACTGTATTCCCCCACACTGAAACTGATCCACAATCCTTTCCTACCCATCACCCAGGAGGTGCTGGCTCAGCGCACACTGCAGACCCTTCAACTTCATACCTTTGGAGACGTCTTCCCGGATGAGCAAATTTTTTTCTGCACTACAGATTCCTGTTTCACTGATGCCACACAATTGCAGCATTTCATACTATGCCGAATGCAGAGTGCTCTGTGTGCACGTTATCCCACATATCTGCTAGCACCGGCTAAGTTTACCCCACACTCCTTGGTGGCTTCTGCGGACTCTAGGGCTAGATTGATTTATAAGCTATATTTAATGTGCATCAAGGTCCTTCCGGTTCCAGATGCTGGGCTTAGGGAATCCTGAAAGAGGGATCTGGGACGACCCCTCCCCCAAAAAGTGTGGGAGGCATGCTGTGCACAAAGTCAGTTTCTTTAGCCTAATCAGTGTCACAAGCTTATCCACTTTAAATTCCTTAGAAGTGCCTACATTACTCCCAGTGATAAGGTCCGTATCGACCCAGCCTGCTCATTGGCCTGCCCCAGGGGACGAGCACTGGCTGCAGATTTCCTGCACATGTCATCGACTTGCTCCAATATTAGTTGCTTTTGGTGCGAGGTGCTTGATCGATCATCTCTTATTGTGGGGTGGCCTCTCCATCCTGACCCAGTCACGGCCCTGCTCGGATATACTGGTGAATTGCCTACCTCCATTAGGTGCCTCACTGTGATAATGCTCCTGTTGGCAAGGCGGGAGATAGCGCTCCGTTGGGGTTCTACGAATGCGCATAGCGCCGCCTCCTGATTGGCCAGTCCCAAATACTGCGATACCAATAGCGAGCTGTATGCCTAGCTCCAGCGAGTTTCGTGGAAACCTAGGCATATCTGGCAATCATTGAGAGACTATTTAAATACAATTGCTACTTCCTCACTAGCCTAGCAGACTTTGACTGGTGCAAGCTCCTGCTGATATCCACTTTAATCAGGATGTTATATACACTTTGTCTGTTTTAGACATTATGTGGCCCACTGCCCGAACAAAGCTTATAGTTATCACTACTAATGTATATGTCTTACAAAGATGGACTGTTGATGTGATGTTGTTCTAGTGGATGGTACTGCACTCCAATGTATTGGTTTTATATTATGACTGAAAATGACAAATACATTAAAAAAAAAAGTTGCCAGAGAGTTGAGCACAGGGATTTGCTTGTGTCTGACCCTGGCAGAGGTTGTGGTTGTTGTTTGAGTAGGGGTTTTTCCCTCCCTTAAACAGTAACCAAATTCCCCACAGTTTCATAACTCCTCTCAGCCTTCATGGATGATGTAACCTCTTTAATCAATGGCATTCACAACCTATGTATCTTCAACACCCTGTGCCATACTCTTAAGTGAGTACTGTCCGTTTACTCAGAACAACAAACCTCTTATCTATTCTTGAGTTCAGGTCCTACCATGATAGCATCTGTTTTTAGATTCATCCCTCAAAGCCAAGAAAGTGGGAACAGCCTCCATGTCACCATCCATTTGAAGGAATCCAACACCAGTGAAAGAAGCATTGTTTTGTTCAGCATAAACTCTGCTACGGCGGAGATTTGTGTGCAAGTTAATAGTTTCACTTCCGCGACCTAGCAGGAGAACTCAGGCTTTCATTCCTATGGGGTTGGCAAAATGTTTAAAAATTAGCTGCACAGCAGTCGCTATTAGTTAGAGAACTGTGGAAACCGTGTCAGCGTAAATTACATAAAAACAAGGTGTCACTTTTAGGACATATCCGATATGATGGGCATTAAAACTACCAATAAAGTAGGCTGCGAGATTTCACCACGATTGGGACTCAATTTTCAACATGGTACCTATTTTGAATAGGAAAATCAAAATGCATTACTTTTTGTAGAAAATGTTGAATAAAACAAACACTCCAGTCAGAGTTGCTGATAATCTTTCAACCAACCCCTTAACGATCATTCTTTATCTATTTGCTTCGGATATATCACATCAAATATCAGGGGTTATGTTCAGTGTATTTGTTGATTTTTATGGTACAAAACAACATAATGCCAACCACAATAAACCCCCCCAAAAAAATCAATTGTAAGCATGCACGGTATGGCTGAGTTACATCTGCTATATAGAAAGAGTTGTATTTTGTTTGCTCATGGCATAGTTTATTCTACCAGCCCATCATTCACCCTTCTTCACACTCCATCAGTCCTCTCCCGTGATAATGAAAGTGCAAGTCTCTTGGGTTGGATTTTTTTTAATATAATGTTTTGCCTACTGTGCCGTGACTTGGAAAATACAGAAGCAGGCAGAAAAAAATGCAGTTAGCCATCATCACATACCCTTATTATTATTTACACAACCAATAAAACAGCTTGAGATTGAAAACCCCGCTTCACATAAAATATACAACTACGTATTAACCAAGAAATAGCAGGCCGTTTTCTTATTGGATTGAACTGTAGAAGGAGGAATTTAAATTGAAGTGCTAAGTTTTAATTCCAGCTGAATTGTAATCACAAAGAATTTCAGCATGAGCCTTTCCCTCTGTAACAGACTCTGGGGGTCATTCTGACCCTGGCGGCCGGTGGCCGCCAGGGCTACCGACCACGGGAGCACCGCCAACAGGCTGGCGGTGCTCCCACGAGCATTCTGACTGCGGCGGTTCAGCCGCGGTCAGAAGCGGAAAGTCGGCGGTCTCCCGCCGACTTTCCGCTGCTCGGGGGAATCCTCCATGGCTGCAGAGCGCGCTCCGCAGCCATGGGGATTCTGACACCCCCTACCGCCATCCTGTTCCTGGCGGGTCTCCCGCCAGGAACAGGATGGCGGTAGGGGGTGCCGCGGGGCCCCTGGGGGCCCCTGCAGTGCCCATGCCCATGGCATGGGCACTGCAGGGGCCCCCGTAAGAAGGCCCCGCAAAGTATTTCAGTGTCTGCCATGCAGACACTGAAATACGCGACGGGTGCAAACTGCACCCGTCGCACCCCTGCAACTACGCCGGCTCAATTCTGAGCCGGCGTCCTCGTTGCAGGGGCATTTCCTCTGGGCCGGCGGGCGCTCTTTTGGAGAGCGCCCGCCGGCCCAGAGGAAATGTTAGAATGGCCGCCGCGGTCTTGTGACCGCGGTGCGGTCATTTGGCGGCGGAACCTTGGCGGACGGCGGAGGTTAAAATCAGGCCCTCTCTGTCTATCTTTGTTCCCGTGTCTGTTTCCTGCTTTCTGCCTCTGTCGTTCAGTGCACGTCTATATGTCAGTGTGCTGGGTTTTTTGCCTTTGTCTTCAGATTCTGGATTGTTTCTGTCTCTGATTTTTTAACTATGTATCTTATAACTTGGACTACACCCTAGAGGGTGATTAAGCGCTTTGCATAGCATCAGTTTCATACGCAGTGGCGGCCCATCCTTTAGGGTGGAGGGGCCACGCCCCCCACCTTTTGACCCTCATGAAGAGTGTCTGTCAGGCTGAACAAAGGTCAGCCTGACAGACACTCTTCATGTTCAGCTCAGGCAGCCAAGAGCAGACATGCGTGATTTGCACAGACTCCTGGCTGCCTGAGCTGAACTTTGCTGGGCTGAGGAGGTCACAGCTCCTATGGGCGTGACCTCCTCGGCTCAGCAAAGGTGCCTCGAGGCCCTCCCCCTGGTGACGAGGGAAGCGTCACCCATTGACACTCGCCCTGGGCGCTTCAGGTTTAAGCCCTGAAGCGCCCAGGGAGAGTGTCAATCAGTGACACTTCGTCACAGAGTGGGGTGGGGTCAGCAGTCTCACTGACCCCATCCCACTCTGTCACGAGGCTTGGACTGCTGCCTTCCCTCATTGGGACCTGGTGGCTGAAGGTAAGTGTGTGTGTGTATGTGTGTGATGTTTGAAATTGAATGTTTGGTGCGCGCGTGCATGTTTGAGTGTTATGAGTGTTGTTAATGGATGTGCGTGCGTGTGTGTGTGAAAGAATGGGTGTGTGTGATCTTTAAAAATGAATGTTTGGTGCATGCGTGCATGTTTGAATGTTATGAGTGTTAATGGATGTGCATGCGTGTGTGAAAGAATGAGTGTGTGTGATGTTTTAAGATGAATGTTTGGTGCGGATGTGTGTGTGATTGGATGTATGCATGCGTGGATGAATGTGGGAATGGGTGTGTGTATGTGTGTGGGGGTGTGAAGGGAGGGGCATGTATGAAGGGGGTCTGGAGAGGAAGGGGGTAAAGGGGAATCTGTGGAGGGGGTGTGGGGTGGGCAAGACCACTATCAGTGACAGGGAAGGGTTTCGTGGTGGTTGGGAAGCCATGAAAACCATGGCGGTAGGCAGGTTTGTGATCCAGACGGTACACTGATGGCTGCTGGGCTGGAGATTGATATCCGTTACCGCCGTGGTGGTCAATGTGGTACATTGGCGGTTTGGCTTCAGCCAAACCGCCAATGTCATAATATGGTGGAAAGTACCTCCAGCCTGTTGGCAGTACTTTCCTCCAAATTACCACCGACCACCGGGATCATAATGACCCCCCAAGTTTTTAAAGTAAGCTGGGAGCCTGTGCCTGCGGAGAAGTAAGAGCAGAGGTAATTTTTTTTAATGTATTTATTTTAATTTATTAATCTTGTCCCCCTCCCCCTGAGAATGTCATAATTTGGTTGGATTGGACCCCATATGGCACTGATCTGGTGCCAGTGTACCTATTGTGTGGATGGTAACTATCGTATGCATCTTCCTCCCATCTGTTAAAAAATGTAGAGACGAATATTGCGCCTTCTCACATAGGCAATGTCTCTGAGCGCTGTGCTAGTTCTGATCCTTTCTGAAAAAAAATTAGCCCATGAATCTCAAGCCCTCCCTTTGTCTCACGGGTCATTTCTGGGAAGGCCCCAGAGGGGGCTTCTGCATCTGAATAGAAACCTATTGGTTTCCTTCTGCTAACACGCCAACAGAATCCTAGCTATTATCCATATCAAATAGTGGATTCTGCACTAGAGGACGATGGATCAACGCAACATTAATTGAGGGGGTGTCATCAATGAGTAATGTAAGCATCAACAACAAACAACATGAACAATGATATTAAACCTTAAATAATAACCACACCAATTTATTAAGAAGAATATAAAATATATTTCCCTAGATTAACAATGCTAATGTTATGAAAATAACTCTCAAACACAATGCTAAGTATATTGAATTAATAGTGGTTGATTAGAATGTCTTATATATTTCAATTTAATCAAAACAATCAAGCAAATAATCTCCAAAACAATAACACTGATTAGCAACACCAGAATCGTTAACAATGGGAATTTATGCGTTAGTACAACATTCAAAAGATGTCAATATAAATCTTAAGTATTTAGTATTTAGGCCTTCACTAACCACAAATTAGCATCAACATGTTGGATTTCATGTTAAAAGAATTTGGTAACACACATTTAGAAAAATCTCTTTAACTCTGATTAATAATACCAACATCATCAATATGCAGCATTCAGATTATAAATTGCAGCTGGTACCTGGAAAGCAAAATAGACACATATAAAATTACAATGACATACATTCCCTATTTGATCATAACATGTGGATTACTTCGGCAAAAGGACACTATCAGGTATATCTTCAGAAGATTTGGGCCTAACAACAGCTAAACCCACACTGCTAGTACGACTCGAACCATCAGTTGGAACTTTGGCATCTAACTCTCAGGTCTCGTCTCTCTAACTCTCCCACGGAATCCTCCCTAAAGGTTGTTATACTAATCTCTAAAATGTTTATGGTTGATGAGACCATGGGGTGGTTACGATTCACCCAATGGAAAGCTGAATTGATAACCTAAAATACGACAATACTACATTAACTAGAACATTTTCTCAACAGTATCTTTTCCTCTTCTGTCTCGTCTGTAGCTCCATTGTTCCATCTCCGCCTATACACCTCTTCTCAGGAAGAAACTTTTACAGTATCAACACCATTTCCATCCTCGAGGAAAAGATCACATATTAGTAACAGTCTCAAACAAACATTCAACTTTCAAACATGGCCTTGTAAGACATAATTCAGCAACCCACTAGGGTAGCTGTGGACACATCTATTAAAACACTGAATACACTTTTAAATAAGCATTGAATCATGGAAAATAACCACAACATTTAGTTAGAATTTTACTCAGTTAGGAAGAGAAAATGAACTGTGGAGACCATTTTCAAAAGTCACCCATTTCCCACATTAATTCAGCATACATTTAATCATGCTAAAATCATTAGTAAGCATATTAAAAAATCCACACTCTCACAATCCCTCCTCTGATGACTATTTATGTCATCACATCAATCTATAATAAATGTATTTATTAGCGTCAATTTCCAAAATTTGGTCTAATTTTTTTCTCATTATTTCTCTTTTTCATTTTATTTTCTCTATAAAATTTATTCATTCACATTTCAAAATTTCTTCTATTCTTTTCCATTTTTCTTTTTTTCCAACATCTTATCATTTTGTATATTCCCCAAATTCCAATGAGACAACATATAATTATTGATACCTATTTTGCTATTGTCAAAATAATATTTCTTCCCACATTACTAAACCAATTTCCGAGAGCTTTAATTCCTTTGCCAGCTTTTTCCCAAACTGTAGTTTCTGTTAGTTCGTTTAACTCATCTTTGTTAGTAATCAGTACATTTTTAATCAACTCTTTAACTTTACCTGAATGGTCAGGTATAAATGAACAACAATGATTTGAACCAAGTAATTTACAAACTCCACCCTCTTTCACTAAAAGAATGTCTAACGCAAGGCGGTTCTGAAGTGTCATAGCTCTTGTAGCAATCCACTCAGTACCTAAAAGAATGATAGCTCCAGAATATCTTGTCATCATGTTATCCACTATTGGACAACTTCTGTATTTTGATTGAATTCCAAGACTACCCCCACTAAGGGAATTATAGCCCCAAATATGTCTCCTACAGTGCCAGAAATTGATTCTCGCTTCTGTCTCATTTGAAATTTCATTGTTTCAGGAATCTTATTCAAGTCTTCCAACTGATAGATTATTGGAAAGACTATTCCCAAATAGCATGTTCCATACCATCCTCTAGGAAGATGGTAATATGCATTTCTTCCACACATATAATAAATCCCAGGTACTGGTGGGTCATGTCTATTCATCATAAAATCTCACTTGCTCCTGAACATAAAAACATGCCTACATTCACTCTTTCCCACAAACAGTCTATCATTCTTACTCCAAGGTCTATATATACACAAAGTCTCCCTACATGCTCAGCATCTATTGTTAGTTTTCCTTGTTTAGTAATGTCAGTATAGGCATAGTCAACTATAGTTTTTTTTACTTACTATTCCCTTATCTATCTTTGCCTTTATTTCTCTTCTTCTATCTTCTGTGTTATCTAAAAACGTCTTCTCTATCGAGGTTAGTAAACGCGTTAAGTTGTTTCTATGAGAAAAAGCTGTACCAAAAGTTAAAGTAGGCTCAAAGAAATCTCTCACAATAACTATGTTATTTTCTTTGGCTATTCTATTCAAATAACCTATGACAGGTACACACTATAATACCATGTCATAATTTGAATAGAAATACTGGATATATTCTTGATTATAGAAACGCATTAGCAAAAGACTGCAACTTATAGCATAAGTTACAGGCAGACTATGATAAGTAGTTCCTTCTTCCACTGAAGTCAGAATCTGTGTACATACATAACAATCTTTTGTGTCCATCACCTCAACATACTCATGCAATAAGCAATAGAAAACATTAGAAGAAAGCTCTTTCTCTTCATGTGAGTATTTAACATCTATTCTAAATTTACCTTTTGTAAGTGATGTATCAGTAATAACCAAAGAATTATCAATCTTTGTAGTCTGGTTGGCTCCATCCACTCATAAGCAGTCACTTCTACAAACAACAATAAACATATTCACACACTGACTACTGCCAATCCAATGCTTAGAACTTTACAACAACTAATTCTACTGTTTTGGTTATTCTCCATGGTCTAAAAAAGAAAAATCAAACATTTTCAAAAATCAAATAGACAAAAACTAAAATAATCAAAAATCCATCCTAATGTTTTTTTGTTTTTAAATTCATTCACTCTAGGCAGTCCCTTTGTCTATTTCAGTTTAGCAGCTTGTCAAATCCAGTTATTTATTTGTCATTTCTAGTTATTAATGTCTCTGTAAAGCACGACTTTCATGTAATTTTCCAATATATTTTCCCAAAGTCTTTTCTTGCAATCTTCACGTGCCAAAATAAAAAAAAACAATATCTCTGTCAAAACAATAGCTCAAAAATTCTTCTTGCTCGTCATTTGCATTTATGCACGCCCATTCTGGCCCTGCATATTTTTTGCTTGCAACTCTTTTTCTTTTCGGTCTTCTGTTACTTTCACCTTCTTCTCCACTAGTATTTTCTCCTTCATTCAATTCCTTTTCTTCTTGAATTGGTGGAACTACATTAACCTTTCCACTCTTTGAACTTTTCCCTGGCCAATTGTCTCCTTTCAATGTCTTTTTCGTCAACAATCTTCTCAAGATTGAGTCTTCACTTGCATTAGAACCTTTTTCTTCTGACGTTCCTGCAACTGGCTCAACAAGAGTATAATCCACTTGGGCGGAACTACCCTCAATTCCTTTCCCAATGGGGCCTGTCCTTTCTTCAGTTTGGTATGTCAAACCACCTGCTCCCGGGGACACCCTCCTTCGAGCAGATCTTCCTTCAGGTAATTTTTTCTGTTCACTTTCATTTGAGGATACCCTCCTCAGATCGGAATCAGTCTTCTCACTTTCTTCTCAGACTGACTCTTCTACTTTTTTTACAGATTGCTCAACTTCTTCAGTATTTTGCTCTTTCTTGTCTGTTATAGGAGTAGGCACATCTTTGTGATTTTCGATGTTCTGCTCACTTTCTTTCTCTTTGCTCCCAGTGTTTTCAGCTGTTGGCAATCTCAACAGTTCCTCTTCTCTTTCTGTTGGATCATGCACTTTTCTCGTGTGGCTGGCATGCACCCAGTTTGGTAATCCAGCACACTTTACAGCTGTTGATGTGGTGAGCACGATTTGATAGGGACCCTTCCACTGTGGTTCCAGACAAGACTTTCTCATATGCTTCTATATAAGCACCCAGTCTCCAGCTCTCAAGCTATGTCCTTGACCTTGTGTTTGTTGTACCGTTGTTGCTTCCACCTGATGAGAAAAAGACCGAACCACATCAGCCAGGCTTTTGCAATAATCTAGCACCATATCATCTGTAGTATTCACAAGTGCATTTGCAGGTATTGCTGGTAACCTCATTGCCCTCCCATCAGAATCTCATGCGGAAACAACACGATCTTCCTGTCAGGAGTGCTTCTCATTGACATCAGCACTAAGGGCAAAGCATCTGGCCATTTTAAATTTGTTGATGCACACACCTTTGCCAATCGTGATTTTAATGTTCCATTCATTTGGTCTACAAGTCCTGAAGCTTCTGGGCGATAACTACAATGTAGTCTCTGCTCAATGCTTAAAGCTGAAAAAACGAATTTTATAACCTCATTATTGAAGTGCATTCCTCTATCTCACTCATTTGAAACCGGAAAACCAAAACGTGGAATTAGTTTTCGCAAAAGTAACTTTGCTACTGTAAGACTGTCATTTCTCCTTGTTGGATCTGCCTCAATCCAGTGACTGAAAATCCACACAATCACCAACACGTATTTCAAACCAGCGCATGCAGACATCTCAGTGAAATCCATCTGCATTCTACTGAATGGACCTCCCGACATACCTATGTGTCCCATGTTGACAATTGTTCCTTTGCCTACAATCATTTGCTGGCAAATTACACACCTATGGCCAACCAGCTCCGCCACCTGTCTGAATTTCGGATTGTACCAAAACTGTTAAATACTCCTGATCATCGTATCTCTCCCTGTGTGTGTCTGACCATGATAATATCTAGTCATTTGTGTCAACAAACTGTTTGGTAAGACTACTTTCCCCTCTACTGTCATCCAAATTTAATCTTCCCTTTGAATGCAACGATGTTTTATCCACTCCCTACGCTCTTCTTCTGGAACATTGTTTTGTATGGCTTTCAACTCTTCTAATGTCTCAACGATCTACATGGTAAAATTTGCATATATCTCATTATTTTCAGACATCAATTCCCAATTTCTTATGAATGAAATCCCATTCAGAGCACAAAACTTTGCAACTTGGTCAGCATAAGCATTTCCCAATGTTACATTATCTTGTCCTCTCTGGTGTGCACTGCATTTGACCACGGCAATTGTCTCAGTCTTCTGTACAGCTTGTAACAAGTCAGGAATTCTTTCTCTATTTCTCACAGGTGAACCTGAAGAAGTCAGGAATCCCTTTTGCGACCAAAGTTGCCCAAAATCATGTACAATTCAAATCCATATTGACTATCAGTGTAGATTGTTATTTTTATCTGTTCTGACAATTGGCATGCCCTAGTAAGAGCCACCAATTCTGCGACTTGTGCAGAAATGACTCCTTAAAACCATGAAGCTTCTATTATGGCAATGGCTGTACACACTGCATATCCTGCTCTTAAGACACCCTTGTCGTCTCTTAAGCAAGAACCATCAACAAAAATATTTGATCATTGTCTTCCAAACAAGTGTCTTTGATGTCATCTGTGGGTTTGGTGCATAGTTCTGTCAACTCCAAACAATCATGTTCAATGTTATCAATCAATTTTGTCTAGATCTTCTCCCTCAGTTGATAACAATGTTGCAGTGTGAAGCACTGTGCACCTTTTGATCGTTACATTTGGTGCTCCAAGAATTTTTGTCTCATATCGTGTCAATCTTGCATTTGTCAGGTATTGTGTCTTTGACCTAGTCAATAGAATTTCTATCGAATGAGGTACCATCACTGTCAGAGGATAACCCATCACAATGTTTTCACTTTGAGTTATACTCTGCTCAACTGCTGCAACTGCTTGTAAGCATCCTTATAAGGCTGCAGCAACATTATCCAAAGTAGCTGAAAAATATGCTACTGGTCGACTGACACCACCATGTGTTTGTGTCAGGACAGACAAAGAATATCCATCACGCTCATGACAAAACAATAAGAAAGACTTTGTGTCAACAGGCATACCTAAAGCTGGAATTAGACACAAACTCTCTCTCAGGTCAGTAAATGCTCTCATGCTTTCCTCATCCATCACCATGGGATCTGAAACATCCTTTTGCGTCAAACTCTGCAGTGGCTTAGAAATGGCTGAAACATTTGGAATCCAGTGGCGACAATATCTTACCATTCGCAGAAACATCCTCAACTCTTTTTGTGAACTCAGTATTTTCATTTTCATTATTGCTGCTACCCTTTCTCTTGAATTTCTTCTCGACCCTTTCTCAATCAAATGTCCCAAATATTTCACCTCTAGCTGGCATTACTGCAGTTTAGTAGGAGATACCTTATGACCATTTTCTCCCAAAAAGTTCAACAATGCAATTCTGTCCTTTTTACAACCTTCCTTTGTTTTTGATGTGATCAACAAATCATCAATGTACTGTACTAATGTCGATTGGTAAGGCATTACCAATGACTTCAGGTTCTTCAAAATCTGATTAAAAATTGATGGTGATTCTGAAAACCTTTGAGAAATTCTACATCAGCAATAAACTCTAGTCGGGAATTTGAAACAAAAGAGATATCTGCTATCCTCATGTAGAGGTACTGTAAAGAAAGCTTGACACAAATCAATTACTGTGAACCATTCTGCATCACACGGAATCTGAAACATCACTGCTGGATTTTGCACAACTGGACAACACTTCACCACAATGTCATTTATTTTCCTCAAATCCTGAACAAGACAAATTTTCCCATTCGGCTTTTTCAAACCCATTATTGGTGAGTTACACGGAGTGCTCATCACTCCCTGTTCCAAAAACTGTTCTATCCAAGGTCTTATCCCTTCAATTGCCTCATTTGTCATTGGATATTGTGCACTCTGAGGAAAAACTACATTCTCTTTCACTGCCACTTTGACTCCCTCGACTGCTTTAATCAAACCAATGTCTTTACCTGAAAAGTCCCAAACCCTTAATTTAACTCTCTCTTGCAAATCGATCGGCAGATCTTTTCTTTAAAAAACTGGAAAGAAATCAATTAAGTCTACCGAATTGTGATCCTCATTTGCCTGCTCATTTTCATCTGTCTGATCATCAAGACTTAACAAAGCAAATTCCCCAGACATCGTCTTTTTCCCAACACCACCTAACACATTTCCCTCATCATCACGTCTCAATTTGAATCCCTTTCATTGAACACAGAATTGAACAATTTATCTTGCACAATAAGTCTCTTCCCAATAGTGACACTGGCCTAGAATCACAAACAACAAAACTATGGAAATCTCTAAAATTCTCTAAAAATAGTATTGACCAGATGTTTATTTGCAGCTCCTACTATTTGCACTGTCCTTTCTGAAATCAGTAAATCTGGAACTTCTACAGTTCTTACTGTTGAGCGTGTCACTCCTGTATCACCCAGAAAATTAACCTCATGACCATGTACTTCACACTTCACATAAGGACCCTTCTGATCCACTTCTAACTATGCAGCCATCATGTACTCCTCCTCATCTGAACTATCCAACAGCCATTCAGCTTTTATTTCATCCTCACTGTGTAAAAGAAATTGTTCAGCTGTTTTTACACTTTTGTTCTTACTCTGATTCGTGACCACTTGTGAAAGCATTACCTGTTGCTGATCCATAGGGCGCTGCATCATTTGAACCTGTCTTGGTATGTGCATTTGCTGTACAGGCACCATCTGCACCTGTGGCTACCTTTGTTGCATTTGTGGCATTTGTACCTGATGTATCTGTTGCATTGGCTGTAATGCTTGAAAACCCTGCATATTATTCACATTGTTCTGGAAATTTCTAATTTGACCTTCCATCCTAGGTCCTCTCATGCTCTGATATGAATTGACACCATTTGTGTCAAGGTAATACCTTTCAGATTTGCTGTTCATCCTGCATCACCACCGAACTCAAATCCACATTTCTATTGACTACCGGAAGCATCATTCCACCTCAACCTCTACCTCGACCTTGACTCGGAAACAAACCATTTCCCTGCTGTAGCTGTTGAAAATTTCCCTGCAATCCTGTCTGTGCAGCCTTGATCTGCATCACCATCGCTTTCTCTTTCAACTTTCTCTGCTTCAATTCAATTTCATCACTACAGTATTTAGCATACTACAACACCTCATCAATTGGCTTTGCTGCCAGCAAATTAAATGATTCTTAATCATCTGATTTATTTCTGGTTTCAACCCTTCAACAAATCTGAACACCAAATGATTCATGTTCTCCTTCTCAATTGTTTCCACACCACTAAATTGTTTGAACGCCTTCAACAACCTTTCATAATATGCCTGAACTTTGATGTTCTATCTATACAGTACATTGAAAATCTAAAATTTTCAGTGAAACTCTCGTTTTCAGAAACTCAGTGACCTTATAGTAATGTTTCATTACTTCAGGAGTTGGCGCTCCTGTTTTCAAATCTCTTTGTGGTTCACTCATCGGCCAATCAACAATACTCTTGCATTCAATCTACAAATCTGCTGGAACAACAATATCAAAGAGTGTATTCAGGTCTTCCCACAGACACTTCGCATGTTTCACAAACCTATCTGTTTTCTGGTACCAGTCCATTGGTTTCTCTCTCAACTTTGGGTAATCATTTGTAAAACTTAAGATATCACTCCTATTCCAAGGTACATGTATAAAGTTCCCTCCCTGTGTTTCTCTCATTGGAAGCATTTTCACTGACTCTCCTTCCTATGTCACATCATCTTTCTTCGGCCTTTCTCTTTTCCTGACCCATTTGCTTTCCCATTTATCTAATGCTCTCCAAACCTGTACTTTCTCAAGTAATTCTCTAAGATGTGTTTTCATCCCTGTAGATCTCAAGTGTGCAAAATATTCCTCCTCTATGGTTAATCTGTAACTTCTTTTCAAAGCTTTCATTTTTGTCAAATCAATGTCAGAATCATCTGCTACTTCTTGTAACTGCTGGTGGACTCTTTCTGCTCCTTTAGTAATTATTTTACACAAGTATCTCAACTGAGCTTCAGTATACGACTCAAGTCTGTTCACACCCATTGTCCCTTCCAAGAGTTCACTTCCTTCGAAGTTCAGTCTCACTTTATTTATTTGTTCTTCCTCTTTATCTTTTCAATCTTATGTTTTTGAATTACTTAAATCTTCCAACCATTTTGTTATTTCTTGTGCAGACAAACCTTTTAATGAAACTTCATTGGATTGTGCACCTGCATCTTGCTCTTGACCTGAACTCACACATCATTGTGGAACAATTACTCCCTGTCCCCAATTATTACAGAATATGGTTCCCGAATTCTCAGCAGGAGACAAATCTATTAAAGAATTTGTCTCATTCAAACTTTGTCCTTGTCTAGGAATTGATTTTTCCAAAATTCTATTCTGCACATTAATTAATGAACTCACTCCACTATTATCTACGTGTGCATATAATGGAGTTACCAGATCCATCGTAATAGGTACATTAATTGCATCTGGATTAGTTAAGGATCCAACTCTCTGCATCTTTCCTGCACCCATGCTCTGCCTTTGTGGAATCTGTATTTGAACAGGCTCTCTTATGTTCATCCCTTGGTGAACTTGTGTCAACACTAAATGAGTTGTTGTCTTCACAATGTGTGCTTCTGGCTGTATCACAGGAATTTTTATTTTGAACTGCTGTCTGCTGTTCAATGAATCATTGAAACTACTCTGCATCTGAACTCTCTCATTGTCCAGAATACTCTTTGATAATTCTGAAGTCAATGGTGCAATAGGAATTGTATTACTAATTCCACTCCCATTCGATCTATTATCATTATTCTGATTCGCATTTGGTGTAGGATAGTTCTCTAAAATCTGTGAAACTATCTCATCTCCACCATCTCATCATCATCATTGAAGATGACTCATTTCGAATCTTTGAAATTCTGCACTTTAATCTCTATTGAACCCTTTTTCTTTCTCTTCCCATATTTTATCT
The DNA here is from genome assembly GCF_031143425.1 of Pleurodeles waltl. Lineage (NCBI taxonomy): Eukaryota > Metazoa > Chordata > Amphibia > Caudata > Salamandridae > Pleurodeles > Pleurodeles waltl. The sequence continues at coordinate 724,922,542 of NC_090438.1, forward strand.
CATCCTCCTTCATTCTTGCAGGATATAATCTTATTCCCATCAACATTTCTACTCTCCACCTTTTCTGCTCCTCATCCCATTTAGCTTCCGCTAGCATCTTTTCCACCTTTCTCATACTCTTTTCAAATTTTAATGCTTGTCGCTGTTTAGCTACCAACTCCCAGATCGCTAACGCCTCGTTTTGTGCTGGTCTTGATGTAGGTTTTAAACTGTACATTTTTTACCTCAAGTTATCCAGACTTCTCAAAGTGAACGTTCCATGTTCTGGAAAAGCTAAACAACCTTCTTTTCTTGTCAATTTAACCCAATGCTTCAACCAAAGACATACTCCTGCACCCTTCTCGTCAAACACAATATATGTACGGAGTATTCTCTGGCGGGTAAACCTCTCCTTTGAGCACCGGAATATACTAATCGCCTCTCAGCGCACTTCTCAAAGCTTTGAAAAACTTTCATTTTCAACTGATATTTATTTAAACCTGATATCCACAACAAAATAATTAACAAACTCTGTTAAACTAAGCAAATACCAATAGTAAATCAAATTTAGAGAAAGAACAATCAATCATGAAAAGTGACTGCAATCCCACAATTTGCTTCTACCCCCTCACCTTCCAATTGCGTTACTCTATTGTCGGACTAATTAACAAATCTGTGTGCAACTCTTTTCCCCAAACAACCAATCCCAGCGCAGCACCGACTACGTCACACTAATACATTCACCCCTCCTCAGCGCACTCCACTGAGACGCTCAAAAAGCCTATCGTACCGATTTCTTTCATTTCATACACACACAATCAACGAAATATTAATTTGCGAGCTAACTTAAACCAAAAATAATAAAACAAATTTGCTCACTTTCTATAGGTAGGGTAACACAATTGCTTCAGAACCTTCCAAAGTTACCTACAGCTTTCGCCTACTCTTGTTCACAGTTCTCACAATCGTGAGTAAAATTCAACCTGCAAACGTCACTTCTCAACTGACCCTTGGACTGTCGTCTAGTGCACTTAGTACTCACCAAGTCTTCAGTATAGTTCAATGCATGCTAATTCTCACAATCTCAATTTACCAATCACGCCGGATTGGTCTATTAAATGAACGAATTACAACACATGCCAAGTGGCTCACTACACTTGTCAATATACTCCGGAGTCCCAGCCCTCTCTCCTTAGGTCTGTCATCAACAACCATGTGGGTAATTTTTCCTGCATCAAACGCCACTTGCCTACTCTCATACCTATAGGAGTACCCCCACTCCATCTAAAAATCTACTTGAATAGCTCCACTCTTCTAAACTCATATATGTCTCAATCATCTGCAGATTAGCTAAAGCTGTGCAAGCGCAAATCACTTCACTCAATTCAACCAAACACTGCTAAGAACATACCCTTCAACCTAGAGGGTCTCCAAGAACCGGGGACAGTCACTTAAGGCAACTAGCAACTCATCCTGTCAAATCTGTATAACATTTGAGAAAAAAGAAAATCCAATAAATGTTATTTTTAACTGAAAGAACCTTACATCAACCTCATTATAACATCATCGATAATGACGTAACCGTAATCTGCTACAAAAAAACTGCTAACACGCCAACTGAATCCGAGCTATTATCAATATCAAATAGTGGATTCTGCACTAGAGGATAATGGATCGAAGTGACATTGATTGAGGGGATGTCATCAATGAGTAATGTAAGCATCAGCAACATGAACAATAATATTAAACCTTAAACAATAACCACACCAATTTATTAAGAAGAATATAAAATGTATTTCCCTAGATTCACAATGCTAATGTTACAAAAATAACTCTCAAACCCAAATGGTAAGTATATAGAATTAATAGTGGTTGATTAGAACGTCTTATATATCTCAATTTAATCAAAACAGTCAAGCAAATAATCTCCATAACAATACCACTGATTAGCAACACCAGAATCAGTAATAATGGGAACTTATGCATTAGTACAACATTCAAAAATGTCAATATAAATCTTAAGTATTTAGTATTTAGGCCTTCACTAACCACAAATTAGCATCAACATGTTGGGCTTCATGTTAAAAGAATTGTAACACATATTTAGAAAAATCTCTTTAACTCTGATTAATAATAAAAACATCATCTATATGCAGCATTCAGAATATAATTTGCAGCTGGAACCTGGAAAGCAAAAGAGACACATATAACATTTCAATGACATACATTACCCTATTCAATCATAACATGCGGATTACTTCGGCAAAAGGACACCATCAGGTATATCTTCAGAAGATTTGGGCCTAACAACAGCTAAACCCACACTGCTAGTACGACTCAAACCATCAGTTGGAACTCTGGCATCTAACTCTCAGGTCTCGTCTCTCTAACTCTCCCACGGAATCTTCCCTAAAGGTTGTTATACTAATTTCTAAAAAGCTTATGATTGGTCAGTCCATGGGGTGGTTACGATTCACCCAACATAAAGCTTAATTGATAACCTAAAATACGACAATACTACATTAACTAGAACATTTCCTCTTCCGTCTGTAGCTATATTGTTCCATCTCCACCCATACACCTCTTCTCAGGAAGAAACTTTTGCACTATCAACACCATTTCCATCCTCGAGGAAAAGATCATGTTTTAGTAACATTCTCAAACAATAGAACATTCAACTTATGCAATGCTCAGTTAAAACATGGCCTTGTAAGACATAATTAAGCAACCCACTAGGGGTAGCTGTGGACACATCTATTAAAACACTGAATACACTTTTATATAATCATTGAATCATGGAAAATAACCACAACATTTAATTAGACTAGATTAGAATAGTGGGGTAGTGGCTTACTTAGTTAGGAACAGAAAATGAACTGTGGCGACCATTTTCAAAAGTCGCCCATTTCCCATGTTAATTCAGCATACATTTACTTATGCTAAAATCATTAGTAAACATATTAAAAAATTCACACTCTCACACTTCCTTCGACCACCTCCCCCTCGACTCACCATAAATAAGTCTGAGTGTGAATGAACATGGCCTGGAAATGCACCAAACAGTTTATTCTTCTGGGCCACTGTTTTTTACAACTCCGTTCGGAGCCCTATGCATCCCTCTCCCAGTTATATAGGCAAGGGAGTAGCCAGAACAGTAAAGTTCTCCCCACTTTGAAATGAAAGCTCTGATGGCGCAAAGTAAGTGAAGCAAGTGTGCGGACAGCTCCTTAGACGAGAGCCCCTGTTCCTTCCATCCAGACATCATCTATTCTTTCATCTTCCATCCATACGCTCTGCCATCCATCCATGCATCCATCCATTCATTGTGCCTCCCATCCATCATCCTTCCATCCACCCTGCCATCCATCCTTTCACTCATTCATCCATGCTGACATTCATTTTCTCCACCATTCACCCATTTATTTACTCTAACATCATTCCACCAGTCAATTCACCTATCCATTCATTCACCCATCCATCCACTGGACCATCCTTTCACCTACCTATCCATTCACAAATTCTTTTCACCAATGCATCCATTTGTGTACACATTCATGTACCCTCTCATTCATCCTCCCATTCATCCTTCCCTTCACCCTTACTTCTAATCAATATCTTTTCCTCCCTTTCCTTGTCTATTTACCCATCTTTTGCTTTTCCTTGTCTTCTTTTGGCACTCTATTCCTTCATAGTGTTATTTATGAGAATTTGTCTGCTGAGTTGAAGACGGAAAAGGCCCATAAAAAGTCCAACCCCTGCTGTAGCTGCCACAGTGGGTGGTTCACGACGCCCTTGCATATAGGTATGGCCCTCAGTGTGAAGACCTCGGGATTAGAGTCTAAAACTCTGCTGTTTCCACGTCTTCTACTGATGTCAGCAGAGACACATGCCACCTATATGAGACAAATCTAACTGCCAGGTCAAATTCTTCCATCAAAAAAATAGTGTGGTTCGCATCTAACTAGTTAAACAACACATAAATAGCATTCATCTATAATTAAGCTTTCACAATCAAAGAGGATCAGTTTGTGCTGAAAAGTTTTACCTTTAGCTCCATGACCCGCTATAATACATACGCAGAAATTCCAGCCAACAATGAGTCAGATTACACCTCACACAACACAAGGACATGGAGAAAGGGAATGACCAGCCAATTTAATCGATGTACTATTCTATAACAACACTATAGGCAAAACTCATTATACTCAAAGATCTATCTGCCTGTAAGAAAATGCTTTTTTACTTTGCCACTTCCATTTTTTTGCTGAATTTTATTGCTGGTTTTCAGAGACTGCACAATGAACTGCTATCCATTGCCCACTGTATGTGCTCTAACCCCTAAAGCACACAGAAATTGGCTAATCTCTGATTGGTGTATTTAACCTTCCTATAAGGCGATAGTATATGGTAAGTTAATACACCCATGGCACAAGTCACCTGTGAACTGCAGAACTTATTGTATTATCCACTATTGTGTTAAAAGAACCATGGCCTCAGCTCTGCCATTGCAGCTATGACCTCTTAAAATAAGACTAACCTTTTTGACAGGTAAACACCTCACTTTTAAAGTCACCACTAGGTAGGCATGTAGGCCTTGTAGCCCACAAGTGAAAAAGTTGAGCATGTAAGAAAATAATGTTACCATTTCCCTACACCGACAATGCCATAAAAGCTAATTTCACTGTGACAGGCCTAGATGTCCTATGTAGAAAATCAAAATACAGATTAAAATACTAATAACATATGTTGGGAATGGGGCCAACTAGAAAAATTATAAACTCAATATTTTTAATAGTTATGAAAACTCCAATTCAATGGTGAAGTTGAATTTTTAATACGTGTTAGGAAACAGTAACTTTTAAAAGTTGTCTTTTCTTTGCCAAAAGTTCCTGGAGGCTAATTTTCATTAACTCTCAAACTTGTAGCCTGAGCCAGACCCTCACCAAGCCTTCCTCATTATACTGCTGGGCTTGCAAAAGGATATCAAGCGGACTGAACATGCTTCACTTGGAGTATGTGAACTGTGAGAAGGACCTGAAGAGGTTGGACCCTCTTTCACTTGAAATGTAAGAGAAAAACAGATTCCTAAAGATCACAAGGCTGGTTCCCTGGGAGGCTCCAGGAACATAACAAACATTGGCAAAGCCAATTGATCTCATCTACGCAAGATCTATTGGCTTTGTCAGTTTTTTTTAGTCATGCTGAACAGAAGCACGGCTGCTCTGCAGCATTACTGACCATAAACAAATATATTATGACGCACTTAAAGCTGACTGTGTCGTAAACATTTTTTTATTGTCAACCATGCTGCATAGCAGCATGGTCGATGTACAACATGACTTAAAAAAACATTGGCAAAGTCAAAAAACATTGACAAAGCCAAACAGGACAGCTATTTTGTTTAGCAATGTTTTTTGCCAATTTGTATAGCAGTGCAACTGGTGTTCCGAATGGTTGAAAGTAAAATACTGCTAAAACACCTCCAGTGTTGATCTCGTCATAGCACTTTTCTTTTTACTCTTAGCTATGCTGCCCAGCAGCCATGCTGCTGCACAACATGACTAAAAGGGTGACACCTAATGGCTTTGCCAATGCTTGTTTTTCCTCATGGGGGAGGACGAGGGAAGTAACAAAGCAGGAGGGGGACTGGGTAAGCAAGTACACAGGAGGGACAAGAAGGGTTGGGAAGCAAGGACACAGGTAGATGGTGCAAGCAATGCATGGGGAGGGAAAGTTTTACAGTGCAAGTAATAAATGGAGAGGGCAAACAACAACAGGCTATAACGGGGCAACAACAGTGGGGCAAGTGATCACAGGGCAACAATGACACCGGGGCATGAAACAACAGGGCAAGAAACAATAGGGCAGCAACAAAGGGTCAAGTAACAATAACAGGGCTCCAACAACGGAGCAACAACAGCTCAAACAGCAACATGTCAACAACAATGCAGAGCAGAATGCGGGGGGAGAGAAGCACCCAGCCTGTGCATAATACTTAGGTAAGTCTCCAGGCAACACTCACCCAGCCCACTCTTACTACATAGGTTCCTGTTCCCCCTTGGCCTCTCGATAGTCATCTGCCAATTCCCTAGTACTTAGAAATATCTCTGCCCTCAGGCACACTGCCACATTGCCATGCCACCTGGGTGCACATGTTACTATCTCAGCCGAAACACAGTGTCATGCTGCCTTGATGCCAGAATACTTATTTGGAGAATTGCTGCAATCACCATTATATTTTGTATTGCTGATTGATGTATACCATCACATTTTGTGATACTGATTTATGCATTATGCTTGCACTGCCATTTCAGAATACTCTACATTCGTTTCTGAGCCTACCGTGAAATTTGCTGAAACTTCGCAAGAGTTTGGCAAAACTCAGCAGCCATCTTGAGCACAGTCAGGATTGAAATTGCCCCAAGCATATTTATGTGATTTGTCCTGAGATTCCTGAAAGAAGAGGTTCTTGTCTCTGTTACTCAACTGAGAGTAACAATGCCTTCCATCCTCTCTTCATCCAGTCATCTTCCTTCAGATGCAGGCCTTCATTCTTTTATGAAAACACTCCCAACAGGAACCATCTGTAAACTGTCAAGAAAAAGAAATAACGACCAGTAAGTGCTTCCAACAAGCCAAGTTTGAGAAAGTGTCTCCTTTGACTTGGATAGTCTCCCCACTTTTTGTCTGGTATTTGGTGTGGTTGCAAAGTTGTAGTGCCTATGGCCCCTGCTAAACAGTATCCTTGGGCCAGATCCCTTTCCCAAAACTGTTGTGATGTATTGGCACAACTGGCAATACCTTTAGCTGCCACTATAAGTCCCTAGTAAATGGTACTTAGGTACCCAGGGCATGGGGTACTAAGCGTAAAGCATACTCCCTTGAGGGCAGCAGCACAGATTGCGCCACCCTCAGGGACCATGCTCCTAAGTGCACCCAGCACTGCCATTGCACTCTGCGTGTCTTGGTGGAATCCTTAAATGCAAACCTGACATGGTACACAGCCTGTGTGACATGTCCACTACACACTGCATGCAATATAGGTAAGCCTCCACTCCGGCAGGCCTTCCAGTCCTAAGGCAGAGTGCACTATATTGCATGTGTGGGCATAGGTGCATGAGCAATATGCCCCTACTAGGTCCTTGCCAAGCTTGGGACATAGTAAGTGTACAGAGCAGCCATTTTTAATGCATGTGCTGGACACTGGACAGTACGGGTTTCACAGCTATGTGATGGCCACTCTGAACCCTGGGTTGTTTGGTATCACACAATAAATCCAAACTCGTACCAGTATTGGATTTATTGCAAAATGTACCCATGGGCCACCATAGAGGCCCCCTCTGCAAAAGCTAACTGACCCTGGCATGGTTGCTGGCTGGTCCTAACTAGCCTGCCACCACCAGACAAGAATCTGGATCCCCGAGATGAGGTGCTTTGCTCTCTGGGACCAGAAAGCAAAGCCCTTCCTGGACAGGGGTGTTACACCTCCTCCCCCAGGAATGTGTACAGTCCTGCCTGCGAGCTTTAAAGGGCTCGCTGCCCTTGAAACTCGACCACCAGCCATGCTGCTAGCAGCATATGGGCACCCCCATTGCAAACCCCTACTTTTGGCAGGAGCAATGGCAGGGAAATGCACAAAGACCAGAAGGCGTGTCCATCCCCAACCTGCACAACCCCAAGGTGTTGCAGGTGAGGTGACCTCTCCATTTTATTTTCCTCCATCTTGCATGGTAGGAAGACAGCCAATCAGGGATTGGGATATGACCTCTGCCCACAGGAAGTGGTTACATAGTAGGTGTAGCTACCCTAAGGTAGATGGCACATTGGCCACTACTAGGTACTCCCCTAAATGCAGTATTTAGTGGGCATCCCAAGACCTGCAGAACAGATTCCAAGTGACCTGCCCCCTGGTTCCCAAGGCTCCTTTGTGCACAGCTCTTGGCTGACCTATCTACCCTGCACCAGCCTCCCTGGCCTTTTCATTGGAGAACCAACTATGCTTTAAGGGTCCCCTACCCCTTGTGACCTCTACACTTCAAGGGGACCCACCTGACTCACCTTGAAGTCCACCTGTGTAGTGCATTTCCAAGTGGTCCCCCTGTCCTGCACCAGCTACAAGGCTTTCAGCAGCTGCTCCCGCTCGAACTGGGAAGTGCCCAAACTTCTCCAGCTGGCCCCAAGGACCCCTCAATGACCTTGACCTCAAAACAGAAGGAGACATTGGTAAACGAATTGCATGATTTATTATGCATTTGAAACGTTTTCTCCCATTAGTTCCTATGGTGCACAATTACGCACAAAGATTATTTTTACTCAACTTTGAAAAATCATAACTTATAAAGTACTTACCCAATTTTAATGATCTTGGTTTTAAAACAATTTTCAAAATCTGAAGTATTTTTGTAAATTCGTCTTGAGTTATTCTTTTGAGATTGTGTCCACATGTATTGATACTGTGAGTACAACAAATGCTTAGCACTTTTCCAAGATTGGCCAACTACACAAAAAGTAGAACATCAGGTGGTCTAGTTTTTACCTCTGTAAACCAAGGTGGGGTTGGCTGGGCTCTCTGCACAGTGTACATCATTTTGGCTCACTGTAGAGAGCCAGCCTCCTACATTTGGTGTCTCAGCGGTGGGATACAAGTCTTTGCATTGGCTGATACCACTTTGTCAATTTGTGAACATACAAATAACTCTCCAAATTGTCTTTAGCTTAACTGCAATTTTTTCAATTGGGCTTTTTTTTTGCAAATTTCTAAGCTAACTACTCGGCCCTGGTTAGGTCCCTACAACAAGAGTTGGAGTTTAAATGTCCTTACTATCATTGGCCTTTACAAAAAGGGTTTTCAAATCCTTAAAAATATATAAATTCTAGTAGCATACCACATGTCAGACTCAGAGAACCAGAGCCAGGAGCTTGACCTGGCCCTTTACATAGCAAAAAACGATTCCCAGGTTAGGAAACTCTGTAAGCTGTACAAGATGTATACTGGGAAACATGCCACCTCAGACAATCTTAGGTTTCTAGAGGCACAGTATGAGGAAACTAGCCCCACAAAGGAAGTAAATGATGAAGTCTCTGGAGGAGAAGATGTTGCTGTGGACAATGGGGATGAAGGTAGCTCATCTTCACCTAGCACTAGTGCTCCCATGGAAGAGGACCTGGCTTTACCCAGACTGACCAAAAGATTAGCCATGGAGGCTCAGCTTTTGGAGATAGAAACAAAGAGAAAATAGTTGGACCTAGGACCCATCTCTGGTGGCAGCATATGAGTATTGAGAGAAAAACCTTTCAGCCGTTCAGCTTTTTGGCTGCCTTGGTACTTCTAAATGCTTTGGCCATTTTTTACTGTTAAGCCTGTCTTCCCTGAGCCAAGCTACCAGGGCTTAAGGTCAGATGTCTGCTACTGAAACCTTAGACTGGACCTAAAAAGATAGTAAACTACTTTCTCACACTTTCTATCTAAATGTCTACATTGCTATCGGATTCCTTGTTCTTCTCCTTCTGTATCAAACCTTTTTGCATTTCCTTCTATATCCAGTTATCTGTAAGTATTTTGTCCATTCCAAGTTTGACCTTTCTGTAATCTCAATTTACCCTATTTAAAGTAAGTGCAGAAATCACAGGAAATACAGGAACATGTGCATTGTAGGATTCTCCTTATGATTTCTACTGGTTTTCACATTTTAGAAGATTCACAGAAGATCCCTCGAGCATGCTTCGAAGTTTAGACAATCGAAGATTTGCAGGAGTACTCTTATTGCACAGCACGCTCATCTGCAAAAAGTCCTAAAACCACATGGTAAGTGTGAAGAAAAGATATGTTAGTTCATTCAAACTTTGGCTTGCTTGAGCAGCACCCTGGCAGGCTGGCGTAATTAGCATCATATTACCAAAAGTACACAATGGTTTGGTGTGTTCTAAACTGCCGCAAAGGGACAGCGAATGGGATTATGCCCTGATAGAAAGCAAGCTGGTGTTTCTTCTTTCTGCATAGTGTTTAGTATTCGTATTCATTCAATGGTGCAGGTCGTATAAGGAACTGCATCTCTTGTGGCACAAATATTTATAAAGTGTTGGGTTCTCTAGCTATGAGTGCTTCCATGGTAGTAAGTTATGTGGGGCTGACTGGAAGGGTTTTTCCAGAACTGTTTGATTTTCTTTCAACTGGGCCCTTGCCTACTAGAAGAACACCTTCAGAGAGTATGTTTACGAGCAAGAAAATTAGAGCTATGTACATCCTTAAGTGGTGGCACCTAGTATCAAACTGAAAATTAATAATAATAAAGGAAATGCTTTTTGATGGCCAAAGGTATTCCCCTTACTATTAGCAATACTTTTAAGTAACATTAGTATAACTGAGACAATGTGCAAATTTGACTGTGAGAAAAGAGTGAGCCTTTTCTGCAGTTCAGCACAACCATCACTGTATTGTATTGTACTGAAATTTGTTTTGTGCATTTCTACCCCTTGTGAAGGCCAACACACTTCGAGTAAGTAGCTGTTCCATTTATATCATTTATAGAGTGCTTCCTACCCCTGGCAAGGCCCTGCAGTGTGTTAACTACAGTTTGACCTTTATGGAAATAGTTTTTGGTGAATGCTGTGAGGTTCAAAGTCAGTGGCGGCTGCTGCAAATCTCAAGGGGAGAGGTGGGTGAGGGGAGGGACAGGGGGATAAAAAACTATTTTAAAAAAACGTACCTGTTCCCGTCGCTGCCGCCTGGCACCTCGCTCCTCAGCTCTTCTTCTAGTGTCCCATGATTCACTGGGACACCAGCACAGGCTCCCCAGTGACCCTGACACTTCTCCCATGCTAAACCTTGCATGAGAACAGCACCAGGGTTGGTCTGAGTGACTTGTTCTGCCACCCAGACAGTGCACTTGAGCCTGTGCAGTTTCTCCAACCTAGCTGTGCAATCACAGTCAGGTTGGAGAAACTTAAGTGTGCATGTGTGTTTGGTTCACCTGAGACAGCCGGCCAAACACAAATGCACACTTAGAAGTGAGCAGAATCCACTCCCTCTCCTCTCTCCACACTACCGTGGCCCAGCCCTGCCCCTCCCTTCACATGCTGCTGGCTAAACCAGGAGATGAAATATAAAATGATAATGATGTATTGATTTATTTTTCAGCTCCTGGCTTAGCCAGGGGGGTGACGCTGCTTTGCCATTGCGAGGGAGCCACCCTTGTTCGAAGACCTGATTTAAATATAATGCCTTGAAACTTCACAGCGCATAAGCATGGCTAGAAGAATGGTGTTAGAAATGGGGTCTCTAGTTGGCAGAGGTTTCCACCTTTGTCCAGATCGGGATCACAATCCTAGTCAGGGTAAGTCACACACAATCCAAATTATCCTGTACCCACCCTATGGTAGCTTGGCACTGAGCAGTCAGGCTTAACTTAGAAGGCAATGTGTAAGGTATTTGTGCAATAAATAATGCAATAACACAGTGAGGACACCACATAAGACACCACACAGGTTTAGAAAGATAGGATATTTATCTGATTACATTAAGGTCAATACTATCAAGATTTGATAATCACAAGTTGAAATATCACTTTCGTAATAATATAAAGAGTTTTGAGTTCTTAAAAGCAACAATTGTCTCTTGCAAGCACAAAGTACCTGGTTTGCATCAAAATTACACGCACGAAGACCAGAGAGGAGGAAATGGGTGGAAAAAGGTAGGTGTGTGACAGTTTTCCAGGCGCACAAAGACGATGCATTGATTCTTTTTGACGGGGAAAGGGCTTTGCGCTGATTTCAGGCTTGAATGCTCTTTGCGATGGGGGTCCTTTCGATGCCCAGGGATGATGCATGGAAATCCTGGGCGCGCAGGACAAAGTCACAGCTGTTGCGTCGATCTGGTGGGTGATGCTTCAAAATTTCTGCTGCTCGGCTGGTGCTGCATTGATTCCTTTCGCAGGAAGACGGGCTGCATCGTTCTGGCGATGGGTCAATCCTGTGGGCTATGCGTCGAAGTTCTGGTTGCAACGTTGGCGCTGCGTCAATCTCCACTAGGGGAACCAGGCTGCATCGTTCCAGTTTGGCGAAGTGGTGATGTTCTCACCGCTGGACAGGCTGTGCATTGAATTTTACCACACAAGGAGTTTCCTTGCAGAGATGAGGTCTTTTTGGCCCCGAGACTTCAGGAACAGGAGGCAAGCTCAATCCAAGCTCTTGGAGAGCACTTCTCAGCAGAGCCAGAGGCCAGCAAGGCAACAGGGCAACATCAAGGCAGCATTCCTATACAGCAAAGTATTCCAGGTGAGTCCTTTGGGCAGCCAGGCAGCTTCTCTTGACAGGTTGCAGGTTCTGGTGCAGAGTGCCTGTCCCAAGAAGTGTCTGAGTTGGTAGGGTCAGGGACCCCATTTATATACCTAAATGTGCCTTTGAAGTGGGGGAGACTTCAAATAGTGGATTAGAAGTGTACAAAGTCCCCTTTCAGTACAATCCTGTCTGCCATGGTCCCAGTAGGGGTTTTGGCAGTCCATTGTGTGAGGGCAGGCCACTGTGCTTTGAAATGTAAGTGTCAGGCCCTCCACCCTTCCAGCCCAGGAAGACCCATTCAGGATGCAGATGTGTGCAGGTGTGACTGAGGATCCTGTGTTTGTGTTTGTCTGGGTGAAATGCACAATGGAGCTGTCAACCAGTCCACCTCAGACTTAGATTGGAGACAGGCTGGAAGGCACAGAAGGATTTTAAGTGCAGAGAAATGCTCACTTTCTAAAAGTGGCATTTCTAAAATAGTAATATTAAATCCAACCTCACCAGTCACCAGAACTTTGTATTACAATTCTAGCCATACTATATATGACCTGTTTACACCTTTCTTATCAGAATCTACCACTCAAACAGTTTATGAGGGTAGCCCTAATGTTAGCCTATGAAAGGAGCAGGTCTCCCAGCAGTGGAAAACAAATTTAGAGGTTTTCCACTACCAGGGCATATAAAACACACAGATATATGTCCTGCCTTTTACCTACACAGCACCCTGCCCTCTGGGTTACTTAGGGCCTACCATAGGGGTGACTTATATGTAGAAAAAGGGGAGTTTAGGGCTTGAAAAGTACTTTTGAATGCCAAGTCGAAGTGGCAGTGAAACTGCACACACAGGTGCTGCTGTGATGCTCTCAAGCGCCCATACAGCTCTGGGTAGGCCACCGCCAGTATGCGGGCCATCAGGGGGGTCAGGTTCTGACAGGCACCCCTCCCTCATTGGGAGGCCATCCCCAGCTGGGTCTACATGGTCTTCCGTGCCCAACATCTCAGGTCCTCCCACAGTTTCGTGCAGTAGGTGCTTCACCCGCTATAGACCCCCAGTGTCCGCACGTCCTTGGCAATGGCATGCCAAAACCCCTTCTTCTGATGGGCGGTGACCTGCAGAGAAGACACAAATAGTTGGACAACATTAACGAGACAATCCAGCCTGTCACACATAAGGCCTACAAAATGCATTATCCCCTCATCAGGCACACATGTGACCCTTACCTCTGCATTAATGCTTCCACCAGCCATAACCCCCCTATGACAGACTGCCAGCACCCACACATCTCCATGCAGCCATGTTGCATGCAACTTACCCAGGGTGTACTCACCTGTTGGTCTGGAGGCCAATACAACTGCCCATACAGGAGTAGGACCCATCCACAAGCCTCTCCAACTCCTCTGACATGAAGGCTGGGGCCCTTTCCCCTGTTGCACGAGCCATGGCTGGTGCCAGACACAGGTCACAGCAGTACACGCAGTGGAGATTTCGTCCTGTGGAAAGTCAGGAATCAAGTGAAGTTGTAGAAATAAAATGGCAGTCAGTAAACATTGTCACCACCGGCGTTGATCATCATTTGTTCCCATACTCCATAGAGGGCTATGTTAGCCAATGAGGAATTGCACAGCGGTGCAGACCGCCTCCCGACATGACGCGAATGCCAGCGGAGCTAGGTCACTTTCACCTGTCCCTGAATACAGGACAGGCAGGTGCCACTTTCTAATGCTGATACACATGTACAGATTGATAAGTGTGTCATTGTAGTCGAATGTACTCACCTATACAATTCCTGTGTCCAACATACAAGCATGCTCTGTGTGCACTGCTGTAGTGTGTTTATGGTTGCTGTTGTCACTCCCTTTTTTCTTTTGGGTCCCTTAGGTACGAACCCACTGTGGAGGAATAGGAGTAGGAGGCAAGCATCCGTGCACAGACCCCTTGTGGACTTGGCTACACTAGAGGACAGGCATATCATACTCACCTATCGTCTGGACAGGGCCACAATCATAGAGCTGTGCTCACGATTGGAGCCTGATCTGCTACCAGCTATCCGTTGCACCACAGTAATACCCCCTCTTGGGCAGATACTCTCAGTGCTCCATTTCCTGGCAACTGGCTCTTTCTAGGTGACAGTGGGACTGGCTGCAGGAATGTCACAGCCAATGTTCTTTATTGTGCTTGCAAGGGTTATGGCAGCCTTGCTCAAACACATGTGCAGCTACTTCGCATTCCCCAGGTAGATGATTTACCCGCTGTGAAGGCTGAATTCTATGCAATGGGACATATACCACATGTAATTGGGGCCATTAGCTGTACTCATATTGCCTTAGTCCCCCCCCAGAGTCAATGAACAAGTGTACAGGAATCTGAAGAGTTTCCACTTACTCAATGTCCAGATGGTGTGCCTTGCTGACCAGTACATCTCCCATGTCACTGCCAAGTATCCAGGGTTGGTGCATGATGCCTTTGTCCTGAGGAATTGCCGTGTCCCACAGCTAATGGCACGCCTACAGAGCCACAGAGTGTGGCTAATAGGTGAGCCTGAATCCCCACCCAATGTATGTCAGTTAATGCCTTCAGGAGTCATAGCCCATGCCATTGTGCAGGGCTAATGTGTGTCCCTTACTTCTTGCAGGTGATTCTGGCTACCCAAACCTGTCCTGGCTCCTGACCCCTGTTGGAAATCCGAGAACAGGGGCTGAAAATAGGAACAATGATGCTCATGGGCATACTAGGAGGATTGTTGAAAGGACCTTCGGGCTCCTGAAGGCTAGGTTCAGGTGCCTCCATCTGACAGGTGGATCCATGTGCTTCTCTCCTGAGAAGGTCTGCAGAATTGTTGTTGTGAGCTGCATGTTGCACAATTAGGCCCTCAGACGGTATGTGCCCTATCTGCAGGAGGAGCGGGGTGACAACGCAGCTGTGGCAGCAGTGGACACTGAGGGCAGTGAGGAGGAGGAAGAGGAGGAGGATGTGGACAACAGGTCACATGATTCTGCAGTACTTCCAATGACCCTCAGGTAAGACTGTTGGACTAAACATTTCTGCATTTTAGTGTTGTGCTGTGTGACTGTAGCATAATGCAAGTCATTACCTTTGCATCCCACCTGAGTGTCACCTATGCCTTCCCTCGTTGCAGATGTTGGTATCATTCCAACAGTGTACTGATGTGATGTGTACAGACCTCTGAGACACATTTGTAGGCTGGATCAACATATTACTGGACATTTACACAGGATCATGCAGTTCATTACAGTTCAATACATTGTACATTACCTATAGATAAAGCACTCTTACTCAAGTTGTGTCTAAGGGTGTTTATTGAAAATTGGTATACAATGGGAAGTGCAATAGAGTGGGATGATGGTTGGGAATAGCCTAGTGTGGTGGACCAGTCTGTTTGTAGCACAGGTCCAGTTTCGAAGGGGCTATAGGAAGGGGAGCAATGGCAGTTCAAAGTGGAAAAAGTGACACAGTGGAACACAAGGGGGATATTCAGGAGGGTCTCATTTCCTGGTGGTGGACTTTGTCTTGGTAAGTGTCTCTGGTGACTGTCTGGGTTGCAGGGACCATTTGCGGGGTGGTTCACCTTCTGCAGGGGGAGGGGTCCTGGTGGCCTGTGGGTCCTGTCGCAGGGCCTCCTGTCCGCTAGCTGCAGCAGATGTGGAGGGCTGGTCAGTACACTGGCTAGTGGAAGTGGCCTGCTGGTGTGCTGTGCAGGCCCTCATGATGTTGGCCATATCACCTAGCACCCCTGCAATGGAGACCATGGTGGTGTTCAGGGCCTGCAATTCTTGCTTGATTTCCTGGTGGGGATCCCCCTGCAGCCACTGGTTTTCCTGTATGATGTTTACCACCTGACCCATCTTGTCCTGGGATTGTTGATATGCCCCCAGGACATTACTGAGTGCCTCCTGGGCAGTTGGTTCCCTGGGCCTGTCTTCCCCCTGGCGCACAGCTGATCTCCAACCATCCCTGGCCTCCTGTGCCCGTGTCCCCTGAACAGTGTGCCCACTGCCATTGACCCCCGGACCTTCATTGTCTTGTCTGTGAGGTATGGACTGGGGTCCCTGCACAGGTGGTCACACTACTGATTGACATGTCCTGGGGACAGAGGTCTGGGGTCGTTGGGTGGCTGCTGTGGTGTTGGATACTGAGGGGGGAGGCTCTGTGGGGGACTGGGTGTGGGCTTGGGTAGCCCACTGACCAGTGGTCCCTGATGGGCCATTAGTTCATCCAGATCCAGAACTCCAGAGTTGCTGTCATCACTATGGGCATCTTCTGGTTGGGTACTGGGTAGCCATGGCACCTTCTCGCTGCTGAGATTGGCTGGGGCACCTGTGGGGATGTAAGTGGTGTATTGTGCTACATATCTGTGACATATTCTGCATCCCTAGCTTCCCCTATATTATTGCTGTTGCCCTGCCACCTTTGTTTGCGTATGGTGCTGGATTGTGGGATTGTTAGTTCTCCATGCTGTGCATGCATTGATGTTAGGTGTACATGCAGGGCTGGAAGGGATGTGCATGCAGTGAGTATGGCATGCAGGGCTTTGAATTTAGTTTTGTTGATTGTGGTGGTGCACTGTGTGGGATGAAGTGCGGTGATGGGAGTCAGGGTGGGGGTCGAGATGGCATGCAGGTATGGGGGGGTGATAGGTAGTATATGTTGAATCACCAGTGTCCAGTCCTCCAGCAACTCCAGTGAGTCCCTCAGGATTACCAATCCTTGCTCCTCCCATGCTGTCAGCTGTGGGGGAGAAGGTGGGGGTCCACTGCCAGTCCTCTGGATAGTGAGCTGGTGCCTTGCTGCAATGGAATGCACCTTCTCTCGTAGGTTGTTCCACCTCTTCCTTATGTTGTCACTTGTGCGTGGATGTAGTCCCATGGCGTTCAGCCTGTCCATGATCCCCCGCCATAGCTCTATCTTCTTGGCAATGGATATCGGCTGCACCTGTGCTCTAGACAGCTGTTGCTCTCCCCTGACTATTTCCTCAACCATGACCTGAATTCCTTATCGGTGAAACTGGGGTGCCTATGTGGGGGCATGGGTGTTGTGTGGTGTGTGTAGGTTGTGCAGGGGTGATGTGGTGGGGTATGTGGTGTGTTATGCGTGTCGGCTGAATTTGTATTTGTGATGTGTGTGCAGTACTCTTTTGGATTGTCCTCGCAAAATGTAGCCGTCTTGTCGTGTTTGTAGAGGTTTGTGGGTGATGTGGGGGTATTATTTATAGTGCTGTTGGTGGGTGTGTGGGGTGTGTGTGTTTGTGTCAGTTGTGGGGTTTTTGTTCTCGCCAATGTTGTCTTGTTTTGTATTTGTGTGGCAATATCTGCCGCGGCGGTGTTCACTGCCAGTGGTTTACCATCATTGGATGTCCGCTGTGGTGATTTGTGGGTAATTATTTGGAGGGCGTTGTTTCGGTGGCGTAACGGTATGGGTAGTAGTTCTGTCAGTTTATCACATTCAGTGGGTCTGGCTGATTTGTGGTTGTGGCTGTTTTCTATCGGTTTTGTGTGTGTGTGTGTCATAATCTGGCAGACGGATGTTCACCTCTGCGGCGATATGTTGGTGGCAGTTACCGCGGCGGCATTTGGAATTCCCCTGCAGGACACTGTGCAATCACCAGCCCCCACCTGTATTATGATGTAGGTGTGAGGCATTCTAGAATGTTGGGGTTTGAGGAAAGAACAGTTGCTGACAGAGTTTGGTAATGAACAGGTGTGAGGTGAGAGTGTGCCTTGTTATCCTCCCTTAAGTGTGTCAGAGAGCTATTACTTGAATAGAATTAGAAGAACTGTATAAGGCTGAGTGATTCGTCTTTACAGGAACCAGCGTGATACAATGTATCATCTTGCAGGGGGGAAGACTACAATGCTATGCAATATAAGTGTCTCTAATTTCCTAAGGGCTATGAGTGAGATATAACAATGAAAAATGTAAGTCGGTAGTAATCAACTCACTTCACTTGTTTCATAGCAATGGTGATTTCCCATCTAACATAATGAAATAACCTGGCTGCACTTCATTTGTTAGACCTGACAGCATTAGGGTGGTCACCCCCAACTTTTTGCCTGCCTCCCTCCACTTTTTGACACTGTTTTTGCTGGTTTTAGGACTGCACACTTTACCACTGCTAACCAGTGCTAAAGTGCATATGCTCTCTCCCTTAAAGCATGGTAACATTGGTTCATACTCGATTGGCATATTTGCAGTGTGTTTGACAACCATCTCTGTTGCCTAGCATGGTATTTGGGTGCAGGGTACTAATCAGTGGATTCCCAATATGCCAGTTTAGACATTGCTGTGTGGTGCAGCTTAGGTTTATAGGGTGAAATGCATGTTTTGATAGCTAGGTAACTGGCATCTCATGTCAGACAGGGCTTAGCTGGTCCCAGTTGGTGTGTAGCTGGAAGTGTTTGGCACCTACCTGCTGTGGTAATTAGCCAATGGTATGCCAGTGTGGTCCATACTGCACATTCTCAGTCTCAGTGTGTGGCAGTGATGTGTATGCAATTTTTGCACTTGGTGCAGTGATTGACCCTGTGCTTCCTTTCTTTCTCCCCCACTCTCCTTTTGTCATCCTGTCCATGTGTGCATTACCATCATCTGGTGAAGGAGCAAGGGCACCGGTGAGTCAGGGAGCTGCAACCCATGGGACCCAGGAGGCAGAGTCCACCGACCCAGAGGGGACCAGTGGAATGGAGGGTGAGGGGAGCACCACGGCGGGGACAGGAGCTGATAACACTTACTCTGATTCCTCCTCTGATGGGATCTACCTGGTGGTGGCCGAGCCCTCTGGGACCATACCATCTACAGGTTCTACCTTCACCCCCGTACCAGCACCGACCTCCCAGTAGCCCCCACCGAGTTGTCCGTGCCCGCTCACCCAGGAGGGTGGGCATCTCCTTCACCCTGGGCACCTCAGGTCCTGCCCCAGTCAGACCTGCTGCCCTCAGTGAGGAGGCTATTGACCTCTTGCGATCCATCTCTGTCCATCCAGGGACTGGTATCCCAGATGCAGCAATGCAATGCCTTCCTGGAGGGCATTCACAGTGGGTTGGTGGCCCTACAGAGATCGCTTCAGGCTCTAGCCTCTTCACTGACGGCAGCCAATGTCCCTGATTTTTCTGCCCCCCTTCAAATACCACTCCCAGCCCCAGTCTCCTCACCCCCCATCCATCCCACGCACACATTCTGACAAGCATGCACCCAAAACAACACACAAGACTCGCACAGACAAACACAGGCCGCACACTTCAGTCCACAAGCACTCTCACAGCCAACACCCAGATGCACACACAACATCATCCACAGACTCCACTGTCTCCCCTCCTTCTCCTTCCTCAAAATCACATCCTTACTCACACCTGCATGCACTGCATCAACAGTCCAAGAACCTGCCACCTGCACAGCCTTGCCCACAGTCACCACAACAGCAGACCTGCTGACATGGACCCCACACACCACATGTGCAGTCACCACCATCATCACCACC
The DNA here is from genome assembly GCF_031143425.1 of Pleurodeles waltl. NCBI lineage: Eukaryota > Metazoa > Chordata > Amphibia > Caudata > Salamandridae > Pleurodeles > Pleurodeles waltl. The sequence goes on from NC_090438.1 coordinate 724,942,290, forward strand.
TCATGCAGCACACCCACCTCATTTGCAGACACCACCCCGACATCCTTCCACACGTCATGTTTGTCTTTCCCCACCCTGTCTAACCCCCCACAGACACACAAACGCACACACTCAGACCCCAACAGCCTCACACATGCACAATGTCCATGCACCTGCACACAAGTCCAGCACACCTCCTCCTCCTACAACAACTCCCTCTACCTCCACTCCCATCCCTCCTCCCACAGGGTTAACGCAGTGGGACAGCATCCAAGAACACAGGATGACATCAGGAAAAGGTGGAACGACCACAGGGGAAGGTACGTTCCGTGGTATCCAGACACCAGATTGCTGTACAGAGGACTGGTGGTGGACCCCCACCTCCTCCCCCACAACTAACAACATGGGAGGAGCAAGTCTTGGCGATCATGTATCCTGAGGGCCATGCAGGAGTAGCAGGAGGACTGGACTCTGATAACTACTTTATCCCCCCCACCCCACCTGCATGCCATCATATACCACCACTTTTACCCTCACACCATTCACCCCAACAACCCACAGATACCCCACTAACACAACCCACACATCCCAAAACCAAGCCCTGCATGTAACAACAATGCATGGACACCCATCACCAAAGCATGTCCAGTAGAGAGACTCACTCATGCCCCAAAATCACACAAGGGCCATGGCAATAATGCAAGCACTATGCATTTACACCCCAACAGGACCCCTACCCAACGTCACCGGACAGGAGGTGCCAGACATATCCAGTCCCCCCACAGAAGAGGCCCACAGTGACGACAGCAGCTCTGCACGCCTGGATCAAGATGACCAGCCCGGCCCATCAGGGACCTCGGGAGAGTCGGTTCCCCTGACACAGTCAGAAACCACCAATGAACCTCCCCCCTCAGGAAACACCACCACAGCACCCACCCAGCGGGCCCATCCCTCTGTCCCCAGGACACGTCAATCAGCAGTGTGTCCACCACTACAGGGAACCCAGGCACTAACACAGGATGATCAGGGACCTGGGGGCAGTGGCAGTGGGCACACCGTTCAGGGGACAGAGGCACAGGATAACAATGAAGCTGGGAGGACTGCTGTGCGACAGGGGGAGGACAGGCCCAGGGAACCGACACTCCACGAGGCATTCTCCAACATCATGGGAGCTTACCACCATTCCCAGGAGACCATGGGCACAGTACTGGCCAAGTTTCAGGACACCTAGTGGCTGCAGGAGGAACACTACCTGGGGATCAGGGAGGACTTGAAGACCATCAACACTACCCTGATCACCTTTGCAGGGGTGCTGGCAGACCTTCTCAACACCAGGAGGGACACAGTGGCACACCAACGGGCCCCTGACAATAGCCTGGACGATGAACAGCCCTCCACCTCCGCCGGCGCTAGTGGACAGGAGGCACTGCCACAGGACCAACAGGCCACCAGCACCCGACCCCCTGCAGATGGAGAACCACCCCACAAACAGTCCCTGAGATCCAGGAACAAGACAGAGAACATTGCCAAGACCCCAGCCAGGAAATAAGACCCCCCTGAATGTCACCCTTCTGTCCCACTTTGTCACCCTGTCCCCCTTAAACTGCCATTGCCACACTTCCTATGCCCCTTTGGACAATGCACCTGTGAAACAAATAGACTGGACTCTGCCATGGACATTCCTCCACTATCACCCCAGCCCATTTTACAAACCCCTCCACTTATTTGCATAGAAATAAACCCACTTAAAGCACAAAACAATCTGGAGTCAGTCTGTGCTTTCACAAATGTGTAATTGCAATATCTATGGAATATAGCAATGTCAATGTACTTGATCACATACCAATGTAACACAGCTGTAGGCCAGCAGTAAGCATAGCAGAGGGCACAAAGTGGGTCCCAGATCTGTGAAATGGAAAGTCAAAGTGACAATTCAGTGTCCATACACTGAGTGAAAATGACAGACTTATGCTAGCTCCAACAATAGTATGAGATGTGGGAAGCAGTTACATCTTCTTACCTGTGTCTCACTGGAAGTATTGCATGATGATGTTGTTTCGTTTGTCGCATCCTCTTCTTCTGCCTCCTCTTCGTCACTGTCCACAGGCTCCACAGCTGCCACAAGACCACCATCTGGCCCATCCTTCTGCAGAAAAGGCACCTGCCGTCGCAAAGCCAGGTTGTGCAGCATACAGCAGGCCACGAGGTGCGTTCTATAATCCTTCTAGTTCGCCCATGTGCCTCATTGTAGCGTTCCTCTGCCCTTGTCCTGGGATTCCTCACTCGGGTCAGTAGCCATGACAGGTTGGGGTAACCAGAGTCACCTGCAAATGTTGAGGGACAACTGTTAGTCACACACTAACCCTTAGGGACAACCCCATACCCAGACACCTATGTCAACTGTATTGGGACCTTGGCCTCACCTATTAGCCACACCCAGTGCCTCTGGAGTTGCCCCATCACATAAGGGATACTGCTATTCCTCAAAATGTAAGCGTCATGCACTGAGCCAGGATACTTAGCATTCACATGGGAGATGTACTGGTTTGCCAAACACACCATCTGCACATTCATCGAATGGTGGCTTATGCGGTTTCTGTACACCTGTTCATTCCTGCGGGGGGCACAAATGCCACATGTGTTCCATCAATGGCACCAATGATGTTGGGGATATGTCCCAGGGCAGAAGTCACCTTTCACTGTGGGCAAATCCTCCACTTGAGGGAAAACGATGTAGCTGCGCATGTGTTTCAGCAGGGCAGATAACACTCTGGACAACACGTTAGAGAACATTGGCTGGGACATCCCTGATGCCATGGCAACTGTTGTTTGAAAAGACCCACTGGCCAGGAAATGGAGTACAGACAGGACCTGCACTAGAGGGGGGATTCCTGTGGGATGGTGGATAGCTGACATCAGGTCTGGCTCCAACTGGGCACACAGTTCCAGGATTGTTGCACGATCAAGTCTGTATGTGTTTATGATGTGTCTCTCTTCCATTGTCAACAGGTCCACCAGGGGTCTGTACACCAGAGGATGCCGCCATCTCATCACCTGCCCCAGCAGATGTGCCCTATGGAGGATAACAGCGAGCAGAGAGTCATCCAACACTGAGGTATCACAATGTGTTATTTGCAGAAACGTTTGTAATTCGCAATGTGCCGGTATCTGTCTGTATTCCCGGCCTAGATAGGTGTGACGCAGTTTTTATCCATCCCATGTGGCCCCCTGAAATGGCGGCTGGCTGAGCTGTAAGGTGGGACAAGGGGAAATGAGGTAACTGCACTGGCGTTGTACACCATCGCGTTGGGCGGTCGAACACCGCGGCGCAATTCTGCATTGGTTAACATTGGGCCCTATGGGTTCCAGGAGCCAATGACGATGTACGCTAGCGGTGACGGTACGCACCGCCGCGGATGTGACTGCCATTTTCTGTCTGTTCACTCACTTGATACCTGACCTTCAACAGGAGAGGACCTACACAGCAAGTGCTGCTGTGACCTGTGTCTGGAAGCAACAATGGCTACAGTGTCTGGGGAAAGGGACCCTGCCTTCACATCGGAGGAGTTGGAGAAACTAGTGGATGGGGTCCTCCCCCAGTACACGCAACTGTACGGTCCTCCAGACAAACAGGTGAGTACACTGTGAGCATGCTGCGTGGGCAATGCCTGTTTTGAGTGGTGTGGATGGAAGATACATGGGGGGGCTGAGGCCCGCATGTGCGGGTGGTGAGTGTATGTGCGTCAGGGCATGGGTGGGAACTGGTGGGCAATGACTATGACGGTCCGGACGGGTGAGTAATTTCCTTTCCCCTTGTACCATTCCTCTAGGTCAGCACCCACCAGAAGAAGGGTATTTGGCGTGCCATCGCCAAGGGCGTCCGGACCCTGGGGATCTACCACAGACGGAGCACCCACTGCCATAAAAGATGGGAGGACCTGTGCCGCTGGAGCAAGAAGACGGCGGAGGCCCAGCTGGGGATGGCCTCCCAAAGTGGAAGGGGTGCCCGTCGCACCATGACCCCCCTGATGAACCGGATCCTGGCGGTGGCCTATTCGGAGTTGGATGGGTGCTTGAGGGCCTCACAGCAGCCACAAGGGGGTGTTTACACTCTCATTCATCTGATTCTGCGCGCATTACGAGGTGCCTGGGTGGGGGAGGTGGCCAGTGGGTTCCCCTAGGCCAGGGCAAACTTGGTAGGCAAGGTCTCTTGTGAGGCAGGCTCTGTGGCACCCCAACCCCACTTGTGGTAAGAACCATCTACACCTAGTCAGGCTCCTGTGACTTCCAGGTGTGCAGCAATTGGGCTTAGGTCTCGTACCCCATGGGCATGTGAGTTTTCTAGGAACTGTTAGTGCACAGCGTAGTGCTGAGGGCTGCTCCCTGTGTGTTGTGTCCGCCAACGGTAGTGGTGTTGCATGCACTAAACATGTTTTACTTCTGTCCCCCCCCCCCTTTTTGTTGTCTCCCTCTTCTTGTGTGCAATAGCATCATCAGGCGGAGGAGCAGTGGCACTGGAGCAGGAGGGAGCTGCAAACCACTTGGCCCTGGAGGGTGAAGCAACGGAGTCTGAAGCCACCAGTGGGACAGATGTCGAGGGGAGCTCCTCGACGGGGACAGGAGCATACACCAGTGACAGCGACTCCTTCTCTGATGGGAGCTCCCTTGCGGTGGCGTGCACCTCTGTGCCCAGTGCATGAACAGGTACAGCCGCCACCCCCTACCAGCACCGCCCTCCCAGCAGCCCCTCAGCATGTTTCCCGTGCCCGCTCACCCAGGAGGGTGGGCATCTCCTTCGCCGCAGGCACCTCAGGCCCTGCCAGAGTCAGCCCTGCTGCCCTCAGTGAGGAGGCTATTGACCTCCTGAGATCCCTCACTGTTGGGCAATCTACCATTTCGAATGCCATCCAGGGTGTTTAGAGGCATTTGCAACAAACAAATGCATACCTGGAGGGCATTCACTCTGGGCAGGCAGCCCAACAGAGAGCATTTCAGGCCCTGGCCTCAGCACTGATGGCAGCCATTGTCTCTGTCTCCAGCCTACCCCCTCCAACTTCCACTACCCAGACCCAATCCCCTGTACCTCAGCCTATCCCAAGCACACCATCAGACCAGCATGCACACTCATCAACACACAAGAGTGGACATGGCAAACATAAGCACCACACATCCTACAAGCACTCACACAAGCACCATCCCCATGCAGACACAGCAACATCCACTGCCTCCACTGTGTCCCCCTCCTCCACATCCTCCTCCTCCCTCCCTGTCTCGTCTCCACTCACACCTGCATGCACTAGATCTTCATCCACTGCCTCCATCACCAGCACGCCCATCACCACCCACTGTTCACTTGCACTCACCACCCCACTACCATGCACACATCCCCTGTGTCCTCTCCCAGTGTGTCTGTGAGTCCTCTTCCCAAAGTACACAAACGCAGGCACACACCCACCCAACAGCCATCCACCTCACAACAGCCTCCGGCCCATGCACCTTCACCCAAATTCAGCAAACGTACACCTCCTACAACCACTACCTCTTCCTCCACTCCCAAACCCACTCCATCTTCCCGTCCCAGTGTGTCTAAAAAACGTTTCCTGGCAAACCTTGACCTCTTCCCTTCACCTCCCCCACCGTCCTTCCCCTAGGGCCAGGCTTTCCAGGTCCCAGCCCAGCACCCCAGCCACCAAATCCCCAGGCACAGATGTGCCAGCAACTGCGGGGTCATCGAGTGCGCCACCCATCAGGGCTGCCAATGTGCCACGTAGCGAGGGCAAGGACATTCCGCCACCTGCCAAGGTGAAGAAGGTGCCCACATCCCGGAGGGAGAAGCCACACCTACCAGCCACCAAGGGCTCCACAAAAACAAAAGGAGATAGTGGTAAGACACCTGCGGCACCATCAAAGGTGGGCAAGGGACAAAAGCAGAAGAGCAGGTCAGGACAGGGCACGGTGGCACCAACTGAGGGAGCAGTGTCGCCCCTTCTGTCCACGACAACACCAACCTGTACGGCGGCGAACACCGCAAGCTGCACCGCCATCAGCACTGCCACATGCACCGCCACCTGCACCGCCACCTGCAACACCACCTGCACAGCCACCTGCACAGCCACCGGCATGTCTGCTGCCTCAGCGACAGTCCCCAGCATCTTCCCCAGTGGGCAGCCGTCCGAGGCTGCAGGAGACATCCTGCTGTGAACCCTCAGCAGGTGCTGACCCATGCACCACCGCCAGCACCACCGCCACAGACACTGCCGCAAGCACCGCCACCAGCCCCGCGACGCGCTCGGACAGTGGCACCACCGCTGACATGGCTACCATCCCCAGTGGTCAGTCGTCCGAGGCTGGAGGAGACTTCCTGGACCCTGGCCAGCTTCCATGAGGCATGACTCCCATCACTGTTTGCACCTGCAGGTGGAAGGCAAAGCCGCAGCAGTGTGGGGTATGTTGCTGCCTCCATGGCGTATCATGCTACCTGTTCCTCAGCAATCTCGTGGCACACACACCCAGGTGAGGGAATGGTACCTCCAGCACTGCACGTGGAGCACACTGGGCACCATGCCCACTCCAGAACCAGCAGAGAATGACATCCACTACCTCAGTCCTTGGCAGGATGATGCACTCTGGGCACCAGGCCCCCTCCAGAACCAGTGGAGACTGTTATCCACTTGAGAGACTGTGGCTTTGCACTCCCCAGGATAAAGCAGTGGGCAAACCACCCACTGGAGAGACTTGAAAGACAGTTCCTTTGCACTCCCCAGGATAAAGCAGTGGGCAAACCACCCACTGGAGAGACTTGAGAGACTGTGACTTTGCACTCCCCAGGATAAATCAGTGTGCAAACCACCCACTGGAGAGACTTGAGAGACTGTGGCTTTGCACTCCCCAGGATACAGCAATGGGCATGAAGCCCCCTCGTGCAGCAGTGGCGTTGTGCGTTCATCTGGCTGAGGTGCCCCCTTCCCTTCCCCCTGAGGTGCCTGTTTATTTTCAATCTGATGCCCCAGCAGTGTTCTCTCTGTTTCCAGTCAGGTATCTTGTGTGTGCTTCGCCCATCCATTTTGGGACCAGAGGTCCACGGACAATGATTGGTACACTAGCCGGACTTGTGTAGTTGGTGAACATATTTGTATATACTGAATTTTGAACTTTGACTATCAGATTTTTCATGATTACAATCGTTACACTCATTTAAGTTTGTCCTTGCGTTCTTCCGGGGGTGTATATGTAATGTTGCTGCATGTATTTGTGTGTATGTTGTGGTGGGTGAGGGTGGGGGTATTGCGTGTTGCATGTGTCTGTCACTCTTTTTTCCCTCCTCCCTCCCCTGTGTTGTAGGTGCAGTATTCACTGTGGCCGTCGATGGCGTCTGTCCTGCTTCTGATAGAGCAGGAGGAAGAGCAGCATAGGCAGGACCTGTAGTTCGGGGTCCATGGCGTCCTGGCTCCTCGTTGGGTGTCGAGAGGTGAGTGGTTTCCCTTCTGTGTACTGTTTCTGCTGTGCTTTTGATAGCGTTGGTTCTGCCCCGGAAAAGGTGGCGGATAGGCCTGTTGTGATAGGGTGGGCGGTACATTGTCTTCTGCCTGTCTGATGGCGGTACCGCCGTGGTGGTCGAAGTGTTAAAGTGGCTGTCTGTGTTGGCGGTTTTCGCCATGGTCGTGATTCAATTTTTTTTACCACCGGCCTGCTGGCAGTATTACCGCCACTTTAACACTGACCGCCAGGGTTGGAATGAGGTCCTAAGTCTTTTTGGCCCTGAGACTTCAGAAAACAGGAGGCAAGCTCAATCCAAGCCCTTGGAGAGCACTTCTCAGAAGGTCCAGAGGGCAGCAAGGCAGCAGGGCAACAGGAAGGCAGCAATCCTTTTCAGCAAAGCAGTCAGGTGAGTCCTGAGGGCAGCCAGGCAGATTCTCTTGGCAGGTTGCAGGTTCTAGTTCAGAGTTCCTTTCCCAGTAGGTATCTTGTCAAGAAGTGTCTGAGTTGGTAGGGTCAGAGGTCCTGCTTAAATACCCAAATGTGCCTTTGAAGTGGGGGAGACTTCAAAGAGTGGCTTTGAAGTGCACAAGGTCCCTTTTCAGTTCCATGCTGTCTGCCAGGGTCCCAATAGGGGGTTTGGCAGTCCATTGTGTGAGGGCAGGCCACTGTCCTTTGACATGTAACTGTCAGGCCCTCCACCATCCGAGCCCAGGAAGACTCATTCAGGATGCAGATGTGTGCAGGGGTGGCTGAGGATCCTTAGCTTGGGGTTGTCTGTGTGAAATGCACAAGGGAGCTGTCAACTAACCCAGCCAGACGTGGATTGGAAGACACAGAAGGATTTAAGTGCAGAGAAATGCTCACTTGCCAAAAGTGGCACTTCTAAAATAGTAATATTAAATCCAACTGCACCAGTCAGCAGGAATTTGCATTACCATTCTGGCCATACTAAATATGACCTTGTTATTCCTTTCAGATCAGAATCTACTACTCAAACAAGTATATGAGGGTATCCCTAATGTTAGCCTATAAAAGGAGCAGGCCTCACAGCAGTGTAAAATGAATTTAGGAGTTTTACACTACCAAGACATATAAACTACACAGGTACATGCCCTGCCTTTTCCCTACATAGCACCCTGCCCTCTGGCTTACCTGGGCCCTACCTTAGGGGTGACTTATATGTAGAAAAAGGGGTGTTTGAGGCTTGGCAAGTACTTTTAAATGCCAAGTCAATTTGGCAGTGAAACTGCACATACAGGCCTTGCAGTGGCAGGCCTGAGACATGGTTAAGCGCTACTTATGTGGGTGGCACAACCAGTGTTGCAGGCCCACTAGTAGTATTTAATTTACATGGCCTGGGCACATGTAGTGCACTTTGCAAGAGACTTACAAGTAAATTAACTATGCCAATTGGGTATGAGCCAATGTCACCACGTTTTAGGGAGAGGGCATATGCACTTTAGCTCTGATTTGCAGTGGTAAAGTCCGCAGAGTCTTAAAGCCAGCAAAAATGAGGTCAGAAAAAGAGAAGGAGGAAGCCAAAATGTTCAAAAGTGACCCTGCAGAAAGGCCATTTCCAACAGTGATGCATTATACAAACCCTTGGTATTTAACACCTTCATAAGAGGTTTATCGTCACTATGGAAAATAACTTTCTTACTCCAGATAAATTGCTGGAAATATTCCAGTTCCCATAAACATGCAAGTGTTTCCTGTTTGGCGAGTGAATATTTTTCCTCTAAAGGGGTAAGCAAACGGGAAGCAAATGCAATGGTTGTTTCCTTGCCCAATGTATCTTTTTTGTGCAAGGATGGCACCAATACCTTTAGTACTAGCATCCATGGTGACAATGCTAGATCAATATCAAATATCATTCTTAAGAGATACAAATGTGTCCTGACAACAACTGGACCATTCATATTTATTTTTTACTTTGAGTAATTGTCTGATTTCTTAGGTTTTAGTTGAAAAATCTTTCACAAATTTAGAAAAGAACTCCAGTCACCCTCAAAGCACTCATACTTCATCTTCATTCTTGGAGGTGGGTGCCTCTTTAATAGCATCCCACAATTCTTTTGGTTTAATCCCCTCACCTGTAATTTCATGCCCTAGATAGAAAACGTTTTTTTCCAAAATATTGAGTGCCTGTAAAAGTTTTTTGCCATGTTCTCCTCTAGCTTTTCACATCACAAATATGTCATATTGAAAGATTAACACGTTTTTTACACCTTTGAATAGTTCATGCATTAACCTTTGGAACACTGTTGGTGCCAGACCAAAAGTTACTCTTTTAAATCTGTAACACCCAAACAGTGTGATGAAAGTGGTGACATTTCTGCTATCGGGGTGTAATGGCACCTAGTGTTAGGCAGCAGTAAGATCTATAGTAGAAAACCACTTTGCATCTTTAATGAGAGACAATATTTCTTTAATCTTTGGTAACAGGAACTGGTCTACAAAGATGTTTTTGTTAAGATCTCGTAAGTCAAGGCACATTCCTAGCTTGTCATTTGTTTTTCTCGCCACCCACTCTGACGACTCTACTTGTTCAATAATTCCAGCCCGCTGTAATTCATGAAGTTGAATTCTCACATCATTCTTTAAGGAAAAAGGTATATTTCCAACTTTGTGTATACATGTTTTAGCCTCTAATTTCAATTGCATTTTTATGACCGAACCCTTTTACTTTTCTCATACTTCCCGTGAATAATGTGGAGGATTTTTTAGAAACATACAACCCAAATTCCTCTTCTGGATGGAGAATGGAGAAACAACTTAAAGAGTATAGCAAAGAGGAAATGCTGTAGATGCAGAAGTATAAGTAATTTATCTAATGACAGGAGATGCCCTGCACAAAGGCAGAAATGTGCTAAATGTGGTATATTTGGGCATTTCCAGAGTTTTCAGAAGTGAAAGGACTCACCATTGGAGACACAGGGAAGAACCATGCAACCATGGAACCCGAACTGCATGTCTTCCCGATGTTCTTCTACGTAATGCTCCACCTGGAACACCAACGCTGACGAAGACGATGACAGTGAGTACAGCCGTCTCGCACTCAAGGGAGGGTGGGAGGAAACCGAGAGTGACACACACACGCACAATACACACCATACACACCATACACACAAGCAGCTGCACACGTAAACCAATGGCACATGACACTCGCCACAATAAAACTCAAACCATAATGCTGGAGTAACAACAATGTACTAGCATAGCAAAATCCACCACACAAACCAAATATATACAAATGTCCATAAAGGGCCAATACCCAGTTCTAAGTCATGAGGGCACACAAAGCCACAGGGCACAGTCCAAGGCCCAACCTGTTTCCTGACACAGCCAGAGAGAACACTGCAGGGCATCATTTTGCAAGTGGGAAGGCACCACAGGGGGATGGGTGGGGCATCTTAGCCGATTACAGGAACGTCCCCACTGGTTCTGGAGGGGGCAACATGCTCATTGCTTTGTCCTGGGGAGTGCAAGGCCACAGTTGCTCAAGTGGGTGACTTACCCACTGGTTCTGGAGGGGGCCAACTCGCACAGCAGCCCCTGGAGTGTGGTCTACATGGCATCCGCTGGCGGTGACGGCTGCACTGTGGTGGTGGTTGGAGGAGCCTCCTGGGCAGCCCCTGCACTGTCCAATGGCTGCATTGTGGTGGTGGTTGAAGTAGCCTCCTGGGCAGCCCCTGCACTGTTCGATGGCTGCATTGTAGTGGTGTTTGGAGGAGCCTCCTGGGCAGCCCCTGCACTGTCTGATGGATGCATTGTGGTGGTGGTTTGAGGAGGCTCCTGGGCAGCCCCTTCACTCCCTGATGGCTGCACTTCCATAGCTGGTGGTGGGGGCTCCGTGACAGCTGGTGGTGGTGGCGGTCTTAGCCTGACAGCTTCCGCTGGTGTAGAATGCCTTGTCTCCTCCTGTCCGTGGGTTTGGGATCCCTTACGCTTCCTGGCAGGGGTGGGTGGGCTCCCCTTCTTCACAGCTGGTGCAGACCCCTTCCCCTTCTTCACAGGTGGTGCAGGCCCCTTCACACTCTTCCCTGGTGGTACAGGACTCTTCAAACTCTTCCCTGGTGGTGCAAGACTCTTCACACTCTTCCCTTACCCTTCTTCCCAGTGGTGCTGGCTCCTTCCCCTTCAGTGTTGTAGGTCTGGTATCCTTACCATCACGAGTAGGTGGTGCTACCACTGTCAGTGTGGGCTGTTTAGCTTAGGTGCTGGGCTGTGTCCTTGGTACCCTGCCCATACGTCCAGGACGTGGATGGAGGGGTAAGGAAGAGGTCAATTTGGGAAAGGAAAATCTTTTTAGGGACGTTGGGGCGGGAGGAGGGAGGAGTAATGGGAGTGGAGGATGAGGGAGTGGTTGTTGGATGTGTATGTCTGCTGGACTTGGGTGCAGGTGCATGGGCTGTATGCTCATGTGAGGTGGGTGGCTTTTGAGTGTGTGAATGCTTGTATTTGTGTCCCTTATGAGGGGGAGGGACAGACACAGTGGGAGAGGACGCGTGAATGGTTGTTGTGGAGGTGTCTGCCAGTGAGGTGTGTGTTCTACTTGGTGTGGTGATGCTAATAGTGGGTGTAGATGTAGTGCATGCAGGTGTGAGTGTGGACGTGACTGGGAGGGAGCTGGAGGAGCAGGAGGAGGGGGGAGACAGTGGAGGCTGTGGATGTTGTCGTTTCTGCAACTATATGGTGTTTGTGTGAGTGCCTATGGGAGGAAGTGTGGTGTTTGTGTTTGCCTGTGCCACCCTTGTGTGTTGCCTTGTGTGCATGCTCGTCTGTATGTGTGTCTTGCATTGCTGCATCTGGGATGCCAGCCCTTGGATGGCATTCACAATGGTTGACTGCCCTACAGAGATGGATCTCAGGAAGTCAATAGCCTCCTCACTCAGGGCAGCAGGGCTCACTGGGGCAGGGCCTGAAGTGCTTAGGGCAAAGGAAATGCCCACCCTCCTGGGTGAACGGGCACAGGCAACTCGCTGAGGGGCTACTGTGAGGGCAGTGCTGGTACAGGGTTGCGGCTGTACCTGCAGCTAGGGTGGTCACAGAGCTGTCCCCCACCACCAGGGAGCTCCCATCGGAGGAGGTATCAGAGCCTGTGTTGTCTCCTCCAATCTCCGCTGTGGTGCTCCCCTCACCCTCCGTCCCACTGGTTCCCTCGGTGTCGGTGGACTCTGCCTCCAGGGTCATGTGTGATGCAGCTCTGTCTTTCACCAGTGCCCCTGCTCCTCTACCAGATTATGCTAATGCACATAATGACAGGATGACAAAACAAGAAAGGGGGGAGGGAGACAAAGGATACACTGGGTCAATGACTGCACCAACACCACCTTTGGCGTACACAGCACCCACACACACATGGAACAGGCCTACGCAGTATGCATTGCACTACTAGTGATATGGCTAGTCACCAAGGCATCATGAGGAGCATACACCGCCAACTGCAGAACACCTGGGACCCACAATGCCCTGCCTGAAAGTGACTACTATCAAGCTAGGTTACCTGTATTTGCCATACAACCATTACCCTTCAGAGGATCCACACTGCAATGTCTGGCCTGGCCTTAGAGGCACCCAATAACACACAACCACCACCCGGATACCACCCCACCAGCCAAAATATGTCATGATACCCACTGTACTCAGCCCCTTGTGGCTTCTGTGATTCCCTCAAGTGCCCATCCAGCTCAGGGTACGCCACCACCAGTAAGCGGGCCATCAGGGGGGTCAGGGTCTGGCGGGCACCCCTTCCTCATTGGGAGGCCATCCCCAGCTGCGCCTCCGCAGTCTTCTGTGTCCCGCGTCTCAGGTCCTCCCTCCATTTCGGACAGTGGGTGCTCTGCCTGCCATAGATCCCCAGTGTCCGCACCTCCTTGACGATGGCATGCCATATTCACTTCTTTTGATGAGCTCTGACCTGCAGAGGCAATACAGCCAGGAGAATACCATTAAACTAACAGTCCATACTGTTACACACATTGCCCACCACACCCGTTTTCATCACCAAGGGCACACCCATTGCCCAGTGCACAACATGTACACCACCAACAGATAATCCCCACCCCTTACACAATGGCTTCACATACATCTCCATGCATCCATGCCACATGCATCGTGCCCACAGTGTACCCACCTGTTGGTCTGGAGGCCCATACAGCAGTCCGTACTGGAGTAGGACCCCATCCACCAGTCCCTCCAACTTCTTCGAAGTGAAGGCTGGGGCCCTTTCCCCGGTCACATGGGCCATGATTGGTTCCAGACACAGGTCACAGCAGCACATGCAGTGTAGGTCTTCTCCTGTTGAAGGTCAGTAAACAAGTGAGGAATGATTTTAAAAATGGCAGTCACATCCATGGTGGTGTACACCGTCACCGCCGGCGTAGATGCCCATTGGCCATTGTACTACATTGGGCCCAAAATTATCCAATGAGGAATTGCATGGCGGTTCACAGCCGCCTACCCCCACAACGCCCAACATCAGCGGAATTACCTTACTTCCACCTGTCCCTCCACACAGGACACACGGTCGCCATTTCGGGGGGGGGTTGAAGGGGCCTATCAATAATTGCTGCATCACAGGATAAATAAGCACATACTTAGAAATTTACACTGTCCCAATACGTAATTGCACGATGTGGACTGCAGTTGTGGTTTAGTTGTTCAAATTGTGACAGCTTCTCACTCTTGTGTCCCTTAGATACCTACCGCTGCAGATGAATATTAGATGGAGACATACCCCTGTGTACAGACCCCTGGTGGACTTAGCTACACTAGAGGACAGGCACATTATACTCACCTATAGACTTGACAGGGCCACAATCACAGAGCTGTGTGCCCAGTTGGAGCCTGACCTGATATCAGCTATCCGTCATCCCACTGGGATCCCCTCTCTTGTGCAAGTTCTGTCAGTGCTCCATTTCCTGGCAACCGGTTCTTTTCAAGTGACAGTGGGCTTGGCAGCAGGAATGTCACAGCCAATGTTCTCAATCATGCTGGCAAGAGTGTTGTCTGCCCTCATAAAACACAGGTGCAGCCACATTGCTTTCCCCCAGGTTGAAGATTTGGCCACAGTGAAGGCCAGACTCTATGCAATGGGACATATCCCCAATAATATTGGTGCGATTGATGGGACACATATTGCATTTGTCCCCACGCCAGAATGAACGGGTGTACAGGAATCGTAAATGTTTCCACTCCATGAATGTGCAGATGGTGTGCCTGGCGGACCAGTACGTCTCCCACGTCAATGCTAAATATCCTGGGTCGGTGCATGATGCTTTTGTCCTGAGGAATAGCAGCATCCCAAATGTGAAGGCCAACTACGGAGGCACAGGTTGTGGCTTGTAGGTGAGCTTTGGTCCCCACCCGGTGTATGTTAGTGTATGCCTCTGATGTTACCTAACAGGATAGTGTGTGGCTAAAAGTTGTCCCTCAATACCTACAGGTGACTCTGGCTACCCAAACCTATTGTGGCTGCTGACCCCTGTGAGGAAATCCAGGACAAGGGCTAAAGAACGTTATAATGAGACACAAGGGCGAACCAGAAGGATCATTGAGAGGACCTTCAGCCTCCTGAAGGCCAGGTTCAGGTGCCTCCATCTGACAGGTGGATCCCTGTGCTACTCACCCGAGAATGTCTGCAAGATAGTAGTGGAATGCTGCATATTGCACAACTTGGCCCTCATAGACCATGTACCTTTTCTGCAGGAGGAGGAAACTGGAGATGCCCCTGTGGCAGCAGTGGACCCAGAGGACAGTGAGGAGAAGGAGGCAGAGGATGAGGATGTGGACAACAGAACATCAGTTATCCGTCAGTACTTGAAATGACACTCAGGTGAGACAGTGCAACTTCACATTTATATGACTATTGGTGTATTTTGTGTGGCATGATGGCATTTCCCACTTTTTACCTCTACTTATGGTCACCTATGGATTATCATTTTACAGAGGTTGGTGAAATGACAACAATGTCCTGATGTGATCACTACAGCCAGCTACAGGTTATTCTTTCTATGCTCTCACTATGTACAGTTCATTTGCAATGGATGTAGCTGTTTCCATCATACAAATTTTCAATACCTGAAATACTAGTTGTTGAGTTTTTTCCAAGGGTGTTTATTGTAGTTCTAATAAATTGAGGGTAACGTGCAATGGAATGAGGTGATGATGGAGGAAAGTCCAGGGTATTGTTCCAGTCTGTTTGTAGCACAGGTGCAGTATCCAAGGGGCCATAGAAAGGGGAGCAATGGCAGTTCAAGGTGGACAAGGTGACTGTGTCAGACACATGGAGGACAATCAGGAGAGTCTCATTTCCTGGTGGAGGTCTTAGCAAGTGTCTCTGGCTTCTGTCTGGGTCACAGGGAATGTTTGTGGATGGTTCACCTTCTGAAGGTGGAGGGGTGCTGGTGGCCTGTGGGTCCTATGGTGGGGCCTCCTGGCCACTAGCAGCAGAGGAAGTGGAGGGCTGGTCAATGGACTGGCAAGTGGTAGGGGCCCGCTGGTGTGCTGTTGCCTCCCTCATGATATTGACATGTCTGCCAGTACCCCTGCTATGGAGATCAGGGTGTTGTTAATGGCCTGCAAGTCCTCCCTAATCCCCTGATACTGTCCCTATTACAGCCGCCTGTTCTCCTGCACGTTGTCTAGGATCTGACCCATCATGCCCTGGAAATTTATACTTCGTTTCAATGTTGGGTGCGTTTAATTTAAAATGCACAGTACTTACCATGATCCTTGGACTGATTCTTTGATGACTTTCTGTCTCACCTACGGAAAATACATATTTCAGAGTTACCATTACCCTGCATTACATGTACCCTTTACTCCTTTGCTCGTGGGGAACAGTTTTTTTTTCTCTCTCTCTGATCCTGTTACAGTGGCTTCATACTATTACCTAGATGGACATGTTGTTATCTCATCTACGATCTGGCCAAATAAATTACTTTCTGGAACACCAAGAAGACTACTTTACTATACACCTTGGATCTTCAACATCAGATTTTACTTTAGTATTTACAAATATTTCTGTTGTGAGTGCTGTGGTCTTAGCTGTTCTTCTGTCCTGGGAATTTTGGTTGGCTCCCAGGATCTCGGAGAGTGCCTCCTGGAGAGTCGGTTGCCTGGTCCTGTCTTTCCCCTGGCGCACAGCAGTCCTCTCAGTTTCCTTGTTGGCCTGTGCCCCTGTCCCCTGAACAGTGTGCCTACTGCCACTGACCCCAGGTCCCTGATTGTCTTGAGGCGGGGTGTGGCCTGGGATCTCTGTGCAGGTGGGCACACTGCTGATTGACATGTCCTGGGGACAAAGGTGTGGATACTCTGGGTGGGTGCTGTGGTGTTGGATCCTGATGGGGGAGGCTCTGTGGTGGTCTGTGATTGTGCTTCCTTGACCGGCCATCCAGTGGTCCCTGATGGGCCAGGTAGGTCCTCCAGATCCAGAAGTCCAGAGTTACTGTCATCACTGGGGGCCTCTCCTGCTGGGGGACTGGATAGGGGTGGCACCTCCTCACCACTGACATCGTCTAGGGTACCTGTGGGGATGTAAGTGACGTATTATGCTTCAAGTGTATGACAGCTGTACATCCCTAGCTTCCCCTCTATAGTTGGTGTTGCCCTGACAGCTTTTGCTTGTGTATGGTGATGTATTGTGGGATTGTTAGTTTCCCTATGCTGTGCATGCTTTGGTGATGTGTGTCCACGCAGGGCTGGAGGTGTGTCCATGCATTGGTATGGCATGCAGGGCTTGGCATTGTGGTTAGTCATATGTGTAGGAGCAGTGTGTGGGTTGGAGTGGAGTGACGGGAGTGAGGGTGTGGGTGTGAGATGGCATGCAGGTTTTGGGGGAGGGTTGATGATTAGTAAATGTTGACTTATCAGTGTCCAGTCCTCCGGCTACTCCAGCAAGTCCCTCAGGAGGCAGTATTGCCAGTACTTGCTCCTCCCATGCTGTGAGCTGTGGGGGAGGAGGTGAGGGTCTACCCGCCAGTCCTCTGTATGGCGAGCTAGTGCCTTGCTGCTATGGAACATACCTTCCCCGTAGGTCATTCCACCAGTTCCTGATGTTGTCCCTTGTTCTTGGGTGCTGTCCCTTGGCGTTCACCCTGTCCATGATTCTCTGCCATAGCTCCATCTTCCTTGCAATGGAAATCTGCTGTACCTGTGCTCCAAACAGCTGTGGCTCTCCCCTGACAATTTCCTCCACCAAGACCCTTAACTCCTCCTCAGTGAAACGGGGTGCCTTTGTGGTGCAATGGGTGTTGTGTGATGTGTGTTGGTGAGGGTCTGTTGAGTAATATGGTGGGGTGTGTGATGTGGAGTGCGTGAGGTGTGTCTCTGTGCTCTTGTTCTCAGTCTCCTGGTGGCAATTGGTGTTGGCAAAGGGTTGTGGGTAACGTGGGTGTGTGTTTTATAGTGGTGTGGGTGTATGGGTGAATGGGTGTATTTGGGTGTATGGGTGAAGGTGTGTATTTGGTACTGGCCAATGTTGTGTTGTTTTGTATGTGGGTGTCCATTCTGAGTGCGACGGTATGTACCGCCAATGGTTTACTGCCATTGAATGTCCGCCGTGGTGATCCGTGGGTCATAATGTGGTGGGCATTGTTTTGTTGGTGTAACGGTATGGGTTTTAGGACCACCACTTTATCACTGACCTTTGCTCTGGTAGATTTGTGTATGTGGCTGTATTCTGTCGGATTGGTGTGTGTGTTGGCGGCCGTCAGCATGGCAGTAAGCGGGATTTACAGCAAAAGTCATAATGAGCGCCATAATCCTTTAGGTACACTGCAAGTATCTACCATCACAACAGTTCCCTACTGATCAAATCTTTTCCAGCAAAGAGAATGACATTTGGGTATTTTAGCGTGTTCCATCACAATATCAAAGTTTTAATATCAACCTGTTCTTCTATCGACTACCAGCTTACTGAGGTAGAAAGCAGATGTGGAGTCAATATTGTTAAAAGTAATGGTAAAGGTATGCTTTCTTATGTGCATTAACTTGACAATATGTTAGAAGTCAATATTGTGGATGCAATTAATGTGCAGGTCGATATTATGGACCTCCATATTAGGACATACAACCCTATTTGGATTACACCACAAATGGCTTTCCTGATCATTCAAAGCACGCTTTGTTTATTTTATGCTATTGGCAATGAGTCACTGAAGAATGCTGGAGACGGACATGCAGAGTACAAATCCTGTGAACCAGAAAACATTTAATAAAAATGATAACTGCTGGTATAGGTGTATATACAAATGGGAGAGGAGAAAAAATTGTAAGAATGTAGCACACCTCTGTAAATAAAAAATTAGGTTGTTGGTTTATGAGCAGACACTGTGTGAGTGATGTGATGTGTGAGCCATGTCACGGTTTCATGTGTAGTGATTGTATGTTTTGCGCATCACTACCCAAAAAATGTTGAACACTGAATCTGTGATTAGGTCTCTGAAAATACATTACACTCAGTTTATATTCAAATTTCTAAGCCAGTGTTTGATCGTGAAATTTGATAGCTGCCGTGGTAAATACTTAGAGAGGGACTAGGCATCAATTAAAACAAACACTGGCACCACCAATCTGCCTTAACTTGCCAATGCTCAGAGCTTACGACTACTGGCTCTGCAATGCCGAATGCTTATAACATTACAATAGCACTGGCAAAGCCAGTAGCTGTTGCTGGTTTTGTTGGGTTTGTATTTGGTGTACTTCAAATATGGATTATACACGCTATTTGATACCCCTCCTGGAAGCATTTTTAATACAATTCCAAGATGGCCGCATATGGGTGTTGGCTTTGCCATTGCAATGAAATTTCAAAAGCATCCAACACTGGAAAAGCTAATGGCAGCAAGTAGCAGGCGATGGGCAGCAGTAGAGGGGTGGTGGCAGAAGAGCAAAAATGTGTTCCTACAGCCAGCAAGCGGCATCATATGTAGGAATGGCTGGATTAAAAAAAACTGGACAGTTGCGCAAAGCAATTTTGTCAAATCGTAAAATACCCAGGCTTCTAAAATGAGACATGATTCAGGATGCATGTCACACACAACACCATCTGGCATCAACTGAGCCTGCATTGCACCGTGATACATTTCCTTCCACAAAATTATTTTAGAAGAGTAATCCAGGAGCTGAGCATGTTCACAGCAACACTGTCTTGCTCGATGTCCCTGCAAAAGCGCCTGGTCCTTAATAAGTAAACTTACAAGGGGACGCGTATAGGCCGATGAACCTTTTGGATCGCATGGAGTATCCTAGTCATGTAGTGACCAGAGTCATCAATGTAATCAAATGATAACCAGAGAATCATTAGTCAATCGGTAATTATAATAAACAATTCATGAATAACCACAACTCGATAAAGAGTTCAACAATTTTTATTTCCCTATTAGTTACAATTCTAATGCATAAGGTTAATTCAAACTTTATTCATTCTGTTCAGAATTAGGGCCAGATGTAGCAAAAATAAAAATTGCGACTCGCATTCTGCGAGTTGATGCGACTCGCAAAATGCGAGTCGCAAATTGGAATGCCAGAAAAAAAAGCGATCCGATTTTGCGACTCGCAGCCGGACTCGCAACGCTGTGTGCGAGTCCGCAGTTTGCGAGGTCGCTGTTTGCGAGTGTGCAAAAACGAACTCGCAATTAGCGAGTGGGTGTCGCAAATTGCGAATACCTTCAAAATTGCTTGCAGATGCAGCAGAACACTCCAGAAAGCATACCAGAACACTCTGGAAACACTTCCTGGCACATGATGATGGCATCACAGCCAGGAAGTTAACAAATACACCTGGGAGGAGGGCTCAACAGTGAGCAGTGTCTCTGCCACTCACAGTAGGGTGCTGAGGAGTGGTAGGCACAGCACCATGGACGCAGCAGGGACCAGCCAGGCTGGCAGGAGGGGCATGAGATCATAGATAACAGCCAGGACAGATTCATGTGGCACATGGCGTTAATGTGCCACATGACTGGTTGGCATTTTCCTGCCCATGGACAATTTCAACTTGTATATAGTTTCTTCATGACATTAATAAAACAGTTATTTTTGTTCCACTTAACAAATGGTTAATAGGTGAGTATGGTGGGAGTTGACACATACCGTCCAAAATATTGCGTTGCAATGTGGTCCCGTCTCAGTCTGCCTTGATTAGCTAGACTCCTATCCCCATGATGGCGATGTGGTCGTTCTTGCTCTTCATCATCAGGATCTGGGTCTGCAGGGGTGAGAGGTAGCCCACGTCGGGTGGCTATGTTGTGGAGGATGGCGCATGCGACCACAATTTTGAAAGCGGTAATGGGGGTGTATTGGAGGGCGCCTCCACTGCGGTGGAGGCATCTGAATCTTGCCTTCAGCAGTCCGAAGGTGCGCTCGATCAGGTTCCTGGTCCTCTTATGCGCACTGTTGTATTGCCTCTCCGATTCAGTTCTGGGTGTTAAAAACTGAATCATGATCCAAGGCCTGAGAGCATATGCACTGTGACCTGTTGGGCACAAAAGTACACGGTCAGGAAGTCCAGATTGTCGTGCACAGTGACCTGTGTGTATGTCTGCAAGTGTCTGTGGCTCTACCTAGGAGGTAACCGTCTCCAAATTCCCCACGTTCCAGGCGTTGATGTATCCCACTATGCCTAAAAATGTATGAGTCATGGGTACTGCCAGGAAACTTAGCTACGATGTCCGTGATGACATAATGGGCATCACAAACAACCTGTATGTTGAGTGAGTGGGTACACTTTCTGTTGCGGAAAATGTGTTCCAGATTAGCAGGGGGGCATATTTGAATGTGTGTCCCATCTACACACCCTATGACATGAGGAAAGAGGACAATGCGGTAAAAGTCCAGCTTGGTGCTGTTAATTTCTGCCTCATTCCTTGGTAAGTATATGAAGTGAGACATGTGCGTGACTAAGGCATCTAGGAATGCCCTGAGGAACCTTGACACTGCACTTTGGGATACCCCACCTGCCACGGCAATGACCCCCTGATAGCTCCCTGAGGCCAAGAGGTGCAGTGCGCATAGCACTTGCACATGCGTAGGGATGGCGCAGCCACGCAGAGTCTTGTGTTCTAGCTGTGGTTTCAGTAAATCTATTAATTCTAGAATGGCTGCGCTGCTAAGGCGGTATTTGTCATAGATCTCCTCTTCAGTTTGCTGAAAAAGAGTCTGCCTGGTTCTATATATCTTCTCCTGTCTGTGGCCCCTCCTCCTCCTCTGCTGGGCTGCGTAGACTCTCCTCCTCACTGCTATCAGGTATATCTCCGCCATCTTGAGTAAGCCAGATGCCTTCTGGGTCCCCTTTTATACTTTGGTAATGGTTACCACCTGCTCTGAGTTAGTGGTAAATGCGACTTGCAAACTGGGCTTTTTGCGACTAGTCGCAATTTGCGAGTTGCAATTGCATAAGGTTTGCGACTCGCAAATTGTGACTTGCAATTTGCGGGTCGCAAAATGGGGTCGCAACGGATGCGACTCGCAAACGGGTCCCATCGCTTTTTGCGAGTCGGAAATGGGCTTTTTGCATCCCATTTCCGATTTTGCACTGTCGCAAATTGCGAATCGGCCCGTTTGCGAGTCGCAAACGTTTGCTACATCTGGCCCTTAGTTTATTAGCGACCACCAATAACACAATCTAATCAGAACTTGAGAAAATATGTGATCAAAAGTTTCAGCGTAAGTCAACAAAGATGAATATATTGCCATTAATAGCACAATTCAGCAATCAGTTTGTCAATCATTTGTCACTGTCAACGTCACCTTTAGGAACCCTACCTAACCCAGGTTAGCATCAGCATGTGGGACTTCATGCAAAAACAATTTAGAAACATGAATTTGGAAAAACATCTAGCTAAGAGAAAATGTTTATAAACAGCACAGTTGGTACCTAGAAAGAAAGGCACAAAGTTAATCAGTCACATTGTCATAGCTACCTATCCACGGAATGGATCAGCAACAAAGTCAGTCTTCATCTTCAGTTCATCAATAGATCAGCAACGCATCAGGCTCTCAAGAGCATGAGCCCAATGACAGAATCTCGAACTGCGTCTCCTGACTTCAGCATCTCGGCCCTCTCATCTGATGTTTTTAGCCCCTTGTCATGACTTTTTATTAGAGTTTTTCAGTCCATCCCCCTAATTCCTAATTGGTCAATTAGTCCTCCATATGTGAGGTTACCCAATACATTTTATTCTACATATCTTTGAGTTCTAATATTTCGTCTTTCTCAGTTCATGGATTGGTCCACTGTACGATGTCTTCATCATCCAGCTCTTCAGGTATCGATAATGTTGCATGTTCCTCTTCAGTCAGTGCTTCTGTTGTTCAGGTCCTGGGAAAGTACATTCAGCCTACTCTACACATAATTGTATCAAATTGACTTCATAATCTCTTGTTGTTCGGTACATTGCAGAAAATTCTAGTTAAGCACACAGTTCACGGTCAGTTCATATGCACCAGTAACTTCTGCATTGTGCGTTTATTAATTCTGCTTCTGCATGAGGCCTGGCAAGTAGGCCACGACTTCGACTAAGTTGGCTTCTACGATATAATGCAAAATATAGGTTATACATCTCATTATGGCACATTACTAGATTATTATTACAAATTTCTATTATTTCACGCATTTTTTAAAATCATTTTAGTATAAATTTGTATAAGTGCCTGAAATACCCCGGTGGGCACATTTTCAAACATGCACATTATTTTCTCTACAATTAATTTCTCTACAAACATTTTGTTAACCAAAACATATAAATATTCATTACTAATTTCTAATTAGCATATCTGCTTTAACAGTCCCTACTCTGATGACTAAATATGTCATCACATCTTTCATTTACCAACATTTCATAATTCTGCTTCAGCTGTATTTTGTTTCCTTCTCAAATCTTCCCTATAAATTCTTTCCCTGTTTCGTTCTTCCCTCCTCAGATTATTTTTTAGATTTTATAAAGTTTAACTTTTGATATAATTTACATATACCCCATAATCCTAATATGCAAGCAATCACAATTAATATTCCCTGTATGATTTTTAATAATATCCCATTCCAAATGTTACTAAGCCAATTTCCCACTGAAGCAAATCCTTTACCAACTTTCTCCCAAACACCTGGTTCCTTCAATTCCTTCAAACCCTTACTTGAGTTAGTCAGATTAATGAGTAGGGGCCAGATGTATCAAGCCTTTTTGCATTCGCAAAAGGTGCGAATGCCCGTTTGCGAATGCAAAAATGCCTTTCAGTATTTATGAAAGGCATTCGCAATGCAAATTTAAGGAATCGCTAAAATAGCGATTCCTTCAATTTGCGAGCCTGTTTAGAAAATCACAAATTGCGATTCTCTAAATAAGAAATCGCAAATAAGGAATCCTTATTTGCGATTTCTAAACCACATATAACAAGCAATTCCTTAATGCGAATTGGGCATTAAGGAATCGCTATTACCACCAGGTTGAACTTGGTGGTAACCATGTGCAAAATTGAAAAATGCATTAAAAACGCATTTTTTAAATTGACATGTAACGCACACAATGCCCCTTTGGCATGTGTGCGCCTTACATGTCCTACATTATTTTTTTGGGGTGCAGCAGAGGGGGCCTTAGGTACCCAGCACCCTGGGGTTTGCATTTCCCAAATTGAAAATTCCAGTTAGGAATTTGCAATTTGTGAAATGCAAAAAATTCACCAATATGGGCCTCCGGGCCCATAGGTGCAAATGGGGTCAGAATCGCTATTTGCGATTCGGTAATAGCATTTGCGATTTTTAAGAAATCGCTATTACCGAATCGCAAATATGATACATACCGTTTTGCGACTCAGAAATAGCGATTTCTTAAAAATCGCTATTAGAGAATCGCAAAGTGGATTCTTCATACATCGGACCCTAAGTCTTTTATCTCTCTATCGTTGTTCAGAATATACGAACAACAATGCCTAGCATTAATCATCCTACAGATTCTGCTGTCTTTCGCTAAAAGAATGTCTAAAGCAAGCCAATTTTGAAGTGTCACAGCTCTATCTGGGGCTAATTCAGTATCTATCAGGAGTATTGCCCCTGTAAAGTTTGCCAGCATGTTATTCACAATTGTAAACAATTTTCGTATCTTGATCGAATTCAGAATGACTCCCACTGAAGGAATCACTGCACCAAAGATATCTCCCACAATTGCAGAAGAGGTTTCCCTCCTCTGTCACTTATGATGCAATTCAGTCAATTTCGGAAACTTTTGTAATTCATCTATCTGGTAAATTTTAGGGAAAACTATCCCCAAATAACATGTCTCATACCATCCTCTTGGAAGACGGTAATAAGCATTAAGTCCACAAATAAAATAGATCCCATGAATTGCAGGGTCCTGACCATTCAACATAAAAGTCAATTTACTTTGAAACAAAAACACATGCCTACATTCACTTGTTCCCACAAATAAAGTGTCAGTGCATGATTTTGGCCTATATGTACAAAGCTTCCATACATGTAATGCATCTAATGCTAATTGTCCTTGCGTCTTAATAGCAGTGTAAGCATAATCGTTCTTGTATGTCCCTTTCTCTAGACCTTTTTCTAATTTTTCATTTTATGCTTTTCTCCTATCATCAGTGTGCCCTATAAAGCTCTTCTTCGAAGGTGTAAGCAAGCACGTTAGGTTGTTTTTCTGTGCATATGCAGCTCCAAATGTTAGTGTTGGCTCAAAGAGTCCTCTAACTAGCACTATATCATGCTCTCTAGCTACTTTACTCAGATATCTAATAAAAGAAACAAACAAATAACACCCTGTCATAATTGGAATAAAAATACTGCATATAGTCTTGATTATAGAATCTTGTTAGTAGCAAACTACAGCTTACTCTTTATGTTAGTGGAAGACTATGGTACATAACCCCTTCTTATACTGATGAAGGAATTTGCGTACACACAAGACAATTCCTCGCATCCATTGTTTCAACATACTCACTCAACAGGCGATAGAAAACATTAGAAGAAAGCTCTCCTTGAGCATTAGAATAGTCATGCAAGTACTTCTCATCTAGCTTTAACTTCTCTAAAGCTGTTAGTGTGGTAGTTTCAGGAGCAGAAGTAATAGTAGCTCTTTTCATATCATGAACAGTCATTCCCACAATCATCACTATAAA
Organism: Pleurodeles waltl; assembly: GCF_031143425.1. Lineage (NCBI taxonomy): Eukaryota > Metazoa > Chordata > Amphibia > Caudata > Salamandridae > Pleurodeles > Pleurodeles waltl. Next base: position 724,967,874 of record NC_090438.1, read on the forward strand.
CATTACTCCACACATAATTGCCAATCCAACACTCATGTATCTACAGCGCCTAGCAATTCTATCTTGATTATTTCGCTCAAATTGTCAAATCAGGTTATCATTTCAGTTTTTATTTTCAAAACAGTCTCTTAGTTAGGTTTTCCAGATTAGCTCAACAATTCAGCTTCCTGATCACCTTCAGGTTACATCAAAATACTGACTCAGAACTTCTCTATCAAAACAAAAAGACATAAACTCGTGTTGCCATTCATTGGTAGTTGCATACACCCATTCAGTACCTGCGTAGCGTTGACTTGCTATTCTCTTTCTTTTCAATCTTCGGTCACCACTTAATTCTCCTTCACTTAAATCTTCCTTTCTCGTAGAGTCCGCTTCTTCCTCTATTGTTTCATTTATGACTAGTTCTTTTTTCTTCCCAATCTGCGCTTCAGGCCAATTATCTCCCTTTCCAGTTCCTTCTGTCAATATTCTTCTCAGGATTGGACTCTTCTCCTTCTCTTTTTCTATGGTGTTTCTCTTGATGGACCTGCAACGGGTTCCGGAGGAGTCAGATCACTTTGGCTTTGATCTGTCTCCACTCTTTCACCCTCTTGGTCTGGTACTTGCTCTGTCTGCTTTTCAGCCCCGTCTGTTTCTAGAAGAACCTCTGCTGAGCTAGGCTCTCCTGCTGTATCCAGTGAGATTGGTTCTTGCACACTCTCCTGTAATTCTTCACTCTTGTCTCTTACAGGGGTAATGGAACCATCTTCCACCAGCTCTGGTTCAACTTCAGGCTCTGCTGGCTCTTTTTCTGGCTCAGGTGCAGGGACCTGTTTACCTGTTGTTGGTGCCCTCAACAACACTTCTTCATGATCTGGTGGACATACCACTCTCTTTGTCTGACTCACGTGCATCCAGTTCAGGAGTCCTGCACACTTCACAGCTGTCGTAGTTGTTAACACCACCTGGTAAGGGCCCCTCCAACGCAGCTCCAAACAAGTCTTGCGAACATGCTTTCTGACAACGACCCAGTCACCGGCTCTAAGGTTGTGCCCTGGATCGTGGATGGGTGACAGGGTTGTGGCCTGCACCTGCTGAGAGAAAGAGCGAACCACATCAGCCAGACCCTTGCAGTAGTCCAACACCATATCATCTGTAATGTTTACAAGTGCATTGGCTGGAACTGCTGGTAATCTCATTGCTCTGCCCATGAGGATCTCATGGGGCGACAGCCCTGTCTTCCTGTCAGGTTTGTTTCTCATCGACATCAACACCAAAGGCAACACATCTGGCCATTTCAGATTTGTGGCTGCACACATCTTTTCAATTCTTAATTTCAAGGTACCATTCATCGATTCCACCAGTCCTGATGCTTCAGGGCGATAGCTACAATGCAACTTTTGCTCTACGTTTAGTGCTGCACATAAGAATTTAATCACCTTGTTATTGAAGTGAGTTCCCTTATCTGATTCTAAAGAGATCAGAAACCGAAACGTGGTAGCAACTACCTTTGCAACAGCTTTGCTACTGTGAGACTGTCATTCCCCCTTGTAGGGTATGCTTCAACCCAGGGACAAAAAACACACACAATCACCAACACGTACTTCAAACCGCCACACGGAGGCATTTCAATGAAATCCAGTTGCATTCTGCTGAATGGACCTCCTGCTCTTCCGATGTGGCTCAAATTCACCACTGTCCCTTTTCCCTTTAGTTGCTGACAAACTATACAGCAATGACATACTGCCTCTGCTGCCTGTCTGAACTTAGGGTTAAACCAGTCAATCTTGAACAATCTAACCATGGCATCCCTTCCAATGTGCGCCTGGCCTTGATAATAACAGGCCATTTGCAACAATAAACTATTGGGCAGGACCATCTGACCCTCGTCAGAAACCCAAATCTCATCAGGACGTTGAACACATTTCAATTTAGCCCAGAGACGTTTCTCTTCTTTGTCAGCATTACTTTGCAAGGTTTTCAACTCTTCTAGAGTATTGATCACTTTCATTGCAAAACTTGTACATGTGTTGTCTTCTTCTGTCATCAGTTCCCATTTGTCTTTGAACGATATACAGTTAAATGCGCAAAATCTTGCGACTTGATCGCATATCCATTTCCCAGTGATATGTAATCTTGGGCCTTTTGATGTTCACTACATTTTACCACAGCAATTTCTTCAGGTATCTGTATTGCATACAACAACTCTTTTATCTTGTCGCCATTTCTCACTGGTGTACCAGTAGAGGTTAGGAAACCTCTTTGCGACCACAATTGACCAAAATCATGAACAATTCCAAATCCATATTGACTGTCAGTATAGATTGTGACTCTCAGTCTCGCAGAAACATGGCATGCTTGAGTAAGAGCTACCAATTCTGCCACTTGTGCAGAATATACACCTCGAAGCCAGGAAGCGTCTAATGTACCTGTGATCCTGCATACAGCATATCCTGCCCCTACTATCCCTGTACCATCTCTGAGACATGAGCCATCAACAAAGACAATTTGATCATTCTCTTCCAATGGGGTATCTCTGATATGAGGCCTTGGTTTTGTACACAGTTCAGTTACCTCAAGACAATTATGCTCAATGTCTTCCTCTTTTTCAATTTCAACAGTATCGATTGGAAGTAATGTTGCCGGGTTCAACACTGTACATCTTTTCAATGTTACATTTGGAGCACCTAATATGCTCGTCTCATACCTTGTCAGTCTTGCACAAGTGAAATACTGTGTTTTCGTTCATGTCAGTAAAATCTCAACAGAGTGAGTTACCATTACCGTCAAAGGGTATCCCATCACTACTCCCTCACATTGAGAAAGGCTTTGACCAACTGCGGCAACTGCACGCACACAATCTGGTAAAGCTGCTGTGACTGGGTCCAAGGTAGCTGAAAAATACGCTACTGTGCGATAAGCACCTCCATGGACATGTGTCAAAACAGACAATGAACAAGCATCACGTTCATGACAAAACAATGTGAAGGGCTTTGTGTAATCAGGCATTCCCAACGCTGGAGCTCTGCACAAACTCTCTCTCAACTCAGTGAATGCTTTCATTTGATCCTCATCTAAAGTAATGGGGTCCGTAACCTCCTTATGTGTCAGTTGCTGCAATGGTTTGGCAACCTCAGCAACATTTGGAATCCACTGATGACAATAGCCTACCATTCCTGGAAACATTCTGACATCTCTCTGTGAAGTCAGAGGACTTCTCTGCAGAATCATTGTAATCCTCTCTCTGGAAATTCTCCCTGACCCTTTCTCAATCTGGTGTCCCAAGTATTTTACTGACTTCTGACAATACTGCAATTTCAAAGGTGACACTTTATGTCCAGACTTTCCCAAATGATTCAACAGCGCAATCGAGTCATACTTACACTCGTCCCTTGTCCTGGATGCAATCAGCAAATCATCAATGTACTGCACTAGAGTCGATTGGTACGGTAGTTCCAATTACTCCAAAGTCTTTTTCAGGATCTGATTAAACAGAGACAGTGACTCCGTATACCCTTGAGGAAGTCTGCACCGGCTGTAGACTCTGTCTAGGAATTTGAAACTAGAAAGAAACTGACTATCCACATGAAGAAGCACAGAAAAGAAAGCTTGTGACAAGTCAACCACTGTGAACCACTCTGCATCGCATGGAATCTGAAACAGTATCACTGCTGGGTTTGGCACTACAGGGCAACACTTGACCACCATGTCATTCACTTTTCGCAAGTCTTGCACAATGCGTACTTTCCCACACGGCTTCTTCAAGCCCATTATCAGTGAATTACATGGACTGCTCAACACTTCTTTCAGAACCCCTTGTTTCAGAAAATCTCCAATTACCTGCGCCCCTTTCATCAGAACATTTTGTTTTATACTGTGGAAGCTGCGGAAACACTACGGGCCATATTTATACTCCGTTTGCGCCGAAATTGCGTCGTTTTTTTTGACGCAATTTCGACGCAAAACTAACGCCAACTAACGCCATATTTATACTATGGCGTTAGAGGCGAATAGCGCCAAAGTTCCCGGAATGTGCGTCATTTTTTAGCGTGAACCCCTTCCTTGCGTTAATGATATGCAAGGGAGGCGTTCCCGTCTAAAAAATGACTCCCAGGCCTTTACGTGGTATTTATACTCCCGGGCAAAAGAGACGCCCGGGAGTGGGCGTGGCTAAAAACGGCGCATTTGCGCCGCTTTTTAACGCCTGGGTCAGGCATGGCGTTAAGGGACAAGTGGGCTCAAAATGAGCCCAGAGTGCCCTCCCCTGCCCCCAGGGACCCCCCCTGCCACCCTTGCCCACCCCAGGAGGACACCCAAGGCTGGAGGGACCCACCCCAGGGACATTCAGGTAAGTATTTTTTTTATTTTTTTTAAATAATTTTTTGTGGCATAGGGGGGCCTGATTTGTGCCCCCCTACATGCCACTATGCCCAATGACCATGCCCAGGGGACAGAAGTCCCCTGGGCATGGCCATTGGGCAAGGGGGCATGACTCCTATCTTTACAATGATAGGAGTCATGTTGATGGGGGATGGGCGTCGAAAATAAATGGCGCAAGTCGGGTTACGACGATTTTTTCGACGTAACCTGACTTGCCCCATTTTAAGACGCCCATGCGCCATTTTCCCCCTACGCCGGCGCTGCCTGGTGTACGTGGTTTTTCTCGCGCACACCAGGCAGCGCCGGTCTGCTTGCGCCGGCTAACGCCATTCCATAAATACGGCGCCCGCATGGCGCTTCAGAATGGCGTTAGCCGGCGCAAAACTTTTTGACGCTAAACTGCGTTAGCGCAGTTTAGCGTCAAAAAGTATAAATATGGGCCTACATTCGGCTCCAGAATAATCTTAATTGGCTCTACTCCTTTGATCAAACCCACTCTTTTACCTGTCAGGTCCCACACATTTTCCTGTACTGGTCCCTGTAAATCTGCATGCAATTCTTTCACAGTAAACATCGGGAAAAAATCAATCAACGGGTACCCTTCATTCGCATTAGCATTTGCAGTTTCAAATGTCTGTTCTTCCTCATCATCACTATTAGTCTGAACCTCTATTCCTGAATTTGAGAAACTATTGGAACATTTGGTCTTACATAACAAATCCCTTCCCAGTAGAGATACTGGGCTTGAGTCGCAAATTACAAATGTATATAGTCCCTGGAAGTTGATAATCTCAACCCGCACTGGATCTGTGATCGGATTTGTCAAATGTCTGTTTGCTACTCCCACATCTTGAACTGTTCTGCCTGAGAGAGGTAAGTTCGGAACTTCTGCACTTCTCACTGTAGAGCGTGTAGCTCCCGTGTCCACTAGAAATTAAACTCTGTGTCCCATCACCTTTCCCTTCACAAATGGTCCTCTCTGATCTACCTCCAAAGACGCTTCAAGCATATATGGCTCTTAATCAGAACTAATACTCATCCATTCATCGTTTAATTCATTCTCACTATGTAATGGGAATTGGTGCACTGTGTCATTACTTCTGTCTTGTCTCTGACCTGTGACCCGCTGAGTAAGCATCATCTGATGCTGTTCCATCTGGGCTTGAGGTATCTGCATTTACTATCTAGGTACCATGGAAACCTTCTGCTGCATTGGTTGTAACTGTGTCACTTGTGCACCCGGCACTTGCACCTGCTGCATGGGTTGGAGACTCTGCACTTGATTGTGAACATTCGGATTAGGTCCTCTCACTCTAGGGACTTTCACAGTTTGAAATGTATTGACATCACCACCTTGCTGAACAACACCATCCTGCACCATCAATGGACACTCCCGCTTCCAGTGTCCCACGTTTCCACACAGAGGACATGGTAATATATTTTTTATCCCTTGCATATCATTCTGAACCACCACAGTACTCAAATCCGGACCACGAGTAATATTGACTCCACGACCCCTACCTCTCATCTGAGGTTGGAACATGACATTTCCCTGCTGCTGCGGCATCTGTTGTATTAAAGCTCTTTGCGCTCCTCTCTGAACTGCCTTTATCTGCATCACCATTGCTTTCTCCTTCAAATTTCTCAGCTTCAACTCAATCTCATAACTACAGTATTTTGCATCCTGCAACACCTCATCAATTGGCTTTGCTTGCCAGCAAATCAAGTGACTCTTAATCATCTGCCCTATTTCAGGTCTCAGCCCTTCAATGAACCTGAACACAAAGTGCAACATTTCTTTCAGCTCAATTGTTTCTTTACCACTGTTCTCCTTAAACGCTTTCAGCAATCTCTCATAATAGGTATGTATCGACTCTTTCACCTCCTGCACTGTCCTGTTAATCCTCTGCCAGTCAATATTTTTAGGAGAAATTCTCGTCTTCAGGAACTCAATTACCTTATAGTAATGCTTCATCACTTCAGGTGATGGTGCACCTGTAACTCTATCTCTTTCTGGTTCACTTGTCGGCAAATCCACTGCTCTTTTGCACTCAACCCACAAATCAGCTGGAACCACTTTTTCCAACAAGGTATTCAAGTCTTCCCACAGACATTTAGAAAGCTTTACAAATCTATCTTTCTGCTGATGCTACTCAACCGGTTTCTCTCTCAGCTTTGGGTAATCATTTGTGAATGACAGTATATCACTCCTGTGCCATAGGACATGAACAAACTGCCCTCCTGGAATTTCCCTGATCTGTAAAATCTTTACTGGGTCCTTTTCTTTCTGAACACTTTCAGACCCTTCTTGTGAATCGTGTTTCAGTTTATCCTTCTTTTTGCCCATCTAGCGTCCCATTTTTCTAATGCTCCCCAAATCTGAGCATTCTGCAATAAATCTTTTAGATGCGCCTTTATCCCTGCTGACCTCATACGCTCGAAATCTTTTGCCTCAAAATCTAACCTGTAACTCCTTTGTCTGCCAGATCTGCCAATTTCTGATGTATCTTGCTCACTTCCCTTGTAATCCTTGGACAACAAGTACCTCAGCTCTTCTGTGTAGGATTCTAACCTATTCACTCCCATCATTCCTTCAACTAACTCAGTAATTTCTGTGGCCAATCTTACACGGTTGATCTGCTCTTCACCCTTAGATGTATTTCAAGGAGTATTCAAACTATCCAACCATTCGCTCAATTGCTGTGCCGTTAATTCCTGCAATGAGATATTACTTGCATTTGGTAATGGCACCTGCTGTACCACAACACCTGGAGTTTGCTGTGTCAACAGCTTCAAGCTCTGACTTGCACTCGGGCCATTTACCACATCTGGAAGCACAACAAATGGACTAAGATCCATTAACGGTCTAGATCAATTAAAGGTCTGACCCATAGACAATATCATCTGCACATCATCATTCACTCCCCTCCCCACGAGGCTCTGTGACATCTCAGCCTGTTCTCCTGCATTTGATTTCTTCTGCGCAAACAATGGTACCACTGGACCAACTGTAATCGGCAATGATATTGCATCTGGTGCTGTTCTGACACTCGCATTTTGTGGAAGGGCTACTCCCATACTCTGATTCATCACTTGTGTCACATCTGACTGTGTCCATGTCATTGGCGTAAACTGCAGCAAACCCTGTGACTGTGCCTGAGGCAACAACATTGGAGTCGGATCAGTCTGAACTAGCATTGGCCTTGAGAGCACTTGCCCTGACGGCACCACTAAGTTCGAAGTTGTCTCAAAAACTGGTACATCTGGATAAATTATCTGTATCAATGGTGGGTGCATCTGCACTTGGACCACCGAAGTAGTCACTGCATTAGAAGTAATCTGCACTACCCCTTGTACCTGTCCATTATCGGCCTGCACTGGTCCCACTACTTGAGCTGGAGCAGTTGGAGCAGAACTAGTGCTTGGACCCCCTTAATGTGCTGCATATGGCAGAGGTGGATCCCTCAATATCTGTGTAATAAGATCCTCAACATCTGAATCTTCTTCGTCTACATAAGTCTTTTTCTTCTTTTTATTCCCTGAACTCTTGTCACCTTTGTCAGTATCCTCGCTTTCTTCTGACTCATCTTCTTTTGCAATAGCGGGAAACAATCTAACACCTTGTAACGTTGTCATTCTCCACTTCTTGTGTTCCCAATCCCATCTTGCCTCTGCCAAAGACTTCTCTACCTTCCTTACTCTCCTCTGAAATTTCATCTCTTGCTGCTGTCTGGCTACAAGTTCCCAAACCGCTAAAGCCTCAATCTGTGCTGGTCTCGGAAGTTGCTTAGTCTCATATAATGTCACTCGCAACTGATCCAAAATTCTCAAATTAAACGTTCCATGCTCTGGAAATGCCAAAGCTCCCTGTTTCTCTGTCAATTTGCACCACTGCTTTAACCAATGACATGGTGCGACACCTCAATCTTCCATCACAATATATGCCGGAGAATTTTCCAGTGGGGTAGGCTCCTCTATAGTTGCCTTAATGTAAGAATTACCCTTCATGGCACTTCTGAACGCTTTGAAAAACTTCATTTTCGCTATCTTTTGTGTATTTGATTCAATAAGGAAAGTAATTTTACTCCCAAGATTCCTTTCATCCGCTTACTCAACAAATTGCCTCCTGCGGACGGCTGCCAATCCACTCGTGACTCTTCTTACTAACCACCTATCCCAGTGCGGCTCACTCTGACGTCACACTAACACACTGCGGCTGACAAAGTCTTGCAGCTTGTCCTCCTAATCTTCGACTCACATGAAACGAATGCAAATTTATTGCGAGCACTAACCAAAAAACAATATCCAAAACAAACCTTCTGGTTTATTACAGGAGGGTACACAATCGCTTCAGAGACCTTATGGATTTTCACTGATGGCACTTGCGCTCATGCAGCTATTCCTCCTTCCCAGTCCCCCACATTTGCAAGTGAAAATCGACATGCAAATTTCACTCTTAACTGATCAATTGGTCCGTCCTGGTGCACATAGGACTCACCAAATCTCAGTCCAAAACTTTCTGTTACTCGCTTAACTCACATACCGACTTGTTGACCACAGCTGATAAACCTACTAAACCAGACCGATGATTACAACATATAACCAAGTGTCTTCTACACTTGTCAATATACTCCGGAGCCTTAGACCACGAAGGGTCCATGCATCACCAATAACCGCGTGGACAATTTTTGAGCACCCAGCGCCTCACACATATGAAGTTCAACGACTTACCTACTCTCATACTGCGGGGTACGCACACTCCTACTAAACTTCAACTGGAGTACACAAACTCCCTACTTTACCTCTCATACGTCACAATTCACCTGCAATTTGCTTAAGCCTTTTCAAGCGCAACCTACCACTTTCATACTATCACAAGAACGTTGAGAACATACCCATCTTTACTAGCGGGATCCAGGAACTGGAAAAGTCATTTCTGGGCTTAAGGGGACATCATCTTTGCTACAATTGCCATTTCAGAAAACAAAATTCATACCTCATAAAAAAATAAACAACTAACCCTAACTTAAACTACCACCATAACCACTAATCACCACATAAGTAGTTCTCCAAGAAAACTAACCATCAAGCTGCTACCAAAACTGCAAACGCGCCTGGTCCTTAATAAGTAAACTTACAAGGGGACGCGTATAAGCCGATGAACCTTTTGGATCGCATCGAGTATCCAAGTCACGAAGTAACCAGTGTCATCAATGATCAATATAATCAAGCAATAACCACTAAGAGAATCATTAGTCAATAGGTAATTATAATTAACAATTCATGAATAACCACAACTTGATAAAGCGTTCAAAAATTTTTATTTCCCTATTAGTTACAATTCTAATGCATAAGGTTAATTCAAACTTTATTCATTCCGTTCAGAATTAGTTTATTAGCGTCCACCAATAAAACAATCTAATCAGAACTTGAGAAAACATGTGATCAAAAGCTTCAGCGTAAGCCAACAAAGATTAATATATCAACAATAATAGCAGAGTTCTGCAATCAGTTTGTCAATCATTTGTCACTGTCAATGTCACCTTTAGGAACCCTACCTAACCCAGGTTAGCATCAGCATGTAAGACTTCATGCAAAAACAATCTAGAAACATGAATTTAGAAAAACCTCTAGCTAAGAGAAAAAGTTTATAAACAGCGCAGTTGGTACCTAGAAAGAAAGGCACAAAGTTAATCAGTCACATTGTCATAGCTATCTATCCATGGAATGGATCAGCAACAAAGTCAGTCTTCGTCTTAGGTCATCAATAGATCAGCAACGCATCAGGCTCTCAAGAGCATGAGCCCAATGACAGAATCTCGAACCGCGTCTCCTGACGTCAGCATCTCACCCTTCACATCTGAAGTTTTTAGCCCCTTGTCATGAATTTTTATTGGAGTTTTTCAGTCCATTCCCCTAATTCCTAATTGGTCTTCCATATGTTGCATTACCCAATATTTTTTTATTCTACATATCTATCAGTTCTAATATTTTGTCTTTCTCAGTTCATGGATTGGTCCACTGTATGATGTCTTCATCATCCGGCTCTTCAGGTATTGAAAATGTTGCATGTTCCTCTTCAGTCAGTGCTTCTATTGTTCAGGTCCTGGGGAAGTACATTCAGCCTACTCTACACATAATTGTATCAAATTGACTTCATCATCTCCTGTCCGTCTGTACATTGCAGAAAATTCTAGCTAAGCACACAGTTCACGGTCAGTTCATATGCACCAGTAACTTCTACATCATGCGTTTATTAATTCTGCTTCTGCATGAGGCCTGGCAAGTAGGCCACGACTTTGGCTAAGTTAGCTTCTATGATCTAATGCAAAACGTAGGTTATACATCTCATTATGGCACATTACTACATTACTATTACACATTTCTATTATTTCACGCATTTTTTAAAAACATTTTAGTATAAATTCGTATAAGTGGCTGACATACCTCGTGGGCACATTTTCAAACGTGCAAATTATTTTCTCTACAATTAATTTCTCTATGAACTTTTTGTTAATTAAAACACACAAACATTCATTAATAATTTCTAATTAGCAGATCTGCTTCAACATCCCCATCTGACCGCAGAGAGTCATTCTTCATTAAAGATCTCAGAAAACTTAGAGGACTCTTGTGTCTGTTTATATCATGTTCTAGGGCTGCTACACTCTCCAAAGAGCAAACAACAGCACCTCTGAATACCTGTCCTCGGCGTGCACCAGTATAGCCAGACAAGAATTTCAAGACACACAGGGAGGAAAAGCTCAGGGGGCATATTTATACTCCGTTTGCGCCGAATTTGCGTCGTTTTTTTCGACGCAAATTCGACGCAAAACTAACTCCATATTTATACTTTGGCGTTAGACGCGTCTAGCGCCAAAGTTCATGGAGTTAGCGTCATTTTTTTGCGTGAACACCTTCCTTGCGTTAATGATATGCAAGGTATGGCGTTCCCGTCTTAAAAAATGACTCCGATGCATATGCGTCGTATTTATACTCCCGGGCAAAAATGACGCCCGGGAGTGGGCGGGTCTAAAAAACCCGCATTAGCGCCGGATTTTAACGCCTGGGTCAGGGCAGGCGTTAAGGGACCTGTGGGCTCAGAATGAGCCCAGAGGTGCCCTCCCCTGCCCCCAGGGACACCCCCTGCCACCCTTGCCCACCCCAGGAGGACACCCAAGGATGGAGGGACCCACCCCAAGGACTTAAGGTAAGTTCAGGGAAGTATTTTTTTTTTTTTTTTGTGGCATAGGGGGGCCTGATTTGTGCCCCCCTACATGCCACTATGCCCAATGACCATGCCCAGGGGACAGAAGTCCCCTGGGCATGGCCATTGGGCAAGGGGGCATGACTCCTGTCTTTGCTAAGGCAGGAGTCATTTCAATGGGGGTTGGGAGTGAAAAAAAATGGCGCAAATCGGGTTGAGGCGATTTTTTTGCCTCAGCCTGACTTGCACCATTTTTGGACGCCCATACTCTATTTTCCCCCTACGCCGGCGCTGCCTGGTGTACGTCGTTTTTTTTAACGCACACCAGACAGCGCCGGCGGCTAACGCCGGCTAACGTCATTCAATAAATACGGCACCCGCATGGCGCTTCAGAATGGCGTTAGCCGGCGCTAATTTTTTGGACGCAAAACTGCGTTAGCGCAGTTTTGCGTCAAAAAGTATAAATATGGGCCCAGATGTCTTGACATTTCCTACCATGCTATGCAAGTGCTACCATCCATTATTTATTTTAAAAAAGAGTTCCAACAGCACTTCATCTGCTTCTGCAGACTACCAGTGCTATCAACCATTTGCAATGTTATGCCCCACCTCTTGAAGCACCACTTGAAGCAAAACTTCCTATCCATGCCACCCTGTCTCTCCATCTTGCTACATGCTGCCCTACTCGTCATCACGCCTACGCGCTTCTGTTACTTTGAAGCTCTCTTTTGTTCAGATCTCTTTATTAGTTTTGTATACAGTCATTCATTACATAACCCTCATCTATCCATTACTGCACAGAGTATGCATGGCACAGTTCATTCTTAAAGATCTTTCACCTACTCATTAAAATAACAACATTCAACGCTTTGGCATTGCATTTGTATACAGTATTGTTTGTATCTGCTGGTGCTGTGTACATTGAAAGCCTAGTACACGTAATTACTATATAATATAGTAATTACGTACATTATTTAAATAGTTTATTTTGTCTTGGAGGTCTTGAAGGTAGGTCACCTTCCTTTGTAAACTAGAGTAGCACTGCACCCCATAGGTGTGACCGACCTTCTGATATGGTTCTCATAGTCTTGGTGTGGATAGTGAACCCTTTATGTTAGGAAGCCAGGCAGCTTTCCAAGCAAGGCAATTTGTCTCTTAGCTATAAGCATAAACAAGTCTGTAAACTTAAATTCTACTGATGTAGATCTAGGATGAGGATAAATCCCAGTAAACAATGTATTGAGCTACTCAGTCCCCCTTTACCCGTTACATCACCTACTAGTGTAGTGACCTAACCAATAGGTCTATAGCTCTGAACAGCCCAATCCCATATGAAACAGATCAGGAATATTCTGTCTGACATATAGGGCAGCAGTCCTGCACACTCAGGTACAGTTTATGCAGCCAAATGTCGAATGCCATGAGTTTCCAGGCTTCGTACAGTTGACCCACATGAGTAACTCTCTGTAAGTACCAATGGTTCCTTGACAAAAAATCTTTGGGTTTGCATCAGATTTGGAAGAGCATCACAGAGGCAGCTCCGATGTATAAGCTAGTATCAGTGAGCCCAAATCTTTTTGGCAATGATAACGCGCCGGTCCTTAACCCCTTCGCTGCCAGGCCTTTTCCCCTTCTGTGCCGAGCCTTTTTTTGCCTATTTGGGGCAGTTCGCGCTTAGGCCCTCATAACTTTTTGTTCACATAAGCTACCCACACCAAATTTGTGTCCTTTTTTCCAACATCCTAGGGATTCTAGAGGTACCCAGACTTTGTGGATTCCCCTGAAGGAGACCAAGAAATTAGCCAAAATACAGCAAAAACTTCGTTTTTTTAAATAAAATGGGAAAAAAGGGCTGCAGAAGAAGGCTTGTGTTTTTTCCCCTGAAAATGGCATCAACAAATGGTGTGTGGTGGTAAAATCACCATCTTCCCAGCTTTCAGGAACAGGTAGACTTGAATTAGAAAACCCAATTTTTCAACACAATTCTGACATTTTACTAGGACATACCCCATTTTTACTATTTTTTGTGCTTTCAGCCTCCTTCCAGTTAGTGACAGAAATGGGTGAGAAACCAATGCTGGATCCCAGAAAGCAAAACATTTCTACAAAGTAGATAAAATTCGGAATTCAGGAAGGTGTAATTTGTGTAGATCCTACAAGTGTTTCCTACAGAAAATAACAGCTGAAATAAAAGAATATTGAAATTGAGGTGAAAAGAACAGCCATTTTTCTGCACGTTTTACTCTGTAACTTTTTCCTGCGATGTCAGATTTTTTTAAATAATATACCGTTACATCAGCTGGACTCTTCTGGTTGCGGGGATATATAGGACTTGTAGGTTCATCAAGAACTCTAGGTACCCAGAGCCAATAAATGAGCTGCACCTTACAATCGGTTTTCATTCTATACCGGGTGTACAGCAATTAATTTGCTGAAATATAAAAAGTGAAAAATAGGTATCAAGAAAACCTTTGTATTTCCAAAATGGCCACAAGATAAGGTGTTGAGAAGCAGTGGTTATTTGCACATCTCTGAATTCCGGGGTGCCCATACTAGAATGTGAATTACAGGGCATTTCTCAAATAGTCGTCTTTTTTACACACTGTCTTACATTTGGAAGGAACAAATGTAGAGAAAGACAAGGGGCAATAACACTTGTTTTGCTATTCTGTGTTCCCCCATGTCTCCCGATAAAAATGGTAACTCACTTGCGTGGGTTGGACTAGCGCCCACGACAGGAACTGCCCCAAAACACAACATGGACACATCACATTTTCACAAAAAAAGAGCTGTTTTTTGCAAAGTGCCTAGCTGTGGATTTTGGCCTCTAGCTCAGCCGGCACCTAGAGAAACCTAGCAAACCTGTGCAGTTTTGAGAACTGGACAACTAGGGGAATCTAAGATGGGGTGACTTGTGGGGCTCTGACCAGGTTCTGTTACCCAGAATCCTTTGCAAACCTCAAAATTTGGCCAAAAAAAACACTTTTTTCTCTCATTTCGGTGACAGAAAGTTCTGGAATCAGAGAGGAGCCACAAATTTCCTTCCAGCCAGTGTTTCCCCAAGTCTCCTGATAACAATGGTACCTCACTTGTGGGGGTTGGCCTAGGGCCCGCGACAGCAAAAGCTCCAAAGCACAACGTGGACACATCACATTTTCACAAAGAAAACAGAGCTGTTTTTTGCAAAGTGCCTAGTTGTGGATTTTGGCTTCTAGCTCAGTTGGCACCTAGGGAAACCTAGGAAAGCTGCACAGGTTTGAAAACTAGACACCTAGGGGAATCCAGGATGGGGTGACTTGTGGGGCTCTGACCAGGTTCTGTTACCCAGAATCCTTTGCAAACCTCAGAATTTGGCCAAAAAAACACTTTTTCCTCTCATTTTGGTGACAGAAAGTTCTGGAATCAGAGAGGAGCCACAAATTTCTTTCCACCCAGCGTTTCCCCAAGTCTCCCGATAAAAATGGTACCTCACTTGTGGGGGTAGCCTAGCGCCCGCGACAGCAAGAGCCCCAAAAAACAACGTGGACACATCACATTTTCACAAAGAAATCAGATGTTTTTTGCAAAGTGGCTAGCTGTGGATTTTGGACTCTAGCTCAGCCGGCACCTAGAGAAACCTAGCAAACCTGTGCAGTTTTGAAAACTGGACAACTAGGGGAATCTAAGATGGGGTGACTTGTGGGGCTCTGACCAGGTTCTGCTACCCAGAATCCTTTGCAAACCTCAAGATTTGGCCAAAAAAACACTTTTTTCTCTCATTTCGGTGACAGAAAGTTCTGGAATCAGAGAGGAGCCACAAATTTCCTTCCACCCAGTGTTTCCCCAAGTCTCCTGATAACAATGGTACCTCACTTGTGGGGGTAGGCCTAGGGCCCGCAACAGCAAAAGCTCCAAAACACAACGTGGACACATCACATTTTCACAAAGAAAACAGAGCTGTTTTTTGCAAAGTGCCTAGCTGTGGATTTTGGCTTCTAGCTCAGCTGGCACCTAGGGAAACCTAGCAAAGCTGCACAGGTTTGAAAACTAGACACCTAGGGGAATCCAGGATGGGGTGACTTGTGGGTCTCTGACCAGGTTCTGTTACCCAGAATCCTTTGCAAACCTCAGAATTTGGCCAAAAAAACACTTTTTCCTCTCATTTTGGTGACAGAAAGTTCTGGAATCAGAGAGGAGCCACAAATTTATTTCCACCCAGTGTTTCCCCAAGTCTCCCGATACAAATGGTACCTCACTTGCGGGGATAGCCCTAGCGCCCGCGACAGCAAGAGCCCCAAAAAACAACGTGGACACATCACATTTTCACAAAGAAATCAGATGTTTTTTGCAAAGTGGCTAGCTGTGGATTTAGGACTCTAGCTCAGCCGGCACCTAGGGAAACCTAGCAAACCTACGCAGTTTTGAAAACTAGACACCTCGGGGAATCCAAGATGGGGTGACATGTCGGGCTCTGACCAGGTTCTGTTAGTTACCCAGAATCCTTTGCAAACCTCAAAATTTGGGCAAAAAAACACTTTTTCCTCTCATTTCGGTGAGAGAAAGTTCTGGAATTAGAGAGGAGCCACAAATTTCCTTCCACCCAGTGTTTCCCCAAGTCTCCTGATAACAATGGTACCTCACTTGTGGGGGTAGGCCTAGGGCCCGCAACAGCAAAAGCTCCAAAACACAACGTGGACACATCACATTTTCACAAAGAAAACAGAGCTGTTTTTTGCAAAGTGCCTAGCTGTGGATTTTGGCTTCTAGCTCAGCTGGCACCTAGGGAAACCTAGCAAACCTGTGCAGTTTTGAAAACTAGACACCTCGGGGAATCCAAGATGGGGTGACTTGTGGGGCTTGCACCAGGTTCTGTTACCCAGAATCCTTTGCAAACCTCAAAATTTGGCCAAAAAGACACTTTTTTCTCTCATTTCAGTGACAGAAAGTTCTGGAATCAGAAAGGAGCAACAAATTTCCTTCCACCCAGGGTTTCCCCAAGTCTCCTGATAACAATGGTACCTCACTTGTGGGGGTAGGCCTAGGGCCCGCGACAGCAAAAGCTCCAAAACACAACGTGGACACATCACATTTTCACAAAGAAAACAGAGCTGTTTTTTGCAAAGTGCCTAGCTGTGGATTTTGGTCTCTAGCTCAGTCAGCACCTAGGGAAACCTAGCAAACCTGTGCAGTTTTGAAAACTAGACACCTAGGGGAATCCAAGATGGGGTGACTTGTGGGGCTTGCACCAGGTTCTGTTACCCAGAATCCTTTTCAAACCTCAAAATTTGGCCAAAAAAAACACCTTTTTTTCTCATTTCGGTGACAGAAAGTTCTGGAATCAGAGAGGAGCCACAAATTTCCTTCCACCCAGCGTTCCCCCAAGTCTCCCGATAAAAATGGTACCTCACTTGTGGGGGTAGGCCTAACGCCTGCGACAGCAAGAGCCCCAAAACACAGCTTGGACACATCACATTTTCACAAAGAAAACAGCATTTTTTTGCAAAGTGGCTAGCTGTGGATTTTGGACTCTAGCTCAGGCGGCACCTAGGGAAGCCTAGCAAACCTGCGCAGTTTTGAAAACTAGACACCTAGGGGAATCCAAGAAGGGGTGACTTGTTGGGCTTTCACCAGGTTCTTTTACCCAGAACCCTTTGCAAACCTCAAACTTTGGCCCAAAAAACACTTTTCCCTCTCATTTCGGTGAGAGAAAGTTCTGGAATCAGAGAGGAGCCACAAATTTCCTGTCACCCAGCGTCCCCCCAAGTCTCCCGATAAAAATGGTACCTCACTTGTGGCGGTAGGCCTAGCACCCGCAACAGGAAAAGCCCCAAAACACAACGTGGACACATCACATTTTCACACAAAAAAGAGCTGTTTTTTGGAAAGTGCCTAGCTGTGGATTTTGGCCTCTAGCTCAGCCGGCACCTAGAGAAATCTAGCAAACCTGTGCAGTTTTGAAAACTGGACAACTAGGGGAATCTAAGATGGGGTGACTTGTGGGGCTCTGACCAGGTTCTGTTACCCAGAATCCTTTGCAAACCTCAAGATTTGGACAAAAAAACACTTTTTTTCTCTCATTTCGGTGACAGAAAGTTCTGGAATCAAAGAGGAGCCACACATTTACTTCCACCCAGTGTTTCCCCAAGTCTCCTGATAACAATGGTACCTCACTTGTGGGGGTAGGCCTAGGGCCCGTGACAGCAAAAGCTCCAAAACACAACGTGGACACATCACATTTTCACAAAGAAAACAGAGCTGTTTTTTGCAAAGTGCCTAGCTGTGGATTTTGGCTTCTAGCTCAGCTGGCACCTAGGGAAACCTAGCAAAGCTGCACAGGTTTGAAAACTAGACACCTAGGGGAATCCAGGATAGGGTGACTTGTGGGGCTCTGACCAGGTTCTGTTACCCAGAATCCTTTGCAAACCTCAAAATTTGGGCAAAAAAACACTTTTTCCTCTCATTTCGGTGAGAGAAAGTTCTGGAATTAGAGAAGAGCCACAAATTTCCTGCCACCCAGCGTCCCCGCCAAGTCTCCTGATAAAAATGGTACCTCACTTGTGGGGGTAGGCCTAGCGCCAGTGACAGGAAAAGCCCCAAAACAAAAAGTTGACACATCACATTTTCACAAAGAAAACAGAGCTGTTTTTTGCAAAGTGCCTAGCTGTGGATTTTGGTCTCTAGCTCAGCCGGCACCTAGGAAAACCTAGCAAACCTGTGCAGTTTTGAAAACTAGACACCTAGCGGAATCCAAGATGGGGTGACTTGTGGGGCTTGCACCAGGTACTGTTACCCAGAATCCTTTGCAAACCTCAAAATTTGGCCAAAAAGACACTTTTTTCTCTCATTTCAGTGACAGAAAGTTCTGGAATCAGAAAGGAGCAACAAATTTCCTTCCACCCAGGGTTTCCCCAAGTCTCCTGATAACAATGGTACCTCACTTGTGGGGGTAGGCCTAGGGCCCGCGACAGCAAAAGCTCCAAAACACAACGTGGACACATCACATTTTCACAAAGAAAACACAGCTGTTTTTTGCAAAGTGCCTAGCTGTGGATTTTGGTCTCTAGCTCAGCCAGCACCTAGGGAAACCTAGCAAACCTGTGAAGTTTTGAAAACTAGACACCTAGGGGAATCCAAGATGGGGTGACTTGTGGGGCTTGCACCAGGTTCTGTTACCCAGAATCCTTTTCAAACCTCAAAATTTGGCCAAAAAAAACACTTTTTTTTCTCATTTCGGTGACAGAAAGTTCTGGAATCAGAGAGGAGCCACAAATTTCCTTCCACCCAGCGTTCCCCCAAGTCTCCCGATAAAAATGGTACCTCACTTGTGGGGGTAGGCCTAACGCCTGCGACAGCAAGAGCCCCAAAACACAGCTTGGACACATCACATTTTCACAAAGAAAACAGCATTTTTTTGCAAAGTGGCTAGCTGTGGATTTTGGACTCTAGCTCAGGCGGCCCCTAGGGAAACCTAGTAAACCTGCGCAGTTTTGAAAACTAGACACCTAGGGGAATCCAAGAAGGGGTGACTTGTTGGGCTTTCACCAGGTTCTTTTACCCAGAACCCTTTGCAAACCTCAAACTTTGGCCCAAAAAACACTTTTCCCTCTCATTTCGGTGAGAGAAAGTTCTGGAATCAGAGAGGAGCCACAAATTTCCTGTCACCCAGCGTCCCCCCAAGTCTCCCGATAAAAATGGTACCTCACTTGTGGCGGTAGGCCTAGCACCCGCAACAGGAAAAGCCCCAAAACACAACGTGGACACATCACATTTTCACACAAAAAAGAGCTGTTTTTTGCAAAGTGCCTAGCTGTGGATTTTGGCCTCTAGCTCAGCCGGCACCTAGAGAAACCTAGCAAACCTGTGCAGTTTTGAAAACTGGACAACTAGGGGAATCTAAGATGGGGTGACTTGTGGGGATCTGACCAGGTTCTGTTACCCAGAATCCTTTGCAAACCTCAAGATTTGGACAAAAAAACACTTTTTTTCTCTCATTTCGGTGACAGAAAGTTCTGGAATCAAAGAGGAGCCACACATTTACTTCCACCCAGTGTTTCCCCAAGTCTCCTGATAACAATGGTACCTCACTTGTGGCGGTAGGCCTAAGCCTGCGACAGCAAGAGTCCCAAAACACAGCGTGGACACATCACATTTTCACAAAGAAAACAGAGCTGTTTTTTGCAAAGTGCCTAGCTGTGGATTTTGGTCTCTAGCTCAGCCGGCACCTAGGAAAACCTAGCAAACCTGTGCAGTTTTGAAAACTAGACACCTAGGGGAATCCAAGATGGGGTGACTTGTGGGGCTTGCACCAGGTTCTGTTACCCAGAATCCTTTGCAAACCTCAAAATTTGGCCCAAAAAACACTTTTTTTCTCTCATTTCGGTGACAGAAAGTTCTGGAATCAGAGAGGAGCCACAAATTTCCTTCCACCCAGCGTTCCCCCAAGTCTCCCGATATAAATGGTACCTCACTTGTGGGGTTAGGCCTAAGCCTGCGACAGCAAGAGTCCCAAAACACAGCGTGGACACATCACATTTTCACAAAGAAAACAGCAGTTTTTTGCAAAGTGGCTAGCTGTGGATTTTGGACTCTAGCTCAGGCGGCACCTAGGAAAACCTAGCAAACCTGTGCAGTTTTGAAAACTAGACACCTAGGGGAATCCAAGATGGGGTGACTTGTGGGGCTTGCACCAGGTTCTGTTACCCAGAATCCTTTGCAAACCTCAAAATTTGGCCCAAAAAACACTTTTTTTCCTCTCATTTTGGTGACAGAAAGTTCTGGAATCAGAGAGGAGCCACAAATTTATTTCCACCCAGTGTTTCCCCAAGTCTCCCGATAAAAATGGTACCTCACTTGTGGGGATAGGCCTAGCGCCCGCGACAGCAAGAGCCCCAAAAAACAACGTGGACACATCACATTTTCACAAAGAAATCAGATGTTTTTTGCAAAGTGGCTAGCTGTGGATTTTGGACTCTAGCTCAGCCGGCACCTAGGGAAACCTAGCAAACCTACGCAGTTTTGAAAACTAGACACCTAGGGGAATCCAAGATGGGGTGACATGTCGGGCTCTGACCAGGTTCTGTTAGTTACCCAGAATCCTTTGCAAACCTCAAAATTTGGGCAAAAAAACACTTTTTCCTCTCATTTCGGTGAGAGAAAGTTCTGGAATTAGAGAGGAGCCACAAATGTCCTGCCACCCAGCGTCCCCCCAAGTCTCCTGATAAAAATGGTACCTCACTTGTGGGGGTAGGCCTAGCGCCAGTGACAGGAAAAGCCCCAAAACACAACGTGGACACATCAAATTTTCACAAAGAAAACAGAGCTGTTTTTTGCAAAGTGCCTAGCTGTGGATTTTGGTCTCTAGCTCAGCAGGCACCTAGGGAAACCTAGCAAACCTGTGCAGTTTTGAAAACTAGACACCTCGGGGAATCCAAGATGGGGTGACTTGTGGGGCTTGCACCAGGTTCTGTTACCCAGAATCCTTTGCAAACCTCAAAATTTGGCCAAAAAGACACTTTTTTCTCTCATTTCAGTGACAGAAAGTTCTGGAATCAGAAAGGAGCAACAAATTTCCTTCCACCCAGTGTTTCCCCAAGTCTCCTGATAACAATGGTACCTCACTTGTGGGGGTAGGCCTAGGGCCCGCGACAGCAAAAGCTCCAAAACACAACGTGGACACATCACATTTTCACAAAGAAAACAGAGCTGTTTTTTGCAAAGTGCCTAGCTGTGGATTTTGCTCTCTAGCTCAGCCAGCACCTAGGGAAACCTAGCAAACCTGTGCAGTTTTGAAAACTAGACACCTAGGGGAATCCAAGATGGGTGACTTGTGGGGCTTGCACCAGGTTCTGTTACCCAGAATCCTTTTCAAACCTCAAAATTTGACCAAAAAAACCACTTTTTTTTTCTCATTTCGGTGACAGAAAGTTCTGGAATCAGAGAGGAGCCACAAATTTCCGTCCACCCAGCGTTCCCCCAAGTCTCCCGATAAAAATGGTACCTCACTTGTGGGGGTAGGCCTAACGCCTGCGACAGCAAGAGCCCCAAAACACAGCGTGGACACATCACATTTTCACAAAGAAAACAGCATTTTTTTGCAAAGTGGCTAGCTGTGGATTTTGGATTCTAGCTCAGGCGGCACCTAGGGAAGCCTAGCAAACCTGTGCAGTTTTGAAAACTAGACACCTAGGGGAATCCAAGAAGGGGTGACTTGTTGGGCTTTCACCAGGTTCTTTTACCAAGAACCCTTTGCAAACCTAAAAGTTTGGCCAAAAAAACACTTTTTCCTCTCATTTCGGTGAGAGAAAGTTCTTGAATCAGAGAGGAGCCACAAATTTCCTGTCACCCAGCGTCCCCCCAAGTCTCCCGATAAAAATGGTACCTCACTTGTGGCGGTAGGCCTAGCACCCGCAACAGGAAAAGCCCCAAAACACAACGTGGACACATCACATTTTCACACAAAAAAGAGCTGTTTTTTGCAAAGTGGCTAGCTGTGGGTTTTGGCCTCTAGCTCAGCCGGCACCTAGGGAAACCTAGCAAACCTGTGCAGTTTTGAAAACTAGACACCTAGGGGAATCCAAGATGGGGTGACTTGTCGGGCTTTCACCAGGTTCTGTTACTCAGAACCCTTTGCAAACCTCAACATCTGGCCAAAAAAACACTTTTTTCTCTCATTTCGGTGACAGAAAGTTCTGGAATCAGAGAGGAGCCACAAATTTCCTTCCACCCAGCGTTCCCCCAAGTCTCCCGATAAAAATAGTACCTCACTTGTGGGGGTAGGCCTAGGGCCCGCAACAGCAAAAGCTCCAAAACACAACGTGGACACATCACATTTTCACAAAGAAAACAGTGCTGTTTTTTGCAAAGTGCCTAGCTGTGGATTTTGGCTTCTAGCTCAGCTGGCACCTAGGGAAACCTAGGAAACCTGTGCAGTTTTGAAAACTAGACACCTCGGGGAATCCAAGATGGGGTGACTTGTGGGGCTTGCACCAGGTTCTGTTACCCAGAATCCTTTGCAAACCTCAAAATTTGGCCAAAAAGACACTTTTTTCTCTCATTTCAGTGACAGAAAGTTCTGGAATCAGAAAGGAGCAACAAATTTCCTTCCACCCAGGGTTTCCCCAAGTCTCCTGATAACAATGGTACCTCACTTGTGGGGGTAGGCCTAGGGCCCGCGACAGCAAAAGCTCCAAAACACAACGTGGACACATCACATTTTCACAAAGAAAACAGAGCTGTTTTTTGCAAAGTGCCTAGCTGTGGATTTTGGTCTCTAGCTCAGCCAGCACCTAGGGAAACCTAGCAAACCTGTGCAGTTTTGAAAACTAGACACCTAGGGGAATCCAAGATGGGGTGACTTGTGGGGCTTGCACCAGGTTCTGTTACCCAGAATCCTTTTCAAACCTCAAAATTTGGCCAAAAAAAACACTTTTTCTTCTCATTTCGGTGACAGAAAGTTCTGGAATCAGAGAGGAGCCACAAATTTCCTTCCACCCAGCGTTCCCCCAAGTCTCCCGATAAAAATTGTACCTCACTTGTGGGGGTAGGCCTAACGCCTGCGACAGCAAGAGCCCCAAAACACAGCTTGGACACATCACATTTTCACAAAGAAAACAGCATTTTTTTGCAAAGTGGCTAGCTGTGGATTTTGGACTCTAGCTCAGGCGGCACCTAGGGAAGCCTAGCAAACCTGCGCAGTTTTGAAAACTAGACACCTAGGGGAATCCAAGAAGGGGTGACTTGTTGGGCTTTCACCAGGTTCTTTTACCCAGAACCCTTTGCAAACCTCAAACTTTGGCCCAAAAAACACTTTTCCCTCTCATTTCGGTGAGAGAAAGATCTGGAATCAGAGAGGAGCCACAAATTTCCTGTCACCCAGCGTCCCCCCAAGTCTCCTGATAAAAATGGTACCTCACTTGTGGCGGTAGGCCTAGCACCCGCAACAGGAAAAGCCCCAAAACACAACGTGGACACATCACATTTTCACACAAAAAAGAGCTGTTTTTTGGAAAGTGCCTAGCTGTGGATTTTGGCCTCTAGCTCAGCCGGCACCTAGAGAAATCTAGCAAACCTGTGCAGTTTTGAAAACTGGACAACTAGGGGAATCTAAGATGGGGTGACTTGTGGGGCTCTGACCAGGTTCTGTTACCCAGAATCCTTTGCAAACCTCAAGATTTGGACAAAAAAACACTTTTTTTCTCTCATTTCGGTGACAGAAAGTTCTGGAATCAAAGAGGAGCCACACATTTCCTTCCACCCAGTGTTTCCCCAAGTCTCCTGATAACAATGGTACCTCACTTGTGGGGGTAGGCCTAGGGCCCGTGACAGCAAAAGCTCCAAAACACAACGTGGACACATCACATTTTCAAAAAGAAAACAGAGCTGTTTTTTGCAAAGTGCCTAGCTGTGGATTTTGGCTTCTAGCTCAGCTGGCACCTAGGGAAACCTAGCAAAGCTGCACAGGTTTGAAAACTAGACACCTAGGGGAATCCAGGATAGGGTGACTTGTGGGGCTCTGACCAGGTTCTGTTACCCAGAATCCTTTGCAAACCTCAAAATTTGGGCAAAAAAACACTTTTTCCTCTCATTTCGGTGAGAGAAAGTTCTGGAATTAGAGAAGAGCCACAAATTTCCTGCCACCCAGCGTCCCCGCCAAGTCTCCTGATAAAAATGGTACCTCACTTGTGGGGGTAGGCCTAGCGCCAGTGACAGGAAAAGCCCCAAAACAAAAAGTGGACACATCACATTTTCACAAAGAAAACAGAGCTGTTTTTTGCAAAGTGCCTAGCTGTGGATTTTGGTCTCTAGCTCAGCCGGCACCTAGGAAAACCTAGCAAACCTGTGCAGTTTTGAAAACTAGACACCTAGGGGAATCCAAGATGGGGTGACTTGTGGGGCTTGCACCAGTTTCTGTTACCCAGAATCCTTTGCAAACCTCAAAATTTGGCCAAAAAGACACTTTTTTCTCTCATTTCAGTGACAGAAAGTTCTGGAATCAGAAAGGAGCAACAAATTTCCTTCCACCCAGGGTTTCCCCAAGTCTCCTGATAACAATGGTACCTCACTTGTGGGGGTAGGCCTAGGGCCCGCGACAGCAAAAGCTCCAAAACACAACGTGGACACATCACATTTTCACAAAGAAAACACAGCTGTTTTTTGCAAAGTGCCTAGCTGTGGATTTTGGTCTCTAGCTCAGCCAGCACCTAGGGAAACCTAGCAAACCTGTGCAGTTTTGAAAACTAGACACCTAGGGGAATCCAAGATGGGGTGACTTGTGGGGCTTGCACCAGGTTCTGTTACCCAGAATCCTTTTCAAACCTCAAAATTTGGCCAAAAAAAACACTTTTTTTTCTCATTTCGGTGACAGAAAGTTCTGGAATCAGAGAGGAGCCACAAATTTCCTTCCACCCAGCGTTCCCCCAAGTCTCCCGATAAAAATGGTACCTCACTTGTGGGGGTAGGCCTAACGCCTGCGACAGCAAGAGCCCCAAAACACAGCTTGGACACATCACATTTTCACAAAGAAAACAGCATTTTTTTGCAAAGTGGCTAGCTGTGGATTTTGGACTCTAGCTCAGGCGGCCCCTAGGGAAACCTAGTAAACCTGCGCAGTTTTGAAAACTAGACACCTAGGGGAATCCAAGAAGGGGTGACTTGTTGGGCTTTCACCAGGTTCTTTTACCCAGAACCCTTTGCAAACCTCAAACTTTGGCCCAAAAAACACTTTTCCCTCTCATTTCGGTGAGAGAAAGTTCTGGAATCAGAGAGGAGCCACAAATTTCCTGTCACCCAGCGTCCCCCCAAGTCTCCCGATAAAAATGGTACCTCACTTGTGGCGGTAGGCCTAGCACCCGCAACAGGAAAAGCCCCAAAACACAACGTGGACACATCACATTTTCACACAAAAAAGAGCTGTTTTTTGCAAAGTGCCTAGCTGTGGATTTTGGCCTCTAGCTCAGCCGGCACCTAGAGAAACCTAGCAAACCTGTGCAGTTTTGAAAACTGGACAACTAGGGGAATCTAAGATGGGGTGACTTGTGGGGCTCTGACCAGGTTCTGTTACCCAGAATCCTTTGCAAACCTCAAGATTTGGACAAAAAAACACTTTTTTTCTCTCATTTCGGTGACAGAAAGTTCTGGAATCAAAGAGGAGCCACACATTTACTTCCACCCAGTGTTTCCCCAAGTCTCCTGATAACAATGGTACCTCACTTGTGGGGGTAGGCCTAGCGCCAGTGACAGGAAAAGCCCCAAAACACAAAGTGGACACATCACATTTTCACAAAGAAAACAGAGCTGTTTTTTGCAAAGTGCCTAGCTGTGGATTTTGGTCTCTAGCTCAGCCGGCACCTAGGAAAACCTAGCAAACCTGTGCAGTTTTGAAAACTAGACACCTAGGGGAATCCAAGATGGGGTGACTTGTGGGGCTTGCACCAGGTTCTGTTACCCAGAATCCTTTGCAAACCTCAAAATTTGGCCCAAAAAACACTTTTTTTCTCTCATTTCGGTGACAGAAAGTTCTGGAATCAGAGAGGAGCCACAAATTTCCTTCCACCCACCGTTCCCCCAAGTCTCCTGATATAAATGGTACCTCACTTGTGGGGTTAGGCCTAAGCCTGCGACAGCAAGAGTCCCAAAACACAGCGTGGACACATCACATTTTCACAAAGAAAACAGCAGTTTTTTGCAAAGTGGCTAGCTGTGGATTTTGGACTCTAGCTCAGGCGGCACCTAGGAAAACCTAGCAAACCTGTGCAGTTTTGAAAACTAGACACCTAGGGGAATCCAAGATGGGGTGACTTGTGGGGCTTGCACCAGGTTCTGTTACCCAGAATCCTTTGCAAACCTCAAAATTTGGCCCAAAAAACACTTTTTTTCCTCTCATTTTGGTGACAGAAAGTTCTGGAATCAGAGAGGAGCCACAAATTTATTTCCACCCAGTGTTTCCCCAAGTCTCCCGATAAAAATGGTACCTCACTTGTGGGGATAGGCCTAGCGCCCGCGACAGCAAGAGCCCCAAAAAACAACGTGGACACATCACATTTTCACAAAGAAATCAGATGTTTTTTGCAAAGTGGCTAGCTGTGGATTTTGGACTCTAGCTCAGCCGGCACCTAGGGAAACCTAGCAAACCTACGCAGTTTTGAAAACTAGACACCTAGGGGAATCCAAGATGGGGTGACATGTCGGGCTCTGACCAGGTTCTGTTAGTTACCCAGAATCCTTTGCAAACCTCAAAATTTGGGCAAAAAAACACTTTTTCCTCTCATTTCGGTGAGAGAAAGTTCTGGAATTAGAGAGGAGCCACAAATGTCCTGCCACCCAGCGTCCCCCCAAGTCTCCTGATAAAAATGGTACCTCACTTGTGGGGGTAGGCCTAGCGCCAGTGACAGGAAAAGCCCCAAAACACAACGTGGACACATCAAATTTTCACAAAGAAAACAGAGCTGTTTTTTGCAAAGTGCCTAGCTGTGGATTTTGGTCTCTAGCTCAGCCGGCACCTAGGGAAACCTAGCAAACCTGTGCAGTTTTGAAAACTAGACACCTCGGGGAATCCAAGATGGGGTGACTTGTGGGGCTTGCACCAGGTTCTGTTACCCAGAATCCTTTGCAAACCTCAAAATTTGGCCAAAAAGACACTTTTTTCTCTCATTTCAGTGACAGAAAGTTCTGGAATCAGAAAGGAGCAACAAATTTCCTTCCACCCAGTGTTTCCCCAAGTCTCCTGATAACAATGGTACCTCACTTGTGGGGGTAGGCCTAGGGCCCGCGACAGCAAAAGCTCCAAAACACAACGTGGACACATCACATTTTCACAAAGAAAACAGAGCTGTTTTTTGCAAAGTGCCTAGCTGTGGATTTTGCTCTCTAGCTCAGCCAGCACCTAGGGAAACCTAGCAAACCTGTGCAGTTTTGAAAACTAGACACCTAGGGGAATCCAAGATGGGTGACTTGTGGGGCTTGCACCAGGTTCTGTTACCCAGAATCCTTTTCAAACCTCAAAATTTGACCAAAAAAACCACTTTTTTTCTCATTTCGGTGACAGAAAGTTCTGGAATCAGAGAGGAGCCACAAATTTCCGTCCACCCAGCGTTCCCCCAAGTCTCCCGATAAAAATGGTACCTCACTTGTGGGGGTAGGCCTAACGCCTGCGACAGCAAGAGCCCCAAAACACAGCGTGGACACATCACATTTTCACAAAGAAAACAGCATTTTTTTGCAAAGTGGCTAGCTGTGGATTTTGGACTCTAGCTCAGGCGGCACCTAGGGAAGCCTAGCAAACCTGTGCAGTTTTGAAAACTAGACACCTAGGGGAATCCAAGAAGGGGTGACTTGTTGGGCTTTCACCAGGTTCTTTTACCAAGAACCCTTTGCAAACCTCAAAGTTTGGCCAAAAAAACACTTTTTCCTCTCATTTCGGTGAGAGAAAGTTCTTGAATCAGAGAGGAGCCACAAATTTCCTGTCACCCAGCGTCCCCCCAAGTCTCCCGATAAAAATGGTACCTCACTTGTGGCGGTAGGCCTAGCACCCGCAACAGGAAAAGCCCCAAAACACAACGTGGACACATCACATTTTCACACAAAAAAGAGCTGTTTTTTGCAAAGTGGCTAGCTGTGGGTTTTGGCCTCTAGCTCAGCCGGCACCTAGGGAAACCTAGCAAACCTGTGCAGTTTTGAAAACTAGACACCTAGGGGAATCCAAGATGGGGTGACTTGTCGGGCTTTCACCAGGTTCTGTTACTCAGAACCCTTTGCAAACCTCAACATCTGGCCAAAAAAACACTTTTTTCTCTCATTTCGATGACAGAAAGTTCTGGAATCAGAGAGGAGCCACAAATTTCCTTCCACCCAGCGTTCCCCCAAGTCTCCCGATAAAAATAGTACCTCACTTGTGGTGGTAGGCCTAGCGCCCGCAACAGCAAGAGCCCCAAAACACAGCGTGGACACATCACATTTTCACAAAGAAAACAGCTGTTTTTTGAAAAGTGGCTAGCTGTGGATTTTGGACTCTAGCTCAGGTGGCACCTAGGGAATCCTAGCAAACCTGCGCAGTTTTGAAAACTAGACACCTAGGGGAATCCAAGATGGGGTGACTTGTCGGGCTTTCACCAGGTTCTGTTACCCAGAACCCTTTGCAAACCTCAAAATCTGGCCAAAAAAACACTTTTTTCTCTCATTTCAGTGACAGAAAGTTCTGGAATCAGAGAGGAGCCACAAATTTCCTACCACCTACCAATAAAAATGGTACCTCACTTGTGGCGGTAGGCCTAGCACCTGCAACAGGAAAAGCCCCAAAACACAACGTGGACACATCACATTTTCACAAAGAAAACAGCTGTTCTTTGTAAAGTGGCTAGCTGTGGATTTTGGCCTCTAGCTCAGCCGGCACCTAGGGAAACCTAGCAAACCTGTGCAGTTTTGAAAACTAGACACCTAGGGGAATCCAATATGGGGTGACTTGTCGAGCTTTCACCAGGTTCTGTTACCCAGAACCCTTTGCAAACCTCAAAATCTGGCGAAAAAAACACTTTTTTCTCTCATTTCAGTGACAGAAAGTTCTGGAATCAGAGAGGAACCACAAGTTTCCTTCCACCCAGCGTTCCCCAAGTCTCCCAATAAAAATGGTTCCTCACTTTTGTGGGTGGGCCTACTCCCCGCGAAATGAAATGCCCCAAAACACTATCTGGACACATCAAAATGATCAAATACAAAACTCCCTGTTTTTGCGGGGGCACCTGCGTTTTTGGTCCTGGGCCCAGCAGCCTTCTAGGGAAACCTACCAAACCCAGACAGTTCTGAAAACTAGACACCCAAGGGAGTCCAGTGAGGTGTGACTTGCGTGGATCCCCCAATGTTTTCTTACCCATAATCCTCAGCAAACCTCAAATTTTGCACAAAAAATAAAAAATTTCCCACATTTCTGTGTGGGATCACCACACTGGGACAAATTTCATACCACCCAATGTTCCCCTCAGTCTCCCAGTAAAAATGATACCTCATTTATGTAGGTGGGCAATGTGCTTGTGAAAGGGAAGAGCCAAAAACATGTTGATATTGAGGAGGAACCAAAGGAGGTCCAAAAGGGCAGTTTGCAAAAAAACATTTTTAGGCTGGCAAGTGCAGCAGAATTTTTATCGGTATAGATGAGACAATGCTGGGTGATAGGAATTTCGTGGATTCCTGCAGATTCCGGAAGGTTCCATCACAAAAACGTAAAAAAATGTGTGATTTCCAACAAAGTTGGAGGTTTGCAGGGCATTGTGGGTACAAAAAATGGCACGGAGTGCATGTGAAACACCACCCTGGAATCACCCAGATGTTTAGTTTTCAGATGTGTTTAGGTCTTGTGGATTTTTCTACATGGCAGGGTCCCAAAGTCCATAAAGTGTTGCCCTCACCATTCCAAGTGGGACGATTTTGAGAGTTAGCCAAGCTCTCATGGCCCAAATGTAAAACCAAAACCCCAAATAATCAACTGTCTTCTTACTTGCTGTGGGATAAGATGTTTTAGAGTGCGGGGGAGAGCTGAAAGACTGTTACCCCCTTCAGTTGGGGTGGGGGCATAACCAGGCCCATACTGGTTGGTAGCCACCAACCCAATATATATATATATATATATATATATATATATATATATATATATATATATATATATATATATTTTTTTTTAATTCCCTGGCATCTAGTAGACTTTCTGCCACCCTGGGGTGTGGATCAGGGGTAATTGCCCTATATGCCCACTGGTGGGCAGAACAACTTTGGCCCCATTTATTTGGGGTGGGGGTATGGCCATACCCCCACCCTCTTATTTTGGAAGACAAAACTTCCCTGCTCTCTGGCTGACTTTCTGCCCCCCTTAGGGGCAAATGGGCCTTCCAAAAATAGGCCCATCTGCCACCAAGGGGGGCAGATATGGCCAGCAGTAATGTGCCCCCATGGGGAGTGACCCTTACCCAAGGGGCTGCCCCCTAAAGAAAACACACGTATACACACACACCAATCCCTGGTGTCTAAGTGATCCCCAGTGCCTAGTGGTTTCTGCCCCCCTTGGGGCAGATTGGCCTAACAAAAATCGGCCCATCTGCCCCCAAGGGGGCAGAAATGGTCTAAATACAATGTGTCTCCAGGGGAGTGACCCTTGGCTAAGGCTAAGGGGCTTTGCATTTCTCTTCCGATCGCGCTGGAATCTGAGCTTCCAGCGCGATGGGGAAGAGGCCTCTGATGAGGTGAGCGCGCAAATGTGCGCTGACATCATCAGACGTCAATGGGGGGGTCAGCGGGGCTCAGAGATTGAAGGGGAAGGGCTTCCCCTTCCATCCCTGCCTTGGGGGGGATGGGAGGGAAGCCCACGGAGGGAGCGCTAGCGCTTTATTTATTTAATATTTATATTTTTCAATATAATGAAAATTACAAGGAAAAGAGAGAGGATTAACGAAGAATCATTCAAGAACTAAAAGTTGTTTGAACTTATTTTCTTCCTGATAATCTTTTATTTTCTAACGGTTTTCTTTCTCCACGCAACTGTCATTGCATTATGCAGTATGTCACGGCTCCTCCATTCTTCTTGGCTCATCCAGGTGAACCTCCTATAAAGTGGGCAAGATGGAAAAAGGTATTTGAGAGATATTCAAGGGTTTGTGGCACCTCGTTGAGTGCAGAAAGGAGGACAGCTCTTTTGCTTCACTGTCTTGGAGCTGAGGGTCAAGAAGTGTTTGATAATCTCCCAGATGTACCTGATACCGAAGCGGTGAACTTGAATGAATATGAAATATGCATGAGGAATTTGGACTTGCATTACTTGCCTAAAGTAAGTACCATTTTAGAAAGGTACTATTTTGGAAAGAGAGTTCAATGTGAGGATAAATCAATAGAAAGTTATATTACTGATTTACGACGCCTATCTTCTTCTTGTAAATTTGGCAACCTGACTGACAAGAGACTAAGGGATCAATTTATGCTTGGTTGCAGTATTTAAAAGGTTTGTGATGAACTTTGGTTAAGAGATGAACCATAGTTAGAGGAGGTTCTTAATGTTGCCAGAAAGGTTTAACATTCATTAAAATGTGTGGAGATAATGAGGAATTCTTCTGATAAAATGGGGAAGGAGCCTAACCAGGAGGTGTTGGCAGTCAAACAGGAAAAGAAGAAAGATCAAAAATTCTTCGCCTTGCCGGACAAAAAAGGGAGCGGCGAAGTGGTGTTTCAGGTGTGACAGGGAAGGACATTTTGCCAACAACAAGTGTTGTCCTGCCTTGAAAGCGATTTGTTTGTTTTGTAAAAAGAAAGGTAATTTTTTAGCTGCCTGCAGGGTAAAGAAAACGAGGCAGGCAGTGAATGAGGTCTCTGTACATGACAGTGAGCGGGAGGATGACACTGAACTTGGTTACGGGCAAATAATTTTGCAAGTGGGGACTGGGAAAGGTCCTTGTGATTTTATTGAAGAGGAAGGGAAGAAAACAAATGTTCTGTTTGACTCTGGCACAAGTATTATTATCATTGCAAACAAGTTTTATCAAGATCAGTTGAAAGGGAAGGTCAACTAAATGAAGCCAGACATTAGGCCCTGTGCTTATGACAGAGAGCCTATTGAACTCCGTGGCTACTTCATAGGCCTTATTGAGTATGAGAGACGTTATACCACAGGGAAGGTCTATGTATCAAAAAAAGGGGATAGCATAATAAGCTGGATGCATCAGAAGGATTTTAGTGTAATGTTAGATCCCAATAGCTCTCCGCCTATCATATTGAAATAGAGGCTTGATGTTAAATTGTTGAAAGATGGGGAGGATGATGTGTCTCTGCGGGACAGATTAAAGGCAGAGTTTCCTGATATTTTTAGCAATAAGCTAGGCTGTTTGAAAGGCTATAAATATAGGATTAAGTTATTCCAGCATGTTCAACCTGTATGTAGTAAAGTGCAGAATATTCCCTTAGCGGTTAGGCAAGAAGTGAAATCTGAGTTGGAGAAACTCAAGGATAAAGGGGTCATTGAGAAAGTGGAGGGTACACAGTGGTTGGCTCCAATCGTTGTTGCCAGGAAAGCGAATGTGAGTGTGAGGTTGTGTGTTGACCTCAGGCAACTTAACAAATGTGTGGTTGGTGATAAGTATCCTCTACCTAATATTTAGGAAATATTGATGACGTTGGGTGGGGCGAAAGTTTTTACCCCTATTGATCTTGCCTCGGCCTACCACCAGATTCAGTTGGAAGAATCCTCAAAAGATCTCACTGCCTTTGTCACTCCGTTTGGTACTTTCAGATATAGCAGGCTACCTCATGGGTTAGTTTCAGCAGCTTCAGTTTTTCAGCGTGTCATGGAAAACCTGCTTGGTGAAATAAGTGGCATAGGGGTGTACTAGGATGACATACTGGTACACAGTAAGAATGAGGTGGAGCATGTGGAAAGAGTAAGGATAGACCTTGGGAGGTTGCAAGAGTACAACCTCACTGTTAAGATTGATAAGTGTAAGTTTGGTAGTCACACTATTGATTACTTGGGCCACACATTAACAGGGGGTGGACTGATGCCCAAAGCAGAGTTGGTGGGTACTATTCAGAACTTGGTGCCTCCTGTAAACAAAGAGGAACTTATGAGGTTTTTGGGAATGGCAGAGTATTACCGTAAGTGAATCAGGAATTTTGCTGATGTTACTGTAAATTTACGACGTTTGTTGAAGAAAGGGGTTGAGTTTGAGTGGGATGTGGATTGTGAGGAGTTTGTGGAACTGAAGAGCAGATTGTCGCTGGCTCCCAAGTTGAAAGACTTTGATTTTAGGAAATGCTCAATATTGACCACAGATGCAAGTTTGAAGGGACTGGGGGCAGTGCTCCAACAAGAAGATGGGAAGGTTGAGAATACAATCATGTTTATTTCTAGGAGTTTGAAAGGGGCTGAAGTGCGTTATTCGGTCTAAGAAAGGGAGGCTTTGGTGGTTTACTGGGCCATCAGAAAACTCAAGAAATTTTTGTGGAGTAGGTCGTTTGTGGTACGGATGGATCATAAACCGTTATGTGAGGTATTTAAATCTAAAGGAATTGATGCTGTGTCCAGTAGAATTACTCGATGGATTGTTGCTTTGCAGGAATATGATTTTGAGGTGAGGTATACAGTATTCCGGGGGTGGAAAATGTTTCTGCTAATACTCTGTCTATGTTGGTGTCCTCTGAATGTATTGACACTCAGGAATGTTGTGATGAGTCTGATCAGGAGGAGTGTGTTTGTGAAGTTGGATTTGAGTGTATATCTGAACAACGTTGGTGAGATGAACTTACTTCTGATAAAACCATATGCGCTGTGAGGGGTTTGCTTGAGTCTGGGTGGAAATACAAGGGCCAGGGTGGTTTGGAATATAAAGACTTTTGGCTGGTTGAAGATCAACTGGCGTTTGAGAAGGATTTATTCTTCAGGGTTACCAGACTGATCCCTCCCACTAGTTTAAGGGGGAATTGTTAGAACAAGCACATAAATCTCATTCAGGTATTTCGAAAACTAAGGAAAGGTTGTGAATGTTGTATTGGTGGCCTGGTATGGATAGCCAGACTGAAAGGTTGGTAAGGAACTGTGTGCAGTGTTTTCTGAGCGATAAGTCTTTGAGGGCTAGAGTCCAACCCATGGTGTTGAGGAAACATTGGGGGTCATTACGACCCTGGCGGCCGGCGGTAAGTTGGCGGTAACACCGCCAACAGGCTGGCGGTGTTCCGCCAGCTATTATGACCGTGGCGCAATAGCCACGGCCATACCGCCGGCCCCTCCACTATACCGCCAGGCTTCCTCCTCGCGGTCATAATCCCCAGGGCAGCGGTGCAAGCATCGCTGCCCTGGGGATTATGAGTCCCCGACCGCCAGCCTGTCCATGGCGGTAAACACCGCCATGGAAAGGCTGGCTGTAAGGGGACTTGGGGTGCCCCTGGGGGTCCCTGCACTGCCCATGCACTTGGCATGGGCAGTGCAGGAGTCCCCAGGCATAGCCCTGTCGCGCATTTCACTGCCCGAATTTCGGGCAGTGAAATGCGCGATGGGTGCTACTGCACCCGCTGCACATCAGCATTGCCGCCGGCTCTATTACGAGCCGGCAGCAATGTTGATGTGACTTTTCCGCTGGCCCAGCAGAAAAGTCATAATAGGGAGCCAGGAATACCGCCGGCAATGGCAGTATTCTGGCTCCCACAGCCTCGGCGGTCTTTTTAAAAGACCGCCGAGGTTGTAATGACCCCCATTGTGTTGATCCTTGGCAGGATATAGCCTTAGACATTGTAGGGCCAATATGTAGTGGTAATTCTCAAGATTATATGATTGTGGAAATGGATATCTATTCCAGATGGCTGGAAGTACATTTTGTGGGAGGTGTTGAAACTAAGGCTGTCATAAAATTCTTGAAAAACTTATTTTCAAGGGAAGGGATTCCTGAAACGTTGTTGATGGATAATGGTGTGCAATTGGTATCAAGGGAGATGGAAGAATTTTTGGGTGGCTGTGGACTTGTTCACAAAAAGTGTGCATTATATCATCCTGAGACCAATGGCACAGTGGAAAGGGTCAATCATGTTGTGAAATAAACTATATCTCTGGCTAAGGATAATCACATGCCTTGGAAGGAAGAGGTGTTGGGAAAGGTGTGTGAGTACAGGTTTACGCCCCATACGGTCACAAAAGAAACTCCATTTGCTCTGTTTAGGGGTAGGCAACCCAATACCATTTTGGAACCATCTTGGGTTAATAGATACTTGAGTAATAGAGGGAAGAAGGTGATCTCAAAGGATTGGTGTGCCAAGGAGGAAGCTGTCAGAGAAGCTGGAAAGAGGTATTTTGATAAAAAGACAGACTGTCAAGGTGACAGAGGTTAATGTAGGTGATTGAGTTAAGATAAAATTACCAGGTGTGAAGGAAAGGGTGAGTAAGTGGTCGAGATGTATGAGAGTGATTAAAATGTTCAAAAATGCTGTGAAAACAGAAGATCATCACATCTGGAATTTGAACAGATTTGTGAATTGCAGCAGTTTGATGGGTCGAAAGAAAGATGGACTGTTGCCGGAGCGAAGCATCTCTCAGGAGAAAGGACTGGAGATCGTCAAAAGGTGCTCTGGAAGGATCAGTGGAAAGCCAGCTCATCTTATGGACTATATTTTAACATAGTAGTTTGATAGTCTTAAAGTTTCCTTTCAGTAATTTATGTACAGTTCTTTTTATTGAAATTATATTTCTTATTGTCTGGGTTGAGTGTTATGGAAGGGAGGTGTGTGGTAGTCTCCAAAGCCCTGGAAATAAAGAGGGCTACGGCACGTGAGAGTGGAAGGGATAGACGCGTGTGGTTGCCATGGTTTGCGGGGTTCGAGAATGTGAAGACGGGTGGTGGATCTGGATGGGTGACACGTTTGTACGGCGTTTCCTCGTCAAGAAAATAAACCGTCTTTATTTATACAACTTACTTGGATTTGGAGTCATGCATTTTGGATTTTACACTTGTATCACAATACATTCTAGAGCATTAGTGCAGCTTGATAATAAAGTCAGCTTCAATTTTTCAACACTGTCCATAAAGTTCAGCAAAACAGTCTGTCAAACATTTGTCTCTGTAATCTGTCAATCGTCAAGTAGGGAACCCTCATCTAACCCAGATTAGCATTAGCATGTGGGGCTTCATGCAAAACAATTTAGAACATGAATTTTGAAATCATCTAGCTAAGAAAAACTAACTAAGACGGCGCAGTTGGTACCTAGAAGGGAAAGGCACAAAAATACATTTCAGTCATATTGTCATATCTACCTATCAACGGTATGGGTCAGCAAACAGAATCACTCTTCGTCCTCAGGTCATCAGTCGATCAGCATCACATCAGGCTCTCAGTCAGAGAGTAATGAGCCCAATGACAGAATCTCAAATCTCTTCTTCTTCTTCTCAATATCGCATCACAAAATCGGAAGAAGGTCTGAGGTCTTTTCCCTCTGTCACGTTGTTATTTCAAAGTTACCCAAACTATCCCCTAATTTTCAATTGGTCAATTAATCGTACGTTATTACTCTATCCACTGAATTAACTGTCCCAAATCTATGAATTCTAATATTTCTTCTTTCTCATGTTGTTGATTGGTTTGCCTTACGGTGGTCTCGTCATCCGGCTCGTCAGGTATCAATTTTGTTGCATTTTCCTCTCCAGTCAGTGTCTTCATTGTTAGTGTCCTGGGAAAGTACAGCTAGCACATATTACCCACAGTATGTTGCATTTCTAGAAACATCATCTCCTGTCCGTCGGTTCCCATAGAAAGCTTCAGTTAAGCATTTTATTAAAACAATGTGCATTTCATAGCTAGTTTACTCTGTCAGTATTTTCTAATAAATGCTAAGAAATACAGCTTCTGCATGAGGCCTGGCAAAACTAGGCCAAGACACTCGCTAAGTTAAGACCTACAATTAATAAGCAAGAACATATTTCATAACTCTCAATATGACATATTACTACACTAATCTAATACATTTTCAATATTTCATATGTTTTTGTCATTTATTTAGTACATTTTGTGAACACTGGTGGCCATTCTCCGAGGTCTCAATTTCAAATGTGCACATTATTTTTCTACGTTATTTATTTTCTACATAAGTCATTTTTTAAAATACATAAACACTCATTAAACATTTCTAAATAAGACATCTGCGTTAGCAGGCACATCTACCAGGCATGACTAATGGTTCCTCCTGGCTTTTTAAAACAATAATGGGAGTAATACTCCCTGCCTCAGCAGTCTCTGGTACCATTTTGCCACTCATTGAAGCTGGGCAGCTAGAATGCAGTTCTCCATGTCAGGCACTAATAGGTCTCCTTCCTAAATCGCATGCGTAATGTTCACTCGATCAACTGTCGTCTTCCTCTCATTCCTCGATATGTGTAAACAGAAGCAAATCTACTTTGCAAAAAGACACATTAGACAGCCATAAGTTTATGTTTGCAAAGTAATATAGCAGTCTGGGTAAAACTATCATTTTGATCAAGGCCAGCCTATACATTATAGAAGAGATATGGAGCGTATTCCGTAGTGTGCTAAACCAGAGCCCATCTATGGTTACCATCAATCACATTCTCTATCAAACTATACATTCTAACATACAAATATTTAAACATCTGTGAAGGCCATTAAACCCCACTGGAAGTGAGGAGTTGTTCAATTTCTCTAATGGAAACAATAAGGATTTTTCTTTATTCATTTTTAGGCCTAAGCAATAATCACATTTGTGAAACATCATCATACTTTTGGTGAGCTCTCTATCTGTGGATCTGACATATACTGGAGTATATCATGTGCATATAAGAATATCTTTTGTGTTGGTGTTGTTTCATTAATCTTAAGACCACTGCAGTCAGGTTCCATTGAAGTGGAAACTTAGGGCACTCCTGAGAAGTGCCCCCTTAAATCTCCCAGCTGTGTGATATGGTTCCCCCAATCCTTACTCTTGCTGACATTACAGTGTACAACAATTTCACCTATTTAAAAAACTGGTCCCCAAGAGTCATGTGTTTCAGGGTATATCTAATAGTTTTAAGTGATTTTACTCTGTCTATTGAAGCTACCTTAAAGTGCTGCTCATCTCTGGAGACATTCTGAAAGACATGGAAAGTTTACGCAGTTTGTGTGAGGTACTTCAATTAAGAATGAACTCCGAGTGGTCAAGATAGGCCAGGCTAAGGAGAACCAATGTGAGTCTAGTAGGCAACCATGCTCAGTGTTTGTTGTTGGTGTTTAAAACTAGCAAAGGACAGTGCAAGATCTCCAGTGCCTCTCTGTCTGGTTTTGGGGTAACACTATCAGTGCCTCTCTGATGGAGTCTGGTAAAGTACCTCTATCACATGAAGCATTATAAAGTTCCAATAAATATGGAGTAAGCATTCCTGTACCTAAGGACCAGGACTCAGCCGGTAAGCCATCCATGCCTGGGGTTCTCAGAATGCTCAGTGAGACTATAGCAACTGGTTTTCCGTCTCCCTATTGTTGAGGGACAGAGATGGTGGACTCCTCTCTTCATGAAACCTTGCAGGTGTTCCGGGCAGTGTGTCATAGGGGAAGCCTATGAAGGCACTCAACAATCTACACTAATCTTATTTATTTCCATTTGTACCTTCTGTCACGGATAACGGTGCCCCATTCCTTTCCTGCTTTATCAGGTGTGTCAGTATAAATGCAACTTGCCACGGTCTGCATGTAAGTGATAAGTGTGTTCATAATAATTAAGGGCACTGTACCTTTTCTGCACCAGTGAACATTTTCTTTGATTGCCAGCAGATCACTGTCACAGGAGGAATCGTGTGTCATCCTTTTCTCATTTTTTTCTTAAAGCTGTCTCCTCAGATACCACTTCTTCAAAGAACACCATCCTTACCCCACACACTTTCCTCGCACATACCTCATACCACCATCTTCAAAGCCTTCAAAAATACTCTCTAATCCAAACAAACATCGTACATAAGGTTGTTAATTATAGCCTTTTTGACTGTAAGTAACCTCCAGGGTGGCATATTAGACTGCTCTCTAGCCCATGTTACAGTATATAATAGTGGGGAGTGATTTGACATTGTCAATCCCAGGTATTCAATATTGGCTGTCTGTCCAGCTAGATGTTTTCATTGCTAAATATGTAAATTCTAGTATGTTGGGAATGTAGGTGAGTGGTAATATGAGTATACCAAAGTGAGCAAGTGTGCATCGATCCAGGTATCTCAGGTGCCCAATGAATCCTCTTATTGGAGAAGTGTTTTGCCAGCTCGATGCTAGGTGCCCCTAAATAGGAGCGAGAAATCTGTCATAATATGGTCGGCAAACAGGTGAATTCCTCTCCTCATCTGAGTCTTTTCTTGTCATCCATGGTCAAGCCGAACAAGAGTTGTTTCGAAATATTACTAGAACTAACTTTGGGGAATATAAATATCAGCAATGTGAGAGGAGACCAACCTAGTATGCCTCACAGAAGGAGACATCTGTCTTTGGAGTCCACCATACCGTTGGTGCAATCAAAGCTGACTCCCTTCTAACCCGTATCAACACCCCTCTGCAAAATGCTAAGGGCCATATTTACAAGCATCTTGTGCCCCTGGTGTGTAACTTTTTTTGACATACTGACGGCTCAGGCTGCAGGCCCATATCTACAAGGCCACGCAAAGCAAATTTGCGTGGCATTTATTGGCCTTGTAAATATGTAGTAAGGCAATGCAGCACAAGTCACTGTGTTGCCTTACTCTTTGTCAAAGAGGCATTCCAATGGTGTTATGGAGGGTGTTTCCACGCAACACCCATGGATTTTGATGCATTTCCACATTTACAAGGATGTGTAAACCAGGGAATGCGTCAAAAGCCTATGCCTTGCAGGTTAGGTGTAAGAAAGGCACAACGAAGAAAAATACCTTTATTTCTCCTTGTTTTTTCTTTTTTTCTATGAGTGCTGCATTCTGCAGCACACATTGAAAGAGGAAAATACCTCTTATGATTGTTTTTGTAAAGAAAGATGTCCCTTGCTGCACAAAAACAATCATCCCCCCAACACAAACACCCTTGCGCCATGGTGCAAGGGTGCCTCCATTGGCACATGGCCGCCCATTGTGTGCCAGCACTGAGGAAAAGGACAGGAATGCGCTGTATCTTGTAGAGTTGGTACATGATGCATGGCAGTGCTTCCAGAAGGCTTGCGGCACTGCCCTTTGTCAAAAGATTGTAAATATGCCCCTCAGTATTTATTGCTACATAATTCTGTATTTTCAGTCCCTCTTTTGCAGTTATGTGGTTTTCCTGACGAATAGCAATGAGCTATGTGTCTCTTGGCTGAGCTTACCATACCTCTGGAGTTTCAGGCTAATAGCATGTACTTAGCCACTAGCCAGCTTATAAAGTGGAGATCAGACAGGAACAGATTCTGTTTTTGCATTTGTCGCCCCAAGTAGGAAGGGTATGCCCAGACGTGGGTCCCGTGCTTGCTATGCCACCATTTTCAAACTAGCCTGGCTGATGAAGGGTATTACCCTGAAACCGGTCCCAGGATGCTTGTTTGTGGTCCAGGGACGACTTGGCCTGGCAGTTCGGGCTGGACTGTTCCTAGGGGAGCAGGGTCAAGACTGATTTGGATATGGCTGTGTCTGAACTGGAATGACATGTCAAGCAAAAAAACTGATGGATTAAACCCAGATCTGTGACTGGGGGTGAATGTTTGATTTGTTCTGTATTCTGTCCATCTTCTGTTGTTTTTGCCTAAGTATTTAGTGCCACATAATTCTGTGGTTCCAGTCCCTCTTCTCCAGTTATGTGGTTTTTCTGAAGAATAGCAATGAGCTATGTGTCTCTTGGCTGGCCCTACCC
Organism: Pleurodeles waltl; assembly: GCF_031143425.1. Classification (NCBI taxonomy): domain Eukaryota; kingdom Metazoa; phylum Chordata; class Amphibia; order Caudata; family Salamandridae; genus Pleurodeles; species Pleurodeles waltl. The sequence continues at coordinate 725,008,747 of NC_090438.1, forward strand.
CTGGAGTTCCAGGCTAATAGCATGTGCTTAGACAAAAGCCATCTTATAAAGTGGAGATCAGACAGGATATTCATTAGTATGGCTCACGAAAATGTTCATCGAAATGAGTTAGGCCCCAGTTTCTGCAGCAGTGCCAACACATAACGATCACCAAAAATCCTTGAGCAGAGTCAGGTATTGCCCCACTCATATGATATAGAACTGAAATAATAAAAAAAACTAAAGTTGATTAAGGGTAGTGCTAGCTGTTGTGGCACGAGGACTAATAAAAATATAGGGGCAGCTAAAAAGGGGTGTAAACAACAAGGTGTGCCTTATATTTTGTAAGGACCATAACAATATATCAGCCACATTGTTCCTTCAAATCTACTTCAAAGGGGGTATTACTAATCATGAACTTAATAAGATTACACATTCTGTAGTAATTGGCGTAATGATAAGTCCACCACGCCTGCTTTCCTGAGATGCAACAGTGCAAGCATTTGATTCAGCATTAGAGGAAATGTTATGTTATGTTAAGGACATTTGATATAGCACACAACTCACCCCCAAAAGGGTATCACAGCGCTGGAGCGCAGTCCAGAAGGCGCAAGCGATCCCTAGAAAAGCCATGTTTTAAGGTGCTTTTTGAAGTGCACCAGATCCGGACAAGCTTGAAAATGCAGGGGAAGTTTATTCCAGAGGTGTGGGCTGAGTTAAGAAAAGGCCCAACCTCCACATTTCATCACCCGCACCATCTGAGGGCACAGCAGAAACTGATTTTTACAACATAAATTTCTAACTGGACACTAGGTAACTAGCTTTTGTCGACCGTAGGTGGGGCCTATCCCAGAATAGGACTTAAATACAACACATAAGAGTTTAAAGATGGCTAGTTTTTAATGGGAAGCAAGTGGAGTGATCTTAAAGTGTGTTCCAATGGAGTCCGAGGGGGAAGGTTGCAGACCATATGGGCTGCAGTGTTCTGCACCACTGCAGTTTGGCTAAGATAGATTGATTTCCCGCTACCAAGATGACATTGCCATAATCCAGGTGACTGACTACCAATGCCTGAAGAGGGGTCTTTTTTGTGTGAAGTGGAAGCCACAGAAGGAGTGCTATGCTGCTCTGCTGCAAGAAGGACTGCTACTCTGCTGCCATGCTGCCTTGGTGAAAAGGATTGTACCTGCAACTTTAAACAAGGACCACCAGAGTGACACCCAGGGCTAGTTGTCTGGCCTTCTGATCAGAGCCTTAAACCCAGCACCTGGACTCTGTCTGCTGTGATCCTTGCACCCCAGTCCTGGGCCCTTGGAAGTGGGCCTGGAGGTCCTCTGCCAGACCAGATGTGGCTTTTTGGGCAGAACAGATGAAGTGAGTTGCATCTCCTTGCAGCTCTGCATCGGAATCGCTGCTGTGCAATGCATCTCTGATTCATTACACCGCATCGCAGCCTGCAGCTCCTTGGAACCGCCACTTCACGATGCATCGTTGACACATCTTCCTCACATCTTCAATGCTGGACTTCACATCACAAGTCCACGTCAACGGCAATCTCAATGATGTTGCAGAATATTGCATTGCAGCTTGCAGCTCCTTGGAACCGCTGCTTGCAATTCATCCTTGACGCAGATTTCCCATTGCAAGCTTCCATCGACAGCATCCCAAACATTGTCATAGGACCTTGCATTGCAGCCCCGCAACATCTTCATAACTATTGCAGCGTGCCGCATCCTTGATGCAGGATCTCGCAAAACTCTGGAACCAGGATTTAAGGTAATTTGTTGGGTGGGCCTAACTTGCTCCCTGTAACCGGCGCACGCTCCATTACAGTTGGCATGAACTTGTGGCTTTGCTCCAGTACGGTGTGGCCAGAAAGCCACAGTTAAACACTTTCAGGTTTTAGGTACTACTTTCACTTAAATCTTTAAATTGCATATCTCCGATTATACCAATTTGATTTTTGTCATTTTGGTCTCATGTAACTTATTGCATTTTACTCTATTTTTCTAAACTGGTGTGGGATTTTTCTCATGTTAAGTTTAACTGTATTACTGCTTGAAGTGGTGCATGAATAGTTTGCACATTGCCTCTAAGTTAAGCCTGACTGCTTTCTGCTAAGCTACCAGGGGGCTGAGCAGCGGTTAATTTGGGGTCTGCTTGTGTTGCACCCTGACAAGAATTGTGCTTGCTGCTTGAATAGGGTTTCACCTCCTCAATCAGAAACCAAATTTCCCACACCAATTAGGGCCCAACTGAGTGGGAACGGCATTCAGTTTCAAACGCACTTGCACCTCTGCCCGTTCTGCACCTTTCTTTGCATTGTAAAAAAAATAGGGCTTGTCTGTGATATAGCACCTTGAGCTTTGCATGACATAATAACCTAGTTTAGTCACATTTCTTGCCAGGCTTGTTGTGCCTCCAGATTCAAGCTTCATAACTAGTAGGGTGACAATGCTAGAGAGGGATGCCCCTAAAGTGAGGCCTCGATGCCCATTTGAAGGAAGTCGATGGAGATGAAGCATGTTAACCAACCATGTAAGAGTTTAATTATTCCCCTGGTTATTTTATTCGTATCCACTGGGAAACGCAAGTCCACCAAGGAGCAGTTTTAACAATTTCCCTCCCTTCTGCATTTAGAAATTATCCCCACACCAGTTGATTGAGTTACCATCATTTACAGTAGCTGTTCTCCTGCTTTCCATCTTTAAGAGCTCACCTGTCCATTTAGGGTGCAGCCCACATTAGTGTTTTTGTCCTGTCAATGTGAGGAGGTGCCCCATTATGAAACATGTCACCTCTAGGTGGATGAAGGCTCTCATCTATAAGCACTGACTGTCTTCTTCACTATTTCATGAGGTCCAGCTACCATTTCATGCATAAGGCATTATTTGTTTTTATCTACTATTGGACTACATTGAAGTGAGCTCCTGACAATTGACAATGCCAATGATTGTTTCTAAAGTCCTGAGAATTCCCAGGATGCCTGGAAATCCTCAATGCCAACAGAAGGAGATGGTCTCACAGAGTCAATATGTGCGGGTTCCCTGCTGTGTCCGAGAGCAATCTGTGAAAAAGGGATCATTCTCGGCAAATCCATTTTAAGCTAGAGACGAAAAGGGAAACATACTGAGGCTGGCTAGGAAGTGGTCTTCCCCACTAAGAAAGTCCAGAACCAAGTTGAGAGAATCATCTATAGAGGAGGAACATATGACTAGGACTCCGGGTTTTATGGCATTTACGTCTTTGACATTTCCATCTGTTTTTATCTATCTTTATTTTTTTCATAATTATAAATGTATTTATCTGTATTTATTTTTTGTTTTGTGAAAATATTCAGCTGAAACTAGTATATTTCCACACTTACGTAACCAATAAATGTGCACTTATACTTGAACACCTGACAGGTATCAATGACATGAATACCCATGTATGATAAATAAATCCACTGGTATGAAAGCATTTACATTTTAGTATCAACTGTGTACACATCTAGAGCTGTTCAAGCATCACTAAGAAACTTTTTCTCTTTTTTTACTCCATTACCTGTCAATCCGCACAGCTGCTATTTAGAAGTCATGACTGAAGGCATTCAGAATCACTCAAAAAACGATTTTCTGTTTTTATTAATTTTTAAATATGAATACAGACAAGAAAATCAACCGTTTTCTGTCTATATATATCTGTAAATGTCAGTAGAAACTGAAAACTCGGAGCCTTACATATAACCCACTGTCCTACTGAGACTAGAGCAACACGTTCAAAGTCACTGCTTCCGTATCCGACTGCCAACTGAAGAAATGTAGGAGCTTGAAATTGAGAATGTAGGCAAACAGACATAATTAAACAAGACCTCAAGAATGGTCAAGAAGAAACAGACCTGCTTCGGAGCCCAGGAACCCTTGTCCTGAAGGATTATGGAGTTTCAATATGCTATTGGATTTTGATAGCCCGGAGAGATATTTTACTTGGCTCATAATACATGTGTCTGGAAAAAATAGCTAGAAATCTCTTGCTAGCTCTTCAAGCCTCTTTAATCCAAATTTCCCTAACTTGCTTTTATTTGTTACTGCCAACATACTGTCCTTATGTAAGCAGCCACAACAATTTATATCTGTCCCTCAGCAAAGGACATTACAAACAGTTACACATTAGTTATATTTAACTGACTTTTATTGGCTAACATCTTGCCCTCTTGCCTCCTGTGGGGAACTCTGTACACATTTTCCCCTTATTGTTTATTGACCTTGCTGGTGTCAAGACTAAGGAGTTGATTTAGATATTGGCGGATGAGTTACTCCATTACAAGGGTGACGGGTACCCATTCCACCAAAATCTAAATCCCATTATGTCCTATGGGATTTAGATTTTGCTGGACGGAATATCCGTCACCATTGTGATGGAGTAACTCGTCCACCAATATCAATATCAGGCCCTTAGTACTTTGATGTATCAATATGGGTGACCAACCAAACCAACTCCTGCAATGCATGTTGAAAAAGAAAAACTGGCAGTGAGTTTTCCGAGATTTTTAGCTGTAAACCACTGAAGTGCATGGAAATATATCCGGAATGTATCCAGATAGCTTTTTCATAACCTTGCTTAAGCTCCTGAGCGGAAAAATGAAAGTTTGAAAACAGAGTGAATCTGTTTTTCAATCATCTTACAGTTTTCTCCCTAAAGATGAATTGACATTTCCACCAGCTCTTCCAACAAACATAGAAATTGAGCATTTTTTGAGTTGGATGAAGCACTGACCTATTTGTAATTGTGGGTGGAAAAAGAAAAACCGGTAGTGAGTTTTCTGAGATTTATAGCTGTTTACCACTAAAGTGCATGGAAATATATCCCGGAATGTATCCAGATAGCTTTTTCATAATCTTGCTTAAGCTCCTGAGGGGAAAATTTTTAAAACAGAATGACTCCGTTTTTCAATCATCTTACAGTTTTCTCTCTAAAGATGAAGTGACATTTCCACTAGCTATTCCAACAAACATAGAAATTGAGCATTTTTTGAGTTGGATGAAGCACTGACCTCTTTGTAGTTAGTGCAAACTGTAGTTCTTGGTGGATTGACATATCCCTTTCAACTTGTTGCACCAAAATTCATACGCTCTGAGAACTAAGTTGTGGACTAGATAAATTATCATCCTGATCTCCTGCGATCTGAAAAATGCAAAGATTGGCTTTTTTTTATTTTGGTGATTAACTACGTGACTGAAGACTGCTTGAACTAAAGTGTATCAATCTGATATTTTGCCTGGTCCTACACAAACAACAGATAATACCTATCAATTGTATAAATCAAAACATGTAGTGGGCAACTTTGACATCTACTTTTACCATTCAGTTTGGTAGAAGCAGGAAGTCCTTGAGAGAATGAATCCTTTTTATCTGAAAATGTTTGGACAGGACAAACACATTTAGAAGCTGAAATATACCATGCAGCAAAACATTTCCTCCCATGTCCTGATGAGAATTAGATTGCTGACAAAACAGAGGTAGAACACAAGTTCTGTTGATTGCCCCTTTTTCTAACTACTTCTAAACATCTTGCTGAAATAACCCCACACTTGTCTGTAGACAAAACTTCAGTATGGAGATGCAAACTGAATTGGTTGTGAATAACTCTACGCCAATAGACTTGGTGACATCATTTTGCAATGCCTTAGAAAATAGCTAAGCCAGTCACCCAACCTTCTCTGGGAACAAAAGTTTAATTGAAAACAAATCTACCATTTTTATGGAGGGATTGGCATTATGCTTCCATCACATCCACGCCTTTGCTTTCTGTATAACAATCGAGCCCTTGTGAACATCTTAGAGCTGAAAACTCTTCCAAGGTTTTCTTCAGTGTTGTTTAAAGCTGTGAAATTATAACTGGAATGTACATTTTCTAGATCCTTTCCCCTGTTTTAATCAGGCATATCCATTACTTTTGAGTCAGTGTGCAGGTAGACTTTTGTTTTCTACCCCTTTAATATCGTATGAGTAACAGGCAGGCCTACACAACTGCCTCATCTGTTATTTTAAGAATCAAAGGACTTGGAGTAGCAAGGAGCTTGTTCTGACATGATTTTTATCAATGCCCTTTGTTTGGGGCCATCTCTTTCTGGACGAGGAAAACCCCTAATGATTGATTCAATTTCCATATATCTGCCATTTTAACTGTGGAGGTGAGTATTTGCAGTTTATTTTTCCCACTGTAGAGACAGTGGGAAAAGTATCAGAATTTGGCTCATTAGGAAAGGAGGGAGCAATAATAGCACATAATTGGTAGTGGGGCAACGGATTACAGATTGTCAATGTTGTTATCTTCATTGAACCTCCAATGCCTCTTCAATGTAATGTATTTTAATTACATTTTTTTCAATTTTGTTATATTCTTAAAATGTATGGTTTTCTGTCTATCCTTTAAAAATTGTTACTTGAAATGTAAGTGTATTTTATTATGATTTTAATATATGTTTTGAGTGAGAGTAGCACATTTGTACGACTCCAAAGTCCAATATTTTCCCATAGGTTATTAAGTTTAGATTTGGAATAGCAAATCTGACCCCATCCAAGCAGTCCAAAGTGTTTCGCAGTGTGGTTAGATTTGAGTGGGAAGAGTAGATCTGGCCCCCAAAGTCCAACACTTACCTTAATGTAATTAAATTTAGAGTTGGAATAGTAAACCTGACACACATGATAGACTTCTGAAGTTCTGACTTGCTATTCAGTCCAAGAAAGGGAGCCTTTTGTGAGATGTGTGGATTAGAGAGTTGTAGCTGTGCCCTGAATATTGGCTGCACTACTAACACACCCAATATTGCCATGCACGAAAGGAAATAACAAACATTGGCAAAGCCAAAATGTCTCGCTTTAATGCTCCAATGCTTGTAAACATACCCATTCAGAAATGCTGTTTACATATGTTGGGTGCACAAATTGTGCTTTTCACATTAAAGCTAGCCCTCCTGGCTTTGTAAGTGTTGTGAAAAGCAGCACAGAATTATTATTTTATGTAAATATTGCACACACAAGAGAAATACTTGCATTTGAAAACTACATTTGAAAAACAGTATAGTAATCGAGTGTGCTTTTCATACGTAAAATAGTTCCTTGTGCATTATAACAAAATCGATTTCTAGCAGCTCATAGAAATGAGGTGGATGAAGGCGATATTCCTCTGGGTGGAGCTAAGATCCATTTCAAAGCATTGGTAGCAATGGCTCGTCCAGATGCTGACTGTAAAGCCAGACCTCAAAAACACACCCTTGCACACAAAAGGCCTTGCCAGAAGGGGCAAGGAAATGGCTGGCATGTACAAGCAAAGGATAAGCAAATATCACTGCACCTTAAATAAGAAAATGCAATCATAAAGCTATACAAAAAAATGAAACAATATGTCAAAATAGGTCCTGAGCAACACACAGCAATTTATCTAATCTGAGCAACAAAATAGAGGAAGTGACATAGTTAGCAAGGAGTTTCATAGACGAGCCTGCATGCTCATAGGTGGATCGTTCATTGTTTTTGGACTTTAAAAAAATCTATAAAAAGAGAAGCCCTTTTCTTGTGCATTCATTTTTTTGCCTGTTTTTTTCTTAACTTATGCTGATCACTAAAGTGATTATGAAATAACTGAGCCCCTTTTTTCTTCCAACACAATATCTGATTCAGAAGGACTCCAAAGATGGCATGCGTGAGAAAATAAAGCAGGGACACATTGCAGTATTTTATTGTTGTGTGTTAGCGAATGATGTAAATTGACTGCTGGATTCCCAGTGACAATAGATTATTGTATAAGGGCAAAAGGTGAATAAGTGGATTGCCAAACCATATTGGTAACTATATATATTACACAGTAAGATCATAAAACAGTTTATATGTGTGAAAGTATTTTAATAAAGAAAGTGTAGTCTTTTAATGCTTTTAAAAGTAAATAAAACTGACTTTGCACTGATTGTTGCATACGAATTGAGGCCCATATTTATACTTTTTGACGCAAAAATGCGCTAACGCAGTTTTGCGTCAAAAAAATTTGCGCCGGCTAACGCCATTCTGAAGCGCTATGCAGGCGCCGTATTTAATCAATGACGTTAGCCGGCGTTAGCCGCCGGCGCTGCCTGGTGTGCGTTGAAAAAAACGACGTACACCAGGCAGCGCCGGCGTAGGGGGATATGGAGCTTGGGCGTGAAAAAATGGGGCAAGTCAGGCTGAGGCAAATGTTTCACCTCAACCCGATTTGCGCCATTTTTTTCGACTCCCAACCCCCATAGAAATGACTCCTGTCTTAGCAAAGACAGGAGTCATGCCCCCTTGCCCAATGGCCATGCCCAGGGGACTTCTATCCCCTGGGCATGGTCATTGGGCATAGTGGCATGTAGGGGGGCACAAATCAGGCCCCCCTATGCCAATTTTTTTTTTTTTAAAAAAAACACTTACCTGAACTTACCTTAATGTCCCTGGGATGGGTCCCTCCAGCCTTGGGTGTCCTCCTGGGGTGGGCAAGGGTGACAGGGGGTGTCCCTGGGGGCATGGGAGGGCACCTCTGGGCTCCTTCCGAGCCCACAGGTCCCTTAACGCCTGCCTTTTACAGGCGCTAAAAAATGGCGCAAAAGCGGCCGTACGTCATTTTTTTTTACCTGCCCACTCCCGGGCGTGAATTTTGCCTGGGAGTGTAAATACAGCGCACATGCCGCGGAGTCAATTTTTTAGACGGGAACGCCTACCTTGCATATAATTAACGCAAAGTAGGTGTCCACGCTAAAAAATGACGCTAACTCCATGGACTTTGGCGCTAGACGCGTCTAACGCCAAAGTATAAATATGGAGTTAGTTTTGCGTCGGAATTGCGTAAAAAAAAACGACGCAATTCCGGCACAAACGGAGTATAAATATGCCCCTGAATAACCAACAAATTGACAGTCCCTCAAATTGAGAACCATCTTTCACATCTGAAAAATAGACAAAATGTATTATATGGCTTACCAATCACCAGCATACAGCAAGAAAGGGTAACATTATTTAATCTATTTTTGCCATGGTTCAAGGCTTTAGTTTAGAGCAAATCCTTTTCCTCTGTTCCACAGCACATTTATCAAAGAAACGGTGCAAATTAATGTGCCTTTTTTGCAGCAGCAGTGCACTTTTCTAGTGTGGCTGCAAGAGTGCTTCTGAGTCCTCCAATGCACAGTGAGATTAAGTGTCACTTCATCAAGGACGGTACATGTTTTGCAGTGCTATACAACAAATAACCCCGCTAGACGAACAATTATTCTCCTATTCAGCAATGTGTTAATGTTGCTGCTTTGCTGAACTCTGGTTTTCCAAAGAGGCGAGGCAGGCAATGATTATTAGGCCTCATTGACTCCGAGCCCCCCTGCCCCTGTGCACACATGCTGCGGAGTGTGGGAGCATCGCAGGTGGCTGACCCTGGAGACTCACGCTGAAAGGATGGCAGCTGAAGGCGGCCGAGGCCCAGCTGGAAAGGGGCAAAACATCCGCAACTAGCCGCAGATGAAATGGTGTATGAATTCTGGGCACGGTTGCCCTGCCTGTAGCATCCCGGAACAGGCCGCTTTGAACAGAAAAACACAGAATCTGTGGGGTGACAGCATCATACGAGTTAATAGTCTGATTGTCATGGAGTCGTGGGCTTCAGCTGCATGTTAGTTATCTTTATGAAATGGCTGCTGCTCGTCGTGAGTCTGACGGCTGCCCTTCATGCTGGGCGCATACAAATGACTAGATGTGCTGCAGAGATTGAAATATGCTGTAGTACTGTAAAGGCCCACCTGACTCTTTGTGGTTTCCAAAAAGCTCGAAGGATGGCACGCTGGAGTGAATGGATAAATAGGGGTCAAATGAGCAGTGTAAAACACATAAATTTCCACAGTCGGGTAGCGAAGATGTCTTGGACCTGGTGCAAGCTATGAAAATGGCCCCTTTGACTGCTTTTAAGGTACTAAAAAATAGCATTGTCAGGGTTCTATTGTCCCCGGTACCACTGCACCTGCTGCACTAGTGGTAGCTGTGCCCCTGTTTGCAAATACTGGCCTCTTTGGCAGCTTCCGGGTCTGAGCTAGTGGGTCACAACAGACGTTTTGCCCTCGAGCAGACAGGCAAGCAGAAAAACAGTCAGGCAGTGATGGACAGACAGACGGGCAGTCTGTCATGCAAGCAGGAAGCAGAACAAACAGACAAGCAAGCACAGAGACAAGCAGGGCGACATGTAGACAAACAGCTATTCAGGCAGAGATAGTGGAGTAACAAAGGCCCCCACAGCCCTTGCAGTGCAGGGTGGAAGGGTGGGTCCAGGGGGGCCCCTCAGCACAGCACCTGTCCTGAGTGAGTGCGGATGGGGGGGCCCCTTCATGTTCTTTGCAGGGGGTGGGGGGCTCCAGTTTCGTTACACAACTGGGTAGATGCAGAGGCAGTCATACTATAAGACAAGTAGAAGAGAAATGAGTGAAGGATGAAAAACACTTCCACAACTTTCTGAAATAACAACTCCCATGGAGAAGGGTTTTCCAGCTTCTGTTTGAAATTCAGAGAGAGACCAAACTCCTTTGCTTTATGAAACACCAAACCACAGACCTCTTAACTTGAACGCCCAGTTGCAACCAAAGCAAGAATCTACTGAATACTTATTTCCATCTCTTTCTTATGAATAACACGACCGCAAGACCCCAAAACCTGTTTAAATGGTAATCGAATCACATACATTGTGTTCGCTCCACTACTTGTGTTCTGTTTTATTTATGTTACTCTCTGGAGTGACAACTGTGCTTTTTAAATAGCCCTAGTAAAAGTAATATAGATCAGCAGACCACAGAAAGGCATGCAGAGAGCAGGCAAGAAGCACTGGACAGACATATGAACTTTTGGATGTCTTTTGGACAGAGCACCACCCCAATCGGGGTAGTGTGGCGTTTAAGACCCGGGGCCACTGTGGCCCGGTCCTTGGCGCCATTCTGGTGTCACGCTGGTCAGGCAGCTTTCAGCCCCATCACCTCACAAGACAAGGGGGCGGAAGGAAGTAGGGAGTCGCGTGGAGGCGCGTCACTTCCGTCCATCGCCGCCTGGCCAGTAGTGGTATTTAGGTGCCCCCTCTGCTAGCCTCTGCCTTTCTTGCAGGGTCTACGGCAATGGCTGGCGTAGACGATCAGCGTCACCCACTCTCCCATCCCTATCTTGAAGTGGGTTTTCAACTACTAAATTCATCCCTAGGCAGCGGAGGGGCCCCTCAAAGCAGGGTACCCTGGACAACACCAAGGGAAGGGTCCAGGGCACCGGGCTTCAGCTGGTGGCCACCTCAGCTCAACCCCTATGGCAGCTTGGTGTTTAGGGGGCAGAGCCTTTGGCATGGTGACAAGGGACAGAGAGGTGGGGACTGCCCACCATGGATGCAGGTGAGTGGTCTCGCCTGTGTGGTCCAATGGAATATAGGAATGCAGGAGGTGCCTGGTGCTGTCAGGGGTATGGTATGTTCGGTCTGATTTATTCTCCTGTCTGATGTTGCTCTCACTGATTTATTTACTTATCTGTTTTATTAATTATGTTCTTTACAATATTTAGCTATAGTTGACTCAATTGCTTCACATACGATAATGTTTATTTCATTTGTTCAATAAAATGTTCCACTCACAATCATGGTATACGTTGTCAGTGTTTCGTTGGGGTTGTGCTATGGCTAGGGGCAAAATCAGGGGCATCTGGGTCCTATGTTCTTTCCACCAAGGCAGTGGTGTAACACAAAATGGTAGAGTCCCCCTGCAGAATGTGATGGCCACCAAGTCTCTCATTTCTCCTAGATATTCTTTGGCCTTGGTCTGAATGGGGCCCCTTTTGAAGGGTTGGGGGCTGCAGGGACTTGTGTTACACCCCTGCACCATGGGTGGGCAAAGATGCCCTTGTGGGGAGGCATTCTTGATGACACGTTCTGATATATAGTTATTCTTTACTATTGGGATTTCCACAACATATGCTGGTGCTTACGAAGGCAACAGTGTCAGAGTCCATAACAACGTGAGTGCCAGAAAGACCTGTTCATGTACAAATACTGGATATCTTCTTCATCCAAGGATATTTTAAACTGATTGCGGCTCATCATCATTTAAGGATGATGACAACAGGCGTGTCTCTAAATATGTGTTAGCAACAGGAGTAGAATTGAAGAACAATTACTATTGTGTGGGTCATAGATAAGGCCCTGACTATCTCACTGTGATGTTCCCATACCAGCAGGCAGAACCCCTGCCATCATCATAATAGACAAACAGAATTCAGGGTGATACCCAAAAGTGAAACAGATCTCAATAAAGATGGTAAGCACAAACACAAGCATAATTAGCTCTCACTCTCCTTTGTTCCACTCAGCTCATTAGCACTGCTACAGACTGGCAGTTATGTCCATGCCACCAAAGCACTTCCCTCATAGACACACTACATTTACACATTTTTTTCCAGCAAAAAACTATATTTTACATTCCTAAACATCCTATCTCTTACACGTGTCTCTTTACTATGCACAAAGACACAGGAACAAAAACATAATAAGACCACAGCCCTGGTCCTCACAAGAAGCATTAAAACCAGGTGACAGGCCACACGACAGACAAACAATTTTCCACTCTTGCACAGTAATGTTCTAGACCACCCCAAATGAGCTTCAGTGTCTTCTCAAATATATAAATTAAACTCCAATTCTTTAACTGTTCCATTTTATTTGAACCCATGACGCATCCTAAAATTATTTCCCAGATACTGTATGGTGGGGCTGCCTTTTTGGGGGGACTCAGACCTGCAGTGGTTTTAAAGGGGGAGAGAAGCAGATGTCCCACAAATAAACATAAAACTATAAAAAGTCAGTAAGCATTCCTAGTGCCACTCTGGATTGGTGACTTTCTCCACAATCTCTCAGCATTGCAGTTTTAAAGGCCTTCATCACAGCAGGTTACTGTATGTTCTGTGCCATGTACCAACCACATTCCAACTAGCCTGGCCGATCTTCAGGTTTATCCACAGTGGAAACTAAATAAAGGTAACACTGGGAAACTGGGCAGTAAAACAGCAACAGTGGCCAATCATGTTAGAAATCACTGTCCACTGGTTTCGCAGTGGACATCAACCTTCAAGTCTAGTGTCATTAGAACTCGGAGACCACCAGCAGGCCCTCACCCCAACACCGGATATACGCAGACCGACAAACTTATTTGTTGGAAGAAGTTTTATTTTAAGTTTTAACTTGTTACTTTCATAACACACATTTTAGCCGGCTGGAACCAGATCGGCGGTCCTAGCCGCAACGTTCCCCTCCTACAATTACTTCCACCCCCACACTTCGGGAGGTGTGAGGGCGGAAGTACCTGGCCAGCCTGACCCACAACTAGTGCAAAGGGGTTAGGGCCACGGCGGCCCCGATTCTTAAGGGGCCGCGTTCCCCCGTATTGGGTGGGGGGCGCTTTCCCCTTCTTGGCAGTCTCCAATGGCCAGTGCTATTGGGCCTCCATATACTTGGAGACACACAAACCAATTTATGTTTCCAGCTACAAATTGAAATGAAGCTAACTATATAAGTAAGAATAATGTATACCAATGTACAGTACCTCGAACACCTTGCAAGCTACAGCCCTCTAAATGGGAAAATCTGTGAAACGGAATGATAAACAGAGATTTCTTTCCTGTTTTATTCGCCTTCGATGACGAGTCTCCGTGCCCCATTCCTTACCACGTGAGGATGTGTTATGCAGCGTAATCGGCCTATAAACACTGCAATTCCCTGGTCCATTTATTCTTTAAGTAAGGTACGCGAAAGTCTACACTTTATGGCCCAATGTATTTCCATATTACTTATTATCATTTAGTTAGTCGACATCTCTGAACGTCTGTGAGCAAACTGCCAAATCACAACACTATGGCAACAGTATCCCCCGTGAAGCGGTTTGGATGCTTATCGTCATACTAACTGCTACAGACGAAGCAGCTCGAGGGCACGCTTTGATTTTGTGCCAGTGTGGGTACCACCACCCAGCCCTGCATCCCCATTCTCCGAGGAGTCAGGCAGGGTGTTTATCCTGGCTCCCCGAGGACGCCTGCATGTATTGATGTGTGTGTGCCTGCGTGCATCTGTGGCAGCCCTTCCTTTCTCTGCCGCGACCATGCAGCCTTCTGCATAATAGGGACAGGGACGAGGCGAGCGTGCCCATGTAACAGATGCAAGGTTCCCGTGCCCCGGTTCAGCTGGAACTGCACGCTTTAATGCAGAAATAAATCACACAGAACTTGCTGTCACTTTTCGGGCTCTACCTTCGCGGCAAAGTCCTCAGACGCTGACGCATGACTGGCTCGCGCTGCCGTAGCTTTTAAATGAAATCTGGAAGACTGGCATGTAAAGCGCTGCCTAATTTTTAGCTAATACCTCGGTGGCTTCAGCGTTCGCATCTGGCCGGCGCGCTCCCGCTGAGCATGATTATAACAGGGCCGCCGCTTTTTCGCGAGCAGGAAACAGGGCCACCGCCTCTGACAGACTAAACAGGGGCCTGTTCCAAACACAACAGCACATTGCAGCCAGCCAAGGGGTCCGCGGGAGCGGGGCTTCTCCCAAGGCAGGAAAACAGAAATGTGTTAACAGTGCTAACGGTGCCAAGTAATATGCTTCGTTAAAAATTTAATCACCTGCAAGTGCAAAACAAGTGCAAAGCAATCATGTTGTAATTAGCACAGCAATTAACACCTCCATTTCCGATAGCACTTGCATCCTATGAAGTGCGCAACTGAAAGTGTTTCAGATTTTGGCATAGGAAGTTTCCTGTAGAGAGGGGGATTGCTTTTATAGATAGCATTTTGGCATTCAGTTATGAGTTTATGAAACCACAGAGCCAGCTGCCATGTTGGAGTTTATGTCAAAGGCGGGTGACTATACAGCGTCACTGACAACTTGACTAGGCCTCTGTTTGCATGTAACAGGAACACTGTTAGGGTTCGTTTGTTTAACTGTATGCGCAGCAGAAATGGTCAAGCCAAACGAGCAAGGTGACTTATGCAGTAATGGTCGAAATGTCTTAAGCGTACATTAATAACGTGCATTTCTAGAATGGACATTTACAAAGAGAGCATGGTAGAGAAGAAAATTAAACGTATGCACTAAGAAATGAAAAAAATATTTTTGGGGAGATCGTTTGCCTTCTTAGACACCCATAATAGGAAATCTAGTTGACCAGTTACAAATGGTTTCAGGACTACAGAGGTCCAACAGCAAACAAAGGAAAATCATACTTGCTTAATTAAAACAGCAGCATAATCGAATAAACACTATTAAACACACAATTAAAAGATGCAGCTAAATCAAACTTATTTTTTTCCTGTTGAAGTTCAATAGATGTCTAAAATCTATATGCAGCTACTGAATTCTGAAGAAACCATTTGTATCCGCTGAGATGTAATTTGTAACTGATCTGGAATTAACCAGAGGGTGTTAAGTGTGCTTAGCTGAATGTTTTGGAAAATTACCAGATATTCAATTTCTTCTCGGATGTGAGAGCATTTCCATTGTCTCCAAGGCATGAAGTTTACCAAATCTTCCCAACACCTTACACACAAATAGGATGGACAACATGGATTTATAAAGGTATCTGATTTATGGGGTCAGTGTTTATTTCTTGTTTTTGTTTTTGATGTACATTCCGACCGGTAGGTGTCATTCAAGCCTCTAATTAGGGATTGTATATTGAGCCAGATAGATGGATCGTCGATGGCAAATGTGAGTTTTTTTTAATTTGAGTGAAATAAGTGTTGGCCTTTGGATTTCTAACCTATATTTTAATTTTTAACTTGTAACCCAACATGAATGAAAGCACTATCTTCCCCTGCAAATTGAGCTTTTGGTTATTTTTGTGTGCAGTCATTTTTATTGGCAGTTTAGATTGTGCCAATATTAATATCTTACTGAATCATACAGTGAAATCCAGACATCATTCCACAGATTTAGCTTTCCAGAATCGATTTGGCAGATTTTCTTAGGTGCAGTATATTAAAGTCGAATAAAAAGCATAACTTTTTTGAAATTCTGTCTGATCCGGCGCTCTATAAGATAATATCTGTACATTAGGGGCCATATTTATACTTTTTGACGCAAAACTGCGCTAACGCAGTTTTGCGCCAAAAAAATTAGCGCCGGCTAACGCCATTCTGAAGCGCCATGCGGGCGCCGTATTTATTGAATGGCGTTAGCCGGCGTTAGCCGACCGGCGCTGCCTGGTGTGCGTGAAAAAAAAACACGTACACCAGGCAGCGCCGGCGTAGGGAAAAATGGCGTTTGGGCGTCCAAAAATGGGGCAAGTCAGGCTGAGGCAAAAAAATCGTCTTAACCCGATCTGCGCCATTTGTTTTTGGCGCCCAGACGCCATTAACATGACTCCTGTCTTAGCAAAGACAGGAGTCATGCCCCCTTGCCCAATGGCCACGCCCAGGGGACTTCTGTCCCCTGGGCATGGTCATTGGGCATAGTGGCATGTAGGGGGGCACAAATCAGGCCCCCCTATGCCACAAAAAAAAATAAAAAAAAATACTTACCACAACTTACCTTTTCTTCCCTGGGATGGGTCCCTCCATCCTTGGGTGTCCTCCTGGGGTGAGCAAGGGTGGCAGGGGGTGTCCCTGGGGGCAGGGGAGGGCACCTCTGGGCTCATTCTGAGCCCACAGGTCCCTTAACGCCTGCCCTGACCCAGGCGTTAAAAAGAGGCGCAAATGCGGGGTTTTTTGCCCCGCCCACTCCCGGGCATCATTTTTGCCCGGGAGTATAAATACCACGCACATGCCTGGGAGTAATTTTTTAAGACGGGAACGCCTACCTTGCATCTCATTAACGCAAGGAAGGTGTTCACGCAAAAAAATGACGCTAACTCCATGAACTTTGGCGCTAGACGCGTCTAACGCCAAAGTATAAATATGGAGTTAGTTTTGCGTCGAATTTGCGTCGAAAAAAACGACGCAAATTCGGCGCAAACGGAGTATAAATATGCCCCTAGATTTTTGAGATAATGGCCTACCAGAAACTTAGTAGTGCAGCAGTCCATACTGGGATTTCAGTAGTCATTAGAAATACAATTCATACTAGCTTTCTCAATTTTACGGTGAATTCTCGGTGTATCACAGGTTCTTGGAGGGGAGCTAAGAAGAAGATGCTTTGTAACAAGAGATAGAAAAATAACTTAACCTCTCACAGACCAATTACATTATAGAACTTTACCGTTAAGAAGTCTTCTAATTTGGCCTTGGTCAAATTAAAAGATTGGGTGGATGAGAATGTAATTTATTTGAGATAATGTAAGAGTTTCTGTCTTTGCCCTAGTGCAGTACACCAGGCATTTGCACCATGGGAACTGTTTACGAATTTGATAACCTGTGTGCTTTGTCAAGACCAGGACTGCGGTTGACTTGCTTTATTTCTAACTTTGTAGAAAATGATTGAATTGTGGCTGTCCCCGGGTCTTTTATCAATTCATAACTATCTGCACAGTAGAAATACAACTCATTCCCAATTGTGGGTGGATGTCATGTGTACCTTCAAAAATCCCTACTGGTAATATTTTAAAGCAGAATTTAATTTTACATTACTACTTTATAGATTACTATTAACTACTTTATCTGCTTAACTGATTACATTGAAGGGGTTTCAATCAAAGGTTGGGAGTTTTCCTATAAAACTTTAACATACTTACATGATGTAATACCGTTTGATAAAACTTTATTTGGCAACCAGTGGCAGTCTACGAGCAATATATGCCTATCAATACCAAAAGACACAGGTGTTTGTCTTTAGGAAAAAAAAAATGGATATGCCTGGTGGCTATGTGGGAAACAAATGACTTGTCTGCTCACAGAATACCTTTTTCTCTGTGTAAATTTCAGCAATCTATGGGTTACACACATTTAAACATAGAGATAAGTGGTCCTCCGTTGTGTCGAATTGTAAGGTTTATTTTAGGCCTGGACGAAATGCGCAGAGTCACGCTACGCGGGACTCCGCAGAGTGGCAAAAAAACTGTTGCGCTAAGAGGAGTTCCGCGGTTGGACGGAGTTCCTTGTTGCACCTGTTCGCATTGCGTTTTACATGAAATACAATGCAAAGTATGCAATCATTTTCAAAATCACAATCCAACTGCACCACTTGGTTCGCAGGGGAGCGACCATATTGTTTTTCACTCTGTTTGTGGTGCTGGGCCTGTTTTTTTCATCCCTTAATAATCTTTTCAGTACTCCACCCTCCTACTTAATCTACCCCTCATTTTTATTTTTTATATTAGTGTGTCTTTTTGTGCCTGTGTATTTTTATGTTTTTTTCATTTTTTAGTGTTTTTTTCATTTTTATTTTTCTCTGTTCTTCCTTTGGTATTTATTCCTTTCTTTTCCTCATTCAATGGCAGAGCAGGACTGTGCCGGCGAACAGGGGTGTGGCAGCACCAGAGCCCCCCGGACAGGCAGCACCAACCGCCTACCTTGTGGGCCACAGCGCCACCAATGGGTGCAGCTCTGGCCCGCCATTTTGTGAGGAGAAGGGGGCAGCACAGGTTTTCTGCATGCAGCGCCACCTCCCATTCCTGTTGGCAGCTGGTGGCAGGCCTGGAAGTGGTTACCCCCTTCAAGATCGTTGGCTGCGTTGGGCTACGGTGCGCAAGTATGTTCAGGCACCACCCAGGTCCAGCGCACCACCCACTAGCTGATGCACCACTGGGTGGATACCATCGACCATGAGCAGGACCTGCTTGATCTGCTAGGCATGGAGATTCCAGAGGCTCGTTGAGTTTTAACTATATTATTGTGTTTGTGTTCTACACTGCTAACTTTTTTATTTCCTGAATAACATGCTGCTCACATTCAGAGGTAAGTTACATTTAGTTTACATTAAGAATATTATTTATTATGTGATCCAGCTAGAGCTTGACAGGTGCTCTGTGCTACATCATCATTCTAGTAGGCAATCACTTTGGCTGAATATTCAAGAAGCCATTGCAATGCAGACTCTTCTTTCCTCCTGTCACCACAGAGAATTAGTGATATCAGTGAGTTAGCGTTCTCTGTGACTTTCTTTATGTAGCTCGTACAGTCCCAAGCAATTTCACAGCAATGTGTAGTACTAATATGCATCTATGCAATGCAAAAAAGGGAGTCTGAGTTGGTCCATTAAGGGGGTTGAGAGACGCGACTAGAAACAAAGATCATTCATTGCAATTCATTAGTTCCAAATGTAGCTTTCGTTCAGGAAATTTGGAATAGGGATTTTAGGAGTATAGCCAACTCAACAATAATCAATCATACTAGAACCATAGGAGATCTCATTTAAGTTCAGTGTTACTGCATTTGCCTGCCATATATTAATTCTGTGGAGATAAACTATAACACTAATCTAATCTATTTTTTATCTTCTTGATTTCTTACATCAGCACCAAGGGGCAAGAAGAGGGGCACCACAGAGGCCGGTCTAGCAGGAGCTGGGGAGGTACCGACCACCAGCGCCAAAGTTGAGGGCTGTGCTCATCCCAATGAGTCCTATTATTTAATAGTCTTATTCTTTACCTAACTTTGACTTTTGCCCACTATTATACTACTTTGAATTTTACCTTGTTTACTTTTCATACTGCCTCCTTTTTTCCAACTCCCCATATCTAATTTTTGTTTAATTCCTGTTATACATGCATTATCTTTTTTCTGTTTTTCATTGACCATTTTAATTCCACCCCTTCACTGCGCTTCTATGATTCTGAGTAATCATCATAGGCTATAGCTCTGCCCCTCCATTATGCAAAATATTTGGTTGGCCTGACTACCTGGCTTTTTCTAACATTGTGAAGCAAAATGCCCAGAGTGATATTTTTGCTAGAAGATACTACAGTGCTTACTGAACTCTAACAATGTCTTGCGGTAAAAATAAAAGATGATGGATGGAATGCAGAGCAAATCAAACATTCACCCCCAGTCACAAAGATCTGGGTTTAATCCATCGTTTTTTTGCTCACCACGCCACCCCAGTTTGGACCCAGCCATATGCAAATCAGTCTTGACTCTGTTCCTCAAGGTAACAGTCCAGCCCGAACTGCCAAGCAAGGCCCTGCCTGGACCAGAAACAAGCATCCTAGGTCCGGTTTCAGGGTATCACCCTTCATCAGCTAGGCTAGCTTGAATCCAGTGGCGCAGTGAGCACGGGCCACGTCTGGGCATACCCTACCCACTTGGGGCGACAAAGGCAAAAAAAGAACAGATGATGGACGGAATGCAGAGCAAATCAAACATTCACCCCCAGTCACAAAGATATGGGTTTAATCCATTGTTTTTTTGCTTACCACGCCACCCCAGTTTGGACCCAGCCATATGCAAATCAGTCTTGACCCTGTTCCTCATGGGAACAGTCCAGCCCGAACTGTCAAGCCAGGTCCTCCCTGGATTGGAAACAAGCATCCTAGGACCGGTTTCAGGGTATCACCCTTCATCAGCTAGAATAGCTTGAATCCAGTGGTGCAGTGAGCACGGGACCGACGTCTGGGCATACCCTTCCCACTTCGGGTGACAAAGGCAAAAAAGAACAGATGATGGATGGAATGCAGAGCAAATCAAACATTCACCCCCTGTCTGGGTTTAATCCATCGTTTTTTTGCTCATCATGCCACCCCAGGGTCAAGACTGATTTGCATATAGCTGGGTCCAAACTGGAATGGCATGGGTGGCAAAAAAACTATGGATTTAGGCACAGATCTCTGTACTGGGGGTGAATGTTTGACATTGTTCAGCATTCCGTCCATCACTTGTTCTTTTTGCATTTGTTGCCCCACGTGGGAAGTGTATGCCCAGACGTGGGTCCCGTGCTTCCCATGCCACTGGAATCAAGCTAGCCTGGCTGATGAAGGGTGATACCCTGAAACCAGTCCTAGGATGCTTGTTTCCAGTCCAGGGAGGACCTGGCTTGGCAGTTCAGGCTGGACTGTTCCCATGGGAACAGGGTCAAGACTGATTTGCATATACCTGGGTCCAAACTGGAATGGCATGGGTGGCAAAAAAACAATGGATTTATGCCCAGATCTCTGTACTGGGGGTGAATGTTTGGCATTGTTCAGCATTCCGTCCATCACTTGTTCTTTTTACAATGTCTTGCGGTTTCATTATTTTTATTAAAAAATGAAGGGGAGGTGTACTTGGCATCTAAAATTGTTTAATTTTTTCTCGCCACATCGACCACCAGTGGAGCCAGCTTAAGTTCCACTGCAGGAGCAGATGGAGAAGGGGGAGAAACGGCGGCAGGGACGGACGGTGGTAAGTCACATCGCTTTCTTATTGGTAATTACTATTACTCACTAGCTACAAGAGCATCGTTGTGATCGTGACTCAACCCTACTTATTACAGCTACAGCAGTGGTTGGGTTAATTATGGTGCCTTCTATATGCAACTCAGCAAAAGCACACATAATGTACACTAAAAAATAAATGATGGCTTTATGGAAATGGTAAAGAATGGAAGGTTAAAAGAAATGAATGAAAGGAAAGGATGGATGGGTGGATGGAAGGATGCATGGGTGAGTATTGGGGAAATGGGTGAAAGGATGATTGAAAGAAAGGGTGGATAGTGGATACTAAATGGATGGATAATGGATTGTGAATTTTGGTGAAAGACTGGATGAGATGAAGTAAAGTTTAAATCATGGTGGCTATGGGTGAATAGAGTAGGAAGAATGAAAGAATGACTGAATAATTGCTTGGATAGGTAAACAAGGGAGCTCTTCAGTAGAGAGGCATTCTTGGCATGTGCCACAGTTTTATGGCTACGTGAAGTGTTTCCAAAAATATAGTTCATAATTTCCCATAACAGATTTATGATACGCCTCTTGTATTTTGGAACATCCCTTTCAGAAAAAGGAATGAAAGGAAAGAATTGTTTTGTAGCGTGGATGAAGTAGTGTGGCACAGGTGTACTCTTTTGACTTGATAATGTCATTTTGCAGCCTTGCATTACAAGTTAAGTAACAGCTTAGGCAATCAACCAAGGCATGAGCTTCTGGGTTTTTGTTCACACCTCTGAGTGTGAACCTTTGAGGCACCATCTATAGTTGGTCCAGTATCAGATTCAACAACATGATAGCTTGACCCATCGTCCTGTCCTCTTTGCTAACTTATTGTCTGAAAACCTCAAAAGGGAGCAGCAGGCATTTGACTATGCCCCATTTGTCTGCAAAATGGTCATAGCTTTCCCAATTGCTTCCCATTCTTAGAATGACAGTCATTGATCTGTCTGTACTGCTCAAACAGATGTTATAACATAAAGTAGGTTGCGTTCCAACGTGTTGGCCCCTTCTTTACCAGGGCTTTAACTGGTACTCTGTAACCTACCTGAATAATCCACAACTGTTTCTGGGCTTTAAAAGAGTGGCTGAAATGAGTGCAGATTTGACTGCGGGGTGGTCAGTATGTTGCTGACTATGTCTTCATTTTTTAGAAAGTCTTGCACAACCAGGTTAATGCAGTGAGCCAAACACAGGACTCTGAAATAGCCACCATCTGCCAAGGCCTTGACTATGTTACTGCCATTATCCGTGGCAATAAATCCAATTTGGATGCCTCTGGGTCGCAGCCATTCAGCCACCTTTTTATTAAATTTGTCCAAGGTGTTACCAGTTGTGTGTGATTTCTCCATGGCAACCATGGCCACAGTTGCATGCCTCCAAACACTCTTAAAACTTCCTTCAGAGCCATGATCCATAGATAGCTTTTGTTTTACCCCCCCAAAAGAGATCCAGTGTGCAGTGATGCACATGTAATCAGTCACCTGACAACGTGTCCACATGTCTGTCGTCAGGTGGATAGTGTGGACAACACTTAATTGCAAAGCCTGTCCAACCAGTTGAGCACATCATGATGCAGCACTGGAACAGCAACTCTGGCAAAATAAGTTTGACTCAGAACCTTTCATTTCAGGCAGATGGCTGTCACAAACTGAAGAGAAAAAGAGATGAGGTCCAGCGATAACATTTTTGTCAGCTTCCCATTTGTCATTGGGTGGTTGCGGTTGTAGGGCCTCTCCTGCCTAAACATTCCCCTAATTGTAGCCTGGATTTTCTTCTTTTGTGGGGCCACTGACGCAGGTGACTTTTGAGATGTAGATAGTGGTAGACTCAATGTCCATTGTGGTGCAGTCAACGTATGCCGTGGTGTCTCTATCTGACACTGAGTCTTCCTGTGCCATTGTGAGGTCATTGAGGTAGGTGATTTTGGTAAATTGCTAGGGACAGGGCTGCTTTGTGTGTGGATGTCAATCTCTTTTTCCTCACCTTCCAACATGATTTGACCAGTTGTAGCTGATGTTTCCTGGCTTTCCTCACCTTCACCACTGCAACCATGTTCAGCCATTTTTTAAGGTGTTCATCCTATTGGATTGCATGATGTGTTTTCATATGGGTCATCTGGCCTCCTTTACCATATTGGGAACAAGGCTTACCTCGACAAATACTTATGTGGAAAATGGAGCACATCACAATGTTCTCCTCCTGTTTTCTAAACAAGAAAAAGTCCCCAAGAGCTGGAGGTAGATGCGTGTGTCGATTGCCTCTCTGCAGTGCATACTTCTACTGAGGCATGGGTTGCTGCAGTTCTCTGCTTGGGCCCTACAAATATGGGAGCTGGTGGTGCTGCCTGTGCCACATCACTCAGAGCAGGTTGGACAGTAATGTCGGACTCCTCTGTGCCAGCTTCCACAATGATTGGCTCATCATCATCATCCTCCTCATCATCATCCCCTTCCATGATTCTTAGGCTTTCTGGAACTTTTCTTTTCCCTTACCTCTCCTGCGATCTCCTGAACTCTGCCAGGGTCCACTCCATATCCCTATCATCAACATCAGTAGTGGTGCTTGGAGAACAAGATGGAGTTGTACATTTCCTTTTTCTTGATGGGCATCTGGGAGCCACTGATTATGAAAGAGGAGGCGCTTGCTTGGCAGGAAGCTTGTTCTCCTGTTCTGCTACAACTTTGGGAAGATATACTAATGCTGGCTGCAGCTGCTGTCCACTTTGCTCTGTTTCCTGAAACGATTGGGCACTACTTTACGAGAGGGACAAATCCAATTCAACATCACTGCTCGTCGGCTTCACTATGATTGCAGTGGCTGCCTCACTTATGGACATGGTCTTGGGCTTACTTTGGGGTGGTGCAGTTGATGCAGTTATGATACTCCCAGGATCCCGGTGTGACAGGCACACGTCTCCTGAAAATTTGTTGCGGTTGGCACATCACTGGTAGAACGCTGCTTCTTCTCACTGACCACATTCTTGGGAGCAACTTTGTTTGGGGTTATCTTACGCTCCAAGTTGGCAGCGGCACTAAGACGCACAAGCGTAAGAGTTTGGAGGACCGAAGTAACTGTAAGGACTTCTCTTTGGCAGTACTGCGGGTGATGTGAGGTCTCTTCTCTTGTGCACCTCAAAGCAACCAAGCAAGTAAAATCTGAAATTAGTGAAATGTGGTATTGTTGCAGGTTGAAATAGTATAGACAAATGCAATCTTAGTGTGGTTGGTTACTTATTTAATAAATATCAATTTAATCAAACATTGTAAAGTCAAACCATACCACCACACCACAAAATTTCATTTTAAATCAGGCAGCACAACAAGCATAGGTTTTTGCTTTATCTCCTTCTGTTCTAGAGGAGACACCTGGAGTAGTCAGATAGAGGTGCATGAGTAAATGGAAAAATCCTTTAAAAACCCTTTAGCGGCAAGGTGGTCCAGGGGAAATGGAATGATCATTAAAAAAATAATTATGCTGCTGATCTATCTGTATGCGCCACAGGCAGGGTGTACAGGAGGTAATGAAATTATTGTACACCTAAAGAAACTGAATACTGTAGTGCTGCTGAGCGCCTTTTGTGGATGGATAGATGGAGGAATGGATGTGAATGGATGGATGGAGAAAGGCAAAATGCTGAATGAAATAAAATGAAATAAAAAAATTAAAAACATTAAAAAAATCTAAAAAATGTTTTAAAACAAAAATTAAAATGAAAATAAAAAAAACAAGAAATTAAAAAATTAAAACTAAAAAAGAAACTAAAAGAATCAAAATAAAAAATAAACAATTAAAATAAAACATTGAAATGAAACCTAAAGTAAAATATATAAAAAAAAATAGAATAAAAAAAATAAAAATAGAAAAAAATAAAAATTTAAATGTAAACTTTAAATGAACAAATGATCAATAATTAACAATATTTGTATGTAAGCCTATGGCAAAGACACACTGGGTGGATACACAAAATGGCTGACAGCCACACAGTAAAACAACAACCAGGAGCAAGGAGACTTGGCAAACAAAGAAGACAGGCAAAGGAACACTGGCTGCCTGTACAAAATGTCCACCAGCCACATGGTTAAACTACAACAACAAGCAGCAAGCAGGCATGGCAAACAAAGAGCACATCAAAGCCTATGCTAAAGGAACACTGGCTGAATGCATGAAATTGCTGCTAGTCACTTGGTCAAACAGCAACAACAAGGAGCAAGATGGCATGGCAAACAAAGAACACATGCAGGCCATGCAAAGTGACACTGGCTGGATGGAAAAAATGGCTGCCAGCCACATGGTCAAACAGCAACAAGGAGCAAGGAGGCATGGGGAACTTAGAAAGAACAGATGCAAGCCTTTGGCAAAAGAACACTGGCCGCATGTACAAAAATGGCCACCAGTCATATGGTCAAACAACAGAAATAAGGAGCAAGGAGGCATTGGAAACAAAGAAAGAACACATGCAAGCCTTCGGCAAAGGAACACTGGCTGCAATATTGAAATATTGGTGCGTGCCCAAGCAAACATACAACACCCTTATTCAATGGTTTTGGAACTTACTTGTGTGATTTCACAAAAACAAAGCCCTTAAATCTAAAGGTATATCCAGGAGTGTTCCTTCCACATCGAAATCCAAATGAAAAGTGACAAGGAGATGGACAAAGCCCTGGAAGGAGCCTGCTGGACAGGAACAGGGAGCTGACATTTCTGGCGCACTTCCTTCCTGTTTGAAAAAAAATGGCTTATCAATCTAAAAACAACTTGAAGGGTCCATTGGAGAAGAAAATCAACTCAAAAACACTTTTTGACTTGTGCCTGAATTCTGCAGACTCTGCCGGGGTAGCTGATTTCTACACCCGGGCCTAGTTTACTTATGTAAGTTTGTCCAAGTTGCATATTATGGAACCCAAGTCTATTTTTTTTTGGCAACAACCCACAATTTAACAAAATGGAAACTGTTGGGACAGAAAAGTCTCTTGCAGGGTAGTAAATATGAACACATGCTCTGAGTGCCACAGCTGTTGTGTATCTGTCTCACTGGTAACAAATCTGTGGTATGGAGTGAACACAGATCATGCACGTATGCCGTGACCTAGACCTGTCTCATGGACTGCAGTCTCATTAGACCGGTAGGGGTGCACCACATGCTCCACTCATAGCATGGGAGGTTTAACACCCTTACCGGGTGTTGAGTAACACAAGTATAGTGGTGGCAGCATACCATTTTCATAGAGAGTAATATGACCAGACCTTTTTTCCTGTGTCGTGGGAGTAGGACCTACTTGCCAACTCTTTGAAAACTTTGCTGCTATGTGCTCAGTTCAACCTTGGCCTACATCAGGATAGCAAATAACACATATATGTTTGAGTGCACCGCAGTGATGTGTACGTGAGCCAGGGTGTGCTACATTACCTGGAAGAAGGGCATGGATGTTGAAGGGCAGCACGTGAGCAAGAGGTGTATGTGAGCAAGTGAGTGCTACAGCACAAAGATTCAGTGCATGCATGTTTATAGATATCACACTGGAATGCATGTTTGCCAGGAAGTGTTAAAGTACATACTGTATGTAAAGGGCTACAAGACTGCTTGTGTGTAGCACTAAGGATTCGTAAGTGGCTGTGACTGGTACAGTGCACAAAGGCCTGAGGATCCTATATTTGGAACCCCAGGGCTTGCTGGAGAAAACACATGGAGGTGAAGGAGCCCCGCAGACAGATTTGTTGATTTCTGCATTCCTGAGAAATAGGTGGGATACACACTGTGGGAAGGAAGAGCCAGGCTCTTCAATACTCTTTGAAAGGACTCTTTGATTCTGAAAGACTGTTCAAAGGGGCCTGGCAACATCTCAGGAAGGAGATGGGGCATATATGTGAATCAAAAATAGTAGGTCTCTGGCCTTTGAAATCTTTCCATGCTCAGAACCTCCCTATGCCAGGTGAGGGCCATGGTGAAGTGTAGAGCTATTTCGAGATGAGAGACGTTGCTCAGGGCAGTGTCATAATCTGGAAGCAGCCGTCACACTGTGTGCCTGTTACAATTCCCATAAGTCAGGACGGGGCCAAGGTGAAGTGCAAGGGCCAGCGCTCTGAACCATCATGAAACCATGAAGAAGTGGGTTGTGACCCATAAAGTAAAGAGCAATGATGCAACTCCCCAAATATGGGAGTACCCAAGACCTGACAAGGGGCACAGATAGAGACTGACACATGACTGGAGAAACGCCATGGACATCTTTGGCCTCCACAACAGCATCCCAACTTGTGCTCAATTCATAGATGCCACTACGAGAGTGGGTAAGGCTAACTACTGGGCCATCATGCCCTGGGGGTGTTTGCTCTGATTGATGCCCTATGGCATGGGAAATTTTACCTTTGCAAACCCTTCAAAGCTCTTCTAAGAATTGAACTTACCAATAGGGCCTAGCTTGGATGTCACTGCTCATGAAGGGGGAATAACATGATCCATAAAAGGGGAAGTGGGATTCAAAAGCTGACCCAGGTAACGCTAGCATGCCTGCCTTATGAAGACTTTTTATATTGAATGTGATGTTCCATATCGTACTTTGTGTTAGTAGATAAATACTTTTCATAAATGCAAATATTGGACCAAACAGTCATGTATTGGGGTTGCTGGTTATATTCTGGGTTGTGAGCCTTTGTTTGCCCTACACCTACCTTTTCTCTAAGAAGCCTTGGACTGCTTGACCCATGCTAATCATGGGAATTGGGTGCTGAAGAGGTACTGGCCCAATTATTGAGAGCCCATAGTAGCTGACGCTCCGGGATATCAGGGATTAAAAGCCTCAGCTATCAGGTTGGACACAGTAATGCCTCTTTGCATCGTGGTCTTGAAAGTTGCTTTGGGGATCCTTAAATGTTTGGTAGCGCATGACTTTAGTTTAAAGCTAGTGATGTGTTCCTTGGAGAGCGAGGCAAAGATTTCTTCTCTCAAGATTCTGGAGAAAGCAGAGTGGCAGCCTTCAGTCTGAATTACAAGAGTATGCTGGCATTAGTTGAAAACAGGAAACCGAATTGGAGCTTTCAAGAAGATGTAAAAATTGCTGCCCTTTGCACTAAGTTTTATTCCTAGTTTTAAACATTTGGAGGCAGATTTGGGGAACGTGGTGCTGCACCCAGTGCACTCTCCCCTTAGTGTCCCCTACCACCACGATGTGTGTGCCATATTTATGTTGCAGGGTTGGGGCTATAGCGTCATTGTTTTTACGCTATTGATATACTCTGCAAGAGTAGCGCCAAAATGTTGGTGCTACTCCTGCAGAGTAAATAGAGGCCCATTATAAATAATGGTATGTCCCCTTTTAACACCTGATCTGAGCAGGCATTAAAAGTGCCCAAATAATTGGCCCAAGTAAATCTCTTAGATTTCCTTGCTCCATTTTTCGACCCCCCTAATGGGAGAAATGCTCCTCTTGCATGCATTATGCCTGGTGCAGGCATTATGTGGCGCAAGGGTTTAGAAAGTGGCGCAGTGCATGAATTGCACCACTTTGTAAATATGGCACAGGGAAATGGCACTTTAATGTCACCTTAACGCAAAAAAAAGTACGCTATGGAGGTACTTAGGGGCTCTTAAATCTGCTGCGTGGTGCTCTCTAATCCAATGGTCTTCCCTCTAGTAGGTCCATGTCACTCCAAGCTAGACAGGCCTAGGTCAGGATATTCTAGACAAGTGAAGAAAATGTTTTCTGCCTTGAGGGTCCCAAAGCATGGACAACATAAACAACTAGACCTTCAGGAATAGAAGCAACATCACAGACTCCACACCAAGTTCTTTCGGTTGATCAACACCTTGGATTTCTTGGACAAAACAAGGATAGACCTGGGAATAACAGCCACATCTTTCAATAAAATAAGGCTCCATAAAAGCTCACTGCATGTCAACTCCTGTCTCTTACATAAAGCGGTTTGAGAATGCAAGTTAACTATACATCAATTGGAAAAACACTTGATTGCTATCTATCTTGTTTGTGCGATACATACGAAATTGCAAATACATACTTCCAAAATAAGATCATTCAACTTGTGGGGACTATCCTGGCAAACGATTCATAACAACCATGCCAAAATTTAATCCAAATAAGATTCCCTAAGGGTATGTTGCAGCTCACTTGCTAAAATTGTAGCATACCTGGCCAATTGCTCAAATAATTTGCAAACCATAAAATAGTTGTAAAAATATTTGTGAGTGTGAAAATGACAAGTGACAATGTACTAAAAATGCTAATCGATAGGTCTGCAAATAACAAAAATAAAGTGATTTGCTAATTACAAATTACAAACTGAATATTCAAAATATTTAGAAATTGTGAATATACATAAAACCAGCCAAAAACAGAAAATAATGAATTAATCTCTCACGTAGTGATAACAATACACAACCTTCAAAAAGGACACAGACATTCAAAATGGGAGCCCTTCATTCTATGTTATGTGGGATGAGGATGTAAATCACATAGGAAATGATGGGAGAACACGGGAGAAGATTTTAGGCAAATAGCACATCTCTCGTAGAACAGGAGGAGGAGGCAAATTGCTGCTATAGACACTGCAGGCAAGTATTAGGTTTACTGAAAGAGCTGGATCCTTTCCTACGAGAAGACACGCTGCAGTGTTGTGCAAACAAATCAAAGGCAGTCGATCCTCAGCAATCCTCATTTAGTTAAAACACACACACACTCCCTGAAATCAAGACGCTTTACCCTTAGAGTATTCATAGATCCTATGTGTTCCACCTTGGAGCACTTCATATACACCTCTATTGAAGTGAACTTAGAGGTGAGTGGTTATCAAGTGACACTTCACCACACTCCCCATTCTACACCACTGTGCATATTCCTTGCAGCACAGACCATATTAAGTTTGTCTAAATATAAAAGTAGCTGTGCCATTTGTGGCTAGACCCCAGTGCTCAACTTGTAAAATAATGAATGCCTGTACCCCAAGTGCTGCTCAAAAACCAGGCCGGCATGACTAAGGGCCTGATTACGAGTTCAGCGGATGGGATTGCCCATCTGCCAAACTTCTGGCGGGGAGGCTGCCGTCATACTTGCTACCTCCCCATCGGACCCATTACAACTTTCCTGCTGCGTTGACGGGCAAAAACCTTCCATCCGTCAGCCCAGTGGAAAAGTGGCAGCAGCATTGTCACCGGCTCGTAATCGAGCCATCAGCGATGCTGCCGCCCACTGAGGGGACCAGCACCCTCGCAATGCTCACTGTCTGCACAGCAGACAGTGAGCATTGGGAGGGTGCTGGGCAGGGCGATCCCTGCACTGCCCATGCCAAGTGCATGAGCAGTGCAGGGCCCCCTCTGTGGCCCCCTCCACCTGTTCTCTGCCAGCCTTTTAATGCCAGTTAAACACCATGAAAAAGATGGCGGAGAGCCATGTCCTAATCAGCAGGGTGACGCTAACTTCAGCGTCGCTCTGACTTATTCCGGCCACCGTCACTTGTTGGGTTCGGAGATCCCGGCGGAGACGGTGGTAGGTTGGCGGGGCAGCCCGCCAACTACGTAATGTGTTGGTCGGACCGCCACAACTGCAATGGTCTGACAGCCACCGGGAATGTGGCAGTCCGAAGACCACCACACTTGTAATCAGGCACAATATGTCAAGGCGACAAATATGAAGCTGAGGAGTCCTGAATCCACCTCAGGCTTCTTTATTCCTTCGTCAGACACTGCGTGCCCCTATATTTCTCTCTTTAAGGATCCTGCTTTCTTCGTTTGTGACTTTTTTCAGTTTTTCAGTGGCTCCTTCTTTTCCCTTCGGTGTTTTCCCTCTCTTGCTGTCGGAAATGTCCGATGAGGAAAAATAAGTGCCAGTCCTCAAAAAGTAGTGCCAGAGGCCCACACTGGCACCCACCAGCTCAAATTAAGCACTGCTAGACCCCCACAGACTATAGTAACCCCCAGGCAAAACATATATATAACACATCATATTTAGTCTGTGGTTGAGAAAACACTTGGCATAATAAAATGAGATCAGATGCCTGCATAAGAGGGGAGGGGTAATGCTGTAAGTATTTAACTCCTTGCCTGTAATGCTGAATATTTTAATTTGGAAGGATCCTAGTGTCGAAATGAAAGACAACATCTCATATACTGAGCCCACTTCCTCCTCTGCAGACAAGAAAGTGTGTGAGCCCGAAAGGGAAAAGTTTGTTGTGACAATGACAAAAACAGCTACTTAATTTTCATATAACAATTTAGTAAAGTGCTAATATATTCAATACCTAAATATAATTGGCAATCATAATAAAATTATCATTGTAACAATTACACAACAGTTTTAAATAATTTTAAATGTAGTGGGATGGGAGAACTGCTACAAAGTGGCAATTCTTCTGCCACACCTAATTTGCAGCCCCTTGGCATCATTGAGAGCTAGGCAATTCTTGACTGACTGCAGATGAAATCAAATAGGTCAATACAAAGCAGAAATACATTCACCACAGGGTTGACACTGGTTGTTCATTGGGAGTCTACCCCTTTTAGAACGGTCTTTAATTTTTTGAGTTTCCCTTCATGGGTCTGCAATGCCATAGCAGACCTAGGCAGCAAATAATGGACCCAAAAGCAGGGCGGAATCTACCTGCACTTGAAGGCCAATATGTTTGTCACAAGCTTCCACTTTGAAATTACTATCACAAATATGATCATCAGCTATTCCTAAATTATTTCAGAGGATTGGTAAATTTATTTCTGAATCTGCTTGGGTGTGTATATACCGTAAAACTTGTAAGTCTGTTGCTGAAGCTCTGTTGAGGCAAATCTGTTTTTAGACGTGATGGATTTCTGCCACATCTACACACATCTCTATGTAAATTCTCAAAATGATGACTCCGGAAAGGACAATAATCAAATTCCTTGTGCAATGCATTTATTTTCGTGTTAGTCAAACACTTGTCGGATAAATTACTTATCACGCTTTTATAAGGGATGGTCATTGTATGATTTTTTTTTTTCCAACTTACTTGCATTTCCTTACACATAAGGGGTAGGATTTATTATGTTTGCTTTGTTTTTGCCTGAGTTCACATTTGTACTACGGTTTTTACATTTGTTTCCCTCCTAAATGGGTCTTTCAGTCCGAATTTAAGAAAAGCGGCGTTGCTTCCAATGCAGCAACACTTATCTTGCAGCCCCCTGCCCTCCCCTAATGCTACCATGTGTGCACCATATTTATGATACTGTGCACCAAGGCAGTATTAGGAACAATAGTGTAAAAATGTTTTATGCTAATGTGGCACTTTGCTTCACTAGCGTCCAAAATGTTGACGCTAGTAGAGGAAAGTGCAAGAAGGCCCATTGCTTACAATGGGTGGATCCTTTTAATGCCAATGATGGCAAAAATGGTGCAATGAAATCTTGTAGATTTTATTGTGGCATTTTTGCGGGCCTCCTTGTGCCGTACCACCCCCTTTGCATACATTATGTATGGTGCATGCATAATGTGGTGCAAAGTGTTACAAAGTGGAGCAACGCATGCATTGTGTCACTTTGTGACTATGGTGTGGGCAAAGGCTACCGTAGAGCCACTTAGCATCAAAAAAATTACGCTAAAGAGGTGCTAAATTGGTGCAAGGGGCTCTTGAATTTGCCCCTTCGTATCTTAGCACCTGTTATTTTTTCCTATAATTAATCTCTTCACCTCTTCTAAAGAAAAAGCTATACTAAGACTATGCGACAACTACTGTTCCTTAGGGAAGTGAAGTGCCTATTACAGGTGACCCACAAGCTCCATTTTGAAAACTGTTGTATGTATAAGCCCTATATGCTTGAAAGGCAGCATGCAATGTGTAATAATGTTTGTTGATAATATAAAAAAAGAAAGCTGGTTTAAAAGAACAACTTTCCCAAACACAATTTGTATGAAAAACTGTGCTTAGATGAACAAAAACGCATTTTTGTCTACCTTTCAGTCCCTGCAGAAGGAGCTAGGGTCTGTGTATTTGGAGTTGTCTTCTTGACTTAGTTTGCAGCAAGGAATGAAATACATTAAGTTCCTGATTTACATATTGTCCATTTATGGATACTCCGTCAAAACAGCAATGGAATATCCATACCACCAAGACTGTGGTCCGCCCACCAGATTTATATGCAGGCGAATCTTTGGTTTAATCATGGTGGAGACTACTCCGTCTCCCCTGTGATAAAACCCTTGCAATGGCCTTACAGAGTAAGGGCTGTCAGAGGCACATCTCCACCTAATTTATATGGGCGACATTAGAGGTCAGTTTTCACTGCCAATCACCCCTAGGGAAACCTGGGAGGTAATGAGCACAGAAAACTACAGAATGCCCCCTTGCCATGAGATATAGCTCCTATGGCGAGATTAGCTTTTTCTTTTGTATTTTCAAAACCAAAATCCCTCTTTGGGCCTTTCTTTTTGAAAATAAAAAATAAAACAGTTTAATGGACAGCTCCATCATGCTGATGGAGCTGTGCACTAAATTTTAAAAAGCATTGATAGGAACTGCTGTGACAGTGGTTTCTGCCAATGCTTTAGAAATGAATGTCAGTTTGGCGGTCATTTCTAAATTTGGCAGGCAGAGATCTCTTGGCCTTGTCGATGTTACGTCCTCTACCAGGCAAATGGAGATTACTCCTTCCTCTAAATTATAAATTAGGCCCTAAAGCTCCTTGTGTCACACAAGCCCCGTTTCACGGTAAGCTGTGAAAAATGCCCCAAGGGGCATATTTAAGAGCCCCTAGCACTAACTTAGTGGCGCAATTTTTTTACCCTAAGGCGGAGCTATTTTAACCACAGCTTATTTACAAAGGGGCGCAATACGTGCATTGTGCCACTTTGTAAACCCTTGCGTCACATAATGCCTGCACCAGGTATAATGTATGCAATGTGGGTGTTCCCCCTTTAAGGGGACTGAAACAATGGCACAAGGAAATCTGACAGATTTCCTTATGCCATTTTTTTCGCCACTTTTAACACCTACTCAGAGCAGGTGTTAAAAGGGGGTATCTCATTATTTATAATGGGCCCCTATGTACTCTACAGAAGTAGCCCCAAAATTTGGTGCTGCTCCTGTAGAGTATATCAGTCGCGCCAGAAACAATTACGCTATT
Organism: Pleurodeles waltl; assembly: GCF_031143425.1. NCBI lineage: Eukaryota > Metazoa > Chordata > Amphibia > Caudata > Salamandridae > Pleurodeles > Pleurodeles waltl. The sequence continues at coordinate 725,043,142 of NC_090438.1, forward strand.
GCCCCCTACTCAGTGCCATGGTGCGCTGTATTTTAAGGGCCTTATTTATACTTTTTGGTGCAAAACTGCACTAAGGCAGTTTTACCCCAAAAAGTTTTGCACCGGCTTGCACCATTTTTTAGCACCAGCTGGGCACCATATTTATGGAATGGTGCAAGCCGGTGCAAAGGGTAGGCTAGCTTAAAAAAAAATGACGTTAGGCAGTTTTGAGTCAAAATAAATGATTATGACCAGATTAGCATCATTTTTTGACGCTAAGGGACATATTTATACTCTGTTTTCACTGAATTAGCGTAATTTTGTTTTTACTCTAATTCAGTGCAAAACTAACTCCATATTTATACTTTGGTGCTAGACCCGTCTAGCACCAAATTTATGGAGTTAAAGTCATTTTTTGGAAGTGGAAACCTACCTTGCCTTAATGAGATGCAAGGTAGGCGTTCCCGTGCAAAAAAATGACTCTATGGCCTTAACACCATATTTATACTCCCATGTAAAAATGGTGCAAGGGAGGGAGGAGGGGTCAAAAAATGGTGCAAAGCTTGCTTTGCCCCATTTTTTAAGACCAGGGTCAGGGCAGGCGTTAGGGGACCTGTGGCCCTATTTCCATGGTGGAACACCATAGAATAAGCCCAGAGGTGCCCTCCCTAGGCCCTAGGGGCACCCCCACCCACACTAGAGGGACTGCGAGGATGGGGGACCCCATCCCAGGTAAGTACAGGTAAGTGCATTTTATTTTTTAAAGTGCCATATGGGGCCCCGAAATGGGCCCCCATACATGGCACAGGGTGCAATGGCCATGCCCAGGGGACCCCTGTCCTCTGTGCTGGCCACTGGGGTAGTAGGCATGACTCCTGCCTTTTCTAAGGCAAGAGTCATGTGGCATGGTAGGTTTAGCACCATAAAATGACGCTAATCTGGTTAGAGTCATTTTTTTTTACTCTAACCTGCCTAAAGCCATTTTTTGGTGCTAAACCCTCTTCTTCTATACTGCCAGCCCCACCCGACTAAAGTCATTTTTTTAAACTCTAGCCTACCCTGTGCACCGACTTGCACCATTCCATAAATATGGTGCCCGGCTGGTGCACAGAAATGGTGCAAGCCGGTGCTAAACTTTTTGGTGCAAAACTGAGTTAGTGCAGTTTTGCAGCAAAAAGTATAAATAAGGGCCAATATTTTGTAAGTTTGCGCCACTTTTGCGTCATAAAATGACGTTAATGCGGTGCAAAAAAAGTTTAAATCAGGGCCATGGTGCTAGATGGGTCTAGCACCAAAGTATAAATATGGAGTTAGTTTTGCACCGAATTACAGTAAAAAAAAAATTACACTAATTCGGTGCAAACAGAGTATAAATATGTTGCAGAGTATAAATATGCCCCTAAATATGGCGTTAAGGCCATAGAGTCATTTTTTGCACGGGAACGCCTACCTTGCATTTCATTAAGGCAAAGTAGGTCTCCACTTTCAAAAAATGACTTTAACTCCATAAATTTGGTGCTAGAGGGGTCTAGCACCAAAGTATAAATATGGAGTTAGTTTTGCACCGAATTAGAGTTAAAAAAAATGACACTAATTCGGTGCAAACAGAGTATAAATATGCCCCTAAATACGGCACACACATGGTGGTGGTAGAGGGCCCCAAGGGGTGCAAGAAAAGTGATGCTGCACTGTGCAGCACCAATTTCCTCAAATATGGCCCCAAGTTTCTTGAGACTGGCTAAGGCCTCATAATCTAATTTTTAAGAAACTACAGGAACTCTCTCTTTTTTTCTAATCTGTATGAATATGCATAATCACTGCACTAATCCTACTTTTGGTAGAGAACAAAGAAAAGAAGGTCTTTTCACAAGGAAACCTAAACCTCACGCCATGACCTTAGTTTATACACACTTAAGCAAGACCCCAGCTTCAAAAAAGGTACCACGTGACACGAGGGTTAAGCAGTTCATTAAAAAAACATTCATGCCCATTAATGGGTTGATTGCAATGCATTAAAGGGACTCCTTTCTCTACCACTTTTCTTTTCTCCCCTTTTTTGTCACTCAACCTTCATTACTTTTCCTCCTTCAAACCTTTCTCTCAAATGTGATCCACCTACACTCACCTTCTATCTTTCAGTTTACCCTAGCCATCCCTTTTAATATAAATTATGCCCATCACCCACCTCATTGTCTCCTATCTATTCTACTTTCGCTCAATTATGCCCACATTACTCACTGCTTACCTTTCATTAGCAATCCATTTTGTCTCTTTGCTTTCCTTCTCCTCTCACCTCCTACCTCCTTCATCCTATCTCTCTCTTTTCTTCTCCCTTCCTTCGTTTATCATGTCTATTTCCTCCAGTCTCCCCTACACTGATGTATAATCTTTCCTCCACCCCTTCAAAAATCCCCTACTTTCTCTCATCTCTCGTACTCTTTCAGTCCATACCCTACGCTTCTTCCTCTCTCCGTTCTTTTCTCCCCCTCATTTCCATTTCATCTTCGTTATCTCTTTCCCTCCCCATCCCACTAATATCGTCAACTCCCTCTTTCTGTCCTAACCACTTTCTTCCTCTGTCTCCTTCTCTCTCTATAATCCATTTGCCTTGACCATATTCTTCTTCTAACCTATTATCATCTCCCCAGCCCTCACTTTCAACCACATTTCCACTTATCACTGTTACTAAAAAAAATTATCTTTTTATTATTTCTCCTCCTCCTTTGCTACTTCCTTATCCTTTCCTACTTTTACATTCTCACTTCTCAACAATCTGCATCTACCTAACCATGCTTCCCCACATACTTTCTCAGTCCTTTTGACTGCTCCCTTGCTCCCTTGGACCCTATCCTGTGTCCACCATTTGGTCCACCACCCACAATCTGACTCTCCTCTCAATCCACAACTTATTTAGATGCCTATCACCTCTCTTACATCTGACTCTCCCACACTTCTCCAGTAATGTCTCAATTCCCCACTTACCACCAGACACTTCACACTTCACAACTTAAGTCAACCACAGGTGCACTCCATCCAGCTTGCAATCTCTTTTCAAGTCCCTCAACAGTTTAGTGTGACTGTGTTAACATCGCTGTACTTATCAGTGCTAAATCATTCTCTAAAATGGTCTCATTATGCTGCTCATGGAACACTGCACCACAGATGTTTCTTGCTCCTTCGTATAGTTTGGCTTTTTTTCCCCTTCTCCTCTGACCAGTTAATTAGGAACAGTGTGCACTCTCTTCTAGCCTATCACCGACTGCAGCAGGAAAGACTGACATCAAGATGCAAAGCCATGAATCTTCTGTTGAATGCTCCTCACAGATCTGAGTTAACACTGAACTCTCACAAGACCTGGAAATATTATGAGAGCACAAAACACAGGACAACAATCTGCAACTAAGCATGACTAGATAGTCAGACTTATGGAAACATGAGCACTCTGCAGCATGACTTCAATAGATGTGACTTGATGGTGCTTCTTTTCTACTGTAGCACCTTTTCTGAACAGCTAAATCTCCCGCTTGACGTTCCAGCTAAGTGTGTGATTGGTGGGTTTGGGGTCCTAAGTAACCAGGCTAGTGTGTATCTACATGAGAGAGTATATTCTTGAATGAGGGGTTGTAGCTGGTTGGAATATTGGGAATATTGAGTGGTGTCAACAGTGCATTGTGAACAGTGACATTCTCTGCTGGAAGCAAGGCAGTGGCTCCCTCAACTCAGCGGAGTTCTGCATATGCCAGCGAGCCAGATCATGAATCGAGGTCACGGAGCAAGGCACTGCAACCTTTTGGTGGAGGTTGGGGTGGTATTGGCTGGCCGGAGCATACCATCTGAAAGCACTGGCGTGCGTCCAGGGTCATTCCCAGCAATGCAGCGTCCTTGCCCTTTAAAAGGTGCCATGAGGTGGCGAGCAGGTCTCTTATCCCGCTCAACAACATGAAGGACACTTGGAAAGATCCCCCTTCTCAGTACTCCTGCATTGTTTCTGTTTCATTTTATTTGCAGGAATCCAGAACACTCCTCTATGATCTCTGAAACCACAGCTCCCAGCAGGTGCGTCAGGGAGCTGCACAGGTTTGAGAGCTTTCTCACCCAACCTGAGCTGCATTGTTGGTTCCCTGCACTCATTGTCCACTCTGTGGGGTGTTCAAGGGCTGTGGGGGTGAAGGAGGTCCAGGGGGGTCTGGCGTGTGGGGTTTTCTAAGCTCTATAAAGTTTGGAGATTGTACTTTGTTGTACTGGGCTTTTGCTTGCTATCCCTTAAGGTCAGGGGATTTGTTTGTCACTTGGGCCTTTGTGAGCTGAAGTTTTATTGGGTACTTGCTTCAAAAGAATAGTCTGTGAACTTTTTCATTTGTTTGGTCAAGTTGGGGCACATGCTTTGGGCCTTCTCTCAGTGCTTCAGACATTGAAGGGTCTTTTTTCTGTGCTCTGCGTGCTGGGAGTTGATGTGCTGTGGTGGGAACTTTAGGTTTGCGGCAGCTATGCATGTATTTAGCCTAACCTGAAGTGTATTTGGTGCCTGTTTTGGGGGCTTTTGGCTTGTGCTGAATTCCTATAGGCAGGTCACTTGTAGTGCCTTGTTGTGATATTGATTGGGCTGAGTTACAGACTGAGGCAGAGGACTGTGTGCAGCTCAAGTTTTCTCTGGTGCCCTGGGCATTGTTACCTTATAGGTTTGCATCCAGCCTTGACAGCCAGGGGCGAGGTGTGCAAAGGTACGTGGTATGGTTTGTAATCTAGGTCCTGTAGAAGGATGCCGGGTGGCACGAAGAAGGGTTCCAAGCAAGCACGGGCAGATGTTGATATAGAGAGTGCGTGAGATGGATTAAATTGATGAGATTTGGCCCTGTTGCACTCACAGGCCCCAGGAGGCAAACTAGTGAACTGGTGGTGCTGACAGTGAGGCTGAGAAGACCAACGGAGCACCTAGAGTGGCATTCCCTTAGTCATGAAATGGGTAGAAGTCAGGGACCTCGTAGGAAAGAAAGTATGAGTACTGGTTTCCCCCCGCAGGTGGCGTCAGTGGGCAATGCCAGCGATGTGGTTGCGCATGGTGGTGTTTTTGCTGGGATGGTGCCAGCATGAGTGGTAGCATTGATCAAAACTGAAACAATAGAATGGTGATTATGGTTACACCTGTGGGGGCGTTAGTCAGCCTGATTTGGTTGCTAATTTAGCCAGTGTTTTGCCTTGGCTTTCTAAAGTTGGGATGTTGTCTTCTCCTTTAATGGGTGGCCCACTGGCTGGCATTGCTGACGATGATAATGTTGAGAGGGCCAGGAGGTTACTGGCCCACCTGGATGGTTCAGGGGGACAGGAGGTGCCAGCAGAGGTGCAGGCAGACTGCGCTTGTGTGCCAGAGTCCACTGAGGCATTCCACAATAGTCCTGCGGTGCAGGGGACTGCAAGTCCTGGTACCTTGCTCATCAGCTGTGTGTCCCTCACGATGCTAGCAACAGCAGGGACTACACTCCCTCCTCAGGAGGTATGGGGGCATCATTGTCGGGCAGTGGTTAGGGGGATGTGCATTCTTAGCATGATCAGTTGGAAAGACACGTTTCACTGGATGTAAAGGAGAAATTTCAGAAAGGAAGTTATGTTCATATATGCAAATTGATTGTGGATAGGCTTAAAAGGGATGAGGACAAGCAGTGCAAGGAGTGCTCCCATTCTAGGGATTGCATCCATTGGCCTTACAAAAAGAGTGCTGAGAAGGCATTGTTGAACTGGGTAAAATGTTTTATGATTTTCCAAGCAATCATAGTGAAGCGTTTTCCAAGCTTGTGGGCTCAACTGACATGCGATAAGAATTGAATAGTGTGCGCTCATGATGAGTTTGTGGGCTTGTTATGGAGGGACTATGACAAAGAGTTTAGAGGGATTAGGGCCAATAGACCCAAGATGGCTTGGGATTAGATTGATGTGAACACCTAACTATGCTTTATCAAGCCTCAGTGGTGTGAAGCTACCCCCAGTCAGCCCATTGAAGAAGGCACAGGTCAAGCAGCAGGCCGGGAAGCAGTGAGGGAAAGGGGTCATGTTGGTATTTCAATAGAAGATCCTGTACCATTCCTCCTGTGACATGCAAATTCAAGCTTTGCTGTTCCTTCTGCGACCTGCCATCACACTTAGAGGCAAAGGGTTTAAAAAAGGCTAAGGACGGAGGCGCCAAAAATAAGGAGTGATTCCCCCTTCTGATCAAGGCCCTCTCCCTGACTAACTGGCAGGCAATGGTGTCATTTTTCAGTGTCTATATTAAGCCCATAGCAGCACAAGCACTGTATGAAGGTTTTAAAGAGGGTTTTAGAATCCAGGGTGTGTACGTGTCCGATAATGAAAAAATCAACAGTAACTCAGACCTAATCATAGCATCGCTGGGGCTTAGATGCTCAAGGAAAGGAACCTTGAGAGGGTGGCAGGTCCCTTTGATTCTATCCCACCTGAGAACCTTTTCAGTTCCCTCTGGGGGTAGTCTCCAAAACAACAGAGCCTGGATAGTACAAGTTGATTCACAACCTATCAGCACCTAAGGGTTAGTCTCTGAAGAAGCTATTGACAGGTCTTTATGCTCAGTCAAGTGTGCCTGTCTTGATCAAGTGATCAGGATGCTTCAGGAACTTGGGCCTGGGACTCTGCTAGCAAAGTCAGACATGCAATCTGTCGTCTGGTTCCTTCCAGTGCACCCGAATGATTTCCACCTGCTGGGTTTCCAGTTTCAGGGCTCATTTTACTTTGAGAAGTGCGAACCCATGGACTGCCGTTCTCCTGTGTCTATTTCAAGAAATTCAGCACTTTCCTTGAATGGGTGTTCAGGCAGAGATCAGGGTACTGGTGGCTGTTGCGCTACCTGGATGACTTCCTAATTCTGCCCCTCCCGAGCAGGTAGTGTGCAGGGGCCTTACAGTTTTTCAGGTACTGATGGGGATCTTCTGAGTACCCCTGGAGCAGGTGGGCCAGCTACAACTATTGAGTTCATAGGAATTGAGGTGTACTCAGTGGGGGTGTATCTAGCTGCCCCCTGGAGAAAGTTAACGCTTATTTCCAAGCTATGTAGGTATATCTGATGGCTAGGAGGGTGACCGTATATCAGTTGTGGGTGGTGTTTGGGCAGTCAGTTGAATTTCACTCTTCTCATCATTCCCATGGGCTGGACATTTTCCCAGTCAAGTGCACAAGCCATATCTGGCTTGAAGGCGAAGCACCACCATACCAGGTTGTCATGTAAAGTCCACCAAGATATGAGGAGCTGGGAGGCATTTCTGAGGGATTTCAATGGGACAGTAGTGTGGCCCAGCCCAGCCAGGGCCAATGAAAAGATATGATTCTGTGGTCTAGTCCCATATTGTGTACTCAGCGGTGGCCAAAGGAGTGGGTGGAGTTGGGATTGGTGACAAATATTTGCTTTCTCAAACTCTTTCCCATTCTAGTGGCCCTCATGGTTTGGCCAGAGCAGTTCCGCAACCAGTCAGTAATATTCTGTTCAGACAGCATGACTGTGGTGGATGCATTATCCAACAAGCAACAAAGTGCAGGATGATCCTTAGACTGTTGGAAGAGATTATATTACTGTGTTCAAAGTTGAATGTTATTTTTAAATCTAGACATGTGCCTGGATACTTTATCTTGTTTTAAGATGCAGTCCTTCAGGTACCATCACCCAAGAGCAGCAGAGTTCCCTCATCCATTCCCGGAGCAACTGTAGTTTACCAGTCATTGTGGCAGCCAGTTTAGCACCCAGGATGAGGATTGCCTATGAGGGGGCATTTTGTACATATTACACGTTTCGGGGGCACACTGGTGTGGGGGACTGGTTCATTTCTGAGTCAGTCATAGCATTTCTGGGGTCCCTAAGAGATGAGGGACGAACAGTAGTTACCATATAGCTGCTATGCAGTTCTTTGCAAAGATGCTGGGGCACATGGATGGGACAAAAGCTTTCCTGTTCCAGAGGGCATTGAAGCGTTGGCAGCATTGGTAGGGGGTCTAGTCGGATTCTAGGCACCCCATTGACACCGTTAAGCTACCCACTATACCCACTATCATGTCAAACCTGGGGAGCATTTACAGATCACAGGAGAAGGTCTGTCTCTTCAGGGCAGCCTTTGCCCTTGCATTTTATGGGGCACTAAACATAAGGAAGCTAGTGGCCAAAAACAAAAGAGATACAAATGGGGGGTTGCAGTGTGCTGACATTCAGAGGCCAAATGGCTCCCTCGCAATCACTATTACCTGTTCAAATATTGACCAGATGGGTAGAGACAATCACATTCTGCTTCATAGGGCTCCTGTAAATGACTGTTGTCCCCTGGGGAATTTGGAGGCGTTTCTGGCCTACCAATCTGGGGAGACTGTTGGCACCCTGTTTGGTGCATAAAGATGGGATACCACACACTAGTTTTCAGTTCCATAGCATGCTTAGCAGTGCCCTGAGGATATGAGGTTTGGACCCTACTGGGTATGGCTCACATTCCTTTAAAATTGGGGCTGCTACCACTGCAGCAGGCTTTGGGCTAGCAGGGTCAGTAGTGCAAAGAATTGGCAGGTGGCAATCTGACTGCTACAAGCGCTATGTGAGATTGAACCTGTTGTAGGAATCGGCCTCCATTTTCTTTTGTTCTTTTGTATTCTCCTGTTGATGCAGGTGGACGGCATGAGGATTTGAAATACCCACTGGATACTGTAGTGCCTTGTGTCAACGCGGGAGGGAAGGGGGTTAGGGAGGTGTTCGTCCACTCATACATGAGACGTGTAAAGGTTTTCTATTCCACAGATGGCTGTGCAGCAAAGGCATAGGAAGCACAATATCGGCCTACTTTTTGTGTTCAAGGAGGGCTGCATTTGGCCCATTTGAGAACTGCATAGAGCAAACTATTTCCCCAGGGGTATACACGCCTCAGGGATTATTATTGTACATAATAACAATAATAAGCAATGACTTATGTACATAAGGATTATTGTACATAATAATAACAAGCAATGACTAATGTACATAATAACAATTGTAAGCAATAACTTAACAGAAATCAGAAGAAAAGACTTGTTTGATTTGGTAATCCCAGAGATTATTTGGCTTGTGAAGAAGTTTCCTGAAACTGTGACAGCATTGCCAAACAATGTCCCCAGGTTGAATGGCAGAGGTGGTAAGTGGATCAGAGCCATCAATAACTCTCTGTCAAGGGTGAACAACAAGATTAGTAAGTTGTTTAGGTCAGCTAGGTTGTCATCTATACCTCATGGTTGCATCAAGGGCAAGTGTTATTTCATTCAGAATGGGATCTACTTGTCTAAGGAAGGTAATGAACTGTTTCTTGAGAATTTGTTGGCATGGTTAGTTTATCACCAGCTCTATTGTCCAGAGGAAGGGCAGATGGTATGTGAACTATGTTGGCCTGTGTTGGGTGAGCTCATGATTGGTGGGACAGTTTGGGTCCATGTAAGGCATCCTTAAATGACAGCGGCATCATGGAACCCTCCAAGGTGTGCTAGCAGCAAGTCAAAAGGAGATCGCAAGGGTGGGGGCAGTCACTGACACGCGGTCCTTACTTGGTAACTGCTCACACAGGCGTAATAGGCACAAGCTAGTACAGGCCTTTGGGGGGAGGAAGAGGGGTGTAGAGGGTGCCTGAGGTAGGTGTCCTAGGGGGCAGACACGACCCTTGCACAGGAACATCCTGGTATGGGAGGTCAGTGGGTGGGGTCCTCCCATAAGGAGGGCCCCATCTATGTCCATTTTATTGGGCAGGGGATTTTAAGAGGAAGGGACACTGGAATCACTCATATTCTCACTCGAAAAAGTATGTTTTGAATGATGCATAAACAATCTTAGCTGTGTTTAGTTAACTCCTATGTACTAGCATCTCTGTTAAGGCTAGGCCTTAATTTCTGTAGGCGAAACTGAAAAATTGTGGGTTACTGTGCATAAAGTGATGACAGTCTGTTTTGTATATATGTGTAAATAAATGCGTCCAAGTGTCTTTCGACCTCTAGTCCAAAGAACTTGATTGGTTTTCTTGTCAGTGACATGGGTGTTTTGGGGTGGTTGTGGGTGGAGGGTTTGTCCAAGGGAAATCGGTGATTACCTGGCCATATATTCTGGCAAGTCGAAATGGTACTTCAACTATGCGATTGTCTTGTACTTTTATTATAGGTGAACCTTAATGAGCCTTCCATTTTGACCATGTGCTGAACATTGATGACCGAACCTGGTTGATGAATGTGCACCCACTCCCTTGTCTGAATTTGCCCGACCATGTAAGCGTGATTCTAGAATTCAGAGCTCACAGCATGTACGAAAGTTTGCCTAACTTATGACTCTGAGGCACGAGAAGCAATCATAGGGGTCTGGTGATTCGGGGTTCTAATACGTCCAGTCAAGAAATCTGTGCTTGACTTTGTGGTCAGAAGTTCAAGTTCAAGTGGGCCCAATCATCTTCTTGAGGTTACGAAAATGAGATCCATTGAATGAGATATCAACATCTGTTATTCAACACTAAGAAGCCTTAAAGTTTTCATGTCTGCTTTGCATGCAGGTGTTACGTGACTGTGGCACAATTAAGCGGACTTACGCATCAGTCACGAAGGCTTTCAATGTGAAATTGTTATTACTTTACCCTGGAAATTACAGTGTCATTTTCTGCTGACAGAGAATGTGCTCCTTTGGTTTTTTTTTCAGATGATGTTCTTGATGAGTTCTCTGCATGAATCTTTTTCCTGTGTCTCATCACCTTGACTTGATGTTTAGCATGTCGCAGTTTCATTTAAGAGTCTGTGGAATTTGAGCTCTTTCCCTCTACTCCATAGTCCATAATGCTGTCTGTCGTACCAGCTGGGTGTTGTCTTCTGCAGCCACTTATTTTTTTTAGCAATGGGTGTGACTTTGTGGATTCTTTCTTTTGTGAGCCCGCTGCTTCACAAGTGTACGTCTTTATCAGTCGTGCCTACTGCAGCATATTTGCTCTATACTTCGCTAACATATGATTCGGTATTGTATTGTAACATATATATAACCCTTACTACCCATGTAACCACGGGCCCTGAAGTGCTTGGCTGTGTGACTAGTATGCTACACTGTGTAACCGGTGTGTGGTTGGAAAGGAGATGCCTTTTTACACTAAGGGGCATATTTATACTCAGTTTGCGCCGAATTTGCGTCGTTTTTTTCGACGCAAATTCGACGCAAAACTAACTCCATATTTATACTTTGGCGTTAGACGCGTCTAGCGCCAAAGTTCATGGAGTTAGCGTCATTTTTTGGCGTGAACACCTTACTTGCGTTAATGAGATGCAAGGTAGGCGTTCCCGTCTTAAAAAATGACTCCCAGGCATGTGCGTGGTATTTATACTCCCGGGCAAAAATGACGCCCGGGAGTGGGCGGGGCAAAAAACCCCGCATTTGCGCCTCTTTTTAACGCCTGGGTCAGGGCAGGCGTTAAGGGACCTGTGGGCTCAGAATGAGCCCAGAGGTGCCCTCCCCTGCCCCCAGGGACACCCCCTGCCACCCTTGCCCACCCCAGGAGGACACCCAAGGATGGAGGGACCCATCCCAGGGAAGAAAAGGTAAGTTGTGGTAAGTATTTTTTTTAATTTTTTATTGTGGCATAGGGGGGCCTGATTTGTGCCCCCCTACATGCCACTATGCCCAATGACCATGCCCAGGGGACAGAAGTCCCCTGGGCATGGCCATTGGGCAAGGGGGCATGACTCCTGTCTTTGCTAAGACAGGAGTCATGTTAATGGCTTCTGGGCGCCAAAAAAAAATGGCGCAAATCGGGTTAAGACGATTTTTTTGCCTCAGCCTGACTTGCCCCATTTTTGGACGCCCAAACGCCTTTTTTCCCTACGCCGGCGCTGCCTGGTGTACGTAGTTTTTTTTCACGCACACCAGGCAGCGCCGGTCGGCTAACGCCGGCTAACGCCATTCAATAAACTGTAAATTATGTTCCTTATGTTGAATGTTTCAGTTTAGCGATTTTAAATGGTGGTGGGTAAGGTTGATTCGTTTGGCTAATTTTGCAAGAGATTATAGTGTTTTTTTTTTGTACTGTGTCTGGTTGGTCTAGTCTCCAATCTTAATAGTTTCCTATTACGCTTTCGCGCGATTGAACTAGTCATGTTCACATCGGTGCTTTTTTGCACTATTCGCAGAAGTGCATCAGGCATTGGTGTGTACTCACCGGGAAGCATGGTCACATTGCACACACAAAAATATTAGCTAGGGCAGTTTCTATGTAGCGGCCATGGAAACGGAATGCTAATTATGCTGCTACCGACAAAGTAGAAGTTTTTCAGAAATATGTAGGGATGCCCTTCCGATACTTACCTAAGCATGTAAATTACACCTGTTCGTGTTATGGTATAAAAAGGGTAGGAATAGAGGGCATTCTTGCCAACCAGTCCTTTTGTTTTCAGTATGTAAGTAATAAGGGATTCCATTTAGGAAATTTCTTTTTTACAGGAAGGGCATTTGAAATCAACATTTTTACTACTCAAGGCTGAAACGAGGAAAACTTGATCACACAAAGTCACATACTGAACTTGAATGACGTTAATATACACATGTACATTAAATCATGCCAAGATAAGAAATCAGTAGCACAAAATATGCTAAAACCGCAAAAACTGTAGTAAAGAATGCTGCCTTTGTCAATCTGGTTCTCGGAATTCTTAATGGATGTAATTTAAACTAACGAATTTAATTGCTTAATACTAGGCATTTGAACAACTGGTAAAATATCTATTTCAGCAATTTGGTTGGAAAAGCGTCAGGAAAAGGAGACAATAACTTACACAAAAAAAACACGGTCCTAACTATAACTACCTAGTGGGGGCCGCCACTAGGGAATATACATATGTGTGAGTGTGTGCATATACATATACATCTTCACAACATTTTCCCCAAAAAGTTCCCCAGTGATTCTTGTTGTGCATGGAAAGTTTTGGGGTGATCCATTAAGTGGGAGCTGAGAAAAAGGGGGGGGTCAAAAAAGATGTTTCCCATGTTAATTCCCATAGGACCTTTAGACATGACTACCGCCCAAACCGTTCAACAGAATGACATCAAATTTGGCAGAAAGCTAGGTTTCGGTACGCAGATTGTGCTTTTGCTTCTTTGGTTTAAATCCATTCAGTAGTTTTTGAGAAATTAAAGGGGGAAAAGAATGTAGACATCTCTGTCCGCAGCTACTTTGTGAGTATTTTGTGAATATTTCATGAAAATTCGTAAAGTTTCATGAATGCGCACGTAAAAGGTAGCACTGTAATTGGCTGACCGCAACCTAACTAGAAAGTTGCAGCCACCATTTTATTTCATAGGACATGGTCCACAGGGGTGAAAACCCTAAATGAAAGTGGCATTAGGGGTCAGGGTGAAGATACCCTGACCCCAGGGTTGTGATATAGGTGTGTTTTAGTGGCAAATTAAGGGTTACAATAATTTTGCATCACCATGCATGATATTCATGAAAATTCATGAATGTTCACGAATTTTCACAAATTATTTGCAAAATATTTGAAAGAAACACGAAACACATTCATACACTATTTAACTCATTCATACATTCACTCATAGACTCATGCGGCCACTCACACACCAACTCAGACACTCATGCGCCCACTCAGACCCACTCATAGACACACACACACTTTCAGACCCACTCAGACACTCACACACCCACTCACAGATACACTGAGAGAGACAGGCCCTGTGGCCAACCTGCGCTGCGCACGGCCAAAGACTGTGCGTGGCGTGGGTTTGGGAGGTTATAAGGGCTTGGCTGCAAGGACTGGCTACAGGCCAGGCCTTGCGACCAATCCCTGCCTCGCAAGCCTTTGGGCTGGAATAACGTATGGTAATTAAAATTACTTTATGTTAAAAAACTGGGAAATTCACTGAATAAAACAAAGGTTACATGGACATTATAGTTAGGTTCTGAATGTACTCGTACAAAACCATAGAAATTCAGCAGTTATAGCTAGAGTTATTACAAGTAACTATAACTCGTGCCCTAAGGTAACTATAACCTGTGCCCTTGTCATGAATAGTTTTCTTATCAATAGTTTTATTGTAAATGTTGCAGTGATAATATCAAAGATGCCATATAATATCTCATCAGTGATGTAATAAGTGGAGTAATTAGCTGTGCAATGCAAAGGCATGAGTTATAGATACCTTAGGGTGCAAGTTATAGTTACTTGAAAGAACGCTAATATGAAATTATGCATATATATATATATATATATATATATATATATATATATATATATATATATATATATATATATTCATATTCACCGGCTAAAACAAAGGTTACAGGGACGATATAGTTAGGAAATAGAATTTTTAAAAAACATAGAAATTCACTGACAAAACCAAAGGTTAAAGGGCCGTTATAGTTAGTATCACATTTTAAATGTACAAAACCATAGAAATTTACTTGTAATCATTAGAGTTATCTCAAGTAACCATAACTTGTGCTCTAAGGTAACGATAACTCGCGCCCGCACCATGCACAGTTTTTCATCAAAGATTTAACTGCAATATTACGTTTTTATTATTAATGATGTTATAAAAATTTAATGAGTGCAGTAATTTGTGAAGTAATTAGCAGTGCACGGGGAGGGCATGATTAACCCTGTAACTTTTGTTTAAAAAAAAATTAATTTCTATGTTTTTTTAAATTGTATTTGCTAACTATAATGTCCCAGTAACCTTTGTTTTTTCAGTGAATTTCTATGTTTTTTTGATGCAAAATATTTTCATTTCTGTTTGTTAATCCAACCACTACCGTGCATGGCCTTCAGCAGAAGGCCCCCACAGTCCCAGCCAGCTCCCCTCATCCTGTGGGAGCAGGCATTTTTATCACAGAGAGGAAGCTGCTTAACATGCTCCCTCTCTGTGAGATCAATGGTTTCCTCTTTTTCCCTGCTTCCATCTCTCCTTGCAGTGAAACAGATAAAACCTGCCAGCAAGTGAGAGCTGTTTGACAGCTCACACTTGCTGTGAGCAGAGTGTTTGCTCTGACTTGGTTGGAGATGTCAAAGCTCCTGTCAAGTCAGAGTGAACAGAATTCTCCTGGGGAAGGACACCTTGGGACAATCCCAGAGCTCGTGCTGGCTGTCCCCAGGGCATCTATGACTCCTCAAGAGGGAGTGTGGGACCCCCTCCCCTGCAACTTAAACAGCCCTGGGTAGGCAGTGGTCTCTGGGAGTCCATGGCAGACCCCTTTGATTCTTTAAATTCAGCCCGGGGAGGTGGTGGTCCCTGGGGATCTGGGAGGGGCGGGGCGAGCAGCCCCAGGCATACAATTCTATTTTTGCCCCAGGGAGATGGCGGTCCCCAGGGCTGTGAGCAGGCCACCTGGTCCCCTGCATACCATTTTCTCTTTTCCCCAGGGAGGCGGTAGTCCCCAGGGCTGCGGGGGGCTGTGGAGGGCTGCATGGCCCCCTGCATACATTTCAAAATTTCCCCTTGGGAGGTGGCAGCTCCAGGGGCCTCAGGGGGTGTAGTGTGCCCCCACATACAATTCTATCTTTTCTCTGGGGAGGTGATGGTGCCTGGGGCAATGGGAGGCTGCCTGGGCCCCCTGCATACAATTCTATCTTTGCGCTGGGGAAGTGGCAGTCCCTGGAGCTCTAGGGAAGGCCATAGCCCCTCCCCCATGTAAAAACATTGTTTTGTCCTGGGGAGGTGGCGGTCCAGTTCCCTGGAATATTACAAGCCATAGAGAGGGGCACCATGCAACCCCCTCCTTTTACAATGCCCCTGGTACCTAGCCTACCCAAGGGCTGTTTACAAAACAAGCGCAGAAGAATGCTCTTAAAAAAAAAAGAAATTGACTGGATCCGTGGATTATTTGTGATTCTTGGTGAACATTTTTTAAAAATGCTTTATTGCTTTGGGACGGCCCTCTGGAACCCCAGCACTAGAGCTAAGGGGTCAGGGTGTCCTTACCCTGGCCCCTTTTCTTCTTATCTATCTTTTTTGTGGGACTCAGCTGAAGGTGAGTCCCAAGATGGCTGTCAACACTTCCTTGTTGAAGTGTTGGCAGCCAATCAGATCTCAGCACGCGATCGGGACGGTTCGCAGAACCTTTTTCTTTCCTATATAAACAAAGTTTTTTTTTTTTTTATTTCTAAAAATACTAATGAGTGGATTTACACAAAAGAAAAGGGCACTTTCTGGATCAAGAGCTACCTTCCTGCCAACGTTGGTGTAAATCAGTACTGTGGTTTGGCAGCAATTACTGTTCAAAAGACCAAAGGAAAAATGCATGGGGAAAAAGCTTTTTGTGCCCCCCCTTTTTCTATGCCCCTGCTTGACGGATCACCCCAAAATGTTCCAGACGGCAGCTGACGTGAGCATCAAATGTTTTGGGAAAACGTTGTGAAGATTCATTAAATGGCGCCAAAGTTATTAGCAAAGCAAAAAAAAAAACTTTTTCTATAGAAACTGGGTCCTAACTATAACTAGCTACTATATATATATATTTCCTAATGGCAGTTGCCAGTAGGTAGTTGTAGTTAGGACCTAGTTTCCATAGGAAAAGCATTTTTTATTTTGCGAATAACATTAACTTTGACACCAGTCGAAGAATCTTCACTAAATTTTCAAAATTAGTATGCCACTCACTTAAACTACTTTTTTGAACGTTTCAGGGTGATTCATCAAGAAGGGGCTGAGAAAAAGGGGGGATCCCAAAATACTGTTTCCCCAGGCATTTTTCCATTGGGTCTTTGGACTACAGCCTGAACCACTGAACGGAATTACACCATATTTGAATCAATTTGTACTTAACTCCAATCTACCCCACTCCATTCTATGTTATTCCACTTAATGCCACTCTACTCTATGCCACTCCACTGTACGGTATTGCACTGTATGCTACTCCACTGTAAGGTACTCCATTCTACACCACTCCTCTCTACCCAGCTCCACTCCTTGCACACTCCACTATGCTCTGCTCAATGGCACTCCACTCCACTCAACACCAGTCTTTGCTCCACTACTGTAACACACTGTATTCCACTGTACAACAATGTACTCCTCTGTACGGCACTGTATAACACTATACAGCACTCTTACTTTACTGTAGGTCACTTTACAACACTCTACTCCACCCTATGACACTCTATGCAACTTCCTCTATGCTGCTCCACGTCAGTTAATGTACTCTATTCTATGAGACATTATCCCACTGTACTCCACTGTGCTCCATTGTACTCCACTACTGCACTCTACAACACCCACTGTTTGCTGCTCTATGCCACTCTATGCCACTCCACTCTACAGCAGTCTATACCACACCACTCTACCATGGTGTACCACACTCAACTCTACTACACTCCAATTCACTGTACAACATTTTAATCCACTCTGTGACACTTTACTCTACTCCACTCTATGACACTTCACAACATTCGTTGTCGGGAGGCGGTCTCCGAGGGTAGGTCCGAATACAGGACCAGTGACTGAAAATTGTCACCATGAGTCCTAGAGACGCCTTACCCATGGAACCTGTTCTCGAGTAGGGGGTGGGTACCTGTACTACCAGTCAACTTAAGTAAGTGACCGGTTTCCATGTATTTTTAAAGAGGTCTGTTTACTTAGTTACGTAGGTCCTGATGAAGCGTCAGTGGATCTGTATAGACCAATAGACGCGAAACATGTAGACCATAACATAGAGGTGCCTTATAATTTTAGGTCTCTCTAATATATTTATTTTTTGAAAGCTGTATGAGCATAATCCTCAACCTTACTTTCAATTGTTTTTAACCTTGGTCTTCATCCTTGTTACATTTGACCGATTAAATGATGAAGTTTATGGATGAATAACCAATTTTAAATCTTCTTTTTTCCTCTTTTTTGTCTTTGACGGTGACTTATAGCACCCTTGTTTTGCACTATTGAATTTTTTAGTCACCATCTCAGAATTCGGCTGAGAGCCCCCATTCCGGGGTGCCCACTAGGCATTGCAGCGCCAGCCTAGTGAGGAGCGATTCCCGATGATGATGATGCTAGTCGTCCAGAGTGATGCTTGAGGGCTCTTGCTCCTGAGATTATAGGTCTTCCCTGTTTTCAATTTCTCCTTTTTTCTACTTTTGGAACAGTGTACCTGTATATAGTTACTATTAGAGGGAGATTGTACACTGGACCAGCAACACTCCCAGTCCCTCCTTTTGTGTTAGCACTTCACAACATTCTACAGCACACCAGCCCACGCTACTGCACCACACACCACTCCACTGTACAATGTTCTACTCCACTGTATACTACGCCACTCCCCTCTACTCAACTCCGTACCACTGTACTGTAGAGCACGCAACTCCACTCTTTGCAACACCACTCCACTGGACTTCATTACACTTTACTCCACAGCACAATACTTTACCGAACTCTATCACACTGTAAAAAACGACGTACCCTACTGTAGCACACTCTACTCCACTTTATGCAACTCCACTCTTCAACACTCTACTACACTCTGTGCCACTTAACACTGTACTCCACCCTAACCCCCTACACTGCACTTTACTGCCCTCTACTCTGTTCTATGCCTCATTACCCCAGTCTATAACACTCTACTCCACTTTTCATCACTTACAAAAATTCTACAATATAGCAGTCTACTT
The DNA here is from genome assembly GCF_031143425.1 of Pleurodeles waltl. Lineage (NCBI taxonomy): Eukaryota > Metazoa > Chordata > Amphibia > Caudata > Salamandridae > Pleurodeles > Pleurodeles waltl. The sequence goes on from NC_090438.1 coordinate 725,061,754, forward strand.
GATTGTATTGACTGAAATGTATAACAATTTACTCAACTCTACACTATGCCTGTCTACTCCAGTGCACTCCATGCCACTGCACTTTAAAATATGCCACTAACCATAGAACAATGACTCCATTGTATGCTAGGCCACTCCACTGTACTCCACTACACATCACTCTACTCAACACTACTCTATTCCACTCCACTCTACACCACTCCACTCCACTGTACCCCACTTCACTGTACACCACTTCACTCTACTCCACTGTACACCACTCCACTGTACGCCACTCGACTGCATCACATTCCACTCCACTCCACTCCATTCTATTCCACTCTATGTCACTATCCTCAACCACAGTGCACTGTGCAACACTCTCCTCCACTCTATTGTACCACACTCCACTTGATGACACTCCACTCAATGGCAACCAACTCCAAGTTTTAAAACACATTTTATTAAATGTAAAAATTGATATTCAATGAAAAACCCAAAGGTTAATTCTGTTACAGTTAGTTAAACTTTGTTTATTCTTTCTATAGAAACCAAACTTAAAATACACAAACATTACAATTTCTTCAGTTATAGTTATAACTTAAATTTATAATTTTCACACCACCTTTATATTAATATCACTATATTTATTCTTTGCCTACAAACCAAACTTAAACTACACAAAAATGTAAATATCAAAACGTAGACCTATAATGTACAATTTATACAACACCTTTAAATTATTATAACCAGCGCACACCTCCGCGCACAGTGTATTCAGCTTGGTAGCCACATTACATTAACTATAACTCGAACCTTATCCACGCTCTGCTTATATCTTTTTATAGTATCTCACTTATATCATGTAAAATGATATTATTTACAAGATCAGTTATGACATCACAAATCAAATATTTTGTGAGAAAACAATGCATGGTAGAGTGATGAGTTATAGTTAGTATAGTGTGGCTACTGAGTTGAATACACTGGGTATGGAGGTGCATGTGTTTTAATAATTTGAAGGTGTTGCATAAATTATGAATTAAAGGAATAAAAATAGGTTTAGAATTGTATATGCATAGAAACAATTTTAAACTTTACCTTTTATTATATATATATATATATATATACATATATATATATATATATATATACATTCACATACGTATGTGTGTGTGTGTGTGTGCACGCATGTGTGTCAATAGAAGGATGGGCAAAGATAGAGCTATCTACAACGTGCCACCTGATTGGATTAATAAAATCTTTTTTTTAAAACAGGCAGTGTAATAAGAAGAGGACATAAGACAAAATAAAATTTTCTCCAATAGCACCACTGAAATGCCCTTCAGGTTTGCCCAGAACCTTTCACAAAATGGATGGAAAGTGGGGAGCTGAAGCTTAAACATCTCAATAAAAAAATGACAGGAAAAGGAAAAGATTAAAGGTTTACAAACATGGGTGAAATAATTCCACTTCAACCCTCTGGCTGAAATCCAATATATTGAACTGTGTTGCCTTATTATGAAGAAGAATGTTTGCGGAGGGAAGGTGAAAACACATCTAAATCTGCTTTGTGCATGGTCCAAAATAAGAACAAAAATATAAAAGTATATATAGTTTTCTGAATGTGGTGAACCATAGGATTTGAATGTGCTGGACATGGATATTTTCAATCTTTATGCCATGTATAAAAGGAGTTGTAGATCACAATGTGAAAACAAAATATTTGCTTTAAGTGCGATATTTGAAATGATATAACAAGACAATATGAAGTCCTGAAATCAGCGTGAGTGCGTTGCATTTATGGCACTTCCTGGATAAAAAAAAATGTTAGAAACAAACAGATTCTTTAAAAAAGCCCGCCTTCCAAATCCCCAAACATGTAAACAAAACCTAAGGTTAGCGTGATGGACATAGCATCAGTCAATTCCCACTCTGCTTCCAAATATATATTTGCATTTCACAACCTACTGGAGAAAGAGGAACATCACACCCCCGAGCTGGCAGAGATTTGCTTTTCTGTTATAAATGTATTCATATTCAATTAACTCTTTCAGATGGGCTACAAAATCCTCCATGAAAACGAAACTCTAGAGCAGTAATGTGGCAAGTGGCAGTGATTCATGCAATGGGTCTATGCAAAAATCACAGTGTTCCAGTTAGCTACTTGCAAATGCTTGATAACTCCATACTAAACTACTTCAATCCCCTTCTTTCTCCGAGTTGCATTCCTTAATGACAGGATACAAGCCACATCTTTCCAGAGGCATTTCTAAATATGGCCTTGTTTCTGGAAAACCATTGCCAGTTTGTGTGCGTAATGAGCAATTTCAGTCTATAGGTGTTTTCACCTGGTAACAACCAAGCTGCAGAGTTATTTGTAAATTACCTATACATGGCGTTCTTGCTCTGCTAATTCCACCCACCACCAATAACATTATACATACAAAGAATCTACGAGAAATCTGACGCATCGGCTCAGATGCGTTACATTTCTTGTGCTGCCCTACAGCCCACTAATGATGCCATGGATGCAGTGTTTACAATACAGAGCTCCAAGGTGCATGTTTCCACAGATGCATCAGAAATTCTTCCACATCTATGGTGCTAAACTCACGCATTGCTGGACTAGCATCCAAAAAATGATGCTACTCCAACAGTGCCTGGAGGCCCCCATTGAGAAAAGCCCTGTGTCACTTTTACGCCTGCTTTGAGCAGGCGGTAACATTCTGAAGCAGTGAAGTCACAGAATGACACAAAGAAATGTAAATTTCACTGTGTCAGTTCTGATTGGCTTTTCCAGTAGGAGCGCCTACCTTAAATACATTCCACCTGGCACTGGCATCATGTGACATAAAGTTTTACAAACTGACGCATTGGGCCCACTGCGTCCGTTTGTAAATGTGGAGCAGTGTAGACCACTGCTAGAGCCACCATTGCATAAAAAAAATGTACAACAGTGCTGCAAAGGCCTTGTAAATGAGACCCCGAGTTTTTACACAGGATATTGAGATAGTCAAATCGGAAATCAACCCCTAAACGTAGTTGTTTTATCTCATTTGATCTAACCAGAGCAAAGGAAATAAAAGCTTTTAACTAAAGTTCACAAAAATTAGTAATTGTAAAAAGTAACTTCAAATGAGAATTACAGTACCTATGGTTCCCTATACTTGCCCTTTTTCCAATAACCTATGGATGTTGGATATAATATTATGAATAGACCTAGGCCTTTGTCTTATTTCTAGTCTGGATAGTGGGGGTTATTGCTGGGTTACTCATGTGATAGGATTGCCTTGAATATATGGAATGGAGGAAAAAAAAATTGGGATGACTTTTTGGCATATTACACAGTCTTGTTTCTTCAGGACAGTCAGCCAGCTACTCCCTTCCGGAATGACACCAGAATATAGGGGGTCATTACAACCCTGGCGGACGGTGTTAAAGCGGTGGTAAGACCGCCAACAGGCCGGCGGTAAAAAATGTGGAATTACGACCGTGGCGGAAACGGCCAACAAAGACAGACACTTTAACACTCCGACCGCCACGGCGGTACAGACAAAAAAGCGGCGGTAACGCCAACAGACAGGCGGGAGACAATGTACCGCCCACAGTATCACAACCTACCAATCCGCCACCTTTTCCGGGGCGGATTCACAGCGGATAAAAACACGGCAGAAACAGCCATTTCAAAGGGAAACCGCTCACCTCTACACACCCCACGAGGAAGGAGGGCACCATGGAGCCAGAACTCCATATCCTGCCAGCGCTAGTCTTCCTGCTCCTATACGAGGATCATCAACGCCGGCGGCGAAGACCACGGTGAGTACTGCACCTACGACATAGGGGAGGGGGGAGGCAAAAACACAGGGACACACACAGCCAACATCCCAACCCCCACCCCGACCCTCACCCACTACAACACACACACCAATGCATATCTATACATTACAGTAACACCCCCTAAACCCCCCGGAAGAATGCAAAGACAAAAGGAAATGAGTTGAACCATTGTAATATATCAAAATACAGGAAGCAAATATATATATACACAATAAACAAAATATACACCATGATTAGTAGTGCAGGTATTGCACCATTCATAGTCTGTGGACCACTGGGCCCAAAATGCATGGGCGAGGCCCACACTCAATACCCAATCAAAACGGAGAGAACACTGCAGGGGCATCAGATCGAAATACAACAGGCACCTCAGGGGGAAGGGAAAGGGGGGCACCTCAGCCGGATGAGTGCACCACGCCAGATCCACGAGGGGGCTCCATACCCGTTGATGTTTCCTGGGGAGTGCAAAGCCACAGTCTCTCAAGTCTCTACAGTGGGTGGTTTGCCCACTGTTCAATCCTGGGGAGTGCAAAGCCACAGTCTCTCAAGTATCTACAGTGGGTGGGTTGCCCACTGCTATATCCTGGGGAGTGCAAAGCCACAGTCTCTCAAGTCTCTACAGTGGGTGGGTTGCCCACTGCTTTATCCTGGGGAGTGCAAAGCCACAGTCTCTCAAGTCTCTACAGTGGGTGGGTTGCCCACTGCTTTATCCTGGGGAGTGCAAAGCCACAGTCTCTCAAGTGGATGCCTTTCTCCACTGGTTCTGGAGGGGGACTGGTGCCCAGAGTGCTTCATCCTGCCAAGGACAGACGGAGTGGATGCTGTTCTCCACTGGTTCTGGAGGGGGACTGGTGCCCAGAGTGCTTCATCCTGCCAAGGACAGATGGAGTGGATGCTGTTCTCCATTGGTTCTTGAGGGGGACTGGTGCCCAGAGTGCAGCACACACCCCGTGACGTTCCCAGTTGCGTCACTGCCCCTGCCGCAAATGGGCTAGCGGTGCATTCCATGGCGGTCTTTGCCCTGTTCAGCGGTCCTTGGCCTGTTCAGCGGTGCTTGAGTTGCCAGTGTCAGACCTGTTCAGCGGTGCATTCCATGGCGGTCTTTGCCCTGTTCAGCGGTGCTTGAGTTGCCAGTGTCAGACCTGTTCAGCGGTGCATTCCATGGCGGTCTTTGCCCTGTTCAGCGGTCCTTGGCCTGTTCAGCGGTGCTTGAGTTGCCAGTGTCAGACCTGTTCAGCGTGTATTCCATGGTGGTCTTTGCCCTGTTCAGCGGTCCTTGGCCTGTTCAGCGGTCCTTGGCAAGGCGGTCCTTCAATGCCCAGCAGGCCTGTGGCTGGCGGTCCTTCATGGGTCAGCTGGGCTGTGGCTGGCGGTGGCTTCCTGGGCAGTGACTCTGGCAGTGGCCTCCTGGCCAATGACGATGGGGCTGGCGGTGGCCTCCTGGGCAGTGACGATGGGGCTGGCGGGGGCCTCCTGGGCAGTGACTCTGGGGCTGGTGGGGGCCTCCTGGGCAGTGACTCTGGGGCTGGCGGGGGCCTCCTGGGCAGTGACGATGGGGCTGGCGGGGGCCTCCTGGGCAGTGACTCTGGGGCTGGCGGGGCCCTCCTGGGCAGTGACTCTGGTGGTGGCCTCCTGGCCAGTGACGATGGGGCTGGCGGTGGCCTCCTGGGCAGCGGGGATGATGGCGGTCTTCTCCGCCGTGCTGCTCCTCCCAGACTTTGGAGATTTCTTCTGCCTCTTCCCCACCTTGGGAGGAGTCACAGCTGAGTGGGGGGGACTGGCTGTGCTGTGGCTCCATGCCACACTGGCTGGCCTGGTGGCCGGTGCACTCCACATTCCTGTAACAACAGGCACCACTGGTCCCGGAGATTTTTTGGCTGAGGTGCTAGTACGGGACCTATGAGTTGGAGGGGGGGGGGGGTTGGGGGTGAAATAGGTTAAGGCTGGACAGGAAAAGTTTTTGGGAGACACTAGGACGGGTAGCTGGAGGGGGTTTGGGAGTGGAGGAAGAGGTGATGGTTGTTGGAGGAGTAACTTTTGTGGATTTGGGTGCAGGTGCATGGGCTGGAGGCTGTTGTGAGGTGGATGGCTGTTGGGTGGGTGTGTGCCTGTGTTTGTGAATCTTCGGAGGGGGCGTCACAGACACACTGGGAGAGGACACAGGGGACGTGGAAATGGTAGTGGGGGTGGTGACTGCACGTGAGCGGGGTTTGGTGGTGGGTGTGCTGGTGCAGGACGTAGTGGCTGTAGTGGCAGTGCATGCAGGTGTGAGTGTAGACGAGACTGGGAGGGAGGAGGGAGACGAAGAGGAGGGGGACACAGTGGAGGCAGTGGATGTTGGTGTGACTGTATGTGTGTGATGCTTGCGTGAGTGCCTGTGGGATGTGTGGTGCTTATGTTTGCCTGAGCTTCCCTTGTGTGGTAAGGTGTGTGCAGGCTGGTCTGATGGTGTGCTTGGGATAGGCTGGGGTACAGGGGATTGGGTCTGGGTGAAGGAAGTTGGAGGGGGGAGGCTAGACACAGGGACAATGGCTGCCATCAGTGCTGAGGCCAGAGTTTGCAGGGTTCGATGAAAGGCAGCCTGACCAGAATGAATGCCCTCCAGGAATGCATTTGTGTGTTGCAATTCCCTTTCTACACCCTGGATGGCATTCAAAATGGTAGACTGCCCAACAGTGAGGAACCTGAGGAGGTCAATGGCCTCCTCACTGAGGGCAGCAGAGGTGACAGGGGCAGGGGCTGAGGTGCCTGGGTTGAAGGTGATGCCCACCCTCCTGGGTGAGCTGGCACGGGGCGAAGGCTGAGGGGCTGCTGGGAGGGCGGTGCTGGTAGGGGGGTTGGCAGCTGTACCTGTAGAAGTGGGGGGCACAGATTTTTCCGCCACCACAAGGGAGCTCCCATCGGAGGATGAGTCTGTGTCGCTGGTTGCAGATCCTGTGACCGCCGTGGTGCTCCCCTCGCCCTCCGTCCCACTGGTGTATTCTGAGTCCGTGGTGTGGCCCTCCATGGCCATGGGGGATGCAGCTCCCTCGTGCTCCCGTGCCACTGTACCTCCGCCTGATGATGCTAATGCACACAAGAACAGGGAGACCACAAAAAGCGGGGGGACGACAGAAGAAAGACAGGTTGAGTGCATGGCTTACCGCTACCGTTGGTGGAAAATACAGACACAGCAGCCCCCTGCACTACGTCGCACTGTTGGGCTCTACAGATGCAATTCCTGGGATATGGGCTACATGGCTATGGACGACATTTGCACACATAGATGACACAGGGGCATTGATACCTGTACTTGGCACGCTACAGAGGTGGGGTGGGGTGCCACATGGCTGCATTACGGAGGGGCCTAGCCTACGGAACTCGCCCTGGCCTAGGGAAACCCACAGCCCTCCTCCCCCACCCAGAAACCTTCACTGTGCGCAAAGTCCGCTGAATGATGTTGTACTCACCCCCTTGTGTCTGCTGTGATGCCCTCAAGCGCCCATCCAACTCAGGGTAGGCCACAGCCAGGATCCGGAACATCAGGGGGGTCATGGTTCGACGGGCACCCCTCCCACATTGGGAGGCCATCCCCAGCTGAGCCTCCGCCGTCTTCTTGCTCCAGCAGCGAATGTCCTCCCACCTTTTCTGGCAGTGGGTGCTCCGTCTGTGGTGGACCCCCAGGGTCCGGACGTCCTTGGCGATGGCACGCCAAATATCCTTCTTCTGGTGGCCACTTACCTACATGACATGTACAGGGGAAGAAGAGAATTCATTACCAACTGCACCGTCTAAGTGAGTGACCCACATCCCTACCCTTGCCATGTGGCACATGCATTCACAGTCCTTCAAGCACGCAGAACTGTGCCCCCTTCATTCGTACAACCAGCCCTCTCCACACAGGCATAGCAACATGCTCCTCTGTACTTAACTGTTGGTCTGGAGGACCGTAGAGTAGCGTGTACTGGGGAAGGACCCCGTCGACGAGCTTCTCCAACTCCTCTGCAGTGAAGGCAGGGGCCCTTTCCCCAGACGCACGAGCCATTGTCTCTTCCAGACCGAGGTCACAGCAGCACTTGCAGTGTAGGTCCTCTCCTGTCGAAGATCAGGTATCGAGTGATTAAACAGTTAGAAAATGGCGGTCACGTCCGCGGCGGTGCGTACCATCACCGCCGGCGTACATCGTCATTGGCTCCTGGGACCCATAGGGTCCAATGTTAACCAATGCAGCATTGCACCGCGGTCTTCGACCGCCTACCGCGACGGTGTACAACGCCAGCGCAGTTACCTCACATCCCATTGTCCCAGTTTAGAGGTCAGGCAGCCGCCATTTCAGGGGCCCACATGGCCTAATTACCAACTGTATCACACATACTTAGGCCTTGTCTCACAACACAAATAAGGCCACATTTTGTGTATGAATGGTGTTCTGTGTAGACTGTGGGTACATACCTCTGAGTTGTTTGACTCTGTGGTCTCTGTTGTCCTTCCTAGGCACCGTCCGCTGGGACATGTGAGGAGATGGCGGAATCCTCCGGTGTACCGACCGCTGGTGGACCTGTCGACAATGGAGGAAAGAAGTTTGATCATCACCTAAAGGTTTGACCGTGCCACAATCCAGGAACTGTGTACTCAATTGGAGCCTGACCTGATGTCAGCAATCCGCAATCCCACAGAAATCCCCCCTCAAGTGCAGGTGCTATCAGTGCTCCATTTCCTGGCAAGTGGGTCATTTCAAACAACAGTGGCCATGGCATCAGGGATGTCCCAGCCTATGTTTTCCAACGTGTTGTCCAAAGTGTTGTCTGCCTTTCTGAAACACATGCAGAGCTATATCGTTTTCCCTCAGGTGGAGGACTTGCCTACAGTGAAAGGTGACTTCTATGCCCTTGGACATATCCCCAACATCATAGGTGCCATTGATGGGACCCATGTAGCTCTGGTCCCCCCCACAGGAGTGAACAGGTGTACAGGAACCGGAAGAGTTAACATTCCATGAATGTACAGATGGTATGTTTGGCAGACCAGTACATCTCCCAGGTAAATGCCATGTTCCCTAGCTCAGTGCATGACGCCTACATCCTGCGGAATAGCAGCATCCCTTATGTGATGGGTCAACTCCAGAGGCACCGGGTGTGGCTATTAGGGGACTCTGGTTACCCCAACCTGTCATGGCTACTGACCCTAGTGAGGAATCCCAGGACCAGGGCAGAGGAACGCTATAATGAGGCACATGGGCGGACTAGGAGGGTGATCGAACGCACCTTCGGCCTCCTGAAGGCCAGGTTCAGGTGCCTCCTTATGACAGGTGGTTCCCTATTCTACTCACCAAAGAAGGTGTGCCAGATCATCGTGGCCTGCTGTATGCTTCACAACTTGGCTTTGCGACGACAGGTGCACTTTCTGCAGGAGGATGGTTCAGATGGCGGTGTTGTGGCAGCTGTGGAGCCTGTGGACAGTGATGAGGAGGAAGCAGAGGAAGAAGACATTGACAACAGGTACTCAGTTATCCAGCAATATTTCCAGTGACACACAGGTGAGAAAACATTCCTGCCTACTATAAGTACTTTAACACTTCTACCTCTATCCTGTCTGTCGATTTCAACCACTATATGGTCACTGAGTAGTACATTTCCCTTACGGTTTCACAGGTGTGGTTTCCAACGTGTGTCATCTGCTTAGATTCCTCATGGACTTGAGATGTGTGACATAGGTATGTTGCCATTACATTTGAAAAAGCATTTTGTCACTGTCATTGCTAATATACATTATCGAAATCACAGACTGACTCCAGATTGTTTTGTGCTTCAAGGGTGTTTATTGAAGTGCTCAATATTGGAGGGGGTTGTAAAATGTTGAGGGGTGATGGTGGAGAAATGTCCATGGCAGAGTCCAGTCTATTAGTCTCACAGGTGCATTGCCCATATGGGCATAGAAAGTGGAGCTGGGGCAGTTCCAATATGGACAGGGTTACAAAGTGGGACAGTGGTTTGACAATCAGGGTGGTCTCATTTCTTGGCGGGGGTCTTGGCATCGTGCTCTGTCTTGTTCCTGGATCTCAGGGACCGCTTGCGGGGTGGTTCTCCGTCTGCAGGGGTTGGGGTGCTGGTGTGGTGGTCCTGTGGTGGTGCCTCCTGTCCACTAGCGCTGGCGGAGGTGGTGGGCAGTTCATCGTCTATGCTAGTGTCAGGGGCCCCTTGGAGTGCCACAGTGTCCCTCCTGGTGTGAAGTATTTCCTTCAGCACCCCTACGATGGTGCCCAGGGCGGAGCTGATGGTTCTGAGTTCCTCCCTTAACCCCAAATACTGTTCCTCCTGCATGCGCTGGGTCTCCTGAAACTTGGCCAGGACCGTTGCCATCGTCTCCTGGGAGTGGTGGTATGCCCCCATGATGGAGGAGAGGGCCTTGTGGAGAGTGGGTTCCCTTGGCCTGTCCGCCCCCTGTCGCACAGCAGCCCTCCCAGTTCCCCTGTGTTCCTGTGCCTCCGTCCCCTGGACCGTGTGCCCACTGCCACTGCCCCCAGGTCCCTGTTGTTGTTGGGGTGGTGGGTTATCCTGGGTTCCCTGTAGTGGTGGACACACAGCTGATTGGGCCCGCTGGGTGGGTGCTGTGCTGGTGTTACCAGAGGGTGGAAGGTCTGTGGTGGGCTGTGCCTGTGTGAGGGGAACCGACTGTCCCGAGGCACACGATGGTCCGGGCTGGTCATCTGGATCCAGTTGGACAGAGCTGCTGTCATCACTGTGGGCCTCTTCTGTGGGTGGGGTGGAGATTTCTGGACCCTCCTGTCTGGTGACGTTGGGTAGTGGTTCAGCAGGGGTGTAAAAGCATGATTATTGCATCTGTGTGTGTCATGGTGTGCAATGGGTGGGTGACTGTGTACCCCAGTGCTAGCATTCCTGTGTGTGGGCTTGTGTGATGATGGTTGAGGGGGGATGTTATGGGTATGTGCAGGGGGCATGCTTTAGTGATGGGTGTCCATGCTTTGTTGTGTCATGCAGGGCTTGGTGTTGGGATGTGTGGTTTGTGTTATTAGTACATTTGTGAGGAGTTGGAGTGATAGGGGAGGGGCGAGGGTGCGGGTCTGTGATAGCATGCAGGTAGGGTGGGGGATATGATAGTTAAAGGTTTGACTTACCAGAGTCCATTCCTCCACCGACTCCTGCAAGGCCCTCCAGATGCAGAATCGCCAAGACGAGGCGAGGAGGTGGGGGTCCGCCGCCAGTCCGCTGTACAGCCAGGTGGTGTCTGGAGACCACGGAACGCACCTTCCCCCGTAGGTCGTTCCACCTCTTCCTGATGTCCTCACGATTTCTTGGGTGCTGTCCCACTGCGTTGACCCCGTCGACTATTCTTCGCCATAGCTCCATCTTCCTTGCTATGGAGGTGTGCTGCACCTGTGCTCCAAATAGCTGTGGCTCTACCCGGATGATTTCCTCCACCATGACCCTGAGCTCCTCCTCCGAGAACCTCAGGTGTCTTTGCCGTGCCATGGGGTGGTGTAGGTTATGTGTGGGGTGGTGTGTGTGGTGATAAGTGTGGTGATATGTAGTGGTGTGTGGTGTTTTGTGCGTGGAAGTTGTGTGGGTGATGGTGTTGAGTGCCTGTGGCTGCTAGTTTGTGGAGGTGGTGTCTCTCTATGGCCTTCTTTCGAAAAAAAAATGGTGGTAGGGGTTTGTGGGTGATGTGGGTGTGTGTTTTATATTGTAATGGGTGTGTGGGAGTGGTGTGTGTATATGAATCAGGTGTGTGTCTTTCGAATTGTCCAATGTGGCAGTGTTTTGTATGTGTGTGTGTATTTTGAGCGCGGCGGTGTGTACCGCTAATGGAATACCGCGGTTGAAAGACCACTGCGTGGATTCGTGGGTCGTGATAGCATGGGCGTATTTCTGTTGGCGTGACGGTATAGGTTTTGTTTTCGCCAGTTTATCACTGACCTTTGGTGTGGCGGACTTGTGTGGGTGTCTGAATTTTGTCAGATTCCGAGATGTGGGTCTTAATAGCTGTGGCGGAATTCCGTGGCCACCGCGGTGTGTTGGCGGTCTTCTGCACGGCGGTAAGCGGCTTTTACCGCCAATGTTGTAATGACCACCATAGTTGCCTAAATATTTCCTGACGAAAATATTGTCTTCTAAATATCGTTTACAAAAATATCGCCTCTTTGGAGTCAATAACAAAAAGTGTACATGGAATGGAGTGATATTCTTGCAATCAATATTTAATTAATAATATTTATATTAACAATATTTGTGTTATTGATATTCAGACATACAGCTCTCCACAGCATCCGAATGACTATTTCTCTTTTAGTACTAATGTCAGAATATCACTAAGAGGTTGTTCCCCTAGGTGTGTAGTGACTTATTTAAGCCTTATTGAATGACAATGTTACATCACTGATAAGTATAAAGAGTAAAGAATCTGACGGTTAAGAACAAAAAGGAATGTTTGACATAATATTGTTAAACATATATTGGAGGCCTTTATATTTAAGGACAAAAACATAGCAGTTGGAGGATATTTTGAACAAGACATCCTTACTCCTTGATCCATTTTCCAGTGTACGATCTTAATAGTGGGTAAAATTTAATGCTAAAAAGTTTAAAGGATCATCTTGATGAGGATGAGGACAGTTGTATTGGTGAAGTCTTTGGAATTCTTATAGCTAGGTTTTATATACCTAAAAATTAGCATGGGAAACGGCAGTCATTATGAGCCTCCATGAAACTAGATTATGGGCCTCATTAGGACTTTGGCGGTCTTTGCGGAAGACCGCCACTGTGGCTGCTGCCAAAAAGCCACCATATTGGTGGTAATTAGACCCCATGTAAGAGTCACACACTGGAGACCGCCACTAAACAGCCACAATTCCAGCACCGCCAAGACACAGGTGGGCGGGAAAGAGGCGGTTCCACCATCAGCACCACCAGCCCAACACAATTCTACCCACCAGATTACGAGCCACAAATCACCACAGCGGTTCTACTATGGTGGCAAAGCACTGGCGGTGTGAACCGCCGCTCTCACAAACCCACTTCAGACAGAACACAACACCACATTGGTCAGTTCAAATACCCCACACCTGACACTTTGCAACTAAAATGACAATCGCATTCACCGAGAGCAGGCAAAAATTGACATATACCACCATTATACAAGAGGCACACATACATGTCTCACTCAGCACATACCATACAACTGCACAAACAACACAATACACACATAACAAATACACGCAAACACCACAACCAACCTTTAAATACTACTAAACACCCCCACTCCACCAAGCACCCACAAAACCCACCCCCACCCACAACACAACCACCACCATGTCCCTTCAAAAGCACCCACGCTTAACAGACGATGAGTTGAGAGTCATGGTCAATGAAATTGTCTGGGTAGAGCCACAACTGTTGGAAGCACAGGGCCAGCAAACATCCATTGCCAGGAAAATAGAGTTATGGCAGAGAATTGTTGACAGGGTAAACTCAGTAGGCAACCATCCACACACAAGGGAGGACATCAGGAAGCAGTGTAATGACCTTAGGGGGAAGGTGCATTACATGAATTCACAACACCAGATTGCCATCCAGAAAGCTGATGGTGGGCCCCCACCTCCTCCCCCTGAGTTCACATTGTGGGATGAGGTCTTGGACATCCTGTACCCAGAGGGTCTGACTGGAATACCGGAGGACTGGACTCTGGTACGTAACTACCAGTTCCCTGGCACACATTTGTCCTGTCGAGAATGCTTCCAAACCACCCAAACACTCCCCAATACACTCTATCTCCCACTACACCTCCAACCTAATCACCTATTGTCTCTCTCCTGCATGCCACACCACCACCCAATGCCCACACAGTCCCTGGCAAGTGCATGGATAGCCTTGCCAAGAACAATCATTATAACTCCCATAATGCACTAGCCTATCAACAACAAAACCTGCAATGTGCACTTCACAGCACATCTCTTTCATGTATGACTGTTGCACTAGCTACACCAACTTTATGCATCGACCAAGGACAACTACATGGCAATGAGAGTAATGCAATGGCACCACACAATGGCAAACAAGGGCAAACACAGCCACAGCACTGTCACCAAACCTAATGGCCACTTATCCAGATCAACAACCCTGAAATGGGCTGATCATGGGCTTGAACGTAAGAAGTAATACTCCATGCACCAAATGCACAGACAGGACAAGCTACCATGCATAGGACAAGCTACCATGCATACAAACATACCCTCCTCCCACTTGGACACCATGCTGCAATGTACAGCCAACCTCACTCACCTGATTTGCCACGAGCTACCATGGCACACCTGCCATGTAAACCATCATACAGGGCCTGAATCCACCCACCAAGCATAAGTTACCTAGCCTGATTGACACCTACCTCAATGGAGCATGGTACACATGCCACAATCCACTATCCGCAAACAATGTTTGCAGTGCTGCATCTGTCATTGCCATTGCTGGGAATCATGTCAAACCACTGTATGCATCAGACAAAGAGATAAACAATCACATGTCCACAACTTAACCATCTCTCATTCCATCCACAGATACCCCTGCCTCTGCTACCATGGAGAGGATATCAGAGATGGACAGCCCTCCTCAGGGTGAAGGCCCCAGTGAGGACGACGCCTCTGGATGTCTGGACATTGACAACTTACCTGGCACATCTGGGACACCTGGTCAGTCCACCACTCCATTCCTCACCCTGATCTCATCAATCCCCCCACCCTGTGGCATCAACATCACAAACCTAAACCTGTGTCCCAAGGACAGTAGTGTGTCCCACAGTACAGGGACCTGAGGCAACCCCTCACACTTAAGACAATGAAGGTCCTGGTAACACTGGGGGAGGCACAGACACATGGGGGGGAGGGGGCGTGGGAGGGAACCTGTGGGCCAGAGGATGGGGTACCCAAGGGAGTCAATTGACAAGTAAACCATCTCCCAAGTCCTGGGAGCATAACAACAACCCCAGGACAGGACTTGGGCCACATCATTACAGTGTTGGGGGAAATCCAAAGTCTGCAAAGGAAATAGCACCAGGAGGTCATGCAGCAGTGGCAGGCCCACAATGCCACCATGGCCTGCATTGCAGGGGTGCTTAGGGACACCAACACCACCATGCATGCTTCCCCCACCCTCCAGCAGACCCTTTCCACTAGGCACATCACATCAGAGCCTTCCACATCTGCGCAGCCAGTGGAATGGAACCCCTAGACCTCTGACACCCCTCCATCTGTAGCTGATGAACCCCCTCTCAAAAACATGGACATCCATCCAGACATTTGGCTGGAGCAGATGCCAAGACCAAACCCACTGCCAGGAAGTGATACTATCCTGATTTCACTCCCTTCTGTGCCACTGAGACAGCCTGTTGACTGTTCAGTTAGATGACTCAATATTCCCATGGCCCTTGGACACTGGATCTATGCTACCTACAGCTTTGCACCTACTCTGATAAACTACCATGACTCCACTCGTCACCTGTTTGTCACTGTACGCACCATAGATTTTATTTTTCCTCTGTATGCCCAAGAAAGACTATTCATCACAGCAGTAGCATATATGTGTTTATTTGAACAAATACAAATGTTGTGTATGCAAAATGTTATACAGGTATGGCCCCCTAAACCAACAGGCAGTGTAATTGACAGTAGAGGGAGACATCTGTTGCAGGAGACACAGTACAACAGATATATCCCAGGGCAGATGTAAGGTAGTCACTATTCCAGGTACACACTTCAGTGTATGCACTCATCCAACCTCCAAAAGAGACCATGATAGAGCGTTACATCAGTGTAGAAGGCATGGTGCCACACAAAGCAAATATGTAGTACATAGTTGTCCAGCCCAATGTAGATTGCCATCGAAGCAAGGCAAAACAGAGAACATTTCTACATCCCCTGTCACAGGAAATACATTACAATACACTGTAGCTGACATCTGTCATGTGCAGAACTCTGTTCTGTAAACAGTTAGCAAAGGCTAAAGAGTATGAATGCCTCAAGCCATAGGTATCAGCTTTTCAGTCAGTCAGTTGGTGGAATTACATGAGAACAAGAGAACACAGGGCACATAGCTCAGCACACGTCTGACCGTAGGAGATGTGAAACTAGCAACCTGCAGTGAGTACATATGTAAGACAAAATACTTGTAAAGTCTGCACCTTACATTCAAGCAGTCACCTCCCCAAAACACATAGGGATAGGAACACATTATATTACCACTGATGATTCTAATCAGGAGGACCATTGTCACCAATCAATGTGGATATACATGACTTGCAAATACAGTTAGCATTCCTGTATGTTGCTGGAAATTCTGATTAATGAGCTCAGTCCTAGAGTCAGCTGCACCATCCTCATCTGCTTCCTCATTACCTTTCCATGTCTGCATCACCAGCACTAGTCTAGCTGCCTCATCATCATCAGCTAGCAGCTAGCAATAGTATCTGACATCTCAGGACAAGATTGTGGAGCATGTAGCAATCAACTATGATCTGGCATAACTTTTGGGGAATGTAGAGACGTACCTGGCTTTCAGAAAGCTAAATGTCCTTTCGATTACACACCTCATCCTGCCATGGGCCTCATTGAAATGGAGTTCCCTTCCGTGGCAAGGTTCCTTACTGGTGTCAAGAGCCAGGGAAGGCTAGCCAGAGTCACCTGAGTGCATAAAGGTAGGAACTGTTACAATACAGTTACAGCCACAGTAAAGAATTTGATGACAGGTGCCATAACAGATGCATACAAACCAATGAGCCAAGCCCTCTGTGTGTGAAGTTGTATCATCATTTGTGGGACATTGCTGTTCCTCAGAATGTAGGAGTCATGCACAGATCCAGAAAACATGGCTGTCACCTGTGCGATATACTGGTCTGCTAGACACACCACCTGAACATTGATTGAGTGGTAGTTTTTCCTGTTCCTATACACCTGTTCATTGGCACTGGGATGGACCAAGGCTATACGGGTGCCATCTATGGCCCCTATCACATGAGGGATGTGTCCCATAACAGAGAAGTCTGCCTTCACATAGGCCAAATCTGCACGTTGGGAGAACTTGATGTAGCTGTCCAGGTGTTTCAATAATGCACACAGTACATCCTTCAATACAAGACTGAACATGGGCTGTGACATCCCTGCTGTCAAGCCCACTGTAGTCTGAAAGGACCCAGTGGTAAGAAAGTGTAGCATTGACACGACTTGTACTGTGGGAGGGATGGCATAGGGATTAGATCAGACTTCATCTGGGCACATAAATCCATGATGGTCTGATGATTCAGGTGCTAGGTCTGGATGATAAGCCTGTTCTTCATGGTTGCAAGGACAACTAGTTGTGGGTACACTGGTTCATGTCTCAATCTCCTCATGACAGGGTACCTAGGATAGAGAGAAGAAAATGTACTAAGTGATAAGTACTTCAGACATGTAAGCAGAACATGTCATCATCGCACACACCTAACACTGTATACATGTGTCGCACTGCTGATATACCATTATGGGCATGCAGAAGTGTCACTGTTACAAGCATGTCACATGTATTATCTAAACTATGATGTCACAACATAGACCTACTCCTCAGTTTGTAAATAAATGTTTATGATGCACTAACTTAGGGACAGCAAGGCATGATATGTGCATAATATGGCAGCCGTCTGGCCTGCTGCACAGGACAATTGGAAGTGATCTAAGTCCGCCGGCGTACGTCATCATGACGGTAGGCAGTCACAACCGCCGTGGAACTTCTCATTGGTTAACCTTGCTGCCTATGGGCAATTGGAGCCAATGACAATCACCGCCGGCGGTGACGGTCCTATACGCATCTGCCTGCTTTGCACATTTGACTCCTGACACTCTTGCAAGCAAAACCTCCATGATGTGAGCTGCTGTGTACTGTCCATAGGAGCCATCATGCCACATCCTGCAGGTGATAGGGCCCCGGCCCTCACCCCAGAAGAGCTGGTGAAGCTTGTGGGTGGGGTCCTACCCCTGTATGGACAGCTGTATGGGGCACCAGAGGAACAGGTGAGCCCAGTGCCATTGTTATGTGTGATAGGGGTGTGTGTGATGGTGTATTGGGTAAGTGTACTGGGGAGAGAGTACATGCACGCAGGCGGCTTGGAGTTGAGGCATGTGAGCCGAGAGAAAGGTCATGTGTGGGCACTTGGTGAGTCAGATGTGTATTGTTCAATGCTGTCGGAATGGGACATGTCTACCTGTCTTTCTCCTTTTGTTTGTATCATCCATGCAGGTGAACGCCCATCAGAAGAAAGGGATCTGGCTTGCTATCAGCAAGCAAGTGCGGACCACAGTCGGTGGAGCACCCATTGCAGAAAGCGGTGGGATGACCAGAGACGTTGGGCCTGGAAGACCGCTGAGGCCCAGTTGGGATGTCCTCCCAATGAGGGAGGAGTGCCCATCGGACCCTGACCCCTCTAATGGGCAGCATTTTGGCAGTGGCCTACTGTGAGGTAGATGGGCATTTGAGGACAGCACAGCAGCCACAAGGGCATGAGTACTGACTGTATCCTGGCACTTGGCTGGGCTTAATGGGGATTAGGTGCCTCACTGCAGGCAAAGTGCCATTGTTGTAATTATATCCTGTGTTTTGTCTGTTGGAAATGGGTATTATGCACCCTGACTGAGCATAAATGGTGAACGTGTCGGCATGGTTTTCTGTCAGTGGATGTACATCTCCCATTCCTAGACCTCTCCATGTCTGGAATGTGGAGATGGTCTAATGACATAGGCACATGTGTGAGACTGTCCTGCCTATGCAATGGATGTGAGTATTAGTATCACCCTAAGCATTGACTATGACAAGCTCCATCCATCTGCATTTGTGGCTCTGAGGTGGCAGCCCACTCCCATCTGTGTAGTAAACCTGTATAAGCTACTGTGTGATTCTAGTTTTATCATAGGGACTAAATAGATCATGTACTGGTAATGGAAGTGATAATGTGTGGCTGCCATTACAGTTCCACAACAGATATGGCCTTCATGGGACTGGGTTATTGATCTGATAGCTGTATTGCCACATATAGGTGATCTGCTGACTGTAGGGTATTTGAAGTTAGGCAAACTGGGATACTGATACATGTACAATTGGTGAGGTCTGGTTGCAGATATCATTTATTTCTAGGTACTATACTTGTGGGGATGTAACCGTTAAACCAATGGTATGGTACTATAGGTGGTAAGTTCCTTAGCCAGATCTCTTATATGTCACCTTTGCATGTATATGGGATGTATGAGAATGACCTCACTATGGATATGCTACAGTGAAAAGTTGCTGCCTACATCATGCCCTAATGGAAAGTTGGGGGGCACATGTAATGTACTGGGACTTTTCTGCTTGCCTTGGCCAAGCTGAAGTGGCAGATTAGGAGAGATTGGCCTATTGAATGACACATGGCATGTAGATGTGAATCTATTGTTGCATTTAGTCTCCCCAGGCTACCATCTGTAGTAGTGGGATGTGTAAGTGGTGTACAGGAAGTGGTGTTGGTCCATGTGTGCCCAATGCATCCGAACATTAATCGTTTGAGATGTGTGTTGTCTGAGCTGTGTGACAGGTATTATAATTTCTGGAATGATGTGTGAAGGTGGTGTCATGTTGTGCAGTCTAACAGGTGTAACCGCATGTGTTGTGGCATTGCAAGTGGACTATGATGTAATATATGTGTACCTGAAGTACATCTGTTGTGAAACTGCACTAAGTGATTGAGCATGGATGTGTTATGTGTGATATATGGGCCTTTGTAGATGCAACTAGCAGTATGATCAGTTGTGATATGTGTGTTTGGTGTCTGTTCATCTGGCTCTATGATTGGGTCAGACTATTCAAATGGCTATAACACAGACTCATTTTTTACACCTATGATGTCAACTGTTTGGGCGTCTGACTTGTAATGGCAAAATCAGTGTTGATTTCTATATAGGCATTGCTGTACAGAGTGTTTGGTCTGGCATGTAATGTGACAGGCAGGTGCTGTGTGCCCTGTGAGTGGAGTTGTCTTCAATGTAATGTATATGTTGTAGAGGGAATTGTCTGATTGGGTATTGTAACTGTAGTAGCCAGAAGTATTTTGTTCAATCAGCTGGATATCCAATGGGTGATAGGGGCATGGAGAGGTATGATGTGTATTCAGGCATACAATTGATACTGCATCCAGGGTATGCTGTGCCAGCAGAAATGGCTTTGGTAGTCAACATGTGGATGACTCCAGTTGTGCTGTCCAACTAAGATATTGATGTAGGTGTGAGGGTTGGCATACAGGTGTGGGTAGTAGTGACTTGTTGTGACATGATGTAGGTAATGTGTATTGACACCTGCGATAGCCTAGCCAGGATAGGTATTGTAACAGATGTGCTTGTTAACCAGTGTGTATGGGAGCTATATGAAAACCCATTTTTGTCTGATCGCTCTCTCTCTCTCGCCCTCTTGTATGCATCAGCATCATCAGGAGAAGGAGAATGGGCAAAGGAAAGTCGGGAAGCAGCAGCCCACGGAACCCAGGAAGCTGTAACCAGCAAGGGACCCAGTGGGATGGAGGGCGAGGGGAGTGCCACAGGGGAGACCGGATCTAATGCCTTTTCTTCTGCATCTTTCTCCAGTGAACACTCCCTGGCGGTGGCAGACCCATCTGGGACCACCTCAGCGCCATCTTTTTCCACAACCCCCTTACTAGCACAGCCCTCCTTGTAGCTCCCCACCCAGCTGTCTGTGCCTGCCCACCCAGGAGGGAGGGCATCTCCTTCACCGCAGGCACCTCTGCTGCTGCCCCAGTCAGCCCTGCTGCCCTCAGTGAGGAGGCTATTGACCCCCTGAGGTTCATCTCTGTGGGTCAGTCCACCATCGTAAATGCCATCCAGGGACTGGCAGCTGAGGTCTAACAGAGCTTTGCCTGCCCTAGCTGGCTTCCAGAGATCCTTTCAGGCTCTGGCCTCCTAACTGATGGCAGCCAGTCTCCCTTTGTCTACCGTCCCCCCTCCACCTACCTCTTCCCAATCCCAAACCCCTCTCCCCAAACCCATCCAAAGCACAAATACACACAGGCATGCATTCACCTCAATAGACAAGGGTACCACTGGCAAGCACAAGCACCACAAGACCCATCAACTGCATGCATACAAATAACATCCACCTGCAGACACAACAACATCTGCTATCTACACTGACTCCCCCATTACCCCCTCCACTACACCAGATACACCTGCATCTACCACAACATAATTTGTGGATCCAGCCACAACACCTGTCTTACCCACAGTCACCACAATATCAGACCCGCTGACATCTACCCCAGTCACCACATCCACACCCGCCACAAACACTGACACCCCCACATGCAGCACATTTCCCATACCTGCACACACTACCCCAACAGACAGTCACCCATCCGGCATGGCATCTCCCTGCACCTCCTCCTCCCCACCTCCCAAGACACCTGAATGCCCGTACTCACCCACCCCACACACACCCAGCACCCACAAGCATTCCACGCATGCACTTGCACCCAAGACATCCACACGGATACATCTTACAACCACTCCAGTTCCCTCCACTACCAAACCCTTTTGCCATGACCGCCACCTTGTGTCTAAGAAGCATTTCCTCTCAGAGTTACCCTTGTTCCCTACTCCTCTCCTACCCCAAAGTGTTCTTTGTCCCTCGCCAAGTCCAGACCTTACACCTCAAAGTCCTTCCCTGCCCTTCCTGCTGTGCCATTGCCCCTCTCCCTGCCAAGAAGACTGCCCCTTCCAAGCCTAGGCCCAAGGGCCCCCTCCCAAACCCAAACCCAAGCCCAAAGACCACACTCCCTAATCCATGAGGTGCCTGTCTGCCCCCTTGATGCCCTACCCTGTGGAGGTCATTTTGCAGTCAGTAGTCAAGTTGAGGCACTCTAAGGTGCCTATGGCACTTTGGACTGGCCATTGGCCATTTATTTGTTAATATATTTGTTTTTACATATTTTTCTTACCTAATACATCTGGCCCAACATGTTGTTGGATTCAATGTTGTCATACTTGTCCTGCCTTTCTTTCAACATGGCTTTTTAGTGTTTGTGGGCTTTGGTTTGTGCATTTGTGATGTGTGTGTGTTGGTAGTGCCAGCTGTTGTGCCTGGGCTGCATGTGTGGGTGTGGCCCTGCCATTTGACCCACTGTCATTGCTGTGTTAAGTATGTAAGATATGTTTGAGTTTGTCACATGCATGTATTTTACAAAACTGTGTTGTGTTTGTCTAGAGATGTGTTATGGTGGTGTTGTGTGCCCTTGTGCGGTTGTTGTGTGTGCGTCCATGTGTGTGGTGATGGCTATGTCATATGCGTTGTGTGTGGTGTGACGTATGCTTCGTTGTGTGGCCGTGTGATTGTGTATGTTGGTTGTCTGGTGTTGTTACGTGTTGTTGTTAGTATGTGTTATCATGGGGAGGTGTTCAATTACATTGCTTGGCGAAGCGTTTGTAAAGTTGCGGTTGTGATGTTTTTGAGTGCATCTGTGCTGTTGTGGATGGTTGTGTTAAACAGTGCCGGTGGTCTGTGTCTGCAGGTTGGTGTGTATGGCAAGTATGTGTTGGCTGTGGTGTGTGGTATGGGCCCTGGTATGTATAGTATTGGTCCACTGTGTGTATGTGGGTTTGTGTATGTGCATATGGGTGTGTGGTTACGTGTGTGTGTCGCCATCGCAAGCAGTGTCGGATGTGTTTGTTGTGTGTGCGAGTATTGTGTGGGTTTTCCCTACAGTGTCAGGTAGGTGTGTGTACTCATGGTTGTTGTCTTCTTCGCTGGCTCCAGAGTTGTTGTGCAAGCAGGAGCAGTGTGAGGACTTCCAGTTCAGGTTCCATAGCATCTCCAGGCAGGTATGTGTTCAAGAAGGTGGGTGTTTCCTTTTATAGAGTTGGTTTCCGTCAGAGGTTTCGGGGTGGTGCGACCACTGCAAAAACCTTGGCAGTTTGCAGCCTCGTAATATGTCCAGCGGGAATATGGCCTCTGCCGGCCTGAAGGTGCCTACCGCCATCCGTGGAGGCATGTCTGCACTGGCGGTACTGGTGGTTGTTTGGCTGTGTTCTGTTGGGAAGACGGTCATGGACATAATTTGGCTGTCTTTACTACTGGCCCATTGGTGATATGACTTCGGCTGCCAACATGGCGGTCCTAGGACCACCAAACTCGCTATGACACCTATGTCTGGTGAGTGGTGTATGAGGAAAGGATCTCAAGCATTTTGCATTTATATTCATGACTGAAACATGGTTGCTATTGATTATTTTTTCATTAACACTGAAAATTATTCTGTGACTAGAAATTGATTTTAAAGTGCTGCTTCAAGAGGAGGGAGATAATGTACCTGTTTTTGTGTAAATGTTGATCTTTCCCTCTGCCACACATAATGCATAAGTTAAATTATTTGAACTTTAATCAGAAATTACAAATTTGCTATGATATGATCATCTCAGAAATATCCTCAATATTGAAAATGAAAGTCATACGAATCATCTTGTTTTTGAGGAAGGACGTAGTGCTTACACTGAGCTGACATACTGTTCAATATTATTTCTCACCCATTGAGATCTAATCCTGAAACAATAACCATCTGTGGTTTAAAGAACTGTTAGTCCTGACAGCCTTAGTGTGGCCTTCCCCCAAAGTTTTGCCTACCTATCTCTATTTTTTCTGAACTATATTTTTGCTGGTTTTAGGACTCTGAGCATTTTACCATTGCTGACCGGTGCTAAAGTGTTTGTGCTTTCTCCCCTAAACATAGTAACATTGACTCATACCCAATTGGCCTATTTAGTTTACCTATCAGTCCCTAGTAAAGTGCACTGGATGTGCCGGGTCTGTAAATTAAATGTTGCTAGTGGGCCTGCAGCACAGATTGTGCCACCCACAAATGTAGTCCCTTAGCAATGTCTCAGGTCTGGCATTAACAGGCCTGTATGCAGTTTCACTGCCACTTCGACTTGGCATTTAAAACTACTTGCCAATCCTTACATTTCCATTTTCCTACATATGTCACCCTTAATGTAGGCCCTATGTAACCCATAGGGCAGGGTGCTATGTAAGTAAAAGGCAGGGCATGTACTTGTAAGTTTTACATGTCCTGTGAAGCCTGCTCCTCTCATAGGCCAGCAATAGAAATTCCCTTATATACTTTTAAGTGGTAAGTATGGTTGGACTTGTAGTGAGAAATCCTACTTACTGGTGAATTTGGTTTCTACATTACTATTTCAGAAATTACACTTTTAGAAAAAAATGCATTTTTTCTGCATGTACTGCTATCTTTGCCTTACAATCCACATCTGGTCTATGTGGTTGACAGCTCGCCTTGTGCATTCTACCCTGACAACTATAAACACAGGACACTCAGCTTCATCTGCATTCATCTGCATACTGATGGGCCTTCCTGGGCAGGAAGGGTGAAGGGTCTTTCACTTACACTTCAAAGGCCAGTGGCCTTCCCTCACACAAAGGACTGATAACCCCCCACAAGGCTCCTGGCAGACAGGGCTGGGTTGAAAGGGGAACGTAAACACTTCAAAAACACTCTTTCAAGTTTCTTCCACTTCAAAGGCAGTTGTGGGTATACATATTGGGTCTGTTACCACATCAAATCAGACAGTTCTGGCCCTACAACTGGAATCTGTCAGAGGGACTTCCTGGCTGCCCAAAGGTCACATCTGGACTGATTTGCTGGAAGGATTAATAGCCTTATTGTTGCCTTGCTGCCTGCTGACCGCTGACTCTGCTGGCAGGACTCTACCTTCCAACACAAGTGCTCTCCAAGGGCTTGAATTGAGTTTGCCTCCTGTTCTGAGGTGTTAGGGCTATCAAAGTCTTCACCAAAGAGAAGAAAATCCAGAGCACTGGAAAATCTATGCAACTGCTGCAAAATTTGATGCAATGCCTGCCAGGTCAACACAGCGCCTGTTGCCTCTTCTCAACGTGTTCTGGATTTTCCACACATCGTCCCTGGGTGTCAAAATATCCCGGCATCACAGTGAGGTACAAAGGCTGTTTTCTGGGACACTGATGCATTGCCTTGCACTCTTGTGAAGAAATAATGCATCACCTTTGTTGTGCTGGAAAAATGAACACATCACTTTACTTTTCAACGTAGCTCCTCCTCTGCGGCCCTCTGTGTCGTTATTTTTGGTGCATCCCAGGTACTGTGTGTTAAAAGGATACAACCACTGATTCTTAAGGATTGAGACTCATGTAAACCTTTAAAAAGTGATATCTTGACTGGTGCTTATTGGATTTTTGTCGCTTTGGTCTTAGTTTAGTCAGATAAATATTATCTATTTTTCTAAACTGGCGTGGAGTACTTTGTGTGGTGTTTTTACTGTGTTACTGTATGAGTTATTGCACCAACGCATTGCCTTCTAAGTTAAGCCTGCCTGCTCTGTGCCAAGCTACGAGAGGGTGTGCACAGGATAATTTAGGTTGTGTTGTGATTTACCCGGACTAGGATTGTGGTCCCTACTTGGGCAGGGTGCATACCTCTGCCAACTAGAGACCCAATTTATAAGAAGAACAATATGTAAAGATTCCCAGGTTGCAAGAAAACTATTGAGGCTCTGTACTCAGACTCATGCAGAAAAGAATCTAATGGAATATAATAATCAAATCAAGCCTTCAAAAACTGTTGAGATAAGGGCATAGGGACTGGTTGGGCATTGATTGGGAAAGTCACTTGGGAAGGGGATTCAAAGCACTTTTGGCTATTAGTAGTCAAATGCTCTATTGCCTTCTCTTTTATTTGAATCTTCATGATTTGAATATTTCAGAGGGAGTCTGGATTTCACACTCTACAAGGTTTTATAATCAGCAAGGTGAGGGTTTGGATTATCCAGGACAAAAAGCTAAAGCTAGCACCTTCAGGAAGGACTTTTCAGATTCCAAACTGTGAAAATAAGAACACTACTTCAAAAAAGCCAGGCCAAGGGCATGGATGGTATTCCATATTAGGTAATTAAGAAAGCCCTCTAGTATTCGGCTAAACTCTATTGCCCATTATTTCAATTTGTATGCAAGTCCACCTTTTTCCTGGAAAGACTCTACTATAAAACAGAGCTTTAAAAAAGGAGATAGAGGTGTAAGCTTAAACACCTTTGCCAGTATTTTGCTGATTTTGCTACATCACCTAAAGGATTGGGTATGTCATAAAACAAACAGAGTTTAGGCCCAAAATGAGAATGCTGAGCCATGTATTTGCCTTTAAACATTGGCCCGGAACACAAAAACGTATACTAAGATAGCACCACTCAAAAATGTCTTGTAATCCACCCCATAATACCTATCTGTTGCAAGGGTGTGTGATATTTGAAGAGATTGAAGTTAAAAACATTGAGTCACCGTGAAAGTTCTCTTGTCTGTTCAAGTGCCTATTTTTCTTTTTTCACTACACTACTGGGAACAAGAGGTGTAAGGATTTCTCAATAAATTTCTGTATTTCAGAGGTTTTCTTTAGTCCGTTTGACATAGTCTTAATATTCAAAATCAGTATAAAATCTCTCTCAAGTGGTGTTCTTTCTACACTTCCTCATCTTGTTTCTTAGCCAGTACTATTCCTTTCAGTTCTTCCTGTGTATGTTTCTGTTGAAGAAAATGGTTGACCATCAGTGCCATTGTTACCTTACTCCTGATATTGATGTTTTGTTATATAGCTCTTTTTTTCTCTTCTGCGGTGTGTTTTTCTTCGAGTCGAGTAGATTGTAAATCTTGGAAGCCTAATTGCGACTGTATTGTAAGGCGACGTTTCTCCCAAAAAGATTTGTTTAATTATGCTAATTTTATTATTTTATTGCACAACAGAACATGGGCAGATGAGTAAACATAGCATAATTCAGATCTCAGCCTCATTGGGTGGCTCACAGTGCACCTTAAAATGAAGATATAAAACATTAGAACCAGTGGACTCAACAGAATTCTCCAATTACACTCTTTTCTTTAAGAGGCAACCAACTACATAATATTTGGCGGGTGTAGGATAGTAGCTCTTTTGAGATGGTTAGCCCCCACATTTTGCCTGCTATTTCATGTGGTTTCAAAGTTGTTAGTGCCCTGGGCCCCTGCTAAACAGGTTCCCGGGGCCACATCTCTTTCTCAAAACTGTTGTGATGCATTGGTACTATTAGAAACATCTTTAGATTCCCCTATAAATCCCTAGTAAATGGTACTAAGGTACACATGGCATGAGGTACTAAGGGTAGGCCCCTGAGAGCAGCAACACAGCTTGTGCCACCCTCGGGGACCATGCATCCAAGTTCACCAAGTCCTGGCATTGCAGGCTAAGTGGTCTGGTGCAATCCTAAATTGCAAAAATTACATGGCACACAACATGTGTCCACTACACACTGCATGCAATATAGGTAAGTCATGCCTCTGGCAGGCCTTCCAGCCCTACGGCAGGGTGCATGTTCCTGCATGTGTGGGCATAGATGCATGAGCATTATGCCCAAACTGTGTCCCTGCCAAACCTGGGGCATAGTAGGTGAACTGAGCAGCCATTTCACATGCATGTGCTAGACACTAATTACAACGAGTTTCACAGCAACATGATGGCCACTTTGCACCCTCAGTTGTTTGGTATCAAACAACGCAGAATGATAAAACCAAACTGGTACCAGTATTGGATTTATGGTAAATTGTACCCAAGGGTCACCTTAGACATGCTCCGTGCAAAAGCTAACTATCCTGACATGGTTGCTGGCCAGTCACAAATACCCTGCCATTACCAGAGAGGATTCTGGAACCCTGGAGTGAGAGCTTGTGCTCTCTAGGTCCAGAGAACAAAGCCCTTCCTGGGCAGAGGTATTACACCTCCGCTTGAGGAATGTGCACAGTCCTACCTGCAAACTCCAAAGGGCTTACCGCCCTCGAAACTTGACCCCCAGCCCTGCTGCTAACAGCTGATGGCTGCCCCCACTGCGAACCCACACTTTTGGTGGAAGCAAGGGAGGGAAAATGCATAAAGGACAGGAGGAGTAGCCACCCCCAGTTTGCAGCACCCGTAAGGTGTTGCATGCGAGGTAACCTCTCCATTTTAGTTCCCCCCACCTTTCATGGAAGGAAAATAGACTATTAAGGATAGGGAAGTGACCTCTGCCCACAGGAAGTGGTCACATAGTGGGGGAAGCCACCGCAAGGTAGATCCCATTGGTAACTACTAGGTACTCCCCAAAACATCAACTAAATGCAATATTTAGTGGGACACCTACACCTGCAGATAGAATTTCAAAAACACAAGAAGACCAGCAACTAAGAAGACCCAAGGCTCGAGAACTGCATTCCTGCTGCACAAAGAAAAGGCGCCAAACCCTGCCTGCTGCACCCAGCACTTGACAATCACCACTGAGGAGTTGTTCAGAAAATGGGCAGACTCTAAAAATCCCCAGAGGACCTCCACTCTTCTGAAAATTGCCAATGATCTCTCTCCAGAGTGAAGGCATCACTCTTTTGCATCAAATACCAAAAGAACAGTGAAGTTCAGTTCAAGGATCCAGATGCTGCAGCTGGACCAAATACCACCTGACGGACCGTGAGGACAAATCCTGCAAGTGTGCTAAGTTTGGTGGCACTGCAACTTCCAGTGGCTGAACCGTGCAATAACCCATAGTATTGGTCACTCAACAACAGACACCAAAAAGAAAAGTCCATTCTGGACTCCAAAAGAACCAGGAGGAAGCCCCAGTCAAAAGGCTTCAAAAGCCACCAGAACCACCCACCAGAGTGGCCCTGCTGACCTGCAAGCAACCCTCAAAGTGATCTACCTCCTTCTTCCAAGGGCACCTTTGTGCACAACTCTTGGCTCATCTATCTGCCCTGCATTCGGCCTCCCTGTGCTTTGCACCAGAGAACCAGCTCTGTTCTAAGGGTCCTCCACCCCTTGAGACCTCTACATTCCAAGGGCACCCACTGACTCACTGGAAGTCCACCTGTGCTTTGTTTGTCCAAGTGGTCCCCCGCAGTGATCCAAGGGCTTTTCAGCAGCTGGACCTGCCAAAACCTGGAACCACCTGAACTCCTCCAGCTGGCCCACAGGACTTCTTGATGACCTCGACCTATATGCAAAAGGAGATATTGGTAAACGCATTGCCTGATTTTATATGCATTTTAAAACATTTCTCCCACTGATTCCTATGGTGCGTAATTGCGCACTGAAACACATTTTATAAACTTTGAAAAATCATAACTTAAAAAGTACTTACCCAATGTAGATTTTAATGATCTTTTGCCAATTTTTTTTTATAACAATCTGAAGTATTTTTCTAAATTGGTCTGAAGTTATTCTTTTGAGCGTGTGTCTTGCTTTATTGATTCTCTAAGTACAAAAATGCTTTGCACTTCTCCAAGATTGGCCTAACTGTTCAACCAAGCTACCATAAACATTAGAGCATTAGGTGGTCTAGTGTTTACCTCTGTAAACCAATGTGTGGTTGCCCAGACTCTCTGGACAGTGTTCCTGGTTTTGCACACTACATAGAGAGCCAGCCTCCTACAGCAGGCCAGTAGCAGCATGATTATACCTAAAGAAGAAAGAAGAATTATGCACAAATATGGACTCAAAGCAGGTATTGGTGTCTGGGATTGCCTCTTCAACCACACACTGCAATCTGTATGGGTTGCCAGTGGGAGCAGCCCAAGCAGGGAAAGTAAATGTGAGATTCCTTATATACCACGCCTAGAGGCATATTTAGAAGCCTCTAACACCACTGGAGCATCACTTTTTTTTATGCTCCGGTACCGTAGTGTGCTAGCCCATATTTACAAGGCTACGCAAAGCCACCTTGCATGGCTGTTTATGGCCTTGTAAATATGACCCACTTTAATGCATTACTCTGCGTGAAAGGGGCGTTCCATGGGTGTTGCCAATTAACCCCCATGAAATCTGATGCATTCCCAGATTTACAAGGCTTGAAATGTGTCAGATTCCTATGCCACCCCAAGGGTACTGTAAAAGTAGCACAGCAAAGAAATAAAGTAGTCGGGTAGTACCAACATCTTAGATATCGACACACATCCCAACAGGGACAGTGGCAAAGATGTCCAGAAGGGAAGGCATTTGTGGACCGTGGCCGGGGCGCCCTATCAATATTGCCCTCTCTAAGGTCATTTGTTGCATGGTTAATTTGGCTGGCCAGGTATTTAGATGTAGTGTAAAACCACTGATTTCGATATCCCATTAAGGTCCCCCACTCATGTTCAGAGACCGGGGCGAGTGGGAACAGGCACGACTTAGCCCAGTTCACCCTGAGGCTGGACATCTCTCCAAAGTCTTCCAGGGTCGGGAGCAAGGGAGTCACATCCCCCAAATACACTAGCGCATCAACCACATATAGGGATAAAATGTGGTGGTCATTATGTGCTGGTGTCCCCCATTGTCACGCACGCCACTGCAAACTACAGGCCAGAGGTCTCAAGGCCAGGGCATAGATTAAAGTGGATAGGGGACAACCCAGCCTGGTAGCCCTCTAGATAGCAAAGCTATCAGTGATTATCAGTCCTGTTCAAATCGCACTGTCAGATTCTTGTGGAAGGCACGGATCCAACCAGAGTAATTCAGTGCCATACCCTCCACAGAAGCTAGTGAGTAATTCCACCACAGGGTATCAACTGCCCTTTCAATGTCCAACAACACCGCAGCCTGTCTGTGGGTGCTGAGTGGGGTAATCCCCACCATGCAGAGCAGCCTGTGAATATTCAGGAAGGTGCTGCCCTCAGGTGTAAGCTCAGACTGGTCTTCATACACCAGGGCACAGATAACAGGGAGTAGCCTGTTGGTCAACATCTTCTCCAGTATCTTATAATCTATTTTAAGATAATGGGTGGTAAGAATGAATGTCTAGGGGCTCAGGTTCTGGTTTGGGAAGTACCATGATTAGCACTTCCCAGAGAGATTCCAGAAGCTGGCCTAGCTGCCTGGTCTCATTAAATACCTCTAAAAATTTTTGAGAAAGGTGTATGCCAAATGTGGTGTAATATTCCCTCAGGAGCCCTTTTGTTCCTGAAATTGTATCCTAGGCAATCTGGTTTATGGTAGTCTGTATCTCCTCCAGTGTGAGGGGCAAGTCCAGGTCAGCTCATTGCAACAGCAGCAGTCTGAGTAGTGTTAGATACCATAGGAATCCCATATTTGAACAAGAATGGGGCATTTTCTGCCATATATAGAGACCTGTAATACTCCTTAAAAGCAGCATTAATGGCAGCTGGAGTATTCACTCCAGTGCCATCAGCCAGTTAAATGGCTCCCATCAATGGGTGGTGTTGATCTTCTTTCACCAGCCAGGCCAAGAGTCTGCCCGATCAGCCTCCATTTGCATGCAAAAGGGCAATTTGACATTTATAGTTGTGTCCCTCCAATCATGATTTGGACTTTCTATGCTCCTTACACAAGGTACTGAGTCATTCTAGTTCAGCAGGTCATTGGGCCATCTTGGATTCGAGCACCCGCATCTTTCATTCCAAGATGAGCAACTCTTCATTAAAAACCCATTGGATCCCCCACATCATAGTCAAGCAATGTCCTCATATGATCACCTTGTGGGCATCCCACTCCAGTACTCTGGTTTGGGTGGTGTCTTTATTCAGATCAACATAGCTAGCAATATGTGTCACTAAGGCTTCCCTAAAGGAGGGATTCAACAAGGTCTCAGTTTGAAGTCACCAGGTAGGTATCCAGGGGTGCGATCTTCCCCATTTGAGTGTTAGCAACAAGGGACAGTGATCAGACAAGGTGCATGCCAAGTACTCTGATCCTGCACTCTGCACACCTAATGAGTTGTTAAAGAGAAAATGTCCCAACCCATCCATTTCTGCGAGGTGCTGTGAGGTGTGAACACAGGAGGCACCCGGAAGGGGAGGGGGGCAGAACAGTCCCTGTTCACATCTGGTACACAGTTAAAGTCACTGCCCCATTACCCAGGTGCCCGCGTATCCCGAGAAGCACCTGACCTAGAGTGTCAAGAAAGGCTGACTGATTAAAGTTGGAGGCATAAAGGCCCACCACCTTTGGGGGTGATCCATCACAGTGGCCCACCAACATCACATATCTGCCTTTCTCATCAATCCTATGAAAATCTGTCATGAACAGAACACTTGGGGCAATCCAGATCAGCACCCTCCTTTCATAGGCCAAGGATATGGTACCATACACCTGCCCTCTCCACTTCGTACACACCTTGTCTCGCTCCCCCTGTGTGGGATGTTTCTCAGTTAAAATCGTGTTATGTGCGTGGTGACATTTTAGATAATAATTTTTCTGCTAATGTTTAGCAAGGCTGGCCACACCCAGCACATTCCATGTCAGTAACATATATTGCACGACTGGGTCCTGCATTGGAGTGCCCATGATTTATTGTGTAGTGTAAGAATCAACAGCCTCCCCACCACAGGTGCCTGGCATCCTTTTAATGTGCGGGAATGGCCCATGTCCGTCAGAACCCTCCCTTCACAGTGTATGCATATGACTCCACAGACAATACATTGAAAAAAGAAACATAACACACTCAACCTCTCAGGGCAGGTAAACAGCATTTCTCCGGCCATACCTAGTCAAACAAATACCCTCATTGATAACAGAAAAAATACCACAAAACAAACAATGTCTTTATTTGAAATCTTAAGGGTCTTGGCCCACAAGCAGCTGGAGTTCTCCATCTGTTGGGCCTGCTGTAGTTCCCGTATAGTCTGGCCCTTACTCAGCAGGAGCAACAGTCAGTTCAGCATAACCTGAGCAGCAAACTCTGTCCATTGCCCAGGAAAAAGAACACCCAAGACCCTCACAGGAGATCATATCCAATCCTGGTGTCAGGCCTGGACCCTTGACTCTTGGCCATCTCCTCTGACATATTTTGCGAGCTCCCTGTGTCTGAGCTTGTGTCTGATGACTGGTCCAGCCGTAATGTCTCAAATGGGTTCTTGTCAAGGTGCAGAGCCTCTGCTACCACTGGTGCCTGCTCCCTCAAAACCTGCTCCTGATTGGGGTGATTTCCAGTCCCCTTCCACCTCCTGGGCTCAATTTGTGGGGTAAGCCATTTGCTAGTCCTCTGCTCTATGTTGACATTTTTCACTAGACCCTTGATATGGAGCCATGTTTACACTTCCTCAGGGTAAGAGATAAATGAGTGTTACCACCTTCAATTACCTTAAGCTGTGCTGAGTAGAGCAGCACTTATTTGTTATTTGAAGGCCAGTTCTTGAAGTCGTTGCTTAACCACAGTGTGGGAGTTGCATTGTTGTTGCACTTCTGCTGTGAAGCCTGGATAGGCCACACAAACCTCCAGGGGCTCTTTCGATCTGAAAAACTGTAATTTCAAGTCTCTGTCTCGATAGTTCAAGAACAGGGCAATAACTGGCCATGAACAGGATCTCGGAGGGAGTGGTCTGCCTGCTATTGAATGTGCCCGCTCCACAGAAAAAAATGTGGTACCTTACCCCAGCACCGTTTTTATCAGCCAATCTTCCAAAAAAAGTTCCATGTTTGGACCTTCAGAGCATTCGTGAAGCCAAGGAAACATTCATTGTTTTGTCGCGATCAGCCCTGGGTGTCCTCTGCTTGACAGGGAAGGAAGGTGAATTTCTCCCAGAAATCTCACAACTGAGTCTGTAGGTCTTGCAGTGTGGGCCACATGATGTAAGAGTGGACTCAGCATCTTTCACCCGCACTGTCAGCTTCCGATGATCCACACGGAGCAGCCCTTCATCAAGGGAGTTTGTTTCAATTTTGGTTTCCAGCATGGTTTTTGTGATGAAAATAGCCTACGGCCCTTTTTCAAATTGATCGGAATGGCTGTGTAGGGTGGCTTCCAAATGAGTCAATGTGTCTAGATTAAGATTCAGTGGATCGTCAGAGTTGCGACACCTGTGGGTCTGACCTTTGGCAGGTTTGAGTTTCACCATCACGATGCCTGTGATGTCTGAAGCCTGCAGGAGATCCAGGACCCCTCCAAAAGTGGACTGAAGGTCCCTCGATAGAGTCTATAGATGACCAAGGGCCACTATCCACTACCCAACGGTAAGATGCTTGTGGCCCCCAGACAACTAATGTTGTGTAAGGCCAGCAAAATGAACATCACCTCGGGGTATGAGACTCAAGGCAAACAACAGTCAATGGGGCAGAGAGGGCTGGCCACTTGAAATGAAGAAGTGGCTACAGTAGGAAGAGAATAGCACTCCGAGGAAGCCAAAGACGGTCCCCACACCACTCCCTCTGCATCAACATCGCGCACATGCACTCTAACCAGGGAGGGTGAGCCTCTATGGTCTGTCTCTGCCATCCCTCCAATACAAGGTCACTGAAATAGACACCGTAGACTTACCACGTGGTCCAGCAATATTCCAGGCCACAGCGCAGGCAGGACATGAATGATGCCACCTCCTCAAGGCTCTGGAGGCTGCTCCGAGCAGTTCATGACATTTACGGGCAGTCTACTCTTTACAAGAGAGTTTATTACGGAGTCCCCCTCCTTGAGGTCCCAGTGCTTTCATTTTCTGTGGTGGTCCCAGGCTAAGTATTACTCACTCATTGCAGCCTGCATCATGTAGTCTCCAATAATGGGCTTCTTTTCTTCTATAGGCCTTGTTGGTGTACAACCGGGCTCCGCCAGGGCAGAGGGGTCAGCCCAGCGCTCCACCGGTCGCACCGCTCTGCAGCTTCTTGTCCTGCTGGACCCCAAAAAGTCTGTTGATGTGCTGCTCCCCTTCTCTCTGTGAGCCAGGCAGTCTCAGGAGTGTGGCACCAATGTCGATGTGCTTTGCCACCTACATGTGCACTGCAGCAGCCACTGCATCTCTTAGGCCCAGACGGCATCAGTTTTCACTTCAGTGGTGTCCCTGGCCACGTCCCTCACACATTACAGAGCAATTTCGGGCTGGATCATGTGGATAATGAAGGATGATTAGCGGGCCCTGGACATAGCTCACAGGATCACGATGTAGTTGCAATCTTGGCCACAGCCCCTTCTCCAGTAAGGATAAAGTAATAAAACAGAAAAAATTGATTCCACCCAAATAGTCTTGGAGGCAATCTACCCTTTGGGAAGGTTCTTAGAATAAGGCAGAACAATTCCCATAAGAAAGAAAACATTGATAATTTGGATGTCCAATTGAAAAACGCAAAAGACACTGGTTAACACAAGAAGCTATTGAAGAATGCATGCAAGAGAGCCAGGTTCATGCTGAGAGACAAATTGTTAAAGCGAAAGGAAAGTTGTCTAGAAAATTGAATGCATGTGTCACACCATATAGCACAAGTGATGTCTAGCAAAAGCACCAACAACTTTAAGAGAGTCATAAAGACCACCCAGAAATCTTTGATTGGACAAGAGTTGTTTTCTGTGTGCACATTTAGAAAAGAAAAGTCACTTTAACTTGTGTACATTATACCCTTAGCTGATTCAAGTACTGTAGATCATTAGCTCTGCATCAAATTTTGATTTTTGTGGGCAAAGTACTATGTTAAAAAGGTATCATGTTATTTGAGGGGAACAAAGTACTTGGATTTGGTGAATTTGTGCAAGTGCTACAGATTTACCCAGTGATACATGTGTAACCTCACCTCACTGTATTAACATGTTATACCTTTATCACCCCATTTAAAGGTAACAAGGTCAAAATGGGAACTAATGGGTGAATAATGATTTACTGTATCCAAAAGCTGCATTTCTGCGCTTTACTGACCTGCTGTCTAAAAGGTAATTGAAGAATTTTGACAGGAAAAAAACAGAGGAGCACATTTACAAGGAAGTTGCACTGACGCAGTGTCATTTATGTTGATGCAGCAGCGGTGCATTCAGAGTTCCATATTTACAAAGTGATGTTAGAGGCCTCTAGCTTCACTTTTCTCACTATTGCAGCAATTTTTACTATCCCTATATCTGGCTGCATCAGATAATGGCAAAGATATGAAAGGTAGGTGTCCCCTCTTAAAAAACTTGCAGAATTGACTCAGACATAGCTACAAGGAAATCTCCAAATGTTGCTTCTTCTACAAAAGATGCGCAGTCTCAATAGCATAACAAAATTAATGCATTGTCATACGTGGCGTTAAATGATGCATTTGCACTGGTACATAAGGAGAACATCCCCAAAACACCATGGCCCTACTCCTACTTCACCTTGGAGCCCAAAAAGACCACCATCACCACCACCACCTCCACCATCACCACCATTATCACCACCATCTGCACTACGGATGCAGCACAGGAGAAAAAAGCGAACATGCCGGCAGAGAATTACTCTCATTGGCCTCAGGGAGGAGGAGGTCATTGCCCATTACAGGCTCCGGAGGGAGTCCATTGTCCAGCTCCTGCATCAGATTGCACCAAGGCTGGGCACAACATTACAGCGGTGCACCAACAACCCTCTGTAGACCAAGCAACTGGCTGTACTACACATGTTGATGTCTGGTACATTCCAACCCACCACAGCCAGAATGGCAGGAGTATCCCAGTCATCCTTCTCAGCATTCCTCCCCTCTGTTCTGGATGCCGTCATAAGCCTCACGCCCAGTACCTCATCTTCCCCAACACACTGCAGAAACAACAGGAAAACAACCAAGGCTTTTATGCCATTGCAGGATTCCACATGTGTTGGGAGCAATGGACTGCACCCATGTGCAACTGGTGCCTCCTACAGCTACAGCCCACCTGTACAGCAATCAGAAGCACACACATCCTATGAATATACAGGCAATCATGTAGACCATCAGGGCCTCTTCATCAATGTCCTTGCAAAGTACCTGGGCACTGCTCATGATTCCGTCATCTTTTCAGATTCCATCATAAATGAGCAATTCCAGAATGGGAGATATGGGAATGATCTACTGGTAGGTAAGTACATTTGAAGTACATGACTGACCTAATAACAGTAAATAATGTATAATAAAATAGCTATCTCTGTTTTTGGTGACTGAGACAGGGCATGCGTAGCAGGTGTGGGCCTACGAACTTGCACCATACTACATGGCACATGTGCAACACAATCTAATAAGTCATACACGTTGAGACTTCCTACACCACTGTGGGCCACATTCACAAGTGGATGGCGTGGCTAGAGTATCAATGTCCATTACTCTCTGGTGGAGCACGTCCCCAATATGAGCCAATGCTAAATCAGCCTGCATGCCCTTGCATGGCCTCATAGATATGGGGTGAGGCAAGCCAGACCAAAGTGCAGAGATGCGTCACCCTACATCAAGGATGTATTTCACGGCCTGCGGTGGGTTTTCCCATTCAACACCAATGATGATCTTACACATTTTCACAGAACCAATGATCTGTGACCCTGGGACTGTTTGCAATTAGTGTGCCTCCCAAGGGGAGTTGTAATGAGGACATGTCTCCTTACCATTACTAATTTCTATGTTTGCTGCATTCTGTGGGACACATAGAATGAGGAAATTGCATAGCTTGTTAGTTTTTGGTGCAGGAAACTGTCCCATAAAACAAAAATTATTCAAGGGCACAATGCTGACAGAGGTGCACCATGGTGCAATGGTGTGCGTTTAGCGATAGTCACCAATATGGGGTGGTGCGTATGCAGACGGACCATGGGTGTGCTGAGTGTCAGTAATATGTGTAATACTATACATTTGGAAATTAAGCACAGAGCCCATTGCGTCTCTATGTTACATTGACTCTTACAGTTGTCACTTGAGGAAGCGATGTCCCTTGTATAAAATACTTTGACCCCCTGGTCCCTAAGTACCCGTGGGTTTCTCTTGTCTCTTTAAATATATATGTATGTCATTAATATGGCATAGTTCAGCCCTTCTCTTTGTATAAAGGGCAGCACAGCTAAGTGACATCCTGTGTTGACCTGTGGCAACAACTGGTAAATGAGGCCCTGTGTGTGCATCCAAATGTTTCAAAGATCCTCACTAATGCTGCACTTTGTGAAATAGTGTTCCCAAACACTGTGTTGAATGAAGGGACTCCCTTTCTATTCTCTGTGTGTTCACAAATAACTCTCATGGTACTGAGGCATGTCATGAAACTGAGAAATATAGTCCTATTGTAACCTCTCAAGATCATGTGTATCATGCAAAATTACATTTGTCATCATATACACACATCCCATCCAATGTGCTCACAATTTTGTGGCACATAATCCACTCTATCAGTCCTCCAAGGCTTCAGACTGTGAAACAAGGTATAGCCTCATGCACTAAGTGCATCTCACTGGACAGGCAGCCACACAGTCACCTTGGGAATAATGTGCCTGTCTTGGAGCAATGCTGCACATTGCCTGACAGTGCATGCAGCAAACCTGGGACACTGAATCATGTGGAAAATATGTCCTATACTGTCCGCAATCAGTGTGACAGTGTAGTGTGGTTTGTGTACCAGTTGCACTGTAAAAAGGACAGTTGATGGACGGAATGTAGACCAAATCAAACATTCACCCCAGTCACAGATCTGGGTTTAATCTATCAGTTTTTACTGCTCACCATGCCATTCCAGTTTGGACCCATCCATATGCAAATCAGTCTTGACCCTGTTTCCCATGGAACAGTCTAACCTGAACTGCCAGGCCAGGTCCTCGCTGGACCAGAAACAAGTATCCTGGGACCAGTTTCGGGCTATCACCCCTCTTCAGCAAGGCTAGCTTGAATCTGGTGGTGGGGTGAACATGGGACCCATGTCTGGGCATACCCTTCCCACTTGGGGCAACAAATGCAAAAAGAACAGTTGATGGACGGAATGTAGACCAAATCAAATATTCACCCCCAGTCATAGATCTGGGTTTAATCCATCAGTTATTTTTGCTCACCATGCCATTCCAGTTTGGACCCAGCCATATGCAAATCAGTCTTGACCCTGTTCCCCAGTTGCGCTGTACAGCACAAGACTCCCACATATCTCAAACTCGTTGTGTACTGTCAACATATTAGACATAGTTGCACTGCCATGGGTACACTAGCATCCAACCACGGCCCTCCCCATGGCAGTAGCTATTGAACAACAGTGACTCCAACTCTCGCTGCCAAATATGTGTGAATGAGGTACCCAACATCACCAGACCCAGCTACAGGTAGAAAATTCTGTCCAGAAATGTCAACTGTAGTCATAAACAGAGACAATAGATGAGTGTGAGAGATTTGTCTCCCCAGTGGCTAATTGGCTCACCTTACTGGTGACAAATCATCACCTTTGTGGCATTGGCACTGTGGAACTCACAAGTATGACAAATAGCAAGTGTACTACAGAGGACAATATACCTGTATGTGTAGTAGAGTGTCAGTCAGTTCTAAATTCAACTTGCGTGTATTCCAAACAAGGTCACAGCAAGTCTCATACTGTTGGCGCAGTGTATGAGCCAATCAGGACAAATAACAGAATGTATAAGAATTACCTGTTGTGAGTATTTACAAATTTTACCCCTACTTTCTTTGCAGCTGACCTGGGCGTTGACTCCTTATAAACACCCCCAAAGGGAAGCCCGGCGGACCTTTAATCATCCCCTAAGCAGGACCAGGTACAAAGTAGAACAGACTTTCGGAGTCCTCAATTCCCCCTTCATGGCTCTGGATATGTCTGGGGGGGCGAGTGCTCTACTCACCACCAATGGTATGCAAAATCAAACTCTTGTGCAGCACATTGCACAATATTTGTGTGTGGACAAATGTACCATGGGCTGATGCCAGTGAGGAGCAGGAAGTGCCAGACAATGAGGATGAGGAAGATGAGGAGCAACAGCAAAAAGTCCCATCAGTAGCAGCAACATGGCAGAGGGACAATATAGTGCAAAATTATTGCACCAATGAATGAGTGACTTTCACAATGTCACCGAATTATGATCAGATGAAATGTTGTACATGTATGAAAATAAATATATGCGCACTACCAGAGTGTAAGCAAGTTAACTTCATAGTCACAGTAAAGATCTGAACACACATCACATCTGCTAGTAATTGCCACACAAAAAACCTTATGTAGCTATATGTGACAAACAGCCCAGAGCAGCATCTGGTACATCCAAAATAGTGTGCATGGGAACAACCAGTACCAAATAGTCCTCTATTGCCAACCACAATGCATGAAGTATTAATGTAGATAGTGTGCTCTTACTGTGTGTGTCTCTTGTACTGCTAGCCATTTGTAGCATTCTTGTGGAGGATAGTATGATGACTGTGAAGTGATCCATATAGTATATGCATGAGACCACGGTCCAGCCCCTACATACTACCTATGAAACATACACACATGCAAACACATATTATATCCATTAGGAGGCCTCATATCACACATAGAAAGGCTAAATACTATACTTTGCCAGTGCAAGAGTGTCTACCTAGTAACAATATGCCCACATTTGCCCCACAAGGCCAATATGCCAATGGAAAAAGCAGTGAAGTAGCCTACCATGTTGGTGTGTTCCATTCACATACAAACAATGGCTTCACTCCCACGAGTACAGTCTTTAGTGTGAATGATATGAAGACACAACACCAAGAATCTGAGCATGAACCATCAGAAATCGCAAAAAGCAAGATTCATCCAACCAAGGTGCCAGGCACTGATGCATTCCAAGATATAGTGGTTAAATGTGGCTTGAAATTCACAGGTGAACATCATGTTTAAATGCATACCCATCACCCAACCCCAATCAATCACACTTATAGGCACATGTTGTTACAGGTTCAATGGTAAACACATATATGATTGGACTTCACCTGACTAGTTATGTCTAGACAAGCTGGCCTTGTGATCCACAAATTATAGAGTAAGCCTGTGGGCAAAGACAAGGAGCTGTTGCAATGTGAATGTGCAACACATATTCTCCAAAACATAAGGCCATACAGACAGTGTTTGTGTAGTTCAACATATTATGGTGTGTGTTTCTGAAGGCTTTATGGTAACCGTTGGTAAGCTCATATCAACGTGGGTCATTAATGCCACCACACATGCATAGCAGATGTAGAAAACCAGTTTGTCTTGTGCATGCCACTTACACTGTAGAGTGGGTGAAACACACAATGTCAGTAGTTAACTGAGAGGGTATACTGCAACCATAGGCACCCTAGGATAACAAGTTAGACACATATGGGCATAGGTACCACAGGCCTGTGATGCTAGTGTCACACCACTCTTGGCCCATCTGATGGCACAAGCCTCTCAACAATATTCATGAGGCTATGCAAAGTCCATCCATGTAGCCCATCCTGGACTCATAACTATGGAGAAAACAAAGGCACCCCAAGAGGCTCCCTAGTGTTACTCTGTGGAATGGGTGTATTGCAGGGGCATGGGCGGTGCGTTATTGCTGGACAACCCCCATGAATAACCAGGATGACTCATGTAAACTTATGGATGCCAACATGGGGCCCATATCTCCACCCAATCTTCTTGCAACTTGCATTACAGTTCTCTCAACACTTCCTTGCACATAAACCATTCATGGACTGGTCCTACATGGCCAATGTGAGCAACAGATGCAGGACACATGGAAACAGATGAGCCAAGTTCACATCAGTTTATACATCCTTGTTCAGGCTCTACTGGGGATGTCTGACAAGTTTGGAACCGTGCCAGGTCCGCGTGAGTCTCATTACCTGTCACAGTGTCAAACTACATAGGTGTTGCATATGAAAACCCATTGCTATGCACAAGCAAACCACCTTGATACAGAGTGTAGTAATGGTGTGATGTGCGCTGCATTGCTGTACCCAATATTTCGAAGGTCACACCAAGGCATACATGGTGGTCTAGTAGTGCACCATCGGCATGAGTGAGGATCATGTGCCCCCCTAAAATTATGAAAATGTGACAATTCTGGGCACCTTCACATGCTAGCCAAATTGAAAATGGCAGTTAAAGTGCCACAGTATTAACACGTGGTGCTGTTTGGTAGAAGTGTTGCAGGTGCACAATGGGCTTTTGCACACACTTTGTGTTCCCTCAGGGTCCCTAGATATGCCTGCAGGTGCTTCACATGCTTGTGCCAATATTCATGACAAAGCTGTGGTGCAGGGACACTTATACTTGCTGTGGCATCAGCAGAGGGTGCACCCTCTTGTACAGAGGTGCGTGGGCCCATGCTAATGTGAGAATCACTGTGATTTAGACCCTACGCCATATGTAAGATGCGGGGCCAGAAGCAAAGTCAGTCTCCGTAGGTGCACAGGTAGTTCACCCCCTGATAGGAGCACCCTGGAGGGTGGAATGGGGCTATGTGGCCCCATCCATACATCCCCTTCCAGGTGGGTCCAGCCAATCACAGCACTTGCCTGCAAGGGAAACTGTAGCCCCTCCCTCCCCCCAAGTTGCCCGACAGCCTGCTGCCTGCACTGTGGTACAAAGCACAGATTGGCAAAAGGCTGCACTGTCTTAGATGAGGGTGCCCTGGCCCCATGCCAGTGCAAGTTTGCGATATCCCTGGGGGTATGTCAAGCAATGTAATTGGGTGGCAATACTTATTTGGCACACAGGGCACCTCTTGTAAGGTGTGCCTTAGCGCTAAAAAAGTGATTGGGCCCTATGCATCGTATGATCCCAGTAATGCATGCACTCTCACATATGTATACTGTCAACACACACATTACACAGTTGCAAAGACAGTAAGCAGTTCACCTCAATTATTCACAGGCAGCCCAGCAATCCCTGTAAATGCTTACATGCATTGCATATCACGCTATACAGAAAAAGACACATTTGCACCATTGCATCAAAAATAAAGACGCATTAGCCTAATGCGTGTTCTTTACAGCCATCGTGTCAGTCGAAAATGACACTTCCCACCGGACACATCTGACTTAGTGCATGGTGCTTTGTCAGGGCTTATGTGAAATCCGCACGTTGGCTGGAAGTGTCAAAAACATTTATGCATCAGCTCAGAACATGACGTATCCACACAATAAGTGATACAATGGATCAGCCATGCTGCACATCTGGAACTATGAAGTTACTTTCATTTTCACTTTTACTCACAGTCCACCCATCTCTACTTGTGAGAGGGTGTGCTTTGGTTGTGCTGGAGAGAAAAGTGGTGTTTTCGAAGATTGCTGTACTGTCTGCTATCCCTGTATTGTTCCTAATGTGTAAATTGTCCTTTGTAATTGCCTATTGTACTGTTTTGTGCTTTGTTTTGTCAGGTGTATGTCTTTAGGGGTATCA
This sequence comes from Pleurodeles waltl, assembly GCF_031143425.1. Classification (NCBI taxonomy): domain Eukaryota; kingdom Metazoa; phylum Chordata; class Amphibia; order Caudata; family Salamandridae; genus Pleurodeles; species Pleurodeles waltl. The sequence goes on from NC_090438.1 coordinate 725,104,697, forward strand.
TTGTTGTTAGGGGTAGTTGTGGGTATTCAGGGGGTTTTTGGGTTTGTTTTGTATTAGATTGTGTTTGGGGAGGGACATGTCGGGGAAGGGAAGGGAAGGGAAGGGCCTGCCCCAGAACATCTGCTAACTTGCAATGCCATGGGGTACGTGCTTTTTGTGGAGCTGTTCTAATTTATTACACATCAGTTGTTCATGTTTCATTTAAATGAGGGCCAGTATATATCCATAGGTCTGACAGGCAGAATTTTACACATCTGAAGATATCTCATAAATGATGGTGTTCAATTTCCAAAGAGTAACCTTTGGGAATGCACAGGACATCTATGGTCAATGTCTAGAACTATGTAGCACTCACAGATTCTGATCTCTGTTAAATGAAGGAACAAGGAAGCCTAGTGTGTGATGTATATATGTGGTCTGTCAGTTATTAAGGTGCAGAGAGTCATGAATGTCTATTACCTTTGTGAAATGTTGGAGTAGTGAGTTGTTTTAACTGGTTCTGCAATGTGCCCACCTGATCCATGATTTGGCTCATCTATGTGTGTACACATCAGCCTGCCTTACCACTATGTATTATTGAGACATGTCACATGAGTCATTTAATTCGTTACAACTAGAAGTATTACGTAGCCAACTGCTATTTAAACGTACTGTGCTACACTTGACCACAGTGTATGTGTTCTACAATCAAAGTGCAATGTATCATGTTATGAATTGTAGGTGGACCTGAGCCTTACACAGCCAGAGAGATGGAGAGCTTCAAGGATACGGAGGTTACCAGTAAGTATTATCCAGAATGCTTACTGTGTAGGTTAAGGATTGTGTGTGATGTTGGAAGCTCTGTGCAATGCCATGTTTAATGTGCATCCCTTACACTAAAAAACATATCTAACATAAACATTTGGACAGAAATGTAGATCTTAATTGTTGGATGTGCACTCACCTCTGACTAATGTCAAGGTGGATATATTTGCTATCACTGAGGGACCACATGATTGATGGTCTGACCGAAGAGCAATGACCACAATGCCATAGTCTGTGAACATTTATGGTAGTGGATTCATAGGTGAACAAGGCTGGGGATGGCAAACCTAACAAATGCATTTCAGATGCACAGATCTAATCCACACAGGAGTGGGGGGAGGGGTTCACACTACAGTAATGATAGAAAGACTATGGCCCTCAAGACCGCCAAGTGTTAATTTGGCAGTGTCACCGCCAACAGGCTGGTGGTGTATACCGCCACATTGAGGATTGCTAACCCGCCACATCTCCACTCATATCGCAATGGTGGTATGAGCCACTGGGCCGGAGATGTTCATCTCTGCCCCGGCGGTCCAGAGAAGACCACCGGCGGCATTATAAGCCAGCCTACTGCCATGCTTTCCACGGCAGTAGCACAGCTATAAACCATGGTGGTAGGGCTATCGGTGACAGAGAATCCCCTCCCTGTCACCTGTAGATGCCTCCCCCCCAGCAAGCACCTGATCCCCCACCCTACAGTCACAGGGCCCTATCCCCTCTACTCACATGTCACCCCCTACACACCTAGTGCCCGCCAACCTCCCTCCCTGCCTACAGACACACGCACCACGCATACACCCATTCACTTCCACTTTCAGACACTCATCCACTCACACTCATTCATACATGCATTCACTCGCACTCATCCATACACGCATTCACTCACACATACTCAAATGCATTCACTCACATGCATTCACTCACGCATACTCACACTCATACACAATGACATGCAGACACGCACTCACTGCAACATCAATACATGCATTCACTCACACGCATACAACCACGCATACACCACAACAGTCATAAGATGCATTCACACATGCACACACATTCATACACACAGGCAGATGCCACACACAACACCCTCCTCTCCTGTCGGACACCCGACTTACCTTGTCCAGCAAGGAGGATATCCAGCAGGGAGCGGAAGGGGTGCTGCTACTGTCCTCAGCGCCCCGCCAGCAGGACACTGCCAGGCTGTATTAATGGTCTTAATATGGCAGGCAGTGTCCTTATGGCGGGGCGGTGCAGGTGATAGCACCTCCCAGGTACCTACGACCACCAGCATGGATACTGCCGGATTTCCACCCACAGTGTGGCGGAAATCCAGCAGTACCCATTATATGGTGGGCGGAAGAGCGCCAGCACTGGCGGTCTTCTGGCACCCTTGCCTTCGGTGGTTTTAAGAGAAGATTGCCAAAGTCATAATGAGGGTCTATGAGCCATATTCACATGGTCACAACAAGCATGCAGGGTGGCTTCATGTAGTCTTTTAAATATGGCCCTGATGTGAGCACCACATGACCCCCCCAAAAAAGTGAGGGTCTGCTGGGACTGGGGGACTTGTGAATGAGCCCCTAAGTGAAGCAAAGAAAGATGTAAACATTCCACACATGATATTGCATTTGAAGGGCTCACTCATGTTGTGTAATGTCCCACACTCTATGGTAGACACATCAACATTCCTATCCCCTGTCATCTTCCCAGGTGTGGCAATGTGTGTTAGACTGGAGGGATGTCTACACAGCATAGTCATCTAACATGACAAAGCCTAATCCATGTTCACATTGTCTGGGCCATGATGGTTTCCAAATTTCATCACAAGCAGGACCACGCTTTGGACAGCAATAGCTATTCACATTGAAAGATACCTGTGCCTATGAGATGTAGGGCATGCACCCATCATGTGGATATTCTGAGTGCTGGTGTGCAGCAAGGTGACATTAATATCTGGCATGCAGGGACAGACACTAGACTGTGTACTGGGACACATGCTACCACACTGGGAGTATGTAAAGAGTTGTAGCAAATCAAATCAAATCTGGATTTACAGAGCGCAACTACTCACCCGTCAGGGTCTCAAGGTGCTGAGGGGTTTGTCCTCTGTTCTTCAGTTGAAGAGCCATGGTTTTAAGGTCCTTCCTAAATTTAGGTAACAATTGTGACTGTCTGAGGTACAGGGTGTTCCAGCTTTTTGCTGCGAGGTGGGCAAAGGATCTGCCTCCAGCCGAGGTCTTCCATATGCAGGGTACGGTGGCTAGTGCTTGTTGGGAGGAGTGGAGAGGTCAGTGGGGGAGTAGAAGGTCATGCAGTGGTTGCGGTAGGCAGGTCCTAGGTCATGCGTGGACGAGGAGTTTGAAGTTAATTATTTTCTCTATAGGAAGCCAGTGGAGGTCTCTTAGGTGATTGGTGATGTGTTGGCGGCGGCAATGTCCAGGATGAGTCTGGCAGAGACATTTTGGATCTGCTGTAGTTTCTTCAGGTTCTTTTGGGTGGGTCTGGCGTAGAGGGAGTTGCCATAGACAAGTCTGCTGGTAACCAGGGCATGGGTTACAGTTCTGTGGCAGTCCTTCGGGATCCATCTGTAGATCTTCCGGAGAAGTCGGGATGTATGAAAACAGGAGGATGCGACTGAGTTGACTTGGTGGGTCATGATGAATGATAATCCAGGTTGAAGCTGAGGTTGCGTGGTCTGTTGGGATGGGAGTGGGTGCAGAGGGTGGATGGCCACCAGGAGTTTTGTGGAGGTCACCAGGATGAAGATCTTGGTCTTGTCAGAGTTGAGCTTGAGGCAGCTGTCCTTCATCCAGGCGGCAACGGCTTCCATCGCATTGTGGAAATTGTTCTTGCTAGTTGTGGAGTTTTCAGGCAGTGAGATGTTAAGCTGGGTGTTGTCTGCGCAGGAGATGATGTCCAGCCCGTGGTTGCTGACGATCGACGTGGGTGGAGGCTCAGGGAGAAGCCCTGTGGAACTCTGCAGCTGATCTCCATAGGTTCTGACAGGTAAGGCGGGAGTCTGACTCTCTGTGGCATGGTCCACCATCAACTTACAGGAGTTCATATACAAAATGTTTCATACATCTCTGTGTGATGAGAGTGAGCTATCCACCCTCCATTGTTACATCTAATACCTGGCACATGCTAAGTCTAGGTAGCAATGTATCCAGATATGTGTCCTTGCATATCAGGCACCCAATATTGTGACACAATGCATGCACTTTGCAGACCATGATCATCTTAATTTGGCTAATTCCAATGGAATCAAGGCCATTGCAGGATGCAGAAAGGACACTAATGATCAGTAAAACATGAAATGTTTACCATCTCATGGTTACAAAACAGCATTGTTTCTAAGCATTCTCAATACTCACATTGTCCTGCCTAGATGTGGCAAGATGGTGCATTTGTGTTAAGCAACATTTTCTTAGCCTTGGTACTTAAACTATAGTAAATTAGGAGTTGATAGATATGAGGCAGATGTATGCTCACTTTGAACTTCAAGAAAGTTTTGGGGTATAAGAAGTGCAACATATGATGTTTATAGATAGATTTAATGGATCATGATTATTGTACCAGTTCCTACTTACCCTTTGTTTTCTTTCTGATTAAACAGACAACATGATCCCGGAGCAGAAGAGGCAGCACTTTATCCGGGAGGAAAGGTACCACCACTTCCATCTTGTCAACAAAGGCCATCGGGCAATGAACAGCAAATTTGAAGTAGAGAAGGCATCAGGCAAATGGTGTGACTTCCCGCAGGGAGAACGTACAGTGGGAAGGCCTACAAAAAGTAAGATGGTTGCAGTAAACCAGGGTGGTTCTGCAGAACTGGTTCTGAGCACATCCACCAGCAAACACACAGGACAACACATATTCCATGCTCCACACACAGGACCCACTGGCACCTTTGAGAAGGATATGTGGAAAGAAATGTCAGATCTTAAGATGGACAGTGTGATTCTGCTACTCATTAAAATCAAGCAGGCTGTGGAAAGACAATCACACCCCAAACGAGCCACAGGGATCGTTTCTTCCCTTCCCCTTGCATATAGTTTTTCAGTATAAGATATTTTTATAGCTTAGTTTAGGCTAATTGCTGTAGAATAGGGTAGGCATAGTAGTTTATAGGTTTTAGGAGGGTGGGTACAATTTTAGGGAGCATTTAGCTTTTTTGTGACTTGGGGCCAGATGTAGCAAAGGTTTGCGAGTCGCAAATGGCCCGAATCGCTATTTGCGACTGCGCAAAATCGGAAATGGGATGCAAAAATCCAATTTCCGACTCGCAAAAAGCGATGCGAGCCGTTACCGACTCGCAAAATGTGCGACCCCATTTTGCGACCCGCAAATAGGAAGTCGCAATTTGCGAGTCGCAAACCATATGCAATTGCAACTCGCAAATTGCGACTAATCGCAAAAAGCCCAGTTTGCATGTCCCATTTGCCACTAACTCAGAGCAGGTGGTAATCATTACCAAAGTATAAAAGGAGACCCAGAAGGCATCTGGGTTACTCAAGATGGCGGAGATATACCTGATAGCAGTGAGGAGGAGAGTCCACGCAGCCCAGCAGAGGAGGAGGATGAGCCAGATACAGGAGAAGATTTACAGAACAAGGCAGACTCTTTTTCAGCAAACTGAGGAAGAGATCTACGACAAATACAGACTTAGCAGCGCAGCTATACTAGAATTAATTGAATTACTCAAACCACAGCTAGAACGCCAGACTCTGCGCGGCTGCATCATCCCTGCGCATGTGCAAGTGCTATGCTCACTGCACCTCTTGGCCTCTGGGAGCTATCAGGGGGTCATTGCTGTGGCAGGTGGGGTATCTCAAAGTGCACTATCAAGGTTCCTCAGGGCATTCCTAGATGCCATACTCACACGTCTCACTACATATACCTACCCAGGAATGAGGCAGAAATTAACAGCACCAAGTTGGACTTTTACCGGATTGCCAACTTTCCCCATGTCATAGGGTGTGTAGATGGGACACATATTCAAATATGCCCTCCTGCAAACCTGGAATATCTGTTCCGCAACAGAAAGTGTACCCACTCACTCAATATTCAGGTTGTTTGTGACGCCCATTATGTCATCAATGACATTTTAGCGAAATTTCCAGGCAGTACTCATGACTCATACATTTTTAGGCAGAGTAGGATACACCAACGCCTGGAACGTGGGGAGTTTGGAGACGAATACCTCCTAGGTAGAGCTGCATACACCTTGTAGACATACACACAGATCAATGTGCACACCAAGCAGGACTTTCTAACAGTGTACTGTTTGTGCCCAACAGGTGACAGTGCATATTTACTACGCCCATGGATAATGACTCCGTACTTAACACCCAGCAATGAATGTGAGAGATGATACAACAGTGCACATAAGAGGACCCGGAACCTGATTGAACGCACCTTCGGATTGCTGAAAGCACGGTTCAGATGCCTCCATCGAAGTGGAGGTGCCCTCCAGTATACCCCCATTACGGCATTCAAAATTGTTGTCGCATGCGCTATCCTGCACAATATTGCCACCCGACGTGGGCTACCTCTCACCCCTGCAGACCCAGATTCTGAGGATGAAGAGCAAGAGCAACCACATCGCCATCATGGGGATCATCGCAAATCAAGGCAGACTGAGACGGCAACACATCGCAACCCAATACTTTGGAAGGTACGTGTCAACTTCAACCATACTCACCTATTGACCAAAAACTCCATTTGTTAAGTGGAACAAAAAAACTATTTAATATGTGCAGAAATTGAACTATTTACAATGACAAACTGTGCAGGGAGTTCAGAAAGCCAACCATGCATGGGGCACATTGCCGTCATATGCCCCAACATCAGGGACAGTGTTTAGTTTATGACCTACGGTGGTCTCTGCCAGCCTGGCTGGTCCCAGGTTGTTCAGCAGTGCTCTGCCTCGTACTCCCACTCCGGAGCACCCTGGTGTCACCAGCAGAGACACTGCTCACAGTGGAGCCCTCTTCGCTGTCCTGTGGGGTGTCCCCTGTACCCCTGGACACATGCCGTGCCTCCATTAGATCGATCACATGGGTGATCCGGCCCAGGCCTCTTGCCACATCCCCTGCAAAGTGGCCCATTTCCACCTGGAGGCCGACTGTCCTTCTTGACAGCCCAGTGGTGTTGACTGCCAGTCTGCTAATTGATGAGGCCATCCTGTCTAGCCTCTGGAGCAGCTGGCGGTCCCTGCGCAGCCCACCCTCGCTCTGTGACAGCAGTCCAGCCACCAGTTCCCGCATGGACAGGGCTAGATCCCCAGTGTTGTTGCCTATGACGTCCAATTGTGCATGGAGCTGCTGCATGCTGTTCTCATTGCTCCTTACAAAGCGGTGCAGAACCCCACTAATCCTCCCTAACATTTGGTTCTGCAAGCGCTGACCACGTAGCAGTTGTGCCTCGGTCATGGTGGTGGATGGACGTCCGGACTCTGCCTGCAGCCCTGCTCTCCTCAACCTGCGTCGCCTGCGCAGCGGTGGATGCCCTGTGAGATGTACCGTGGCACTCCTGGCTGTTGCTGGTGCAGCCTCCGGAACCACTGTTGCAGCTGGTGTTGTCATCAAGGGGATGGTGTTGGTGGTGCAGGTGGGAGTGGTGGCAGCTCCTGTGCTTTCCTCATGGGGCTGGCTGACTGTCGGCACCTGGCTGCTGTGGCTGGTGGTGGGGTCTTGTGGGAGACCTGTGGGACATGGGGAACAGACTGTCAGTGTCTACTATCTGTTACACACTTCCTAATAGACATTTGCCTATTGACTGCCTACTTGACTACATTGCCCATAATGCATCATTCTGGTGTTTGCTACCCTGAAATGGAGATATCTTGGTTGTGCATGCCCCTGTGTACATGGTGGGTGGGGGTATGGCATTGATGGGGGTACAGGCATATCACATGGTACTCACCGGTTGATGTTGTGGGCTCAGAGGTGTCCAGATCTCCGAATCCTGTAACAGCCTCCTGCTCCAGGGTCTCCTCCACCCTTTCCTCCAGGGGTGCGGGTGGTGGTATGGATGATGGTCCCCCTTCTGTGCCTCTCATCTCCCGGAGCCTTTCTGCCACCCTCTCCTTGGTCCGGGAGCGGAGGTCATACCACCTCTTCTTTATTTCATCCACACTCCTGTGGCTGACCCCCAGGGAGTTCACCTTTTCCTGAATATCCAGCCAAATTTGTTTTTTAGTTGAGTCTGGCACATTGAGGGCTGCCTTCTCAAAAAGATCATCATAGTGCTGACAGCATTCCTCTGTCAGCACCTCCAGCTCCTCAGAAAATGTTAATTTCCTCTTTCTGGGAGTGTCTGCCATTGTTGCTGTAGCTCTGTTTGCAGTTCTGATGTTAAAAAGGGTGTGGTCCCAGGTGTATTAGTAAACTTCCTGGCTGTGATGTCATCATCATGTGCCAGGAAGTGTTTCCAGAGTGTTCTGGAGTGGTTTCTGAAGTGTTCTGCAGCACCTGCAATCAATTTACATGTTAATCGCAATTTGCGACACCCACTCGCAAATTGCATGTCCGTTTTTTGCGCGGTTGCAAAAAGCGACCTCGCAGACAGCGGACTCGCTATCTGCGTTGCAACTCCGGGTGCGAGTCGCAATTTGTCCCCGGATATTGTACCTGCATTCCATGCTTGCAAATTGCGAGTCACTAATTTTTTTGTACCTACATCTGGCCCTTGATGTGTAGTACATGTTTTTATAAAAAGAAATACAAAAAAATAACACTTAAAAAAAAATCATTACAAAATATATTTGTTTAGGACTATGGGGGTGATTCTGACCCCGGCGGTTCCTTACCGCCGGGGCCAGGGTCGGCGGGAGCACCGCCTACAGGCTGGCGGTGCCCCGCAGGGCATTCTGACCGCAGCGGTTTTGCCGCGGTCATAATTGGAAAACCGGCGGTCTCCCGCCGGTTTTCAGCTGCCCTGGGAATCCCCCATGGGGGCGCAGCTTGCTGCGCCCCCATGGGGGATTCTGACAGCCCATACCGCCATCCTGTTCCTGTCGGTTCTCCCGCCAGGAACAGGATGGCGGTATGGGTTGTCGTGGGGCCCCTGGGGGCCACACATTGTATTTCAGTGTCTGCATTGCAGACACTGAAATACGCGACGGGTGCCACTGCACCCGTCGCACCTTCCCACTCCGCCGGCTCAAATCTGAGCCGGCGTCCTCGTGGGAAGGCTCTTTTGCACTGGGCTGGCGGGCGGCCTTTTGGCGGCCGCCCGCCAGCCCAGTGCAAAAGCCAGAATCACTGCAGCGGTCTTATGACCGCGGAGCGGTGTTCTGGAGGGGGGAACTCTGGCGGGCGGCCTCCGCCGCCCGTCAGGGTCAGAATGACCCCCTATATGTGTAGATAGTTGATGGATAGATGTAGTTTCTGTTGTCTTTACAGATGTGTTTTAAGGGGGTGGGGGGTGATGTTTATCATGTTGTGCTAAATGTCTAGAGTAAGGTAGGTACAGTTACGGTAGTTGTAGATAGTATTTAGCATAAGGCACAGTTGGTTAGGTTAGGTTATGTTAGAATAGTTAGGTTTTGTAGGTTAGGTACTTTTAGTCATATGAATTTTTAAGGTCTCATTAAATATCACTGTTTGCTACATACAAGTGTACATCATGATTTACTGTGCAGGAGTGAGCATCCCTGCTCAGGTAACGTTAAGTACATGCCTTTGGCTTTCCTAGCAGTTTTTTGCAACATGTGTGACTAAGGGGGTCATTCTGACCCCGGCGGTCATGGACCGCCAGGGCCAGGGTTGGCGGGAGCACCGCCAACAGGCTGGCGGTGCCACGCAGGGCATTCTGACCGTGGCGGTTTGGCCCCGGTCAGATGCGGAAAACCGGCGGTCTCCCGCCGGTTTTCCGCTGCCCATTAGAATCCTCCAGCTCGCTGCGCCGCCATGGGGATTCTGACAGCCCATACCGCCATTCTGTTCCTGGCGGTTCTCCCGCCAGGAACAGGATGGCGGTATGGGTTGTCGTGGGGCCCCTTGGGGCCCCTGCAGTGCCCATGCCAATGGCATGGGCACTGCAGGGGCCCCCGTAAGAGGGCCCCACTTTGTATTTCAGTGTCTGCTTTGCAGACACTGAAATACGCGACGGGTGCCACTGCACCCGTCGCACCTTCCCACTCCGCCGGCTCAATTCTGAGCCGGCGTCCTCGTGGGAAGGGTGGTTTGCACTGGGCTGGCGGGCAGCCTTTTGGCGGTCGCCCGCCAGCCCAGTGCAAAAGCCAAAATACCCTCAGCGGTCTTTCGACCGCGGAGCGGTATTTTGGAGGGGGGAACTCTGGCGGGCGGCCTCCGCCACCCGCCAGGGTGAGAATCACCCCCTAAGTGTTTTATCTATGGACAGGTACCTGTCAGGTTGGCCATGGAATCACATGAGCTATCTACAAACATTGTTGAGCAGTGTACATGGCAATCTGGATGTGAATAGATACACATCCCAACACAGGTATTCACATACAGTGGTGGGTAAGTCATGTGACATGCATTGGAGGGATGTTGTTTTTAAAGCATTCTTTCTACTCCAAGGATTTTTAACTCACACGCTGTTGCCTGCCCCTTACACAGTCACACTTGCATCATTTGCTTGTCACAGCAATGTTGTTTGGTTGCTGTTATCCATGGGTAGACCAGTCACCTGTGAGGTGACTTAATTCACCCTTAACATTGACTGCACGACACCTGTTGCAAGCTTGAGTTAATGCTTGCCAGTCAACATAAGCATCATGTAACCAAATTTGTTTCACTCTGTCTGTGTAGCTTTATCCCCAGCCCCAATTCACACATGTCCCTTTGGCAAGTAGTTGGCGTATTTGCCTCACACAATGCACCATGTTCAACTTAGTGCTGACTCAAACACACATACAACACACAGGTTGTACTAAGTGCTTTTATTGACATGCAAATAATTAGGAGGTTCACAGGAACAGTTCACAGGACAAAAACCCCAAAAGTTGTATAGAGCCAGTGACTGCCCATACAAAGTCCATGGGGGAACATGTCATGGGACATGTGGAGGAGAGGAGTACTTCAGTGGGGAGGAGGACCACATTTCCATTAGGATAGAATGGCCACATTGACAGTCCACAAATGTGTGAGGTCAACAGTGGGAGAATGATATTGAGGACAATGCCAGTTGATTTACACTAGCATGTTCATGAGCATAGGGCAAAGGAGAAACTGGGTATGTAGCAAAGAGAAATGGTACCGGATGCTTTTGAGGGTGAAAGAGGTGCAGTCCATATCTTCCTCCTCTGATGTGTGTGGGGCCACCTGTGAGAGGGGTGTTGTTGATACTGGAGTTGAGGTAGGCACACACATGCATCAGGGGTGGAAGCTGTGGATCCTGGGTCCACATCAGCATTTCTCTGTGGCAACACATAAGACAGCATAGCAGCACGGATGATCCACTGGTTTTGCAACACAGCAGCAATGTCACTGTGGTAGGCAGCCATGGTAGGAATGAAGGAGTCCTGCTTCCGCTCCATGGACTCCAAGATGGTTCTGATTGCCCCCAGCTGGTTGGAAACCTCGCTGGTGCCACTTTGGCAGCGCATTTACTCATGCCTCTGCCTCATGATACCAACAATGTCAGCCAGGGACTGCAGGAGGTCATGGAGCGGAGAGTAGGTGCATTTTATGGCTGCAGAGTTGTCCTTATTTGGACTGAGACACATATGGACTGCCTCTAGGGTGCCTGCCATGGTCTCCATCCCTGCCCGTACCGGATCTGCCAGCTATAGCTGGACTCCTACCGCAGTCTGTTAGAGTGGTATTTGTGGGTCCTTGGAGTACAGGACTCTGAGTGGGGTGGAAGGTTGTGTCTGCTCGATGGTAGGCAGATCATCTGGAGACCCCACAATGTTGTTGAGCCACCCCGCGACCGGAGATGTTGTTTGTATGGAGCCCAGAATTTGGTGGAGGGTGTCTGTGTTTAGGGTTTGCAGCTCGTCATCCACATTATCACTGAAATCTGGGACATTCTGCTGGTCAAGAGGTATGGGTTCATCTTCTGCAATGAGATAGAGAAATGGTAATAGTGATTTCTGTCAGATGTTGACGTGAGTAATCAGGTTGACAATCAAGGTTTCAGATTTAGTACTTTACAGTTCAACAGAGATGCAGAGGACACCTGTTATGCATGGGTATTGATGGGAAATAGCACTATAGTTCCCTTACAGATGTCAGTATCTCTGCATTGTTCTTGCAAGCACTGTGTGCCTGATCTGAGGGAATGGCCCTCTCCTACTGGGTAGATTAAAACCACTGACATTTACCCCATTTCATCATGATCAGAGTTGGTTATCTGCAGAGTGTCACACGTCATGTGATTCAGTCTCACACCATTGTATGTGTACATGTCTCCATTGATTGCCCACTTTTGGGCCCTGGGGCACGTTTTAGTGCCACACAGTGATGCTACCCAGATCATACATTCACTCTCATATGTCTACAACACATAGATTAGGCATGACCATATCCAATGGAGCTACATGTTGGGTTGTTATTGAGGGCTATGAGTCAGACATCAACCCACATGGAAGAAGTGTGGGAAATAGTGTCAAGTACCTACCTATGTTTCCCACATAACTAGGCCCACCCACTTCAGCATGGGACCTCCCATGACTCTTGTCATTTGTGGTGGCTAAGTAGTCCTTACTATCCCTTTTCAGGTCCTTGTTTGACATCCTCCAACTTATACATGTTGGGCCTTGAGACAATGTTGCATCAGACTTCCTTTTGGCATGCACTACATTTTCTCCCAGGTTCACATGACATGTAAGATGCAGAAACCCCAATGGGCTGTTCTCAGCCATCCCTACCCAGCTGTGACACAAGTGTAGCATAGTCAGACACAACAGTGCTTGGGTATTGGTGAGGCTACCTTGCAGTATACATGGCCATTCCCATCTCCCTGGGTGCACAGTCTCCCCAATCAGACCTAGTGGCAGTTTTACGTGCACAATGTCTACAATGCACAGAACTAGCAGGAGCCCACCAGGCCCACACATTATCATTAGTTCGGACACACATGATCCTCTGGTGTGCATCTCCTGCATCTCGTCCCACACCCAGTCCGATTTAGTAGATGAGAGCAGTTCAGGTAGTCCCATCCATGGCAGCTGACACCTGTGTGCTCTCATCCTGCACGCCAGTCCAGCTGGGTGCAATATAGTTTTACACAGGATACTATAGACATGTCTCTTGCCATGTCCCTATGTGTAGATACTTCCCATGGCCCACACCTGACCACCCTCCTCTGTACTCCTCTGACACACCCAGTCCATTCTGAGGATTTATGATCTAGATTAGTGTTTATAGGCCCAAGTGAGACTGAGTGGTGCAAAATGGCCTGCATTGTCACAGTCAGGTTGTTCAGGGTAGCAGTGTGCATGCATGACGTATTGTTCCAGTCCATGTTTTTGCTTAGCATTCGGGGGCTTGTAGTTTTGGTGAGTGATGTTGTACATTTGAGTGCAAGTACCAGTATACTGATGCTGGACTTCACGAACTGAAAAGACGAAGCTGGACTGAGCTGTGCAAATTGTAACTGGTTGGTGCGAATTACATTTATTAGATGTTTAACCATAGATGACCCAGCATACTACCCTTTGGCCTGCAGACATTGAGATGGAGCGCTGGGATATAGCTGCCTGCACCTTACAACATTACCTAGTTGCCACATTGCCCCTCATTGCAACTTACCATGTGGGTCTTGATATTCATCATAGGCAGCACTGTCATGTCCCGGACTCCTGCCACCAACTCCTCTGGGATGACAGCTGCCACCATCACCCCAAACTCAACCAGCTGCTCCTGGGGTGCCGGACTTCCACCTCTGGTCTGCAATGCTGCCTTGGGGTTGCTGGCCAGTTTCTCCTTTGTCCTGTGCTTGCAATCTTGCCAGTGCTTCTTACAGTCAGTCACTGTTATTTTGATTTCTACCACACTGTTGACTTTGTCCACAATGGACTGCCATATGACCAATTTCCTCCCTAATAGCAATTTTGAGGTGACAAAGAGCTAGGGTTGGTGCTCTGTCACCTCAGTGATAAAGATGTTATTCTCCTCCTCACTAGACTTGCACTTCCTCTTCCTTTTCCCATACCCCGGGGAGTCCGTCTGGACATCCTGTCTGGTACTGGGGTTGCTGGGGTTGTCCTGAAACCTGTTGTGCGTTTTATCCTCCATGACTGCTTTAGAACAGTGTTCCTTTTTTCTAAAGCCCAATGAGGAGATTTTAACCTCTTTTTGATGCATTTGTCACTCAAAAGTGATGCGATCAGCCTAGCATCACTTTTGCAGCAGTAGCATCACATTTCCTAAAAACGAGGTGCATCACTTTTTTTGAAGCAGCCAGGAACCTTACACCAAGGTGTGCCGTATTATAAATACAGGGAGTGCAGAATTATTAGGCAAATTAGTATTTTGACCACATCATCCTCTTTATGCATGTTGTCTTACTCCAAGCTGTATAGGCTCGAAAGCCTACTACCAATTAAGCATATTAGGTGATGTGCATCTCTGTAATGAGAAGGGGTGTGGTCTAATGACATCAACACCCTATATCAGGTGTGCATAATTATTAGGCAACTTCCTTTCCTTTGGCAAAATGGGTCAAAAGAAGGACTTGACAGGCTCAGAAAAGTCAAAAATAGTGAGATATCTTGCAGAGGGATGCAGCACTCTTAAAACTGCAAAGCTTCTGAAGCGTGATCATCGAACAATCAAGCGTTTCATTCAAAATAGTCAACAGGGTCGCAAGAAGCGTGTGGAAAAACCAAGGCGCAAAATAACTGCCCATGAACTGAGAAAAGTCAAGCGTGCAGCTGCCACGATGCCACTTGCCACCAGTTTGGCCATATTTCAGAGCTGCAACATCACTGGAGTGCCCAAAAGCACAAGGTGTGCAATAATCAGAGACATGGCCAAGGTAAGAAAGGCTGAAAGACGACCACCACTGAACAAGACACACAAGCTGAAACGTCAAGACTGGGCCAAGAAATATCTCAAGACTGATTTTTCTAAGGTTTTATGGACTGATGAAATGAGAGTGAGTCTTGATGGGCCAGATGGATGGGCCCGTGGCTGGATTGGTAAAGGGCAGAGAGCTCCAGTCCGACTCAGACGCCAGCAAGGTGGAGGTGGAGTACTGGTATGGGCTGGTATCATCAAAGATGAGCTTGTGGGGCCTTTTCGGGTTGAGGATGGAGTCAAGCTCAACTCCCAGTCCTACTGCCAGTTCCTGGAAGACACCTTCTTCAAGCAGTGGTACAGGAAGAAGTCTGCATCCTTCAAGAAAAACATGATTTTCATGCAGGACAATGCTCCATCACACGCGTCCAAGTACTCCACAGCGTGGCTGGCAAGAAAGGGTATAAAAGAAGGAAATCTAATGACATGGCCTCCTTGTTCACCTGATCTGAACCCCATTGAGAACCTGTGGTCCATCATCAAATGTGAGATTTACAAGGAGGGAAAACAGTACACCTCTCTGAACAGTGTCTGGGAGGCTGTGGTTGCTGCTGCATGCAATGTTGATGGTGAACAGATCAAAACACTGACAGAATCCATGGATGGCAGGCTTTTGAGTGTCCTTGCAAAGAAAGGTGGCTATATTGGTCACTGATTTGTTTTTGTTTTGTTTTTGAATGTCAGAAATGTATATTTGTGAATGTTGAGATGTTATATTGGTTTCACTGGTAATGAAAAATAATTGAAATGGGTATATATTTTTTTTTGTTAAGTTGCCTAATAATTATGCACAGTGATAGTCACCTGCACACACAGATATCCCCCTAACATAGCTAAAACTAAAAACAAACTAAAAACTACTTCCAAAAATATTCAGTTTTGATATTATTGAGTTTTTTGGGTTCATTGAGAACATGGTTGTTGTTCAATAATAAAATTAATCCTCAAAAATACAACTTGCCTAATAATTCTGCACTCCCTGTACAGTGCATAAGAATCTGTTGTACCGCGTCACAAATTGTTTTCACGCATTGCTGCATTGCACCAGTGATTGGTCATTTCTTGTAAATATGCTCCAGAGTTTGTAATGTTTTACAACTTGGGGGCATATTTATACGTTTTGATGCAAAACTCCACTAACACAGTTTTGCATCAAAATGTTTAGCACTGGCTTGCGCCATCCCTCAGCGCCAGCCAGGCTCCATATTTATGGAATGGCACAAGCTGGTGCAAAGGGTGGGCTAGCATTTAAAAAAATGACGTTAGCCGGGTGGGGGTGGCGGTATGGGAGAAGGGGGTTTTGCTCCAAAAAATTACGTTAGGCTAGTTAGGGGCAAAAAAAAAAGGCCTCTAACCAACCTAGCGTCATTTTCTGACTCAAAACCATCCATACCACATGACTCCTGTCTTAGAAAAGACAGGAGTTGTGCCCACTACCGCAATGGCCAGCACAGGGGACCAGTGTCCCCTGGGCATGGCCACTGCACCCAATGCCATGCAGGGAGCCCCAAGTTCGGGCCCCAATGGCACTTTAAATTAAAAATAAAATTCTCACCTGTACTTACCCTACTTACCTGGGATGTGGTTCCCCATTCTTCAGTGTCACTCTGGTGTGGGTGGGGGTGTTCCTGGGGCTTAAGGAGGATGCCTGTGGACTCATTCCATGGTGTTTAATCATGGAAATGGGTCCACAGGTCCACTGGGTCCACTGGTTTGACCCAGGCGTTAAATAATGGTGCAAAGCAAGCTTTGCACCATTATTTAGCCCCACCCGTGCGTCATAAATATGGGGCTATGGGGTTAGCACCATTTTTTAGATGGAAATGCCTACCTTGCATCTCATTGACACAAGGCAGGTTCACGCATCTAAAAAATGGTGCAAATCCCAATATTTTGACGTTCGACGGGTCTAACTTCAAACTATAAATATGGAATTCGTTTTGCACCAAATTTGGGTAAAAAAAGTGATGCAAATTTGGCATAAATGGAGTTTAAATATGCCCCTCGGAATCTAATATATGGTGCAAATCCCAACACTTGTATGGATGGAAATGTCAATGAAACACACCAACGAATGTTACACAAGCTGCAAATAAAGGCATTTTTAAGTGTGTCAGACAGAGCACAAGTTTCAAAGCTGTAGTTGTGACAAACGACTCACCTTGGACTCTAATGGCTGTAGTTACAGGTATTGAATTATCGCATTGAAATCCCACCTGATAATTACCAATATTGCAAAGTTTGGTAGCTAGGCACTCCATTATGGATCCTGGTTTTGACCCTTCGAGCCATACCTTTGGAATTGGTGCACATTGATTTGTGCAGTTTAGCTCCTCATTCAGACACTTTTCTCCATAAACCTTGTAATCCAGATTTGAGTAGAATGTCCCACTTGCGCACAGATTCAGAAGTACGAGGGTCTTGTAACCAAGTCTTAACTAGTGAAATACCACTGTTTCTGTTCCCTCATACTATAGTAGTAAATCAAAATACAGGACCACCTAGTCGAAACATCTGTAAACCTAATTCCAAACACTGCCAAAAGTATTGTCAAGGCTCTTTTATAGCACCCCAGTAGGCTGAGACTGTGAGACCGGAGGACTAATTGTGCTGCAGGCAGAGAATGTCGTAAAATTCCTTGTCCTGGATTTTGAAAACGAATCCTTTTTATAAGCCCTGATAACTACGTTTATGGTATTATTATGGAAATAAATGGCTTTGCTTATGATAATAACGGATAACACGGAATTTTGCGTGTTTTTCAGTTCTGAGAGCAGAACAGAAAACAGAGCAGATAGAGGGATTTGTAAGGTCTCCTTCTGGTCATGGAAAGTGTCCGGATAGATTCGGAGACTCAAGCGCTTTACGCCTCTCAAGTTGTATGGAAAGAGCTACTTAAATGCCCTGTTCCATGGAAGTAATTGGATTGATTTCATTCCTCATATTTTTGGATATTTGTTGCCGTTTTCTGGTCTTGAAACGTCGAAAATGGGCTAAAAGCTGAAGCACTGAAGCAAACACAACTTGATACAAGCCTGCTACAAGCCTCTGATCGAACCCCAACTGTAATCGCTGGATCCCCATTAAATGACCAGACCCTTTTTCTGTGCAGGGCCGCAGTAGCATTGACTGGGACACACTTCGGGTTGTGAAGTCTTTATTAGTCCGAAGAGCCAGCAATTGAGGAAAAACACTCCAAGTCATCCTCTGCTCTCTTTCGATTGCTCACCACGCACGTTCAAAAAGAATACTCGCAGTAACATTCTAAAATGGCATGAGGCACATCAGGGATCTGAGTAGAAATATATCACAATAATTCACAATGACGATGACCCAACAAATACATCATCCCAAAATTCCATAGATCCCCCCTTTACAAAAACTCACTTGGAGAAAAGAAAAGAATTGGGCAAATATGAACAAGAATGGGGATACTGGGGAATATGCCTAAAGAGAAGCAAAACAAATTATTACACACTGTGGCCCTCATTTGGACTTTGGCAGTCAATTTCCCTGACCACCAAAGTCCAACCCGTCTGTGTTAATGAATGCGAGTGAGTGGGTGTGTCTGAGTGCATGTATGTATATGCTGAATGGGTGTGTATGTGAATTCATGCGTGCGTGAAAGGGTGTGGGGGGTATGTGCTTATGTGTGGATGGGTGGGGGGATGTGCACATGTGTGCAGACATGTGTGTATGTGTGTGCTGGTGACAGGAATGACCACCGGGTGCGTGACCGCCAGGGTTTTCATGGCGGGAGGCTGCCACGGAAAGGCTGGCAGTCTGCAGCCTCGTAATCCGGACAGC
Source organism: Pleurodeles waltl (assembly GCF_031143425.1). Taxonomy (NCBI): domain Eukaryota; kingdom Metazoa; phylum Chordata; class Amphibia; order Caudata; family Salamandridae; genus Pleurodeles; species Pleurodeles waltl. The sequence continues at coordinate 725,123,308 of NC_090438.1, forward strand.
AGACTAGGGCCTGCCGCTGGGTTGGAGGTGCTCCCCGCCGGCTGCGGCCGTACAACCGCACCGGCGGCCCAGGCGGAGTTGTGGAGGCTTGGCATCTGCCAAGCCTCACAACTCGTAATGTGGTGGTCCTTACCGCCGGCTCTCCGGGTGGTAAGACAGCCACAGCAAGGCTGGCGGTCTCATGACCTCCAGCCTCGTAATGAGTGCCTGAGTCTAGACTCAGAGGAAAAGAGAACAACAGCACCTAATATGGACATATCAATCTCTTTTGGACAATATAACCTAGGGTTGTCAGGAAGCCTAATTATCCTGTTAGATTCTCTAACTTTGTCAAGATAAAGTATTGTGAACCCACTGGAGTCACACTAGAACCTCCATCATTTGTAAATGTAAATGTATTTATTAATTATCAATTACTTAAAATCAACATTACAAGTAAGCATCAAAACACAGCAATTTCTTGTACACCGTAATAGTAAGGGTTTAAAATTGCTTAAAAATTACGATCTATAAAAATTACTTCAAAAAGTAGCAGCATTAAATAGCCTTAAAATTCCTGCTCGTGTTCCAGTGCACTTGGGTCATCAGTACCAGGCTGACATTGCTTTTGTCCCTTTGGATGTTCGAGCTGAGTCTAGGACCCCGGGAAGGGGAGAAGAAGATGCCCACAAGGTGGGCGTTCACTCCCAATTGGTATGTTGGGGTATGGATCAAATACAGTCTGTAGGTTTCACTAGCTTTGCAGAAATCCAAAGTGCATTGGCAGGGAAGTGCCGGCTGGGAAGTGCAGTTGTCACCCCGTTTGGATGCTAAGGATTGCGGATCGAATAGTGTCAGTGAATTTCCACAACCTGTGAAGGGTTTGGGGTGAATTGGTAGTGAAGCACAGATCCGAGACTTCTCCACAGTGTCTGATGACGTTAGCCCAGCATAAAGGAGCTAGCAGACGGTGTTGACCACTGGCGAGTAAGGGACAACAGCACAGCAAGTGAAGCCCGGATTCTCTGTGAAAGTTACATAAACTGCAAAAAATTGCCTCATCATGCCGCATCCAGGCTGGGTATAAGTCGGCAATCGGCAGGGTAACAAGCCTCATGTGAATAATTTTCCTTCATGTCTGGGCTGAGAGGGATTTCTGAAAGTAAGGCTGGGCATTCCCCAGGTTACAAAAGGCGTCCAGTGTCGCAAGGATGTTTCTATGGCAGAGGCTTTTCATAGCCCGTTCAAATGAGATTTTCGTAACCTGCCCATTCACTGCTCTTTTCCAGGCTGAGAATGGTATGTCCCGATTCTGCAAACTGGTGGGCTCAGTTTTCAAACAGCTGGTTGCCACTGCAAGCTGTGAATGCTATGAGGTGCCCTCCTCTTCAAAGATTGTTTTAATTTGTGCTGTGAGGGTAGACTCGGGGCCCAAAGGGTCCTGATGTAGTATTTGACTAGGTTCCCGAGTTACATGAGATCCAGGCTCCTGAGGTCTAGCTCTAGTCTAAGCATTGCTCTTCTGTCCTGCAGAGAAGAATAAAATATTTTTTTAAATGCTGAGATTTGAAAGTTCATAGGGGCTGTGCCCGGTGTGCCAGGGAAGGTTAAGCAATCATAGTTCAGAGCTGGAATCCGCTTTGCACTTAGGACTTTTAACATTGGTTCCGTTGTTGGGCTGCATAGAAGGTGATTTAAGCATTTCCAGCTGTAGATGACCGCAGCAGCCTTGCTTCTAAGATGTTTAAGATGAGCCCCTGTTTTAGCCCCTTCTGTAATCCAGACACCTAAGTAATTGTATTCTGTGGTTGTTGTTATGTTTAGGTCTTCTAGATGCCATTGAGTTAATTGAGTTAATTTCTTGCGTGGGTTATTGCCAAAAATGATGATTTTGGTCTTTCCCTCTTTCTCCAAGAGTTAGTTAATTTGGTTGCAATTGTGAAGAGCATTAAGGGCTTTCTGTAAACCTACTCTGGAGTGATCCATTGTTTGTGGTTCTACCACTATTGCTTCATTTGTCTGAAGTCAATCAGGAGAATCAGTCACTAAATTGCAAGAATCATCTGGAAGAGAACTGTTCAGCTCCAGAGGCAGTCAAGTTCTCATCATCAAGTCAACAGAATGACTTCCAATTGTCATATATATCCTTCCACTGCTATGCCCATTAATCAGTTCTATTCACGTGCTACTTTTCTCATAACTTGCTTTCCTTAGGTTAACTCGAATTATGCTCTCACTTGGATACTTTGCTGCCATGCTACACCAAGACCCACTTTTAAACACATACTTGCACACACCCCTTGCACTGTGTTGGCCATCACAATAAGTTTTACATTTCAATAGTGAAGCTTTAATGTTTTTCTTTACGTGTGAAATTCACGGTACGATTCTACTGCTCTTCATCCAACCTGGAATATTCTTAGAATATGGAATGTATCCTCTCATTACTGCAAATGGGTTTTCACACATAAAGTCTAGATTAGTTAATCAGTGTACCTTTAAACGTTTTTTCTACCTCAGACATACAGTCCTTTCCAGCACCTCTTGCCATTTCGATGGTACCCTTTAGAAAGTAGCTGACTCCCTCCACAGCACCATTACCAGTTGAAAGATATCATGGGATTCATCTGTGTTTTATCGATAAAAAACCTCTAAAACCTCATTTATTTAATAAGGTGTGAACTGTTCTTCATTATCAGTCAAGATAGATGCAGGGAAATCTTCTTGTGCGAAGATCCCATTTAGAACATTGTCAAAATTGCCACACACTTGGAGTCAACGTTATCACCCGTCTTCATTTCAATCCATTTTGAAAACAAATTAATAAGAACAATTATGTATTTGTGTGAACAATATTCCTACGCTATTGGTCCCTTTACATCCAAAGACACATGCTCCCATGGCACTGTTGGCCACTCTTTAGGACACAAGGGTGGTCTTAGTTTCTTGATGCTAATCAGCCCTTAGACACCCTACACAACCTCTTACCAGGAGCATAGCTTTAGGGGGCTTCCCCCTCCTAATAATTGCGCTGCCATTTTTGAGCCAGCATATTCCGTTCTGCCGCCGGTAATCATGTGTTTATTAAGATTACCAGGACAAGGAGAAAGTAGTATATTCAAGGACCCTGAGCTCAAAGCACACATTTGCCAGAGCAGTGCTCCGCTCCCTGTCTGACACTCACTTCACTATGCTGCTGGTGCTGGGGCGACCCCTCATTAACCTAACTATAACTCATCCCTTTGCGCATTTGTCAGGGTGTGTGATAGCATTGGGGGGCCAGTGCTTGATTAGCATCGTAACATATATGATCTGCATGCCAGTAATTGTATCTGCAATTGGAATGGTGTGTGTGTTCAGGGAGGGCTGTGCTCACTCATGAGAAGGCAGGTGGGGGATACGGACTCTGTTTAAGTGTGCATTTTTAACATTTTTGTCTACCACAGGCCCCATGTGCACCTGCCATGTATATGTACTCAGCTTGTTCGGAAACTGCAAGATAGCCAACCCAAAATGTAGGTTTTAAATCGCAAGTTTGAATTTCTTAAGGCCATTCACTCTTAAAATATACTCCCTACTAGTAGAGATAACATGTCATCCCTACACCTTGTAATCCTTATTGTTTTACATTTGCTGCAGACTGATTTACACACGTATTATTCTCTGTATCTTTACAGTTTATGTGTGATGTAAAGTGCACTGACACCCCACACTTCTATGAATAGCATACAAAACAAATTAAGGCCCTCATTACAACCCTGGCAGTCGGTGTTAAAGTGGTGGCAATACCGCCAGCAGGCCGGCGGTAACAAAAATTAAATCATGACCACGGCAGAAACCGCCAAAACAGAGAGCCACTTTAACACTCCGACCACCACGACGGTAGCAACAAACACTGCGGCAGTAACCGCCAACAGCCAGGCGGAAGACAATGTACCGCCCACTCCATTACAACCCGCCTATCCGCCAGCTTTTCAAGGGCGGTACCAATGCAATCAACATGGTGAGTACTGCACCTAGCACAAAAGGGGGGGGGAGAGTGACACACACACACAACACGCAACGCCCCCACCCACACCCCTATGACCATACACACAAACACATGCAACAACATTTCATATACACCCCGTAACCCTCAGGAATAACACAAGGACAAAAGGAATTGAGTCAAATGAGTGTAATATTAGAAATACTTTGAAATACTTACATAAATAAATGAACAGTATGTACAATAAATACAAAAATAAATACAAAAATAGTCTGTGGCCCAATGGGCCATAACACATAGGCCAAGCCCACACACGACTCCTGCCTCAAAACAGAGAGAACACTGCAGGGGCATCAGGTCAAAAACACACAGGCACCTCAGGGGGACAGTGAAGGGGGGCACCTCAGCCAGAAGATGGTACTACGCCACTGCTCCTGGAGGGTATTCCATGCCCACTGCTTGGTCCTGGGGAGTGCAAGGCCACAGTATCTCAAGTGGGTGGTTTGCCAACTGCTTGGTCCTGGGGAGTGCAAAGCTACAGTCTCTCAAGTGGGTGGTATGCCCACTGCTTGGTCCAGGGGAGTGCAAGGCCACAGTCTCTCAAGTGGGTGGTTTGCCCACTGCTTGGTCCTGGGAGTGCAAGGCCACAGTCTCTCAAGTGGGCGGCTTCTCCACCGGTTCTGGTGGGGGCTTTGTGACCAGTGTGCTTCATCCTGCCAAGGATAGGGTGAGTGGATGCCTTTTTCCACTGGTTCTGGAGGGGGCTTTGTGCCGAGTGTGCTTCATCCTGCCAAGGATAGGGTGAGTGGATGCCTTCGTCCACTGGTTCTGGAGGGGGCTTTGTGCCCAGTGTGCTTCATCCTACCAAGGATAGGGTGAGTGGATACCTCTTTCCACTGGTTCTGGAGAGGGCTTTGTGCCCAGTGATGCAGCACTTGGGGAGTGCCAGGTCACAGTCCCTCACCTGGGTGTCAGAGCCACGAGATTTGCAGTGGCCAGGATGCATGAGACTCCATGGAGGCAGGCTACAGCTGCACAGTGGTGGTAGTGCTGGTGCTGGTGGGGGTGCTGCCAGTGGTGGGGGAGGCTTCAGCCCTTCCCCTGCAGCCTCAGATGGCTGCCCATTGGGGCTGCTGCTGCTGGCAGTGGTGCTACTTTCAGCAGTGACGGCTGCCCACTGGGGCTGTTGCTGCTGACAGTAGTGGTGCTTGCGGCGGTGCAGGTGGCGGTGCTGGCCACAGTGCAGGTGGCGGTGATGGCGGTTGTGCTGGTAGCCACGAGGCCTTCACTTGCAGGCTCGGATGGCTGAAGTGCCTTGGCCGGTGTTCTGTGCCCTTTCCTGCCCTTGGCAGATGGTGGTGCCTCCTTGGGTCTGCCAGCTGGAGTCTTTGACGTGGCCTTGCTGGGCGGGTGTGGCTCCTTCTCCTTGCTGGAGGCTGTCCCCTTCTTGACCTTGCCAGGTGGCGGAAACTTCTTGGCCTTGGCAGGGGTTGGTGGCACACTGGCTGGGCTGATGGGTGCCCCCTTAGAGCCTCTGACAGCTGCAGAAACCACAGCGGATGTGGACTTGGTGGCTGAGGTGGTGGGCTGGGTTCTGGTCACCCTGGCCCGAGATGAAGGACGGGGGAGGGGTAGGGAAGAGGTCAATGTTGGCTAGGAAAAGCTTCTTAGGGACATTGGGGTGGGAGGATGGAGAAGGTATGGGAGTGGAGGAAGAGGGAGTGGTTGTACGAGATGTCAGTCTGCTGTGTTTGGGTGCAGGTGCATGAGCTGGATGCTGTTGTGAGGTGGATGGCTGTTGGGTGGGTGTGTGCTTGCGTTTGTGTACTTTGGGAGGAGGGGTCTCAGACACAGTGGGAGAGGACACAGGGGACCTATGCATGGATGTGGGGGTGGTGACTGCCAGTGAGTGGCGTGTGATGATAGGCGTACTGGTGATGGAGGTAGCGGATGAGGATGCAGTGCATGCAGGTGTGAGTGGAGACGCTACTGGGAGGGGGTGGACGAGGAGGAGGAGGGGGACACAGTGGAGGCAGTGGATGTTGGTGTGTCTGAATGGGGATGGTGCTTGTGTGAGTGCCTGTGAGATGAAGAGTGGTGCTTGTGTTTGCCTGAGCCACTTCTGTGTATTGATTTGGGTGAATGCTGGTTTGAAGGAGTGCTTGGGATAGGCTGGGGTTGAAGGGATTGGGACTGGGTAGAGGAAGTTGGAGGGGGGAGGCGGGAGACAGGGACAATGGATGCCATCAGCGTGGAGGCCAGAGCCTGAAATGCTCTCTATTGGGCCGCCACGCCAGAGTGAATGCCCTCCAAGTATGCATTTGTTTGTTGCAAATGCCTTTTGACACCCTGGATGGCATTCAGTATGGTTGACTGCCCAACAGTGAGGGATCTCAGGAGGTCAATAGCCTCCTGAGGGCAGCAGGGCTGACTGGGGCAGAGACTGAGGTGCCTGGGGCAAAGGAGATGCCCACCTTCCTTGGTGAAGGGGCATGGGAAACACGCTGAGGGGCTGCTGAGAGGGCGGTTCTGGTACGGGGGTGGTGGCTGTACCTGTTGTTGGGGTGGGCACAGAGGTGTCCGCCAGGGAGCTTCCATCGGAGGTGGAGTCGCTGTCTGTAGTGTTCCCTCCAGTCTCCGTGTGGTGCTCCCCACGCCTTCCATCCCACTGGTGCCCTCATCGTCGGTGGATTCGGCCTCCAGGGCCCATTTGGGATGTAGCTCCCTCCGTTGCAGGTGCCTCTGCTCCTCTGCCAGATGATGCTAATGCACACAAGGACAGGGTGACAAAACAAAAAGGGGGGGAGAGACAGAGGATACACTTGGTCAATGCCACCAACAACACTACTGTTGGCGTACACAACACACAGGGAGCAGCTATTTGCACTAGGCCATGCAATACCAGTTACAAAGCTAGTCACCAGCCCATGGGGTACATATCATAATGCCATCAGCTGCACACCTGAAACAAACAGGACCCTGCCCAGTAGTAGAGGTCCACTAACACTATTGGGGTCGGAGTGCTTCAGAGCCTGACCAACAAGGGACCTACCCCTGCCATGTTCGCCCTGGCCTAGGGGCACCCACAGCCCACAACCCCCACCCAGGTAAAACCTTCACGTGCGCAAAGTCATGATTCTGATTCTGTACTCACCCCCTTGTGGCTGCTGTGATGCCTTCAAGCACCCATCCAACTCCGGATAGGCCACCGTCAGGATGCAGAACATCAGAGGAGTCAGGGTACGATGGGCACCCCTTCCTCGTCGGGAGGCCAGCCCCTGCTGGGCCTCTGCTGTCTTCCTTGCCCAGTGGCGCAGGTCCTCCCACCGTTTACGGCAGTGGGTGCTCTGCCTGTCAAAGACCCCCAGGGTCCGCACCTCCTTGGCGATGGCACACCAAATACCCTTTTTCTGATGGGCTCTGACCTGCGGGAAAGAGACAGCAGAAAAAGGATTAGTCGTACAGCCTGGACTGTCATACTCATGGCCCACCATATCCCTCCCATCCACTTACGCTCATACATTGACCACCATACATGCAGCACTCTGCCTAGGACCCCTCATCCCCCCCTACATGAGGCTGACACACACAGCACTCCAAACATTCATGGCCCACGCATCATGCTCACAGTGTACTCACATGTTTGTCTGGAGGACCATAGAGTAAAGTGTACTGGGGTAGGACCCCATCCACCAGTCTTTCCAACTCCTCCGAAGTGAAGGCAGGGGCCCTTTCCCCAGACACTTGAGCCATTGTCTCTTCCAGACACAGGTCACAGCAGCACTTGGAGTGTAGGTCCTCTCCTGTTGAAGGTCAGGTAGCAAGTAAGTGAACAGATAGAAAATGTCGGTCACATCCGCAGCGGTGCGTACCGTCACCACCAGCGTACATCACCATTGGCTCCTGGAACCCATAGGGCCTAATGTTAGCCAATGTGAAGTTGCGCAGCAGTCGACGACCGCTACAGTGCACATCGCCAGCACAATTTCTTCATTTCCTCAGAGGTCAGGCAGCTGCCATTTCAGGGGGTACAGGCATGGCACCTTTCTGCATCACAGCAGACATTGGCACACCAACTGACTCTCGAATTCACATAGGCCCTCATTCTGACCTTGGCGGTCTTTTCGCAAGACCGCCGAGTTACCGCCGCGGTGAAGACCGCCGACCGCGGCGGTATGCCGCTGTGCGCATTCTGACCGCTGGGAGCGTTCCGCCGGAAAACCGCCAGCAGCCACACTGGCGGTCGGCGGGAAAGTGGAGACTGGTCAACCTCCACCGCCACGCCAGCAGAACACCGCCCACAGAATTACGACCCACATTTCTGTGTGGCGGTCTTCTGTTGGCGCTCTTCTGTTGGCGGTCACCTCCCCATGGCTCCCGTCGCCTCCCGGAGGACCAACGCACAAGGTAAGTTGACCGTCCGTGAGGGGAGGGGGTGGGGGGGTGTTGTGTGATGTGGGCGTGCATGGGGGTGTGCGTGTGAGTGTGTAGAGGGGGTGTGTGAGTGCGTGTATGCGGGCGGGGGGTGCTGCTGTGTCTATGGGTAATGTGTGCTGTTCGGCAGGTGCGCATGTCTGCATGTATGTGTGCGGGTATGTGTCCCCGTTGTGTATGTGTGTAGGGGGTGTGTATATGTGCATGTTGGGGGTGTGTGCATGTCGGGGTGGGGGTGGGGAGGGGGTTCGTACCACCTCTGGGGGGCGGCAGGGGGGTGGAGGGTGTGGGGGGAGGACTCGGGTGGGTAGTGGGGGGTGGGGGAGACCCCTATCAGTGCCAGGGAAGGAATTCCCTGGCCCCGATAGTGCTTACCGCCATGGTTCGCACGGCGGTTCCCGCCCGCAAGAAACCGCGGCGGTAGGCAGGGTCATAATACCCTTGGCGGTCTTGGGACGACCGCCGGGCCGGAGTGCGCAAACTCCAGCCCCGCGGTCATGACCGCCGTGGCGGTCGGAGTGGAGAAGTGGCGGTCGGTCGCGGCGGGGACCGCCGCGGTCAGAATGCCATTTTTAATACCGCCGGTCTGTTCGCGGTCCGACCGCCGTCTCTCCGCCGACCGCCAGGGTCAGAATGAGGGCCATAATGTTTCTGTAAAGGAAGAAATGCATCATTATTTCAACAGATGTGTGAATATGACCCTCTGCTCACTGTTTTTCTCGCTAAACTTCAACCGCTGAGGATGAATATGAGATGGAGACATCCTCCCGTGTACAGACCCCTGGGGGACCTGGTGACAATGGAGAACAGACTCAGGCCCTCATTCTGACCCTGGCGGTCGGCGGAGAGACGGCGGTCGGACCGCGAACAGACCGGCGGTATTAAAAATGGCATTCTGACCGCGGCGGTCCCCGCCGCGACCGACCGCCACTTCTCCACTCCGACCGCCACGGCGGTCATGACCGCGGGGCTGGAGTTTGCGCACTCCGGCGGTCGTCCCAAGACCGCCAAGGGTATTATGACCCTGCCTACCGCCGCGGTTTCTTGCGGGCGGGAACCGCCGTGCGAACCATGGCGGTAAGCACTATCGGGGCCAGGGAATTCCTTCCCTGGCACTGATAGGGGTCTCCCCCACCCCCCACTACCCACCCGAGTCCTCCCCCCACACCCTCCACCCCCCTGCCACCCCCCAGAGGTGGTACGAACCCCCTCCCCACCCCCACCCCGACATGCACATACATGCACCCCGACATGCACACACCCCCAACATGCACATATACACACCCCCTACACACACATACACAACGGGGACACATACCCGCACACATACATGCAGACATGCGCACCTGCCGAACAGCACACATTACCCATAGACACAGCAGCACCCCCCGCCCGCATACACGCACTCACACACCCCCTCTACACACTCACACGCACACCCCCATGCACGCCCACATCACACAACACCCCCCCACCCCCTCCCCTCACGGACGGTCAACTTACCTTGTGCGTTGGTCCTCCGGGAGGCGACGGGAGCCATGGGGAGGTGACCGCCAACAGAAGAGCGCCAACAGAAGACCGCCACACAGAAATGTGGGTCGTAATTCTGTGGGCGGTGTTCTGCTGGCATGGCGGTGGAGGTTGACCAGTCTCCACTTTCCCGCCGACCGCCAGTGTGGCTGCTGGCGGTTTTCCGGCGGAACGCTCCCAGCGGTCAGAATGCGCACAGCGGCATACCGCCGCGGTCGGCGGTCTTCACCGCGGCGGTAACTCGGCGGTCTTGCGAAAAGACCACCAAGGTCAGAATGAGGGCCTCATTCTCCTAACCTACAGACTTGATCGGGCCACATTCCAAGACCTGTGTGCCCAATTGGAGCCGGACCTGATTTCAGCTATCCGCCAGCCCACAGGTATCCCCCATCTTGCGCAGGTCCTGTCAGTGCTCCATTTCCTGGCAAGTGGTTCATTCCAAGCGACAGTGGCCATGGCATCAGGGATGTCACAGCCTATATTCTCAAATGTGTTGACCAGAGTGTTGTCTGCCCTGCTGAAACACATGCGCAGCTACATCGTATTCCCCCAGGTGGAGGATTTGGCCACAGTGAAAGCTGACTTCTATGCCCTGGGACATATCCCCAACATCTTTGGTGCCATTGATGGCACACATGTAGCATTTGTCCCCCCCCCCCCGGAGGAATAGAAAAAGCTATCACTCTCTGAATGTGCAGATGGTGTGTTTGGCAGGCCAGTACATCTCCCTTGTGAATGCCAAGTATACTAGCTCTGTGCATGATGCCTTCATCTTGAGTAATAGCAGCATTCCATTTGTGATGTCTCAACTCCAGAGGCACCAGGTGTGTCTAATAGGTGAGCCCATGGTCCCCGCCCAGTTGATGTAGGTATATGGGTGTGGGGTTGTCCCTAAGGGTGAGTGTGTGGCTAACAGGTATCCCTCGATATTTACAGGTGACTCTGGTTACCCCAACCTCTCATGGCTACTGATCCCAGTGAGGAATGCCAGGACAAGGTCAGGGGAACGTTACAATGAGGCACATAGGCGAACAAGGAGGATAATTGAAAGAACCTTTGGCCACCTGAAAGCCAGATTCCGGTGCCTCCATCTGACAGGTGGATCCCTGTACTACTCACCCAAGAAGGTGTGCCATATCATCTTTGCATGTTGCATGTTGCATGTTGCACAACCTGGCCTTGAGACGCCAGGTGTCTTTTCTGCAGTAAGATGAGCCTGGAGATGGTCTTGTGGCAGCAGTGGAGGCTGTGGACAGTGAGGAAGAGGAGGCAGAGGATGAAGATGCGGACAACAGAAGATCACTCATACAACAGTACTTCCAGTGACACACAGGTAAGACACTGTAACTTCACTTTCCATTGCAGTTTTGTGTTGGACATTGTACATGGCAGCCTGATTTTCCATATTGTATGGCCACTTACTGTGCCCTTTGGCATCTCTATTTTCAGATCAGTGTGCTCCTGGTGTGTTCCCTGCTGCCCACTACAGGTCATACCTATTTATACATTACTGTACAGTTAAATTGCAATGTTTACAGCTTGTTAAACAAATACATATTTTAATCAATTGACATACTCCATACTTGTATTAGTTCCAAGGGTGTTTATTTATGTGCAAATAAGTGGAGGGGGTATTGCAATGGGATGGGTTGATGATGGAGGAAAGTCCAGAGTAGAGTCCAGTCTTTTGCCATCACAGGTGCATTGTCCAATGAGGCATAGGAAGGGGAGCAATAGCAGTTCAAGGTGGACAGAGTAACAGAGTGGGGCACAAGGGTGACAATCAGAAGAGTCTTATTTCCTGGTGGGGGTCTGGGCAATGTTCTCTGGCTTCAGCCTGGATAGCAGGGACCATTTGTGGGGTGGTTCTTCTTCTGCAGGGGGTGGGGTGCTGGTGGCCTGTTGGTCCTGTGGTGGGGCCTCCTGTCCACTAGCGCCGGCAGAGGTGGAGGGCTGTTCTTCGGTGTGGCTAGTGTCAGGGGCCCGTTGGTGTGCCACTGTCTCCCTCATGGTGTTGGCCATGTCAGCCCGCACCCCTGCAATGGTGACCAGGATGGTGTGGATGTATTTGAGAACCTCCCTGATGCCCAGGTACTGTCCCTCCTGCATCCGCTGGGTCTCCTGCAGCTTGTACAGTATCTGGCCTAATGTCTCCTGGGAATGGTAGTATGCTCCCAGGATCCCTGCAAGTGCCTCGTGGAGAGTGGGTTTCCTGGGCCTGTCCTCCCCTTGTCGCACAGCAGTCCTCCCAGCTTCCCTGTTGTCCTGTGCCTCAGTCCCCTGAACCGTGTGCCCACTGCCACTGACCCCAGGTCCCTGATTGTCTTGGGTTTGTGGGGTTGCCTGGGGTCCCTGTAGTGGTGGACACACTGCTGATTGACGTGTCGTGGGGACAGAGGGATGGGCCCGCTGGGTGGGTGCTGTGTTGGTGTTTCCTGAGGGGGGAGCCTCTGTGGTGGTATGGGACTGTGGCAGGGTAACCGACTGTCCAGAGTTCCCTGATGGGCCAGGTTGGTCATCCTGATCCAGGCGTGCAGAGCTGCTGTCATCACTGTGGGCCTCTTCTGGGGGGGGCTGGATGTTGGTGGCACCTCCTCTCTAGTGACATTGAGTGGGGGTCCTGTGGGGATGAAATGCAGTGTTATTGTATCTGCGTGTGCCATCTTGTGCATGGGTATGTTTCCCTCTATGGTTGTTATTGGCAAGGCAGCTTTGGCTTGTGTGAGTTGTGATTCAGTTGGCTAAGTGATGGTCCCTAGTGTGCATGCAGTGGTGATGGGTGTCTATGCAGGTCTGTGATGGGTGTCCATGCATTGTTGTTGCATTCAGGGCCTGGTACTGGGATGTGTGGGTTGTGATGGTGGGGTATATTTGAGGTGGTGGAGTGATGGGGGTGAGGGTAGGTTTGGGAGTTAGTGTTGGCATGCAGCTAGGGTGGGGGGATAAAGTAGTAAAGATTTGACTTACCAGATTCCAGTCCTCCTGCTACTCCTGCAAGGCCCTTAGGACGCATGATCGCCAAGACCTCCCATGTTGTTAGTTGTGGGGGAGGACGTGGGAGTCCACCGCCAGTCCTTTGTACAGCTACCTGTGTCTTGATACCACGGAACTCACCTTCCCCCGTAGGTAATTCCACCTCTTACTGATGTCATCGCTTGTTCTGGGGTGCTGCCCCACAGCGTAGACCCTGTCCACGACTCTCCGCCATAGCTCCATCTTCCTTGCAATGGATGTCTGCTGCACCTGTGATCCGAATAGCTGTGTCTCTACCCGGGTGATTTCCTCCACAATGACCCTCAGCTCTTCCTCTGAAAACCTGGGGTGTCTTTGTGGTGCCATGGGTGTAGTGTGAGTGGTATGTGTGAGGGTGTGTGGGGTGATGTGTTGGGGTGTGTGGTGTGAGGTGCGTGGATGGTGTATGGATGATGGTGTAACGTGTGGGTTTTGGCACCGCCAATTTATCACTGACCTTTGGGCTGGCGGACTAGTGTGGGTGTCTGTATAGTGGCAGATTTCTCTGTGTGGGTCATAATACCCGTAACGGTATACCGCCATGGTCACGGTATCTTGGCGGCCGTCGGCACGGCGGTTGGTGGCATTTACCACCAGGGTTGTAATGAGGGCCTAAATGCATTTGTGAGAGGGACTATGGAGAGATGAAGGGCAATGTTGGAAGTTTGTAGTGAGTAAATCTGTGGAGAAGGAGGCAATTGGGGCTGGGAGAGCCAAAAAAGATTGTTGCATCAGTCACCACCTGCGCTAAAGCTGTCCCTGGCATCGGAATAAGTTCCATAAACAAGAGACAATTAAAAAAAAGAGAGAATCACCCATTTTAAACTGTTTGTTTTTTAATTTGAAAATGTTGTTCTTTTGTGAAGCAGTGACAGGGGCGTGTCATCAAGGGGTTGTATGTGGTGGAACACTCCCCCACTCATTCTTCAGAATTGTATTAAGGAGGCCCTCATTGGATTTGTGAGGTGATGATCGAGTCCTTTCCTTCCCATCACTTCACTGTCAAAAGCAAGCTTTGGGAGGGTGAGCATTTGTCAGATAACTAGGGTACAAGTGCATGCATGTTCTGCAGTGGTCAGGGATAGGAATGCATTTGCTTTAAAATTGTGTACCCGCACAACAAACCGCTGCCTGTAACTTTCTCTGTATGGATGTCTTCAGTGTGATCTGATGAGCAAGGGCTAATGGCAGTGCGGGAGCTGTGTGCAATGCTTTGATTTCAGGCCACTTCTCTGCACAGCAGCCACTTGTGGAGTAGGATCTGATTTCACTCAGTGCACTTTGAAACTGCCTTGGTTCATCCCTAGACTACTGGGTCTACGTGCCAGTGATCATTGGTGACACCTGAGGTCGGGACATAATCAACGAGTCACAAAACACCTATGCTCTGGGTTTTCAAGCATTTACGCAGCATGTTGTGTCACTCATCCTTTCTGTATGTGAGGTTGTGCAGGGGCTCAGCATAGCCCATTCCTTAAATCACTTTCACCCTATCTAGGGAAAGGTATTTTGTAATCCTAAATCATTACTCTATGAATAATTAATTTAGATAGTGGTGCCTCATGCAGCAGTGACATTTGGAGGATCTGTAGATAAGGAAGATTTCTCATGCTTAACATATCTCAGTTGGTTAATGTGTCTATTACCAGTGCAGGTGTATTGAATATAAGGTTAGGTCAGATATTTGTATTCTTGGTTGGTTGCTGCTTTTAGTGCTGACTGACAACTTTTAGATAACAAGTTAGAGTCCAATTAAAATACCTCATGAGTTATGCACACTCTACAAGCAGCTGCATGTAACATGCAAGACAGAAGTTTGTATCCTTGCAGATTTATACTGACTTGATTCAGTTGGGTACCAACAAACACCATTCAGACACTTTATACAAGTTTACCATAGCAGTATTTCAGGGGGATAGCACTCTGGGCAATTACATGATCTTCCATGTTTCAGTCTGAAATTTTACCTGCAAATATTGGATCCTGTAATCTCAAGCCCTTAGAAACTGGACCCGAACCTGATAGAGATGTTATTGAGGCTGTGGGCAACTGCAGCACCTTGGCCTCTTACTCAAACAAGAGGGAGCACAAAATGCCTCCCCCGGATCTTTCTTCTACCGATGATCTTCCCTCCGCCCCATACTATCTTCTACCTCCATCATGAGGCAAAACAAACTCCACATCCATTTATCACCTGCTTAAACTGGTAAATGGATGTAGATGTGGGCTCATTTTTTTAAGGAATGGGGAAAACACACACAGAGTAGGACCCAGTATTCCTGTGTATATGCGTTATTTCCATTTTCTGGGGAAAAACACATAATCCTGCATTTTAGAGCATTTTAGAGTTGGCAAGGCCAGTTCTCAGTATGCCTGCAACAAAATACCAGGAACCCAATTTAAGGGCGTAAATACCAAAAAGTCAGTTTGTATTGTACTATATAAAAGGTTATTATTAGTGTATAGCACATAAGCATGTTTCTATTGACTGCATCCAGTTCCTCGCCCCACCTGTCTCCTCCATTTGCATGTGGTCCCTAAGTGAACTCCATCTAACGTCTAAACCTAGGGAGTGGGAGGTGAGGCTGATCACACTGCCATGGTATTAGGGTAGGCCTGCTCCTTGTTTAACCAGCTGTTGCTTATATATTTGAGCAGCAGGGTGAGGATCTGTGGTCTACAGTCTGACTTATCCTGTTGGAGGTAGCATGAATGGGTGTTTCTCCTGCTCTGTGGCACCGACTGAACTGAAGTTCCTTTCCTTAGTTTTGTCCTCTTCCTCCTCTTGCCATATGATTGTCACCCTCCAGCGCATGCTCTTATGAACAACAACCAAGGCTTCCCATCAGCATTTGAAATGGAAACTAAAAAACCTGGTGAGGGAGGATTGGTGTCAGGTGGGGTGGAGTCATGAGGAGTGAACCACAAGGATCTGAATCAGCGACATGCGATGGTCTTTCAGGACATATGTATTAATTGCACACACTCTGCCCCGAAATAAATTGAGGAAGAAAATGTGGTAGTTAATCTGTTTTGCCTTGCTCAATGAATAACAAACTCAGTTTTAAGATACCTTAGTGGCTTAAAGAGCCTATTGCAGATCCCTATATGTAGCCAGAAGTTTCAGTTTATAATAGTTGTAACATAGCTCAAGTGCGTGATGCACTAAATAGTGAAATCTACGTGTACACAGAATAAATACGATTATTGTGTCTACTACAGAGTATTGTATGCTACATGCAGATTACATATTTACACTAGGTGTAATAGTTCAGTAGATTAATGCGGTTGTTGCAGAGATCCCTGTGCATCCAGCAGGAGACCAGTCATAAAAGTAATAAAGCAGCTCAGGGTGGTTTAGCTATCTGCAAACAATTGCATTTAATATTCAAAATAATGTAATGTTTTGTATTCATAAGGATGTTAAAATTAGTTCAGCTGAGTGGTATTAACTTATTAAAGTTTGTAAGCTGGTGCCTTGGTTTGACCAGCTGAACACGTGATCAAGAAACATGCAGTGATCTCCAGTTATCAATGTCAAAGACATTCCATCCTTCTGAGGTCGAGACTGGTTTACTATCTAATATCTAGTTCAATTGCTTGCCCATTAACAGGATAATAATGACAACTCTCATCTACAGCGGTTAGAAATGCAACGGGTGTACTATATTAAAAATAAAAGTGCCCATCTATTTGTTTCTTACAATGTATGTGCTGACAGTGTATTTTTGTACTGCCTGGGGGAATTATGAGAATCCAGTTTGACTCTCAAGTTTCACCTCTAAGACTTGCTGTCAGCCCAGGAACACCCTTGATAAAGAGAAATGTGATTTCCCATGACGATGGGCATTTGCATCCTTGTCATGACAGAGGTAAAAATGGACCTCTCTGCTCCCTGCAGGCTGCTTCTCCATACAATAGAGATACATTCTATGTGCGGACACAGCCGAATGACACTCTTCAGACAAGAATCAGGACTGTCTCCATCTTCACCAACACTGCTTCCTGTCACATGCGCAACCCCTGTTCTTCTGAATTGGATGCGCCATAGTGCTTGTTGGGAAATCTTAGACTCACAACCCACCTCCAGCAATATTGATTAAGCTGCGCCCCAGCCTCTTACAATCCTCTACATTTCTAAATCAATTCCAGGCTACCAACTTCTTGATTCTTCTTTTTATCGTAACAATTCCCAAATGGGCTTCATGGCATATAGCAATGATCTTCTCCCTTAATTTGGCAGCAAGAATAACTCTATTTCCCTCAATAAAATTGTGCACCCTTGCGACTCATTTCAAACATCCCAAAGTATTTTCAGACAGGAGTCAGATTTACAATTTGTGTCCCATCTAACAATGAAACATCTCACATCCATTAATGTATCATTAGACTCATATGCTACACACCACTCTTGTTAAAAAATTGCTTGCTTACAATCCGGAAAGTCAGATACTCATCTAATACAGAACTCATTCCAACCTTCGGCATCTACTTCTACATAGACATCATGGCAAGAAAATCAGCTGCAACATTTTGTACTCCTGGCAACCACTGAATATGAACTTTATACAAGTAATCCTGAAGGTACAACCTAGCAATCTGGGCAGAAGGCGGCTTGGAATGTTTTTCCCCGATTTTCTGGCTAAATGGATTAATGAAAACTTCACAACTGGAACTGCGTCCAAGTCCACACTATGAGCACCTGACCTGTTGGTTTTGCTAATACCTGTTTGAATATACTTTCACTTGTAATTTTTGTATCCACACAGATATGTACTGTATATGTGTTAAACTATTTGCATACATCAATTTGCTTATTATGACCTGAGTTTAGAATAACAAGTAAAATAAGGAGTAACCCACATTGCTGTACTGTGTGAAAGGGAAAGGACAAGAATGCACTGTATTTAACATTATAAGGCGCATTCATGTCTTTTCCCAGCACTGGCGCACAATGTGCTGCCTAGCGCCAACCGTGATGCAAGTGTGCCTGCTTTGCAGGCAGGATTGTTTTTTTGCAGGACGGGACACTTTCCTACACAGGAACAATCCCCTAAGGTATTTTCCTCTTTCTATGGGTACAGCAGAAAGCAGCATACATAGAAAGAGGAAAAAACTAGGAGAAATAAACATATTTCTCCTCCTGACGCATCACCTAGTGAGGCGTACCAGTTTGGGTGCATTTCCAGGTCTACCACTTCTGGTAAATTTGGGAATGTGTCAAAATCCATGTGCGTTGCTTCTGAACACCCACACACCACCCATGGAATGTCTCCCTGGGGCAGAGTAATGGAATGCAACAATTTGCGCTGCATTGCGTTATTCTGGACTTATCAAGCCACTCAGGGCTCCGCAAGGTGGCTTTGCGTGGCTTGTTAAATCAAACTTGAGGGTTGCGTTGCTTTTGCACCCTATTGCATGGCACAAAATCAACACAAACCTTTCATAAATCTGCCCCAAAATATTTAAAATCATGGTATTTTAGGTACTTTTCCATTACAGTTTACCCTGAAAAGAGTGCTTTGTATAGAGCAATTTAATATTTTCCAACACTACAGGCATCAAAATTTATCAAATACAATATGAAGTACCCAGTTTCAATAACTTCCTGATAAGTGGGGCTTAACAGGTAGAGCCACCATTTCCCATTATCTAACTGGTCTTTCCACCTGGTAGATTTTAGCAAGTTTCGCAAGCCAAAATTTTCCTGAGGAAAACTAGAGTGGGGCGGTGTGGTGCTTACTTCACAAAGCAGAATTGTTATAAGTGTGATAACAAGAATTAATACACATATCAGAATTAATTGGGTTAACAGTAATTGGTTCCAACATCTTTATTTATTTATTAATATATTTGTTACAATGTGTGAAGAGTGCGGCCTAACCAAGTAACACATTTCCCCTAGTAGGCATGAGATTCTTCAGACATCCGTACAATTCTACCAACCCTAGCAGTATTGCTATGGGAGAGGAGTTCCCACTTTTTACCTCTGGCCTTTGTGAACTGGGGATCACGAAAGAAATTCATAAAATCTGTAGACTCAGAACTGGGTTTATGATTGCTCAGCAATCACTTCAGCAGGTTTGATGTGCTACAGTTCGAGAGGCCAGAATATAAACTTCTAAACAATTGCTGTGAGTTCTGGATTTTAAATAGTGGATCACCTAGGTAAGTGTTCCTCACTGTGGTATGCTTCACCACCTTCTGTGCATCCACATGTTGCTATCTGATTATCTGATGTGATAATGCCTGGTAACCCAGCTACCATGCATATTTATGACTAAGCTGCAATAAACTATTTCTATATGTTACTAGGAGCTTCACTGAAATAAAATATTACCATACATTACCAGGAAGTGTGCTGTCATACTCAGTGCCTGGGCAGCCACCCTCTCCACTTCCCAAGCCTCTTAGGGAGGCCAGTTGACGCCCTGGAAGAGTGCAGAATTGCTGCCTTCACTCCAAGTTCATAATGTCAGTGATAGCGCGCCTGGTCCTTAATAAGTAAACCTACAAGGAGACGCGCATAGGTCGATGAACCTTTTGATTCGCATTGAGTGTTCTAGCTACGATGTGACCAATGTTACTCATTAATTAATGCACAAAATTAACTACCATTAATCAAGTTATTAATCATCAATTAATAACTATCACACCGTGACCTTCCAGCCATGAATAACCCTAACTCAATATACGTTTTAGTAATTTTATTCCCTATTAGTTACAATACTAAGTTATGAGATTATTTCAAACTTTATTCAATTTCATTAATACATTAGTAACCGCCAATAACATAACCTAATCAAAACTTTCATCAGAATTAATTCTAAAACATTAGCATAAGTCAACAAATGCATCAAAGGTGAATAAGTCAACATAAGTAGCAGAGTTCAGCAGATCAGTCCGTCAATCATTTGTCTCTGTGATTGTCAATGTCATAGGGTAGGAACCTCATCTAACCCAGATTAGCATTAGCATGTGGGACTTCATGGGAAAAACAGTTTAGAATATGACTTTGGAAAACATCTAGCTAAGAGAAAAAGTATTATACAGCGCAGTTGGTACCTAAAAAGGAAAGGCACAAAAGGTAATTCAATCACATTTTCATAGCTACCTATCCTCGGTATGGATCAGCAGCAAAGTCAGTCTTCATCTTCAGGTCAGCAATTGATCAGCATCACATCAGAATCTCCTCGAGAGAGAGAGTATGAGCCCAATGACAGAATCTCGAATCACCTCTATGGTCTCACATCTAACATTTCTCCATCAGATCTGAAGTCTTCCCCCTTTGTCATGTTGTTATATCAAAGTCACGCAGACTATTCCCCAATTCCTGATTGGTCAATTAATCACACGATTTTACTTTATCCAATAATTTTCGTAACTCAAATCTATGAATTCTAATATTACACAGTTCTGAGGTTGTTGATTGGTTCACGGTACAATGTCCTCATCTCCCGGCTTGTCAGGTATCGAAAATGTTACATCTTCTTCTCCAGTCAGTGTCTCTATTGTTCAAGTCCTGGGAAAGTACACTCAGAGCACTTTACACACTATTTGCTACATTCCAGTTCCATCATCTCCTTTCCGTTGTTTCATGCAAAGGTTTCAGCTAAGTAAATGTTATCAAACAATGAGCAGTTCACGGTTAGTTCAATTTGTCAGCATCTTTTCATTGAATATTAATATTCAGCTTCTGCAAGAGGCCTGTCAAAATTAGGCCACGACTTTAGCTAAGTTAAGCTTACAATATGTGTAAGCAAGCATGTGAGAATGTTTTTATGTGCATATGTGGCTCCAGATGTTAGTGTAGGCTCAAAGAATCCTCTAACCAATACTATGGGTCGACCGCAAATATTTGACTGCCAGTCGGCCGCCTATGCAGCCAGGAACCCGCCGGCCGCATTTGGACATCCCTGCTGGGCCGGCGGGCGGAAACATAGTTTCTGCACGCCAGCCCGGCGGGGAGCAGGGCCATAACATTGCTGCCAGCTCCTAATGGAGCCAGCGGCAATGTGGGCGTGCGGCGGGTGCAGCAGCGGATTGCGCGATGGGGCTGTGCCTGGGGGCCCCTGCACTGCCCAATGCCAAGTGCATGGGCAGTGCAGGGGCCCCCAGGGGCACTCCGAGTCCCCTTACTGCCAACCTTTCCATAGCTGTGTTCACCGCCATGGAAAGGCTGGCGGTAAGGGGAGTCGAAATCCCCAGGGCGGAGCTGCCCTGGCGGATTAGGACCACAGGGACCACCATGGTGGTATTCTGTCGGTCCCGGCAGTATGACCGTCAAAATACGCAATGTAGTACCGCCAGCCTGTTGGCGGTACTACCGTCACATTTCCCCTGGCGGTCACCGACCGCCAGGGTTGAAATGAGGACCTATATCATGATCCTTAGCTACTCTACTCAAATACTTAATGATAGAAACAAATGAAAACACTACATCATAATTAGAGTAAAAATATTGGATATACTCTTGGTCATAGAACCTTGTTCATAGTAGTCTACAACTTATTCCGTAGGTTAGTGGAAGACTGTGGTACATAACTCCTTCCTCTACTGACGAAGGAATTTGCGTACACACAAGAAAATCCCTTGCATCCATTGTCTCAACATACTCACTCAACAAGCGATAGAAAACGTTAGAAGAAAGTTCTCCTTGAGTATTAGTATAGTCAAACTATTATTTCTCATCTAACTTAAACTTCTCTAAGGCCGTTAATGTAGTAGTCTCAGAAGCAGAGGTACGATTGGCTTCTTTCACATCAAGGACAGACATTCCCACAATCACCACTATAAACAATATCCCACACATGATTGCTAATCCAACGTTTATTTATTTACAACGCCTAGTATTCCTAACTTGATTACTTAACTCAGCCATGATCTGTAAAGAATCAGAAAGCAGAAGTAACTCTTATAAAATGCAGCAAAAATCAAAAATGAAATGTTTCTTCTTTCACAGTTCAGCCTCGCATCAAGGAACCCCTTTTTCCTTTGTCAAAATCGATTAACAGCTTGTCATATCCGGTTTTCAATGTCAAATCAGGTTTAATGTCTCTTCCAGTTTATTTTCAACAGTCTCTTTTCTCAAAATTATTTTCAGATTGGTCTGACAGTTCAGCTCCTTAATCACCTTCATGTAACATCAAAATACTGACTCGGAACCTCTTAATCAAAACAAAAAGACATAAACATGTGTTGCCATTCATTAGTAGTTGCATGCGCCCATTCAGGACCTGCGTATATTCGACTAGCTATTTTCTTCCTCTTTAACTTTCGATCACCACTCAATTCTCCTTCACTCAATTCTTCCTTTCTTGCAGTATCTACTTTTTTCTCTATTATTTCATTTATAACCACTTCCTTTCTTTGCTCTACTTGCGATTCAGGCCAATTATCTCCTTTTCTCGATCCTTCTGGCAATATTCTTTTCAAGAATGGACTCTTCTCTTTCTCTTTGGTGTTTTCTCTTGATGGACCTGCAACAGGCTCAGGAGGAGTCAGATCACTTTGACTTTGATCCGTCTCAACTCCTTTCCCTTCTTGGTCTGACACTTGCTCTGTTTACTTCTCAACATTGTCTGCTTCTGGGAGAACCCCTGCTGAACTAGTCTCTCCTGCTGTATCCGTTGAGATTGATTCTTCCGCACCCTGTAATTCTTCACTTTCGTCTCTTACAGGGGTGTAGAACCATCTTCCACAGGCTCTTGTTCGATTTCAGGCTCTCTTTGTTCTTTTTCTGGTTCAGATGCGGCAATCTGTTTAGCTGTTGTTGGTGCTCTCAACAGCACTTGTTCATGATCCAGTGGACATGCCACTTTCTTCGTGTGACTCGCGTGAATCCAGTTCGGGAGTCCTTCACACTTCACAGCTGTCGTAGTTGTTAGAATCACCTGGTAAAGCCCTCTCCAACGTGACTCCAAACACGTCTTGGGAACATGTTTACAGACAACAATCCAGTCGCTGGCTCTCAGGTTGTGCCCTGGATCGTGAATTGGTGGCAGTGTAGTGGCCTCCACCTGCTGAGAGAAAGAGCAAACCACATCAGCCAGACCCTTGCAGTAGTCCAACACCATATCATCTGTAATATTCACAAGTGCATTGACTGGAACTGCTGGCAATCTCATTGCTCTGCCCATAAGAATCTCGTAGGGCGATAATCCTGTCTTCCTGTCAGGTGTATTTCTCATTGGCATTGATACCAAAAGCAATGCATCTGGCCATTTCAGATTCGTAGCTCCACACATCTTAGCAATTCTTGATTTCAAGGTACCATTCATCTGTTTCACTAGTCCTGATTCATCTGTTCCACTAGTCCTGATGCTTCTGGGCAGTAGCTACAATGCAACTTCTGCTTAATGTTTAGTGCTGCACACAAAAGTTTGGTCACTTCGTTATTGAAGTGAGTTCCCCTATCTGATTCTAAAGAGATCGGAAATCCAAAACGTTGTATCAGCTCTCTAAGTAACAACTTCACTAATGTGAGGCTATCAATTCTTTTTGTGCGGTATACTTCAATCCAGTGACTAAAAATAGACACAATCACCAACACATATTTCAAACCTCCACACGCAGGCATCTCAATGAAATCCAGTTGCATTCTGCTGAATGGACCTCCTGCTCTTCCAATGTGGCTTAAATTTACCACTGTCCCTTTTCCCGCATTCAATCGTTGACAAATAATGCAACGATGGAGGCTACTTCTGCTGCCTGTCTAAACTTGGGATTAAACCAATCTATTTTGAACATCCCTCCCAATATGTGCCTGACCATGATAGCATCTCACCATTTGTGACAATGAACTATTTGGCAAAACTATTTGACCCTCTTCTGATACCCATAGCTTATCCTGCCTCTGGACGCACTTCATCTTCAACCACAATTTCTTTTCCTCCCTGTTGACATTAATTTGCAATGTTTTCAATTCCTCCACTGTGTCAATCACCCTTAATGCAATCCCTATACATGTAGTGTCTTCCTCAGACATGAACTCCCATTTATCCTTGAACGATATACAGTTCAATGCGCAAAACCTTGCGACTTGATCTGCATATCCATTTCCCAGTGACACGTAGTCCTGTGATTTTAGATGTGCACTGCATTTTACCACAGCAATTTCTTCAGGCAACTGTATTGCATACAGCAATTCTTTTATTCTGTCGCCATTTCTTACTGGTTAACCAGTAGAGGTGAGGAACCCTCTCTGCAACCACAATTGACCAAAATCATGAACAATTCCAAATCCATATTGGCTATCTGTGTAGATAGTGACTCACAATCTAGCAGATACATGGCATGCTCTAGTAAGAGCTACCAATTCTGCTACTTGTGCAGAATATACGCCTTGAAGTCAAGAAGCTTCTAATGTACCTGTAATTGTGCACACAGCATAGCCTGCTCTCTGTGTCCCTGTACCGTCTCTGAAACATGAACCATCAACAAAGACAATTTGGTCGTTTTCTTCAAATCGTGTGTCTCTGATATCAGGTCTTGGTTTTGTGCACAACTCTGTTACCTCCAGACAATCATGCTCAATGTCTTCTTCTTTTTCAAATTCAACAGTATCACTTGGAAGTAATGTTGCCGGGTTCAGCACTGTACCTCTTTTCAATGTTACATTTGGAGCACCTAAAATGCTTGTCTCATACCTTGTCAATCTGGCACCAGTCAAATATTGTGTTTTCATCCTTGTCAGTAAGATCTCAACCGAGTGAGGCACCATTACCGTCAGAGGGTATCCCATCACTACTCCCTCACATTGTAAAAGGCTTTGACCAACTGCGGCAACTGCACGCAAACAACCCAGTAAGGCTGCTACAACTGGGTCCTAGGTAGCTAAAAAATAGGATACTGGGCGATAAGCACCTCCATGGACCTGTGTCAAGACAGACAAAGAACAAGCATCACGTTCATGACAAAACAATGTGAATGACTTTGTGTAATCAGGCATTCTCAACGCTGGAGCTCTGCACAAACTCTCAACTCAGTAAACGCTTTCATCTGGTCCTGGTCTAATGCAATTGGATCTGTAACCTCCTTATTTGTCAGCTGCTGCAATGGTTTGGCAATTTCTGCAAAATTTGGAATCCACTGACAACAATAACTTACCATTCCCAGAAACATTCTGACATCTCTCTGTGAAGTCAGGGGACTTCTTTGCAATATCACTGTAATCCTTTCTCTGGAAATCTCCTTGACTGTTTCTCAATTTGATGTCCCAGATATTTCACTGACTTCTGACAATACTGCAATTTTAAAGGGGACACCTTATGTCCAAATTTCCCCAAATGATTCGACATGGTAATCGAGTCATATTTACACTCGTCCCTTGTTTTGGATGCAATCAGTAAGTCATCAATGTACTGCACCAGAGTCGATTGATACAGTAGTTCTAATGACTCCTGGGGCCAGATGTAGGTACGTTGGGTTTTGCAACTCTCAAATTGCGAGTCAGAGCGACTCGCAATTTGCGAGTCACAAAACCTTATGCACAGCAGTGTCCCTGACACTGTTTGCGACTCCCCTTGAGAATCGCCGCACTCACAGGGATGGTGGCCTATTTTGCGATTTGGTAACCAGGTTACCGAATTGCAAAACGGGGTTTGAGCTCTGCGATGTGCTTTTTGCACATCGCAAACAGCAGAATTCGCTGTTTGCGACGTGCAAAAAGTTTAGTACATCTGGCCCCAAATTCTTTTTCAAAATCTGATTGAACAAAGACGGAGACTCCGTGAACCCTTGAGGAAGCCTGCACCAGCTGTAGACTCTGTCTAGGAATTTGAAACTAAAGAGAAACGGACTATCCTCATGAAGAGGCACAGAAAAGAAAGCTTGTGACAAATCAACCACTGTGAACCATTCTGCATCGCATGGAATCTGGAACATTATTATTGCTGGGTTTGGCACCACGGGACAACACTTGATTACCATGTCATTCACCTTTCGCAAATCCTGTACAAGTTGCACTTTCCCTCAAGGTTTCTTCAAGCCCATTATTGGTGAATTACATGGACTACTCAGCACTTCTTTCAAAACCCCTTGTTTCAAGAAATCTCCAATTATCTGTTCCACTTTCATCAGAACATCTTGTGCCATGTTGTACTGTGGAAGCTGTGGAAACACTACATTCGGCTTCAGAGTGACATTAATTGGCTCCACTCCCTTGATCAGACCCACTTCTTTACCTGTCAGGTCCCACACATTTTCTGTACTGTTCCCTGCAAATCTGCATGCAGCTCTTTTACAGTAAACATCAGGAAAAACTCAATCAACGGGTACTCCTCACTGGTAGTTTCATTCTCAGTTTCTGGAGTTAGTAATCGAACATTTGGTCTTGCACAGTAAGTCCCTTCCCATTAAGGATACTGGGCTTGAATCACAGACTACAAACTTATGCAGTCCCTGGATGTTGCCAATCTCAACCTGTACTGGATCTGTGATCAGATTTGTCAAAAGCTTATTCGCTACCCCCACTACCTGAACTGTTCTTCCAGAAAGAGGTAAATTTGGAACTTCTGCAATCCTTACTGTAGAGCGTGTAGCTCCTGAGCCCACTAAAAATGAGACCTTATGACCCATCACGTTCCCTCTCACAAAAGGTCCTCGCTGATCTACCTCTAATGATGCTGCAAGTATACATGGCTCCTCATCCAAACTATCACTCATCCATTCACCATTTATTTAATTTTCGCTATGTAATGGGAATTGGTGCACTGTGTCACTACTTCTGTATTGTCTCTGACCTGTGACCTGAGTATGCATCATCTGTTGCTGTTCCATCAGGGCTTGAGGTATCTGCATTTGCTGTCTAGGTACCGTAGGAACCTGCTGCTGCATTGGTTGCAACTGTGTCATTTGTGCACAAGGCATTTGCACCTACTGCATGGGTTGCAAAATCTGCACCTGATTCATGTTATTCTGAAATTTTGAATTGAGACCTCTCTCTGGAATTTTCACACTTTGGAATGTATTGACGTCACCACTTTGCTGAACAACACCTTCCTGTACCATCATCGGACACTCCCGCTTCCAATGCCCCACGGCTCCGCAAATGTGACACGGTAACATCTTCTCCATCCCTTGCACATCATTCTGAACTACTACAGTACTCAAATCCAGTGTGTGATTCATATTGATTCCACGTCCTCTCACCTCAGGTTGGAACATAACAGTTCCCTGCTGCTGCGGTATCTGCTGCACAAAAGCTCCCTGCACTCCTGTTTGAGCTGCCTTAATCTGCATGACCATTGCTTTCTCCTTCAACTTCTTCTGCTTCAACTCAATCTCATCACTACAGTATTTCGCAAACTGCAACACCTTATCAATCGGCTTCGCTTGCCAACAAATCAATTTACTCTTAATCATCGGGCTTATTTCGGGTGTCAGTCCTTCCACAAACCTGAACACAAAGTGTAACATGTCTTTCGGCTCAATTGCTTCTTTGTCATTGTACTTCTTGAACGCTTACAACAATCTCTCATAGTATGCATGTATCGACTCCTTTACCTCCTGCACTGTCCTGTCAGTTCTCTGCCAGTCAATATTTTTAAGTGAAATTCTTGTCTTCAGGAACTCAATCACCTTATGATAATGTTTCATTACTTCAGGTGATGGTGCACCTGTAGTCCTATCCATTTCTGGTTCACTTGTTGGCCAATCTACTGCCTTTGTACATTCAACCCACGAATCAACTGGAACCCCTATCTCCAACAGAGTATTCAGGTTTTCCCACCAACATATTTAAAGCTTTACAAATCTGTCTGTATGCTGATACCATTCAACCGGTTTCTCCCTCAGCTTCGGATGATAATTTGTGAATGACAGAATATCACTCCTGTGCCAAGGAACATGAACAAACTGCCCTCCTGGAATTTCTCTCATTGGCAAAATTTTCACCAGATCCTTTTCTTTCTGCACACTTCGGGAACCTTCTTGTGAATCTCATTTCCATTTATCCTTCTTCTTCACCCACCTGCCTTCCCACTGCCCTAATTCTCCCCAAATCTGGGCACTCTACAATAGTTCCTTGAGATGTGCCTTCATTCCAGCTGATCTCATGTGTTCAAACTTGTTTGCTTAAAAATCTAACCTATAGCTCCTTTTCAGATGCTTTGTTTTCTAAATTTCTATGTCATGTTTCTCTGTCAAGTCTGCTAACCTCTGATGTATTTTACCCACTTCTCTTGTGATTCTCGGACATAAGTATCTCAGTTCTTCGTCAGTATAGGATTCTAATCTATTTACTCCCATTGATCCCTCGACTAGTTCAGTTATTTCTGCAGCCAGCCTCACACGATCAATCTGCTCTCCACCCTCGGTGCATTCTGTGGGGTATTCAGACTATCTACCCACTCATTTAACTGCTGTGCTGTCATTCCCTGTAATGAAATATTACTTGTGCTTCTCAATGGCACCTGTTGTACCATTGCACCTGGAGTTTGCGGTGTCAAAAGCTTCAAGTTCTGACTTACACTCGGGCCATTCACAACATCTGGAAGTGCAACAAGTGGACTAGGATCCATTAATGACCTAGATCCATCATAAGTCTGACCCATAGATGAAACTACCTGAACATGTTCTCTTACCCCCCCCCCATAAGAGGCTCTGTGACATTTCACTCTGTTCTCCTGTGATCGGCTTCTTTTGCGCAAATGATGGTACCACTGGACCAACAGTAATCAGCAGCGATTTTGCATCTGGTGCTGCTCTGACACCCGCATTCCGTGGAAGGACTACTCCCATGCTGTGATTCATCACTGGAGTTACATCTGATTGTATCCCTGTCATTGGTGGAAACGTCTGCAACCCTGTGTCTGTGCCTGAGGCATCAACATCAGAGTCGGCTCAGTCTGGACTAACAATGGTCTCAGAACCACTTGCTCCGTAAGAACCACTAAATTTGAAGTAGTCTCAAGAATTGGTATCTCTGGATAAATCCTCTGTACTGGTGGTGGGTGCATCTGTGCTTGGACTACCGAAGTAGTCACCGCATTAGGAGTACTCCGCACTACCCCTTGTACCTGTCCATTATCTACTTGTGCTGGTCCCACTGTCCCCGACACTTGTGCTGGGGCAGTTGGAGCACAACTAGTACTCAGAGCCCCCTCATGCACTGCATGGTGGAGGTTGGTTCCTCAGCACCTGAGTAATAACATCCTCAATATCTGAATCTTCTTCTTCTATGCAGGCCTTTTTCTTATTTTTACTCCCTGACGAACTCTTATCACTTTTGCTAATATCCTTCTTCCCTTCTGACTCATCTTCCTCTGTGATAGCAGGAAACAACTTAAGATCCTGCAATGTCATTGTTCTCCACTTCTTCTGTTCCCAATCCCATCTCACTTCTGCTAAAGATTTCTCCACCTTTCTTATTCTCCTTTGAAACTTTATCTCTTGCTGCTGTCTCGCTATTAGCTCCCAAATTGCTAATGCCTCAATCTGTGCTGGTCTCGGAAGAGGCTTTGTCTCATACAACGTCATCCGTAACTGATCCAAAATTCTCATATTAAACGTTCCAAGCTCTGGAAACACTAAAGCCCTGTCAATTTGTACCACTGTTTAAACAAAGACATGGCGCAACACCTCGATCCTATAAGATAAGCCAGAGAATTTTCCGGTGGGGTAGGCTCCCCCACTGTCGCTTTAATGTATGTATCTCACTTCATGGCGCTATTAAAAGCTTTGAAAAATGTAATCTTTTCTATCTTTTGTGTATTCGAATCAAATCAGGAAATGACTTTTACTCCCAGAATTCCCTTCACCCCCTTTCTCAACCAATTGCCTCTCACAGACGGCTGCCAATCCGTTCACGACTCTTCTCACTAACCAACCTATCCCAGTGTGGCTCTAATGATGTCACAGTCACACACACTGCAGCTGACAAAGTCTTGCGGCTCGTCCTCCTAAACTCTAATTCACACAAATCTAATATAAATTATTGCGAGCACTAACCAAAAACCAATCCAAAAAACAAACCTGCTGGTTTACTACAGGAAGGTAACACAATTGCTTCAGAGACCTTACGGATTTTCACTGATGGCCCTTTTGCTCATGCAGCCATTCCTCTTTCTCAGTCTCCCACATTCGCAAGCAAAATTCGACCTGCAAATTTTACTCTCAACTGATCAATGGGTCTGTCCTGGTGCACATAGGAGTCACCAAATCTCAGTCGAAAAATTTATCTTACTCATTTAACTCGCACACTGATTTGTTGACCACGCCTGATCAACCTACTAAACCAGACAGATTACAACATATAACCAAGTGCCTCCTACATTTGCCAATATACTCTGGAGTCTTAGACCACCCAGGGTCCGTACATCATCAACAACCACATGGACAGTTTTTTAGCACAAAGCGTCACACATGTGAAGTTCGACAACTTCCCTACTCTCATACTGCAGAGTACACACACTCCTACCAAAACTTCATCTGGAGTACACAAACTCCCTACTTCCCTCACATACGTCACAATTCACGTACGATTTGCATAAGCTTATGCAAGCGCAACCTACCACTTTCACACTATTCATTAGAACGCTGAGAACATACCCAACTCTACTACCAGGATCTAGGATCTGGGAAAGTCATTTCTGGGCTTAAGGAGACATCATTCTTGCTACAATTGTCATTGCGAAAAACAAAATCCAAATCACAATAATAAAAATGAACAACTAACTTAACTCAAACTACCACCATAACCATCGGTCACCACATAACCAGCTCTCCAAGGAAACTAACCATCAAGTTGCAACCAAAAACTGATAGCGCTCCTGGTCCTTAATAAGTAAACCTAAAAGGAGACACGCATAGGTCGAGGAACCTTTTGATTCACATGGGAGTATTCTAGCTACGATGTGACCAATGTTTCTCATTAATTAATGCACAAAATGAATTACCATTAATCAAGTTATTAATCATCAATTAATAACTATCACACCTTGACCTTCCAGCCATGAATAACCACAACTCAATATATGATTTAGTAATTTTATTCCCTATTAGTTACAATACTATGTCATGAGATTATTTCAAACTTTATTCAGTTCAAGCAATTCTTCATTAATACATTAGTAACCACCAATAGCATAACCTAATCAAAACTTTCATAACAATGAATTCTAAAACATTAAGATAAGTCAACAAATGCATTAAAGGTGAATAAGTCAACATAAGTAGCAGAGTTCAGCAAATCAGTTTGTCAATCGTTTGTCTCTGTGATTGTCAATGCCATAGGGTAGGAACCTCATCTAACCCAGATTAGCATTAGCATGTGGGACTTCATGCAAAAAACTGTTTAGAACATGAATTTTGAAAACATCTAGCTAAGAGAAAAACTATTATGCAGCGCAGTTGGTACCTAGAAAGGAAAGGCACAAAAGGTAATTCAATCACATTTCCATAGCTACCTATCCTCGGTAAGGATCAGCAACAAAGTCAGTCTTCGTCTTCAGGTCAGCAATTGATCAGCATCACATCAGACTCTATAACTAACACTGTTGCGTCAACCGAGCCCTGAGCCCTGTGGTATCAAGTGTTCCATCTTGCACATCTCTCATACTACATCCATGTCTCCCAAATTGGATATCCTTATTCTGTGTTGGAGTCTCCTTCCCGTTTCCAACCTCACCCCCACCCCACCCTTCTTCCCACTCCCCCCCTTACGTGGTGACCTGCTCGGGGCCAAAATAAACAGAAGCACAGGAGCCTACGCTTCAATTTAAAAAAAAACGTTTTGCAGATGCTTCAAGCCTCTAGAACCCCTCTGGGACCCCACCACCTGCACCCTGGCTTCTTTTCTTGTTTTTACATCTTTTTTCTGGGACTAGACTACCGAGTCCCAAGATGGCTGACAACACTTCCTGGGTGAAGTGTTGACAGGCAATCAGATCTATGCACAAGATTGGGAGGTGTTGCGAATCCTTTGCGGCCTTATATGCACATTTATTTTCCCCTTAATTTCCCCAAAACTACTGAACAGAATTACACCAAAACAAAAAAGTTTGCTTACTGGAGCAGGACCTACCTTTCTGCCAAATTTGGTGCAATTCTGTCCAGTAGTTTCAGTACTATCGCAGTTCGCAATCCCTAGGGAAAAATAAATGGCTAAAATGTTTTTTGGGACCTCCCTTTTTCTCAGCACCCTCCTCCCCCTGGATGGATCACCCCAATACTTTTCAGACTGCCAGCTGGCGTGACTGGAAAATTGTTTTGGAAAGTTTCATGAAAATTTGTTAAGCGGCATCAAAGATATAGGCAAGTAGGTCTTTGGGGTAGACTTGGGGTAGACTTGGGGTAATTTGTCAAGTAAGGGCAGAGCAAAAGGGGGTCCCAAAACACTTTTTCCCTGTGCAATTTTCATAGAGATTTTTAGACACGACTACAGCCTGAAACTGTGAGCGCGCCTAGGCTTATCTGTTTAGTTATAGTAACTTTTAAGCAGATGAGCCCTAAGGCCACTGAACCTTTTGACTTGTTTAAGATGATCGTACTCTATGCAGCTTTATCACATTGTTCTAATGAAACTAGAATGCTAATATTCTGAATTTATGCCAAAAATGGGGCATATCTGAATGCAATCTTGATGGAATTGGAATGGAAAATTGAAAGCATTTTCAACTGAGGATACTGCAGTAAGTGAGGAAATTAGGGAGCTTCAGAACCAATTAGCCTCCCGAGATGGCCACCAGTGAAAAAGAGCCCAAATGTAGCATAAATATCACCCGAATGCAGCCCAAGTGTAGCTCAATGACAGAAGGGTGCAAAACACAAATAATTTTTTTTTTTTTGCAGTTTTATAGAGCCCCAACTTGACCCGATGTTCTTGGAGTGACTTGCATGAGTATCAGTTACATTACACAAGGACACATTCATTTTGGTTTTAGGCATGGGGAGATTAAGCGATTTGCCCAGATTCACAGGATATCACGTTGACGCTGAAACTCAATCCTGGTTTCGCAGTTGCACAGTCTACAGCTTTTGCCATAGCACCACATCCTCTTCCCTAAGTGTGATATATAATCAAGTGATAAACTGGATAAAAAAACATAAAGATAGCAAATAATTTAAAAGTGCTTTGTCATTATTTTAGAACTCAGAAAATATGTCCTCATTTTAGTTTTTTAGAGCACTACCCATAGTTTCTATGGGAATAAGACACTCTCATTTTTTAATGTCTAAAGGAAATGCTTTAGATATTACAGGTTTGATTACCTCAAGATGATGTCAGGTGTGCTACACTTTTGTAATAAATATAGAATGTTAGAAATCTAGTTTTTCATTAAATTACAGTGGGGAGGCTGAGGCCAGGGGCACGGACTCAGATAATTGAGGGCAAGGAGGTGGGTGCAGAGGCAACAAGTTGAACACGCTGGGCAGGCGCGAGGGGCAGTGGCAGCACAACGGACCATGGAGGGCAGGGAAAAAGGTGGCAGGGGCAGCAAACCAACCATGCAGGACAGGCAAGAGAGGATGTGGAAATATAACAGACCAATGTGGCGCAGAAGGAAGAGGCAGTGGCAGCACACCTATATATACCAACAGACCAGATTCATACAGGAGACTCTCAATGTTTTAAGTCCAAATGGCCTTTTTTATATCTGTCTCCTGCCTAAAATCCTGTCTTTTTCAATGGAAGTCAAGGGGACAACCAAATCCCCAGGTTCTTTTTTTAAAATCTTCCTCTTACCAAGTTCAAAATGTTAGCAAGTATGGATTAGGGAGGGTAGGAGGAATTGGGTAGGGACATGTATTCTGATAACAGACGGCAGGAGGAAGATAGGTAGGGGGGCACCTCACTGATCCTACAGGCTAGGTGTCCGGGGTTGCAACAACACAATAAACCACACAGGGCAAGCGGGACGGCAGTGCAGCACAATGGACCATAGAAAGCAATGGGGGGTTCAGGAGCAGGCACATGGACAACAGAGAGCAGAAGGGAACAAGGCAAGGGCAGCAAGCTCACCACATCGGACAGACAGGAGGGACAGTGCCAGCTTAACCACGAAGGGCAGGAGACAGGGGGCAGGGACACGACACCGGCCCAGACTAGGCAGGAGGGAGGGAATAGGGGCCTGGAAATGGTAAACAGAGGGCAGGAGGCAAAGTGTCAGGGCAGGAGCAGCAAGCTGACAATGGAGGGCAGGCAGGATGTGCACTGAAAGCACAACACACCATGGAGGTCAAGAGTGAGACTATAATGGCATAGACATAGACAAAGGAGGGAAGATGGGGGAGGGTCAGGGGCAGCAAAGCTGACCACACAGGTCAGGTCAGGTGGGAGGGGCATCACAGAAGACCATTAATGGCATGCAGGAGGATTAGTGGCAGAACAACGGTCATGGTGGGCAAAAGGGAGGGGACAGGCATGCACAAAAGACCATGGAGGACAGAAGAGAAGGGCAGGTGCTGAACACAGACAAGAGAGGGCAGGGGAAGGGCATTCACAACAAACCATGCAGGGCAGGCAGGAGGAGCATTTGAGGCACAACAGAGTATGGAGGGTAGCAGGGAGTGGCAACAAAATGGATCATGGAGGACGGGAGGGATAGGGTGGGGCATGGAACCTGGACAGGAAAGTTGGAGGTGGCAGGGACAGGTGCCAGCCATCTGACCATGCTAGTTAGGTGGGAAGGGCAGTGGCAGCTACACAGAGTAGACAGGAGGGACAGTTGCAAATCCATGGAACATGGTGGGCAAAAAGGAGGGAGCGGGGCATGCACACAGACAGCAGAGTGAAGGGGAAAGGAGGGTAGGGGCAGCATGCTAAGTACAGAGGTTAAATAGGAGGGCAATGATGGGGCATAGAACTGGACAATAGATTGCATGAGGAGTGGGCAGGGGCATCAAGCTAAATGGAGGGAAGTGGTAGCACATCGGACCATGCAGGACAGGCAGGAGGGTGCTTGTGAATGGACTAGGACAACAGAAGGTAGGAAGAAGGTGGATGGGGAGGCAAGCTAACTGTTCAGGGCAGACGGGAAGGGCAGAGGCAGAACAATGGCCATACAGGGCAGTAATGAGGGATCAGTGGCATGGACGTGGACAATAGATGGCAGGGAAGAAGGTGGGGCAGCACAATGCCAGGCCAGGCCCTACATTCAACCACCATATGCATTGTATTTGTCATTTAACTTAATGTTAAAAAAAACCTTAGAAAGTCACTGAAAAATCTAAAGGTTACAAGGAAGTTATAGTTATTAGTTTTCTCAACAATTATTGTACTACACGTGTTACAGTGGTATTATCGATGATGTCATAGAAGATATCATGAGTGATGTAATATCTGGGGTAAATAGCAGTGCATGGCAAGGGCATGAGTCTAGTAACCTTAGGTCACAAGCTATAGTTACTTGAAATATCTCTTACTATATCAGTTGAGTTTCGATGGTTTTGTGCATGCAAAATTTGAACCTAAATATAATGTTCCTGTAACCTTGGTTTTTTTAATGTATGTATGTATATATATATATATATATATATATATATATGTATTATATATGTATATCTATCTACATCTATCTCTCTCTCTCTCTCTCTCTCTATATATATATATATATATATATATATATATAATATATATATAAAGATATATTACCTACTGGCGGTTCCCAGCAGGTAGTTATAGTTAGGACTTAGGCCCATATTTAAGAGGACCTGGAGCCATCTAATGAAACATCAGCGTAGTTTTTTTACGCTAATGTGGCATTAGATGGCCAAAAACACTGTGCCATATTTACAAAGTGGTGAAATGCATGCATTGTGCCACTTTGTAACCCCATGCGCCACATTATGCCTGCGCCATGGATAATGAATGCATGGGGGCTTTCCCCCATAGGGGGGGGGCGCAAAAATGGTGCAAAGAAATCTGAGCGATTTCTTTGCATCATTTGTTCCTGCATGTTAATGCCTGCTCTGAGCAAGTGTTAAAAGAGGGCACACCATTATTTATAATGGGCCCCTATGTACTGTTCAGCGTTAGCGCCACAAAACCACTGAAATTCACCAGTTATAGTTATGTCAAGTAACTTTAACTGTCATGGAGCTGACACCTGGTGGAGAATCTTTGGCTATGGATTGGACCTGATACCTAGATCTTCATGGTTCTTGGCTGCCAGAGATATAGTGCACTCCCCTCCAGTAGCCACATTGTTGTCAACCCAAAGGTGCCTAGGCAGAAAAGTGTCTTTAGGAATTGGCCCCAGTGGGTGAGGAAAAAGCCTGAGTGCAAAATTCTTCCAAGATGACTTTAAGGTGCTGAACAAACTTCAAACCTGGATTGAGGGCCGCTATAGGGAACAGAGGATGGAGAAGGATCCAGACCAACAGTAGACAACAGGGAAGCAGTGAGAAATTCAGGAAAGAAAGCAGCCACGTCTCAGAGAAAACCCAAGAAATGACTGAAG
This sequence comes from Pleurodeles waltl, assembly GCF_031143425.1. Classification (NCBI taxonomy): domain Eukaryota; kingdom Metazoa; phylum Chordata; class Amphibia; order Caudata; family Salamandridae; genus Pleurodeles; species Pleurodeles waltl. The sequence continues at coordinate 725,159,653 of NC_090438.1, forward strand.
TGCTGGATCACACCACAGGAAACCTGAAAGCATTGAGACACATGGACTGAGCAGACAACCCCTCCATACATAGGTAGAAAACAGGAATACCTCACTAGAAATAAGGCCACTAAGGCTATATGGATAGGTTCCATTGGAATCAATGTGGGAACCCCCTTGCTTGGATTGGGCAGTATAACCTATCCCAGGAATCCTCTCAAGAGAATTCTGGAAAGAAGGCCCTCTATGGAGATGCCACAGACATGATAGGAGTCCCCAGAAGTAAGACAGGTGCCCCAGAATACATCCGCAGGCTGACCACCTTGAGGTAAGTGTACTGAGGGACTGTGGCAGCCAGTTCCCAAAGGAACACTTGCACTGCCTACAAGTCATGGCCTCGGCTGCAGGCCCCGGGCAGGTCAAAATAGTATGTCCCCCCTCCTTCAGAAGCTTCAGGTTTATCCGAGAACTGATTGAAGAAGCAGCAGACCAATACACAGGCATAAATTGAAGTAGCAGGCTCCCAGGACCGTTCACTAGCAGGGTGACCTTTCATACGGATCAAAAATTGCAATTATCTATGAAAAATCTGCGAATCACAAATCTCCTTAACCTTGTATTCCGATACATCATTGACCAAAGTAGGAGAAGGCAAGGAAAACAAATGCTGAAAAAGATCAACTCAGTATGGCTTCAATTGAGAGTGTTGAAATGCAGGGTGGGTCTTCCAATGAAGAGGTCATTGTACTTCGTAGGCAACTGGATTGATAATCTGTACACCCTTAACAGGCTTATAGAATCAGTGTTTGAATTTATTGTAGGAGAGATGAGTAGGTAAATACTTTAGAGGTGAGCCAGACTTTCTCCCTGATTTTGTAGGAAGGAGAAGAGATGTGGCAGGTCTGAGTGTAAACCTTCATTTGTTTCTTCGAAAACTAAAGATCATGTGAAATATTCCATCAAACAGTTTATACCTGTTGGATAAAGCTGGAAGCCGCAGGCACCATAACAAAACTCGGAAACCTAGAAGAAAATGTTCAAGAATGCAGACCTTGGAGGCAGAATAATGGGGGTCAACTGGATAACACTATGGACTGAATTGTTAGAGTAACATTCAGCTAAGGCCAAAAAGGAAGACCATTCACTTTGGGTAGAGTTACAGAAACATCTGAGATATTGTTCCAGCCCTTGGTTCAATCTTTTGGTCTGACCCATTGTCTGGTGGTGAAAACCAGAAGATAAGGCCACATCAGTCTGAAGAGATTTGCTAAATGATTTCAAGAAATGGGAGATGTACTCCTGGCCTTGATCAGAAACAGTAAACTGGTGCAAACCATGTAAACAAAAAAAATCCTGTACAAAGATTTGGCCCAAATATTTAGCAGAAGGTAATTTTGTGAGGGTTGTAAAATGTGACATTTTTTAGTAAGAGTCAATGGTGGCCATAAGGACCGAATTCCCTTCGGAAGGAGGCAGAGCAACCATGAAGTCTGTAGAGATGGTGTGGCATTGTTGTGGTAGTACAGGTAAAGGTTGCAAGAGTTATGAGGGAGAGGAAGGTGCAGATTTACCATTAGCGCAGAGAGGACAGGCCCCAAAATACAGCATAGTATCACCCCAAACAGATGGCCCCCAAAAGGATCAAAGAATGAATTCCAAAGTGGACTTCATTCCCCTATGACCAGTTATAGGAGAATTGTGACATATCTTGAAGTCTTCTGCTCGAAGGTCTTTGGATGGGATGAAAAGGGCTTTTCCATTAAAGACAAGAGTGTCCTTTTTATGTATAGACACAGGCATGTCTTCCCACTCTTTCCTAGTGACTCTAGAATAACTGCCTCAAACCTTTACAAGGAATGATTGAGCAACTCCTACAATCCTCTGTGGTGGTGTCACGAGCCACTCACCTGAATTTCCCAGTTTGTTCCGATGGGGTGAGTCTGGCCCCAACTCCCTCTAGGGCCTGGCCGTGATTCCAATGATCCTTTTAGTTAAGCGCTGCACAAGATGAGGTCCCAAAGGGAAGGGAGGTTTGGAGAAGAAAGAGAGAAAAAAATGAACCACTCAGGTCTCAGCACTCCTTCTTATCGAGGCAGGTACGGGTGGCTAGGATGTGTTGTGATGGGCACCAGGCCTCATTGGTTAGCTGGATTCAAGCATGGGAACAGGTCTGTAAAAAGAGGCACAATCAGTTTACTAGCATGTACGCTTTTCTGAACACAGCTTTAATTTTATGCCACAAAATATAACATTTCAAAGGACGCACAGGTTAGAGTACCTGAAAAAGTACCTAAAATAGAACAAACAAAGTTCTCAAAGACAATATACGTTAGTCTTTCACCAAATCTTGGCTCCTGTTTCTTCACAGCAGCCAAGAAAGTATTGGTTACCGATAGTGATCAATTACTTTTTGAAACTTATAAAATCAGGAATTTTTCAAGAGTCAATTGTTTGCAAGCAACATAAAACAGCAAATTGAAGTGCTCTGGGTTTCTGGTACTACTCAGTCTTTCTTGCAAGAACTTCACCAAAAATTATTGCTTGTTATGCAGTGGATAATTTTCCTAAAAAGGACCAAACAAGCCATAATTGTTTGTGTTGGGTAGTTGTTCATCAAATCGCCCACAATGTGAGTCCACATATTTGTTACAACTGAGTTGTTGTACCTTTTCCTTTTTCCTGCAGATCGGGAGGCGTGTCGGTAGAAGCTTCGCCCAGGGAACCAATGCTGAAGAGGGATGCCAGTTGAAGGAGAAAAAGTCTGTTGGCAGGCTACAGGAGGCTGGAGATTCAGGTAAGGAGTAGCAATGAGGCCAAGCACAGTCACAATGAAGCACTTGGTTTAAATTGTCTTGTTGGGGGCGTGAGTCCTAGGGATGAGTCATTATTTTTTTGCAATATGTACATAACACGTGGTGGTGATTAATCAAGGATGAGTCATGTTTTATTCCACTTGCTGTGATTAATCAAGGATGAGTCATGTTTCTTCCACTTTGCTGCGGTGTACCTAGGGATGAGTCATCATGCCATGTGCTCATTGTGCTTGGTGATTACTTAGAAAACAAAACAAAGTTCTTTCACATCATTTGGTTCAACCGACTGTGCATTGACATCTCGAACAAAGTGAACCATAAATACTCACACCCTAGTGCAAAAGGGCACCATGGAGAAACACAATGTCATGACTCCATCAAATGCATGCACACCTTAATTCGTGAACATCACAAGCACATCCCATTGTACAGCAGCATTGTGCGTGAGTGTGCTATAACAGGATGGAGTAGGGTTGCAGCAGGTGGAAGGACATAATGACCAAAATTTGCTGAAGTTTATGGATATCTTTATGAGAGGGTATCAGCCAGGATAGTATTAGGACTAAGCTTCTGAGTAATAATGAAGTCAAATTGGTTGAAAAAGTAAGCCTGGGCAAGTTTGTGACTATTCCTGCATTGCATGTTCCTGATACATTGGAAGTTGCAATGGTCAGTGTGAACTTCAAACAGTTCTGGTGCTTCCATTAAGATTTTTCTCCATTCCAGGCAAGCCTTATTCATGGCTAGTAGTTCTCTTTCCAGGACTGAATATTTCCTCACAGAATTTGACAGAAAATTAGAGAGATAGAAGACTGAATGCTCCAAACCACCTTCTTCTTGAAGTTGTACAAGGACTGCTCCAATAGCTTGGTTGGAGGCATCAGTGGCAACAATAAACTTTGTAGTTGCATCAGGTAAAAATGGAGTTTGAGTAAAGGTATGCTTAAGTGCCCAAAAGTCTTGCTCAGCTAGAATCACATTTAAAGTCAAGGTTGATCATATCTCTGTTAAGTACAGAGGTGATGTTGCAGGTTATCAATGAACTTGCCCATACCAAGGAAGCCTTGTGTCTCTTTGATGCTAGAAGGAGAGGGCCAATTAAAAATGGCTGACACGTTAGTTAATTATGCTAATTATTACGTTATTACATTTTTCAAGCTTGCAATAGAGTTACAGCGGAGTCTGGTTAATATTTGACTGACATGCTTGTGGTGTAACAGGGGATCTTTGGTGCTTTCCAATTTATTGTTGAAGTATGCAATGACAAATTGATTCAGCAAGTCAGACATTTTGTGATCCATATAGCACTGAAAAATGGGGTGTGCATTACAGAGGCCAAAAGGCATTACATGGCATTCAAAGTGGCCCAACAGTGTTCAAAAGATGGTCTTCCATTCTTCACCCACTTTTATTCGGCAGGCTCCAAGAAGAACTAATTTGATTAATATTTGGCAACGGTAAACAGCGTCTGGCTACGGGGACAGAGTCCGGCTCCGGGGAATTCCGTGGAGTTGAAAAAAACTGGAGTGTAATTCCGCAGAGGAGGAGTTCCGTGACCGGTGCAGTCCTCTTGAATGCGCCCATCTCAGAAGCGCTAAGTAGGGTTGGGCCTGGTCAACCAGGCCTGACCCTGCTTAGTGCTTCCAAGATCTGGCACATTCAGGAGGGCCGTAGGCAGTGAAAGCTGTCATTTCAGGCCTCTTGTGCATCGGCCTGTCCCGTGTGTAGTACAGTCGTCTGTCAGCGATGAGTCTTCAGCGGCTGCTTCCCTCGGGCATCTGCTCCTGTGCACACTGTAGCCCAGTTATGGGCTGCACAGCGCAAGCGCAGACTGTCTGCTCTTGCACTATGCAGCCCATACTGGGCTGCAGTGCGCACAGGGTGAGCTTCACTCTGCTGGCTGGGCTAGCAGAGTTTTTTTGTATCACTCCATGCTCCAAGCGAAATGCAGAGTTTCAAAAACTCCATTAGGTTCGCTAGAGGAGCGTAGCTGCCCACACATGCCTAACTTCTTGTTGACTCTAAAATATCCTTCATTAAAGGTAGAGGATATGTGTCAATTATAGTGACCTTATTTAATCCTCTAAAGCATATCCAGGGCCTTAACTCCTTAGATTTCTTCGAAATAAAAACAGTGATGCTCTGGTGTGAGGGGTAGACCATTTTATTAGGCTGATTTGCAGATGCTTTTACATATATTCCATTGGATCTTCTCCTTGGACTCTGACAGAAAATATACTCTTCCAGAAGGCGCAGTACCTCTGGGTTCGATAGGGATAGCACAAGCAAACTCTCAGTGAGAAGGTAAGGATATTTCTTGTGCTTTCTCAAAAAGGTCAGAAAAAGAACGATATTGAGTCACAACTTCCTGGAGAAGATTTATCACACTCAAATCTTGTACTGAAATAGTTTATTTTGGAGTCCAATAGTCCTCTGAAGAATAGCAATGTTTATGGCAAAATTGGGAAGAATAGAAGATGGCTGTAGTTTCCCAGCTGATGTATGGATTATGCTGAGTTAGCCAAGGAATGCCCAGAATAGCTGTATGATTAGATGAGGATATGAGAATAAAAGAAACTGTTTCCTGATGTTCAACCAGCATCATTCTCATAGACATGGTCATTTCTGTGACTGGCCTCAAATTTAAGGGTGTACTATTGACGGTCTGCACTTGTTCTGGAGATACCTTTGTAATCCTTGGCAATTTATTTTTTCTAGCCAGCTCTCATTAATGTACAAGCCACTTGCTCCACAATCTAATAATGCCAGGATTCTTTCTCTCTTTCCATTAGGAAAATCGAAAAACACTGGTAAAAGAAAAAGTGAAACCAGAGCATCACCTGATATCCCAATGAAAGGTGACTCTCCATCTTCTTTCTACAAAGGACATGATCTGGCTCCTCCCGAAGGCCTTTGAGGGCAGATCCTGCAACCTGGATCAGATGTTTGGGGCTCTATATTACATATATAGGCCTTTTTTTTCTCTTTTGGACACAGAAAAAGAGCCCCGAACTAAGTCTATTTGCATTGCTTTCTTCATTGGGGGTTGAGATAGGGTCTTCAAGAAGAACTTCTGTCTTCTGATATGGAAGACTGGACCCACCAAGGCCCGAAGAAGGATGGACCCTTCGTCTTTCTGCTTGGCTCTCTCGTAGGTGATGTTCAATCTGTAGAACATAATCTATTAAGGTGGAGAAAGATTCTGATTGGCTGAATGGAAAAGCTCATCCCTAACTTCTTCCTTGAAACCTCTACAGAAAAGAGTTCATTCTACATGACGTCTCAGCTGACAGAAGTGAGTTATATATGTCAAGACATCTTGATTACCCTGCTGGATTTCACACAGAGATTCTCCTGCAGAATATTCCAGATCTGGTCTTTCGAACATTTGTTTAAAGGCAGTCAAGAACATTACATAATTAGTAAGAGTGGAAACATCCTCAGCCACTAAAGGGATCATCCCTAGCTAACGCTTGTCTAGATAACACACTGATTACATTTCCCACATTGGCAGGGTAAAGGCAAAGAAGACCATCAAAGAGTCAATGAAGTCCATTAATTTATTTGGATTCCCCTGAGAGCCTTTGGGTGTTTGGAAATACCATCAGAACATCAGAAACTCTGGACGCTCAATTGTTATAATTAAAGCATCTGCTGCTCAACAGTCTGAACTAGGGCCTGTACTCCTTGGAGCAGAACTGGGTCTGGTGTCATGTTTTCCAGACCTGGACTGGAGTTAGGGCATCACAAACTGTCACAGAGCTGATGTCTGGTGGAGAGTCCTTGGCTTCAGGTTGGACCTGATGCCCAGGTCTTCACAGTTCTTGATTGCCAGAGATAGAGTAGCCACTTTGCTACCAGCACAGAAGCACCTAGGCAGAAAGTGCCTACAGGAATTGGCCTCAACTGGGAGGAAAAAGCCTGAGGGGGAAAAAAAAACAAGATGACTTCAAGGCGCTGGGTGAACTTCAAGCAAGGATTCAGGACAGCTATGGGGAATAGAGGATGCAGATGGATCTTAGCCAACAGGAGACCACAAGAAAACTACGAAATTCAGGAAAGAAAACAGCCAAATCCCTGGGGAACCCCAAGAAAGTAATGGAGCACTAAAACATGTTGCAGGAAAGCTGGAAGCATTGGGACGCAAGGATTGAGCAGGAAACCCCATCTTAAATAGGTAGAAAACAGGCAATACCTCACAAGGAATTAGGCCTCCATGTTGGATTGGGACGGTTCTATGCAGTATGCAGTTCCTAAAAGAATCGAAAAAGGAAACAGAGCGAGCGGTAGGTTGGGATGGGGCTGAGCAAGCAGGTCGGGGATATCTGATTGCTGAGAAGCAAGAGCACTCACACACCTGGATCGGTGTCATGTTTCATCATCGGCAGCTCCTCGTTAGGCTGGCGCTGCAATGCCCCAAAGGCCCCTCAAGGGTGCTTTTTGCCAGAGGTCTTTTAGCATAGGACTCCGTGATGAAGAGCAAGTGGGGGTGCTGTGTGTGTGGATTGGTGTAAGTATGGTATAAAAATAACTAAGAGAGGCCCTGAAAGTTTTAATACATGGGACCTATTCTTATAAATAAAAACAAAAGGTGGCTGTGTTGGAGACAATGATCTGGTACATCTCACAAAAAAATGACAATTCTGGTCAACATGTTTCGTGGCATGTACAGTCCCTGAGGATCTCGGCATTTCGTCAGGATCATATAACCTAATCTATCAATGATTAGGGTTATAGTAATGGTAATTAGCAACAATACTCAATCTCAAAAACCACCCTCAAAGCTTAGAGTATACTTTATGATATCTAAAATCAGACACGTAATGGAAAGGAGACATGTAGAGAGCGAGAATCAAAAAGGGTATTCAGCTGGTCATACCCTATTGTCACATAGCAATGCATCAGGCAATTGTAGAAAAAAAAAATGCCATAAGCGGGATCACGTTTGTCAGTGAAGGTGCAAATACATATAAACAAACAGATAAGTCAACAAGCAGGTGATAAGCATGTGACATTTAACACACACACATATAAGCCCTAGGAACCACATAAATGAGTGTGGATAACCATTATTGTAGCCAAGCTGGTAGGCCCAAATGCAGTAAAATCTCACATACGCTGTAGATCTTGCCCAATTTGAGCAAGTAAATGGCCCCTTATACCCCTTAGGTGATGCAGGGACTGGCCTAGCTGCGGAGTGAAACTAATAGAGAGAAGTAACAGTCAGTACTGGAATAGTGGAGAACAGTACATAAAGAAAGAACTATTCAAAGTACTCACATCATCCAACACCCTAGGAAATCTGTGACCTATCCATCTCTGCCATCCTAGAGGAAATGAGGGAGCAGAGGAGATGGTATATCTGCTGAAGCGAATGATAATTATCACTCACAGGTGTGATGAAGAGTGTGGGCTTTCAGTGCCAAGCTAGATCATAAGTTTGATGCGCAATGCTCCAAGTATGCAGCCATCTTGGGGAGATCATGATTGAAATTTCACAGTGGCTCTTAATAGTAAAATGCATGAAGGTTCCTATTCAATGGTCAGCGGGTGCTGCGCGGCCTCTCAGTCTCCTCGTCCCTGCCAGGTGCTTAGGGGAAGGAAGACATCATCAGTTCCCGTCATAAAGTAAGCGGTGTGTATTACTAACTAAGAGTAAGCCCTGCAACAGGGGCAGCCATATTGGAATGGTCTCTGTGGGGAAGAATGAAACAGAGCCATATTTGAAATCAAAATCGAAAGAACACCATAGAGGTCATCTCTTTGATAAAAGAAGCTGAGATCCAAAAAATTGAAAGGATCCTTATATTCAAAATGAACACAATTAGGACATAATAGGACAGGTTGGTCCTGTATAGAAATTGTTAACAGAAGTGTGTGGGTTGGGGAATATCGACAAAAAACGGGGGGGATGCAAACAAGTGTAGTTCCTCAGTATATATACATATTTGAAGGTGCTGGCTTGGAATTCTAGCAATTATCTAGAGAGAGAATATGGCCTCCGTACTCTAGTCAGTGGTTGGTAGTATGGGTCCACCGCAAAAAAATGGTTCCCAAGATCAAATGATAACAGGGCTCAGGATTTAAAGAGCCTATGGTGATATGGCAAATGTAAATAAAGGAAGGATCTTGGAGGCAAGCCATATATGCAGTAATAATGTACGTGAAGTACAGGTGCATATGTATGGGACCACATATATGTATGGGACTGACAAAAGATTAAAAAACACATCAACATGTATTTAGGTGTTTCTTTGAATCTTTTTCAGGCCTCAAAGTGCAACCATAGAACCCACCACAAAGGGGCCCTGCACTTCAACTGAAAAGCATAAACCAGCTCAGAGTACTTTAAAAAATATATAATAAGCTCTCCTGGGGGTCATGCATTTAATGACCCAGGAGACTTTGTTTTTGATGCTGGGGGGGGCTGCGCTCTCTGCAACTGCCTACAGCATAAAAAAAAAATCCTTGGTAGTCCCCTGCTCTTTCTAGGGACACCACAAGGATCCAAAAATATAAGCAAATAGCCCTTACAGTGACTTACAGGGCGTTCTTTGTCTGGAGCAGTGAAAAATAAATAAGGTGCTGACAGGAGCTGGCTCAGTGACTTGCTCCAGCTCTGGAGGGAGCAGTTTCTTTGTCTCTGTGTCTCCTCCTGCCTGGCCTGGAGCAGAGTTGTGTTTCTTGCCTAGGAGAGTGGCGGCAAGGTATGCCAGCCGTATGCTGAGCAGGAAACTGCAGTGTCCATGGGGATGGGGTTCCAGGGACGCTGCTTGGATCTGACCCCTGGGATGGGGTCCTCAGGATTATCCACAGCTCAGGGAGGAAAGCCTGACACCCCTCCCCTGTAAATAACTGGCCCCAGGGGATGGGGTCACAAGTGATTCAATGATTCTAGGGCAGAGAGCTGCATGCTCCCGCCCCTAAGCATCAGGATTAGAACCCAGGGGATGGGGTCCAGAAGACTAACTAAGGCTAAGGGAGGGAAGCCACATGCCTTCCCCCCTAAATTGTGTATTCAGTCCCAGGGTATGGGGTCCCCATGGCCTCAGTGAAGATTGTGGAGGGGGGACACATCTCCCCTCCCATACTTATAAAAGACTGTCCTGGGGATGAGGTCCCGGGGTCCTGACTAAGGCTCAGAGAGGGGTGCTACATGAGCAAGGGGAATGCGAATGAGATGAAAAAGCCATGAACCCATATGTCTCATTAATGTTTTGGAAATAGTCATGAATAATTTGATAGTACAATTTAAAAACCTATAGATGAAGGAAAGTAATATGATTTCACACTTGCAGGTTGTTTTAGAAACAGCCAAGGTGTGGGTAAGCAAGTCTCCTGGCTGCAGGTTATCATTATGACTATGTTAGAAATAGTCCTTTTGTATGTAGTATTGTTGATCTCCAAACCCTCATTACGATTTGGCCAGAATTTAGTGAGGGGAAACCAGGGGGCGGGACTCTTTGATTTTGGCCAGTACCCAGTGGGAACCACAATTCCAGAAGAGGGAAGTCGGGAACAATGAAAGTGGAACAATGCTTTTGTTAACCACGACTCCGTTCTTCTGAGCCTTTACCATGTATGTGCGCACATGCGTGGTTAAGGCACAGAAGAAAGAAGTCGACTTCTGAGGAGGACGCAGTCAGGTAAGTGGGGCTGGGGCCATTTTAGGGAAAGGGTGGGGGTATTTTTAGTTTTTAGGGGTGGGGTGGGGGGTCGGTGTAGTTTAGGTTTTTAGGAGGGTTGGGGGTCGTGGTAGTTTTAGGGGCTGGGTGGTGGGTCAGGGTATTATTAGTTTTTAGGGGCAGGGGTGGGGGGTCAGGGTATATTTAGTTTTTAGGGGCGGGTGAGGGTTTGGGATAGTTTAGGTTTTAGGGGGTTGGGGGTCACAGTAGTTTTAGGGGATGGGGTGGGGAGTCGGGGTAGTTTAGGTTTTAGAGGGATTGCTATAGATTTAGGGGTGGGGTGGGGGGTCAGGTATTTTTAGTTCTTAGGGGCAGGGTGAGGGGGTCGGGTAGTATAGGTTTTAGGGGGTGGGGTGGCAGGTTAGTCTATTTTTAGTTTTTAGGGGTAGTTTTAGGGGTAGGAGTGGGGGTCGGGGTAGTTTAGGTTTTAGGGGTGTGGGGGGGTCACAGTAGTCTTAGAGGCGGGGTGGGGGTTGGGGTATTTTTAGTTTTTTAGGGGTGGGGGATCGGGGGAGTTTAGGTTTTAGGGGGTCACAGTAGTTTTAGGGGCAGGGTGAGGGGTTGTGGTATTTTTAGTTTTCAGTGGGGAGGAGGGTCTCGGTAGTTGTAGGGATGGGGTAGTTTAAGTTTTAGGGGTGGGGTCAGGGTAGTGGTTTAGGGGTAGAAATGTTTTTAAGGGTGGGATGCGGGTTGGGGTACGATTGTTTTAGGTGTGGGGGACTGGGGTGGGGGGAGTCGCATGCTGGAACCACGCATGCCATTTCACGCATGTCTTTACCAGGAATGCCTTTACAATGAAAAATTGTTGTTAAGGCATTCGTGGTAACAACGCGGTCATTGTTCCGACAGCATCGTTTAGGCATGCGTGGTTCCAGCATTCATGCTTCCGACTTATAATGGTATCCAGCACAATGCTCCACCTATTCCAAGGAATTTCTCCAGAATGGGGAATAACTGCTCAAACGGAGAGATATCAATTCCTTTATCTGGCAATGAGAAGGCCTTCATACAGTGAAGAGTTTAGAGAAGACTGGGTGGCTTTCTGTATGGGTGGGTGAAGCATTGTCTGCTCTCATGTAATGCTGCAGAGGTCGAGCATGAGGCAATCTGTGCTGCTGCCTTCAGCCCTGCAACAGCAAAATCAGGTCTAGTTTCTCCAGTACTAAATGATCAGGGCTGAAGTTTCTGAACCAGATAATTCTGGGCACTGAGCAACCTGAAAATGTATAATTGTCCAGAGTGGTATCCCCCCGGGAATACTTCTCAAGGAAAGTCATAATGAGGGCCTAAGTGTCTTTTGACAAGGTTTATTAAGGAAACTTTGTTTAGTCATGGAATGAATGAGAAAGGACAAGGGCTTGTTAAAAGTGATTAAATACCTACTCCAGGGCAAACCTGTAGGGGTCAGATATGCTAAGAAGGTCGAGTGCTGGAACAACTTTGCGATGAGCCAGGGGTTCCATAAGAGTTGTGTGCCAGTGCCTCTTTTATTTAGTGTATTCATAAGTGGTGCGACAGAGAAGGTTAAGTCATTGGGTAAGGTTTTCTTTAGATTATCTGTGAGAGAAACATTGATCGTGTAAGTTGCAGGTGATACTGCACTATTTTTTGGAGCAGCACACGTTGTTAAATGCTTTTGAAGACGTATGTTTTCCGCTGTGGTGTTTTACCAACCTACAGAAAATAAAGCTTATGTATGTAATTACACTGGGTAGGGTTAAAGTTGGTTGAATTATTTTAGGCATTTACACCACAGGTATTTGCTTTTCAGATGGATCTGATTGTCTCCGCAAATACTCAGTTTAGCAAAGCACTGGCAGGACTACATAACATGAACACTAGAAAAATGTAGAGTGCAGGCACTCTTATCCGCCTTGGATGTGATAGCCTAAAGTGAAAATATATTTTCAGAAAGATTCCACTGGTCCATCTTCTATGAAAACTGGGTCAAACTGATATCACATTTGCACCTGAATTCGGGGCACATATGTGTATCTACTATGAAACTTTAAAGAGTAGTTGTCAAATACTTTATTTGGATTCACATGAACATAAAAATTCAAATTCAATTTTAAATTCAATGCCATTAGAGGAGCACCTGGTTATGCCAGTTTCCTATTGTTCAAAATGCCATAAATATGTTCAAATCAATTTTCCATCATACTGATGAAACCAAGTCTGTTACCAAGTGAAGGTAACACTGTACTAAAGAGATCTATTGGAATCAGGTTTGAGTCAGTATATTGAACGTTTTGGTTTGTTCAAGCTTAAAGACTAATTATGTGACTGTGAAGTCAGAAGATAGAATTGAGAGCTACCTAGATATTATAAAAGAAGATTATTCCTAGATTCAGTTTGGGCATTTACTTTCTGCTATAATTCACCTGTGCCTGAGGTGGGTTCTGAGAGTCAGCTAGGGAACTTAGGGCCAGATGTAGCAACTGACGAATTTGCGAGTTGCAAAGTGCGAGTCCATGCGACTCGCAATTTGCAAATTCGTATGCAGTACGGTGTCTCAGACACCGACTGCAATCGCTATGGGGTCGCAATGACCCACCTCATGAATATTCATGAGGTGGGTCGCAAATTGCGGCCCCATAGCGAGTATAGGCACTCGCTAACATGGAGGCCTGCTGACGTCAGCAGACCTCCATGTTCGTGACCTGCTTTTAAATAAAGCAGTTTTTTTTTTTTTAAGTGTAGCCCGTTTTCCTTACAGGAAAACGAGCTGCACTTAAAAAAAAAAACGAAACCTTTAGTTTCGGTATTTTTTCAGGGCAGGGAGTGGTCCCTTGGACCACTCCCTGCCCTGAAAAAATATTTTTGGGTCCAGTCACAAACTGGAAGGGGTCCCCTTCCAATTTGCGAGTGGGTTACCATCCACTTGAAGTGGATGGTAACTGAGATGCCATTTGCGACTGCGTACGCGGTCGCAAATGGTATTGCATCCCACTGCGAATCGCAAATAGGAAGGGAACACCCCTTCCTATTTGCGAGTCGGAAATGCATATTGCGGTAACGACTCGCAATATACATTTCTGCATAGCAAACCCACGTTTGCGACTCGCAAACGGCGATTTTCGCCGTTTGTGAGTCGCAAATGGTTTGCTACATCTGGCCCTAAGACTCTTACCCATGATATCAAGGGCACAAATATTGACAGGTAAGTATGTATAGATTTTCTATAGCTAACACCACATATATGTAGCTTGATGGTATGTAAAACAAGCATTTGCAATACAATGGGTCTTGCCTTTTTTCGCGTAAACGCTATAAGCGCTGTAAACTCCTAACCGGACTTTCCTTGCCACATAAACAAAACATAAAACTGTTTCACATAAGTGAGCCGACGGCCGCCATGAGCGCAAAGTGAACACACAAAAGGAAACAGAAGTTCGCTCGGAGTGAAAGGTATTGGCAAAAGTGCAATTATCCATGTAACCAGCAAAAGTGCAAATATCCATGTAACTGGGTCTATGTCATGCAAAACGCACGACGACCGCCCAGCGAGATCGTGCTGCCTTCGAAATAAAGAGAAAAAGTAGTCCATAAACCATACGGAAAACATGGAGCCTTCTATGTTTTCAGTAGCTGGACGGTGCGCTCGAGGCGGCTAAACACCAGAAAAGGCATGACGCATGCATGCCTTTCACTAATAAAATGAAGTGAATTTTAAAAGGCAAGCCCACGAACCAACCAAAGTGACGGGCCTGACATGGGCGTGGTTACAAGCCTGTGGCGAGATAAGAATAGGGACAGAGCGCTTTGCGCTCAACCCTAATAATGAAGGTACCCAGATGCGGAGTTAGGAATAGTATATCTATTGCACTGTATTGTATTGTAATCGTATTTATATAGCGCTTACTACCCCTGATGAGGCATCAAAGTGCTTTTCGGTGAGTAGCACGCTACTCTGGAACCCAATAAAAATTAGTGATGGATTAGTATCGGGAAATAATGAGTACAGTTTTAGTATTATTATGTGTTAATTTGAGCCGCGGATATGAGAGTTTGTTAGTTAGATTGACTGGAGTAATGGAGGGGTGGAGGAGGAAAGAAATCCAGAAGTGTTAATTGGGAGTACATCCTTAATTTACTCAACCCAAAGGCTTGGGATGAGTAAAGGGGGATGGAGGAGGGAAGAGTATATGGAAGGGTAAGGGAGGGCATAGTAGCAGGGTGAGATAAATGCGGGAGAATTTAGTAGGGTTGTGTGGGAGGTCACGGTAGTAGAGTGAGGTTTGGTGAGTTAGATGTGGAAGTGGAGGGAAGAGCTTAGGCAGAGTTATTTAGGAGATGAAAGTAGTAGAAAGGATTTGGGATGAGTCAGAGTGAGAATGGAGGATAGTTTGATAGAGACATGACATATGATGCTGGGTAGATAAGTGTGATAAGATGAGAGCAGGAATTCATAGATATCTAGGCCCATTTTTATACTTTTTGACGCAAAACTGCGCTAACGCAGTTTTGTGCCAAAAACATTAGCGCCGGCTAACGCCATTCTGAAGCGCCATGCGGGTGCCGTATTTATTGAATGGCGTTAGCCGGCGTTAGCCGACCGGCGCTGCCTGGTGTGCGTGAAAAAAAACCACGTACACCAGGCAGCGCCGGCGTAGGGAAAAATGGCGTTTGGGCGTCTAAAAATGGGGCAAGTCAGGCTGAGGCAAAAAAATCGTCTTAACCCGATTTGCGCCATTTTTTTACGACGCCCATCCCCCATTGAAATGACTCCTGTCTTAGCAAAGACAGGAGTCATGCCCCCTTGCCCAATGGCCATGCCCAGGGGACTTCTGTCCCCTGGGCATGGTCATTGGGCATAGTGGCATGTAGGGGGGCACAAATCAGGCCCCCCTATGCCACAAAAAAAAAAAAAAAAATACTTACCTGGACTTACCTTTTCTTCCCTGGGGTGGGTCCCTCCATCCTTGGGTGTCCTCCTGGGGTGGGCAAGGGTGGCAGGGGGTGTCCCTGGGGGCAGGGGAGGGCACCTCTGGGCTCATTCTGAGCCCACAGGTCCCTTAACGCCTGCCCTGACCCAGGCGCTAAAATCCGGCGCAAATGCTGGTTTTTTAGACCCGCCCACTCCCGGGCGTCATTTTTGCCCGGGAGTATAAATACGACGCAATAGCATCAGAGTCATTTTTTAAGACGGGAACGCCTACCTTGCATATCATTAACGCAAGGAAGGTGTTCACGCAAAAAAATTACGCTAATTCCAGGTACTTTGGCGCTAGACGCGTCTAACGCCAAAGTATAAATATGGAGTTAGTTTTGCGTCGAATTTGCGTCGAAAAAAACGACGCAAATTCGGCGCAAACGGAGTATAAATATGCCCCTTAGTATATAAAAACCCACCCAGGAGCCATGCAATGACCCACAAACATGCCAAGCACAGAAACAACATATACACATACATACATACATATGTATATATATATATATACACATACACACACACATGAATACACACACATATGCACATACAATACATAATTAGAACCATGGGTAAAACATACTTAGTCAAACAGATTTAAAGAGTGTGTGTGTATTTTATTGTTATGACATAGTAGCGATACATATATTCTAAAGAAACTATACATAACTAGAAATATACACATAATCTGAAAAAAATATTTATCAACATAGGCATATGCAGTTCATAGTTGTTTGAATATGCTGGTTATGAAGGAAAGAGCCAACTCTTGAGTAGTTTTCTGAAGACAAGAAAGTTATCTGTGGCTCTTATAGTTGGGGGTAATGAATTCCATAGTTTGGCTGCTTGAACGGAGAAGGATGTACCACCTATTGTCTTTTTCTTGTATGGTGGTGTTCCAAGGCGGGGTGCCAATCTTGAGCGGAGGTTTCTTTGTTGGATGTTTTTGGTTATTTTGTTTCTGATAAAAAGTGGTCCTGTTCCATGTATAGCTTTGTGGGTGATACAAAGCAGCTTGAAAGTGCATCTTCTGGCAACAGGTAAACAGTGTAGTGCTCTCAAGGCAGGGGAGATGTGGGCTTGCGGCTTTACATGTAATAGTAGCCTGGCTGCAGAATTCTGGATACGTTGTAGTTTTTTCATTACAGATAGAGATGATCCATGGTATAATATCTATTTTTCACTACATACACTTACCTTTCAATATTTTTGTCCTCAATATTTGGCAATGCTAGTACGGTATAATGATGTCCCCTACTCACTTTTTTTAAAACATAACCATGCCTGGGACCTGCCAGAAGTAACTATATCAACTTGAAATATTTATAAAGACATAATTGAGCCTTTTCATTCATTCAGCCACTTATGTAAATCTCTGCGATTCGTCTAGATAAAGTCTGTTCCTTGTAATTACTATATCAAAGGAAATGAGAGTAGGCGGTATGGACCGCGGATACACCTGTATTTAAAATGCTGCGTGCCTACTGGACCCAGTGATATTTATAATAATGATTGGGTGCATTTCTTAGATGCAAAGGAATATTTTGTGGACAGCAAGTAACAAATCGGCAGAGGTTTTAGCCCTTTTAGCCATGTCTGTTGAACTCGTGAATTTGTATTCTGTAGTCCCGATAAAGTAAATTCACCAAACTGCCAGGGGTAGTGGAATGGAAGTGACATCGCACGCACATCACGTGCCCTTTGCCCTTACATTTCACTCACACACGTGCTTCCACACAAACTCACACCTACATACATTCTCTCATGTGAACACGCACCCACCTGCAACCACGCACACAACATACATTTAAAAGCATTTTTTTAAATGTGAGCTGCCACTGTGTTCCAGGCATTGACTTTGCCACTTTTGAGACCAGGGGTCGCAAATGCAGGGTTAGGGGTCGCAAGGGCAGCCAGGGGTCGCAGATGCGACCCCTGGCGACCCCTAAATGACGACTATGTAATAGTCCATAGGAAACATTAGACAAGAGTGAAGATTTTTCTTTAGGTTATTCAACTTTTGTCTACCATTTTAAGCTAGTGTTATATTTTTTAAATAAACAATTTTCATAGTTCATCGAGTTCGAAATTAAATATACATTACCATGAAAGAAAAACATTTAAAGAAAAACAAGAACGTAAAGAAACAGAAAACAAAGCAAGGCAAAAATGAAAATATGACATGGAAATATAAATGGCTCAGTTGTTAACAGGAACTTTGATGCTGCAAATTTACAATTAGCACAGATTACCTCTGTACCAACACTAAAACACTCACTTTACTTGCTGGCTGGATTTGCTGAGTCGTCAATTCTCCTTTTCTAATAGTGACCCTAGAGCCCAGATTTACAAAGTCCTTGTGTTGGCTTTGCATCACGAAAGGCGGCAAAAGACAATGCAAGGGCTTCAGTGAGATTTACTAAACTATGCAAAGCCACCTTGCGTGGCTCTGTGTGGGTTGGTAAATCTGAAGTACCACACGGAAGCTTAAATCACTGCCTTGCCTTACTCTGCCCTGGAAAGGCACTCCATGGGTGGAACGTGAGTGTTTGCATGCATTCACCCATGTATTTTGGCACATTCCCAGTTTTTCAAGACTAGTAAACCGGGCAATGCACCAAAATGTGTTCCTTCCCAGGTGAGGCGTAACATATGCTTATTTCTCCTTGTTTGTTCCTCTTTCTACATGTGCTGCTTCTTGCAGCACACATAGAAAGAGGAAAAAGCCTCAGAGGCTTGATGGCCTCTGATGGATCCTAGGCATCGCAGTACCAGACACAGTACTGTCTCGGAACCCACAACAAGAGGTGCCAACGAGACCACTGAGCCCTCAAGTGGAGTACGCGGACGTAGAAAGTAATTTTGAGAGGTACAGGGGACTTGCATATCATGTAGCAATGCAGTGATACTATGATGCTAATAGTGTGACACTGTAACTAGTACCTGTTTTTTTACAGTGCTTACCTATGTCCTAATCACACATATTACCTGAAATCAAGGCAATAAAGATGCTACATAAAGGTTAACCTGGTGTTGTCATTACTTACATCATAAATAGTTGCACATCTTTGTCTGCCCTCTGCTGCACTGGTTCTGTCTGCTGGCTGAAGGGGTGGCAAGGGATCGTCATTCTCATCAGAGTCAGGCTATGTGGGTTCCACCGGTATGCCCCTCGTTGTTGCAATGTTGTGCAACATGGGACATATAACCGCGCTTTTGCAGGTGTTTTCGGGGCTGTGTTGCAGTGCACCACCACTCTTGTGCAGGCATCTGAAACAGCTCTTCAGCAGCCCGAAGGTCCTCTCTACAACAATGCGTGTTGTCCTGTGTGCTGCATTGTAACAACACCTAAAACCTACTGGTATAAAAATGTGATCCATTGGTCCTTGAAGTTAGGGTAAGTCTGCATGTCAAATACCTAATAAAACAGTTTCTACCTTACATACCAACACAGACAGACAAACGCACACAGACACATTGTGCAGTAGGTGCCTTATCCCTCTAGGTCATTATGCTGCCATTTGAACCTATAACCTAAAATCTGTTGCACTCAGACCACAGCAGCAGACACTCAACCCAGTGAAGTAGCAGGGGTGGTGTCAGGGTGGTGTCTCTGGCCAAAATGCTTCCCTTCCTCAATGTCGCATTGCCTTTGATGATGTGTACTGCATCTTGCAGCACACATTAAAATGCCATCTCAGCAAAAATAGCTTGTACATGTGCAGGACGGGACACCTCCGGACACATGAACAAATCATCACTTCATAGCAGGCACCTCATCATCATGCTGCAACAAAGCCTGTGTTGGTGTAGGGAGTATGAATCTGTGCAGGCGCAGGGGGAATTGCAGGGCTGAACTGTATTCAAGTAAATATGGCACATCGCTGCGTATCTAAACTACTGCAGTGTACTGCAACACATCTTGCAGCTGCCCTGAGCCATACCAAATGAGAAAAATCTGCCCTAAAGCTTGCAGCTTGGGGAACACAACCTACACAGGACGATCCCACAGCAACCCACACACAACGATATGCGTCATATGGGAATGGCCACAAAATTAAATGCATACAACACATTGTGCATGTATGTGAACATCATGTGTGCAGCTGTAAAAGTGGCTGCCATCTCACCATTTGACAAGATGGAGGACCAGAAAATGATGGTGCGTGCTGCTGTGCAAAAATAGGCAGCATCACGCAACGTCATTTTCCAAACGCAGAGATGCACCATATACATAAGAATACACCACACCCTTGTGTACCCCCCTGCGCAAGTGGAAGTCAGATGTTTTGCACCAATGCAGCTAGCCTTGCACCATAGTGCAAGGATGACTGCGTTGAGGGGGAGAATGTTTATATGCAGGATGGAACACAGTCTTGCACAACAACAAACTTAAAGTGTAATTTTTTCTTAATCTGTGTGCAGCAGACTGCAGCACACATAGTAAATGCAAGAAATCCAGTAGAAATTTAAGCATTACTCCTAGATTTTTCTATGCTAAACACATCCCTGAGCTGGTGTCAGATATTGGCCCAGCGAACGGTATACAAATAGTCCAAATTCTGAGGCAGTGTCAAAATGCAATTGGTGTTGCTGTGGCATGCCCACAGCAACACCCATTGCACACACCTTCCACGCAAAGTGCTGGGTGTGAAGAGGCCAAATATACAAGTTGGCATCAAGGCACTAAAAGTGCCTTAATGTCACCTAGTACATATGGGGCAGGGCATTGTGCCTCCTGAGCCCCATCAAAAGTGACACTCAGGTGGCACTTGAGGCACCTACATATGCCCCAAAGTACCTAGGGGCATATTTATGAGCCCCAAGTGCCATTGGTGCATCACTTTTCGTGATGCACTGGTGGCACAATGCCCTGTGCCGTATTTACAGGTGGCGTTAAGCCACTTTTTGTGGCTTAACACCACCTTGTAAATACGGCACCTTCACACGAAGCCCTTTGCGTGGGATGGGCGTGCAATGGGTGTTGTTGTGGGCGTACCAAAGCAACACCCATTGCATTTTGACACTACCTCAGATTTACGGGTTTTAATAAACTTGAGGCAGCACCTAAATCTAACGCCACCCCAGGGGTGGTGTTTGCAAGGAGCAAAAAGGAGGTATATTTTTATTCCTCCTTGTTTTTTGCTTTCTCTATGTGTGCTGCATTCCGCAGCAGGCATAGAAAGAGCAAAATACCCGACATGATTGTCAATGTGTGAGAAGGTAGCCCTTCCTGCAAATAAAATATCATTTAAAAATTACACTTTGGCACTACTTTGTGGGCCAAATCGCCAGTAGTGATTATATATGAGCAGGAAGGGACACCATCCCACACATAAACAATCAAACCTTTCAATGCAGACATCCTTGCACGATGGTGCAAGGATGCCTGTGTTGGCACTAGGCAGCTCAATTTAGCACCAGCACAGGGGACAACACAAGGGTGTGCTGTATATAAATAAATAAGGCACATCCCTGCATTGTGAAAATAACGCATCAGGTCGCTGTCACTTTTAGCGCAGCATTGCGCTCTGTCATTTTGCGTTACTAGTGAGTTTGGCCCATGTGTGACGCACAATGCTACACATAAGTACAACCACAACCTTGTGTCAGTGACATGTCACTGAGCCTCCAGTGGCAAATACATGATTTCCCATGTCAACAGCTAATGCAATTGAATATTGATTTTACACTATCTCATTACAGAGGATGATGGCTTACCTCCTGCCGACCTGCATGTCCTGGATTTTTCTGATGACATGGATGACCAGCTGCCAACCATCAATAAAGAGACTCTCCAGGATGTCCTATGATCACTCCATAAACCACCTCCAGTCACAGGGAGGAAACACAGTGTTGAGGGGTCTCCACATGAACCACTCAGTCACCAACACACGCCACCAGCCAGTACTCACACAGCCCTGGACTCCAAGGACCAGAGATCATTTTTCCAAAGACAGTGGTAGGAGTCCTGAGGGAGTTAGCCAAGTGGGTGCATGTGGGGATGGAGACCATGACAGGCAGCCTAGAGGGAGTGCAGACATGCCTCAGTCCAAATAAGTACAACTCAGCTGCCATCAGAGGCACCCACTCCCCGTTACATGGACTCTAGCAGTCTCTGGTGGACATAGCATGAAGGAGAGGCTACAAATATTGCCCTCCCTAACTGCCAGCAGCATGCAGAATACTCTGGAGTCCACACAGTGGGAAGTGGCCTCCCTCAGGGAAAACATGGCTGCCTATCACTGTGATGTTGCTGCAGTGTTGAAAAATCAGCAGTTCCTCCTTGCAGCAGTGATGCCTTATGTGTTGCCACAAGTGGCAGCTGCTGGGACCTTTGACTCACATCTCTATCCCCTGAAGTGTGTGTGGCCCCATCTACCTCTACAACAGCATCAGCCAAGGCACAGGAGACACCACACACATCAGATGAAGATGTGGAAGGAATCACATTCACAAGGAAAAGCGCCTGGTAGCACCAGTCTGTGCCACATGGACAGTTTCTCCTTAGTTCTAGGCTTAAGATCAGATCATGCTAGTGTTGTGACAGTAGGAAATGTGCCCGCTTCACCTAACCGCTGTTGAATTGTCTGATATGTGCTCTCATTGTCTCTTCCGTACTAATTGGCAATTTTTTTAACTCCTCACTAACACACACTACTCCTAACCATGTCTCATGACATGTCCCTCAACTATGCACTCCGATTGTGCTACATATTGCTAATGTTCACTCATGGGGTCTGTGAAGTGGATATTGTATAGAGATCACTATTACAATTGCCCCTGTAAATAAAGCACCTTGTACACATGTCGTATTTCTACATTTACTGTGATCCATCTTCTCAGCTAAATGTGTACAGAATATCATGTGTGCATGAGTGCATGCCTGTCAGACACTAATCCACACACTAGAATCCTAACATGAGAAAGCTGAATGATAGTGTTGTCGGCTACAACCAACTTGCAGTGTAAACTATATGATTTTGAACCAACATCCTTTGAAGTAGACATAGTGCATGCATGGCTCTAAACCAAATCAAAGGTAATTTACACAGATGGTAATACCAGTACCAGTACCAACCAATACCAGTACAAATACCAACTTGTTTGTGTGGAACAGGAAACGCTAACCTTATCAGTAATGGCCACCTGTCAGTGTTGTAGGATACAGTTCCAAATTTGCCTGTTGTCAGATGTACCAAACTTGCCAACAATGAAATTGCAGGACCCCACCAATGACAGGTGAAGTACGATATTTACCTGTACAAGTTAAAGTATACATACACATTGTGAATGGCTGGAACATTGGAGGGCAAATGTATGCACTAGAAGACAGTATGTAGCAGCCATTCTGACAGCTATGTGGTCATAGGGGATGCACATGGGAAACCTGGGAAATCAAGACAGTAAGCATACCCTAGGCCATTTCCCCAACTTGTCCAGTGCACTCATGAGAACCCCCAGACACTCAATCAAATTACAACATTTTTAGGCTAAGATGAACAGGATTTATTTTAAAACCATATACCAAAGGAATACCTAAAACCTACCCTATGCTAAACTAACCTATACAAATTATGCTTAATTAACAACTACACCTATCTAACCTAGACTACACTTATATTACACATGTAACACCACACTGTAAACATTGCCCCCCCCACCCCTCCTAAGAGACAAGATACAAGTAGGACAACATAAACTATGAATACATGTACTAACCTAACCTATGGCCTAAACAAATATATATTCTTTTGGTATTTTTAAATGTTTATATATATATATATTTTTTTTTTATACACAAATACCCCAACATAACCCCACACCCAACCCACAACAAAATAACATGTAGAAAAACCCACCCTCCCACTATACTTAATCTAATCTATGCCTACCTTACACTAACCTAAAACTACCCATCTAAAACCCATTTTAACACTATGTAAAACAGTAAAACGGGGGATAAGGAACTGGGAGGTTGCACAACACAAAAAAGTTAATTTCCTGCTTTTCTTCATCTTCTTGATGTATCGCAACATCCTACGTTTCTCTGCTGATTCCTCCTCCAATTTTTTAAGTCTGGCTAAAATCTTGCCAATGTCTCTTCTCATGTCTTGTTCAAACTGGCTCAGGACAACTGCAGCAGGTGACTGATCTGGTGGATGGGTTATGACTGGTGCAGCTGACATGGAGGACCTTGGTCCGGCTGTGGCCCCCTGCACCCCTGATGATTTTGCTCCAGTGTCCTTGTGTGGCTGCTAAGGAGGTCTACCATGTGCAAATGCTCGACATTCCCCTGATGCTTTCTTACTGCGGAACCTCCTTCCCATTCAGCGTTATCCGGTCTCAACCTCCAATAAGTGACTTTAGCGTCCGGCTCTCTTGTGGAAAGCTCACCTCTGATCTTGTGTCATGTTGGCAGCTGAAATATGAGGAGAAGCAAGCATCAGTATCAGCATTGGGAGGAGGTTGTACAGCCATATTATGTACACTGCAACTGCAGATAACACATACAGTCCAACACACATTCCTCAACAATGACTTACTCCTCAACTATAACTATTTCCTACCAGTCATCAATAATATCATGTACAAGTCACTGGGATGATGGCAATCCAACAGGGCCCAGAGCTGATTGGACAAAATTGTCCATGATCAAAATGTGTGTCATCTAACTTGTTAGGATCACTTGCCACATCAAGTCTGTATTTCCTAAGTTCCTAAGTCCCTGTGCATAAGGGGGGCTGTGCATGCAATCCATCACCTCGACACCCCTAGTGAAACATCAAGGCTTGCTTAGTCATCATGGAGGCAAGGTGAGGGCCATATGATAGAGGGTCTGGTAACTTTCCACCTGCTACGCTAAGGTTTGGTAAATCAACATTCATGTGTCCTGGTGTAAGACCTGGCTTGAGTATATGTTACAAGGGGGCACACCAATGCTCATGATGTGCCCACATGTACAACTGATGCAATGTTCCCAGAAAGTTGAGCTGCACATCAAAGTTGTCAACACATTACAGAACGTAATCCCCCTACCTGTGCTATGTTGTGCTACATCTGTTAAACAGCACACACATGGTGGCTGTACGGGTGCCGTTAGGCCCATAGTGAGTTTGGCACTGCACTGGGTGCTGCAACAGTATCCTGATACAGTGTACATCATTTGCCCATGCATGTCATACATCATCAAAGTACCAGGTACGCACACAGCATTCACATTCATCATGGTGGCAGGACCATGTTGTGAAAACTGCTGAGATCTGGCATGGGAAGAATCATAGATTTTTCCCACAACCATCTGGAGCTGAGTTGTCTACTTATTGTGTACACTACTGACTGTTGTGCAGCACAATGTGGCTCCTTGCAGAACTACCAACTCATTATCTCTGAAAGGTACTAAGGCACCTGTGGTGTATATGTCTACTACATAAGTCCCCTATAGACCTCTGTAGATATAACCCACATCTGTACCGTCTTGTCAGTAAGTATAAGCTATGGGTGGCATATAGTACTGACAATAGTGCTGTGACAAAGTGGTTGTCAACAGGCATGCATGGACATAAGCAGCTTCCCTGAGACCTATTATGGTAGACATCAATTAATAAGTGGCCAGCCATTGCAATTCCTATTTCACACAATTCCGTGCCATTGCACGTTGCCTCTTGAACTACAAGCAAGCCATTCTCATTGCACAACATTCCAACATACATGAAATCACTATCCAGTCTCCAATGATATCACATCATTGGTCAGGCAAAACGATCTTTCATAACATTCCACACTTCAGACTGACTCACACCAAACCCTGGATTAGCCCACATGATGCACAAGATGACACTTACTGGATGCATCAGGGTCTTCAAATCGTACAACCTCTCCTACGATGTTGGGCGCAGGTCAACCTTCAAGGCATGAATGGAAAACATTGCTTTGTGTAATTTGTACATATCAGTTAATGGACAACATTGCTCACTGTCAACTTGTTAGGCTGAGTGAGCAAGTCATTCAAGTGGTAGATCAGAGCGCCTGACAAACATCTACGATCAGTCTATCACACATAATATCAGATAATGTAGACCCATGCACCTACAAACTATCACTGACCCTGACACTTATGTGGTGCTTCTCACTGCACCATTTATGCATGACATTTGCATGCAGGTGCCTCTTAGCTCTACACCTCCATGACCATATGGGACTGCTTGACACTATAAAATGCATCTGAGGGGTATGCAATGGTTGTTGCAGTGGTTGTCCCATTGTGACACCCATAGGATTTGAGCCTGCCTCAGATGCTGTAGACATCTACCTCATTGTCACAGCAAACTGACAAACTACTGCCCAGGGACTGTGTGGGTATTCTAAGGTGTTGAGAAATGCTGTGACACATCCTTCAGTGAAGTAAGTAATATGTGTGTGCCATCACAAACTTCACAAACAAAATAATAATGTTATAGGAGTTTACTCATGTGAAGATAGTTGTGCCTACCTGCACATTGACTGATTGAAATCATGGATGTATTGCCAATAGTGTGGGTCTAGCCATTGTTGCTATGGTATACCATTATTTGTCCAGGGAGGGATGAGAACATGGGCATAGAAATATGCCTCAAAACAGACACACCTGCTCTGTGGTCCAAGGATGCATTTGTTGATGCAGGTTACTGAGTAATGTGCCAGTGATTGAGCAGATGCAGGACAGCCCCATACTGCCAGCGAGAAGCGGCAGGCCTGTGGAACTGACTCTGCACATGTGTGTGGTAATGAACATAGTATGGGATGTAAGTGATAGACAATGAACTGGAACAGGGAAGTGCTAGTAGTCTGGACCCAGTGTATGGTCAAGCTCACTTACATGGCCTCGTCCAATGACACAAAGGGGCCGATAGAACAACAGTGGTGCAGCACCAATTGCATCAATACAGTCTTTGTGGCCCTCATTGCACCCTTTACACCCACCATGTGTGCGTCTATTGAGAATTAAGGCACAGCATGAAGTAGGTCCAACTGCATCTTTTATGTGTAGGTAAATGATGTACTCAGCAGGAGTTGCAACAAATCATCACGACTTCTGCTGAGTACATGGAGGCCCGTCTCATACAATTATATGCCCCAATATCACACCTGCTATCAGCAGCTGTTCAGAGTGCATGAAAAATTGAAATAAGGGATTTCTCATTTTTCCCAGTGGCTTATACATTTGCCTCCCAAACAGGTTTTGGGACACTCTTCCATACATGATGCATTGTGCAGGTCTCATTTGGTGCTGCTCATTACCGAGTTTCCCTATGCATGCATCACAACACTTTGTGATGGTTGTGCAGGGAAAATGGTAAATCTGCCCTGCATTGGCGTCATTATTATACATTTGAATTGCAGGTGGCATTGGGACTCTTCATACTGGTAGCATACGACATGTCTAGATCCACAACCATTACATGTAGCAGTCAACCGTTTCTGCAACTGTCATGCACATGCTAAAGAAAAGACTTAGGCCCTCATTATGACTTCAGCGGTCGACAACGTAGACTGCCGAAGTCCTGCCAGCCACAAGACCGCCATATTATGACTGCTGGCGGTTCTCCTCCATAAACTGGGTGGAGAGCTGCCAGGAGCCATGCTGGTGGTTGGCGGTGCAGTGGAGGTTGCTCCGCTGGCACCGCCACATCAACACAACACTGCCATGCCTAATATGACTTAGTAATAGGTGTGGCGGGGATGGGGCACTTGTGGCAGAGGCGGCGCCATTGACCCCGTTCCCTCCTGGATGACCACCGCAACCACCAGGTAAGGTGATCGACCGACGGGGGGGTTGAGTGTTGTGTGCATGAATGGAGGTGTGTGTTTGTGTGAATGGAGGGTGGGTGAGGGGTGCTGTGTGTCTTTGTATGCATGTGTATGCAAGTGTATGTGTGCCTGTGTGAATGTGTGTATGTGGGAGGTGGGGGTTTCGTAACTGTGTGCATGTGTATGTGAATGAGTGTGCATGTATGTATGTATGTGTGATGTGTGCCTGCGTGGATGTATGAGGGTGGGGTTCGGAATGGGGACCACGGGCGGAGGTGTCACTGCTTCAGGGGTGGAGGGCTTCTAATGGGGTCAGGGGATGGGGAGGGTCCTTCATGGAGGGGGGAATTGGGGAGTCTTGCAGTGGTGACAGGAATGAGATTCCTGTCGCCAGTATCGTTATCGCCAGGGATTTCATGGCAGGGCTGCTGCCAAGGAATCCCTGGCGGTAAGGATGCTCAAAATACCATGGGTGGTGTTAGGTGGACAGCCGAGGAGAAGGTGGTCAACCTTCAGCCAGGCGGTCCTACTCCCTTGGCAGTATAGGCGGTGAACTGGCTGCAATACAGCCAGTTCACTTCCGTTGTCATAATTTGGCCATCCTGCACCACCGTGCTGTTGGAGGTCTGCCCACCACCGCTGGCGTGGCAAAGCAGGACCGCCAGGGTCATAATGACCCCCACAGTATGGAAATGGGAGTCTTACCAACTGCTCCACCAATCTCTATGCCCAGATGATCCAGCAGAACTTGCTCCCTTGTAACGAGGTCTGCCCAACGGTATTTGAGTTGGTGGTCGTTCCTTCCTATCCCAAAGATCCATGTTAAGTGGTGGAGCACCTTGCCCCACTGCAGCCTCCTTGCCTCTGTCGGGTAGTCAAGAATGACACGGGCACCCAGTTGCAGCATCATGGGGAGGTAGTACTGAACCAGCCATATAAAACCCCCCAGCTTATTGGCCAACATCCACGCCATCCTCCCTTTCCCAGACATACTGGATTGCAAATGCAGTTCACCCAAAACAAAAAATAAATATACCTAACACCTAATCCAATTACCCCCAACAACTATACTACCCCAGACAAACACCCCACAATACACAGACAGAAACAGTACACTTACAATACAAAAGACAAGTCTGAAGGCAAATAAAACACAACACCTACAGGATACAGCACAATAAACACTGCATACACACAAAACTCCTCCAGCACCAGCTCCACACCCCCTCACACAGTCACAGACAATGAGACTATGAAGTGAAACTGAACTCACTGTACCATGTTTGCAGGCAGGATGTCATGTTTCATCACTTTCTGGGTGTGTGCGTCATGTTTCCAGTCATGCGCTGTCTTTTTTGAAGCATGAAGGTCATGAGTCATTTTTCTCACTTTTTGCGTGAAATTGCCTGTGGACATGCAATAGACGTTCAGGGGCTAGGCGTCTTTTACCTTAGGGGAATTGTATGCTATATGCATATGCATGAAAAATTTTGATGCATGATTGTTGTGGTTTGATTTTTCACCATGGTGAGTAAAAAGGCGTGTGAACATGTGATCGCTGTTCAGGGCCCAGATGTCATTTTACTTACATTTCAGTGTGAAGATAATGGGCTAGCGTCATTTTTTTTACGCATGACGGAATTGCGTGGATTTGTGCATTGTAGGCCTTGAGTGCACCCTAATTCATTCAACATGTCACATGGGCTGTGCTACAATGTTGTATATGTGGTATAGCTAAATGTGCGTGACTTTCCAGTAATGTCATTACAGTGACATTGGTATGTCAAATTCATAGGTTTGTCTATAAGTCTGTTACATGCAATTACTCATACCTTGTGCATATGTGCATGTGTAGCTACACTGTGTCCACACACATGTGGGAACATGTGTGTTATGTGTGTACATATGTGTAAGAAAACTAATTTTTGGGTAGGCTACATTGTTATGTCTGATGTACAAATGTACACATAACTACTGCACAATATATATGATGGCCTATGTCCAACACATGGTAAGGCATGTGACAACAATGACAATTTGCACTCAGAATATTCAGTGGACTTGGACTGCATAGACATCACGTTACCCCTGGCAATTTGCGTGTGCATGTGTGTCCAGTCTGTGGTATGTTGTTGGATTTTACTTCATGATGCTCTGCTACACGTGTGCCATTTGGTTCCCCTTGCCTCCTATTGCAGGAGATGTTATGTACACGTGTTAGTGAAGGGTGATATATGCCGTGTGTGTAAAGACATGTGCAGTGTAATTTCTGTAACATATGACAACAGTGGTGTGTTCATGGGACGTGGCACCTTACATTACTATCTTCCTGCATGGATACATGTTGGCATTTTACAAATCCATGTGTAGCCACATCAGTGCCGCCTATGTTTCAATATGTCGGAATACATATGAAGGTAATTTCTTTCAGTCACTGATCTTGTGATACCTATGCCCTTATTTTTGTGCTAAGTTGCCTTTTATTCAGAATCCATACACATTACCATGCCTGAGCCATTATAGTGATACATGTGTGCTACGAAATGTGGTATATGTGTGCATGCTTCCATCTGGGCACTCACATTTGCCAACATCATGTTTGTTATGTCTGTCACATACAATGGCATACCACTGAGTAGCAGTGTTGCAGTCTGGCATAGATGCCAGCCTACTCATCATCACACTGTGGGAGTTTGTATGGCAACACAAACCCATGGTTGCATGTGAATAGGCAGGTTAATGATGCGCCAGTTTACTCAGCCCCCTGTGCACATGTATCAGGCCCCTGACAATGTCATACGTTAATGTAGCCAGAGCAGCGGTGTGTGGGCATATTGAGCGGGGATCTAGACTCTTCATGATTGCTACTCAGCAGAACTATGCATACTCCCTAGCAGACAGACACATGCACAATTGTGGTCATAGAGACTAGGATATCACATTTTCCTCTGCAGTAGGTACTTGATGTCAGCCTTCCCCTCTCATGTGCAGAGCTCGGGTACTTGCACATGTAGGACATGTCTCATTATTTGATGTCCTTAGTTGCACATGTAGGAAATGTCTCATTATTTGATGTTCTTATTTGATGTCCATGGGCAGCTTGTTTAGGGGTTGTATATCTGTTGTGACTTCAATATTGGAAACGTGCCAGGGTGTAGATGGTGTTGTCTGTCACTGCCTCCTGTCATGGTGGCATGCGATGGGCAAATACAATGGTATGCCAGTGGCCAACATGACTGGGATATGTACTGGCCTGGCCAACCTCTCTGTACATGTGTTAAATGTTGACATGTAGACATTGATGTGTTGTTCAGTCAGTTCAGTATTGGTCTATGTGTGTCCCTTCTCCATGTTTTCCTGCCTTACTGGTAAGGTATGTATTGTCTCCTACATTCTATAGGCTGATTGCACCTTGTGCTCATCTTCTACAGCAACATTGTCTGTCATACATGGACATGCTGCAACATGTGACATGTGTAATTTGTAGATGTACACATCTCCTACTACTGGCTACTTGATAGTTACAGTTCTATTGACGGTGATAAGTGCCACGCACACATGATATTACACCTGCCACTGCACTTGTATTGTCTCCAAGTGACATCATGTGTTGTATTTGAAAGTATCTGTGGGTGTCTCGAAGCTGTTCATCCACATCCTCAGTTGAACATGGGTATGCATTTCTTCCAGCATGCCACAACCTAGGTAACTCTTACCATGACTGAATGATGTTGAGATGTGAAATCATCTCAGTGCTGTACTTTTCATTAGCCAAATGCCACATAAATGGCTAGGTCTACTCTCACTCAGTTTAATGTTGTGTCTCTGACATTATTAAACAATGCTGGACATAGTAGCACATACCACACCTGATTGCGATGTTGGATCCCAAAATATGTA
Organism: Pleurodeles waltl; assembly: GCF_031143425.1. Lineage (NCBI taxonomy): Eukaryota > Metazoa > Chordata > Amphibia > Caudata > Salamandridae > Pleurodeles > Pleurodeles waltl. Next base: position 725,190,753 of record NC_090438.1, read on the forward strand.
TGGGATAAATTGTTACTGTTGTTACCATGCACTTGTTCTGTCATATGAGTGACAATAAGTGGTGTGTATTGCTATGTGCTGTGTGATGTTGTTATACAGAGCATTCTAGGTAAACATGCTGACACATGTCAAGCATTGTTGATCCTGTTGACATACACCCGTACATCAGTCTTCACATGTTTATCTGGATTTGCTCTAGGCATGTGTCAAGACAGAAGATTTGTGTGACAAGTGTGCAGCTCATGTACATAGTGAGAGTAAGACACTCTGCCTACATTCGACCGAGACAATTATTTGGTGGTGCATTGTCCTATTAAATTCTTAGATTCTGACAATGGGTCATGAGTTTGGATAGTGATTCTGCACCCATAGCTGCTTATTTTGTCTGGCAACCCATTGCGCACTCCACAGCCAATGTGTGTGTGCCATGCGTGAGGTACAGTCCACCATGTGTCAGGGTTGTGCCCAATGGCAGTGCCAGGACATTATCCCATGGATATACTGTGCAGGCTCAGCATCAGAAATTGGTTCCAATCCCTGGACAATTACTGGAGGTCCATAGTTACCAATGATGTCTCACCCTTGTCACACATGTACCATGCAAGCAAAACTGCAATCACAGTGAGTTGTGACAGTGTTCTGTTCCTACAGTACTTAATATCCATTTGTTGACAGCCCCTACCTTATGTGTGCCCCTCTTGCATACATCCTTATAGGCATGGTGTTGTTGTGGTGAATGGGCTAGGTATTAGCACCTTGACCACTTGAAGGCACAATAAATGTAGTGGTGAATGGATCTAGGCCTTCAGGAGTCACATGTCTGTGGATTGCATGAACTGATATGTGAGATGGAGGCAGAAGACCCTCTTACATCATAAATGATGTTGCTACCATACTTCTCACCTTTGTGTTTCTTACCTGCTCCCTGAGGTTTGAGTCACAATCCAATGGTATATGTAGTGGAGAATGAGTAGACCAAGGAGAATCGGGTGCAAAGTATTTTATTTGTGCTATTTACAATGTGATGTTGTTAGTCCAGTGATTATGTGTAGGAGTTCTCAACAATGTGGAGTCTCCTGCGTACTCCTGCAGCAGTGTTCTGTTGTTCACCCTCAAATGATCATCATCCTCCTCGTTGGGTACATCAACCTGATCATCCCACAGGACATTTGTTCTGACCCAGATGTTGTGGAGGATTGCACATATCAGAATTATTTTGCAAATGAGTGGTGGAACATACAAGAGGCTTCCTCCTGTCAGGGCCAGGCACCTGAACCTTGATTTCAGGAGCCCAAATGTCCTCACCACCACATTGCATGCTTTCCTGTGCCTCTCATTGTAGGCCTGCTATTCCACCAGTGTGGGATTGGAAAATTGAGTCATCCCCCACAGCTGTATGATGTACCCTTGATCAGCTGCAAAGGAAAGAGAGAAGATGTATTGGTAAAGCTTGATAGTGGTTTGGAACACACTATGGTAGTTGTTAGTTTTAGTTGGAGTGGTGACTTATACTTGCTTATGGCATAATGTATTTTCCTGTTCTTGTGAAATGGTTTCATTGGACTGTGTTGATGGACATGACAATCTTGGGTAGTGGCTCAAGGCCCTGGGAATTGTAATGTTGATCCCAAAATGATGGCTATAATTTATGAAAATGTGTTGTGTAGTCCATATTTGAAGAAGTGCTCTATTGTTAAATGGAACCTACCACTTCCTTGCACCACAATGGTGTCAGACGGTGATACACCATAGTTGCCCTACAAAGCCAGGCTGTGCTGTCCATGTTACCATGTGGCACTAAGCATGCAGTGTGACACTCTCAGACCCTTTGTGGCAGATGATTCTTGTGGCGGCCATCAAGTGTACCAGGGTGTGTATCATACATTAGTAGGATGATGTAATTTGGTGTAGTAGTATCTCCTAGCTTCCAGCACATGATTTCTCACAGATACTTTCTACACATGCACAGCGCAGGTTTTGGGAGGGGGCACAGCTATTTTACATATGGGTCCCTTAGTAAGGTGCATGATAGGTCAGGTATGTCCTCTATACTCCTACTGAGTCCTCCTATGACATCCATGATTGTTACAGTTTTTTCACAAACTCTGCACCATGGTAGACCATTACTGGTATACGGAACAGACATGGTGTTGTTAAAGGGCACTAGGGGAGCATGTGAGGTGGCACTTGAGTAGGTGATGTCCCATTTCTCATGATTCTGCCCTATTGTCTTTAATGGCAGATAATTTTGTATTAGCATGTGTTTCAACACAATGCAGCAGACAGGTGTATGTGCATGTGGTAAGTGTAGATGAAATGTAGTTGGTTATGGCATCACTTGGTGGCATTCGATTTAGGTTCTGCCAGAGCCTTGCACACCATGATTTACGTGGGACTGTGCCTATGTGTGACTTTTTTCAAAATTACCATGGCCTATGCCATTGACATGCCTGGGCGCTTCTTTATTTGGTGTAATGTGTGTGTGATCTATATTTAATTGTCAACCTGTGGACACTTGTAGTGGTTTGTGTGCAGCTTCTGTATACAAAGTGGACTTAGATGCACCTATCCAGGTGGTGTGCCAGTCAGGGTGTGGCTGTGTTATGTACATGTGGGTAAATGTGTTTGTGAAGTTCATTGTACGCAGTGTAGTGTGGCTTGTTGCATATGTGTTGTTTCCTGTACATCTATGTAACCCTGCCCATGTATATTTAGTGTGGTGTTTTTCTTGTTTGTCCTAGATGGTCGGTGTGTTGTGTGTGTGTTATGATTGGTATGGTGGCTTACCTATGAGTAGACCATTGCCATATTGGACATCCTGGAACCGCTCGTTGATGGTGCAATGGCGAAATATGTATGCATCATGGAGGCTGCAGGGATATTTCAGAAGGATGTTGGTGAAGAGCCCACGGTGGTCCACAATGGCCTGCACATAGATTGAATGTGTGTGCTTGCAGTTCCTATATAGGTGTTCCGTTGCTGCAGGTGGCACCAGTTGCCCATGGGTGCAGTCCATTGCATCCAGCTCATGTGGAAACCCAGCAATTTAATAGAAATCTTGCTTGGTCTCCTGCTGCAAATGCTGGGTGTTTGGGAAGCAGATGTGGAGGGGTGTGAGGTGTATGATAGCGTTCAGGACCTTAGATAGGAGGAACTAGAAAGATGGCTGCAAGATACCAGCCACTTGTGCATCCATTATCTAAAAAGATCCAGACTCCAGCATATGGAGGACAGTGAGGAGTTTAGTCATGAGTGGAATGTTAGTGGGAGTTTGGACCCTTGTTGCAATGTGTGGCGCAATATGGTGCAGCAGGCATACAATGGACTCCCGGTTCAGTCTCTACATCAGGATCACATCTTGTTCCCTGATTTAAAGGATGGTTGTGTGCTGTCTGAGGAGCCTCACCCACCTTGTTTGCTGCCTTTGTGGCTGGTGTGGTGGTGTTTGGGGTTGCTGTGGTGGTGGAGGGACCTGCTGTCTTCGCTGACGTCTGCGGCGTGTGCCAAGCAGGAGCAGTAGCACTTCCATGTTGTCATGGAGGTATCAAAAGCTCCTTCTGTGTGTTTCCCTTGAGTGGTGGTGTGTAGGCCTCTTTTTAATACCTGGTCTGAGAAGGTATTAAAATTTGATGCTTATCGGACTTAGCAACATTTTTTAAGTCTGCTTCCTTGGTTTGCGTCGCTAGAGGGCTAGCGTAATTTTTTGGGGAGGGAACGCCTACCTTGCATCTCATTGTCGCATGCTAAAATTTTAATCAATCCAGTAAGTAAATACTTTATGATATAAATAAAAAAAATATGTTTTACTGCCCTTGTAAACTAACAAATAGTTTTTTTGTTGCAGGTTTCTGAAATTGTGAAAAGATAATTTGCTGTCAGTGAGTAAAAATGTCTACTGAAAAAAGATGTGAATTTGTAAATATTAATGAAGAGTTTATATCTAGTACACAAACTGTTGGAACTGAGATTGATTGGGATCTGTGTTTATTGTGTCAACAAGACTTGCCAGATGTTTTAGTATCTCCAGCTAATAGTAAACGTTTGATAAAGAAATTGAGTACAATAGTTTGCTTGATGATCTGCTAGCTTTTGCTGAAATAAAAGGACTTCCATCAATCATCAAGACAAAATTGTTAAAAAATCATGATGCAGTTGAACAACTGTTAAATGAAAACTGTGGAAAATTCAATAAAATATGTAGAAACAAATTTGGCAAACACAAAATTGCAAGGTTATCGAAAAATCCTAAACTAGATTAAGACAGTTTTCAAGAGAGTACTTCAAGGAGTATGTGTGCTTCATTTATAGTTGGTGAATTGAAGGATATGGTTTTCTTCTGTGACGAAGAGTCAGGGACAGAGCTTATAAATGTGCGTACACTTGAATTAAGTAATCAAGTTCGAGATGCTGCAGTTGCATTAAGTGACTCAAAAGTACTTGCCAAGTTACGCGGTGGTGATACGGCTGTGAATTAAGCAAAAAACTTTCTTGTTCATTTTTATAATTGGCTTTGGCAAATACAGAACAAAGAAAAAAGCAAAGACAACAAATTGCCATTAATCTGTGTCATGGTATTAGGTGAAATTGTAAACTATCCTGAAGATACATTTCAAAATTTTGAAGTATCATCAGAATGTATTTTATCTAACAACAAATCACTGGTAGTTCATCGTATGACAGAAGTAGGTGTAGAAAATACAGACAAATATGTACAGAGCACACAATTGAAAGAAATGATTCTTGGATTCATACCAGAACTTACAGCTGAAGAAAAAGGTAGAGATATTCTTCTAATAGGCTAAAACGTTATAGGAGAAAATATATTCAGTATCTGTAAACAAAATGCTCTTTAGGATGGTGTCTGCCTAGCCAATGCAGCTGCTATTATTAAACAAGCATTTGCAATGCAATGGGTCTCACATTTGGTCGTGTTAGAGTTCTTAGCGTTGTAAACTCCTAATCCGACGTTTCTTGCCACATAAATTGAAAATGAAAAGTAAAACACTTTCACATAAGTGAGCCGATTCAAAGCACCACGCCATGAGTGTGAAGGAGACACACAAAATAAAAAAGAAGTTCGCTTGCAGTCAAACGTATCAGCAAAAGTGCAATTAGCCATGTAACAGGGTCGATGTCCAAGGCGGTAACCAAACCGCCCCAAGGAGGGACAAGTGTAAAGTATTTACCAATGATAACAAAGAATATTTGAAGGGCAAGCCCATAAACTAGCGATAGTGATGGGTGTGAGGTAGGCGTGGTTAAAAGCCCAAATAGATAACAACACGTCGGAAAAGCAGCGCTTCGCACTGCGATGGTCAACCTAAAAATGCTCTCTTGGTCTCAAAAAGCTATTTTACAGCAGCGTAACATCTGTTTGCCTACTAGCTAGCTGTTTTCACCCAAACATTGGTCACCAATTACTTCAGCTGCTGAGACTACTTTAGAGAAAAAAGATATGGGCTCTGGTCAATTCTTCCAATCAGCAAATCAGAATGCAGCAAAGGGTAAATTTCCTTTCTATACCCAATAAGTAGTCAAACAGTATCTAGTTAATAATCTTTAATTTAGTTAATAGGCAATCACACTAAAGGAAAGGTGGGCTCAACCTTAAAGGATGATAGATTTATTCTAAAAACCTAATAGTCAGTCAGTCAATGGATGATCACACATACGTTTTCATGTACGAATTTTGGTGTGTGTTTTCTGTTGTTCCCAGATGAATACAAAACTACCCCACATGGATGCATGAGATATAAAAGCAGGACATTTTTGTCCCATTGGTTCAATCGTCTTAGTTATTCTGATAATATATAAGGGGGAAGTATCAGATGAAAGCCAAGAATTTATCTCAGTGAAATGGACAGACAGATGTGCATGAATTCACTAAAACTGACTTTATGTAATGGTGCATCAAGATTTACCACTACTGCTACAACCATTTACATAATCTAACCTTTGTTTAAAAGAGAAGGTCTTGAATATGTAAATTAGTTAGTCCTCTATCATATGGTAATTGCATTTAAACCACTGAAATCAGTAGCAAAGGCCACCTTATCCAGCATAGGCAAACAAGAGTACATTTGTGTGTAATCTGTCGCTTTTGACTAAAATGAACACTATTCGTAAATTATGGAATGAATATGTATTGTAAAGTATCGTAACATTTATTTAAGAATGATGTGTTACAGTTTTGACGTTGTTTCGACTGTTTTTTGGAGGTCCAGATGCTTTCAAATAAAAGTTCAAACCAATCAACACACCCAAAGCTGTGCGAATTATAATATAGTGATAAGGCTTTTCCAGTCAGGTGTTCTGCAACTGCAAGGTTTGTGATGGCCCGCACTGGACTGCTTGCAAGGTGCCCTACAACATTTTTGTTTTAGATTAGGAATCTGCACTACAATAAATGCTGATTTCCGTCATGCAGATGATTTGAAGATATTTCACTGTACAATTGCATGTCATCACAGGAACGGGTTCATAAGAGGCAGAAGGGCTGTGTGGATATTAATGAAAAAGTTCACGCACAATGCCAAATTCACATTGCATACATTTCTTGGATTCAGAAACTGAAAATTGGTGTCATACCTTGGTGGACGTTTTGGCATAAAATTGTAAAAAATCAGGGAAGACTGAAGAATTGTTCCAGCTGTATATTTACATTTAACATGTACATTTAACATGAAGAGAGTGAGTTCTCAGTGAGTGTGTCCTAAATAATAATTAATCAATAAGAAAAATAAAAGACTAGGTCCATTTTTAGTACTGACTTCTAAGATCTAAAACACTGCACTGACCTACTCATGTACTCACCTATTCATGAGTGAGTCATTTTTTTAAACCATTTGTTGAACGCAAACAGGTACTGCGAAAGTAGTGTTCCGGTGCTTCTGAGAAAACGTAGTCGGAAAAAGCTCTCCAATTCTAAAAGAAACTAGGGCAATTGCGCTATGTAAAACACAGCGCGAATGTGCTGTGTGGAAAATAAAAAGATAAAGTAGTCCGGAAATCATGCTGAAAACATGGAGCCTCGTATGTATTCCATAGTTGGTCAGTGCGCTCGAGGAGGGCAAAAACACCAGAAAAGGCATGACGTATGAATGCCTTTTACTAATGAAATCAAGCGGATTTTAAAAGGCAAGCCCACAAACCAATAATACTGACATGCATGACATGGACGTGGTTAAAACCCGAAAGAGAGATTACAACAGGGACAGAGCGCTTGTGCGCTCGACCCTAAAAAAAAATGTTTCAACTTGCAGTAGATCCATTTAGTGGACAGTTTGAGTAAAATTGCCAAGAAAAGTCAATAGGCACTGCTATGCTAAATCTAATATGAATGTTAATGGAAGTTTTTACCATTTCGAATGACAGCACTTTAAATGATAAGAGGAGTGCAGCTTTGTCAGTCTCACAGCTTGCTTTCTAGTGTAGGTAGGCAAATCTTAAAGGAAACATCCGCCACAAAAAAGATAATGAAACTCCACAACCTCTTTATATTTGATTAATGGTGCATGCTAAACAATGGGAATTAGTTGACAAACTGCACAAATTGGGCATATGCGTGTCATATGAGCGTGTTTGAGAAGTGTCAGCAACAATAACTACCAAACAATGTAAGCAGTTCTGCAATGTCGGGCTTATTTAATACACATACTTCACAAATTGAAATGAGTAGACTTAGTATTTGACTGTTACATAAAAGGGGTCTTTAAAAAAGGAACAAAGAAATAGGTGAGGTTTTGGTGCACGCTATTATGTAAAAGATTCAACAAAAATACCAAAAAACTGTACGACTTTTCTACAAAATGAAGATAATAAAAATTATTTGTTCCAATTCTTGACTTCTAACTTTTTGGCTCTTGAGATACCAGAGGGTAAAATAGTAGTACTGACAAAGGATGATCGCGTGGTGAATATTCCAGAAAATCTGAATGTATCTGAACTCAGACCATGTTATCAAGAATAAGCTGATACCAGAATACTATTAAATGCAAAACATGCTAGTAAAAGTTGCCAGAAGTCTATAACTATATGTACTGTTAATTCCAATGTAGCAGTTATTCCTCTCTATGCATTTAGCAGCTTAAATCTTTTAAATTTGGGAATTGATTTTGGTATTTGGAAACATCAAAGGCTACTGCCTATCCATGAGAATGCTAATAAACTTGGCAAAAGTGTTTGTGATGGTATTTTATTTTTCCATGCATTTAAAGGTTGCAACACTGTATCTGCATTTGCAGGTCGTGATAAGAAAACGAGTTAGAAAACATGGCAACATTTTCAGGCTGTCACAGAAACATTTATTGAGCTCTCTCATTGCCCACCAGATATTTCAAATAACAGTTTCAGTCAGCTTCAGCAATTTGTAATTAGATTATACAATAAGAACATTAAAATAGAATCTGTTAACCAGTTTCGAAGGATGATGGTGACCAAACTTAATCGCTTTCTAGAAAATGTGCTACTAAGTGAGGCTGCTTTTTACAGCACAGCAAGAGAGCTTTTTTCCAAGTGGGTCATGTGTGGTCTCAGTGGTGGAATGTTTGTTCTGATATACCTGATCCAGTTCAGTGGGGATGGAAGAGGGTAGATTCTGGATATGAACCTCTGTGGTAACTTTTGCCCAAAATACTGCAAGGAACTTGTTAAGTGTGGATGTAAAACATTGTGCATCCATGCATATAAATGTGAACAATTGTCTTGTCCATATACTAGTCTTTGTGTTTGTGATGGACAATGCAATCAGGAGGACATGTTTTAGATGACTGACCAAATGATAACCTTTAAAAAACTGTTGACTAAAATAACAATAAACATTAATAACAAAATAATTTGTATCTTCATTCTGTTACTAAATACGTTTTTATATTATAACCACAAATATAGCAAAAATATGTGACAACATAAACAAGAATTTTTTTGATGGACCATGATGTTTGTTTGAAATTTCTATCTTTAGCTGTTCAAAAGGTATGAGGGGTGAGCAAGTTATGCGGAAAACGCTGTATATCTACCTTATATCTACATACTTATCATAGGGGATTATGAGTCAATTAAATTGCAACATTCTTTAAATCCTTGGTTAAAAAACCATAACAATTATGTGCTTCAAGACTAATATTACATTTATGATTATTTACTGACCCTTGTGGCGGCAATTTTGTATTATTACATCACATGCCTAAAATGGGGGGGGCGATTTTTGGGATCTATATAAAAAATCAATGTCATATGACTACCTAACACTGTGCCAAGTGCCATATTAGTATCACATTTTGCACGATTCTACTGGTTTTTTACTCTAAGCTACCTCACTATTTAAAATATTTGGCAGAGGCATTAAGCACACATCTAATCAGAAGCCAGAACCAGGTACAGTTTGGCACAAGGCAAATAAGACTCAAGAAGCATTTGACATAAGGGCAGCTCAGTAAAAGCAGGACAGAAGAAACATGGCAATTATTCTAAGTTCTAATTGATAAGCAGGCTAACATGGGCACTGCTCTCAAAAAGGGTCAAAAGAAAAATCTCTGGAAATAATCCAAAGCACTAAGTAATAAATGCTTGATGTAAGGTCTCCCTCTAAGGTAAGAAAGGGAAAATCATGGCTTGATTTCCAAATGGGGAGGTTTTATACACTTTTAGGCAAAGATACTGTGCAACCACTGATGTTTGATGAAGAAAGTAACATTGAGCAATCCAGTAGTAAAACAGAAAACACATCACGTGGTTTAATGACAGTTACTTTACATCTAATCAATAATGCTGTATTATGTCTTGCAAAGAAACCAATACCACATTCAAAAATATAAACAACGCCTAGGTTCAGTCACATAAGCAACACCTAGGAGCAAGCAAGACTGTCAAACAAACTGAGTTTCCTATAATTAATCAAGGTCACATTTGAGTTCTCCTCTTGCACAAACAGAAGGGAGAAAACAAGTTAGTTAGTGCTAGACACAGCACTTCTCATGCATTAAAATGTACAATTTGAAAACATGAGTAGACAGATTAATTGTCAAGCTTAAAATGCTTGTAATATCTAACAAAGTTAAAACATTGCATTTGCTACTCTCTGGTATAACTAAATGCACAGAATTAATTATTGTGCACTCTGCTTCAGGACTTATAATCATGCGGGTGGGTTTATTGCATACAAACATGCAGTGGTTCTGCTTTGCTTAACTAATAAAGAGGGAATGAAATGAAAGGGAAAAGACTACCTGTAGTGAAAAGCTGCTTTTGTAGCAGTGGAAAAATAAGAGTCAATGTCATGTTTCCTCACATCATTCCCACGCAGGTTGTGGGCACCTTTTTAAAATGGTTCTTCTGTCCAGTCAAAAGAACCCTACGATGATTTAAGGCTCAGCACAATGAAAAGGGCAGCCATGATATAACAGACACCAGCTATTCTCCTTGGCAAAGAATTTGCTGTATGATTGATAGACTCTGCATACACTTAGTAGCATAAGATAATATAATTAGAGAAATTAATATAAACAATAAGGGAAAATAAGTGGGAAAATAACAGATAATTCCTCTCCCATGGACTGTGGAATATTTTTTCCCCTTGCTTTAAGAACTATGGCCCTCATTACAACCCTGGCGGTTGGTGTTGAAGTGTCGGTAATACTGCCAACAGGCTGGCGGTAGCTACCGCCAAATTATGACCATGGCGGAAAGATCTCCGAAAGACAGCCAATGTACCACACCGACCACCAAGGCGGAAACAACAGCCACCACGGCGGAAGCCGCCTACAGCCAGGCGGAAGTCAATGTTCCACCCACCATATTATGACCATGCAAACCGCCACCTTTTCCGGGGCGGTCCCAACGACATCAAAAGCCTGGCGGAACCAGAACACAAAAATCAAAGGACTCACCATTGGAGATACAGGGAACAACCACGCCACCAAGGAGCCTGAACTGCATGTCTTCCCCATGATCTTCTACGTTCTGCTCCACTACGAACACCAACGCCGGTGAAGACGGTGAGTACAGCCGCCTAGACCACAAGGGAGGGAGGGAGGTAAACAAGAGTGACACACACACGCACAACACACACACCCCCAACACCATACACACAATCAGCTGCATTACTAAAACAATTTTACCCCGTAACTCAGATGAATAATGCACGGACAAAACAATTTTGCAAAAGTTAAAGTAATCAGATCAACAGAGCATAAAAAATAAGTTAGGCAAGATAATAGATATATACATATGTACAGAAAAAGGGAAACAGCCCAGTCCACTATTTGCATAGTCCACATGGCCACAGGCTAAAGTCCAAGGCCACACATGTCACCTGCTTCAACACGGAGAGAACTCTGCAGGGGCATCAGTTGGTAGATAGGCAGGCACCTCAGGGGGACGAGGGGCACCTCAGCGGGGAGATGAAACAAGACCACTGGTTCTGTAGGGGGCAACATGTCCTGTGCTTCGTCATTGGGAGCGCAAGGTCACAGTTTCTCAGGTGGGTGTCTCACCCACTGGTTCTGGAGGGGGCATTGTGCCCTGTGCTCTTGGTCCTGGGGAGTGATGGGCATGGGTATCTTGCCCACTGGTTCTGAAGGGGACATCGTGCCCTGTGCTCTTGATCCAGGGGAGTGATGGGCATGTGGGTGTCTTGCCCACTGGTTCTGGAGGGGGCAGCATGCCCTGTGCTCTTGATCCTGGGGAGTGTTGGGCATGTGGGTGTCTTACCCATTGGTTCTGGAGGGGGTATCATGCCCTGTGCTCTTGGTCCTGGGGAGTGATGGGCCATAGTCTCTCAAGTGGGTGTCTTGCCCTCTGGTTCTGGAGGGGGCAACCTGCCCTGTGCTGTTGGTCCTGGGGATTGCAAGGCCACAGTCTCTCAGGTGGGTGTCATACCCACTGGATTTGATGGGGGCAGGCCACACAGCAGCCCATGGAGGCAGGATTACATACCATCCGCCGGCGGTGACGGCTTCACAGTGGTAGTGCTGCTGCTGGTGGGAGGAGGCTCCTGCCCATCCCCTTCAACCTCAGACGGCTGCTCAGTGGTGGTGCTGCTGCTGGTGGGGGGAGGCTCCTGCCCATCCCCTGCAACCTCGGACAGCTGCTCAGTGGTGGTGCTGCTGCTGGGGTGGGTAGGCTCCGGCCCATCCCCTGCAACATTGGACAGCTGCACAACCATGGTTGGTGGTGGGGGCTCCATCATAGTTCCTGCCCCAGGCCCCTTGGTCTTCCTGCCTGCTGGTGCAGGCTCCTTACTCTTCCTGGCAGCTAGGGTGGGCTCCTTTCCCTTCTTGCCTGCTAGTGCAGGCTCCTTTGTCTTCCTGGCAGCTGGGGCAGGCTTCTTTCCCTTCTTGCCTGCTGGGGCAGGATTCTTTGTCTTCCTGGTAGCTGGGGCAGGCTCTTTTCCCTTGAGGCTGCCTGGTGCAGGCTCCTTCACATTCAGTACATGTGGCCTGGATCCTTTTCCACCACGAGTGGGTGTGGTGACGACTGGGCCCATGGACTGTGTGGCTGAGGTGTTTGGCTGGGTTCTTCCTACCCTCCCCATACATGCAGGACAGGGGTAGGGGTAGGGAAGAGGTCAATGGTGGATAGAAACCGTTTTTTAGGGACATTGGGGTGGGAAGAGGGAGAAGGAATGGGAGTGGAGGATCAGGGGGTGGTTGGTGGAGGTGTCTGTCTGCTGCTTTTGGGTGCAGGTGCATGGGCTGTATGCTGTTGTGAGGTGGATGGCTATTGGGTGTCTGAGTGCTTGTGTTTGTGTACCTTAGGAGGGGACACACACACAGTGGGAGAGGACACAGGGGAAGTGTGCATGGCTGTTGTGGAGGTGTCTGCCAATGAGGTGTGTGTTCTGCTTGGTGTGGTGATGATGCTGGTAGTGGATGATGGTGTAGTGCATGCAGGTGTGAGTGTGGATGGAAATGTGAGGGAGGTGAAGGAGGAGGGGGGAGACAGTCGAAATAGTGGATGTTTTGTGTGTCTGCATCTGGATGGTGTTTGTGTGAGTGCCTGTGGGATGACGTGTGGTGATTTAGTTTGCCTGTACCACTCTTGTGTGTTGTCTTGGGTGCATGCTCATCTGGCTCTGTGCTTGGGATGGGTTGGGGTTGAGGAGAATGGGACTGGGCAGTGGGAGTTGGAGGTTGGAGGGTAGAAACAGGGTCAATGGCTGCCATCAGAGAGGAGGCCAGAGCCTGGATCGATCTATGTTGAGCCGCCAATCCAGTTTAAATGCACTCCAGAAATGCATTAGTCTATTGCATCTGGGCTGCCAGCCCCTGGATGGCATTCAAAATGGTTGACTGCCCTACAGAGATGGAACTCAAGAGGTCAATAGCCTCCTCACTCAGGACAGAAGGCAAACTGGGGCAGGGCCTGAGGTGCCTGGGGCGAAGGAGATGCCCACCTTCCTGGGTGAGCGGGCACGGGCAACTCGATGCGGGGCTGCTGGGAGGGCGGTGCTGGTACAGGGGGTGGCAGTTCTACCTGTAGCTGGGGTGGTCACAGAAGTCTCTGCTACCACCAGGGAGCTTCCATCAGAGGAGGTAGCTGTGTCAGAACTGTCCCCTCCAGTCTCTGCCGTGGTGCTCCCCTCGCCCTCTGTCCCACTGGTGCTCTCAGCGTCAGTGGACTCTGCCTCCTGGGTCCTGTGGAATGCAGCTCCCTCTGTCGCCGGTGCCTCTGCTCCTCCACCAGTTGATGCTAATGCATATAAGGACAGGATGACAAAACCAAAAGGGGGGGAAGAGAGAAAGGATACACTGGGTCAATGGCTGCACCAACACCACCGTTGGCATACACAACACCCTCACACACAGGGAACATGCCTACTCAATATGCCATGGCAGAGAAATAGTTAACATCCAAGGCATGGGGAGGGGCACACACCGCCAAATGCAGAACACCTGGCACCCACGAAGCCCTGACCAGTTGTGGATGCCTATGAGCTAGGTAGCAAGATTTTCCCTTTGAACCCTAGCCACCAGGGGATCTGAGCTGCAATGTCAGGCCTGGCCTAGGGGCACCCACTGACACACATCCCCACCCGGATACCACCCTACCATGCATAAGTTGTAATGATGGGCATTGTACTCACCCTCTTGTGGCTGCTGTAATGCCCTCAAGTGACCATCCAGCTCAGGATAGGCCACCGCTAGTATGTGGGCCATCAGGGGGGTCAGGGTTCGACGGGTACCCCTTTCTCGTTGGGAGGGCATCCCAAGCTAGGCCTCCGCCGTCTTCCATGCCCAGCATCTCGGGTCCTCCCACCGTTTGCAACAGTGGGTGCTCGGCCTGCCATAGACCCCCAGGGTTCGTACCTTCTTGCCGATGACACACCATATATCCTTCTTTTGATGAGCGCTGACCTGCAGAGGCAATACACACAGGAAAATAGAATTAGACAAACAGTCCTGCCTGTTACACTTATGGCCTGCCACACCCCTTCATATCACCATTTACACATACATGGCCCAGCGCACAACCTATACACCACCCAGAGGACATCCACCCACCCCTCTTATATGAGGCCTTCACACATACCACTCCATGCATTCCTGACACATGCATCATACCCACACTGTACTCACCTGTTGGTCTGGAGGCCCATACAGCAGTCCGTACTGGGGTAGGACCCCATCCACCAGTCTCTCTAACTCCTTGGAAGTGAAGGCTGGGGCCCTTTCCCCAGTCACACGGGCCATGTAGGTTCCAGACACAGGTCACAGCAGCACATGCAGTGTAGGTCCTCTCCTGTGGAAGATCAGCTTGCAAGTGAGGGATCAGATAGAAAATGGCAGTCACGTCCATGGCGGTGCATACTGTCACCGCCGGCGTAGATCACCATTGGCCACTGTACCCCATACAGCATAATGTTAACCAAAGAGGAGTTGCATGGCGATTCCCGACCGCCTCCCGCAACGGAGCACAACGTCAGCGGAATTACCTCACTTCCACCTGTCCCTCCACACAGGAGGGAGGGGAGGCATTGGAAAATTGCTCTGTCACCAGTGAAATTAGGAGATACTGGACATATCACACTGACCCATTACAAGTTAACAGCATGCACAGTTCTGTTGTAGCTCCATTGTTCAGTTTGTGACTGACTCCTCACACTTTTGCCCCATAGATTCCAACCACTGTGGATGAATAGGAGATGGAGACATACCCCTGTGTACAGACCCCTGGTGGACTTGGCAACACTGGGGGACAGGCACATAACACTCACCCATAGACTTGACAGGGCCACAATCACAGAGCTGTGTGCCCAATTGGAGCCTGACCTGATATCTGCTATCCCTTACCCCACTGGGATCCCCCTCTTGTGCAAGTTCTATCAGTGCTCCATTTCCTGGCAACTGGTTCTTTCCAAGTTACAGTGGGCTTGGCAGCAGGAATGTCACAGCCAATGTTCTCAATAGTGCTGACAAGAGTGTTGTCTGCCCTGATTAAACACATGTGCAGCTACATCGTTTTTCCCCAGGTTGAAGATTTGGCCACAGTGAAGGCCGAGTTCTATGCAATAGGAAATATCCCCAACATAATTGGGGTGATGATGGAACACATATTGCATTTGTCCCCCCCTGTCTGAATGAACAGGTGTTCAGATATCAGAAGAGTTTCCATTCTATGAATGTTCCGATGGTGTGCTTTGCGGACCAGTACATCTCCCACGTCAATGCTAAGTATCCTGGGTCGGTGCATGAAGCCTTTGTCCTGAGGAATAGCAGCATCCCAAATGTGATGGGCCGACTCCAGAGGTACAGGGTGTGGCTAATAGGTAACCCTGGTTCCCACCCAGTAGATGTTGGTGTATGGGTATGGTATGGGCCATATGGGATAGTGTGTGGCTAAATGTTGTCCCTCAATATTTGCAGGTGACTCTGGTTACCCAAACCTATCATGGCTGCTGACCCCTGTGAGGAATGCCAGGACAAGGGCAGAGGAACGTTATAATGAGGCCCATGGGTGAACCGGAAGCATAATTGAAAGGACCTTTGGCCTCCTGAAGGCCAGGCTCCGTTGCCTCCATCTGACAGGTGGATCCCTGTGCTACTCACCCAAGAAGGTCTGCCAGATAGTGGTGGCATGCTGCATGTTGCATAACCTGGCCCTCAGATGCCATGTCCCATTCCTGCAGGAGGAGGGGGCTGGAGATGCCCGTGTACCAGCAGTGGACCCTATGGACAGTGACGATGAGGAGGCAAAGGATGAGGATGAGGATAACAGAACATCAGTGATCAGACAATACTTCCAATGACACACAGGTAGGACAGTGTTACTTCACATTTCAATTACATTTATTTGAATTTCTGTGGCACTGGCATGCTAATATTTTCCACTTCTATTCCCAATTATTGTTCCCTCTAGCAATTCATTTTGCAGATGTTGGTGACCTCACATATACTCCTGGTGTGATCACTGCAGCCAGCTGCAGATCATTAATCTATGCTCATTTTCTCTACAGTTGAATTGCAATGTTTGTACCTGTTTCAATGAATACATAATTGATAAACATGACATACTCCACATGTTTTTTTTCTTCCCAAGGGTGTTTATTGAAGTGCTAAAATATAGAGGGGCAAGTGCAATGGGATGGGGTGATGATGGAGGAAAGTCCAGGGTATTGTTCCAGTCTGTTTGGAGCACAGGTGCATTCTCCAAGGGGACATAGGAAGGGGACCAATGGCAGTTCAAGGTGGACAGGGTGACAAAGTGGGACACAAGGGTGACAATCAGGAGAGTCTCATTTCCTGGCGGGGTCTTGGCAAGTGTCTCTGACTTCTGTCTGGATTGTAGGAAATGGCGGGGTGGTTCACCTTCTGTAGGGGGAGAGGTGCTGGTGGCCTGTGAGTCCTGTGGCGGGGCCTCCTGGCCACTAGGGCAGCATAGGGGGAAGGCTGTTCAGATGTCTGGCTAGTGGCAGGGGCCACCTGTTGTGTGACTGCCTCCCTCATAATATTGGCCATGTCTGACAGCACCCTGCTGTAGAGATCAGGGTGTTGTTGATGGCCTGCAAGTCCTCCCTGATCCCCTGGTACAGCCCCTCCTGCAGCCACCTGTTCTCCTGCACATTGGCCAGGATCTGGCCCATCATGACCTGGGAATATTGATAGGCTCCCATGATCTCTGCAAGTGCCTCCTGGAGAGTCAGTTCCCTGGGCCTGTCCTCCCCCCTGGCACACAGCACTCCTCCCAGTTTTCCTGTTAGCCTGTGCCTCTGTCCCCTGAACCGTGTGCCCACTGCCAATGACCTCAGGTCCCTGATTGTCTTGGGTATGAGGTGTGGCCTGGGGTCCTTGTAGAAACAGACACACTGCTGATTGACGTGTCCTGGGGACAGAGGTTTGGGTACGCTGGGTGGGTGCTGTGGTGATGTTTCCTGATGGGGGAGGCTCTGTGGTGGTGTGTGACTTGCCCTGGGTAACCGGCTGCCCAAAGGTCCCTAATGGGCCAGGTTGGTCATCCAGATCCTGAAGACCAGAGTTGCTGTCATCACAGTGGGCCTCTTCAGTTGGTGACTGGATTTTGCTGGCACCTCCTCTCCTCTCCGCTGACATTGGCTGGGGTACCTGTGGGGATGTAAATGATGTGTTATGGTTTCTGTGCCTGACATATTGTGAATCAGTGGCTTGCCCTCTTTGGTTGTCTTTGCCCTGGCAGCTTTCACATGTGTATGTTAATTTATGGCTGGATTGTTAGTTTTCTCTGATGTGCATGCTTTAGTGAAGAGTGTCCATGCAGGGCTGTGAGGGGTGTGCATGCATTAGTAGAGCATGCAGGGCTTGGCATTGAGATGAGTGAGTTGTGATGGTGGGATGTGTGGGAAGTGGTGGAGTGATGGGAGTGAGGGTGAGGGTGGGGTATATGATGGCATGTAGGTAGGGGGGTGATAGAAGTAGAGAGTTGACTTACCAGAGCCCAGTCCTCTGCTTACTCCGGCCAGGCCCTCAGGATGCAGGATTGACAAGAAATGCTCCTCCCAAGCTGTAAGTTGTGGGGGAGGAGGTGGGGGTCCACAGCCAGTCCTCTGTACAGCAAGCTGGTGTCTTGCTGCAATGGAACGTACCTTCCCCCATAGGTCGTTCCACCTCTTCCTGATGTCATCCCTAGTTCTTGGGTGCTGTCCCACG
The DNA here is from genome assembly GCF_031143425.1 of Pleurodeles waltl. Taxonomy (NCBI): domain Eukaryota; kingdom Metazoa; phylum Chordata; class Amphibia; order Caudata; family Salamandridae; genus Pleurodeles; species Pleurodeles waltl. The sequence goes on from NC_090438.1 coordinate 725,208,872, forward strand.
GCGTTGACCCTGTCCACGTTTCTCCACCATAGCTCCATTTCCCTAGCTTTTGATATCTGCTGCACCTGTGCTCCAAATAGCTGTTGCCCTACCCTGATGATTTCCTCCACCATGACCCTTAGCTCCTCCTCTGTGAAACAGGGGTGTCTTTGTGGTGCCATGGGTGTTTTGTGAGGTGTGTAGGTGAGGGTGTGTTCGGTAATGTGTTGGGGTGTGTGATGTGGGGTGCGTTTGTGGTGTAAAGGTATGTATCGTGTGTGGCTCTGGTTGTGTTGGTGGTCTTGATGTCTCTCTGTTGGCAATTCTTAGTATTCGTAAAGGGCTGTGGTTAGTGTGAGTGTGTGTTTTATAGTGGTGTGGGTGTGTGGGTGTGGTATGTGTATGAGTGTCAGGTGTGTGTTGTTTTATTTGTGTGTGTCCATTTTGAGCGTAGCGGTATGTACCGCCAATGGTTTACCGCCATAGAATGTCCGCCATGGTTATTCGTGGGTCATAATGTGTTCTGTGTAATGAGTTCTGTTGGCATAACGGTGTGGGTTTTGATACCGCCAGTTTATTACTGAAGTTAGGTGTGGCGTATTTGTGTATTTAACTATATACTGACAGATTGGTGTGTATGTATCATAATATGGTGAACGGATATCTGCTGCGGTGGCAGTCAGTGTGGCGGTAAGGGGGATTTACCACCAATGTCATAATGAGGGCATGTAGGGAGTTGTCTCTGTGTATACTATCTCAAAGTGAGAGATAGTGTGCACAGAGTCCAAGGGTTCCCCTTAGAGGTTGATAGTGGCAAAATTAGATAATACTAATGCTCTATTTTGTGGTAGTGTGGTCGAGCAGTAGGCTTATCAGAGGGTAGTGTTAAGCATTTGTTGTACACACACAGGCAATAAATGAGAACACACAGTCAAAGACTAAACTCCAGGACAATAGATTTTTATATAGAAAAATATTATTTTCTTAATTTATTTTAGAACCACAAGATTCAGAATGTAGGTAAGTACATAAATTGTAAGGTACTTCACACAGGTAAGTATGGAACTTTGAATTAAAACAGTAGTACACACAGTTTTGGCAAAAATGGCAATAACCTATTTTAAAAGTGGACACTGTAAAAATCAACAGTTCCTGGGGAGGTAAGTAATAGTCAGTTTCTCAGGTAAGTAAAGCACTTACAAGTTCAATCTCCTGGGCATAGGCAGCCCACCACTGGGGGTTCAAGGCAACAGCAAAGCCACCGCTCCAGCAACACAGGGACGGTCAGGTGCAGAGGTCAAATGAGGGCCCAAATAACATAGATGCCTATGGTGAACAGGGGTGCTTCGGTTCCAGTCTGCTAGCAGGTAAGTACCTGCGTCCTTGGGGAGCAGACCAGGGGGGTTTTGTAGAGCACTGGGACACACATACACACAGGCACACAAAACACACCCTCAGTGTCACAGAGGCGGCCGGGTGCAGTGTGCAAGGAAGGTGTCGGATTTGTCATTGAAAACAATGGAGGGACCTGGGTGTCACTCTGGCGGTGCAGGTAGGGCACAGGGGGGCTTCTTGGGCCAGCCACTGACTGGGCTAGGATGAGGGATGCCTGCTGGTCACTCCTGCACTGGTAGGTGATTCCTCTCGGTCCTGGGGGCTGAGGGTCCAGTGCTTGGTTCAGGCATCGGGTTCCTTTGTTACCAGGCAGTCGCGGTCAGGGGGAGCCTCTGGATCCTCTCTGCAGGCATCGCTGTGGGGGTGCAGGGAGGTCGACTCAGAGTATCCACATCAATGGAATTGCCTGGAAGTCCTCTCTGCAATGTTGGTTGTCCTGAACTCGAGCCAGGGGGCGTTGGGTGCAGACTGGGAAGACTCATGCTTCGGGAGGGAAGAAGGAGTCTCTTTAAAGTTGCTTTCTTTGCTGTTGTTTCAGGACAGAGCCACTGTCCTCTGGAGGTTCTTGGTTCTTTAGGTGCAAGCCAGTCCTCTGAGTCCTCAGAGGTCACTGATCCCACTGGATGAGTCGCTGTGCAGGTTCTTTGAGTCTGGAGACAGGCCAGTAGGGCTGGGACCAAGTCAGTTCATCTCTGCGGGGCTTTCAGGTCAGCAGTCCTTCTTCTTTCTTCAGGATGCAGGAATCTGATTTCCTGGGTTCATGGTCACCCCTAAATACTCAATTTAGGGTTATGTTCAGGTCTGGGGGGCAGTAGTCAATGGCTACTGTCCAGGAGGGTGGCTACACCCTCTTTGTGCCTCTTCCCTGAGGGGAGGGGGGCACATCCCTATTCCTATTGGGGGAATCCTCCAAAAACAAGATGGAGGATTTCTTAAAGCAAAGGCCACCTCAGCTCAGGACACCTTAGGGTCTCTCCTGACTGGTGGGTGACTCCTCCTTGTTTTTCTCATTATCTCCTCCGGACTTGCTGCCAAAAGTGGGGGCTGTGTCCAGAGGGGCGGGCATCTCCACTAACTGGGATGCACTGGGGCGCTGTAACAACAGGCATGAGCCTTTGAGGCTCACCGCCAGGTGTTACAGTTCCTGCAGGGAGAGGTGAGAAGCACCTCCACCCAGTGCAGGCTTTGTTCCTGGCCCCAGAGTGACAATGGCACTCATCCCATGTGGCCAGAAACCCATCTAGTTGTGGCAGGCTGGCAGGAACTGGTCAGCCTAACACTGGTGTTTGGACTGGTATACAGGTGGCATCTCTAAGATGCCCTCTGTGTGCATTTTTCAATACATCCCACTCTGGCATCAGTGTGGATTTATTGTGCTGAGAAGTTTGATACCAAACTTCCCAGATTTCAGTGTCGCCATTATGGAACTGTTGAGTTTGTGTTTGACAAACTCCCAGACCATATACACTTTATGGCAACCCTGCACTTACAATGTCTACGATTTGGCTTAGACACTGTAGGGGCATAGTGCTCATGCAACTATGCCCTCACCTGTGGTATAGTGCTCCCTGCCTTAGGGCTGTAAGGCCTGCTAGAGGGGTGGCTTACCTATGTCACATGCAGTGGGTTGAGGGCACGGCACTCGGAGAGGAGTGTCATTTTCTCCCCATCAGCATACACAAGCTGTGAGGCACTGTGCACATGCTGAATTAGGGGTCGCCATGGTGGCATAATACATGTTGTAGCCCTTAGAGACCTTCTCTGGCCACAGGGCCCTTTGTTCCAGGGGTACCAATTACAAGGGACTTATCTGTGTGCCAGGTCTGTGCCAATTGTGGGAACAAAGTTACAGTTTAGGAAAAGAACACTAGTGCTGGGGCTTGGTTAGCAGGATCCCAGCACACTTTCAATCATAACTAGCATCAACAAAAGGCAAAATGTTAGGGGGTAACCATGCTATGAGAGGCATTTTCCTACAGAGGGCCTATGTGATATGTCTTTACTTTCATGAACCAGTTAAAAACCTGTATCCAACCTTATTCCTGGCTCTGCAATTGCCTTATCATGCTTTGTGCCCTGAACACTACACCCTACAAATCACCTTAAATAGAACCAAATACAACCATAAACATAAAGAAACAAAACTATTCATATTGTGGACATATTTGATGTGGGGCACTTTTGGTGCTTTTCAGAGCCAAACGTCAACAACATGAAGCCTTAGTCATCTGGCTGGATTCTCCCACTGCAGCTGACCCCCACACTAGTCCCTGATAACCCCACCAACTATTGGATCATCACTTGCCTACCCTTCATCAACAAAGGTAATTGAAAAAGCAGTCTACAGACAATTCCAAGTCACATCAATGCCCATCTTCTGCATGACTACCAATCCCGTTTCAGATTTCACTGCTGCATAAAGACAGCTACATTATAATCATAGACAATGCCTTCCTGACCATGGGCAAAGGTAACCCCTGCCTATTGAAATTCCTAGACTTCTCAGCAGCCTTTGACACGGTTGATCTCCACACCCTGAAGACTCAATTGTGATTCACTAGCAATATACTTCATTTGTTTTTCTTCTCCTATCTAAACAACATTCACATGGGCACCCCAGGTCACAGACAATCCCCATTCCCTGCAGAGTCCCTGAGGATTCCATCTGTTCCCTTGTCAGACTCAGCCTTTACTGGCTCCACTTGCCAGCTCCCTACTACATTCCCATCTGTAGCAGGTCTCCATCAACCAGAAACATAGAAGGACAAAAAAGAAAAAAAGAGGTTATGGCACTTATTTACTCCATTTTTGTGCTCATGATCTGGAATGACATTCCTGTATCCAACAGGAACACTCCAATCCTCCTTCAATTTAGGAAAGAGTTGATGACACACCGCTTTACAGAGGGCTACATTACATCAATATCCAATATCCAATATCCACTCTTAAAACCCCACTTCCTTTCCAATCAATCATTGACTGCATCTTTGCCTTTGAGCCAGTACAACACTGTGCAGTCCTTTAGCTAGCTACATACGATACAAACATTATCTACATACATGAATATACCTGAGAGGAAATGCTGTTCTTTTGAACCAGCTTACTAAAAAAAAAAGGCAAAGCTAGTGACCTCCTGCAGCATTTACAGAAAGCAACAAATACAGTCACAGTTGTCTGCGTGGACATCCTTTTTATGGTAGTCATCCAGTTCATGTCATGAAGCATCACTGCATCTAGCCATATCAACATCCAGGCCACAAGAAAACTGAAAAATGAAAAGATATTAATTATGAACCATCACAATTCCATGCAAGGGGGCAGCATAATAGGACACATTTTAGAAAACTACTTCACCAAGCATTAAGGGGTAATTTAGGAGGGCGTTAGAGGGAAAAGAAAGAGGTTCCTATTCATGTTTTATACTAAATCTCCAAAGTCATTCTGCTGCTGAAGTCACAAATGGCAGTGTAATGATCCCAATTGCCAAAATCGTTCTCTTTCTCGCTATGGTGTAAACATTGTTCAAAGCACCCATTATTCTGAGCATGCTCATATGGGAAGCATGTGAGGAAAATTGGCTTTCTCCTATTCATTATATATCTGTGAAAACTGTGCACTCCCGGATATGCCAGGGAGTTTACCAGGAGCGGTTTCAGAGCAGAAATCCCGTTCTATTGCTCATTTGCAGAGAGAAGCACAAACTATTGTGCCTAATGCATCTCTCTCTCATCGGCAGTCTTGAACAAACTCAAGGCAGCACCTCCCGGTTTTCCTTCAGCATTCCAGAGGAGACTAGGAGCACCACATCTCTCTTTTTCCTTATGGTAGCCCTATACAGACCTGGGGGAGTAGCTTTGCATGCCTGGTATAGAAATGTCCTTTGTACGCAAAGCAGACACTGTACATCACTGCTCATGAACTGCACGACCATGTTGCGGCCGTGGTGTCTCAGTCTTCTGGATGTCCGAGAGCACTGGTACTTTGCGTAGTTCTGCAGCTCACGGGCATCATAAAGTACTGCAAGAGGTATTGTAAACACAGGCTGTGGGTCTCACTTACCACGGGGCTGCCTTCTCTCATACTCCCGGTCTCCTGGTTACTGCCCCTCTAACTCCAAAATGGCAATCACCTGTTTGAGCGTTTGCAGCTGCCTTTTCAAGCACTTCTGTAGCTAGTCCAGTTTAAGTTCTCATTCTCTTTTCTTTTCTTTTTTTTTCATCATAGCTCACTCTTCCTTTATTTCTTCCTAAATTTCCCAATCCATTATGGTTGTGTTGTGTTGTTTGATGTCATTTACTTTTCCCTTGCTTGTTTCCTCTAGCCCTGCACTTACTGATTCTGACTGCTCCGTAAGAAATTGTCTGTTTAAGTCCTCAATTCTGGTTCCCTTCAGTCCTTTGAAGTCTTCATCCAGCAAGGAGGATTTTTATGCATATGGACTTTTCCTCCAGAAAAAGTAGCAGCTTCTCAAGGGCAAATGCCTACCACATAATATACTGTGTGGTGACATTGTTGATTCAGGATGAAGACACCCCTACCTCGGACAGCAGAAGACCCAGTTCTGGATTGCAGATAGAAGTTCAGACGTGTAGAGACTACTGGAGTACAGATTAACAATACCACCCCTAATTTAGGGTTGTAAATGTATAGCTAAATTTTAGCATTTACAAGTAAGCATCAGTTAGATCCCTCAGTGAGTGAGCTTGCTAACATCAGCATGCCCCATCACTATGCCCACATTACTCACAGGAACCAATGAATGACAGAGCATTAGGCACACACCCACTTCTTTGCTATGGGAGGGCTAGGAAAGAACTGCAAACACATCTCCATTTGCTGTCTAGCATTTCTCCACCCATCTGGTCTCTATTCTGAATGAGGACCAGCAGGCTTCAAAAGTGTTGGTACAAATGTGTGAGAGGCATATTGCTGTTGGCACATATGCAGTCCCAGCTTCGTGAATTGAGACCCAGTGCTTTTCCCCATTTTCACTCCCTGGAACTTGATTCTAAATATACTCATCAGACCCTTTATTCTGCAGGTGGCAATTCCGAAGGAGGTTGCTCATGACTGTAAATTAGGAGTTTAGACGGTGTACTCCTTCATGCTACCTAAAGGAGGGCATGGTAGAATTATGTTTCTCAATCAACCCCCTTGATTACAGAAGCTACTATTACTGGGTTCACTCCGATGTTGTCAATCTAATTACAAATGTAATCACAGAAGATTATCACACAAAGTATACTTTCTTTCCTAGGTGTGCTGAAGCATAAACCCTGCCGCTCTTCTTTTATAGACTTTTTTTTACCACATTGGTCTGCATTGTACCTCTCATTTTGGCCATACTGCTATCATTAGCTGTGCCGTAATAATTGTTTCTGAAGAAAAGTTAAGAAATGTGCAAAGTGTTTGGTAGCAAAATTAAATGCTGTTTTAACTAACAGTTAATAGTGCTTACTGCTGTGTGATTGCAATTTTAATTTTTTTACTGTAGCTAATGGCTTTTTGATGGCTCGAATTCTCCATAGGGATACTAAATCATTACAATAAGGATGAGTGGTTTTATTGCACAATGACTGATTGGTACAATATAACATGTCACACGCTCATGTTTAATCTCTAAATTAAATCTCAGAGCACAAATTGGGGAGTGAAAACTGGGATCTGTGCGATTGCGCTCTGCATAATCATTGTATACATCCATGTAGAAATGCTAAAAAAAATGCAAGGTCTCAAAGCTAGGCGTGGGCCCTTTAAACATTACATAAAGTTATGTACTATCTCTATATTTTTGTTGCACTTCCCCCAGTGTACTGATCGCTAGATAATACGTATATATACCATGTTGAAGAGATAGGAGGAGCAAACCAAAAAGGTTTTTTTTCTTCTGGTTTTCAGATATTTTTATGGCATATTGTGTTACCACATAACCTGCCTACACATCTTCCCCATTCAATTGGGGGATCTTAAATACTAAGGGCTTGATTTACTTTGGATAGTAATAGAAACCCCATTGAGTTTCGGAAGAAATGATAAATCCATGGGTAAATCCACAGGCTGGATTTCCTGCACCATAAGGGAAATTGGATAGAGGAACAACATCTGGGGAATTCTTCTCAGCATTTAGTATGCCTCAAGAAGTCAAAATAGGGTAGTGGTTTCTGTTACCATTAAACTTTGAAAGATGTGCAGAATTTACACTGCAAGATAACATTTGCTTCTACTAATTTAAGATATGCCCGTAATGGGACATTTATCTCTCAGACAGGGATGTGGATGTCGAGGTCTTACAGATTTTATTACAAGACAGGAGGCTCACATTGTGCCTTACTTTTCTTACTTTGTTGAACAGCAGCCAAGAACTACAAATCCCAGAATCCCTGGGAAAGAAACTACAAAAATGCATCACAATGGGGCTAACCAATCACACAACGAGCCCCTTGATAACAGTCTTGACTGAGAGCACCAAGCCCTCTTTTCTTGCTGCTCGCAGTCAAGAAAAGTGCCCTGCTCGCATTTCATACATATTGTCTAGTTGTTTGGGTTTAATTATATGTTTTATTATATGTTTTAGGTTTCACTGTGCTTATATTTATTCATATTTATTGCGCTTATTATCGCGCTCTGTTATTTCTGTATGCGCGTTTGCGCACCCTGTTTTATGCGCTCTCTCGCACGTGCTGCCCATTTAGAACGTTGTCAAACCTTCATTCTGAGTCGCCTGAGGTCTTACCTCGCATTCCCCGTTTGTTATTTTCCTCGAGAAGCGGTTCTTGCATTCTGCTTCAGCACAACGGGCGATTTGTATGCTCTCTCTGCCTGGCGGTGAGGGATTTCCAGGAATCTCCTTCCTCGTCTTGCCTTCCACACTCATAACACACCCCCGGCCAGCCCCTGTAGAGGCGGACACTACCCCTCTCTCCCACCCTCAGATTTTAACCCTTTTTATTCTGGTTTTCTCACGTTTGACAGGTTCTTGCCTGTTATTTGACATTTAAATATTTTTTCTCCCCTTTTTTCTAGTTAATTCTAACTTTTGCTTCTCATTATGTCAGAGGATGACCAGACTCAGTCCATTAACGACAATTTGAAAAATTTGAAATCCTTTATCAAGGATTCAGTCCAACATGATGTTTCAGTGTCTATCTTGGATATATCAAAAAACTTAGAAGCCTCCATATCAAAGATGACTCAGAAACCTAAGGTTAATCCTCCTTTGAGAGGAAGGAAATGCGTAGCCCATCCTCATGAGCTTTCCAAAGGCGTTTCTTCCAAGTTTGGGCCTCCAACCCCAGAGAGGCGAATTCTTTGGGGCTCCCTTCCTCCCCCCGTAATATTTTACATTTACGGGACACAGACAGTGATAGGGATGATGTCTTACAAGACACTTTTAATGATGACTTATATGATGGGCCTCCGGTGAAAAGGCGTAAAATGTATCCTCATGACAGTTCCCCCCACTTAGTGCTCGAAGATCTGGTCGATCCAGATGGTGATCTCATGTTTGACCCCACATCTATTCACCATCCCAATTCCTCCGAATGGTTTCCCTCCGACCATGTTTCAGACTATGGGGGTCATTCCAACTTTGGCGGGCGGCGGAGGCCGCCTGCCAAAGTTCCGCCGCCAGAAGACTGCACCGCGGTCAAAAGACCGCGGCGGTCATTCTGGCTTTCCCGCTGGGCTGGCGGGCAACCGCCAAAAGGCCGCCCGCCCGCCCAGCGGGAAAGCACCAGCAACGAGGATGCCGGCTCCGAATGGAGCCGGCGGAGTTGCTGGTGTGCGACGGGTGCAGTTGCACCCGTCGCGATTTTCAGTGTCTGCCAAGCAGACACTGAAAATCAATGTGGGGCCCTGTTAGGGGGCCCCTGAATTGCCCATGCCAGTGGCCTGGGGACTGCAGGGGCCCCCAGGGGCCCCACGACACCCGTTCCCGCCAGCCTGGTTCTGGCGGTGAAAACTGCCAGAACCAGGCTGGCGGGAAGGGGGTCGGAATCCCCATGGCGGCGCTGCTTGCATGTCCATGACCGCCAGGGTCGGAATGACCCCCTATGTCTCCTTTTATCTTAGACATGCTCTTGATAAGTCATCCAGAAGCAAGCTGAAGTTCGAATGCCCCAGGCCCTCCCTTCCTTTTAAGGTGGCTGATACCCCTGCCATTGACCCTAATATGTTATTCTTTTTCACCAAATTTGTGAAAGATCCCAAAAAAGGGGTTGATCGTGCCTGGTCAAACTGTCAAGATAGACTTCTGGACCTTGTTGGACCCCTCACTAGAATCTTTGATCTTGCTGAAGAAGCGAAAATGGAAGGTTCACAAGTTGATCCGGAGATGCTTTCTAACTGGGCTCAACAGGCGATTTGTATGCTGGGTAATGCCAATGCTTACATTACGCAAGAGCGACATAAGAGCCTTCTTCTTAGGATCGATCCAAAACTCAGCTCATTAGCCTCCAACAAGGAAGACCCCAATGCCGATGGCCTCCTTTTTGGTGACTCTTTTATTGAAGAGATGAGCTAATACGTCTCTACTTTCAACTCCTTGAACAAAGCCCATTCCTCTATGTAGAGAATTTTTTCCAATCGAGGTTTTGGAAGGGCTGGTAAAGGAAGGAGTTGTTTTGCCAGCCGCTTCTCAGCAAGAAGGCAATCCCTCAACAGAGGCTCCTACTCCCAAGGCAATCAGCTCGATGTCTACCAGGGGTACAAACCCCAGTTCCATCCCCACTGGTTCCGACGAGACCGCAACAGGGGATACAGAACCCAAGGAGAACAAATTGCAGGGAAGAACTTTCGGTTCTGGCCTTCCTCCTGTAGGAGGCAGACTAGGTTTATGTTTAAACGCTTGGCTTTCTATAACCTCCGATACTTGGATAATTCAGACTGTTCAAGGTTATTGCATAGACCTATACCAAGCTCCTCATCAGTCCTTTCTTCCTCATCCTCTCCTTTTTTCTCGCAATTAGTTTCGCCTCGTTGATGACGAAGTACAATCCTTATTGTCAAAGCAGGCTATCAAGGAAGTGGTTTTCGACCCTTCCGGATTTCTCAGCAACATCTTTTTAGTTGAAAAGAAGAACAAAACACATCGTCCAGTCATAAACCTAAAAGAGTTCAACAATTTCGTAGTTTATCATCATTTCAAGATGGAAACTATCCTTCATCTCAGAGATCTCCTCCTTCACAATGACTGGTTGGTCCTCATAGATCTTCAGGACGCCTATCATTCAGTACCTGTCCATCCTTCTTTCAGGAAGTTTCTTCATTTCCAGTGGGAAGATTCTTTCTTTCAGTTCAAAACTCTTCCCTTCGGTCTTTCATTGGCCCCTTGGTGTTTCACCAAGATCCTCAAACCAGTGGTGGCCTTCCTCAGAGCTCAAGGGATAAGGCTCATTGTTTATCTCGACCACTTCCTTATCATGGCTCAGGACAAATATTCCCTTGTGACACAACTAAACCTTTGTTGAGACCTTCTGTCTCGGCTGGGCTTCCTCATAAATCTTCAAAAATCTGCTTTAATTCCTTCCCAATGTCTCGAGTTCCTGGGGTTCCTAGTCAACACTTCCAGTCGCTTCTTCAGCTTCCACAACACAAGGTTTCCTTGATAAAGAAGGAGATTCGTCATGCCTTATCTCTCCCTTGTTCTTCTCTCAGAGTTCTAGCTTGTCTCGTAGGCCTTCTTTCTTCCTCCATTCAAGCCATTATTCCGGGGCCCCTTCATTACAGAGCCCTCCAGAGGTTGAAAATCCGTCACATTCAGAAAGGTCTCGCCTATTCGGATCAGGTTATCCTAGATTCGGAGTCCAGGGAAGAACTTACATGGTGGATGAGTCATTTAGACGCCTGGAACGGGAGAAGAATTTTCTCTGCCGCCCCAGATCTTGTCTTAGAGTCTGATGCAAGTCTGACAGTTTGGGGCGTAAGATGTGGTCCACTCTCGACAGGGGGTCCATGGTCCGTTCAAGAGTCGTCACTGCACATAAACTGTTTAGAGATGCTTGCAGGTTCCTTTGTCATCCAGTCTTTTACAAAAGACAGGGTAAAGTGCTCCATTCTTCTGAGAATGGACAACCTATCGGCTGTAACGTACATAAATCGCCTGGGCGGAATAAGATCCAAACCTTTGGCGCTCTTGGCCAAGAGTCTCTGGGAGTTGTGTCTCCTCAAAAACAATCTGAACGTAGTGGCCGATTGGTTCTCAAGACATTCCCAAGATTCAAGCGATTGGCATCTTCACCCTTCCATATTCAAACTCCTTTCTTCCATCTTCGAAACTATGTCCATAGACCTTTTTGCCTCATGGCTCAATTCTCAACTCCAAACTTTCTTCAGTTGGAGACCAGATCATTTAGCCTTGGCTACCAATGCTTTCCTTCAAGTTTGGCCTCCTTCTCTCCTGTACGCCTTTCCCCCCTTCCTATTTATTGCTCGAATCCTTGCTCACGCCCTCAGACAACATTCTTCTCCAGTTCTCATCACTCCATTCTGGCAGTCTCAACCTTGGTATCTGACCCTCTCAGAACTCTCTTCAGATCTTCCAGTCCTGATTCCTCCCTTCTCAGATCTTCTCTTGAACCCTCAGGGTCTTTCCTCACAACCTCATATTACAAGGTTCCCTGTATCTCATAGCCTGGAGGATTTCGGGGCTTCCTGGAGAACCCCAGGAATTTCGGAGGTAGCTGTCCAATTCGCCCAACAATCCTGGGCTCCGGGTACTTCAAGAGCCTACCGCTCCGCTTGGTAGTTACCGTGTAGCTGGTGTGTGGACAGGAATTTCAATCCCGCTTCAGCAGATGTTACCTTAGTGGTAAATTTCCTAGCTTCCCTGGCTTCTCAAGGTAAGGCGTACCGTACTGTCAATACCTATAGATCTGCAATCTCTTCAGAACACGTCAGGCTGGATGGTAGACCAGTGGGAGAACACTCTTTGGTTTGCCGTCTTTTAAAAGGAGTACGTTTTTCTAAACCTCCAGCTCCCAAATACAATACCATGTGGGATGTGAACTCCGTCCTTCGTCTTCTTATCTCATGGCCCAACAATGCTGATCTATCCTTGAAACATTTGTCTGCTAAATTGACCATGCTCCTCTGTCTAGTATCTATCAAACGTGTTTCAGATGTTAAGGCTCTGGATGTTTCTCCTTTCATTTTTCCGCTTTAGGTGTGTGTTTTAATGTCTTTAGACGTACCAAGACCAATTTGTCTTCTGTCCTTTATCACCTTTTTCCCTCTCAACCTAAACTGTGTGTGACTTACGTTTCACGAATTGCAGATCTCAGGGTTCCTTCCTCATCTCTGTTACTTATTTCTTTCCAGAAGCCCCACAAACCTGTTTCAACCCCCATCTTGGCTCGTTGGGTGAAGTGGCTGATGTCTTTGGCTGGGGTTCCTACCACCTCTTATGACACCCATTCCGTTAGAGGAGCTACGGCTTCTCGTGCTTTTTGGGCTGGAGCTAGTTTACATCATATCCTCAGATCTGCAGATTGGTCAAACGTTAGTACGTTTAGAACCTTCTATTGTAAACCTGTCGATCATCCTTTACAAACTGTTATTTCATTGCTTTAAACAAGCATAATATGAGCCTTCTGTCTTGTAATATAATTTAGATTTTCCGAGCCTTGGTGTCAGAAAGGCTAGATTTTATTAATGACACGGAGGCGAGTATTATCGCTCCTCATCTAACCCTCCCTGTTCTTTTTTGCAGTTGCCTCAACTTCAACCAATACCACAGCTTCTGGCTGATCGACTCTCAGCTACACCTGGTTTGGGATCTTCATATGAATCCTCCTGTTCTTCTATGGTTTCTTATCCATTCGTTAAGGACTTCTGCAAGGACTTCCTCGCTGCCTTTTTGACTCTTTATTGATTATTATGGTTCTTTTCGAATTACTCTTTTGACTGATTTCCACAATAAAAGAGGGCTTGGTGCTCTCAGTCAAGATTGTTATCAAGGGGCTCATTGTGTGATTGGTTGGCCCCATTGTGATGCATTTTTGTAGTTTCTTTCCCAGGGATTCTGGGATTTGTAGTTCTTGGCTGCTGTTCAATAAAGTAAGAAACGTAAAGCATAATACTCGCCTCCTTGTCTTTAATAAAATGTAGCCTTTCTGACACCAAGGCTAGGAAAATCTCAATTATGGAGTAGGTCTTCATTCTGATCCTCACCTCAAGAGGTGACCAGTGTAAATTGATTAGCTGGTGATGATGCGGCCAGGCATTTTTACAGCAGTAAATGTAGTTTGGGTATCTGATGGTTTACGCTTGTTCAGCACCTTTTGTGTCCTGAGGAGCTGTTGCTGAAAGGAGGTCCTGTGTACAAATAATGCTCACCTGATCAGCTTCAAAGCTGTGGACCTTGTGTCATGTCAGCTGCCGATCAGGGAAATGCTTTAATGGCGATACATATAGGTGATTTTGGAACACCAGCCACTGTGCCATAGTCATGTACTTTTTTTAAAGTATCATAGTATGAGTAGAAGATCAGAAATGATTATTCAAGGTTTTGGGTTTCAGTTTCCAATAATTGTGAAAGACAGGTTGTAATCCCAGCAATGTGTTGTTATGTCCAGGCGATGAGGTGTTATGTCGGATGTTGTTCATGGTGCATCTCAAGGATCTTACATTTGGGACAAAAGAATGAGAGATTCCACGTGGTGAGAACTCTATAGCAAGGGCTGAACTGGTGAGGTTTGTTTTTCAAATATAGAAAGAGTAAATCAGTTTTAGATAGGTTCACTTTAACAGGGTTTATCTTGTTTATCAGAGGCTATATAAGATTTAGTTTCTCAGGTACAGACCGTGCTGACCAAGGGAGTACCAGAAAATTAACACAGCCTCTACTGTGAGCCATACCCCTAATGCCACTGACAGAGTGAAACCTAACCCTCCATAAAAAAATAATTTTCATCTAATCATCTATGCATCTATCCATTCATTTATTATCTTTTCACCCATTTACCCCTTCACCCTCCTATCTAAGCCTACCATTCATCTTTTTACCCCTTCTACTGACCACCCATCTATCCGCACTTCTATCCATCCTTTCGCCTTTCCACCATCCACCCATTATTTCATTATTATTCCCTTCTCTCAATCCATCAATATCAATATTTCCATCCATCCACCATCCATTAATCATCCATTGTATCACCCATCCATCCTTTCACGTTTCTGTCCACTAACCCATCCATCCGTTTACTCTCGCTCCACCCATCATTTAATTCATTCATCCATTCACACATCCATCCATCCACCCTCTCTTTCCATCGATTCATTCATCCAACATCTATCCGTCTGTCGATCCATCCTTTTCCCTCTCCATCTTTTTACCTTGACATCCTCCCTTTCACCCTTTCATCCATCAATACTTTCACGCATTCATCTATCAATCTATTTACCAAATCATTCTTTCATCTTTACAACTTTCTTGGTAACCCTCCCTCCTTTCACCTATTTATCCATCCGTTCACCCTTTTATCTTTCTAGTTCACATTTTGACACACTTTAGCTGCTGCTCAGTTTGTTAGTAAGAAGAGATGGTATGGTGGGTTGCGTTTCATTTCTACTACCTCAGTTTCTTTCTTCTGAAGTCCCTTGGCCATTTTCGTCCGATATTCATTGGCCAGCTTTTGCTCCTGGAGGAGATTAACTACCGCTTTTCTGAGTCTCGTATCATAAACGTGTAGACACAGGATACCTGAGAGAAAGCTAAAGTTTTTTCAAAGTTTTCTTGAAATTTCCCCCTTCTCCATGTATTCATCGACAGGCAATCAAGTTCTGAATTAAAAGCATGCGTGGTGGTCCTGCTTTGGACCCGATTACTTTTTTTCCAGATCGGCTGGCATCTGGTCTCGATATTCCCGTGCTTTGTACTGCAAGTTGCTTCCAACTGATTTTTTCTAAAATGGCGATATTTCAACATGTTATGTGCGTAACATTTTCCAGTCAAAAAATGTCTTTTTGGAAGAATTATTGCTATCCCGAGGTCATAATTTAGATATTTTTTGGTTGATTTTGATTTCCTTAACATTTCAGTAGCAAGCCATTCAGTCCAGAAGTAAAGTGCACTGCCACCTCTCCACTGTACGGTCGAATTGCCAACCTTTAAAACGACAGCCAGCTCCACCTTAATATTTGTCAGGTATCGCACCTCAGGGCTACTTTAAAATTTGGTAATGTGGTCAGGAGTCACCCTCGCCATCCTCTTCTTTCCAACTTTTCTGAAGGCATGTGAAATAACAAAAGGCAGATTAAATCAACAAACGTGTTTTTAAGTTATGTATTGATGGATGTTTAACTTGCCATGAGGAGCGTAGAAATTACGTGTATCACAGTATGTTAACACGTGCACATATAACACGCTATTTGTATTAATGATTGCGATTTTGTTTTTGTACCTGTGGAAGTTCGCTGAAGGTTTTGCTTTATTGCACGTTTACATGTAATTTAATCTACTGACATTTTGTTATCCTGATCGCAGCCTCGTTCTTATGTTGGCACATCAAAGCTAGGCTTGAAAAAGCATTAGTGTCAGCATTTTACTCCAAAAAATTGCAGCAGTCTTCCAAAGGCTTCTCGCATTCTTCTCACTAGTGTCTGTCTGTAGGTTTCTGTCTGTCACTGTTACTGCTCCCAGTCACTTCTACTGAGAAAAAACGTATGAATATAGCTAGTTGCTGCTCACTACGCGGTGAAGGGGCGGGGCGGGGCGGTGGGCAGTAGGGTAGGAACAACAAAATAAATAAAACAATTAAATTAAAAAGATAAATAAAGTTACCTGACTCCCGAGTCCACGCAGCAACACCGGTTTTCAGGCTGCACTGCAGGCACAGACTTCCAGCCTGCCCTGTGGCCAATCCTAACGATGCTCTCATGCTGCTGGCAGCATGAGATCAGTGTTAGGATTGGCCAGAGCGCCCTGACTTGGTGCACCCAGGCAGACTGGGAGCCTCTGCCTGCTCTCTCCAACCCAGGAACACAGTTGAAGAGAGCTCAGTGCTTATGTGTGTTTGCCATCCTGAGACGGCCGGCCAAACACACATGCGCACTGAAGGGAGCGCACACCACTCTCCCTCCGTGCTCGTCATCCCCATGGCCCCTCCTGTTAAAAAAAAAGGTAATAAACATTGTTTATTATCATTTTATGTTTAAAGATTTGCAACTGCTGCTGGCGGGGGGTTGCTCTTCGCCATAGCGGAGGAGCTGCCGCTGAATATAGCAAATGTATAGATTTTAGCATTATATGCTCCAACTAAGCAGAGGGCGAACCTCTGGCCTCTTGATTTGCCATTTTTGTCTTTGCTTATTTTAAGCTTGCTGGCTATTTTGTTTCAAACATGTTAGACAGCTATGCGCTATCTCGAGTGCATGTGTTCTCTTACACTATGCTCCACACATTAAGTTATGTATCCTAAAAATAAGATGAGTTAAAAACTGATAGAAAATATGGTAACAGTTGAGCATGTAAAAAAAATAATAATAAACACTAAGGTTCAAAGAGATCAGAGATTTCGGGATCATTTTTTGAAATGTATATGTTCCAGTTAAGTTCAAGTATTACTATCAGAATGTGCTACTTTGATTGAGATAGGTTATGTGTTTTCTTCCATAACATGATTTCGACTGATTTATCAGGTTTCTGAATAGCAATTTTCTGCATTACGCATAGCAGGAGCTCAGATTTTCACCAGGTGGCTCAGAAGCCTGAACTTCATTTGGCAGAAAACTAAGGTCTGCTATGTTTAGATCACATTTCTTTGGTGTAACTAATTGATCTGAGATGTGTTACATATAAATAATATCATATGCTTGAACCATATGCTGAGCTGAGTTGCGCTTTGAAATCTGAAACAAATCCATCTAGGAGAGCAGGATAAATTCTTGATTTTGCAGTGATCGTTACCTGCCTTAAGGGAAAGTGGAAGCTCTTTGCAAGTTTTCATTTGGCAATGAGCTCTACAAATTACAATAACAAAAGAACAGGAAATTGTAGATTGATCCCACCATGGTAACAGTTTTTTTTTTACTGTGTAAAGCTATTGTGCACGAAACTATATGCTCTGTTGTGTCCTAGCTACATAAATAGAAATTAAAATGATAATATATGTAATTTGGAAGTTACATGCTAGTTCTTTTACCACTGTGAAAAAATAAAATTTCACGTAAATATCGGTATTGGAATAATAAGGTAAAAATCAATTGATTCGTGCAATGTATCATGTAAGTAACTTCAAAGAAATTCCAAAGTTGGATAGGAAGCACATGCATGGGCCCTAGAGCATGGATCATATGTGCTAAACTGATAACATCAAGGACAGGCCTTGACACTAAATCTGCTCCTTCTGCAGTAATTTGACAGGAAAGTGTAGAAGATCAATATATGTTTTATTTGTCAAGCCTTGATAACGCAGTCACGCTAATCAATTTTTTTCTTCCTGGTTAGAACATATGTTTAGCAAGTATTGGAGAAGCCGATAGGTCTGCATTGTTTGTCAGCTACTTGGCAATCCTTGTTTGGATTTGTCATGTTTTTTAAAAAACTTTATTGTTTGGGAAACTGCCAGGTATTCCTCAATCTAAAAAATAAAATAAAGGCACTACTATTTTTTGTCTAAAAAAACAACCATTACCATAGTACTGCCTGGCATTGAAGGGAACTACTTTGTGTGTGGATGTGCTCCTTGTGAAAGGGCAGCATGCAGTAACTCACAGTTAAGTTAATCAGTGACTGAAGCAAGCTGACGCACTGCCCCTTCATGAATGCTCAAGTGGGTGGGAGAAAAATGTGATTGACACAACCTCAGACAAATGGATGAAGTGTGGCTGAGAAGTAACTATGTCATACACATAATTTTAGTGAAATCAAGTGGTCTTGGCTAACACAGGCCTAAAACATCCACTCACTCTGCCATTGGGTGCCAGTCATTTGTCATTGAGAATGAAGGAAAGAAAGAAAGAGAGAAAGAAAGAAAGAAAGAAAGAAAGAAAGAAAGAAAGAAAGAAAGAAAGAAAGAAAGAAAGAAAGCAAAGAAGAAAGAAAAAAAAGAATTATAAGCACTGCAAATGAAACCGGATAAAGGCTGATTTTCATCCTGAGCCAAGTTTATTTAACAACCATTGGTGACATTGAGTCAAGAATAAGTGTGTGTTCTGAAGCTTTCCCTTTGCATACTGCATGCAAAGTAAAAAGAGGATAACAATACAGAACAGTTTCAAATTAACGCAATCTGTTATGCTGTGAAATACAAGCAATCTCAGAAAGAAAGGACAATCCAAAATTAATTTACAGCAGTATTGGCAGGAAACAGGAACTGATAAAGGGCAGAATGTGGCCTGTGCCTACATCTGGTAGAAAGCATCCGGCTTTAACCTCATACTCTAAAGTCAAAAGCAACATTCAAGTAATTATAAAGCTAAAACAAAAACACTGGCGCTGAAAGGAACTGCCTTGTGTGGATGTGCTTATTGTGATAGAGCAGCACGCAGTCACTCAAAGTGAAGTCAACCAGTAGCTGAAGTAGGCTGACCCATTGCCCCATGCTATCTGTTGTAGTGAGTAGAAGCAAAATGTGAGTGACGGTACTCCCTTTAAGTCACAATATTATACATATAATCTTAGTAAAATCAAAAGGTCTTGGCTGACAACAAACCTGAAAAGGGACATAGTGATACTTCAGCAATTTGAAAGTTGTCTATAACACGGCATTGATTTAAAGTTCTATTTACAGTGTTGCATCAAGGATTACTTTATTACTCAAGGATATGGACATTGACAAAGAAGCTCCCAGGACTCATTGGGCAGTCTCGGCAATTATCTCTCATTTGTAACCATTGTTTTTTAGATTGGCTTCTATCCTGGCATTGATCTGTAGCTGGCACTCAGTAAGAATGAACCTTTGAGAGCCACCTTGACCAAAGCAAAGTGAAACTGAGTATCAGTGGCACAAGTGAGGAAGTGGAGATGGTGGTTGTGATTAATATTATTTGGTGGAGACAGCTAAAAAAGTAACCAGAGTTATTGTCACTAGCTATGGGAGATAAAATAACCTACTCTGATTCCCATTATTGTCTACAATTCACCACCCAAGTCTGTCACCCATGTAATTAAATCCTAGAGTATTCGCTAAGGAATGCAGGATGTAATAGGGGAGAGAGGAGGTTATCGGGTTCCTTTGTCACCACATTTGATAAAAACATTTACATAGAGCAGTATACACCATTGAGCCTCTAAGCACTGTAGAATTCACAGACAATGAAAAAACAGGAATTGTAAGTCTAGTGCAGCTAGATCCCTGGTGTCTAGCTTAGGGATCCTGGTAAAGTTCAGATGTCCACAAGAAAAATCCCTTCCTCCAAAACAAATTTTCCTGAAAATCAGTATTTCAAAAGGTCAGGTGTCAGATGAGCAGAGCATCATAGGGCCTGATTTAGAGTTTGGCATATAGGTGCCGGATATCCCATTGGCCGTATTACAATTCCATTATCTTCTATGGACATCGTAATACGGCAAGCACGATATCCATCACGTTTGTGACGAAGTACCCTGTCTGCCAAACCCTAAATCAGTCCCTATGAGGCCAAAATCGGTGTGCCAGATTTACAAAGTAGCACAATGCATGCATTTCGCCCTTTTGTAACCCTTTCTGCGCCAGGCTAACAGATTTCTTTGCATCATTTTTTTCAGCATTTTTAATGCCTGCTCAGAGCAGGTGTAAAAAGGGGATATGCCATTATTTTCAATGGGCCCCTAAAAAATGTTCAGGGTTAGCACCAACATTTTAGCGCTAATCTTGAACAGTACATCAAAAGCATCAGATATTTTGATGCTATTGCCCCCTACCCTGCGCCATGGTGTGCCGTATTTTAAATATAGCGCACACATGGTGGCGGTAGTGGGGCGCTAAGGGGCGGAAGGAAAGTGGCGCCAGACCAGGTGCAGTGCCACTTTTCTTAAATCTGCCCCTTAGATTGTTAGTTCACGCTGGATGGACACTATACACCTGCACAGATGCAATGGGAAGATTGACTAGGCCTTCTGGTTCTTATCAAGTGAACAGTTCAACAAGTGTGAAGTAATCATCTGCTTTACTGATATCAAAAATATCACAGACCTTTGCTATTCGGACTTATTTTACATTTCTTTACCATTAATGGTGACACCCTCCTGAGCGGGATGTATAGAAAAAAACATGCAAGACCTCATATGTCATATTGTTTTACCTACAATGTCATTTTAAATGGCCAAAACCCAGTCATCTGTGCTACATGTTGCACGCCCAACTCATCTGCAATAATGCATAACAGTATTACAGGGCTCTTCTCTGTGGCACAAACTGTACATTTTGACTGCCTGGCAGCCATTTGTTGGCCTCTCTTGCATTCTTTTGATATACATTTTTAGAAGAGGGTCAGTATTGTTGAAATGTAATCCTTCCCATTGCTGTAGAATGAAGTTAAATATATCCTTTGATGGTTTGTAGTCTGTGTCTAAATTCTCTTAATTTTTTATATTTCCACACATCAATCAACACCTGGAATCAGCATGTTTTGGAGAGCGTACCACCAGAACTATATGTTCTTTTACACGGACTGGGAACCCATCTGATTAAGTACAAAAAGATATATCCAAATCCTGCTGCTACCCTCTGTATTCCAGGTGACCAGTTTTCTGGGCATCCATCTTGTTTGGTAAGATCGGGTCTACTAAGCACAATCCCCTGGTGGCACAGCTCTTTGGTCTCTGTTGAGCTCTTTCACCAGCCATACGTGTACGCCTGTTAGACCTGTCAGCCTTAGGGTGGTATTTCCCCAAACGTTTTGCCTGCTTGCCTTGAATTTTGCAGAATTATTTTTTGTTGGCTTTAGGATTTTGTGCACTTTACCACTGCTAATCAGTGCTAAAGTGCCTGTGCTTTCTCCATAAAACATGCTCTGGTTGTTATATATCTAATTGGCATTTTAATATACTTATAAGTCTCTAGTAAAGTGCAGTACATGTCCCCATGGCCTGTAAATTAAATGCTACAAGTGGGACTGAAGCACTGCTTGTGCCCCCCAATTAAGTCGCACTTTAAAACATGTCCCAGCCCTGCCATTGAAGAATGATTGCAGTGTTACACTACCATGTCAACTTGGCATTTAAAATCCCTTGCAAAGCCTTAAACTCCCCTTTTATTACATATAAGTCCCCCCTAAGGTAGGTCCTGGGTAGCCCATGGGGCAGTATGCTGTGTAAATAAAAGGTAGGTCATATATGTTTAAGTTTTACATGACCTGGTAGTGAAAACCCCCCAAGTTCGTTTTTCACTACTGTGAGGCCTATCTGTCACATAGGATAACATTGGGGATTCTATATTACGTTTAATAAGCTATGATTCCTAATTGAGAAGGAGTGTATATGTCATGATTAGTACCTATGGAATTGTAATAATACATCTTTAATGGTAAAGTCAGATTGTTTGTTACAATTTTGAAAATGCAGCTTTAAGAAAGTTGGTATTTTTCTGCTATTAGCCCTGTGTGCCTGCACCCTGTTTCCAACACACTTTTCGGGTGGGTGACAGCTTGGCTTTGTGCATTCCCCCTAGACAACCACAAAGGGAGCTTAGGTGTGACTGATGGGCCATCCACATCCTGATGGGCCAACCTGGGCAGGATGGGAGGGAGGAGTTGGGTACAGACTCACACTTATGCCTGAATAGGCTGGGTCCTGTCCCCACACAAACAAATGCTTAACCACCTGCAGTGAGTTTGGAGCCAGGGCAGAAATGGAGGACCTCTGTGCACTTCAACGTTCTTATTTAAAGTCTCCCGCACTTCAAAGGCACCACTGAGTATAAGAACAGGACCTCTGACCCTAGAAACTCAGTACACTTCTGGACCTGTGGATACTGTGCCAGGAAGAAGGACTGTTGTGCCTCTACAAGGACTGCCATTCTGCTGGGCTGCTGCTGTAGAAGAACTGCTTTCTTTCAGTGCTGACCTTCTGCCCTCCTTACCCAGGTGAGAAGGAGTGGAACCACATCAATTGAACCCAACACCCATGGTGACTCCAAGGGTCAGTTGACTGGTCTCCTGTTTTCTGAAGTCTCAGGAACACGAAAGGCTTCCAACTTTCCTACTACAGCACCTGTACTCTGCTATCTGTGAGTCTTGTCCTGCCAAACGGTGCCAATCCAGCCCTGAGCCCTTGGAAGTGGGTATAAAGTGCGGCTTCAACCAGAATACCCACATCAATGCAGTTGCGCCACTCAGAACCGGCACATCTCTATCGGCGCTGACACATCGCTGCTGCTGCAAGGATCGAGTACAATGCATCATGACTGTGCAGTGCAACACTGCCCTTTCTGATGCATCTCCAACTTTGAACAGTTCAAAGCTGATGCATCGCCTCCATCCCAAGAATTGACTATGACGCATTGCCTCCTCTGCTCCTCACATCTACCTCAGCGTCAACACAAACAAAGTACTTTTGTAGCGGGCCCATCTTGGTCCCTGTATCCATCCTGCAATCCAATTTCAGATTTGGTCCAGTATAGTGCATTCAGATAGCCTCGGTTTGGCACTTTATGCTTTTAAGCACTACAATTCAGTTTATTTTAAAAAAATTCATATCCCAAGTTTTACTTATTGACTATTTGTTATTTTGGTGCTTGTTTTGTTCATTAAATTAAGCTCTATTTTTCCACACCTGGTATTTGTGTGGTTTTGTCACTGTTTTACTGTTTGAAGTGTTGCACAAATACTTAACATGTTGCCTCTTCGTTAACCCTGGCTGCTCTGTGCCAAGCTACAAGGGGGTGAGCGCAGGTTAATTTAGGGTGTGTTTGTGGCTTACCCTGAATAGGATTGTGGTTCCTGCTTGGACAGGGTGCACATCTCTGCCAACCAGAAACCCAATGTCTAGTAAGAAATTGTTGGACTATGGATAAAAACATCTACGTAAGTGTGCTTCTGGATAATTCCACAGTGTTTCAAAAATATATTGCAGTCCAAAACATTTGTATCATTCAGCATGAGACTTTAATTTTTTGTTTCAAATTTTGTCTGAGTGATATTTCTGTTTACAGTGGCATGATCTTGTGTCACTTTGGAAATGTCATGTTATGCTTATGCAAAATTCCCCAAATTATGCCATTATGTCATATGGTGTAGTTATGGAACCTTTATGGTAAAAATTTAGAACAGGAGCAATGTGAATGACCATAAAGCAAGTGAATGTTATTCACAGAACTAGTGATTTTTTTTTTTTTACAAAATGAGTCCTCACATTTAAAATTGACACAAGGACATATTACACACTAAAATATAGAGATAAATGCTGGCATTGCATTTTACGTAATTTCACATAAATCTTGCAAGCGTTCACATATCTATACAAAAACCAAACTATGCAAAATTTCAGACACCCCTAAACTATTACTGATCGTGGTATTATTAAGAATACTTAAGCTTATAAAATTATATCTTATTCAAAGTAGTGGAAGTTTACTGTATAACAGAAAATAAGTTGCACACATGCATTTTAAGAATAACCCTGACTTTAAATGATAATGTAGGAGTTGTTGTGGGCCCTGGGAACTTTTAACCTATTGGCTAGGAAGGGGCCAGAAGTCACCTCCACCCACAGGCGTGTACCAGGCAAACATGTGGCACCACAATACCCTCCTCAAAACACTTTCTAGACCTGTGAAAGAACAGTAGAGGACTCCACCCACACTATGTAATTTGTGGAGATCCTGAATATTGGACCTGCACTCCTTTTTGCCTCCAGTGCAAAAAAGTGGACTCTAAGGGTCATTAGGCTATTCTGTTTGGTCTACAGGAAGACAACATGTTACAAGAGGCCTGCAACCAACCAGCTGACCAATTCTAATTGAACCTGCCCTGGACACTGATGCTGGCTTCTGCTGGAGTGAGTCTTGATCCTCAAGTGCTGTTCCCAAGATCCTGAATCCTTAGCTAGTGCCAAAGTGTACATCTCCTAACTTCTCCAGGGACTTAGGACATAAATGCTTGTTGGTGTCAAAGACCTCAGAAGAGCTGGGATTAACCTGCCAAACCAGTCAGATAAAAGGGTGTGGCTGCTGGGTGAAAGATTCAGCTTGCTTCCACTCAGAGCTCTTCGGCAGCAGCAAACTCTATTTAGCAGGAGCTCAGGGAGAATGTATCCAGCCTAGTGGAACCCTCTTTGGCTACAGCCTGAAGCCTTTCCCAGTTGAAAGAATCTGTGCTCCAACTCCCAAAATGTGGCTTCAGTCTGAAGGTAGACATCATTACTTGGCAAGGGCATGAAAAGTATCTGCCTGGCAAGGGACCTTCTCAGGGCACAACATTTTAATTTCTCCTGCCAGAGCTCTCCTGCCAAAAGTCAACTGCTTCACTGGGACCTTGTCCAGGAGCTGTATAATGATGTGGAGCCTTCTTTGCCCAGAGCCTTCTACCTTGCCACGCTGCAGATTTTTAAATTTCTTTTCAGAGGTAAGTCTGAAGGTAAAACTGTAGACCAGGTTGAACCTGGGCCCTTACCCGACCATCGCTCTATTGCAGTAGGCCTTGACTTGTGCCTAGGTACTGGTCAAGGGCAACCAGATGACCACAATTGGTGTTTAATGTTTATTATTAATACATATGGATTCACAGACATATTGAGCCAACATATCCATAGAAGAAACATATTGGAATGTATATGTGGAAATATTTCCAAATACACATATATTCACATGGAAGACATTTCTCTTAAACCTAATTGTCTGTATGTTCTGTACATTGCACAACAATCTGCATGTGTAGTGATAATACAATTTTTCTGCTTATGTATATGATATATTTTGTTAGGACTCGCACTCACACATGCACGCTTCTTGCTGCACCCTCACAAAATAAATAAGCATGTATGAAGAACAATGAAACATGTCATGAACGTGTTCACAGCACAGCACTTCTCTGTAACTTGTGAGGAAAACTACACTGCATGTTTGTTTATATTGATAAAAGCAAGTGTTCTGTTTGTGAACTGTGCACCAAGTGGTTTATGGAAACATCGAATTCCTTCATATAAATCATCAGAGGTGTTTGATGACTCATCACCAGCATGTGTCTGATGACTCATCACCAGTCTATAAATAGAACTGCTAAGGTGTTTCTTGTGCGTGGCTTTGAGTTTTCTCTCGCTCGCAGGTGTTCCCGGTTCAGATGGAGTTTCCGTGATTCTTTCTGGAGTCGTCATTTCAGTGCGAGGCTTCATCGGAGCTTCCCTCTCTGGAGCGGATTACTTTCTCAGCGGCTGGAGAATTTACAAACAGTATTCTATCTCTCTCAAATAACCAAAAAAAATCCAGGAGAAGTTGGTTTGTGAGTAATCTCCCTCTCGGTCCCCTGTTTTCAACCTCCTCAAGGTTAGTGACCTTTTGGTGCACTGTGAAAAACATTTGTCGGTGCTGAGAAACCTGTGATACAAAGCTATTTTCCAAAGACAGCTTGAGAAGTATTTTTAAAGGTAGCATTGAAGTTAAGTGTTGTGAACTCCTGAAAGCATAGCTCGATATCTTTGCAAAATTAGACGTTTATTCTGATTATTTCTGGAGCGGGTCTATTGTGTGAAAACAAATAACAAAAGACAAATTCATAAGTTTTATTTTATAACAATTTTGTTGTGAGTTACAAAAGCGTGTTTAATAGTTGAGCATTCAAGTGCTAATAATTATTGTGATTTTGCTGAAAGGCTTGGTGATTGCTCAATCGAATGATAATAATTATTGTTATTTTGCTGAAAGACTCCGTGATATTTGTAGTTCTTTTGTTTTTGGTCTTAGAAATTTCGGCACCAAACCCTGAGGCAACTTTCTTAGAACAACAGTGACGCTCCTTTGTGAACCAGTGTGTTTGTTTCTCTTCCCTTCCCGAATCCCTGTTCCCTATTCCCTTTCCCCCAGAGATTATTTGATTGTTCCCTGTTTTTTCAGATACCAGAGAATAGTGTTTAGGGGTGAGGGTTTTTTTCTCTTCACTCCAGCGGAACCTGGAATTCAGGTGAGTGGACATGGTCTTGTCATATTTCTACATACATATATATACAGGGAGTGCAGAATTATTAGGCAAATGAGTATTTTGACCACATCATCCTCTTTATGCATGTTGTCTTACTCCAAGCTGTATAGGCTCGAAAGCCTACTACCAATTAAGCATATTAGGTGATGTGCATCTCTGTAATGAGAAGGGGTGTGGTCTAATGACATCAACACCCTATATCAGGTGTGCATAATTATTAGGCAACTTCCTTTCCTTTGGCAAAATGGGTCAAAAGAAGGACTTGACAGGCTCAGAAAAGTCAAAAATAGTGAGATATCTTGCAGAGGGATGCAGCACTCTTAAAATTGCAAAGCTTCTGAAGCATGATCATCGAACAATCAAGCGTTTCATTCAAAATAGTCAACAGGGTCGCAAGAAGCGTGTGGAAAAACCAAGGCGCAAAATAACTGCCCATGAACTGAGAAAAGTCAAGCGTGCAGCTGCCACGATGCCACTTGCCACCAGTTTGGCCATATTTCAGAGCTGCAACATCACTGGAGTGTCCAAAAGCACAAGGTGTGCAATACTCAGGGACATGGCCAAGGTAAGAAAGGCTGAAAGACGACCACCACTGAACAAGACACACAAGCTGAAACGTCAAGACTGGGCCAATAAATATCTCAAGACTGATTTTTCTAAGGTTTTATGGACTGATGAAATGAGAGTGAGTCTTGATGGGCCAGATAGATGGGCCCGTGGCTGGATTGGTAAAGGGCAGAGAGCTCCAGTCCGACTCAGACGCCAGCAAGGTGGAGGTGGAGTACTGGTTTGGGCTGGTATCATCAAAGATGAGCTTGTGGGGCCTTTTCGGGTTGAGGATGGAGTCAAGCTCAACTCCCAGTCCTACTGCCAGTTCCTGGAAGACACCTTCTTCAAGCAGTGGTACAGGAAGAAGTCTGCATCCTTCAAGAAAAACATGATTTTCATGCAGGACAATGCTCCATCACACGCGTCCAAGTACTCCACAGTGTGGCTGGCAAGAAAGGGTATACAAGAAGGAAATCTAATGACATGGCCTCCTTGTTCACCTGATCTGAACCCCATTGAGAACCTGTGGTCCATCATCAAATGTGAGATTTACAAGGAGGGAAAACAGTACACCTCTCTGAACAGTGTCTGGGAGGCTGTGGTTGCTGCTGCATGCAATGTTGATGGTGAACAGATCAAAACACTGACAGAATCCATGGATGGCAGGCTTTTGAGTGTCCTTGCAAAGAAAGGTGGCTATATTGGTCACTGATTTGTTTTTGTTTTGTTTTTGAATGTCAGAAATGTATATTTGTGAATGTTGAGATGTTATATTGGTTTCACTGGTAATAATAAATAATTGAAATGGGTATATATTTTTTTTTTGTTAAGTTGCCTAATAATTATGCACAGTAATAGTCACCTGCACACACAGCTATCCCCCTAACATAGCTAAAACTAAAAACAAACTAAAAACTACTTCCAAAAATATTCAGCTTTGATATTAATGAGTTTTTTGGGTTCATTGAGAACATGGTTGTTGTTCAATAATAAAATTAATCCTCAAAAATACAACTTGCCTAATAATTCTGCACTCCCTGTATATATATGAGCACTCGTCCGGCGTGGTCGAGTGCTCTTACTTTTGCCGCTCCGCCCCCGCTTGTTGATTAGTAAGCTAAAGATGTACTGCCCAGGCATCGTGTGGACCCGCTGTTGAGTCGGAGGACCCAGGAGTAGGGAAGATCGAGACCAAAGGTAAGCACAAGTACATTTATTTGCAACCATAAAAGAATTTACATCAGAGACTAATGGATGTGTAAAAGTGGCACAAGAGCGTTGGAATTGCAGTTTATTTCATCATTTTGAAACAAAGAAGATAATGGCGAACAAAATTCATGGTTTATGTGATGATAGAAAGCAGAGAGACTAAATGTTTTTTTCTAAATCTATGAATAATATGAAAATATTCAAACATCTGAATAAGAACAAGGCAGCACAGACATCTACAGTTTATTTAGAGATCTGGAGAGACTCAAGAAAAAAGAACTAAATAATGGTGGGAGAGTGAATCCTTACAAAGATATCTTGATGCGGAAAGAACCCAGAGAGGTTTAAAAATTATGATTACACCAAAATATGAAGATCCTAATCCTGAAAAGTTAAAAGAATGGGCTATTCATAATGCGCAGAGCTCAGCCAATATGATGAAAATTTCGATTAAGTATGCAAAAATAGATAGAGATAAAATTATTGAAAATATTGAAACAGTAACCACCAAAATTGATTCAGCTCTGATACAGATGGAGACGAATCTATGAGGATGAAATTGCATACCACTCTACAGGAAGAATTTGATTTTTTACGGAGAGACTGAAAGACCAACCACAGACCATGGCGAGGCATGGGCAGGTCAAGAGGAAGAGGCAAAGGAAGAAGAGAAGAGGTAGTAAGAGAAAAATAATTTCACAGAGACGAGCAAGAGAAAGAGACTCACAGCACCAGGCTTTACTAATAGAAAACAAAACAGTATGTAATTTATCGCACTTAGAGCTGAATGAAGAAGACATAAAAAATCTTTCATTGGGCCTGTCGTACTGTGAAGCAAATTTTAGTAGGATAGATCTCTTTCTCTTCGTGAGGAATCTCAAATTGATGAAAATCCATAAAATTAAAAAGAATAAGCTAGTCAGAGGAATAGAAAATGTGAAAGAGAGCGATCATGATCATCTATTAATTGAAGACATTTTTTTTTTATGAAAGAACTTTGGGAATTAGAAGAAACTGCTGTAGAAGCCATTGATGAAGCCAAAGTAGTTGAGAGATTACAGGCAGAAGGAATACAATTGGATGAAGAAGGAGGTTCACATTTAAAACCCAGATCCACAACTATTCCTGCATATTGTGGAGATTTGATTGACCAATTTGCGGAGACAGTGATAAAAGATCTAAAAAATTTAAGGTGTAAAGAAATGAAGAAAGAGACAGAGTTAAATAAGAGTTATAGAAAAACATTAGAAAAATTGGCAAATAACTCAGATTTGGTAATTAGAAGTTCGGACAAAGAAGGCAATATTGTAATTTGGCCATTAAATGATTATATGGAGGAGGAATACAAGCAATTAAATGATAGAGTTTGCTACAAAAGAGTCAGTATGGAATATGTTGAGAATGTAAGAACAGAATTTGTTCAAGCATTATTAACATGGAAAGATCAAGGTTTAAACAGTGAGGAAGAATACGGTATATGAAGGTAGATCATCCTAAACTACCAGTGTTCTATATGATTCCTAAGATACATAAAAGTGCTGAAAAAACTCCAGGAAGACCCATAATCGCAGCATGAGGAAGTTTGTTTGAATTTGTGTCACAATATATAGATACATTCCTGAATCCTTTGGTGGGTAATTTGCCTTCATATCTGAAAGATACTACAGAATTTTTACAATGAGTATTTGATGTGAGCTGGGAGCCAGATATGTTACTTATGACAGGAGACGTTACAGCATTATACACAAGTATTCCCCATGAAGCTGGAGCAAGATCAGAGGAACATTTTTTGAGAGCTAGACCTATAAGATTTTAAAACCATAGTGTTATATTGATCATTATGATCAGTTGGTGTCTTGAACATAATATTTTCTTATTTAACAACAAGATCTTTGAACAACAGTGTGGGACTGCTATGGGTACATGTTTTGCTCACAGCTGTGCTAATCTGTATATGGGCTGGTGAGAGGAGCAGGTCCTAAATAGTCCACCTTTAGATGTTTGGAATGATCATATTGAAATGTGGCTGCGGTATATAGATCACATCTTTGTGACTTGGGAAGGAAATTTGGAGCGTGCCAGAAAGTTTATAAATGACATTAATGACAATGATTTGAACTTGGAATTCACTGGTAACATCAGTACTCAAGAAAATGAGTTCTTGGATGTTAAGGTTACAATAGAAAAAGATAAGTTACAGACCACGCTACATAGGAAACCCACAGCAGGTAACGGTCTATTGCACACAGCTAGTTTTCACCCCAAACCATTGAAAGAGAGCATCCAATATGGGGAGTTATTATGAGCAAAAATAATCTGCAGCACTGAGAGTAATTTTGCTGAGGTCCAAAAGGATATGATGAAAAGATTAAAAGAGAGAGGATCTTCTAATATGACATTAACAGATGCTAGTAGGAAGATAGGTCACCGTTCGAGAGAAAGTATTTTGTTTGATACATCAGAGAGCAAGATGAGAAAATCAGATAAACAGCAAACCTGTCGCTTCATAACCGACAGGTCGCTATGGCACACACACAAGTAAGAATGATGTTACAAAATCACTGGCACATGTTGAGAAGTGATCCTATTAGAGGAGGAGATATAAAGAAAAATCCACAAATCACTTACCGGAAAGGGAAATCTATGCAGGATGTGTTAGTAGGGAGTAATATCAAGCAGAGTGATAAGAATAAGACTTGGATAAATCAGAAAAATGTTTTTTTTAAATGTGTGAAATGTAAGGCATGTAAGAATGGTGAAAGTATTAAAACAATTGGAATAAAAGGTAAAGCTATACATATGATCAAGGGAGTATACACTTGCAAAAGAGATTATGTAATATATACTTTGAAATGCAGTTGTCCCAAAATGTATATAGTGAGTACCAAATCAGAAGTCCATAAACGCATCCTACAACATATAAGAGCAGTTCAAAATAGAGATGACACTTATACAGTAGCCAGACATATTCAGGAGACACATGGTGGAGATGTGAAGGACCTCAAACACAGTGTAATAGATGGAATACAGAAGGATTCAAGAGGAGGAGATAGAGAGAAAAAGTTGAGGATCCTAGAGTCGAGATACATAATAACATTTGATCCGAAGGAACCAAATGGATTGAATAGCAGTGAGGAATTATATATACATTTGAAAAGTTAAAATGATTCATAATAATATGTTAAAGAATATAAGAAATTATATTATTCTACAATCTAACAGTGAAGTATATGCAATAATTCATGCAAATTAAGGGAATAAATTTCATGTAGTTAATGCCAATTGGAATAGAAATATTGTCAGATTATGAAATCTTGGTTGATGTGGCCAGTTGATGAAAAAAATATTATAAATATGAAATTATGTTATTTCTCAAACCAAACATAAATAGGTTTAGTATGTGCAATAAGTTACTGTAATTATGGAAAGTATAGGTATTTATCAGAATATGAATATATCAATATTTATTTCAGGAATCATGTATTCAGAACTCTGATGAATGAATAACGAATTTATTGGCATACATTAGACGTTGATTATATTGGGTAGCTTATGCGTTTAATTAATTAAAGAGTAGGAACTCTTTAGTTTAAGAGGTTATTTATATCTGTTTTAGTAAAAATGAATGAAGAATGAGTATATTGTCACTAATTAGCTGTTAGGTATATTCTGAAGGTATCAGCATCACTAGGATTCTTTTAGAAGTGGTTGCGAGCACAGATTTTTCATATTGATAATGATTTGGTGAATGAATAACGAGTATATTTGCACAAACGATTGGTTGTTTTTGTTTGTATTGTGAAGCTTTCATTGTCATTTTGACCTTTTCAGATGTATTTACGAACGATGATTTTTAACTTTGATAAAATTTAAATGAATACTCATAACATAAACACAATGATAAATGTAACCAAATGTCGCCAATTTTGTTTGAAATTGAATTAGAGAAATGCTATTTCATTGAAAATGCCTAATGATACGATCATGTGATAGGTATAAAATGTAAACAAACATGGCGTCCTACAGGCCGATGATGGCGGAGATGCCGAAAAGTGCTGATACTCTTTGTAGAAGCAGGGGGAAAGTGTTTAAATATATATACACACTGTTAGACTTTTCATCCTTGGCGTGGTCTCCCTTAACATTTTGCCTCTGTTTCCCAGGTTGTTGATGTTTGCTGGACTCTGTTTTTGCTGTTATTGTTACTCTGGGCACTTTACCACTGCTAACCAGTGCTAATGTGCAAGTGCTCCTGTACAAAATGTGTATGTAATTGGTTTATCCATGATTGGCATATTTGATTTATTAGTAAGTCCCTAGTACAGTGCACTAGAGGTGCCCAGGGCCTGTAAATCAAATGCTACTAGTGGGCCTGCAGCACTGGTTGTTCCACCCACATTAGTAGCTCTGTAATCATGTCTCAGACCTGCCGCTGCAGTGTCTGTGTGTGCAGTTTTACCTGTAAATTCGACTTGGCAAGTGTACCCACTTGCCAAGCCTAAACCTTTCCTTTTCTTACATGTAAGGCACCCCTAAGGTAGGCCCTAAGTAGCCCCAAAGGGACGGGTGCAGTGTATGGTTAAGGTAGGACATATGGGTACTCATTACAACCTCAGCAGTCTTTCCTAAAGCCCGCCGAGGCTGTGGGCGCCAGAATACCGCCACTGCTGGTGGTATGTCTGGCTCCCTATTACGACTTTTCCGCTGGTCCAGCGGACGGTAACAGTGTTACCGTCCGCTGGCCCAGCGGAAAAGTCACATCAACATTGCTGCTGGCTCGTAATAGAGCCTGCGGCAATGCTGATGTGCAGCGGGTGCAGTAGCACCAGTCACGCATTTCACTACCCAAAGTTCGGGCAGTGAAATGCGCGATGGGGATATGCCTGGGGGCCCCCAGGGGGACCCCGAGTCCCCTTCCCACCAGCCTTTCCATGGTGGTTTCTACTGCCATGGACAGGCTGGCAGTAAGGGGAGTCGAAAACCCCAGCAGCGCTGCCCTGGTGGATTATGACCGCCGGGACCGCCATGGTGGTATACCGCCGCGGTCAAAATAAGGTGACTAGTACCGCCAGCCTGTTCTCACCGACCGCCAGGGTTATAATGAGGGCCATAGCACTGTGTTTCATATGTCCTGACAGTGAAATATTGCTAAATTTGTTTTTCACTGTTGCAATGCCTGTCCCTCCCATAGGTTAACATGGGGGCTACCTTTAAACCTGATTAAAGTGTATATTCCCTTTGGGAGTGGATGGGCATGTGGAGTTTGGGGTCTCTGAGCTCACAATTAAGAAATATATCTTTTAGTAAAGTTGATTTTAAGATTGTGTGTTTGAAAATGCCACTTTTAGAAAGTGAGCATTTTCTTGCTTATACCATTTCTGAGACTCTGCCTGTTTGTGGATTCCCTGTCTGGGTCAGTTTGACAGGTGGGCTGGTTGCACCTCACCCTAGACAGTGACACAAAGGGAGCTGGGGTGTAGTCTGTATTTCCTGATGAGCCATCTGTGCTAGGAGGGAGGGGAAGAGTGGTCACTCACACCTGAAAGGGCTGAGCCTGCCCTCACACAATGCAGTCTCCAACCCCCTGGTGAGTGTCTGGGGCCTGGCCTGGGCAAGGCAGGATTTCACAATCAAGAGAGACTTGACTTTGAAGTAGGCTTACTTCAAAGGAGAAAATGGGTATAAGAAGGGCACCCAAAACCACAGACTTTAGAACACTTCTGGAAACCAAGAGGAACCTCTGCCTGGAGAAGAGCTGAGGAAGAAGAGCCACCCCGCCTGTGACTGTGCTTTGTGGAGCTATCCTGCTTCTGCCTGTGCTAGAGAGCAAAGTCTGAACTTTGTGTGCCTTCCATCTTGTGAAGAACTCTCCAAGGGCTTGATTTAGAGGTTGCCTCCTGTTATTTGAAGTCTCAGGGATAGCAAAGACTTTTCTCTGCACGCACCTGGAGTCTCTAGAGAGACTCCTACTCTGCCAAGTGACGCCCATCCAGTTCCTGGAGCCCTGAAAGGAGAAGATGGCAGCCCAAGAGTGAGAAATCCAAACACAGAATGCTGTGCGGGGAAAAGATCGAAGCAACTCTGATCTGCGGCTGAAAAACTTACTCGCTGCTGGCTTTGCGGCTGAAAATCGACACTTGCCTGCAACATGACCTGAAGATCCATGCCCGGAGCTGGAGAAACGACGCACGGCATCGCTGATGGAGGCTGGTGAGATCGCAACCCGTGCTGCGTGGTTTTTGGATCATCGTGCGGCTGGATTTCCGATGCAAACACTGCTGGGCATGTAAAAATGACGCAAGGCCTGCCCGGACCTGAGAGTGCTGACCGGATCGACGCATCGCTCTCCTGCAGAGAGAAGAAACGACGCACACCGACCTGACGAAAGGAGAAATGATGCAAGGTCTCACTCGTGAGTGAAATCGATGCATCGCAAGCCCTTTTTGATGCACACTCGCCCGAGCTGGGTTATTTTTGATGCGCCTAAGGTACATTTTCATGCTAACAGCATTACTGTGTGTTTAAAATCACATGAACATTCTTTTTGCATTTTTAGTGATGACTTTTGTATTGTGGATTTTTTTTGTTTTGGTCTTGTTTTGTTACGACAAATATTTCTATTTTTCTAAACCTGTGTTGTGTCATTTTGTAGTGTTTTCATTAAGTTACTGTGTGTGTTGGTACAAATAGTTTACACCTAGCACTCTGAAGTTAAGCCTTCTGCTCATGCCGAGCTACCAAGGGGGTAAGCAGGGTTTAGCTGAGGGTGATTCTCTATTACCCTGACTAGAGTGAGGGTCCTTGCTTGGACAGGGGTAACCTGACTGTCAACCAAAGACCCCATTTCTAACACACACCTATATACAGACACCTATGTTCACATACATATATACAGACACACCTATATATCTTTCTCTCTCTCTATATATATATATATATTTTACATATATATATATATATATATATATATGCAAAAAAGAATAGAGAACTCTGGGTAGTTCCCAAGTTTAGGTGGAGAGCAGCTCGAGTAAGGAGCACCCTGCAACACCAGAGACACCCTAGATTTGCTTACCTCAAATGTCTGTTTATCTAGCAAAGTTTTTAAGCACATTCTATTCTTTTTTGCATAATTTATGCGTCACTCTAACCCTGAAAGGCATTTGTTTTATATATATATATATATATATATATATATATATATATATATATATATATATATATATATGTCATTGGCGCTCCAATATGTGATGTCATAAACAGGGGTCCAAGTTAGCGGTAGCGCAGTGAGTTATAACTGAAGAATTGCATGTTTTTATTTGTTTTTTTTTATATTTATATATATATATATATATATATATATATATATATATATATATATATATATATATACATACATACACTGAAAAAACAAAAGTTAGAGATTTTATAGTTAGGTTCTGAATTTCCTCGCACAAAACCATGGAAATTGAGCCATGAATTTCCACCCGCGTAAATGGCGTCATAGGCAAAAGTGGCAGGTAGCGGGACTCGAGACAGTTTTACAGCTGAGCCAATCACTGTGTGCCTTCCTGCCAATGCAAATGTGGCGGATAAACCTGAGTTGGTGGATTGGGAGAGAAAAAAGGATGAAACATGCCGTCTTTCTGAGTTTTCTCATTTCCTATCATCATGAACCCGGTCGTACAAGTCCTGAGATCGCTGCTGCTCATGGACCACTAAGAAAATCAACCACATCGTCGCCGGAGCACAAGGAAAATCACTGCATTACCTTTTATCCTATGAATAGTCATTGTGCATTAGCTCTGGACTTGTACATGTTTAATAAATACTTGCAAGCAATAGTACAAATATGTACAATGCATATGCCTGCAGTATCATAGTTAGGAAAATGCTTAAAAAGATACCTCAATATATCAGAAACTCACCATTCTTGTACTAACGGCCTTCATGGTAATGGACACCTATGCAAAAATTCACATCAATCCCAACTCAAAATATGTCCATACAGGTGTGTGCAATAATTTTCCATAAACTATTATATCATATACATAAACAGTATACCCAATAGGAGATACATAACTCAATAATAATGAAGCAATTGCACTGAAAGTGCTACAAGTGAGTGTACAATTTTCCCTCTAAACTGCAAACATGTCAGAGATATATGAAGGTTACATATCCCCTTGGTTTGTGCAATTTATGACAAACATTAGATATCATTTAACTTTAAGGTGTCAGGTTCCCTGTGTAATGCATATGTGTATATTATTGACTCATCATGTTAAAATAAACACACATGTTTTCCCCAGTCATAAAAACAGAAACACGTATAATTTTGGTGTGTGTGTCCAGTAACATGATGAATGTTTGCACCAAAATTAACATGTCCATCACAAATGTACAACACTTATGTATGCATTCTAAAATTATCTAAACAAAATAAAACCTGTGTTTGTCACTTTCACATATGAGAGTAAGTACATGGCATACACATTAGCAGAATAACATTATATGAAAACAATTAGTAACAATAAAAAAATAAGGCCAAGACAAAGGCATTGACAAAGAAAAATATATTTTTTATGAAAATGAGATAATTCTCTCAAAATTAAATTTCATAAGAAATGTAACAACAAAGGGTCAAAACCCAAATGTCCCAAGCCTGGGATGCATGCCTAGAACTTGCCTCCTATTTGCACTGCCACATTCAACCTCCTCCTCAAGGGGCATCTATTGGGCAGAGAGCACGCACCTTAATGATCTTACTTTGGGGGGTGTAGTGCTTTCCTCTTATTTAGTTTCTAAGCACTAACATAACACAACAGAAATGCACTTCTGAGGTCAAAGAAGACTTTTATTGTTATTTTATTCTTCCCCAACCACAATGTTTATGAATGAATGACGAATTAGTAGCTTTCAAGTCCGCGTTAATCAAACAAAATATATCAGTTTGCAATATACACAGCAGGTTATATTTATAAGATATTGTATGCAAAGCAAAACAAATACTTCACCGTGTGGGAACTATTCACAGCTTCATCTTTCTAAGGTCTGCAAGCTGAGGACCCCTGTCAACCGCGAGAAAGAGAGATTCATCTACCCACACGGGATTGCTGGCAGCCTGCGCCAAGCTCCAGCACGAGGTCCGGCAGATTCGAATCTGACTCTCTGCAGCCTGTTACATTCGTTACAAAGGTGTGCCCCCTCCTCTCAGACCTGGGAAACTGAGCAAGCCTTTTTGGAGACTGGCCAGGTCTCCAAGACTACTCCTGTTCCCAAGCTCAAGGGAAGAGAAACGACGCCCATGTACTCTCTCTTATCAGGTCTAGTCTACTGTGAGAGCAAAACATCTTGGTTCTCTGGTGCAAAAACACAGCTTGGAAAAATACAGAACTCCACGTTAAAGGCAATGGGCAGCTAACCTAAATATCAAATGCAATGTCATGTTAAAGGCAATAGGCAGCTAACCTAAATATCAAATGCAATGTCTAGTGTCATGTCAAAGCCAATAGGCATCTAAGCTGAATACAAAATACAATGTCTTATATCATGTCAAAGCCCATAGGCAGCTGAGCTGAATACAAAATGCAATGTATAATATCATGTCAAAGCCAATAGGCAGCGGAGCTGAATACAAAGTGTAATGTTTAATATCATGTCAAAGCCAATAGGCAGCGGAGCTGAATATCATGTCAAAGCCAATAGGCAGTTAAGCTGAATACAAAGTGTAATATATGATATCATGTCAAAGCCAATAGGCAGCGGAGCTGAATACAAAATGTAATATATGATATCATGTCAAAGCCAATAGGCAGAATATCTAATAGCATGTCAAAGTCAATAGGCAGCTAAACTGAATACATCATGTCAAAGTCAATAGGCATGCAATGTCAAAGCCAATAGGCGGCTAGACTGGATACAGCATGTCAAAGCCAATAGGCAGAATACAGAATGTAATGGCTAATGCAATGTCAAAGCCCATAGGCGGCTCAACTGAATACAGAAAGTAATGGCTAATGCCATGTCAAAGCCAATAGGCACAATACAGAATGTAATGACTAATGCAATGTCAAAGCCCATAGGCGGCTAAACTGAACAAAACATACCATGTGCTACTGGTGAACATTGAGCAACTAATATGCGCAGTGGTGAAACACAAAGTCATTGGTCAAAACAAAACTTTATCAAATGGCAGGACATTCCGCCCTTTGACCAATGAATTTTTGTTTCACATATCTCATATTTCAAACAAAAAAAAAAAAAAACATCAGCACAAAAAAACATTATGATCAAAGCAATTCCTGTAAAGCAATAGAAGTGAATTAACACATTGATTTCATAACCTTTCACATCAGATACATCTACATAGAAAAGACTGGGCAATTTTTTTTTTTTTTTTTTTCTGAATGAGTCTCTAATTCAACAGTGTTAGCAATTTGATGTGGCATGAGTTCTACTCATGTAAAGATGCACGGTCCACCTGAAAGGTTTTCTGGAAGGTAAGCAAAAGTCAGAGTTCCAAACGAGAGGCAAAAAAAAAAAAAAAAAAACACAGCAAACAAGTTGAACTTGAACTGAAGGCGCAGTTTGCGCAAAATGGATCCATGGTGCTGGCACTTTACTCAGCCAGGTTCAGGTTGGGGATTCGGTCCCTTCCCCGACCCCACACGCACACACCGGAAGGGGGACCACACAGCGCACTCAGGGACAGTGGCGAAACGTGGTCGGATCTGCAAAAGAAACAAGTATGACTTTTCTTGCAAATAACATTTTTCATTTAAACTGCACCCTTCCTCTTTCTTTCCCTGTTTTATAATCAGCAGGACGTTTTTGGGGCCCTTTGTTATATTTTCTGCAGGTTCTGGAGGGTCACTTGGGGCTTCAGCCCACACATCAGTACTGAGGTTTTTATCTGCTGCGCCACAGCTTCCTTTTTCTTGCACTGTCAGAAGGGCTGGGGCAGACTCATTCTTTACCAAACCTCCATTCACTGCACTTTTGTCAATTTGGGCCATTCTGTCTCCAATTTGTATGAATGAATCAGATTCTTTTCTAGGTATCAGCATAATTTCGATTTTTCCTTGGTAATTTGCAGCAATCACTCTCCCTAAAACCTGATCAATTTGCCATTTCTGTTCTGGTAACTTTCCTCTCCCCAACTGCTCTGTGACTGCTTGCATGACAGATTGCTTTTGTGCGTGCTGCACAGTTTTTATCAAATCTAGGGGAATGTGCATCTCTCTCATCTCTGCCCACCTGTAAGTGGCCTTTTCACATTTCTGGGGCACCCACATAGCTATCCCCACTAAGGCAGAATTCTGGGTGAACACTTCTCTCTCTGCATTTTTCTCATTAACATCTGCAAGGTAATTGAACCAGTTAGGTGCAAGCCATGTGGCTAAAACATTATCAAAGAACCAAAAATCAGCATAAAAATGACACATCTCATGTAGCTCTTGCTTTAAAATCTGACACACATTATACAACGCTGTTCCTTCTACTGTGCCAGAAAACAACATTTCAGTCAATGAATCATTAGTAAAACAAACATGCTTTTTATCTTCAGTGGACACGAATTCAAATGGTGCACACAATTTCATTGATAATTCTTTTATCTGTGGTACTCTAGCCCTGTCTTGCAAGTACCAGATCCATTGTATGATTCTAGCTAGGGGCACTATTTTCTTTCCTTGTTCATGATTTAAATGTACATCAGTTTTTCCTTCTTGCACTGCGCAGAAACCTAAAGTCTGCATTATTTCATTTGCCAAATCACAACCGCGCAGCTGCATATTATTTTTCACAGTGACCATGTACAAAAGTGTTAGGATTTCTCTCAAATGAGGGCTATTCTTTTTCCAAAAATCAAACAAGCTAATGAAACTCGGGGTGTCTTGCTCTAAAATCTTTCGTTTTACTTGTGCATTTTGCAACGGTAACTCGTAAATCACATTCTGGTCTCTCTCCTCCGTGTTATCAGTTAAGGAATGCATTTTGGCTGCCAAAAACCCTGGCTCACACGGAAACTCAGTGCAGCTCGGAGCTGTCTTAACCCCCTCATTACTGGAATGGGACAAGAAAGATTCTTCATTTTTATAACTTTCAGCATTATTTTGAATTATTGTATCCTGGCTAATTTGCTCACGTAAATTCCTATTTTCATGTTCCAACTTCCTACATTTCTCCTGCATTTCTCTGTAAGCAGATAAAGGTATCCAGACCTTTCTGTCATCATTACTTCCAAAACACACGTTTTCTACATATATACAACGGGAATTATTTCTCAAAACAACATCAGGCATTTTATCTACACATGTATTTTCTTCTGTAATTCCCCAAACAGAAAACAATTCACAGTTTTTCTTAGCACCATCAGGCAGTTCATCAACACATGTATTCTCAGACATGGTCTGCCGTGCTACTGTGATTCTCCAAACAGAAACCAATTTCTGTAATTCTCCAAACAACAAAAAACAATTACACTTTTAAAGTGTGCACTTAGAAATCTACTAACTCGTCAAACCCCTT
Organism: Pleurodeles waltl; assembly: GCF_031143425.1. Taxonomy (NCBI): domain Eukaryota; kingdom Metazoa; phylum Chordata; class Amphibia; order Caudata; family Salamandridae; genus Pleurodeles; species Pleurodeles waltl. The sequence continues at coordinate 725,249,582 of NC_090438.1, forward strand.
TAATCACTTCTTAATGACCGACCCCACTTCTGGTACCAATTGTAGTGCTTTCCTCTTATTTAGTTTCTAAGCACTAACATAACACAACAGAAATGCACTTCTGAGGTCAAAGAAGACTTTTATTGTTATTTTATTCTTCCCCAACCACAATGTTTATGAATGAATGACGAATTAGTAGCTTTCAAGTCCGCGTTAATCAAACAAAATATATCAGTTTGCAATATACACAGCAGGTTATATTTATAAGATATTGTATGCAAAGCAAAACAAATACTTCACCGTGTGGGAACTATTCACAGCTTCATCTTTCTAAGGTCTGCAAGCTGAGGACCCCTGTCAACCGCGAGAAAGAGAGATTCATCTACCCACACGGGATTGCTGGCAGCCTGCGCCAAGCTCCAGCACGAGGTCCGGCAGATTCGAATCTGACTCTCTGCAGCCTGTTACATTCGTTACAAAGGTGTGCCCCCTCCTCTCAGACCTGGGAAACTGAGCAAGCCTTTTTGGAGACTGGCCAGGTCTCCAAGACTACTCCTGTTCCCAAGCTCAAGGGAAGAGAAACGACGCCCATGTACTCTCTCTTATCAGGTCTAGTCTACTGTGAGAGCAAAACATCTTGGTTCTCTGGTGCAAAAACACAGCTTGGAAAAATACAGAACTCCACGTTAAAGGCAATGGGCAGCTAACCTAAATATCAAATGCAATGTCATGTTAAAGGCAATAGGCAGCTAATCTAAATATCAAATGCAATGTCTAGTGTCATGTCAAAGCCAATAGGCATCTAAGCTGAATACAAAATACAATGTCTTATATCATGTCAAAGCCCATAGGCAGCTGAGCTGAATACAAAATGCAATGTATAATATCATGTCAAAGCCAATAGGCAGCGGAGCTGAATACAAAGTGTAATGTATAATATCATGTCAAAGCCAATAGGCAGCGGAGCTGAATATCATGTCAAAGCCAATAGGCAGTTAAGCTGAATACAAAGTGTAATATATGATATCATGTCAAAGCCAATAGGCAGCGGAGCTGAATACAAAATGTAATATATGATATCATGTCAAAGCCAATAGGCAGAATATCTAATAGCATGTCAAAGTCAATAGGCAGCTAAACTGAATACATCATGTCAAAGTCAATAGGCATGCAATGTCAAAGCCAATAGGCGGCTAGACTGGATACAGCATGTCAAAGCCAATAGGCAGAATACAGAATGTAATGGCTAATGCAATGTCAAAGCCCATAGGCGGCTCAACTGAATACAGAAAGTAATGGCTAATGCCATGTCAAAGCCAATAGGCACAATACAGAATGTAATGACTAATGCAATGTCAAAGCCCATAGGCGGCTAAAATGAACAAAACATACCATGTGCTACTGGTGAACATTGAGCAACTAATATGCGCAGTGGTGAAACACAAAGTCATTGGTCAAAACAAAACTTTATCAAATGGCAGGACATTCCGCCCTTTGACCAATGAATTTTTGTTTCACATATCTCATATTTCAAACAAAAAAAAAAAAAAACATCAGCACAAAAAAACATTATGATCAAAGCAATTCCTGTAAAGCAATAGAAGTGAATTAACACATTGATTTCATAACCTTTCACATCAGATACATCTACATAGAAAAGACTGGGCAATTTTTTTTTTTTTTTTTTTCTGAATGAGTCTCTAATTCAACAGTGTTAGCAATTTGATGTGGCATGAGTTCTACTCATGTAAAGATGCACGGTCCACCTGAAAGGTTTTCTGGAAGGTAAGCAAAAGTCAGAGTTCCAAACGAGAGGCAAAAAAAAAACACAGCAAACAAGTTGAACTTGAACTGAAGGCGCAGTTTGCGCAAAATGGATCCATGGTGCTGGCACTTTACTCAGCCAGGTTCAGGTTGGGGATTCGGTCCCTTCCCCGACCCCACACGCACACACCGGAAGGGGGACCACACAGCGCACTCAGGGACAGTGGCGAAACGTGGTCGGATCTGCAAAAGAAACAAGTATGACTTTTCTTGCAAATAACATTTTTCATTTAAACTGCACCCTTCCTCTTTCTTTCCCTGTTTTATAATCAGCAGGACGTTTTTGGGGCCCTTTGTTATATTTTCTGCAGGTTCTGGAGGGTCACTTGGGGCTTCAGCCCACACATCAGTACTGAGGTTTTTATCTGCTGCGCCACAGCTTCCTTTTTCTTGCACTGTCAGAAGGGCTGGGGCAGACTCATTCTTTACCAAACCTCCATTCACTGCACTTTTGTCAATTTGGGCCATTCTGTCTCCAATTTGTATGAATGAATCAGATTCTTTTCTAGGTATCAGCATAATTTCGATTTTTCCTTGGTAATTTGCAGCAATCACTCTCCCTAAAACCTGATCAATTTGCCATTTCTGTTCTGGTAACTTTCCTCTCCCCAACTGCTCTGTGACTGCTTGCATGACAGATTGCTTTTGTGCGTGCTGCACAGTTTTTATCAAATCTAGGGGAATGTGCATCTCTCTCATCTCTGCCCACCTGTAAGTGGCCTTTTCACATTTCTGGGGCACCCACATAGCTATCCCCACTAAGGCAGAATTCTGGGTGAACACTTCTCTCTCTGCATTTTTCTCATTAACATCTGCAAGGTAATTGAACCAGTTAGGTGCAAGCCATGTGGCTAAAACATTATCAAAGAACCAAAAATCAGCATAAAAATGACACATCTCATGTAGCTCTTGCTTTAAAATCTGACACACATTATACAACGCTGTTCCTTCTACTGTGCCAGAAAACAACATTTCAGTCAATGAATCATTAGTAAAACAAACATGCTTTTTATCTTCAGTGGACACGAATTCAAATGGTGCACACAATTTCATTGATAATTCTTTTATCTGTGGTACTCTAGCCCTGTCTTGCAAGTACCAGATCCATTGTATGATTCTAGCTAGGGGCACTATTTTCTTTCCTTGTTCATGATTTAAATGTACATCAGTTTTTCCTTCTTGCACTGCGCAGAAACCTAAAGTCTGCATTATTTCATTTGCCAAATCACAACCGCGCAGCTGCATATTATTTTTCACAGTGACCATGTACAAAAGTGTTAGGATTTCTCTCAAATGAGGGCTATTCTTTTTCCAAAAATCAAACAAGCTAATGAAACTCGGGGTGTCTTGCTCTAAAATCTTTCGTTTTACTTGTGCATTTTGCAACGGTAACTCGTAAATCACATTCTGGTCTCTCTCCTCCGTGTTATCAGTTAAGGAATGCATTTTGGCTGCCAAAAACCCTGGCTCACACGGAAACTCAGTGCAGCTCGGAGCTGTCTTAACCCCCTCATTACTGGAATGGGACAAGAAAGATTCTTCATTTTTATAACTTTCAGCATTATTTTGAATTATTGTATCCTGGCTAATTTGCTCACGTAAATTCCTATTTTCATGTTCCAACTTCCTACATTTCTCCTGCATTTCTCTGTAAGCAGATAAAGGTATCCAGACCTTTCTGTCATCATTACTTCCAAAACACACGTTTTCTACATATATACAACGGGAATTATTTCTCAAAACAACATCAGGCATTTTATCTACACATGTATTTTCTTCTGTAATTCCCCAAACAGAAAACAATTCACAGTTTTTCTTAGCACCATCAGGCAGTTCATCAACACATGTATTCTCAGACATGGTCTGCCGTGCTACTGTGATTCTCCAAACAGAAACCAATTTCTGTAATTCTCCAAACAACAAAAAACAATTACACTTTTAAAGTGTGCACTTAGAAATCTACTAACTCGTCAAACCCCTTTAATCACTTCTTAATGACCGACCCCACTTCTGGTACCAATTGTAGTGCTTTCCTCTTATTTAGTTTCTAAGCACTAACATAACACAACAGAAATGCACTTCTGAGGTCAAAGAAGACTTTTATTGTTATTTTATTCTTCCCCAACCACAATGTTTATGAATGAATGACGAATTAGTAGCTTTCAAGTCCGCGTTAATCAAACAAAATATATCAGTTTGCAATATACACAGCAGGTTATATTTATAAGATATTGTATGCAAAGCAAAACAAATACTTCACCGTGTGGGAACTATTCACAGCTTCATCTTTCTAAGGTCTGCAAGCTGAGGACCCCTGTCAACCGCGAGAAAGAGAGATTCATCTACCCACACGGGATTGCTGGCAGCCTGCGCCAAGCTCCAGCACGAGGTCCGGCAGATTCGAATCTGACTCTCTGCAGCCTGTTACATTCGTTACAAAGGTGTGCCCCCTCCTCTCAGACCTGGGAAACTGAGCAAGCCTTTTTGGAGACTGGCCAGGTCTCCAAGACTACTCCTGTTCCCAAGCTCAAGGGAAGAGAAACGACGCCCATGTACTCTCTCTTATCAGGTCTAGTCTACTGTGAGAGCAAAACATCTTGGTTCTCTGGTGCAAAAACACAGCTTGGAAAAATACAGAACTCCACGTTAAAGGCAATGGGCAGCTAACCTAAATATCAAATGCAATGTCATGTTAAAGGCAATAGGCAGCTAACCTAAATATCAAATGCAATGTCTAGTGTCATGTCAAAGCCAATAGGCATCTAAGCTGAATACAAAATACAATGTCTTATATCATGTCAAAGCCCATAGGCAGCTGAGCTGAATACAAAATGCAATGTATAATATCATGTCAAAGCCAATAGGCAGCGGAGCTGAATACAAAGTGTAATGTATAATATCATGTCAAAGCCAATAGGCAGCGGAGCTGAATATCATGTCAAAGCCAATAGGCAGTTAAGCTGAATACAAAGTGTAATATATGATATCATGTCAAAGCCAATAGGCAGCGGAGCTGAATACAAAATGTAATATATGATATCATGTCAAAGCCAATAGGCAGAATATCTAATAGCATGTCAAAGTCAATAGGCAGCTAAACTGAATACATCATGTCAAAGTCAATAGGCATGCAATGTCAAAGCCAATAGGCGGCTAGACTGGATACAGCATGTCAAAGCCAATAGGCAGAATACAGAATGTAATGGCTAATGCAATGTCAAAGCCCATAGGCGGCTCAACTGAATACAGAAAGTAATGGCTAATGCCATGTCAAAGCCAATAGGCACAATACAGAATGTAATGACTAATGCAATGTCAAAGCCCATAGGCGGCTAAACTGAACAAAACATACCATGTGCTACTGGTGAACATTGAGCAACTAATATGCGCAGTGGTGAAACACAAAGTCATTGGTCAAAACAAAACTTTATCAAATGGCAGGACAGGGGGCCCTTGAGCTTGGGAGGAGTGTGTTTGGGTTCGGGAGGGGTGGGTTTGGACTTGGGAGGGGTGAGTTTGGGTTTGGAAGGGGTGGGTTAGGATGTGGAAGGGGTGGATGGGGTGTGGAAGGGGTGGCAAGATGTTTGGGAGGGGTGGAGCTATGTTTGGGAGGGGTGGTTTGAGATATGGAAGGGGTTGGCTCTGTTGTGAAAGGAGTGGAAAGATGTTTGGGAGAGGTAGATTTACATTTAGGAGGGGTGTTTGGGGTGTGGAAGGGGTAGGATGGGGTGTGGAAAGGGTGGCATGATATTTGGGGGGGTGAATCTATGCTTGGGAGGGGTGGTTTGGTGTGTGGAAGGGGTTAGGACCAGGGCAAACGAAAGGTCATCTCGTGGAAAAGGGGTATGATTAGTGGCAGGGATTTGGGCTTGGGAGGTAGAGAGAGTGGTAGTGTCTGATGTGCATGTATCTGTTGATGGTGCCGGTATCTGTGGGTCTGGTGTATGTGATATACATGTTGGTTTGTGTCTTTTACTGGATATCTGTTGTTTGTGTGAGAATGGGCATTTGTGTACAGTGTGTGTAATGTGCAATGTTTGTTTGTTTGTTGATGGGTGTGCTCTGGATTTGATGCGTGTGGTTGTAGTGCCTGTGGATGTCCTGGAGCATGTGTGTGTGGTGGTGGGCGTGGATGTTTGTGTCATGGTGGGTGTGGCGTCTGCAGGTGTGGTGGTGGTGATGGATTTGGATATTTGAGTCATGGTGGGTGTTGTGTCTGTGGGTATGCTTATGGTGGGTGGAGTGATATCTATCTGTTTGTGTGCGTGTCTATGTTTCTTGCTCTGTTTGTGTGTATGTGTGATGCGCTGCTGGTTTGTGTTTGAGTAGGTGCATGCAAAGCAGTGAGTGTGCTTCTATAGGGATGAGAAGAGGGATTTGGTATGGGGAAATGGAGGGAGATGGTGCAGGAGGTTGGGATGAGTAGGAGAGTGCGGTCACTGAGGATGCCATACTCTGGAATGATCTCTGTAGGCCAGACACGGCACTGTGAATGCCATTTAGGTAAGCTAGCATCTGTGTCATCTGACCACTAGTCCACTGGATGGCATTCAGTAGTGCAGACTGGCTTCCAGACATAGGCTCTCATTACGACCTTGGCGGTCAGAGATAATGTGGTGTTAATACCGCCAACAGGCTGGCGGTAACTATTGCCAAATTATGACCATGGCGGAAAGATCTCTGAAAGACAGCCAATGTACCACACCGACCGCCAGGGCAGAAACAACAGGCACCAACGCGGTAGCCGCCTACAGCCAGGCGTTGGTCAAAGTTCCACCCACCATATAATGACAAGACAATCCACCACCTTTTCCGGGGCCGTACCAATGACATCAAAAGCCTGGTGGAAACACTGCACAGAAGTGAAAGGACTCACCATTGGAGACACAGGGAAGAACCACGCCGCCATGGAACCAGAACTGCAAGTGTTCCCGATGATATTCTACGTCCTACTCCACCATGAACACCAACGCCGGTGAAGATAACGACGGGAAGTACAGCCACCTAGTACACAAGGGAGGGGGGGAGGAAAACGATAGTGACACACACATGCACCATACACACCCCAGACACATACACCGCACACACAACCAGCTGCCCAAGAAAACAAGTAAATTCCCCGTAAATGGGCTGAATAATTCAAGGACAAAAGGAATTGACTAAAGTGATTGTAAAAAGATCAACCCAGTATAAATAATAATTTTGCCAATGCAACAGATATGTATAAATGTACAGAAAAGGGACACTGCCCAGTCCTCAGTTCACGTGGGCCACATGGCCAAAGGGCAAAGTCCACGGCCCGCTTGTACCCTGCATCAATACGGAGAGAACACTGCAGGGGCATCAGTTGGCAAATAGGCAGGCACCTAAGGGGGAGGAGGGGCATCTCAGCTGGATGCGGAAACAAGACCACTGGTTCTGGAGGGGGCAACATGCCCTGTGCTTGGTCCTGGGGAGTGGAAGGCCACAATCTCTCGGTGGGTGTCATCACCACTGGTTCTGGAGGGGGCAGCATGCCCTGTGATTGATCCTGGGGAGTGCAAGGCCACATTTTCTCAAGTGGATGAATACCTCACTGGTTCTGGAGGGGGCAACATGCCCTGTGCTTTGTCCTGGGGAGTGCTAGGCCACAGTCTCTCGGGTGGGTGTCTTCCCCACTGGTTCTGGAGGGGACAGGCCACACAGCAGTCCATAGAGGCTAGATCACATTGCGTACGCCGGCTCCTGCTCAGCCCCTGCACCCTGCGATGTCTGCACTGTGGTGGTGGTGGAGGTAGTGGGAGGCTCCTGCTCAGCCGCTGCACCCTGCGATGCCTGCACTGTGGTGGTGGTGGAGGTAGTGGGAGTCTCCTGCTCAGCCCATGCACCCTGCGATGGCTGCACTGTGGTGGTGGTGGAGGTTGTGGGAGGCTCCTGCTCAGCCCCTGCACCCTGCGATGGCTGCACTGTGGTGGTGGTGGGGGTAGTGGGAGGCTCCTGCTCAGCCCTGGCACCCTGCAATGGCTGAACTGTGCTGGTGGTGGAGGTAGTGGGAGGCTCCTGCTCAGCACCTGCACTCAATGAAGGCTGCACAATCACGGTTGGGGGTGGGGGCTCTGTGACAGCTGCTGCTGCAGGCTCCTTCCCCTTCTTGCTTGCCGGTGCAGGCTCCTTCCCCTTTCTGCTGGCTGGTGCAGGCTCCTTCCCTTTCTGCTGGCTGTTGCAGGTGCATTCCCCTTTCTGCTGGCAAGTGCAGGCTCCTTCCCCTTTCTGCTGGCTGGTGCAGGCTCCATCCCCATTCTGCTGGCTGTTGCAGGCTCTTTCCCTTTTCTGCTGGCTGTTGCAGGCTCCTTCACCTTTCTGCTGGCTGGTGCAGGCTCCTTACCCTTTCCGTTGGCTGGTGCAGGCTCCTTCCCCTTCAGGATTTGTAGCCTGAAATACTTTCACCACGAATAGGTGTGGATGGAAGTGGGCCCATGGACTGTGTGGCTGAGGTGCTTGGCTGCGTTCTTGATACGCTGGCCATACGTGCAGGACAGGGGTAGGGAAGAGGTCAGTGGTAGAAAGGAAAAGCTTTTTAGTGATTTGGGGTGGGAAGAGAGAGAAGTAATGGGAGTGGAGGATGAGGGTGTGGTTGTTGGAGGTGTTTGTCTACTGGATTTGGGTGCAGGTGCACGAGCTGTATGCTGTTGTGAAGTGGATGGCTATTGGGTGTCTGAGTGCTTGCATTTGTGTACTTTAGGAGGGGTGGGGACAGACACGGTGGGAGAGGACACAGGGGACGTGTGCATGGCTGTTGTGGAAGTGTCTGCCAGTGAGGTGGGTGTTCTGCTTGGTGTGTTGATTATGCAGGTAGTGGATGATGATGTGATGATGTAGTGAATGCAGGTGTGAGTGTGGATGTAACTGGGTGGGACATGGAGGAGGAGGAAGAGAGGGAGACAGTGGAAGTAGTGGATGTTGTTGTGTCTGCAACTGAATGGTGTTTGTGTGAGTGCCTGTGGGATGACGTGTGGTGCTTGTGTGTGCCTGTGACACTCTTGGATGTTGTCCTGTGTGCATGTTCGTCTGGCTGTGTGCTTGGGACAGGTTGGGGTTGAGGAGCATGGCACTGGAAAGTGGAGGTTGAAGGGGGGATGGTAGAAACAGGGACAATGGCTGCCATCAGAGAGGAAGCCAGAGCCAGAATCAATCTCTGTTGGGCCATTCCAGTGTGAATGCCCTCCAGGAATGCATTAGATTGTTGCATCTGGGCTGCCAGCCCCTGGATGGCATTCACAATGGTTGACTGCCCTACAGAGATGGATCTCAGGAGGTCAATAGCCTCCTCACTCAGGGCAGCAGGACTCACTGGGACAGAACCTGAGGTTCCTGGGGTGAAGGAGATTCCCACCCTCTTGGGTGAGCGGGCACAGGAAACTCGCTGAGGGGCTGCTGGAAGGGCAGTGCTGGTACCGGCGTGGCGGCTGTACCTGTAGCTGGGTTGGTCACAGAGGTGTCCACCACCACCAGGGAGCACCCATCGGAGGAGGTATCAGAGTCTGTATTGACCCCTCCAGTCTCTGCCGTGGTGCTCCCTTTGCCCTCCGTCCCACTGGTGCCCTCAGCGTTGGTGGACTCTGCCTCTTGGCTCCTGCTGGATGCAGCTCCCTCCATCGCCGGTGCCTCTGCTCCTCCCCCAGATGATGCTAATGCACATAGGTACAGGATGACAAAACAAGAAAGGGAGGAAAGAGACAAAGGATACAATGGGTCAATGACTGCACCAACACCACCGTTGGCATACACAGCACCCTTACACACAGGGAACAGGCCTATGCACTATGCATTGCACCACCAGGGATATTTCTAGCCACCAAGGCATGAGGAGGAGCACACACCACCAACTGCAGCATACCTGGGACCCACGCAGCCCTGCCCAGTAGTGGATGCTAACAAGCTAGGTAGGCAGTAATTCCCCTTTAGACCCTTAGCCACCAGATGACCTACAATGCTATGTCTGGCCTGGCCTATGGGCACCCCAGGACACACATCCACCATCCGGATACCATAACACCAGGTGTAAGCTGTGATGATACCCACTGTACTCACCCCCTTGTGGCTGCTGTGTTGCCCTCAAGCGCCCATCTAGCTCTGGATAGTCCACTTCCAGGATGCAGGCCATCAGGGAGTTCAGGGTCCGACGGGCACCCCTTCCTCATTGGGAGGCCATCCCTAGCTGGACTTCCGCGGTCTTCCATGCCCAGCATCTCAGGTCTCCCACCGTTTGCGACAGTGGGTGCTCTGCCTGCATAGACCCCCAGGGTCCGCACCTTTTTGGCGATCACACGCATGTACCCTTTTTTTGATGGGCGCTGACCTGCAGAGGCAATACATACAGGAGAACACCATTAGACAAACAGTCCAGCCTGTCATACACGTGGCCCACCATAACCCTTTCTATCACCATTGGCTCATACATAGCCCAGCTCACAGCATGTACACCGCCAACAGATAATCCCCCCTTACACAATGCCTTCACCCACATCTCCATACATCCATGCCACATGCATCGTGCCACAATGTACTCACCTGTTGGTCTGGAGGCCCATACAGCAGTCCGTATTGGGGTAGGGCCCCATCCACCAGTCGCTCCAACTCCTCTGAAGTGAAGGCTGGGGTCCTTTCTCTGGTCACACGGGCCATGGTAGGTTCCAGATGCAGGTCACAACAGCACTTGCAGTGTAGGTCCTCTCCATAGCAAGTGAGGAATATGATAGAACATGGCAGTCACATCCGCAGCGGTGCATACTGCCACCGCCGGTGTAGATCACCATTGGCCACTGTAACCCATAGGGCCCAATATTAACCAATGAGGATTTGCACAGCGGTTCCCGACCGCCTCCCGCCACCGCGCACAACATCAGAGGGATTACCTTACTTCCACCTGTCTCTCCACACAGGACAGGCAGATGCCATTTCAGGGGGGTGAGCCCTATGGAATAAGGCTGCGTCACAGGAGAAATAGGCCATACTGGCCAAATCACACGGACCCATTACATGGTCACAGAATGCAAACAACTATTGTGGCTCCGTTGTTCAGTTTGTGACAGGCTCCTCACTACTTTGTCCCATAGATTCCTACCAATGCGGATGAATAGGAGATGGAGACATACCCCAGTGTACAGACCCCTGGTAGACTTGGCTACACTGGAGGACAGGCACATAATACTCACCTATAGACAGGACAGGGACACAATCACAGAGCTGTGTGCCCAATTGGATCCTGACCTGATATCTTCTATCCATCACCCCACTAGGATCCCCCCTCTTGTGCAAGTGTTATCAGTACTCCATTTTCTGGCAACTGGTTCTTTCCAAGTGACAATGGGCTTGGCAGCAGGAATGTCACAGCCAATGTTCTCAATAGTGCTGACAAGAGTGTTGTCTGCCCTGATAAAACACATGTGCAGCTACATTGCATTCCCCCAGGTTGAGGATTTGGCCACTGTGAAGGCCGAGTTTTATACAATGGGACATATTGCATTGGTGCCCTGCCACCAGAATGAACAGGTGTTCAGGAATCGTAAGAGTTTCCACTCCATGAATGTGCAGATGGTGTGCTTGGCGGAAAAGTACATCTCCCACATCAATGCTAAGTATAAGTAACCTGGGTCAGTGCATGATGCCTTTGTCCTAAGGAAGAGAAGCATCCCAAATGTGATGGCCTAACTACAGAGGCACAGGGTGTGGCTTATAGGTGAGCCCTGGTTCCCCCCCAGTATATGTTGGTATATGGATATGATGTGGGCCATATAGGATAGTGTGTGGCTAAGTTTTGTCCCTCAATAATTGCAGGAGACTCTGGTCACCCAAACCTATCATGGCTGCTGACCCCTGTGAGGAATGCCAGGACAAGGACAGAAGAACATTATAATGAGGCACATGGGTGAACCAGAAGGATAATTGTGAGAACCTTTGGCCTCCTGAAGGCCAGGTTTGGATGCCTCCATCTAACAGGTGGATCCCTGTGCTACTCACCCAAGAAGGTCTGCCAGATAGTGGTGGCATGCTGCATGTTGCACAACCTGGCCCTCAGACGCCATGTCCCTTTTCTACAGGAGGGGGAGACTGGAGATTCCCCTATGGCAGCAGTGGAACCTGTGGACAGTGAGGATGAGGAGGCAGAGGCTGAAGATAAGGACAATAGAACATCTGTGATCCATCAGTACTTCCAATGACACACAGGTAAGACAGTGTAACTTTACATTTCAATGACTTTGGTTGTATTCTGTGTGGCATTGGTATGCTGGTAATTCCGAATTCAATGCCCAGTAACTGTTCCCTCTGGATATTCAGTTTGCAGATGTTGGTGATATGACAAATACTCCTGGTGGGATCGCTACAGCAAGCTACAGGGCATTAAATCTATGCTCATTCTATGTACAGTTCATTTGCAATGGTTGCACCTGTTTCAAACAATACATATTTGATATACATGACACACTTGAAATCGATGTGTGTCAAAGGGTGTTTATTGAAGTGCTAACATATAGGGGAAAAGTGCAATGGGATGTGGTGATGATGGAGGAAAGTCCAGGGTATTGTTCCAGTCTGTTTGTAGCACAGGTGCATTGACCAAGGGGACATAGGACGGGAAGCAATGGCAGTTCAAGGTGGACAGGGTGACTGAGTGGGACACAAGGGGGACAATCAGGAGAGTCTCATTTCCTGGTGGGGGGTCTTAGCATGTCTCTCTGGCTTCTGTCTGAATCACAGGGAACGTTTGCGGGGTGATTCACCTTCTGCAGGGGAGGGGTGCTGGTGGCCTGTGAGTCCTGTGGCGGGGCCTCCTGGCCACTAGCGGTAGCAGAAGTGGATGGCTATTCAGATAACTGGCTAGTGGCAGGGGCCCGCTGGTGTGAGACTGCTTCCCTCATAAAGTTGGCCATGTCTGCCAGCACCTCCGCTATGGAGATCAGGGTGTTGTTGATGGCCTGCATGTCCTCCCTTATCGCCTGGTACTGTCCCTCCTGCAGCCACCTGTTCTACCTCACGTCGTCCAGGATCTGGCTCATCGTGTCCTGGGAATATTGGTAGGCTCCTAGGATCTCGGACCGTGCCTCCTGGAAAGTCGGTTCCCTGGGCCTGTCCTCCCCCTGGCGCACAGCACTCCTCCCAGTTTCCCTGTTGGCCTGTGCCTCTGTCCCCTGAACCGTGTGCCCACTGCCACTGACCTCAGATCCCTGATTGTCTTGTGTGCGAGGTGTGACCTGTACAGGTGGACACACTGATGATTGACGTGCCCTGAGGACAGAGGTGTGGGTACGGTGGGTTCAGTGGTGGTGTTTCCTAAAGGGGGAGACTCTGTGGGCTTGGGTAACCGGCTGTCCAGTGGTCCCTGATGGGCCAGGTAGGTCGTCCAGATCCTGAAGTCCAGAGTTACTGTCATCACTGTGGGCCTCTTCAGTTGGGGGACTGGATTGTGCTGGCACTTCCTCTCCAGTGACATTGGCTGGGGCACCTGTGGGGATGTAAATGATGTGTTATGGTTGATGTGTATGACATATTGTACATCCCTGGCTTCCCCTCTATGGTTGGTTTTGCCCTGCCAGCTTTCACTTTTGTATGTTAGTGTATGGTGGGATTGTTATGCTGCTGTTGTGCATGCTTTAGTGATGGGGGTCCATGCAGGGCTGTGAGGGGTGTCCATGCATTGGTAACGCATGTAAGGCTTGGCATTGGGATTAGTGAAATGTGATGGTGGAGTGTGTGGGATGTAGTGGAGTGATGGGAGTGAGGGTGAGGGTATGTGATGGCATGCAGGTAGGGGAGTGATAACAGTAGAGAGTTGACTTACCATAGTCCAGTCCTCCTCCGACTCCGGCCAGGCCCTCAGGATGCAGTATTGCCAAGACTTGCTCCTCCCATGCTGTGAGCGGTGGGGGAGGAGTGGGGATCCACTGCAGGTCCTCTTGATAGCGAGCTGGTGTCTTGCTGCTATGGAACGTACCTTCCCCCCATAGGTCATTCCACCTCTTCCTGATGTCGTCCCTTGTTCTGGGGTGCTGTCCCATGACGTTGACCCTGTCCACGATACTACGCCATAGCTCCATCTTCCTAGCTTTGGATATTTGCTGCACCTGTGCTCCAAATAGCTGTGGCTCGACCCTGACAATTTCCTCCACCATGACCCTTAGCTCCTCCTTTGTGAAACAGGGGTGTCTTTGTGGTGCCATGGGTGTTATGTGAGGTGTGTTGGTGAGGGTGTGTTGGGTAATGTGTTGGGGTGTGTGATGTGTAGTGCATGAGTTGTGTATGGGTGTGAGTGGTGTGTGACCCTAGTTGTCTCTGTGGTCTTGGTGTCTCTCTGGTGGCAATGATTTGTAAAGGGTTGTGGGTAATGTGTGTGTGTGTTTTATAGTGGTGTGGGTGTGTGTATGTGGTGTATGTATGGGTGTCAGGTGTGTGTTGTTTCTATTGGCCAATGTGGATTTGTTTTGTCTGTGGGTGTCCCTTGTGAGCGTAGCGGTATGTACCGCCAAAGGTTACTGCTGTTGAATGTCTGCCATGGTGATTCGTGGGTTATAATGTGGTGGGCGTTGTTCTGATGGTGTAACGGTGTGGGTTTTGATACCGCCACTTTAACACTGATCTTTGGACTGGCGGATTTATGTATGTGGCTGAATTCTGTCAGATTAGTGTGCATGTGTCATAATAAGGTGAACAGATATCCGCTACCACGGTAAGTTGGCGGCCGTCAGCGTAGCGGTAAGCAGGATTTACCGCCAAGGTCATAATGAGGGCCATAGTCCGGTATAGGTCAATAGCCTCCTCATTGAGCGCAGCCTTGTAGACTGTGGGGGGAGGTGCCTGAGACAGACACCCATTTTGGATGGCCAGATCATATCAGACCTGTTTTCTTTTAGATTTTGACACCAAGGCCAATATGTGCTACTTAAGTTGCTCTAACTACATGTATATGTCTAGTAATAGAATACTGCTCTTCCTTCACATTGGCTAAATCTTCAATTTGTGTTCAGTGTAGGGATCTGTTGATGTGTCTCCTCATAGTTGAAAGAACTTTTTTTAGCACACCACTGAATGGTGGTTGTGACATTGGTCCAGATACTGCCATGGTGTCTTGTAGTGGTCATGTGGCCTCAATTTTTGTTAGTGCCATGATGTAGACTATTAGTGTTATCAATGTAGGATTCCTATTGTGAGGGCAGGATTTCAGGCTCCAGCTGAGGACACAAACCAATAATAGCTTGCCTACCTAATTTGGTTTTTGAAATATTCCCTTTTTTCTATAGTATCAAGGTTCTGGAGTGTCAACTTCTAAACGGCACAGATGGTTTGGCTTCTGCATGGTTTCTGAAAATCATTTTAGATTTTGTCACAGACGTCTTACTTACAAATGTATGACACCAATACATTGTTTCTTTTAGCATCTTTTTGTAATGGGAAACATATTACCAAGTTAGGGAATATGTTATTTGTTTTAGAATCATATTGTTTGACAGGTTTAAAAAATGATGGTGAACAGAAGACATAGAGAATGAATTACCATAATAAATATAACACAAGTCTTTGATTTTGTTTTATGTACATTTATTGTGAACAAACAATGTTGGCAATATCTTTGAAACCAGAATGAAAAAGAACAACAATAAAATACTAAAGTTCATCTTGGAGGATTAAACTACATTTGTTGAGCACAAATTGTTTGGAGACCAATGTACATAATACAACTCTCATCAAAAAAGGTAAATGTGTCCATAAAATAGTCCACAGAGTGAATTGTAGACACACACTGGAGGAAATGAGATTCAGCATCTCTTGGAGGTGGTGGGGGAGGTCTTGCCCTCCTCTCCTGGTGGCCCGGATAAACGTCCCCTCTGAGGGGGGGTGCACAGGTGCAGGGAATGGGGTGGGTAGATCAATTTCCTGCTGTGGCAGGGCCTCTCTGTCTGTGGCTGAGGAAGGTATATTTTGTACTGATGTTGAAGGACCATGGACAGGGGTAGATGGCACAGGAAAAGCCCTGCACATGTGAAGATAAGGGACAAACATCACCCCAGTCAAGGAGCACAAATTAGAGTTGTGATTCTGCAGCTCAAAAATGTGATCCCTCTGTAAGTGCTAAAGGTCCCGTATCTCTGTTAAGACCTGGCCCATCACGTCTTGGGGCTGTTGTAGTGCTCCCAAGACTTGGTCAATGGTGGTCTGGGTGACAATGATGCCAGTGGCCTCACTTTGCTGGCCCACTCATTCCATCCCACAACCCCTACACCACTACCCTGTGCTCTTGAAGCAGTGTGGCCAATCTCACTAGGTCCTGGTACAATTGGAGGTGGTGGTGGTTGCTCAGCAGTAGCCAGGACTGGGGGCACAGAGGAGTTGTGTTCCTCTGGACTCAGGAAGTAGAGGTATCTTTAGGCTGAATTGTTGTAGCAGGTGGGATGGGAGGTGTAGGTGTGGGCCAAGTGTGACTCACTGGGGCTGTCTCCCCAGACAGACCAGATAGAGCAGGCCTCCCCTTATCATCCAGACTTGCAGGAGTGGTGTCCTCACTGAAGGCTTAATCCTGGCCTGGAGATGAGGTGTCTTGAGTCGCCCACTGGCCCTGGGTGTTGGTCTTAATATGAATTACAAAAAATGACATTAACAGTCTGTAATGTACCTCAAGTGTGTCTTCAGCTACAAATGAAGCAAAATGAAAAACATATATAATTAATGGTATATTTAAGCCTCTGTGTGATGTTTTCTTTTTACTCTTCCAGGTTAATGTACAGAGATGTAAACTTCAGTAACAATGATGGAGATTAGAAAGAGTACATTACATGTACCAGCCATGCAGCTCAACACAGTAGAGAGGAGATTTGACGGTTGAGCCATTTGAAGGCCTAGCAGCCTCAAAAAAACTTATTGGATTAAATGGCATTGGTCATCATAGGAACACGGCAAAGCAAATTGTGTATCAATACTACTTATAATCCGAATGCCACAGAACATGAATGGAAGCCTTTGAATATAACAACTATGAATTATGCAAGCAGATAGATCAATTCAATGTAGTAGCAAGAAGGTGACAACAGACTGACACCTACATTGTGTTTTGACTTCTGTGCATATGTGGAAGGCAAGAGAGGGATCAAATTGCACTCATGTTTTGCAGAGACAATAGCAGGGCATCCTGGCAGTTGCAGTCATTTGTAAACACTATTGCCAATACTTGCTGAAGAGTGAGTTACACATACCTATATAAACTACTACAATTAAATGAACACACATGTATGATATGTACACATGTGTAATGTG
This sequence comes from Pleurodeles waltl, assembly GCF_031143425.1. Lineage (NCBI taxonomy): Eukaryota > Metazoa > Chordata > Amphibia > Caudata > Salamandridae > Pleurodeles > Pleurodeles waltl. The sequence continues at coordinate 725,266,667 of NC_090438.1, forward strand.
AAAACACCACTTAAAAGCACTATGCCTTCATGTGCATATGGATGGAGTTTGGAACCTGTTTTATGAAGTACAACAACCTATATTGAAATATAGCAAGGGACTAGGCAAATGCAAGGGGTGATCAATGAAGAACAACATACAAGATGACAATAAATTATGTTCATCGTTAAAAAGGGGGAAACAACCATGATGCCACTAATTTGGATAGCACAAGATATTTTTCAAACTGAATTAAAAAAATATATGTTTTGATAGGTGTCTAGAAACATTCTGAACAACTTAGTTGAGGGCATGAACTCAATGTTTGATTAGTGTGACATACATAGGTGTAACCTATCACCCTCCACTCCATCAAGGATTCCTGTGAAGCATTAAGGATGCAGGATCTACAAGACCTTCTCCTCCCTGGGAAAGAGTGTAATGGGAGACTGGGAGAACCACCATCAGTCTTCTAAGCCAAGAGATGACACTTGGAGGCCAGGCAACAGACTCTCCCCCACAGGTCATTCCACCTCTTCTTAATTTCCTCCTCTGTACACAGATTGTTAGCTACAGCATACACTCTGTTGACTATTCTTTCCCACATTTTCCTTTTCTGAGATATGGTAGTGTTTTCTACTTGTGCTCCAAACAATTGTGGCTCTACTCTAATAATTTCATCCACCATGACTGTCAATTCTCCTTCTGTAAATCATGGGTTACTTCTCCCTGCCATAGTGTAAAACAAAGATATACTGGTGCCCCTGAAGTAATTTGAAAACTAATGAAAAAATGAAAAAGTGAAAGAAATGGAGGGAGAAACGAAAAAAGAAAATAACCTGGCTGTTCAGTGGCAAGGTCATTCTCAGATTGGTGGTCAGCAGTGGAATGGCAAAGGATTATGGTCTGAAAGGGAGTGTGTTTTATAGCGTGTTTTGAAGGTGTTCACAACTGTCCAATATACATCAGGTGTCAGCTGCTAGCATCCATCCAATAGCCACAGCCATAGTCCAATGCTGACTCCCGTTTCATGGGACCGCCACTGGTGCACTGCCAGTATGACTGTGTTATCTAAACATGGTTGGCACAATGCCGCTCTCCCGAAGGCGAAAGATTAATACTCGCCAGGAGTCCTCTGCGTCAGCTGTAGGTTTCAGCTAGCTCAACAGAGTACACTCCGCTGACGTGGATGGCGTTTGAACAGCCATACATCTAAATACAGTGGTCGGAACGCCATCAGCTTGAGGGAGTACTTGGGACCGCTGCTGCGGTGGACTGGGGGAATTACTTGTAAGATCTAAATCAGGCTCTAAGTCCCGAGTCAAGTAATGGCTGCCAGCAACATTTTTCTCAGGTTGCTTGCTGTCAATCAGAGAGCTTGCTCTTGTGGGAGTCTGACTCTGAGGCTCTCACAAGACCAATTGTCAAAATATACAATTAAATTGTACCCTCATTTCTCAAAACCTACTAAACAGATTTACACCAAATCACAAAAAGCACATTCTACGGACTTAGATTTAGCTTCCTGACAAATTTGGTGTAATTCCGTTCAGCAGTTTTTGCTCTAGCTGCTTTAAAGAAGTAACAAGTACTATCTTGTTTAACAACTGTTGCATGCAGTACTCTTAGTAGACTCTTTTGGATACTGTGTGGTGTATTTCCCATGAGAATGTCTCTGTTTCTAACAGTGTGGTATAGAATGAACTATGTTCACAGACCAAACACAGTTTACAGTACTCAGTTCTCTGCTGATATGAAGTTTATTAGTTTATTTCTTAATGTAACTTCAGCTTGTGTCTGAGGTTTGCTACAGATAAGATCTGTGACTAGGAGGGCATTTGCTTTGAAATTGCCTTTTATTATTTTAGCTTTCTTTGACCAGTTATATAGATATTGAACAACCTGTGCAATGAGGGTTTCCCATTTTTAGTTATCCATATACCTGTGTATGATTAATAATGTGAACTATGCTTTGTATAATGTTTGTTGTATAGGGTCAATGTTGCAAATAATGATTGCTTTCAGCACCTCAGGGAGATGTTTCTGTGCTCGTAGAAATGATGCCTGATCTTGCCCTGAGTTATTTTGTACTTGCCGTCATATGTGAGGTCATAAACAGTGCATGGCGGGAACACAAGTTAAAGTTAGTGCTGTTAACTATAACTGGTGAATTTCCGTGTTTTCTTTACTTCAAAATGTTGAAATTGTCACTGAGAAATTCACCTAACTATAACATTACTTTGACCTTTGTTTTTTAAGTGAATTTCTAGGTTTTTTTTCAAGTAAATTAACTATGTATTTGTGATGTCTATTTATGATACAATGATTTGGTAATATATTTTGTGCTTAGATATTATTTTGTAAAAAGAAGGTGTTTTATTAAATTTATCAGGGTATGATTTATACTTCGTAAAATGTTTGTAAAATATGTATGAGTATTTAACAGATAAATAATTCAATATTTCAGTAGTAAATGTATATTTGCTTAGTTCTTCCGCATACCTGATACCAGCAATCTATTCTTAAGGGTCCATCACTCACACTATTGCCCCTAACCAGTTAACTAAATCAGGCCTTTTCAGAGCTAGCCTCTGGTTTTATCATATATATTCTTTTGTAGTGTTGCTCTCTTTTCTTAATGATCCTAAAATCACTTGTGAGACTCTCGGGTTAGCCAGAGAATGCACCATAATCGGTGGCTCTCGTGACCCACTCGTGGAGCCAGGGAGGCATTTCCTTACGTGCATTGTGAGGGAGCAGTGCTTCTTGGTTTGCTCTTGCAAGTCTCTCACAAGATCATCTTTTTTGTAATTCCTGATGTAGTATATAAAATGTATATATGCCAGAATACTAACAGTGTGTTTAGTTTAATGGAGTACAATTCAATGTATACCAGTGGGAAACATAAATCACTTTAGATTTTTTTTAAAACACATATTTTATGTGCATGAAACTAACATTCATACATAGCACACATTAACACTCATTTATTTGCTTTAATCCCATTTATCAATATTATAAAAAGTTCACTCATTATATAGTTGTTATCCTTGGAAGGCCACATAACAACAATGAAAATTAACTTTAATGTTTTTGTGAATATTTTATAGCTATATGCATGTTTCTAAATATTGTTCCTGCTAGAACTTTGATTGTGGTAATATAAGATAGGAATTTGGACGTTTCCAGGGTAATCACTGCTTTACTGTAAGAGAAGCATCATCACATTCAGTCCAGCCAGATTAATTATTAAGGTTGACTGTGTAATGAACATAGTTGATAGAGTGTCCATGATGGAAAACAATGGCCACAGTAATGTGTGTTTTCTTCTGAATTTTGGTGATTTCACTATTGATTGTGCTACCATTGGCTCTGTATCTTTGTAAGATGAGAATAAGATATTTTGAACTGTGTCGTACAACCAATGTAGACAACAGTTCTGATGTGCACTCTGGACATGAGTTGCTCTATATACAACTTTCACAAATAGTTTTTGAAGTGACTCTGACTTGCAAAGAGTTACTGCAATGTACACAAATCACTCAGATTGAATGTCTGTTCTGCCTGAATAACGATAATTTACACATTCAGGATTCCATAAATAGTTTGTTCTAAAGTAATAATTAGTTGGTGTGCCCTCATTTTCTAACACATTTAGAAGTACCATTAAAAACTCTTGTGCGTCTTGTTGCATGTTCACCATGTACCACCATTACAGTGGTCAATCATATCACATGAATGCAGTAGAATTACATCTGTCTTTTTTCAGTGTGTGGTAAATTAAAAAGAGTTCTCAAAGCTTGACACAAAGGTTTCTCTTTTTGTTCAACAATGTTTTCAACCACCAGCTGTAGGTGAAATAAAACATTAACTACTAAATTACAGTCATATGAAACTCCAGAAGTGTTAGAAAATGGAAAACGTATAACATTACTGTCATCATTATTTTTTTTTTTAACTCTTCATAGGTACTTTAGTTTCTTTTTACATTTTTGTGAAATCTACACTCAGAGTTCTTTCATTTTCTGTAACTTGTATGCCTGTCAAAAATTAGACAGAAGCTCATATGAGGAGAATTGATATCTCTCAATCGATTGTACTGTATCACATATGATGAGTCAGCATTTACTCTGCTCTCATCAAAATCAAGAAGGTATAACCATAACAATATGATTCCCCGTGATAAAGCTATATAAAACATGTAAGGGGTCATTATGACCCCGGCGGTCGGCAGTAATATGGAGGAAAGTACTGCCAACAGGATGGCAGTACTTTCCTCTATATTATGACATTGGCGGATTGGCTGAAGCTAAACCACCAATGTACCACACCGACCAAAACGGTGGTAGCGGCCAACACTTGCCCGCCTGCAGGATTATGACCCCGCCTACCGCCATGGTTTTTGTGGCTTCCTTACCATGGTGGTAGGTACTATCAGGGACAGGGAATTCCTTCCCTGTCACTGATGGGGGTCTTCCCCACCGCCTCCATAGGTTCCCCCACCTCTTCAGACCCCCTTCACACACGCACACACGCATACACATACCCATTCTCACATTCATCCACGCATCCATATAACCATTCACACACACATCCACACACACTTACATATATACACGCAGACACACATTCACACTACTCAACATACACACACTCACACCCCCAAACATGCACACACGTACAACACGTAACACACCAGCATACACGCATGCACAGACATACACACACACACCCACACACAACACCTCCCACTCCCGTCGGAGCACCCACTTACCTGTGTCCAGGAGGTTCTTCGGCAGGAGACGGGATGGGGCGCTGCTGCCAGCAGCAGCGTCCGCCAGCAGAACACCGCCAGGCCGTATTATTCTCATAATACAGCTGGTGGCGGGCTACTGGCGTGGCGCTGCTGCCACCTTACCGCCATCTGCTGTCTTGGCCACATCCGGATTTCTGCCATCCTTCTGGTGGAAATCCGGCTGTCACAATTTGGCAGATGGCTGGTAGCCGCAGCGACGATCTTTTGGCGGCCATCGCCGCAGCAGTAGGTGGTTTTTACCACCGTGGTCAAAATGACCCCCGTATTCTTTAAAGGCTTAGTGACCTATATTTATCATAGTTGCATCTAGACTTAGGGGGTCATTCCGACTATGGTGGTAACTGAACCGCCACGCCTTTTGACCGCTGCCAGGGTGGCGGTGCAGACCGCCTGTGCCAAACCACTATTTACCCATTCCTACTGCCAGGACGGTTGGACCCACCAGGTCAGAGACGAGCATCTCCAACCCAGCAGGCCTCCCAATACCCCCCACCGATATTCTGCGCCCCCTTTCCACAAGGGATTCCATGGCAGTAGCACCGCCATGAAATCCCTGGCGGAAAGGCTACCAGCAACAGAAATTTCCATTCCTGTTGCCGCAAGATGACTCCCCCACCCCCACAATCCCAGTAGTGACCCCCTACACCCCTGATCCCCGTAATGAACCCTGCATACACACACGTACCCACAGACACGCACACCCTGACACACACACTCACTCACACTCACAACACCCATACACTCACGCACACACACACGCATCCCCATCACCACAATTACACACAGACACACATGCATGCACACACAAACACTCCCTTCCCACCCCCATTCATGACACGCATACACACACTTACACACACCCATTCACACACCCCACCCCTCTCCCCTTGCGGAGGACACTTACCTCGTCCGACGAGGTGCTCCTCCCCGAGGGGACAGGACCCAGCTCTCCCACCACCAACCTGCCCCGCCATCACGACTACTGGAGGATTTCCACCCATATTGACGCAGAAATCCTTCAGTACTCGGAATATGGCAGTGAAAGGACCGCCAGCACTGGTCCTCTGGGGCCTGCAACTTCGGCAGTTTAAGCAAAAGATCGCCAAAGTCGGAATGATCCCCTGAATCCTTGAAATTTATGAATGGTGACAGCGTGGCCCAAGCATAGAGGAAACTGTTGTCTTCTTACATACAGATATTCTACCAGTAGAAATCTGGCAGTGCACCTTCCAATTTCCAATTGTTTGTCCTTCCTCAATGTGATCAAATTTAATGAGAATGGAATAATACTCTGTTCTGTTGGGCGATGTAATTAAGTCTATTATATTCCCAGTTGCACCATTCACTAATATCTCCTTGAAAGATTTCGACACAAAATGATTCTGTAGTTTTTACAGAGGTTTAGATTATTCTCTAAACCAGCAGTAAGTGAAACTACTTTCTCTAAAGATTCCAGGTTCTTTACCCATGATTGATGTGGTAAGTTTAAATCTTGATGTTCCATTTTCTCTTTACTATTAAGAGTCACTATTTCCTCTTTCTCCAAATGAAGCATTTCTAAGTTAAATTGTGCACACTCATCCAGTGTTGGCATTAGGCACGCAATCTGTTTCTGAGTTTTCATAGTCAGTTCTGAAGACTCCTTGTATGCTCAGACGAATAAAAGCTAGCATAAAGTTGGATACCATGTTAACCTCATCAATAATCGGAACTTGAAATTTCTTGAGCACTCTAGATACCTCATGAGAAGCATCACCAGATACTGTTAGATATTCAAGTTTGCTGTAATGGTCTTCATTTTCCTAAACCTGTCTGGTTGGGTTCTTTTTTGTGGCATTATCTTTTTTTGAAGAAAGATATGATTTTTTTGTTAGATGTTGACATATTTTGCATTCTACTCACACATGTGGACGAAAGTGTACATGATGCTATTAATATTTTTAACAAAACATTTGAATTTTCTTTTACCATCACTTTCTTTCTCTGCATCTGCTTCATGTTTGGATAGTTTTCTGTAGTACTGTTGTTTTGTCTTCTTTCTCTTCTGTTGCTTTGTTGGCATCTTGATCTGACTGGAAACCCTATAGAAACAATAAACAACACATATTATTTATTCCCGCTTTTAAAGAATACTTACTAATAAATGAAAGGTAGGCTTTATGGTACTAAATTTCATTATGTTACACATTCTCTACGGTGCATTTAATCAAACACAGGTCGTATTTTACATGACCCTGCAACAGCAGTCTCTCTAAGTCACAACTCAACATATACCAACTGCTTAGTGTAGAAGGCCTTTGAGGGCTATGACCTCCTGTACTGCATGGCTTTATAAACAGTAAGGTGTCTATTAATATTTCTGACCACAGTAAACAGTGTGTCTAAACAGCCTGGAACAAGCACTAGCCTCTCTGCTACTACATTTTACCATAGGGGAAATCAGGGATAGTAAAGCTCGATGTAAAATGAGAGATTTATTGAACAACTGCATACAATGCAATTAGGTCACTTCTATCAGAACATTCATTCTCTACTAATAGGTCTGTACAAGTTAAAGGTTGGGTATAAATGGTTTTAGTGAGTAATTCACCCCTGCACAAAGACATTTCCTCTGAGTGGACATTGTGTATGAATGGGTTGACAGACAGCCAGGTCACCTCGGAAGTAAGTAAAGGGTTAGTGTAAAAGGTTGTAGGCAAGCACTAAGTCCTCTGCTAGCAGATTTAAACAGGCTACACTTTGCTTATGTTCTGTTTCATGAAACAGTAACTCCTCTATTTTACAAACTCATACAGAGTGAATGCTTCACATTTATAGCAGCACACCATCTCTCTTGACAGCCTTATACAGGTTAGACAATGGGTCTGAAGGGATTTAGCAATAGACCCATGTTTCTCAACAGATACTTTCTCACAATAAACAGGGTGTTTGCTTCAGACCAGAAAGAGCTATGTGTATACTAACACTGCCCAAGAGGATAAGGAAACACTAGGCTTTTTTTTATCAAACTTTAACAATTCACAGAGTCTCTATGGTTCAGTTTTAGGAGAGAGGTGCTCCTTTTCTCATAAGTGTATACAGGCTAAATGCTTCTTTCTTGACAACATAGCCTCTCTGTTAAGACATCTGTTCACAGTGAAGGCCATTGTAGTACAATGTTCCCACCGGTCAGACCGGTAGGAACATTGTGATAGGGCGGATGGGTACTCCCTCCGTGAGTTTGGCTGCCCCGCCGCCAAACTCATAATGACTTCACAAATGGTTCACATTTAAAACATTTAAAACAATACACCTTGGTGGTCATTATAACCTTTGGGGGGTGGCATGGGTGGTGGGGGGGTAGGGGACGGAGTCAGGGTGGGGATCGGAAGTGGGGGAGTCCCTGGCACTGATCGGGCTTACCGCCTGGAATTCATGGCGGTTCCTACCGCTGGAAATCCACGGCGGTAAGCCGGGTCGAAATACCGGTGGCGGTATTGTGGCGGCCGCCGGGCTGGAGACCCAGGTCTCCAGCCCAGCGGGCGGAACGGTGATGCGGCGGATGAACATGGCGATAACCGCCATGGTCATAATATGCAAAAAAAGACCGCCGGCCTGTTGGCGGTCTTACCGCCGCTTTAACACCATCCGCCAGGGTTGTAATGACCCCCCATGTCTCCTGACAGCCCTGTACAAGTTAGACACTGAGGGGGTCATTACAACATTGGCGGTATAAGGTGCTTACCGCCGTGCAGAAGACCGCCAATACACCGCCGCGTCCGCGGTAGACCGCCACAGCTATTATGACACACATCACAGAATCCGACGAAATTCAGACACCCACACAATACCGCCACACCAAAGGTCAGCGATAAACATGCGGAAACAAATCCTCCACCTTCACGCCAACAGAAACACGCCCATGCTATTATGACCCACGAATCCACGCAGCGGTCTTTCAACCGCGGTATTCCATTGGCGGTACACACCGCCGCGCTCAAAATACACACACATCTCCAAAACACCACCACATTGGACAATTCCAAATAAACACACCTGATACACATACACACACCACTCCCACACACCCAACACAATATAAAACACACACCCACATCACCCACAAACCCCTATGACCCAAAATTTGAGTTGAAGGCGACAGAGAGAGCGCAGCAATAGACAACCCCACCACACAGAGGCACACAACACCATCACCCACACAACATCCACGCACAAAACACCACATACCACTACACTCACCACACTCGTCAACACATACACCACCCCACACATCACACACACCACCCCATGTCACGCCAAAGACACCCCCGCTTCTCCGAGGAGGAGCTCAGGGTCATGGTGGAGGAAATCATCCGGGTAGAGCTACAGCTATTTGGCTCACAGGTACAGCACACATCAATAGCCGGGAAGATGGAGCTATGGCAAAGAATAGTCGACAGGGTCAACGCTGTGGGACAGCACCTAAGAAATAGGGAGGACATCAGGAAGAGGTGGAACGACCTACGGGGGAAGGTGCGTTCAACGGTATCCAGGCACCACATCGCGGTACAGCGGACTGGCGGCAGACCACCACCTCCTCCCCTCAACTAACAACATGGGAAGAGCAAGTCTTGTCCATCCTGCATCCTGAGGGCCTCGGAGGAATCGGTGGAGAAACGGACACTGGTAAGTCAAATCTTAACTATCATAACCCCCACCCTACCTGCATGATATCACACACCCCCACCATCACACCCTCCCCTATCACCCCAAATCCTCACCTATCTACCCATTACACCAACCACCCATCCCAAACCCAAGCCCTGCATGACATAACTAAGCATCGACACCCATCACCAAAGCATGCCCACTGCACAGACCCAGAACACCCCCCAACCATCAGCACACAAGCCCCCCCACAGGAATGCCTGCACTGGGGTTCACGCACACCCAACCATTGCTCACCATGAAACACACACATGCAATAATCATGTACTCATACCCCCACAGGAACCCGAAGGAACGTCACCACACCAGAGGGTCCAGACAACACCACTCCACCCCCAGAAGAGGCCCACAGTGACGATAGCAGCTCTGCCCCACTGGATCTTGATGACCAGCCCGGACCATCGTGGGCCTCGGGACAGTCGGTTCCCCTTGCACAGGCACAGCCCAACACCGAGCTGCCACCCTCTGGTAACACCAGCACAGCACCCACCCAGCGGGCCCAAACCTCCCTACCCATGACACGTCAATCAGCTGTGTGTCCACCACTACAGGGCACCCAGGGTAACCCACCACCCCAACAACAACAGGGACCTGGGGGCAGTGGTAGTGGGCACACGGTCCAGGGGACGGAGGCCCAGGAACACAGGGGAACTGGGAGGGCTGCCGTGCGACAGGGGGTGGACAGGCCAAGGGAACCCACTCTCCACGAGGCCCTCTCCTCCATCATGGGAGCATACCACCACTCCCAGGAGATGATGGCCACGGTCCTTGACAAGTTGCAGGAGACCTTGCGTCTGCAGGTGGAACAATATTTGGGGTTCAGGGAGGAGCTCAGGACCATCGGCTCCGCCCTGGGCACCATCGTAGGGGTGCTGACGGACATTCAAAAGACCTTGAGGGACACCGTGGCACTCCAAGGGGCCCCTGACACTAGGCAGGACGACGAACTGCCCACCACCTCCGCCGGCGCTAGTGGACAGGACGTCCCGCCACAGGACCACCACACCAGCACCCCACCCCCTGCAGACGGACAACCACCACGCAAGCGGGCACTGAGATCCAGGAACAGGACAGAGCAAGATGGCAAGACCCCCGCCAGGAAATAAGACCACCCTGATAGTCCTCCCACTATCCCACTTTGTTACCCTGCCCAAATCGGAACTGGCCCAGCTCCACTTCCAGTGTCCAGATGTGCAATGTACCTGTGAGACTAATAGACTGGCCTCTGCCATGGACATTCCTCCACCATCACCCATCACCATTTTACAAACTCCCCCTTCATTTTTGTACACTTGAATAAACACCTTTCAAAGACCCAAAAAAATTGAGTCAGTCAATGATTTGTAAATCTGTATAATCAATTACAGTTGCATAATGGGTTACCCATTGGAAGGCTAACATACCTATGTCACACATCACAAGCCCTTCAAGGATGCAAACAGGTGACACGTAGGTTACCACACTTGTGGAACTGAAATGGAAGGGGACAACTCAGTTAACAAATAGTGAGTGAAATTGAGGTACAGGATAGAGGTAGATGTGTGAAAGTGAATGTAAAGGAAAAATAGAAAATGTGCTCACCTGTGTGTCACTGGAAATATTGCTGTATGACTGACTCCCTGTTGTCGTTTTCGTCTTCCTCAGCTTCATCCTCATCACTGTCCACAGTCTCCACAGGCTCCACAGCTGCTACAACACCGTCATCTGGATCATCCTCCTGCAGAAAAGGCACCTGGCGTCGCAAAGCCAAGTTATGGAGCATGGAGCAGGCGATGATGATGTCGCACACCTTCTTCGGTGAGTAGAATAGGGATCCACCTGTCATATGGAGGCACCTGAATCTGGCCTTAAGAAGGCCGAAGGTGCGCTCAATAACCCTCCAAAGTCCACCCATGGGCCTCATTGTACCGTTCCTCTGCCCTGGTCCTGGGATCCCTCACTGGGGTCAATAGCCAGGAAAGGTTGGGGTAACCAGAGTCCCCCAATAGCCATACACGGTGCCTCTGGATTTCACCTATCATATCAGGGATGCTGCTATTGCGCAGGATGTAGGCATCATGCACAGAGCCAGGGAACATAGCATTTACCTGGGAGATGTACTGGTCTGCCAAACAGACCATCTGGACATTCATAGAATTATAACTCTTCCTGTTCCTGTTCACCTGTTCACTCCTGCGGGGGGGACCAGAGCTACATGGGTCCCATCAATGGCACCTATGACGTTGGGGATATGTCCAAGGGCATAGAAGTCACCTTTCACTGTAGGCAAATCCTCCACCTCTGCGAAAATGATGTATCTCCTTACGTGTTTCAGCAGGGAAGACAACACTCTGGACAACACGTTGGAAAACATAGGCTGGGACATCCCTGATGCCATGGCCACTGTTGTTTGAAATGACCCACTTGCAAGGAAATGGAGCACTGACAGCACCTGCACGTCAGGGGGGATTCCAGTCGGATGGCGGATTGGTGACATCAGGTCTGGCTCCAAATGGGTACACAGTTCCTGGATTGTGGCACGGTCAAACCTGTAGGTCACGATTAAATGTCGCTCCTCCATTGTCAACAGGTCCACCAGCGGTCGGTACACCGGCGGATTCCACCATCTTCTCATATGTCCCAGCTGACGATGCCTACGAAGGACAACAGCGAAGAAACAGTCACAATTCTTCCAGGTATGTACCCACAGTCACACACAAGAATACCCCAGACGATAAACCCTTCCTGTATGTGTGTTGAGTGTAGGCCTCAGTATGTGTGACGCAGTTGAAAATGAATCCATGTGGGCCCCTGAAATGGTGGCTGCCTGACCTCTAAACTGGGACAATGGGATTGTGGGGTAACAGCGCTGGCGTTGCATACCGTCGCGGTAGGCGGTCGTAGAGCGTGGCGCAATGCTGCACTGGTTAATAATGGACCCTATGGGTCCCAGGAGCCAATGAACAGGTGCACCGGCTGTGATGATGCGCCCCGCCACGGACGTCACCGCCGCGGACGTCACCGCCATTTTCTATCTCTTCAATCACTAGATACCTGGCCTTCGACAGGAGAGGACCTACACTGCTAGTGCTGCTGTGACCTCGGTCTGGAAGCAACGATGGCTGCTGCGTCTGGGGAAAGGGCCCCTGCCTTCACATCAGAGGAGTTGGAGAAACTTGTGGATGGGGTCCCCCCCAGTACACGCTACTCTACGGTCCTCCAGACCAACAGGTTAGTACACAGGGAGCACGTTGTAGGGGCTAGGCCTGGGTGGAGAGGGCTGGGTGGAAGAGGGAAGGGGGCAGAAGTCATACTACAGTAAAGCATGGGAATAAATGGGCCACATGGTCAGAGTATGGAGGAGGCCACACACATTGATGGTGCTATTGGTAATGACTGTTCCTCTTCCCTTGTGCATGTCATGTAGGTCAGAGCCCACCAGAAGAGGGACATTTGGCATGCCATCGCCAAGGACGTCCGGACCCTGGGGGCCCACCAGAGACGGGGCACCCACTGCCGGAAGAGATGGGAGGACATTTGCCGCTGCAACAAGAAGACGGCGGAGGCTCAGCTGGGGATGGCCTCCCAACGTGGGAGGGGTGCCCGTCGTAATATGACCCCCCTGATGTTCCGGATCCTGGCGGTGGCCTACCCGGAGTTGGATGGCCGCTTGAGGGCATCACAGCAGACACAAGGGGGTGAGTACAACATCATTCTGCGGACTTTGCATGCAGTGGAGGTGTCTAGGTGGGGGAGGTGGGCTGTGGGTGTCCGTAGGCCAGGGCGAGTTAGTTAGGCAAGGCCCCTCCGTAATGTAGGCCATGTGGCACTGTACCCCACCTCAGAAAACTATCAAGTTGAGGTATAGTTGCCCCTGTGGCATCCATTTGCGCAGATTTCCAGCATTGCCATGTAGCCCATATCCATGAAATTGCATGTGCAGAGGGCCGGAGCGCGGCGTTGTGCATTGGGCTGCTGCATCTGTCTTGTCCGCCAACGGTAGCGGTATGCCATGTACTAAAACTCTCTTACTTCTGTCTCCCCCACTTTTCCTGCTCTCCCTGTCCATTTGTACATCAGCATCAACAGGCGGAGGTACAGTGGCACCGGAGCACGAGGGAGCTGCATCCCACATGGCCATGGAGGGCCACACCACAGACTCTGAATACACCAGTGGGACGGAGGGCGAGGGGAGCTTCACGTCGGCCACCGGATCACCAACCAGCGACACAGACTCGTCCGCCGATGTGAGGTCCCCTGTGGTGGCGGCAACATCTATGCGCCCCACTTCTACAGGTACAGCCGCCACCCCCCCTACCAGCACCGCCCTCCCAGCAGCCCCTCAGCGTTCGCCCCGTGCCCGCTCACCCAGGAGGGTGGGCATCACCTTCGCCTCTGGCACCTCAGGCCCTTCCCCAGTCACCCCTGCTGCCCTCCGTGAGGAGGCCACTGACCTCCTCAGGTCACTCACTGTTGGGCAGCCTACCATTGTGAATGCCATCCAGGGTGTAGAAAGGGAGTTGCAACACTGTAATGCATTCCTGGAGGGCATTCATTCTGGTCAGGCTGCCCTTCAGCGAACCCTGCAATCTCTGGCCTCAGCACTGATGGCAGCAATTGTCCCTGTGTCCAGCCTCCCCCCTCCAACTTCCTCCACCCAGACCCAATCCCCTGTATCCCAGCCCATCCCAAGCACACCTACAGACCAGCATGCAGACAAGTCAACACACCCAAGTAGCTCAAGCAAACATAGGCACCACACACGCCACAAGCACTCACACAAGCATCACACCCATACAGACACAGCAACATCCACTCTCTCCACTGTGTCCCCCTCCTCCTCTTCTCCCTCCTCCCTCCCAGTGTCGTCTACACACACACCTGCATGCACCACATCTACAGGCACTAGGACTGGCACCAGGACACCCAGCACCACACGCCGCTCACCTGCACTCACCACCTCCACTGCCATTTACACGTCCCCTGTGTCCTCTCCCAGTGTGTCTGTGACGCCCCCTCCCAAAGTACCCAAACGCCACCAATCACTCACCCAACATCCATCCACTTCACGACAGCCTCCAGTACCTGCACCCAAAACAGCTAAAGTGACACCTCCTACAACCACCTCCTCTTCCTCCACTCCCAGACCCCCTCCAGCTACCCATCCCAGTGTTCGTCAGAAAATGTCCCTCTGTCAAATTGACCTTTTTGCCCCCACCCCCCCCATCCAATTCATCAGTCCCGTCGTAGCGCCTCAGCCAAAAAGCCTCCAGGACCAGTGGTGCCTGTTCAAGGTTTTTGGAGTGCACCGTCCACCAGGGCAGGCAGTAGGACCCAGAGCCAAGGCACAGGCAGCCCACCCCCTGTAAAGGCTCCGAAATTGGAGAGTGGACGACGGGACCGTGGCAAGACTCCTGGTGGGACAACAAGTGAAATGGGATCGAAGGCGATTGGTGAGTCAGCTGTAACTCCAAAAAAGGTGGGGAAGGTCCAGAGGAAGTCTGCCCAGCCTGTTGTGAGTGTCACGGCGGAGAAGTGCGCCATCATTTCCGGCGGTCCAGACACAACCGCCAGCACCGTCGTCACTGGTCCAGAGACCACCGCCAGAGTCACAGCCCAGGAGGGCACAAGTATCGTCGCTGGTCCAGAGAGCACCGCCAGAGTCACAGCCCAGGAGGGCACAAGTATCGTCACTGGTCCAGAGACCACCGCCAGAGTCACAGCCCAGGAGGGCACAAGTATCGTCACTGGTACAGAGAGCACCGCCAGAGTCACAGCCCAGGAGGGCACAAGTATCGTCACTGGTCCAGAGAGCACCGCCAGAGTCACAGCCCAGGAGGGCACAAGTATCGTCACTGGTCCAAAGACCACCGCCAGAGTCACAGCCCAGGAGGGCACAAGTATCGTCACTGGTCCAGAGACCACCGCCGGAGTCACAGCCCAGGCGGGGCCAGGATGCCACAGCCCCGCTGGGCAATGATGGAACGTCATGCCACACACCAATGTCCAGTGTGGAAATCGTCATGCCACACACCAATGTGCAGTGTGGAAATCGTCATGCCACACACCAATGTCCATTGTGGAAATCGTCATGCCACACACCAATGTCCAGTGTGGAAATCGTCATGCCACACACCAATGTCCATATCAGAACCGCCATGTCAAAGCACCGCTGAACATTCCTGATACGCCATGTCATAGCACAGTTGAAGAGGGCAAAGACCGCCATGTCATAGCACCGCTGAAGAGGGCAATGACCGCCATGTCATAGCACCGCTGAAGAGGGCAATGACCGCCATGTCAAAGCACCGCTGAACAGTCCTGAAACACCATGTCATAGCACCGCTGAAGAGGGCAAAGACCGCCATGTCATAGCACCGCTGAAGAGGGCAAAGACCGCCATGTCATAGCACCACTGAAGAGGGCAATGACCGCCATGTCAAAGCACCGCTGAACAGTCCTGAAACGCCATGTCATAGCGCCGCTGAAGAGGGCAAAGACCGCCATGTCATAGCACCGCTGAAGAGGGCAAAGACCGCCATGTCATTGCACAGCTGAAGAGGGCAATGACCGCCATGTCAAAGCACCGCTGAAGAGGGCAATGCACCGGGTAGGAATGAATGGCCCACCACATCAGGCATCCTTATCCCATGAGCAGCTGGGACAGTGACAGGACACTACCATTCACGGGGAGACTCATCCAGTCTGGGCACCTGTCACCCCCCAGTACCAGTATGGACCTGCATCAACTTGAGAGACTGTGGCTTTGCACTCCCCAGGATGTGACAGTGGGCAAGCCACCCACTGTATAGACTTGGGAGACTATGGCTTTGCACTCCTCAGGATGTGACAGTGGGCAAGCCACCCACTGTATAGACTTGAGAGACTGTGGCTTTGCACTCCCCAGGATGTGACAGTGGGCAAGCCACCCACTGTATAGACTTGAGAGACTGTGGCTTTGCACTCCCCATCATGTGACAGTGGGCAAGCCACCCACTGTGTAAACTTGAGAGACTGTGGCTTTGCACTACCCAGGATGCATCAATGGGCATGGAGCCCCGTCGTGGATCTGGCTTGGCGTTTATGTGGCTGAGGTGCCCCCCCTTCCCTTCCACCTGAGGTGCCTGTAGTGTTTCTATCTGATGCCCCGGCAGTGTTCTCTCCGATTTTGGTCAGGTATCTATTGTGGGCCTCGCCCATGCATTTTTGGACTGTTTGTGCACGGACATTGTGTACATATCTGCACTACTTCTCGGATTGTATATATGTAAATGAGAGTGATTTTGGTATACATATATTTTTTTATTTTTGTATGACATGTATATTGGCACATTACAAAGTTTGACCGAAATTTGCTTTGTCTTTGCATTCTTCCGGGGGAATTGTGGGTTGTTACTGTGATGTTTGTGACTGCATTGGTGTGTTGGTTGTAATATGCGAGGGTGGGGGTGGGGGTGTTTGGTGGGTGTCCCCCTAACTTTTGCCTCCCCTCTCCCCCGTGTCGTAGGTGCTGTACTCACCGGTATCTTCTGCGCCTACGTCGCTGTTGGTCGTGAAGGAGCAGAAAGACAAGGGCAGGTAGTATATGGAGTTCGGGGTCCATGGAGTCGTCATTCCTCGTGGGATATGTTAAGGTGAGCGTTTTCCCATAACAAAAGCTGTTTCCGCCGTGTTTTTATCCACGGTGAATCCGCCCCGGAAAAGGTAGCGGATTGGCCTGTTGTGATACTGTGGGCGGTACATTGTCTCCCGCCTGTCTGTTGGCGGTTACCGCCGCGCTGCTTGTCTGTATCGCCGTGGCGGGCAAAGTGTTAAAGTGGCTGTCTTTGTTGGCGGTTTCCGCCAGGGTCATAATTCCCTTTTTTTGTCCGTCTGACTGTTTGCGGTATTACCGCATCTTTAACACCGTCCGCCAGGGTTGTAATGACCGTCTGAGTGTGAAGGTATTTAATAATAGACCCATGTTTCTCAACAGATGTTTTCTCAAAGTCAACAGAGGGTTTGGTTCAGATCAGAAAGAGCTATCTATGTGCTGACACTTCTGAACAGGAGAAGAGATAAATGTAGAAGGATCTATGGAAAATGACATCTCACATCTTAACAAATCGTACATTATATATAATACATTTTCAAGTGAAATTAGCTCCTTTTCTTAAAAGTGTATGCAGTCTAAAGGCATTACCTCATAACAGTAAACACTACACTAACAAGATCGCTTCTCTACTGACACCACAGCACATGCTAAATGCAGCATGCAAAACACTGCAATATAATTCAAAACAGTACAAGTCAAACACTGTTCTAATAAAATGGCCTACATACTGAAGCATCTCAACATGATAAATGCTGGTTGTAAAACAGTTTTACTATAAGCTTGTCCCTCTATAAAATCTTTTTCTTTCAGAAGACTGCCTGTATAAGTGCTTTCTGAAACGGTACCCTCTTTCATCACACTGCAGAATGCAATACATTTTAAGAATCTTAAGATTAAATAAAGTGCAATTTGATAAAACATTCAATGTGCATTATACAATATTATAGACTAAGAATGCTTCACTTTAATGTTAACATACACTCTGTACAAAATACCTTTGTACAGCGTGAAATCGCAGAGGTAAACACTATAGAAAGCAAGTTATCCATTATCCAAACATATTTTCCCTTACTGACCTGAATCTATGGCTCAATGCACTTAGTGCACACCCTTTACTGCAAAAACACTCTACTATATATTGAACTATATTTAGGATTACCACTGTCAAAAAACTATATACAGTAAATTCTGTAGTTAGAATATACATCAACCATGATTGGGAAACATCTTGATCCTAAGTTAAAACTATCTCCATAGAGAGCTATAAACTGAACAATATCTGAAAAAATGCAATCAGCTAAGGTTCAATAGCAAGCACTTTTAATTTCTTTTGAGCATTTTAAAAATCCAAAGTATTAGTACTGACACAATTAACAAATATAATAAAACTTATTTTTAAATAAATTATTTTATTTTAATTATAAAAACAATTTTATTATAAATATATTCTTTTATTAATTTTATTTTATTTATTTTAAATATATTAGTGTATTTTAATATTTAGTGACAGGCTTGATAATTAAATTACAGTATATTGTTTCTTACCTGAAAATAAAGCTGTGTCTTGAAGGTAGCTGAAGGCATCAATCACTGTTATTCAAAAGTCAAATGACCTCTGCTGAGCAAAAGTTAAAGAGATTACACCTGCTTCCCCTCCAAACCACGAAAGGCAATCTCAAGTGTCTAAGTAAAGGAGCCCCCAAGCCTTACAGCCAACCACGTCAAAGCATTTTTTTGAATTTTGAGGAGGGAAAATCAACTATTTGGTGACCCTAATATGATCTCATGCTTGGATTCTTCACAGAAGCAATGTATCTGTTTCACAGTACATGTACTACATGTACCATAATCCCCTGTAATAGCGTGTGTGACCTTTTATTTTACCTTCGTAATTCATCTTGACTATTTGTGCTTTACTTCTATTGCTTTATGACGGCTTCATCCAGTTAATGCCACTGGTACCATGGAAATACATGCTCTTTTCTCTCCCTGTACAATCTGACTTGTGAGACTCTTGCAAGATCGAAAGAAAGACCTCTTGCCAGGGTCACCTGGTCAAGCTCCATGCGACTCTTGTGATTGTTTCATAGGATTGTACGAGGACCCCTTATAAAGCTTGTAATGACTCTCGCAAGACTCTCGCGGGATCGTACCACAAGTTGAAAGTCAGCCAATAGAAATGTTCAGACTATGCACCAGACTGTGCGCTATACAGACCGCAGTTGGACACAACCTAACTTATTTTTGTAACTGCCAAAAACCTACCAGTTACATTTATAATTTGGCCAACATTCCATTTTTTTTCTGTCCTCATACAACTCCATATTGTTGCTGATGCTTACTCGTTCTGCTGAGCACTCCGCTTGAGACTCAGATCCCCATGCTGCCCCATGGTTCGCCTCTGATTTTGGGAAACAGTTTCATCCACTAGGTTAGAGATTATGCCATTAATTGTGGTATTAACAAGAATCTTGGATTTCCAAACTTGGACATAACTTGGATTGGCCATAGTGGTATAAAGTGGCATCAATTGTTACCAGTGGTTGAGAGCATTTTGGATTGTGAGCACCCAGATCCTATGATAGTGCACTGTGGTGGCAATGACCTAGGAACAATCAGAGGTGTTTCATTTAAAATCCAAATGAAGGAGACCTTTTCTCAATTGATACCTCTCTTTCTTCAAATTGCCTTTGTATATTCAAATATATGACAAAGGCAGAAATGTCAATGGTCAAAAGATGTTTGTCCTAAAATTCTAAAGTCACGGCAAAAAATGTCAATGAAACAGTTTCTACATTTCTTCATGACCATGGCATGGGCTCTATATATTACAACAATATCCTGTTTGATATGGCAGATGTCTGTAGGAGAGTGCACTTCACTGCGGGATCTTCCTCAATAACATTATTGAAAGCATCCAGTTCTATGTGTATCTCAACACTCCATGCTACTAACATATTTTTTGATTGCCAGAGCCTCCCTATTCTTACATAATGAGATACTCTCATCTTACAACTCCCTCTTCTTTTGAAATAATGACACCCAAGAGAGTCTTGCAAGAGTGGGGGCACCCAAACATCTTCTTCCACTCGTGTATTTACCTGACCCTTGTGAGAGGCTCAGAAGCTCAAACATTTAACATATATTACAAGGATAATAGCTGCGCATAGTAGAGCATCAGTACTACAGTGTGCAGATACACAACGCTCTACAATGAAACCTTTCTCTCTTGGGAAATATTTTCTTTACCCCAGTACTTTCCTGTTTTCTTTTTTCTAATCCCACAAGACTCTCACGAGTGTGGGATCACCCAAACGCCTCCTTGCAACTGGGTATTTCTCTGTATCGTCTGAGGGTCTTGCGAGCTCGAACACATCTCTCTGGAATGACAGACATCTCTACTAACATATAAACACAGATATAGTAGACCTCTCTCTCAGATAACAGGTGTATGCAGTAGGGTGTTCAAAGAGACACTGCCCTGTCTGCTGAGACATTTCGCTGAGATGACGGGTGTGCCTATTAAAGTGTGTACATGGACTGACCTCTCTTGTCAGACCTCTTTCTCAAATAATGGGGGTGTGTAGTAAGGCGTATATGGGAACTACCCTCTCCTTCCAGAAATATCTTTCAGATGGTTGGTGTGCATTTTAGGGTATATAGAAAGAGAATGCCTCTTCACTAAGCCATCTCTCTCAGATGCCAGTATGACATATTAGGGTGTGTACATGGACTGGCTTCTTCTGCCACACCTCTGTCTCAGATGATGGCTGTGCACAGTAGGGAATGTGTACATGGACTAGCCACTTCTTCCATACCTCTTTCTCAGATGGCGGAAGTGTGTATTAGGGTGTGTAAATGGACAAACCTATTCAGTGAGACCTCTTGCACAGATAATTAGTGTCCATAGTAAGATGTGTACATGGACTAACCTCTCCTTCCAGATCTCTCTCTCAGATGACAGGTGTGCATAATAGGATGTGTGGAGAGAGACTGCCTCTCCACTGGGATCTCTCTCTTGGATGACAGGTGTACGAAGTAGAGTGTGGGAAGAGAAACTGGCCTTTCTGCTGAGACATCTCTAAGATATTAGAATGTGTACATGGACTGGCCTTTCCTGTCAGACCTGACTCTCAAATGGTGGGTGTGAGTATGAGGGTGTGAACAGGGACTTCCCTCTCCTTACAGACCTCTCTCTTAGATGACAGATGTGCATGTTAGGGCGTATGGAAAGAGAATGCCTCTTCACTAAGTCCTCTCTCAGATGACCAGTGTACATAGTAGGGTGTGTACAATCGACTGGCATTTCTGTCAGACCTCTGCCTCAGATGATGGCTGTGCATCATAGGGTGTGCACATGGACTACCCTCTCCTTCCACACCTCTCTCTCAGATGGTAGGTGTGCGTACTAAGGGGTGTACATTAACTTACTTATTCTGTGAGAGCTCTCAGTTCATTAGTATCCAAATTATGGTGTGTACATTAACTGACTTATTCTGTGAGAGCTCCCAGTTCATTAGTATCCAAATTATGGTATGTACATGGACTAGCCGCTCCTTCCAGACCTCTTTTGTAGATGACGGAAGTGTGTAGTAGAGTGTGGGCAGAGGAGGATGTAGGAAGTTGGCTCTGTAAATACTATTTCAAAGTAAGAAATAGTGTGCACAGAGTCCAAGGGTTCCCCTCAGAGGTAAGATAGTGGCAAAATTAGATAATTCTAATGCTCTATTTTGTAGTGGTGTGGTTGAGCAGTAGGCTTATCAGAGGGTAGTGTTAAGCATTTGTTGTACACACACAGGCAATAAATGAGGAACACATACTCAAAGACTTACTCCAGGCCAATAGGTTTTCATATTGAAAAATATAGTTTCTTAGTTTATTTGAAGAACCACAGGTTCAAGATTTACAGTAAACACTATAAATGTAAGGTACTTCACTTAGGTACTTTAGGAACTTTGAATAAAAGCAATATCATATACAGTCTTTGTAAAAATGGCAATAAGCTATTTTCGGAGTGGACACAATGCAAAAATCAACAGTTCCTGGGGGAGGTAAGTAAAGGTTTTATTAGGAGGTAAGTAAAACACTTACAAGTCTTAGTCCTGGGGCATAGGCAGGCCACCGTTGGGGGTTCAAGGCAACCCCAAAGTTACCACACCAGCAGCTCATGGCCGGTCAGGTGCAGAGGTCAAAGAGGTGCCCAAAACACATAGGTGCCTATGGAGAACAGGGGTGCTCCGGTTCCAGTCAGCCAGCAGGTAAGTACCTGCGTCCTTGAGGGGCAGACCAGGGTGGTTTTGTAGAGCACTGGGGGGGGGACACAAGTAGGCACACAAAACACACCCTCAGCGGCACAGGGGCGGCCGGGTGCAGTGTGTAAAGCAGGCATCGGGTTCCAGGTAGAAAACAATGGAGGGACCCAGGGGTCACTCTAGTGGTGCAGGCAGGCACAGTGGAGGCTTCTCGGGATAGCCACCACCTGGGCTAGGCAGAAGGTCGCCCGGGGGTCACTCCTGCGCTGGAGTTTGGTTCCTTCAGGTCCTGGGGGCTGCGGGTGCAGTGTTGGCTCCAGGCGTCGGATCCCTTGTTACAGGCAGTCACGGTCAGGGGGTGCCTCTGGATTCTCTCTGCAGGTGTCGCTGTGGGGGCTCAGGGGGGTCATCTCTGGTTACTCACGGGCTCGCAGTTGCCGGGGAGTCCACCCTGAGGTGTTGGTTCTCTGAATCTCGAGCCGGGGGCGTCAGGTACAGAGTGTGAAGTCTCACGCTTCCGGCGGGAAACGTGCAGTCTTTGAAAGTTGCTTCTTTGTTACAAAGAAGTAGCTGGTTTTGAATAGGGCCGCTGTTCACAGGAATTTCGTGGTCCTTTAGTCCAGGGCAGTCCTCTGAGGCTTCAGAGGTTGCTAGTCCCTGTCGGATGCATCGATGGTTGCAGGTTTTTCGAAGTTGGAGACAGGCCGGTAGGGCTGGAGCCAAAGCAGTTGTTGTCTTACTCCTTCTCTGCAGGCTTGTAGGTCAGCAGTCCTTCTTGTTTATTCAGGTTGCAGGAATCTGATTTCCTGGGATCTGGGGTGCCCCTAAATACTGAATTTAGGGGTGTGTTTAGGTCTGGGAGAGCAGTAGCCAATGGCTACTGTCCTTCAGGGTGGCTACACCCTCTTTGTACCTCCTCCCTGTGGGGAGGGGGGCACATCCCTAATCCTACTGGGAGAATCCTCCAAAACTAAGATGGAGGATTTCTAAAGGCAGGGGTCACCTCAGCTCAGGACACCTTAGGGGCTGTCCTGACTGGTGGGTGACTCCTCCTTGTTTTTCTCATTATCTCCTCCAGCCTTGCTGTCAAAAGTGGGGGCAGTGGCCGGAGGGGCGGGCATTTCCACTAGCTGGGATGCCCTGGGGTGCTGTTACAACTGCCAGGTGTTACACTTCCTGCAGGGGGGAGGTGTGAAGCACCTCCACCCAGTACAGGCTTTGTTCCTGGCCACAGAGGGACAAAGGCACTCTCCCCATGTGGCCAGCAACATGTCTGATGTGTGGCAGGCTGGCAGAAACTGGTCAGCCTACACTAAAAGTCGGATTGGTATTCAGGGCACATCTCTAAGATGCCCTATGGGTGTCTGTTACAATAAATTGCACACTGGCATCAGTGTGCATTTATTGTGCTGAGACGTTTGATACCAAACTTCCCAGTTTTCAGTGTAGCCATTATGGAACTGTGGAGTTTGTGTTTGACAAACTCCCAGACCATATACTCTTATGGCTACCCTGCACTTACAATGTCTAAGGTTTTGCTTAGACACTGTAGGGGCATAGTGCTCATGCACATATGCCCTTACATGTGGTATAGTGTACCCTGCCTTAGGGCTTTAAGGCCTGCTAAAGGGGTGACTTACCTATGCCACAGGCAGTGTGAGGTTGGTATGGCACTCTGAGGGGAGTGCCACGTCGACTTAGTTATATTCTCCCCACCAGCACACATAAGCTGTGAAGCAGTGTGCATGTGCTGAGTGAGGGGTCCCCAGGGTGGCATGAGACATGTTGCAGGCCTTAGAGACCTTCCCTGGCATCAGGGCCCTTGATACTAGGGGTACCATTAGCAAGGGACTCATCTGAGTGCCAGGGTTGTGCCAATTGTGGAGACAAAGGTACAGTTTAGGGAAAGAACACTGGTGCTGGGGGCTGGGTAGCAGGTTCCCAGCACACTTTCAAATCAAAACTTAGCATCAGCAAAGGCAAAAAGTTAGGGGGTAACCATGCCAAGGAGGCAATTCCATATGGAGGAGAAACTGGCCTCTCCACCAAGTTCTCTCTCTCAGTTGATGGGTGTACATATTAGGGTGTGTACATGCACTGGCCTCTTCTGTGAGACCTCTGCCTCAAATGATGGCTGAGCGTAGTAGGGTGTGTATAGGGACTTCCGCTCCTCTCAGACGAGATGTTCCTCTCAGAAGATCAGTGTGCGTGTGAGGGTGTGTACATGGACTGGCCTCTCCTGTCAGACCTCTCTGTCAGATGACAGGTTAGAGTAATAGGGTAGCTGGAGAGAGACGGGCCTCTCCACTGAGAGCTCACCCTTAGATGACAGGTGTGCATAGTAGTGAGTGGAGAGGGACTGCCCTTTCCTGTCAGACCTCTCTCTCAGATGACAGTTGTGTGTATTATTAAGGTATATACATGGACTGGCCTCTCCTGTTAAACCCCTCTCTTAGATAACCGATCTGTATAGTAGGGTCCTTTCTAACCTCTCTCTCAGGTTGCGGGTGTCTGTATTAGGGTGGGTACACGGATTGGCCTCTCCTGTCAGACCTCTCTTCCAGATAACAGGTTAGTGTAGAAAAGTGTGTGCATGGACAGAACCCTCCTTTCAGATGTCTCTCTCTTAGATGAGGGGTGTGCATAGTATTGTGTGTGGAGAGAGACAGGCCTCTCCACTGAGACCTCTCTCTCAGATGACAGATGCCATTAGTAGTTGGTGTGCATAGTAGGGTGTGGACAGAGACTATGCCCTACTCACAACTCTTACAAAGCTAATGGGCATAAAGAGTACACACGACCAACACCATCTCCAATAATAATACTTCCTACAGTAGCAAGTGTGCATACTAGAGTCTATTCAATGATCACCTACTCCTTTCTACTGTTCACAATCCTGCGAGAGTCTCACAAGTTTGTAACTTTTTCTGGAAAATAGGAATTAACCATCTATTCATCACAGTACTTATCTCTTACACACTTCCTCTAAAACAAAATAACGACAAAAGGCATTCCGACTAATGGAGTGTATTCAGAACTCATCTACCCCCATTTTTTCACAGTACTTACCCCTTAGAACCTCCTCCTCAAACTTAGGACAGCATGTCTTTCTTCTGCCCCCTTTTACAGCTCTTTTATTTCATTCCCACAACCCCTCAAATTTTTCACAGTAAACAGTAATGGTTGCCATTTCATTTCTAACATTCCAACAGCCACTAATTCAGAGCACTTGCTCTCAACACACTCAAGCCTCTACCTCCCGCAAGAGCATGAACGCTCATGGGGAAGAATAAGCCTCTCAACCAATCACAGGCCTCCATTTTTAAACCTGTGCTCCTGCGGGACTCCTGCGGGACTCTGGCAGTACTTTCATGAGCCCAACCATCCAAATATACAATTATTTTCCTCCCTTAATTTCTCAGAAATGCATGAATTGATTTACACCAGACAATGCACAAACTGCAGATGAAGATCTAGTTTCCTGACTAATTTGGTGTAATTCCGTTCAGCAGTTTCTGTTGTAGCCATGACTAAAGATGTATATGGAAAATGCATGGGAACTCTATGTTTTGGGACCCCCCCCATTTTTCTCAGCCCCCGCTTGATGGATCACCCAGAAACCCTTCAGAAAGGAGCTGGGGTGGATGAAGTTTTTTTTTGGAACGTTTTGTAAAGATTCTTCAAACAGGGCCAAATTTATTAGCAAAGCAAAAATTATCAGCCTAAGGAAAAGCCAACCTAAATATACATATATATATATATATATATATATATATATATATATATATTGAAAAAATTATGTATTGGATAAAACCAGAGTGGAGCATTCAGATATAGTTTGCTCACTTTTCTTCAATGCTTACGTTTGTACCACTCCCTTACAAATTAGCTCTTCCAATATATTTTTGAATAATAATTAACACCCTCAAACTTAAGGGCTTCACCCACAAACGTATTATAGTCATAATATACATTGACTGTGAAACTTGAAGTTAGCTGTGCAAGTCCCTTGTCGTTGGTCAATGACTAAATATTTGAGGATTTCTCTCACCTCAAATCACACCTTTTGTGACACAGAACCTGCCATTACAGGTGGCCTAGAGTTGTTTGATGTTGGTGACTAGATCTTCATGAGGCTCAGTGTTGAGGATGAACTCGATGGAGGTGTAGTGATACTCCAGAGTACTTCATAGTTAATGTGTAGCTATGAAATCTTGAAATGCCTATCTGGACCAATTTGTGTTGGTTGTAGGCACAGAATGAGTATCAATAATGTTCTGTGTCCGTGATTCCAAACTATGGCCCTCATTATGACATGGGCGGTAAGTACCACTTACCGTCATGCTGACTGCCGCCAACATACCACCGCCGCATCGGATTACCGCTACCCATATTATGACACACACCTAGTAATCCGGCACTATACAGCCACACACAGAAGTCCACCAGCCCAAAGGTCAGCGATAAACTGGCGGTAACAAAACCCACACTGTTACACCAACAGAACTATGCCCACGACATTATGATCCACAAATCACTACGACGGACGTTCAATGGCGGTAAACCATTGGCGCTACATACCGCAGTGCTCAAAATACACATACACTAACAAAACAGCACTACATTGGACAATTCAAATAACACACACCTGACACCCATACACACACCAAACCCACACCACTATAAAACACCCACCCACATTACCCACAACCCTTTATGACTACAAACAAGTGCCATAAGAGAGATAGCAAGACCACAGACAAGACCACAGCCACACATCACCATCACCTATACACCATCCACACATCTTACATCACACACCCCAACACATCACCCTACAAACCCTCACCCAAACCACTCTCACTACACCCATGGCACCAAAATGACACCCCAGGTTCTCAGAGGATTAGCTAAGGGTCATGGTGGAGGAAATCATCTGGGTAGAGCCACACCTATTCGGATCACAGGTGCAGGAGACATCCATTGCTAGGAAGATGGAGCTATAGCGGAGAATCGTGGACAGGGTCAACGCTGTGGGACAGCACCCAAGAGCAAGGAATGACATCAGGAAGAGGTGGAAAAACCTACGGGGGAAGGTGCGTTCCGTGGCAGCAAGACACCAAATAGCTGTACAGAGGACTGGCAGTGGACCCCCACCTCCTCCTTCACAACTAACAACATGGGAGGGACAAGTCTTGGCAATCATGCATCCTGAGGGCCTGGCAGGAGTAGGAGGAGGACTAGACTCTGGTAAGTCAAATCTCTATCACTATCATGCCCCGTACCTGCATGCCATCACATACCCCCGCCCTTACCCTCACTCCCATCACTCCTCCACCTCCCACACACCCCACCATCACAACCCACCCCTCCCAATACCAAGCCCTGCATGCAACACCAATGCATGGATCCCCATCACAGACCTGCATGGACACGCATCACTAAAGCACGCACACTAGAGGGAAACAGCAAGCCCTCCAAATAACTACTCACACAAGGCAAAGCTGCCAGGGAAATAACAACCATAGATGGCAACACACCTATGCACAAGATTTCACACGCAGAAACAATAACAATGCATTTACATCCCCACAGGTCCCGCAGCCAACGTCTCAGGAGAGGAGGTGCCAGCAACATCCAGCCCCCCCCAGAAGAGGCCCACAGTGATGACAGCAGCTCTGGACGCCTGGATCTGGATGATCAACCTGGCCCATCAGGGATCTCGGGACAGTCAGTTACCCAGGCACAGTCCCATACCACCACAGAGCCTCCCCCCTCAGGAAACACCAGCACATGACTCATCCAGCGGGCCCATACCTCTGTCCCCAGGACACGTCAATCAGCAGTGTGTCCACCACTACAGGGACCCCAGGCCACCCCACAAACACAGGACGATCAGGGACCTGGGGTCAGTGGCAGTGGGCACACGGTTCAGGGGACAGAGGCACAGGACAACATGGAAGCTGGGAGGACTGCTATGTGACAAGGGGAGGACAGGCCCAGGGAACCGACTCTTATGGAGGCACTCACC
This sequence comes from Pleurodeles waltl, assembly GCF_031143425.1. NCBI lineage: Eukaryota > Metazoa > Chordata > Amphibia > Caudata > Salamandridae > Pleurodeles > Pleurodeles waltl. Next base: position 725,295,025 of record NC_090438.1, read on the forward strand.
AAGATCCTGGGAGCATACCACCATTCCCAGGAGACGATTGCCCAGATACTGGACAAGATGCAGGAGAACCAGCGGATGCAGGCTGGACAGTATCTGGGGATCAGGGAGGACTTGAAGGACATCAGCACCATCCTGGTCACCATTGCAGGGGTGCTGGCAGACATGGCCAACACTATGAGGGAGGCAGTCGCACACCACCACGAGCCAAACCGACGAACAGCCGTCCACCTCCACTGCCGCTAGTGGACAGGAGGCCTCACCACAGGAACAACAGGCCACCATCACCCCCCTGCAGAAAGAGAACCACCCCGCAAATGTTCCCCGCAATCCAGGCAGAAGCAAGAGACTATTGCCAAGACCCCCACCAGGAAATAAGACTCTCTTGATTGTCACCCTTGTGTCCCACCCTGTTACCCTGTCCACCTTGAACTGCCATTGCTCACTTTCCTATGCCCCCTTGGACAATGCACCTGTGATCCACATAGACTGGACTCTATCCTGGACTTTCCTCCACCATCACCCCAGACCATTGCACATCCCCCTCTACTTATTAGCAGTTAAATAAACACCATTTGAAAAAATAGTATGGAGTCTGTCAAATGATTGAACTATGTATTCATTTAACAAGCTTTAAACACTGCAATACAACTGTACAGTAATGTTTACATATGAATGACCTGTTGTTGGCTGCAGTCAACACACCAGGTGCGATAGTGAGTCACAAATATCCGCAAATAGTGATGCCAAAGGGTACAGTAAGTGGCAATGGAAGTGGGAAAATCAGCCGGCCAGTGACAATGTCAAACACAAAACTGTCAATTAAAAGTGAAATTGCACTGTCATTTGAAGTATTGATAAATGATAGGACTTATATTGTCCTCATCCTCATCCTCTGCCTCCTCATCTTCACTGCCCACAGGGTCCACTGCTGCCACACGCCCATCAACAGCCTCATCCTGCTGCAGAAAAGGCACCTGCGACGTAAGGCAAGTTTGTGCAACATACAGCATGCCACGATGATCTGGCAGACCTTCTTAGGTGAGTAGGACAAGGAACCACCTGTCAGATGGAGGCAACGAAACCTAGCTTTCAGGAGGCCGAATGTCCTCTCTGTGATTCTTCTTGTTCGCCCATGTGCCTCATTGTAATGTTCCTCTACCCTTGTCCTGGGATTCCGCACTGGGGTCAGTAGCCATGAGAGGTTGGGGTAACCAGAGTCACCTGCAAATATCAAGGGACAATTGTTAGCCACACACTAACCCTTAGGGCCCACACCAAACCCATACATCAACATTCACTGAGTGGGAACCAGGGCTCACCTATTAGCCACACCCAGCGCCTCTGGAATTGAGCCATCACATATGGGATGCTGCTATTCCTCAGGATAAAGGCATCATGCACAGACCCAGGATACTTTGCAATGACATGGGAGATGTACTGGTCCGCCAGGCACACTATCTGCACATTCATTGAGTGAAAGCTCTTGCAATTTCTGAACACCTGTTCATTTCTCCAGGGGGGACGATTACAATATGTGTGCCATCAATAGCCCCAGTAATGTTGGGGATATGTCCCATTGCATAGAAATCAGCTTTCACTGTGGCCAAATCCTCCACCTGGGGGAAAATAATGTAGCTGCGCGTGGGTTTATTGAGAGCAGACAAAACTCTGGTCAGCACTATTGAGAACATTGGCTGTGACATTCCTGCTGTCAAGCCCACTGTCACTTGGAAGGAGCCAGTTGCCAGGAAATGGAGCACAGATAGGACTTGCACAAGAGAGGGGATCCCAGTAGGGTGACGGATAGCAGATATCAGGTCAGGCTCCAATTGGGCACCAAGCTCTGTGATTGTGGCCCTGTACAGTCTATAGGTGAGGATAATGTGCCTGTCCTCCATTGTTGCCAAGTGCACTATGGGCCTGTACACGGGGGTATGTCTCCATCTCCTATTCATTCGCAGCGGTTGCAATCTAGGGGGCAAAACGGTGAGCAGCTGGTCAGTATCCCATATTTCCAAACACTACAATTCATTGCATGTTGTGATTGTAACAGTATATTGTTGGATATGCCAAAATGGTGCTTATGTGTACTGTGACGCAGTTAAGTGCCTTGGCCTGCCCCCCCCTGAACTGGCGTCCGACTGTCCTGTTAGGAGGGTCATGTGGAAATGAGGTAATTCCGCTGACGTTGTACACTGTTGTGGGAGGCGGTCGAGAACCTCCGTGCAACTCCTCATTGGTTAACATTGGGCCCTATGGGTTACAGTGGCCAATGGTGATTTACCGCAACAGTGACGGTACGCACCGCCGTGGATGTGACTGTCATTTTATATCTGTTCACTCACTTGTTACCTGACCTTCAAGAGGACAGGACCTACACTGCATGTGCTGCTGTGACCTGTGTCTGGAACCGACCATGGCTCATGTCACAGGGGAAAGGGCCCCTGCCATCACCGCGGTGGAGTTGGAGAGACTGGTGGATGGAGTCCTACCCTAGTATGAACTGCTGTATGGGCCTCCAGACCAACAGGTGAGTACCCTGTGAGCACGATGCATGGGGCATGAATGCATGGAGTGGTGTCTGTGAAGGCCTCGTGTAGGGGGGGTTGGTGGAAGGGCCCTGGGCCGCGTGCTGCATGTATGGTGGGCCATGTCTCTGCATAAGGGGATGTGAGGGCTATGGTGGGCCATGAGCATAACAGGCAGCATGGTCTGACTGATACCTTTTCCTATGTGTATTTCTCTGCAGGTCAGCGCGCATCAGAAAAAGGGTATAGGGCATGCCATCGCCAAGGACGTGCGGACCCTGGGGGTCTATGGCAGGCAGAGCACCCACTGTCAGAAACGGTGGGAGGACCTGAGACGCTGGGCACGGAAGACTGTGGAGGCCCAGCTGGGGGTGGCCTCCCAACGAGGAAGAGGTGCCCGTCGAACCCTGACCCCCTAATGGCCAGCATACTGGCGGTGGCCTATCTGGAGCTGAATGGGCACTTGGGGGCCATCACAGCAGCCACAAGGGGTGAGTACAGTGCCCCAATATACTACTTGTGCGTGGTAGGCATCCGGGTGGGGGATTGTGGGCCTGTGGGTGCCCCAGGCCAGGCCCGACATTGCAAGGTAGGTCCCATGTTGGGCAGGGTCTGATGTAAACTTCCTCCAACCAAGCTAGTGGGCATCCACTACTGGGCAGAGGTCAGTGGGTCTCAGGTATGCTGCAATTGGTTTTAGGTGTCCCTGTCCATGGGCTGGTGACTAGCATTGTGACTGTTAGTGCATTGCCTAGTGCGTAGGGCTGTTCCCTGTGTGCGTGTGTGCGCCAACGGTGGTGTTGTTGCTGCCATTGACCAAGTGTATCCTTTGTCTCTCCCCCCCTTTTTGTTTTGTCACCCTGTCCCTATGTGCATTAGCATCATCTGGCGAGGAGCAGAGGCATGGGTGATGGGGAGAGCTGCATCCCACAGGGCCCAGGAGGCCGAATCCACCGACGGTGAGGGAACCAGTGGAATGCGAGGGGAGCACCATGGCAGAGGCTGGAGGGGACAGTTCGGACAGTCATACCTCCTCCGATTAAAGCTCCCCGGTGGTGGTGGACACCTCTGTGCCCACCCCAACTACAGGTACAGCTGCCACCCCCGTACCAGCACTGCCCTCCCAGCAGCCCCTCAGTGACTTTCCCGTGCCCGCTCACCCAGGAGGGTGGGCAAATCCTTGGCCCCAGGCACCTCAGGCCCTGCCCCAGTTAGCCCTGCTGCCCTGAGAGAGGAGGCTATGGACCTCCTGCGATCCATCTCTGTTGGGCAGTCAACCATTGTGAATGCCATCCAGGGTCTGGCAGCCCATTTGCAACAGACAAATGCATTCCTGGAGGGCATTCTCTCTGGCATGGCGGCCCAACAGAGATCAATCCAGGCTCTGGCCCCCTCCCTGATGGCAGCCATTGTCCCTGTTTCTAGCCTCCCCCTCCAACTTCCTCTACCCAATCCCATTCCCCTCAACCCCAACCTATCCGAAGCACACAGGCAGACCAGCATGCACACAGGACAACACACAGGAGTGGTTCAGGCAAACACAAGCACCACACAGGCACTCACACAAACACCATCCAGATGCAGACATACCAACATCCACTGCCTCCACTGTGTACCCCTCCTCATCGTCCACCTCCCTCCCAGTAGCGTCTACACTCACACCTGCATGCACTACATCCTCATCCACTACCATCATCACGCCTATCACAACACACCCCTTACTGGCAGTCACCACCCCACATCCATGCACACATCCCCTGTGTCCTCTCACAGTATGTGTCTGTGCCCCCTCCTCCCAAAATACACAAAGGCAAGCACGAAGACACCCAACAGCCACCACCTCACAACAGCATCCAACCTATGCACCTGCATCCAAAATCAGCAGACAGACACCTCCTACAACCACTTCCTCTTCCTCCACTCCCAAACCTTCACCCTCTTCCCGCCCCAATGTCCCTAAGAAGCTTTTCCTCTCCACCGTTGACCTCTTCCCTACCACTCCCTCCATCCTTCACATCGGGTGGTCAGAACCCAGGCGAGGACCTCAGCCACCCAGTTCACGGCCTCAGTAGTGTCGACAGCTACTGCAGGTGGGAGAAGATCCGGGGCATCAGGCAGCCACACTGAAAGGGTGCCTGCACCAGGTGCTTCACGGAAGGGCAAGGAGGCCCCACCAGCTGCATCTAGGAAGGGCAAGGAGTCACCACCAGCTGCATCTAGGAAGGGCACGGAGGCACCCCCAGCTGCTACAGGGAAGGGCAAGGAGGTACCCCCAGCTGCTACAGGGAAGGGCAAGGGGCAATCTCCGGCTGCTGACAGGAAGGGCAAGGGAGGCAGGAAGGACAGGAGGCATGGTGCTGGGACACATTCGGAACCCCCACCACCAACCATGGTGGTTCAGCTGTCTGCGGCTGCAGGGGATGGGCTGGAGCCTCCCCCCACCACTGGTCACAGACACACTGGGAGAGGACACAGGGGATGTGTGAATGATAGTGGGGGTGGTGAGTGCACGTGAGCGGGGTGTGGTGGTGGGTGTGCTGGTGATGGACGTAGTGGCTGAGGATGTAGTGCATGCAGGTGTGAGTGGAGATGAGACAGGGAGGGAGGAGGGAGACGAGGAGGAGGGGGACACAGTGGAGGCAGTGGATGTTGGTGTGTCTGCATGTGTGTGATGCTTGCGTGAGTGCCTGTGGGATGTGTGGTGCTTATGTTTGCCAGAGCTTCCCTTGTGTGTTGAGGTGTGTGCATGCTGGTCTGCTCGTGTGCTTGGGATAGGCTGAGGTACAGGGGTGTGGGTCTGGGTGGAGGAAGTTGGATGGGGGAGGCTAGAGACAGGGACAATGGCTGCCATCAGTGCTGAGGCCAGAGTCTGAAAAGCTTGCTGAAGGGCTGCCTGACCAGAGTGAATGCCCTCCAGGAATGCATTGGGTTGTTGCAACTGCCTCTCTACACCGTGGATGGCATTCAAAATGGTAGACTGCCCAACAGTGAGGGACCTGAGGAGGTCAATGGCCTCCTCACTGAGGGCAGCAGGGGTGACAGGTGCAGGGGCAGGGGCTGAGGTGCCTGGGGCGAAGGTAATGCCCACCCTCCTGAGTGAGCGGGCACAGGGCAAAGGCTGAGGGGCTGTTGGGAGGGTGGTGCTGGTAGGGGGGGTGGCGGCTGTACCTGTAGATGCGGGGGGCACAGATGGGGCCGCCACCGCAAGGGAGCTCCCATCAGAGGAGGAGTCTGTCTCGCTGGTGTCAGTTCCTGTCCCCGCCGTGGAGCTCCCCTCGGCCACCGTCCCACTGGTGAATTTGGAGTCTGTAGTCTCGCCCTCCAGGGCCATTTGGGATGCAGCTCCTTCCTGCTCCGGTGTCACTGCTCCTCCGCCTGATGATGCTAATGCACACAAGTACAGGGAGACCACAAAAAGGGGGGGACAGAAGAAAGACATGTTCAGTGCATGCAATACCGCTACCGTTGGCGGACACAACAGACACAGAAGCCCCCTGCACTACGCCGCGCATTTGCGGTCCACTATTCAATTCCTGGGACATGGCTTACAAGGCTATGGACGATTTCTGCACACATGGATGTCACAGGAGCCTGACTAGGTGTACTTGGCACTCTACAGAGGTGGGGTGGAGTGCCACATGGCCTGCCTTATGGAGGGACCATTCATACTAAACTCACCCTGGCCTAGGGGAACCCACAGCCCACCTCCCCACCCAGACCCCTCCACTGCGCGCAAAATCAGCAGGATGAGAGTGTACTCACCCCCTTGTGGCTGCTGTGATGCCCTCAAGCGCCCATCCAACTCCGGGTACGCCACCGCCAGGATCCTGAACATCAGGGGGGTCATGGTGCGACGGGCACCCCTCCCACGTTGGGAGGCCATCCCCAGCTGGGCCTCTGCCGTCTTCTTGCTCCAGCGGCGAATGTCCTCCCATCTTTTCCGGCAGTGGGTGCTCCGTCTGTGGTAGACCCCCAGGGTCCGGACTTCCTTGGCGATGGCACGCCAGATGTCCTTCTTCTGGTGGGCGCTGACCTACAGGATTTGTACAGGGGAAAAGAGAAGTAAATACCAACCGCACCGTCACAGTCATTGGCCCGCATGTACTCACCGTCATTTCATGCACGCCTCATTCTCACCCCCCTATCTTTCATCCACCCCACTCCACACAGGCATTGCCCATACAGCATGCTCACAGTGTACTTACCTGTTTGTCTGGAGGACCGTAGAGTAGCGTGTACTGGGGGAGGACCCCATCCATGAGTTTCTCCAACTCCTCCATGCGGAAGGCAGGGGCCCTTTCCCCAGACACACAAGCCATTGTCTCTTCCAGACTGAGGTCACAGCAGCGCTTGCAGTGTAGGTCCTCTCCTGTCGAAGATCAGGTATCGAGTGATTGAACAGATAGAAAATGGTGGTCACGTCCGCGGCGGTGGGTACCGTCACTGCCGCCGTACATCGTCATTGGCTCCTGGGACCCATAGGGCCCAATGTTAACCAATGCAGAATTGCGCCGTGGTCTTCGACCGCCAACCGCGACAGTGCACAACGCCAGCGCAGTTACCTAATATCCCCCTGTCCCACTTTACAGGTCAGGCAGCCGCCATTTCAGGGTCCCACATGGCATTATTTTTTACTGCGTCACACATACCAAGGCCTTGCCTAACCACTCATACAGGCAAATTTAGATTTATGAATATTTTCAGAGTAAGCTGTGTTTACGTACCTCAGAGTTGGTTGACTTTCTGTTCGCTGTTCTCCTACATAGGCACCGTCCGCTGGGGCATGTGAGGAGATGGTGGCATCCTCTGGTGTACAGACCGCTGGTGGACCTATCGACAATGGAGGAAAGACATGTGATCATCACCTACAGGCTTGATAGTGCCACAATCCAGGAACTGTGTGCCCAGTTGGAACTATACCTGATGTCACCTGTCTGCCATCCCACAGGAATACCCCCTCAAGTGCAGGTGCTGTCAGTACTCCATTTCCTAGCAAGTGGGTCATTTCAAACAACAGTGGCCATAGCATTAGGGATGTCCCAGCCTATGTTTTCCAACGTGTTGTCCAGAGTGTTGTCTGCCCGCTGAAACACATGCGGAGCCACATTGTTTTCCCTCAGGTGGAGGATTTGCCTACAGTGAAAGGTGACTTCTATGCCCTGGGACATATCCCCAACATCATAGGTGCCATTGATGGGACACATGTGGCCTTGATACCCCCACGCAGGAGTGAACAGGTGTACAGAAACCGGAATAGTTACCATTCGATGAATGTACAGATGGTGTGTTTGGCAGACAAGTACATCTCCCATGTTAATGCAAAATTCCCTGGCTCAGTGCATGACTCTTACATCCTGCGGAATAGCAGCATCCCTTATGTGATGGGGCAACTTCAGAGGCACCGGGTGTGGCTATTAGGTGAGCACATGGACCCAAATCAGTGGGAATAGTTGTCTGGGTCTGTGGATGTCCCTATGAGTCAGTGTTTGTCTAACAGTTGTCCCTCGCCATTTGCAGGTGACTATGGTTACCCCAACCTGTCATGGCTACTGACCCCAGTGAGGAATCCCAGGACAAGGGCAAGGGCAGAGGAACGCTACAATGATGCCCATGGGCGAACTAGGAGGATTATAGAGCGGACCTTCGGCCTCCTGAAGGCCAGGTTCCGGTGCCTCCATATGACAGGTGGTTCCCTATTCTACTCACCAAAGAAAGTGTGGAAGATCATCGTGGCCTGCTGTATGCTTCACAACTTGGCTTTGCGACGGCAGGTGCCTTTTCTGCAGGAGGATGGTCCAGATGGAGGTGTTGTGGCAGCTGTGGACCCTGTGGACAGTGAAGACGAAGAAGCAGAAGAAGAGGACATCGACAACTGGGACACGATGATCATGCAATACTTCCAGTGAGACACAGGTAAGAAGACAACACTGCCTGCCACATCTGATTTTAATCCACTACCTCTCTACTGTCTGTCATTTTCACCCAGTGTATGGTCACTGAGTTGTCACTTTCCCTTACAATTTCACAGATGTGGGTCCCACAGTGTGACATCTGCTTCGTTTCCTCATGGACTAGAGCTGTGTGACATAGGTATGTTGACATTTGAAAGAGCATTTTGCCACTGTAATTGCTAATACACTATTTCGAAATCACAGACAGACTCCTGATTGTTTTGTGCTTTAAGGGTGTTTATTTAAGTGCTCAGTATTGGAGGGGGTTGTAAAATGGTGAGGGGTGATGGTGGAGGAATGTCCATGGCAGAATCCAGTCTATTAGTCTCACAGGTGCATTGTTCAAAGGGGCATAGGAAGTGGAGCTGGGGCAGTTTAAGGATGGACAGGGTGACAAGGTGGGACAAAAGGATGACAATCAGGGTGGTCTAATTTCTTGGCAGGGGTCTTGGCAATGTTCTCTGTCTTTGTCCTGGATCTCAGGGACCGCTTGCGGGGTGGCTCTCCATCTGCACGGGGTGGGGTGCTGGTGTTGTGTTCCTGTGGTGGTGCCTCCTGTCCACTAGCACCGGCGGCGGTGGTGGGCAGTTCATCGTCCAGGCTAGTGTCAGGGGCCCCTTGTTGTGCCACAGTGTCCCTCCTGATGTTGAGGAGTTCCTTCAGCACCCCTACAATGGTGCCCAGGGTGGAATTGATGGATCTGAGTTCCTCCCTGAACCCCAAATACTGTTCCTCCTGCAGCCGCTGGGTCTCCTGAAACTTGGCCAGTACAGTTGCCATCGTCTCCTGGGAATGGTGGTAGGCTCCCATGATGTTGGAGAGGGCCTCGTGGAGAGTGGGTTCCCTGGGCCTGTCCTCCCCCTGTCGCACAGCAGCCCTCCCAGTTCCCCTGTGTTCCTGGGCCTCTGTCCCCTGAACCGTGTGCCCACTACCACTGCCCCCAGGTCCCTGGTGTTGTTGGGGTGGTAAGTTATCCTGGGTTCCCTGTAGTGGTAGACACACTGCTGCTTGACGTGTCCTGAGGACAGAGGAATGGGCCCGCTGGGTGGGCGCTGTGCTGGTGTTTCCAGAGGGGGCAAGCTCTGTAGTGGCCTGTGCCAGTGTGAGTGGAACCGACTGTCCCGAGGTCCCAGATGGGCCGGGCTGGTCATCGAGATCCAGTTGGACAGAGCTACTGTCATCACTGTGGGCCTCTTCTGTGGGTGGAGTGGACATGTCTGGACCCTCCTGTCCGGTGACGTTGGGTCGGGGTCCTGCAGGGGTGTAAAGGCATGATTATTGCATTTCTATGTGCCATGGTGTGCAATGTGTGGGTGACCCTGTACCCCAGTGCTTGCAATCCTGTGTAGGACCTTGTGTGATGATGGTTTAGGGGGGTGTATGGGTATGTGCAGTGGCCATATATTGGTGGTGGGTGTCCATGCTTTGGTGTTGCATGCAGGGCTTGGTGTTGGGATGAGTGGTTTGTGATATTGGGACATGTGTGAGGAGTAGGAGTGATGGGGTGAGGGCGAGGGTGGGGGTATGTGATGGCATGCAGGTAGGGTGGGGGATGTAATAGTAAAGAATTGACTTACCAGAGTCCATTCCTCCAGCTACTCCTGCGAGGCCCTCAGGATGCAGAATAGCCAAGACCTGCTCCTCCCATGTTGTTAGTCATGGGGGAGGAGGTGGGGGTCCGCCGCCAGTCCTCTGTACTGCGATGTGGTGTCTTGAGACCACGGAATGCACCTTCCCCCGTAGGTCGTTCCACCTCTTCCTGATGTCATCCCTATTTCTTGGGTGCTGTCCCACTGCGTTGACCCTGTCCACTATTCTTCGCCATAGCTCCATCTTCCTAGCTATGGAGGAGTGCTGCACCTCTGATCCGAATAGCTGTGGCTCTACCGGGATGATTTCCTCCACCATGACCCTGAGCTCCTCCTCAGAGAACCTGGGGTGTCTTTGCCATGCCATGGGGTGGTGTGGGTGATGTGTGGGGTGGTGTGTGTTGTGATGTGTGGGGTGATTTTAGAGGTGTGTTGTGTGAGGTGCGTGGATGCTATGTGGGTGATGGTGTTGAGTGCCTGTGGATGCTATTGTTCTTTCTGATGGTGTCTCTCTCTGGCCTTCTGTCGGAATTGTTGTCGTAGGGGTTTGTGGGTGATGTTGGTATGTGTTTTATATTGTATTGTGTGTGTGGGAGTGGTGTGTGTATGTGTATCAGGTGTGTGTATATCGAATTGTCCAATGTGGATGTGTTTTGTATATGTGTGTGTATTTTGAGATTTTGAGCGCAACGGTGTGTACCGCCAATGGAATACCGCGGTTGAAAGACCGCCGCGTGGTTTGTGGGTCGTGATAGTGTGGGCGTATTCCTGTTGGTGTGACGGTGGAGGATTTGTAATCGCCAGTTTATCACTGACCTTTGGTGTGGCGGACTTGTGTGGGTGTCTAGATTTTGGCGGATTCCGGCCTTTGGGTCATATTGACCGTGGCGGAATTCCACGCCACTGTGGTTTTTTGGCGGTCTTTTGCAGTGCAGTATGCGGCTTTTTCCGCCAATGTTGTAATGACCCCCATAATCTTACAAAGCCACCACCTCGCAAAGTACATTTGCTAAAAAAAAGACAGCTAAATGGAAGTGCACAGAATGACAAGCACCCAATTAACAATGTGTCTTTTAAAGTGTGAAGTTCAATGCACATCAAACCACAGTCTGGCCTGACAATGCATAACAAAACAATAGGATTAGTAGAACACTAACCAAGGACCCATTGAATAAACGAAGGGAACCTCAGTATTTACACTAAAACAATCATTACAGATATTAGAAAGGTGTTCAGTACAAGTGATGCTAATGAATCCAGAAACACAAAGCGCATCATAATTTAGGACAAACAGAAACCATCATTAGCCAAGCCAATTGATCTGGCTATCCGTTAGGACGATGTTTGGTGATAATTGTGAGACTTGGAGTGTTTTGACCCTGTCTGTCCTAGAAAGAAAGTCCTAAAATGAAGAAACCTCTTCCACTACAACAATATCGAAGCTGGAAGAAGGGCGTAGTTGCTCAAAAGACTGCATTGCTTAAGCTTTACCCTCAACGAAGAAAGTTCAGAAAAGGTGTCAGGAGGTGATGCTTGCATTGGCTTTACTCTGTAAACAATAAAGCTATACGTCCATATCTTGTTGTCATGACTGCAAAGTAAAACAAAGAAATATGCAAGTGTGATTAGCTCATAGAACTGTGCCTTAGTGACAGGTTAAAACCATGAGAAGCGCGCACACTACTTAATCAAGCCTTGTATGCCCTATTAAAATGTTGCATTACTAATGTAAATACAGTAAGTACACCCATGAGCTATCATTTACAAGATGCACATCATTTTGCATCCGCATTCTAACAAAAGGACTTCTTGATGCCCCAGCAGCAAAACATAATTGAAACATACGTGGAACACTATACCCTCCCCAAAATCACATGCCCTTGATGGACAGCATATCCAAGCAACGGAGCATAGCTCAGTCAGTGAGAGTCGAGAGTGTGAATGTCTCAACTACAAAAGCAGTGGTCCTCAGGGTGAATGTGTGAAGTGCCCAAGGTTTGAGGTGAAGTACTTAAGTTGATCACAGGGCTGATTTAGAGTTTGGTTGCAGGAACTCCTTTGCAACAGCAATGTAGCACCATGTCTGCCAAAATCAAGGTACACCCACCCGGTTATTTAGTTGTGCAGACCACATTACACACATGGAGAAGAATTTACTCTATCAGGGTAAAACTTCCATGACAGCACCACGGGGCAAGTGTTATATGGATTTGTAGAGTGCAGCTAATCACCCGTGAGGGTAGCCAAGCACTGAGTAGGGCAGGCCTGCAGGGGTAGGAATAAACCATGCCACATTCTTCCAGAAGAGCCAAGTCTTGAGTTTCCTTTGGATGTATATGAGGGATGGGGAGATTCTGAGGTGTTGTGGAGGGTCATTTCAGGTCTTGGCTGTGAGGTGTGAGAAGGATGTTCTCCGCTTCTGGTCTTATTAATGGAAGGGAGGTGTGCTCTTGCCTAGGATGCATATCGAAGGTGTCTGGTGGGTTGGTAGAAGTTAAGGTGGTGGTTGAGGTACCTAGGACTGATGTTGTGAAAAGCTTTGTAGGTGTGGCAGAGTTGCTTGAACTGACATCTTTCTTGGACTGGGAGCCAGTGTAGATTGTTGCGGTGTGGAGGGTTGGCGTTATTTCAGGGGATGTTCAGGATGAGACTGGCAGAGGCGTTCTGGGTGGTTTGGCATAGAACATTGGTGGGATTCCAAAATAGAAAGTGTTTCCATAGTCAAGTCTACTTGTGATAAGAGCCTGGGTGGCCATTAGCCTGGTGTTAAGTAGGATCCACTTATAAATCTTGCATAGCATTCCCAGGATGTGGAAGCATGATGAGGCAACGGCGTTGATCTGTCTGCCCATGGAGAGGTTGGTGTCCAGGATGCTCTCAAGGCTCTTGGCATAGTCCGCAGGGATGGGTGGGGGGCCAAATTCAGAAGGCCACCAAGAGGCATTCAAGGGGGAGTGGCTGTTGTCAAAAGATAAGGACTTTGGTTTTGTCTATATTGAGCTAGAGGCAGTTGTTTTTCATCCAAGCAGAGAAGTTGCTCATGCAGTTGGCAAAGTTTGCTTTGACAGTGCTGGTTGAGACGGTAAGGTAGAGGATAAGATGTGTGTTGCTAGCGCGCCTGGTCCTTAGTAAGTAAACTTACAATGGGATGCGCATAGGTCGATGAACTTTTTGATTCGCATGGAGTATCCTAGCCATGTAGTGACCGTTGTCATCAATAATCAATACGCAAATCAATAACCATTTAACAAAACATTAATCCGCAGTTAATAGCGTCAACATTTCTTGAATAGCCACAACTCAATATACGTTTCAGCATTTCATCAGGCTCTCAAGAGCTTGAGCCCAATGACAGAACCTCCAGTCTCTTCTCCCCCAATATCGCATCAATTTTGGAATAATATCTCTCCTCCGACATCTGCCCCTAACATCTTTCCTCTCCCCTTCTGTCATGTCATTATATTAAAGTCACCCAGACTATCCCCCAATTTCCAATTAGTCAGTTAATCTCCAGTTATGACTCTATCCAATAATTTTGGTTATTCAAATCTATGCATTCTAGTATTACACAGTTCTCAAGGTGTCGATTGGTTCATTGTCTGATGTCCTCATCATCTGGCTCATCAGGTATAGAAAATGTTGCATCTTCTTCTCAAGTCAGTGTCTCTATTGTTCGCGTCCTGGGAAAGTACATCCAGTCTGCTTTACACCCATTTTGATATATGCTCTAGTTCCATCATCTCCTGTCCATCTGTTCATCGCAGACAATTCTAGCTAAGCAGACTTTATTAAACAATGAGCAGTTCAGGGTTCAATTCAGCACATTAGCTTCTCTATATTGCTTTATTATTCAGCTCCAGCATGAGGCCTGGCAAAACTAGGCCACAACTTCGGCTAAGTTAGCTCTACAATATAATGTCAAACATACGTTATATATCTGAATATGACTTACTACTACATTATCATTACACATTTTCAACATTTCACATATTTTTTTGTCAATTTTAATATAATTAATGAATTTTGGTGACCACTCTCTGTGGGCACATTTTCCATGTTATTTATTTCTAAGTTTTTCTCATTATTCAAAATTCATAAATGCCCATTAATATTTCTAATTCACATATCTGCTTCAGCAATCCCTCCTCTGATGACTAAATATGTCATCACACTACTATTGCCATCAACATTTTCACAGCTCAGTTTCTTCAGTATTTTTTCTACTTCTCAAATCTTCTCTATACATTCTTTACCTGTTTTGTTCTTCCCTCCTCTGATTTTTTTTAGACCTTTTCAATTTAATCGTTTGACACAATTTACATGAACCCCATAACCCTAAAATGCAAGCAATCACAATGAATATTCCCTGTATGATTTTTAATAATAACCCATCCCAAATGCTACTAAGCCACAACTGCAGAAGAGGATTCCCTCCACTGTCGCTTATGATGTAATTCAGTCAATTTCAGAAACTTCTTTAAGTCATCTATCTGATAAATCTTTGGGAAAACTATCCCCAAATAACATGTCCCATACAATCCTCTTGGAAGATGGTAATAAGCATTAAGTCCATAGAGATAATAGATACCAGGAATCGCAGGGTCCTGACCATTCAGCATAAAGGTCCATTTACTCTGAAACAAAAACACATACCTACATTCACTCGTTCCCACAAATAAAGTGTCAGTGCGTGATTTTGGCCTATATACACAAAGCTTCCCTACATGTAATGCATCTACTGCTAATTTCCCTTGCGTTTTAATTGCAGTGTAAGCATAATTGTTCTTATAAGTCCTTTTCTCTAAGCCTTTTTCTAGTTTTTCTTTTAATGCTTTTCTTCTATCATCAGTATGCCCCATGCAGCTCTTTTCTAAAGGTGTAAGCAAGCATGTGAGGGTGTTCTTGTGCGCATATACAGTTCCAAATGTTAGTGTTGGCTCAAAGAATCCTCTAACTAATACTATATCATGATCCTTAGCTACTCTACCCAAATACCTAATAATAGGAACAAATGAAAACAACAGATCATAGTTAGAAGAAAAATACTGTATATACTCTTGATTATAGAACCTTGTTAGTAGCAGACTATAGCTTATTCCATAGGTTAGCGGAAGACTGTGGTACGTAACTCCTTCCTCTACTGACGAAGGAATTTGCGTACACACAAGACAATCTCTTGCATCCATCGTCTCAACATATTCACTCAACAAGCGATAGAAAACATTAGAAGAAAGATCTCCTTGAGCATTATAATATTCATGCAAATACTTCTTGTGTAACTTAAACGTCTCTAAAGCCGTTAGTGTAGTAATCTCAGAAGCAGAAGTACGATTAGCTTCTTTCACATCAAGAACAGACATTTCCACAATCACCACTATAAACAAGATCCCACACATAATTGCCAAACAAACACTCATATTTACAGCGCCTAGCATTCCTAACTTGATTATTCAACTCAGCCATGATTTTTAAAGAATCAGAAAGCAGGAGTAACTCTTATATAAAGTGCAGTAAAAATAAAACAATGAGGAAAATGTCTTCTCTCACAGTTCGGTCTCACATTCAGGAACTCTTGTTCCTTTTCTCACAATCGATTAGGAGCTTGTCACATCCGGTTAATGTCTAATTAGGTTATCAATGTCACTTCTGGTTTATTTTTGACAGTCTCTTTAAGGTTTTTCAGATTGGTTCAACAATTCAGCTTCTTGTTCACCTTCAGGTTACATCAAAGTACTGACTCGGAACCTCTCTATCAAAACAAAAAGACATAACTCGTGTTGCCATTCATTAGTAGTTGCATATGCCCATTCAGGACCTGCGTAACACCGACTTGCTATTCTCTTTCTTTTCAACTTTTGATCACCACTCAGTTCTCCTTCACTCAATTCTTCTTTTCTCATGGTATCTAGTTCCTCCTCTATTGTCTCATTTATGACCACTTCCTTCCTCTTCTCCACTTGCGATTCAGGCTAATTATCTCCTTTTCTTGATCCTTCTGTCAGAATTGGACTTTTTTCCTTCTCCTTCTCTGTGGTGTTTTCTCTTGATGGACCTGCAACGGGCTCAGGAGGAGACTGATCAACTTGACTTTAATCCGTCTCAACTCTTTCACCCTTTTGGTCTGGCACTTGCTCTGTTTGCTTCATAGCACTGTCTGCTTCTGGGAGAACCCCTGCTGAGCTAGGCTCTCCTGCTGTCTCGTTGAGAATGATTCTTCTGCACCCTCCTATAATTCTTCACTTTCGTCTCTTACAGGGGTAATAGAACCATCTCTTGTTCAATTTCAGGCTCTCGGTTCTTTTTCTGGTTCAGGTGCGGCAACCTGTTTCACTGTTGTTGGTGCTCTCAACCACGCTTCTTCATGATCTAGTGTACATACCACTTTCTTCATATGACTCGCGTGAATCCAGTTCGGGAGTCCTGCACACTTCACAGCTGTCGTAGTCGTTAAGACCACCTGGTAAGGCCTTCTCTAATTCAGCTCTAAACACGTCTTGAGAACATGTTTTCGGACTGGCTCTCAGGTTGTGCCCTAGATTGTGGACAGGTGGCAAGGTAGTGGCCTGCAGCTGCTGAGAGAAAGAGGGAACCACATCAGCCAGACCCTTTCAGTAGTCCAACACTATATCATCTGTAATAGTCACAAGTGCATTGGCTGGAACTGCTGGTAATCTCATTGCTCTGCCCATGAGGATCTCATGGGGTGAGAGGCCTGTCTTCTTGTCAGGTGTATTTTTCATCAACATCAACACCAAAGGCAATGCATCTGGCCATTTCAGATTTGTAGCTGCACACATCTTAGCAATTCTTGATTTCAAGCTACCATCCATCTGTTCCATTAGTCCAGATGCTTCAGGGCGATAGCTACAATGCAACTTCTGCTCAATGTTTAGTGCTGCACACAAGAGTTTAATTACCTCATTGTTGAAGTGAGTTCCCCTATCTGATTCTAAAGAGATCAGAAACCCGAAACGTGGTATCAATTTCCTAAGCAACAACTTTGCTACTGTGAGACTGTCATTCCTTCTGGTGGGGTATGCTTCAATCCTGTGACTAAATATGCACACAATCACCAACACATACTTCAAACCCCCACACGCAGGCATCTCAATGAAATCCAATTGCATTCTGCTGAATGGACCTCCTGCTCTTCCAATGTGGCTAAAATTCACCACTGTTCCTTTTCCCACATTTAGCTGCTGACAGATTATACAGCGATGACATACTGCCTCTGCTTCCTGCCTAAACATGGGATTGAACCAGTCACTTTTAAACAAACTGACCATGGCATCCCTCCCAATGTGTGCCTGGCCATGATAATACCTGGCCATTTGTGACAATCAACTATTCGGCAGGACCGTATGACCTTCCTCAGAAACCCATATCTCATCAGGCCTTTGAACACATTTTAATTTGGACCAAAGTTGTTTCTCTTCCTTGTCAACATTACTCTGCAGTGTCTTCAATTCTTCTAAAGTGCGATCACTTTCAATGCAAAACTTGTACAATTGTTGTTTACTTCTGACATCAGTTCCCACTTGTCTTTGAATGATATACAGTTCAATGCGCAAAACCTTGCGACTTGATCCACATATCCATTTCCTAATGAAATGTAGTCCTGTGACTTTAGATGTGCACTGCATTTCACCACGTCAATTTCTTCAGGCAACTGCATTGCATGCAGCAATTCTTTTATTCTGTCGCCATTTCTTACTGGCGAACCAGTAGAGGTCAGGAAACCTCTATGCATCCACAATTGACCAAAATAATGAACAATTCCAAATCCATATTGGGTATCTGTATAGATGGTGGTCTAGCAGATACATGGCACACTCTAGTAAGAGCTACCAATTCTGCTACTTGTGCAGAATATACACCTCGAAGCCAAGAAGCTTCTAATGTACCTGTATTTGTGCACACAGCATATCCTGCTCTCAATGTTCCTGTACCATCTCTGAGACATGAGCCATCAACAAAGACAATTTGGTAATTTTCTTCCAATCGGGTATCTCTGATATCAGGTCTTGGTTTTGTGCACAACCTAGTTACCTCAAGACAATCATGCTCAATGTCTTCTTCTTTTTCAGTTTCAACAGTATCACTTGGAAGTAATGTTGCCGGGTTCAGCACTGTACATCTTTTCAATGTTACATTTGGAGCACCTAGAATGCTCGTCTCATACCTTGTCAGTCTGGCACTAGTCAAATACTGTGTTTTTGTTCTTGTCAGTAAAATCTCAACAGAGTGAGGTACCATTACCATCAGAGGGTATCCCATCACTACTCCCTCACACTGAGAAAGAATTTGACCAACTGCGGCAACTGCACAAAAACAACCTGATAAGGCTGCTGCAACTGGGTCCAAGGTAGCTGAAAAATAGGCTACTGGGCGAAAAGCACCTCCATGGACCTGTGTCAAGACAGACAAAGAATGAGCATCATGTTCATGACAAAACAATGTGAATTGCTTTGTGTAATCAGGCCTTCCCAACACTGGAGCCCTCCACAAACTCTCTCTCAACTCAGTAAACACTTTCATCTGATCCTGGTCTAGTGTAATGGGATCTGTAACATCCTTATGTCAGTTGCGGCAATGGTTTGGCAATCTCAGCAAAATTTGGAATCCACTGACGACAATACCCTACCATTCCCAGAAATATTCTGACATCTCTCTGTGAAGTCAGGGGGTTACTCTGAAATATCATTGTAATCCTTTCTCTGGAAATTCTCCTTGACCCTTTCTCAATTTGGTGACCCAAATATTCACTGGCTTCTGACAATACTGCAATTTCAAAGGTGACACCTTATGTCCAAATTTTCCCAAATGATTCAACAGGGCAATCGAGTCGTGTTTACACTCGTCCCTCATTTTGGATACAATCAGTAAGTCATCAATGTATTGCACCAGAGTTGATTGGTACAGTAGCTCTAATGACTCCAGATTCTTTTTCAAGATCAGATTGAACAGAGACGGTGGCTCCGTGTACCCTTGAGGAAACCTGCACCAGCTGTTGACTCTGTCTAGGAATTTGAAACTAAAGAGAAACTGACTATCCTCATGAAGAGGCACAGAAAAGAAAGCTTTGACAAATCATCCACTGTGAACCATTCTGCATCGCATGGAATCTGAAACAATATTACCACTGGATTTGGCACTACAGGGCAACACTTGACCACCATGTCACTCACTTGTTGCAAATCTTGCACAATGCGTACTTTCCCACGAGGCTTCTTCAAGCCCATTATCGGTGAATAACATGGACTGCTCAACACTTCTTTCAAAACCCCTTGCTTCAGGAAATCTCCAATTATCTGCCCCACTTTCATCAGAACATCTTGTGCCATGTTATACTGTGGAAGCTGTGGAAACACTACATTTGGCTTTAAAGTGATCTTAATCGGCTCCACTCCGTTGATCAAACCCACTTCTTTAACTGTCAGTCCCACACATTCTCCTGTACTGTTCCCTGAAAGTCTGCACGCAATTCTTTCAGAGTAAACAAAGGGAAAAACTCAATCAACGGGTATTCTTCATTAGAGATTTCATTCTCAATTTCAGGAGTTTGTTCATCCTCATCATCACTATTCATTTGGACTTCTATTCCGGCAGTTGAACAATTAATCGAATATCTAGTCTTGCACAATAAGTCCCTTCCCAGTAGAGATACTGGACTTGAATCACAGACTACAAACTTATGCAGTCCCTGGAAGTTGCCAATCTCAACCTGTACTGGATCTGTAATCGGATTTATTAACTGTCTATTCAAGCTCGGAACTTCTGCACTTCTCCTTGAAGAGCGCATACCTCCTGTGTCTACTAGAAATGACACCCTATGACCCATCACCTTCCCTTTCACAAAGGGTCCTCGTTGATCTACCTCTAATGAAGCTGAAAGCATACATGGCTCCTGGTCCGAACTATTACAAATCCATTCATCGTTTATTTCATTCTCACTATGTAATGGGAATTGGTGCACTGTGTCACTACTTCTGTCTTGTCTCTGACCTGTGACCTGATGAGTAAACATCATCTGTTGCTGTTCCATCGGTTCTTGAGGTATCTGCATTTGCTGTCTAGGTACCATAGGAACCTGCTGCTGCATTGGTTGCAACTGTGTCAATTGTGCATAAGGTATTTGCACCTGCTGCATGGGTTGAAAATTCTGCACTTGATTCATGTTATTCTGGAAATTTGGATTAAGTCCTCTCATTCTAGGGACTTTCACAGTTTGAAATGTATTGACATCACCTCTTTGCTGAACAACACCATCCTGCACCATCATTGGACACTCCCGCTTCCAGTGTCCCACATTTCCACAAATATGTCACAGTAGCATCTTTTTCATCCCTTTTACATCATTCTGAACCACTACAGTACTCAAATCCGGACCACGATTCATATTGATTCCACGACCCCTATCTCTCACCTGGGGTTGGTACAAAACAGTTCCTTGCTGCTGCGGTATCTGCTGCACAAAAGCTCCCTGCACTCCTGTTTGAGCTGCCTTAATTTGCATCACCATCGCTTTCTCTTTCAACTTTTTCTGCTTCATCTCAATCTCGTCACTACAGTATTTTGCATACTGCAATACTTCATCAATCGGCTTTGTTTGCCAGCAAATCAAGTGGCTCTTAATCATCTGACCTACTTCAGGTCTCAATCCTTCCACAAACCTGAACACAAAGTGCAACATGTCTTTCGGCTCGATTGCTTCCTTACCACTGGACTCCTTGAACTCCTTCAACAATCTCTCATA
The DNA here is from genome assembly GCF_031143425.1 of Pleurodeles waltl. Lineage (NCBI taxonomy): Eukaryota > Metazoa > Chordata > Amphibia > Caudata > Salamandridae > Pleurodeles > Pleurodeles waltl. The sequence continues at coordinate 725,315,849 of NC_090438.1, forward strand.
GTATGTATGTATCGACTCCGTTACTTCCTGCACTGTCCTGTCAGTTCTCTGCCAATCAATATTCTTAGGTGAGATTCTCGTCTTCAGGAACTCAATCAGCTTATAATAATGTTTCATCACTTCGGGTGAAGGTGCACCTGCAACTATCCCTTTCTGGTTCACTCGTTGGCCAATCCACTGCCCTCTTGCACTCAACCCACAAATCAGCTGGCACTACTATCGCCAACAGAGTATTCAGGTCTTCCCACAGACATTTTGAAAGCTTCACAAATCTATCTGTCTGCTGATACCATTCAACCAGTTTCTCCTCAGCTTTGGATAATCATTTGTGAATGACAGAATATCACTCCTGTGTCAGGGAACATGAACAAACTTCCCTCCTGGAATTTCCCTCATTGGTAAAATGTTTACTGGATCCTTTACTTTCTGCACACTTTCAGACCCTTCTTGTGAATATTGTTTCCATTTGCCCATCTGCCTTCCCACTTTTCTAACGCTCCCCAAATCTGAGCACTGCAATAATTCTTTAAGATCTGATTTCATCCCTGCTGATCTCATGTGTTCAAAATCTTTTGCCTCAAAATCTAGTTTATAACTCCTTTTCAAGTGCTTTGTTTTCCCAATTTCTATGTCATGTTTATCTGCCAGATCTGCTAACCTTTGATGTATCTTACCCACTTCTCTCGTAATTCTCAGACACAAATATCTCAGCTCTTCTTCTGTGTAGGATTCTAACCTATTCACTCCCATAGATCCTTCAACTAGATCGGTTATTTTGGTAGCCAGCTTTACACGATCAAGCTGCTCTTCACCCTTGGATGTATTTCGAGGGGAATTCAGACTGTCTAACCACCCATTTAACTGCTGTGCTGTCAATCCCTGCAATTAAATATTACTTGCATTCGGCAATGGCACCTGTTGTACCACTGCACCTGGAGTTTGTGGTATCAGAAGCTTCAAGCTCTGACTTATACTCAGGCTATTTACGGCATCTGGAAGCGCAACAAGTGGACTAAGATCCATTAATGGTCCACATCCATCAAAAGTCTGACCCATAGCTGAAACCACCTGCCTTTTGCTCTATCACCCCCCTCCTCAAAAGGCTTTGTGACATTTCACCCTGTTCTCCTGCAATCGGCTTCTTTTGCGCAAGCAATGGTACCAGTGGACCAACAGTAATTGGCAAAGAGTGCCTCAGGAGGCGAAGAAGATGCAGTCCACAGGGGTACCTTCGCTCTTGGGGAAGGCAAGGTCTTAACTCCTCCAAATTGCGTCAGCAGGACCTCAGGACAGTCTATGTCGATGATGTCCACCCTCTGTGTCCTTAGGAGCATGCTCGTCACTGTGAGAGGAGTCCCAGGGTACTGGTCGTCATCTTGGAAGGTGCCTGCTTGGAGCAGGGGAGTGACTCCGTCACTCCACAGGAGATTTCTTCGGTCCTTATGGTGCAGGATGAAGACAGGGAGTCCCCAGAGCATGCACACCATGGAAACTGTTGCAGTTGCTGACTTGGAGCTGAGGTTGCTGAAGAAAAGTGTCTCTTGTAGACACTTTGTTGCAGTTACAGCGTTTCTTGGAGCAGGCTGAGTTTGATCCGAGGTCAGAAGAGTCTGAAGTTGTTGCAGGAAATTCCTGAAGGAAACTTGCAAGCAGAATCTGATGAGAACCCACAGGAGAGACCCTAAAGAGCCCTGAGAGGGGGATTGGCTACCTTATCAGGTATGGACCTATCAGGAGGGGTCTCTGACGTCACCTGCTGGCACTGGCCACTCAGAGACCTCCAGAGTGACCCCACACCTTGCAAAGCAAGATGGCTGAAGTCTGGGACACACTGGAGGAGCTCTAGGCACAACCCCTTTGTTCAGTTTCCTGCCAGAGCAGGGGAGAAGGGGTCCCTGAAGCAATGTAGACTGGTTTATGCAAGGAGGGCTCCATCTGTGCCCTTCAAAGCATTTCTAGGGGCTGTGGGAGAATACCCTTCCCCAGCCTGTAACACCTGGGTGTAACACCCTGCTCTCAGAGGAAATGCTTTGTTCGGCCTTCCTGGGACTGGGCTGCCCAGACCCCAGGAGGGCAGAACCCTGTCTGTGAGGTGGCAGCAGCTGTAGCTGCAGTGCAAGCCTCAGAGAGCTGGTTTGGCAGTACTGGGGGTCCATGGTGGAGCCCCCAGGATGAATGGAATAGGCTCCCCAATAACAGATTTGGAATGGGGAGACAATTCCATGATCTTAGACATGTTACATGGCCATATTCGGAGTTACCATTGTGAAGCTACATAGACCTATATGTAGTGTACGCGTGTAATGGTGTCCCCGCACTCACAAAGTCTGGGGAAATGGCACTGAACTATGTGGGGGCACCCTTGCTAGTGCAAGGGTGCCCTCACACTTACTAACTTTTCACCTAACCTTCAGCAAGTGAAGGTTAGACATATAGGTGACTTATAAGTTACTTAAGTGCAGTGAAAATGGCTGTCAAATAATGTGTGCGTTATTTCACGCAGGCTGCAATGGCAGGCCTGTGTAAGGGTTTGTCTGAGCTCCCTATGGGTGGCAAAATAAATGCTGCAGCCCATATGGATCTCCTGGAACCCCAATGCACTGGGTATCTAGGCACCATATACTAGGGACTTATGAGGGCGGTCCAGTATGCCAATTTAAATTGGTAAATGAAGTCACTGGCCTACAGTGACAACTTTTAAAGCAGAGAGACCATAAGCACTGAGGTTCTGGTTATCAGAGCCTCAGTGGCATAGTTGGGCACTACACAGGCATACACATTAGGCCACAAACTATGAGCACTGGGGTCCTGGCTAGCAGGATCTCAGTGAGACAGGCAAAACACACTGACATGTAGGTTTTTATCTATGAGCACTGGGGTCCTGGCTAGCAGGATCCCAGTGACACAGTAAAAACACAGTGACACACACTCACAAACAGGCCAAAAGTGGGGGTAACCATGCTAGAAAGAGGCTACTTTCCTACACACACACCCCCAAATGAAGGACAATAAGGCTAACCTTGGCCAGTTGAGACTTTATTGTCTAAGTGGTGATAAGTGGAGAGTAGATCTGCAATAGAGTGGTTACTCCCTTTATCATCCACTATATGGTTATTTCCCTGTGGGATGTAAACCACCCTGTTTGGAGATTTTTACCTAATGAACAGTGTGAGTGTAAATTCTCAGAGTTCCTATGAGTATGCTTTAAAGTTGGGCAGTGGGATTGGTCCACTGGGCCTATGTCAAATGCAGGAAATGCTAGACAGGGATGCTGTCTCAATAAAGCCATAGCTGGGCAAAAACTTTGTCCATATGGCAGTAAGAGAGAACAGGGTTGCTGCTTGTCTTGAGTTGAAGCTGGGCAAGGCTGCTGTCCTTTACGTTCCACACCAGGACAGGGCTGCTGTCTTAAGTGTTTAGAGGCAGTGCAGAGCTGCTGTACTAAGGTTTCTCTGGGAGGGTTGGAGGGATGCTCCATATTTACTAAAATGGTGCAGTTTTGCACATCTGGATTAGTAGTTCCACAGAGAGGTACTTTTACCTCTGGGAGTCCAGCAGTGGTAGCTGATGGCTCCTTTGGTACAGGTTCCACCCCAGGAGAGGTTTCTCCCACCACAGGAATGGTATCCTTAGCGGCAGGGTGGGAAAGGGATACTTTGATGCCCTCTTTACCTGTTGGTGGAGAGAGATCCTGAGATTTCAGGCCTTTTTCTCTCCTTTGATTTTTCATTTCACCAGAAATGAGAGGAAGCAATTCCTCAGGGATACCCAACATGGATGCATGGGTGGTATTAAACTCTACCTCAGCCCAACCTGAAGCCTCTAGGCCATTCCCTAAGAGCCAATCTACAGGTAAGCTAGGTGCACCTGCTTAGGGCCAGTAACTCCACCCCAACTAAGTTGAACTTAGTGGAGTTATTGACATCAGTATTTTGGTACTTCTGTCCAAGGAGGTGTTGTGCACTTGACACTAGATTTTCAGTCACCAAAGTGATACTGGCACTTGTGTCCCTGTAGGCATGGGCCTCAACACCATTTATTAAGATTGACTGCCTGTACTTATCCATGTTAAGGGGACAATCAGCCAAGGTGGCAAGGCCAAATCCACCAGGTGTGACAGAAACTGCCTTGGTACTGTCTACCCCAGTTTCTATTATGGTCCCAAAAGTGAACCCAACTACACCTTTAGTTTGACTATTGCCAGTAGCCTCACCAATATTACCACTACTGCTAGGTGCACTAGAGTCTGATGTCATAGTGGTGGTAGGCTCAGGGGCTTTGCCTGTGCAGGACTTATCCCCTGGCCAATGGCCTTTATTTCTACACACATAGCACCAAGGTCTTTTTGATTGTGTGAAGAGTTTGAAGAAGATGAAGAAGTTTTATCCCCACCCCCAGAGGAGTGTTTTGGACCTGAAGAAGGATATTTGTGTTTATATTCATCCCTATGCTTGTCCTAAGATTTTTCACCATCTTCCTTCTTGCCATCCGTGTCACCCCCTGTATGAGCTTTTCTGCTCACCCTTGTTCTGACACATTTGTCTGCCTTCTTTCCCAATTCTTGGGGAGAGATCAAATCTGAGTCCACAAGATACTGATGTAAGAAGTCAGACACACAATTATTCAAGATATGCTCTCTAAGAATCAAGTTATATAGGCTTTCATAATCAGTCACCTTACTGCCATGTAACCAACATTCGAGAGCCTTCTCAGAACAGTCCATAAAGTCTGTCCAGTCCTGTGATGACTCCTTTCTGGTCTCTCTGAACTTAAGTCTGTACTGTTCAGTGGTTAAGCCCAGACCACACAAGAGTGCATTTTTAAGAACATGGTAATTATCTGCATTATCCTCTCTGACAGTAAGAAGTCTGTCTCTACCCTTGCCAGAGAAAAATAACCAAAGGATAGCAGCCCACTGTACATGAGGGACCCTCTGAACTTTACAGGCCCTCTCAAGTGCAGCAAACCACTTGTTGATGTCCTCACCATCCTTGTAAGGAGGGACAACTTTGTGCAGATTCCTAGAATCAAATGAAGGTTCCCTCACATTTGTATTCCTAAAACTGCTGCTGCCACTATAGGGAACTAACCCCAAACCCTGCCTCTTTCTCCACAGCCAGGAATTCCCTGTCTAAGGCCAACTGCTGATGCATTAACGTCACTCTGGCCTCCTCTAACCTCAGCTTTCTGTGTTACCTATCTAGGGACTGGTCCTCAGGGTTAGAATTATGTAAAGCCTCTGAAACAGAGGTAAGACGAGAGTGTGCAGAGGCAGACCTATCTCTAACAGGGGCCACCCTAGTGACCTGGCCTCTAGGGGTGAAGGGAGCCCTATTTGAGTGTGAACCCTTATCACTACCAGTTATACTAGGGGGCTTGTTGACAGATAGGTCTGTGTACCCTCCCCAGGATTGTCATCTTGCTCCTCTGAGCTGTCCTGGTTGGAGGTATCCTCTACCTCGTCCTCAGTGCTGATTCCCTGATCATCCTGTAGGAGGAGATTTAAGAGGTACTCCTTATTGGGGTTCTTCCCAATTCCTAAATTTCTTTCAATGCAGAGCCCCTTCGAGCTTTTATAGTTTAAATTGTCATAGGTAGTCTGGACAGCTCTAGGGGTGGCTTCTACAGAAGACATATTGAAAGAAAAAAAAAGTTTAGGAAAGTGAGAAAAAAGTTAGTAGAATAACTGAGTTAACTTTTTAGAGAAAAGAAGAAAACTTTTCAGAACTTTTTAAAAACTTTTGCAAAGTTTAAAGAACTTTTAAGAAAGTTAGAAAATTGTTTCTAGATATATATTATATATGCTCTAAATATTGGAACAAACTTTGCTTATGAAAAGCACAGGTAACAAAGTGGTAAAGCAATTGCAAGTACTTATCCCATCGCTGCACCACCAATGTAGGAGGCTGGCCTGGTTTGTAGTGGGTACCTTGGGTACTTACACCTTACACCAGGTCCAGTTATCCCTTGTTAATGAATGAAGTAGTGTTCTAGCAGCTTAGGGTGATAGAGGTAGCTATAGCAGAGAAGCTTAGGCTGAACTAGGAGACATGCAAAGCTCATGCAATACCACTTATAGTTACACAGTCCTTATACACAAGTAAAGACAATACTCATTGTTACCAAAAATAAAGGTATTTATTTGGGTGACACAGTACCAAAAATATCTTAGAGACAATACTCCTTCTGGAGGTAAGTATTATACACAAAAAATACACTAGACACCAAAAATTAGGCAAGTAAATAGTCATAGAACAATGCAAACAGTAGGACATCCCATAGAATGCAATGGCAGAAAATAGGTCTAGGGGCAACACAAACCATATACTAAGAAAGTGGAATGTGAATCACAAATTATCCCCTAGACCAGTGTAGTGTCTGCAGAATCACTGGGAGAGTAAGAATACACTAAACGTAAGTAAATTACCCCACCCCAGAGCCCAGAAAAGCAGGAGTAAAGTATTGCAAGTTTCCTTAGGACACATGCACCTAGTTTGGGGGATTTTGCAGCAGCCAACTGTTAGACTTTTTGCCTTACGCAGGGTCATCCTTAGTCTTTTGGCCTCCTTCCTCCTGGTTTTTCTGACCTTTCGCTGTTGGCTGTAGGACTCTGAGCACTTTATCACTGCTGACCAGTGCTAAAGTGCAGGTGCTCTCCCATCTAAAGTTGGTATGATTGGCTTATACCTAATTGGCATATTTAATTTACCTATAAGTCCCTTGTACAGTGGTATCTCTATACCCAGGGCCTGTAAATTAAACACTACTAGTGGGCCTGCAGCACTGCTTGTGCCACCCACTGAAGTAGACTTTCAAACCTGTCTCAGGCCTGCTAGCGCAGGGCCTGTGTGCGCAGTTTTCTGCCACAGGGACCTGGCATCTAAATTTACTTGCCAGGCCCAGAACTCCCCTTTTACTACATGTAAGTCACCCCTAAGGTACGCCGTAGCTAGCCCTATGGGCAGGGTGCCATGTATGTAGAAAGGCAGGACATGTGCCATATTGCATGGCCTGTCCTAGTAGTGACAAACAGCCTAACTTGGTGTCTCACTGCTGTGAGTACTGCCTTCTCATAGGATTGCATTAGAAATGCCCTGCCTTATGTGTAAGGGGTATTGTCTGATTTATGAGGGGTAGCGTAGGCGTGTTTGGTATGGTTGTGATGGTGATAATAAATGCTTTCTTACTGGTGTGGATGTATTTTTTATTACTATCACAGAAATGCCATTTCTAGAAAGTGTGCATTTATCTGTGCTTATGACTCTGGTGTTTTGCAGCTTGACTCCAATCCACGTCTAGGCAGAGTGACAGTTGGGGCTTTGTGCATACTTTTCAGACACCCTGTACACAGGGAGGGTGGAGGTGTCACAGAGGTGCATCTGCATACTGAATAGTTTTCCTGGGCTGAGAGAAGGGAGAGGCGGGGCACACCTGCATTTGTAAAGACTGTGTCCTGGCCTCACACAATAGGGTCGTTAACCCCCCATTGATGTTTGGAGCCTGTGCTGAAAGGAGAGAGGGGGCACTCCCAGAACCAGTTGTAACTGGCTGGAACCTCCTCTCCCTACCATTGTAAAACACTGTAAGAACTAACTATAAGTACAGGGGAATTTTCCCCACAATTTGAACACTCTTGGAAATTGAACCTGGACACAAGATGCTGCTGAATGGACTCACCAGGAAACCGCCTTGGACTGCTGCTGCTGTGCTAACCTGTGACCTGCCTGGTCACTAGGAGGAACTGCCATCATCTGCACCCCTTGTGCTGGCCTGTAGCTGGACCCATCAGCCTTGTGCTCCTTCCTGCTTCATTGTTCCCATGGGAAGGGTGCCGTGGCCCCTGACCCCCGTAACTTTTCCCTGCACGAGGAGTGCTGCCTTGATATCCCCTTTGCGCTGAGAGAGCGCTCTTCTGTGCCCTCAGGCACTTCGAGGCACCTGTTTCATGCTGGAATCACCGCTGCAAACCGGGCTATAAGTATGGCCTTAGCGCTTTGAAAAGCGCTTCCTGGATGGCCCCCAGTAATCACGGTCCCCGGAGGGGCCCGTCAATGGTCTAGAGGAGGTGCGTGCCGCCCTCTTCTCCTCAAAAGGATGTCAGAGGCCCCCCTTTTGCGCATAGGAGCGCTGGGGGCCCCATTGTTCATCTTCTAGGCACTGGAGGTGCCTTCATCAAGCCAGGTACTGTTAAAGGAACAATATATAGAACATAAGTTCTTACTAGAGACTTCGTCTGATTTATATGTTGCCTACCTGTTTTTTATGGTGTTTCATAGGCATATGCAAATGTTCCTTTTATGGGGATGACTTGCTAATATGTTTCCCTAACTTGCCATATTTTTTCTAATGTTCCTACTATGGGCGTTTTATGATATTCTTATGACAAGTATTCTAATGTGATAACGTGTTTCCTGACTACTGCTTATGTTGCAGAATACTGAGTAACCTGTGTGTTATGTGTGACTCCTGCTAATTTGCAGAGTAACTAATGTGTAACGTTCTGACAACTGCTAAAGTAGCAGGATAGTACTGATATGTGATGTTTGGTCTGATAATTGCGTTGTGTACAATACAGTATATTTTCATATAATCTGGTGTTGTGTTTCCTTTGTGGTGGGGATATTGCATCACATGTGTTGTGTGTGTTGTGCAAATGCTTTACACATTGCCTCTGGGTTAAGCCTGACTGCTCGTGCCAAGCTACCAAGGGGGTGAGCAGGGGTTATCTTGGACGTGTAACTCCCTTGCCCTGACTAGAGCGGGTAAGTTCTGCCTGGCTGAGGTGCATACCCTAGCCAACCAGAAACCCCATTTCTAACACCAACCATGTCTGCAAAGAACAACTGCTGGATTATTGGACCTTAAGACCTGCAAAGGAAAGTGACCAAGTCCAGAAGTCATAATAAGTTCAAGGAAGGACAGGAGCCCCTGCCAACCCAGAAGAGGGTGCAAAAGAAGAGTCCCTGGTTAGTCGAAGATTGCAGAAATGTACCATAGGATGATGCCAGCAGGTTCCCTCATGATGCAAACGATTTCCCAAGGCGCGAAGATCGTTGCAGATGAGATTTCGTGTTGGAAGGAGCCAACAAGCCTTGGCTACAACAAAAAAGCATTTTGCATCAAAATGCGCTGGATGGACCTAGGAGGGACCTGGGGGCCTCAACTCTGTGTGAGGAGGACGAGAGGGCTCTCAGCACTTTAGAGAGCCCTCAGGATGCCAGCCAGCAGCCCCAGAAGCCGCAGGATCCGGTATCAAAGGAGGTGCAAAACACAGTTGATGCAGCACAGCAAAAGAAGGTCCCAGGCTGCCGGAGAACAATGTAGCGAGTTGAGCGTTGCAGAATGGAGTGCTGGGGACGAGGGCCAGCCTGTGCATGAAAGAAGTTTGCAAAGAGTGCACAGAGGCCTCAGGAGGTGAAGACACAGTACACAGGGGTACCATCGCTCTCGGGGAAGGCAAGGTCTTAACTCCTCCAAATTGTGTCAGCAGGACCTCAGGACAGTCTATGTCAATGATGTCCACCCTCTGTGTCCTTAGGAGCACGCTTGTCACTGTGAGAGGAGTCCCAGGGTACTGGTTGTTATCTTGGAAGGTGCCTGCTTGGAGCAGGTGAGTGACTCAGTCACTCCACAGGAGATTTCTTCGGTCCTTCTGGTGCAGGATGAAGACAGGGAGTCCCCAGAGCATGCACACCATGGGAGCTGTTGCAGTTGCTGACTTGGAGCTGAGGTTGCTGAAGAAAAGTGTCTCTTGTAGACAACTTGTTGCAGTTACAGCGTTTCTTGGAGCAGGCTGCGGTTGATCCGAGGTCAGAAGAGTCTGAAGTTGTTGCAGAGAATTCCTGAAGGAAACTTGCAAGCAGAATCTGAAGAGAACCCACAGGAGAGACCCTAAATAGCCCTGAGAGGGGGATTGGATACCTTATCAGGTATGGACCTATCAGGAGGGGTCTCTGACGTCACCTGCTGGCCCTGGCCACTCAGAGCCCTCCAGAGTGCCCCCACACCTTGCAAAGCAAGATGGCTGAAGTCTGGGACACACTGGAGGAGCTCTAGGCACCACCCCTTTGTCCAGTTTCCCGTCAGAGCAGGGGAGAAGGGGTCCCTGAAGCGATGTAGACTGGTTTATGAAAGGAGGGCACCATCTGTGCCCTTTAATGCATTTCCAGAGGCTGGGACAGGCTACCCCTCCCAAGCCTGTAACACCTATTTCCACAGGGAGAGGGTGTAACACCCTGCTGTCAGAGGAAATGCATTCTTCTGCCTTCCTGGGACTGGGCTGCCGAGACCCCAGGAGGGCAGAACCCTGTCTGTGAGGTGGCAGCAGCTGTAGCTGCAGTGCAAGCCTCAGAGAGCTGGTTTGGCAGTACTGGGGATCCATGGTGGAGCCCCCAGGATGAATGGAATTGGTTCCCCAAGAACAGATTTGGAATGGGGAGACAATTCCATGATCTTAGACATGTTACATGGCCATATTCAGAGTTACCATTGTGAAGCTACATATAGGTATTGACCTATATGTAGTGCACACATGTAATGGTGTCCCCACATTCACAAAGTCTGGGGAAATGGCACTGAACTATGTGGGGGCACCCTTGCTGGTGCAAGGGTTCCCTCACACTAAGTAACTTTGCACCTAACCTTCAGCAAGTGAAGGTTAGACATATAGGTGGCTTATAAGTTACTTAAGTGCAGTGAAAATGGCTGTCAAATAATGTGTGTGTTATTTCACGCAGGCTGCAATGGCAGGCCTGTGCAAGGGTTTGTCTGAGCTCCCTATGGGTGGCGAAAGAAATGCTGCAGCCAATATAGATCTCCTGGAACCCCAATGCCCTGGGAACCAAGGTACCATATACTAGGGACTTATGAGGGGGGTCCAGTATGCCAATTTAAATTGGTAAATGAAGTCACTGGCCTACAGTGACAAATTTAAAAGCAGAGAGACCATAAGCACTGAGGTACTGGTTATCAGAGCCTCAGTGACACAGTTGGGCACTACACAGGCATACACATTAGGCCACAAACTATGAGCACTGGGGTCCTGGCTAGCAGGATCCCAGTGAGACAGGCAAAACACACTGACAAATAGGTTTTTATCTTTGAGCACTGGGGTCCTAGCTAGCAGGATCCCAAGTGACACAGTAAAAACACAGTGACACACACTCACAAACAGGCCAAAAGTAGGGGTAACCATACTAGAAAGAGGCTACTTTCCTACACAACCCAACCCCAAATGAAGGACAATAAGGCTAACCTTGGCCAGTTGAGACCTTATTGTCTAAGTGGTGATAAGTGGAGAGTAGATCTGCAATAGAGTGGTTACTCCCTTTATCATCCACTATATGGTTATTTCCCTGTGGGATGTAAACCCCACAGTGTGAGTGTAAATTCTCAGAGTTCCTATGAGTATGTTTTAAAGTTGGGCAGTGGGATTGGTCCACTGGGCCTATGTCAAATGCAGGAAATGCTAGACAGGGATGCTGTCTCAATAAAGCCATAGCTGGGCAAAAACTTTGTCCATATGGCTGTAAGAGAGAACAGGGTTGCTGTTTGTCGTGAGTTGGAGCAGGGCAAGGCTGCTGTCCTATAAGTTTCACACCAGGACAGGCCTGCTGTCTTAAGTGTTTAGAGTCAGTGCAGGGCTGCTGTACTAAGGTTTCTCTGGGAGGGTTGGAGGGATGCTCCATATTTACTAAAATGGTGCAGTTTTGCACATCTGGATTAGTAGTTCCACAGAGAGGTACTGTTACCTCTGGGAGTCCAGCAGTGGTAGCTGATGGCTCCTTTGGTACAGGTTCCACCCCAGGAGAGGTTTCTCCCACCACAGGAATGGTGTCCTTACCGGCAGGGTGGGGAAGGAATACTTTGATGCCCTCTTTACCTGTTGGTGAAGAGGGATCCTGAGATTTCAGGCCTTTTTCTCTCCTTTGCTTTTTCATTTCACCAGAAAAGAGAGGAAGCAATTCCTCAGGGATACCCAACATGGATGCATGGGTATTAAACTCTACCTCAGCCCAACCTGAAGCCTCTAGGTCATTCCCTAAGAGCCAATCTACAGGTAAGCTAGGTCACCTGCTTAAGGCCAGTAACTCCACCCCAACTAAGTTGAACTTGGTGGAGTTATTGACATCAGTATTTTGGTACTTCTGTCCAAAGAGGTGTTGTGCAGGTGACACTAGGTTTTCAGTCACCAAAGTGATACTGGCACCTGTGTCCCTGTAGGCCTGGGACTCAAAACCATTTATTGAGATTGACTGCCTTTACTTATCCATGTTAAGGGAACAATAAGCCAAGGTGGCAAGGCCAATGCCACCAGGTGTGACAGAAACTGTCTTGGAACTACCCCAGTTTCTATTATGGTCCCAGAAATGAACCCAACTACACCTTTAGTTTGACTATTGCCAGTAGTCCAACCAATATTACCACTACTGCTAGGGGCACTAGAGTCTGATGTTGTAGTGGTGGTAGGCTCAGGGGCTTTGCCTGTGCAGGACTTAACCCCTGGCCAATGGCCTTTATTTCTACACATATAGCACCAAGGCTTTTTCTGATTGTGGGAGGAGTTTGAAGGAGATGAAGAAGTTTTATCCCCACCCCCAGAGGGGTGATTTTTGGACCTGAAGAAGGATCTTTGTGTTTGCGTTTATCCCCATGCTTGTCCTGAGATTTGTCACCATCTTTCTTCTTGCTATCTTTGTCAGCCCCTGTATGAGCTTTTGTGCTCACCCTTGTTCTGACACTTTTGTCTGCCTTCTTTCCCAATTCTTGGGGAGAGGTCAGATCTGAGTCCACAAGATACTGATGTAGCAAGACAGACACACAACTATTCAAGATATGCTCTCTCAGAATCAAGTTATATAGCCTTTCATAATCAGTCATCTTACTTCCATGTAACCAACCTTCTAGAGCCTTCACAGAACAGTCCATAAAGTCTGTCTAGTACTGTGATGACTCCTTTCTGGTCTCTCTGAACTTAAGTCTGTACCGTTCAGTGGTTAAGCCCAGACCATCCAAGAGTGCATTTTTAAGAACCTGGTAATTATCTGCATCATCCTGTCTGACAGTAAGAAGTCTGTCTCTAACCTTGCCAGAGAAGGATAACCAAAGGATAGCAGCCCACTGTGCATGAGGGACCCTCTGAACTTTACAGGCCCTCTCAAGTGTAGCAAACCACTTGTTGATGTCATCACCATCATTGTAAGGAGGGACAACTTTGTGCAGATTCCTAGAATCAAGTGAAGGTTCCCTCACATTTGTATTCCTAAAACTGCTGCTGCCACTATAGGAAACTAACCCCAAACCCTGCCTCTTTCTCCACAGCCAGGAATTCCCTGTCTAAGGCCAACTGCTGCTGCATTAGCTTCAGTCTGGCTTCCTCTAACCTCAGCTTTCGGAGTTCCCTATCTAGGGACTGGTCCTCAGGGTAAGAATTACGTGAAGCCTCTGAAACAGAGGTAAGATGAGAGTGTGCAGAGGCAGACCTATCTCTGACAGGGGCCACTCTAGTGACCTGGCCTCTAGGGGTGAAGGGAACCCTACTTGAGTGTGAAGACTTACCACTACCAGTTATACCAGGGGGCTTGTTGACAGATAGGTCTGTGGAAGGACCCTCCCCAGGATTGTCATCTTGCTCCTCTGAGCTTTCCTCGTTGGAGTTATCCTCTGCCTGTTCCTCAGTGCTGATTCCCTGATCATCCTGTAGGAGGAGATTTAAGAGGTACTCCTTATTGGGGTTCTTCCCAATTCCTATATTTCTTTCAATGCAGAGCCCCTTCGAGCTTTTATAGTTTAAATTGTCATAGGTAGTCTGGACAGCTCTAGGGGCGGCTTCTACAGAAGACATATTGAAAGAAAAAAAAAGTTTAGGAAAGTGAGTAAAAAGTTAGTAGAATAACTAAGTTAAGTTTTTAGGGAAAAGAAGAAAACTTTTCAGAACTTTGTAAAAACTTTTGCAAAGTTTAAAGAACTTTTAAGAAAGTTTGAAAATTGTTTCTAGGTATATATTATATATGCTCTAAATATTGGAGCAAGCTTTTCTTGTGAAAAGCACAGGTAACAAAGTGGTAAAGCAATTGCAAGTACTTATCCCAATGCTACACCACCAATGTAGGAGCCTGGCCTGGTTTGTAGTGGATACCTTGGGTACTTACACCTTACACCAGGTCCAGTTATCCCTTGTTAATGAATGTAGTAGTGTTCCAGCAGCTCAGGCTGATAGAGGTAGCTATAGCAGAGAAGCTTAGCCTGAACTAGGAGACATGCAAAGCTTATGCAATACCACTTATAGTTACACAGTCCTTATACACAAGTAAAGACAATACTCATTGTTACCAAAAATAAAGGTATTTATTTGGGTGACACAGTACCAAAAATATCTTAGAGACAATACTCCTTCTGGAGGTAAGTATTATACACAATAAATAAACTAGATACCAAAATTAGGCAAGTAAATAGTCATAGAACAATGCAAACAGTAGGAAATCCTATAGAATGCAATGGGAGAAAATAGGCCTAGGGGCAACACAAACCAAATACTAAGAAAATGTCATGTGAATCACAAATGATCCCCTAGACAAGTGTACTGTCTGCAGAATCGCTGGGAGAGTAAGAATACAGTAAACGTAAGTAAATTACCCCACTGCAGAGCCCAGAAAAGCAGGAGTAAAGTACTGCAAGTTTCCTTAGGACCCCGATTCTACATCCATGGCTCCTGGCTTAACAAATTACCACAGTGAGGACCTTTTTGATGAACATAGCAGCCAGGCAAGATCTCCCCAGCAGGCTTATGAGAAGGCATGGCCGTACCATTATTTCAAGATGAACCTCAGCCCTAAAGAAGTCAGACACAAGAACGGTGTAAGAGTATAGCGACGAACACTGGTAGAAGTAAAAACAGGAAGCAATGATCATTTTCTGCCCAGAGTACTCTTCAAGAGGGAGCCACAATATACTAAATACGAGTAACATAATTTACCTCATAACTCACTGCAGGGTTTGCATAATGTATCAACTAACGACCTGCACTCTGTAAGATTTACACAAAGGAAAGGGCCGACTAATGGAGAATCTACTGAAACAGTCTGGAGCTCTGCAAGGATAGCAAATGAGATTCTGAGTCATTCCATCATGATGAAGACATGGGGAATAACAATATGTACCCCGCAAAATGAAACATATTCCTCAAAAGAACACAAATACAAAACTTGCACAGCAACTACGAGACCAAGGAACCACTTGGTTCAGTACTGCAGGGGGCAACTAGCTCTATTCAACAACTCCCCCAATGGCCAGATTTGAGTAAGATGAGGTTTTGTCTGTTAGCAACTATGCCAAGAAAGAATTCTCGCCAAACAGCTGAGTCACAAGTCCAAAATTCACTGGCAGAACCACAGCAGCGTAGTGGGTAGCAAATAATGGATCCCGCAAAAATGAAAGAAAACACAAGACATTAATTAAAAAATTTAAAATTGAATATCTTTGGTTTAAAATATAAGACTGAGGACAAGGTTTGGATAGAATTTATTAAACTGCAAGACGTTAGTTGTTTCCAGGAAACATGGTCTGTAAATGTCATTGACTTAGACAGTTATTGCTCTTACTATACACCGGCTTTGAAACGATGTAAAGGCAGGCCAGCAGGGGGCCTGACAATCTGGGCTAGAACATCATTTCTTGAAAATGTCATAGTAACTCATACTGTTTTAAGCAACAACATGCATGTACTATCAATCGAAAACGAGACATGGTCACTTGAATTTGTGAGTGTTTACTTTCCTCCCTCCAGCTTGGCCCAAGTCAAGCCAAGAGTGCAACTGTTAAAAGAGTATATCTTAAGGAGAAGAGCAGAAGACCAGGTGAAATGATCCATTGGAGCTAGAGGTGGGCACCCACTCCAGTCTTGCAGTAATGTTCTGTTAAGATGCTGTGAGCTTAACATCAATCCACATCCCATAACAGGGGACGAGCTGATATTAGAAGAAGACAATGCTTGGAATATTCCATATCCACCCACAGAGCGATGCCAAAGCTCAAAAAAGGGAGAGCTAATTTTCAAGGCCTTAATTGAATGTGGAATGCGTACTTTAAACGGAAGAACTAACTCAAAGTACTGAAATCTACGTTTCGAGCTGGTAGGAGGCAAAGTACTATTGATTACATAGCAATTAACATCGAAGCCTGGCATCATATCATGGATATGAAAGTTGAGGCCAGGATTGAAAGTGACCACGATCCTCTACTATTGGAGATTACGCACTCAGGTATAGGC
Source organism: Pleurodeles waltl (assembly GCF_031143425.1). NCBI lineage: Eukaryota > Metazoa > Chordata > Amphibia > Caudata > Salamandridae > Pleurodeles > Pleurodeles waltl. Next base: position 725,332,116 of record NC_090438.1, read on the forward strand.
CACCCGAAACCTGTATCAGCGTATAATGGAAATCATCCAACAATCACCCTGACGTCAAACAGGAAAAATATTCAATCAGTAGTCGAGGGTGACCTTTACAATTTCCCCCCAAGTGAAACCTGGTATGTATCATATACTACAATCCTAGATATGCCCAGCGATGATGCACCCTTTTGACTCCTAAAATGTAATGATCTTTTGGAACAAACATCAAAGGAAAGAGCTAAGATTCTTAGAAACATCTTGCTGGCCAACCAAGGGTGGTTGGTTTAAGGCAAATGCCTAAAATTAAAAAAAAGTCCCTCTCACAGGCTCTGTAGAATCGACATATGAGCAAGATAAACGAGCAACAATTCTTAGATTGCAGGTATCCATACAAGAAATTATTAAAATATAAAAATATCTTCCCACACAAGCTCTGGGGAGAACTTTTGGACGCCATCTCGGCAGGAAATTCAAGAGCATTTTGGGAAATAATCAGATGGGGACGCGACGGACCACCAAAAAATATGGAACTGAATATCAACCCACAGCAATGGGTTGACCACTTCACTGCCCCGTATCAAGGCGATGACAAAATAGCAATGGAATTCTTTACGGGACAAAAAACCCTTTCATAGTCCAATATCAAGGAGATGACATGTTACCATCAGAACTCATTATGGACCCAAAAGGGCATATCAAAGGCTGGTAGAAAGCAGAGTCACCATGCATGAGACAACGAAGCTGCCAAAGAATCATGAAACAACGGTCCAACGGTTCAAAGCTTCAATAAGTCAATTATTCGATCAGTCAGTTTGCATTAACAACTCTCAGACCAAGCCTGGACATCTGACCTATGCTATGCCTTGCATCAACACGCTAGTGTACAAATTAAATGAAAAAGAAGTCAGCAAGCCATCCTCTCACAAAAACCACATAAGGCAGCGTGTCCAGACAAAATACCTACAGATACTTATCGTAGCCATCTAGCCCTATGGTTAGCAGTTTTAACTCCTCTATACAATACTGTCTGGGGTCTCGAGGAAATCCTGCCGTCATGGACAAAATCAATAATAGTCCCAATACACAAAAAGGATCCACAAGATAATCAGTGTAATTTTAGGCCAATCTCTCTGCTCGACAGTGCAGGAAAAATCTTTGGCAAGCTGTTGTAATCGCGCATAGCGCTCTGGCTAAAAGAAGGGGATTTATTATACCAAATGGGGTTCAGGAGGGGCCAAAGCACAGTGGATCAACTCTTTAGAATGCCTTTGATTTGTTCCAAATATGTCTCTCTAAAGAATACATTGTTGTACTTGGTATTTGTCGACCTTCAGACTGCATTTGACAGTGTGGACTGCCCGAAATTAAGGCACCTTTTGTCAAAGATGGGTATCTCAGGAAAAATCTTAATGTTGCTAATTTTATTACACACTGGAAACTCCACAAGGGTTAGATATAGTATGCGAAATGAGCTCACAGCAGGGATACCAATCCAACAAGGGGTCAAACAGGGGTGCGTTCTCACCCCACTTTTATTCAACTGCTGCATAAACGAGGTGGGCCAAAAACTGAAGAACCTAAACCTTTATGTGCCGAAACTTGCAAACAAAAGTATACCTAGACTGCTTTTTGCAGACTATGCTGTACTACTAGCACGAACTGAGGTAGCAATGCATCATTTAATAAAGGGTCTAGAGGGCTTCTGTGCATCAGAGAATCTGACGATAATTGTATGTAAAACAAAATATATGATCCTTAATCAAAAACAGAAACTGCAAGCAACTTTCAAGGTTAGGAATAGGCCTCTAGATCGTGTTATGACCTATGATTATTTTGGCTGTCGGTTTGATGATAAAACGAACTGGAACCCTCAGGTATATAAAAACAATGTCTCCTTAACACAACAAGCTGGAGCTGTATTAAGATTTGCTAAAGCCGTGGAGAACCAATCTGTAAACTCTGTAATACGTATAAAAGGAAAGCAAGGGCCGCAGCATTGTATGGCGCGGAGATCTGTGGATTTAAAAAGATCCCAGATATACAAATAACTGAAAATCATTTCATTTGTCGCCTACTTTGCCAAGGCCGTGGCACTCCAATAGATGCCATAAGACTAGACTTACAAATAGAGAAAACTGAAGACCACGTAGCACTGATACCAAAGGGATACTGGTTCCATGTTCGATCCAAGTAGGATCTAACACCATACAAGACGCGCTGATAGACATAATGAAACTACAAAACTACCAAAAGTTACCTTGGTTTAATCATGTCTCAATGACACTGGCGCCCTTGGACTTAGAAGATTTCTGGTTACACCCAGATAAAATTAGGATGGACATTCTTTCTGCAGTAATAAGGACTTACTGGGTCTATAAAACACAGAGGCTCCTCATCTCACCTGGCCCCTTTTAAGACATTACTTATCCTTTAACCCAGAATGTAAACCAGCTACCTTTAATGACACTATGTACCCGGGGACAAAATATCTCTTTATTTTAAATTTCGCATGGGCACGCTACCAGTGACCTCAGTGACCTCAGTGACTAAGAAATGGCATATTGCTGAGAAAGGGAGGTTGGCCCGCTGTCCCTGCCACTTGGGGGGCCAAGAAACACTTTTCCACTTTCTTCTATTATGCTACTTTACAATTTCACCGCACTGTCTGTTTTTACGTCCACTTTTAAGAAAGTATGGTGTCAGGATTTGCAAGGAAGCTGAAGCCCTGTGTATGAGCAGTAATGACAAAGATATAGGTGGTCATTTTGAACCTGGCGGTAAAGACTGCACCGCCAGCCTTAACTACTGCCAACAGGCTGGCGGTCCAGATTGCCACATAATGAAGCAAATGAGAAACAGCCAGGGGTCCATCCACTCACCGCCATTTTGGGAGCGCCAACGATGACGGCGGAGGCCATCTTCAGGCCGGCAGTAAGCCCTTACACTGCAACCATATTGTAGACCACCACACTGCCATCAGTTCTGGGGTGGGAACTACCGCCACGCAAAGTCTGACGGAAACAACCCCTATAAAGGGAAACACTCACTGGAGGACCACAGAACACACCAACGCCGACACGGAGCGAGAGTTGGAAATAATGCCAGTGCTTCTCCTTGCCATATTTCTCCAGGACCGTGACCGCCAATGAAGACGAAGACGGTAAGTGCCGCAGCCTAGCACACATGGGAGAAAAGGGCACAATTGCACACCCACCCACTCCACCCACACCGCAACACACTCCCACCCCCTCCCACACCACCAAGTCATACATACCCTATCAAAATGTAGTTACCAAACTCATGCAAACATATATCAGAACCAGTGCACACACCTGTGTACACCACTCCCCCACAGTGAAACGCTGCACAACGGGGCAATGTTGCACCTACAGGTCTGCTGGGCAATAAAATTTATTGTATAGAAACAAAAATATCTGCCCAGATAAGGCCATAGGCCAGCCATATACAAGTCCCGGAAGGGAAAATATAGGACACATTTCACTCCTACGGTGGAAAAATCCTCCATTGAGAAAGGGGCATCAATGGGGCAGACATGCACCTCTGGGATGAGGAGCAGGAGCTGGTGGGGGGGGGGGATTCAGGTTTGGAAGAAGGGGTCTTGGGCATAGGTTCCGGAGGTGGAAAGGGTTTGGGCTTGCCCTCAGAAGGAGGTGGAGTGAGCCAGGACCCGGGGGTGGCAGAGGGACCAGGGGCAACACCGGCTTTCTTCCTCCCTGGGGAAGGGGCATGGGAATGGGATGGGCGAACTGGGGAGGACTTTGAAGAGGGAGGAGTAGACTTGGTGAGGCCAAGGGAACGCTTAGGGATAAGAAAGGGCGGGCTAGTGGGTTCAAACAGGTCAACACAGAAGAGGAAAAACTTTCTAGGTGCATCAGGAGGGGTGTTAGAGACAGGTTTGGGAGTTGAGGTAGAGGGAGTGATGGTATAAAGTGTAGGTGTGCTGGATGTGGATGCAGGTGCCTGTTTAGTATGCTTATGTGTGGTGAATGTATGTGGAGTAGATGAGTGTGAGCGTTTGTGTGTTTTGGAAAGAGGGTGGGTGGACACAGTGGGGGAGGTGGATGTTGGTGTGTCTGCTTTGGTGTGTTGGTTGTGTGCCTGCATGTGGTGAGACATGTGGTGCTCGTGTTTCTCAGTGTGCCTCATGTGTGTTGATTTGGGTGCATGGCAGTCTGCATGTGTGCTTGGGATGGGTGAAGGGAGTGGGGTGTTGGAAAGGGTAGAGGTGGTGGAAGGGGGGACGGAAAGACCAGGGACACTAGCTGCCGTCAAAGAGGAGGCAAGAGCCTGAAAAGATCTCTGTAGGCCAGACATGGCACCCTGAATGCCTTCCAGGAATGCATTGCATTGCTGCATCTAGGGTGCCAGCCCCTGTATGGCGGATTAGTGTAATTTTTTTTTTTACGCTAATCCGGTGCAAACTTAACACCATATTAATATTTTGATTCTAGACCCGTCTAGCGTAAAAATTTCATAGAATGCGTTATTTTCTAGATGCGTGAAACCGCCTTGCGTCAATGAGATGCAAGGTAGGTTATCCTGTCCAAAAAATGACTCAAACACCTGTGCGCCATATTTATCCAACCAGGCAAAAATTACGCTAGGGTGGGAGGCGGACCGGAAAAATGACGCAAATCCTGATTTGCCTCACCTGGGTCAGGGCAGGCGTTAAAATGGGGCAAACTCACCACTACTTAAGGAAAACTCACACAAGCAACATCATTGCTTAAGAAGGACAACATGGAGTTGATACTCATGCAGCATGCCAGAAGACGCAGAGCACAGGAACAACAGCAGCAGCTACCACCACACCAACATGGACCCCAAAGGAAACACAGAAGGCAGGAAAGGCTATTCAGGACCAGGACAACCCTCCTGGACCTCAGGGAACATGATATCATCCAGAGGTACAGACTCAACTGGCAAGCCATACAACAGCTGCTGTGCCAAACTGAACCACTGTTAACAGCCAGCTTGCAGACACCCCACATTATTCCATCGGAGACCAAGCTGCTAGCTGTCCTGCACTTGTTGGCAAGTGGCTCATTTCAAACTACTGGTGCCCTGGTTGCTGGGGTCTCACAGCCCTCATTTTCCGACTTCCTTCCCAAGGTACTTGATGCCATCATCTCCCTCACACCATGCCACATCAGCTTCCCCAACACACAGCAGAAGCAGCAGGAGACCAAACAGGAGTTTTACTAAATTAATTGCTTCCTGCACGTGCTTGGTGCCATTGACTGCACACATATCCGGATTGTGCCACCTGCTGCAACTGAGCTCCTATACCGCAACAGAAAGCACACCCACTCCATTAATGTGTAGGCCATTGTTGATCACCAGGGATTGTTCACCAACATCATGGCAAAGTATCCTGGGAGTGTACATGATTCCGTCATCTTCCGCCACAGCACCATCAATCCACACTTTCAGGATGAACGATATGGCAATGGCCTTCTTGTTGGTAAGTCCAGAAACCTAGTAATAGACACACAGCACAGAACCTCTGTAGGACACACAAGACATACACCACTACATTGACACGTGGGCAGGAAGACACTGAGGTGTGACACTGGTAGTTATGTTTGATATCCTGACCCAATGGGATTCACACCTATGGACAAATGACGGTTGCCAATAACAATAGATGCCACTCTAGAGCCACAAGGGACCAATTTAAAACCACACAGTGACAATGACATGGCCTTAACTGGCAGTACAACTTGGAAGATTAACCATTCAATATCACATAAGGCCACAGTCAACCCCAAACCCTTCCAAGCAATACGTCGTGTGTAAGGGGTATGCAATGTGAGTTGCTGCAGGTCAAACACCATGAAACACATAGCATGATGACGCTGACTCAAATAAAGGTGACATGAAATTATTGAGGCAGTACCAACATCCCACATCACTCCTGGGGTTACACTGCCAGCTAGCAATAAGGAAGTGGACTGCGCAATGAAAACATGTTGAGGTGATACTAATGCAAAGTGCACATTGCCACACATACTGAAAGAGACAATTCCCATCTACATAACAGATGTACAGGGAGATGGACCTTCCTACACAAAAACATCCACCCCCACAACCAAGTCAGCCAGCTCACCTGGAGCAAGTTCAGTAGTGTAGGTGCACGGTTGCACATGAGCCAACTGGGTGAGGGAACAAAAACAGGTTTGCATAGAACCTATCACACATGGGATAATTGTGCATTGTCAATACTGAACACCTCAGTGCTCCCAACTTATGGAGATGTGTTGTGCATTGTCACCCAGCCAAACCAAAGGGCCTCACTGTTGCATTTCACCTGCAATTACATATGTCTAATTGGATGGGATGTCCAGGCCATGTAGTGTAACCATGTTACCACCACAGTGGAATCTATTGTGGGGGTGGAAGTATCATGTCATCTCCAGTGAATGCACATGGACACATTTTTCTCACTACATAATGCATACACACTGAACTGCAAGTTTCAAAATATACCAGAGATATCAGGTCAATTAGTCAAACACCAGTTTTCCTATTCAAACAACTCAATGCAGAAAGAACCTCACAGAAGCCTAGGATCCCACACAATACCACAAACACATATGAGTCACAGACAACACAAGATAACAACTGCCATGCAAAATGACATTCCCGGTGCAACCAACAACAAAATACTTACCCCTATTTTCTCTTTCAGCTGATCAGGGTTACAGGATCTAGCCATGGATCATGACCCCATTTGCCAACCCAAGCTCAGCAGCAGAGCATGCCTATAATGAGGCACATCGGGGGACACACACCACAGTTGAATGGACTTTTGGCATCCTGAAGTCCAGATTCGGGTGCCTGGACATCAACGGAGGCAGCCTCCTATATTCCCCAGAAATGGTCTGCAAGATCATTTTGACCTTTGCAATCCTGCACAACATTTGTGTTAGGAGGAACATTCCCCTATATGAACCTGAACACCAACTGCCTGAAGAGGAGGAGCAGGAGGAGGATGCCGTCTGGGAAAATGAGGGGGAACATCCTAACACAGCTGCAGGAATGCGTCGCAGACAACATATAGTACAAAACATTTTCCAACAATAGTCACTATCACCACTTTGTTACGATATGGAATTAAACAGCTCACTTTATCACTCAATCATGCTCTGGGTAATTATTTATGCATCACATGATCTCTAGGAATTATAATCAGAGTATTACCTCATGGAGCATTGCAGAAAGACACATTTGCATTCTTCAGATGCCACATCACATTTGAGGACATGAATGTACTGCAAACATCACACACAGTTTTTATTAAATACATCCTGTCTATTTCACATCTGAAGGCGAATTGCATAGGACCAGAGCTATGAGACACATCCATGTTGCCAACTTGGTCCATTGCAGCATATGACACCCAACTAAGACACCATCAATCATAAGGTAAAAAAGTGCATCATACATGAGGCAGTGGATGTGAAATTGCATTGGTAACAGGAATGTATGACCAGACCCTTGACAGCAGTAAGTGTGACATCAGCTATCTCTGCAAGGAGCATGTGTGACAAGAAGTGCATCAAACCTGAAAATGGATAGCACGAGTGCCCTAGGTATGCCAAGCAATGCTCACAAGACATGCCCTGCGCACTCCATTCCCGGGTAATAAGTCCTGCCACTGCCATGTTTTAAGTCTCTGCCCACCCTTCTCTAGGGGGCACTGTAAATGGACTAGCTGCACCCTGGGAATAATCATCTACACTCCATTCCGACTCCTGTGTGCTTCCCTTTTCAGTATGGCATGCCATAGTTCTACTTTATCAGCCTGCATGGACTTTAGGTCCCATAATGCACTGCCTGGTAGTCGGTAAGACCCGTAATCTGCTTTCCATTGCTTCACATGTGAAAAGTCCTGTTGGCCCCTTATACTGGATTATCAACTCCAGGACTTGTGAGAGACTAAAGCTGCACACACCTGTGAGCACTCTCATGTAGCCCAGCCATTTGACCCTGCCATGCCCTTGCTGCTGCCTGGAACTGCTTAGAAGCTGCCATTTCCTGAATCTCCCTCTTGTGCATTGGAGTACAATCCATTTGTGTACCAGAGCCCTTGTTGGATTGTGTTACAGTGCTGAGTACACCTGAAACTGCTCTTTGTTCACACAGTGTTGTTCCTGCTTGTTCCAGTCAGACTCTGCTCACTGTTTTTCTGCCTTGTTCATGTTTGTTCCTGATAGAGCCTGCATCCTGTTAGCCAGACTGGTTCCAGTCTTTGAGTTAACCAGAGACGTTCCCTGTGGCTACATTTGCCTCATAGTTGGTTTCCATGCCCTCCGTTTCCTCTTGGGGTATTGTGTCTGGTAGGTCTACGATCAGACCTCAACAGTATAGAATAGTTTAATTTGTTTTCTCATTTGTTTTGTACCAGGACATGTTTTCCAAGGGGCGAATCCAGCCCCCATCCCTTTTGCATGGATTTGTTAGTGCCAAACAGTGACAGTGTGCTATGGCTGTATGCCTGGATTTGGTACTGTGCCTCCAGCCCAACAAACAAGGGCTGCTAATGTGTATGTAAGGGCAATGCATGTTTGTGCCCCGATGGTCCAGACACCGATTCACTTCTGCCGCCACCTTTTAATGGGGCTTGCGTGGTAACTAGCTGTGAGATTAATCTGCACAGAGGCACTGATGTTCCCTGTTGCTGTGGGAATTTCAGAGCCCTACCCTGTGTACAAAAGTAGTGATGAAACCTGCCTGTTTGTCTATTACTTATCCATAACATATTTGACCACAACAAGGTTGCTCTGTCATAACCCTTCTGAAATTTCTGCTGTACCATAGCTGCCCTATCCCCTTGTATGCCGTTAGCTGATTTTTGGCTTTAGGTCAAATCTGCTTTTAGGGGTACTCGGTTAATTCGAGTGTTGGTTCCACAGACTCTTGACTAGACCTGCACGTAACTGTTACACCATGGAGGCCAATACTGGCACAGGGTACACATGGCCACACACTTGAACTGGACACTTTTGTGCAATGAACCACTGGAAATATGTGAACACATGCAGCATGGGCTGCTGGTCCACCACAGCCAGAGGAGGAACATAGGTTATTTACATTAGTCAAACTGAGGTGACTATAACAATGTTATGATTGGATTTGAGACACTGTGTCACAAACACTTTACCTACCTAGCATGTTCAAATGCCTGACTCATGGGTAGTATACACACAAGTGACCATGAAGTGGTAGCCAACATTTCATGAGATGTGAGGGGGTAACATATCTGACATGGCCCTCATCAGCCATCCTAAATCTTTCCTGTGTATTGTTTGTCATGGGAAATATATTGTCCCCAAAGTCAAGCAAGTACACACAGCAAGAGAGGCAACAGATATTACAAACACATATCATGACTGATGTACCTCATTGATTGGCATCTGGTGGTGATACCCATTTGTAACACATTCATACATGAACAGTACGCCAAATGTTTTGCATGCCGTTCCCACAGAGGCACACAAATAATTTTAACAGTCAATTCACACACAAAACACACAGGCCATGAATCATTTTTTTGTAGCATAGCCATGCTGTCCTCTATTGATGCAACACCTGCGCAAACTTGAAAAGTCCATTTTAATTTCCAAAGTTTGTGCTGCTGTTGCATCAGTTAAGAGAGCTAATTCTGCACAACGATATGAGTATTATGGGCTGCAGTGGTATGGTCTGCCACATGTGCCCAAACACTAGAACACACACTGCAGGTCATAAAATTCTATCTTTGTCTAGTTATAGGCTGCATGCATGTTAAAATTTGAAAAATGACACAAACACAGTTTCAAACAGATTTTTTTTACGTCAAAAAATGACGCTAACACACATTATACATCAATGGGTCCCTAGCGTTAATTCCACAAGTGCACCCCAGGCATACAGATATCCATTGAAAATGTATTGATCCATGAATACATGGGATTTTGACGCATATGCGTCACAAAATGTTGCCGCAAACTCCGTAAACGTCAAAAATATACACGCAAGACAAAAAACAGGCTGCAAATGAGAAAGGAAGTGATGTAATAGGATATCCTGTTTACAGAAATGGTACAGTGGGTGTACTTTCACTTTCACTTTGCTCTCTGTGATTATTCTAGACTCTGTGGCTGTGTTTTGGATTGTCTCTTTGTGGGTTTTGTGATATTGTCTCCTGTGTGATCTATATATTGTCTTTTGGTGTTTGGTAAGTGTATTTTGTATCCTGTGTAAGTGTATTTGTGTCTTTAATTGTAGTTTGATTTGTATTTGTACTGTTGGGAGTCTGTTTGTGGGTAGTATTAGTTTTGGGCTGCCATTGGGATAGATAAGTTTCCTTTTTCGACCTCCTTTCCCTATTTGTCCCTATTTGTCCCTCTTTACTTTTGAAATACTGTTTTGTGTGATGTCAGGAAGGCCACAGATGGGTGAGGAGGAGCTAGGGGCATTTGTGTGGCTGGTGTGCCACTTCCACCCCCTGATGTTGGAGGCTGGGGGCCGTGTGATACAGGGGTATCACACGGAGGCAAGACAGCTGAGGTGGGCAAAGGTGCTGTTCCACCTGAGGTGGGTTTTCAACACACAACGTAATGATCACCAGCTGCAGCATCGCTGGGCTGTCCTGGTGGCCCGAGAGCAAGACCTGCTGGACCACCTGGGTGTGGTGATTGGTGGCCCTGTTGGTGAGTACCAAATTGACAAATGTGTACAGTACAATGCTCTGGAGTGACAGTAGCAGAAGTTGTGACATGCTGCATGCAATGTTTGTGGACATGTAGAATGCAAGTTGAACAAACTGTAAGTGTACCAGGAATGGGATGTATTACACATGGTAATACATGGTAACAATGCAGTCCACAGTTTTGTTGAACCATGTCCAAACAGTATTCAGGGCCATACGTAACTTTCACTATTATCTTAGTCCCATATTTCTACTTTGTTCGCACTCCATTTGAGTAATTTCTGGATGCAAAAGTAGAGCACACTTGCTACATACAAATTTCATTTGTTAATTTGCGCAGCTGTTGCATCAACAAATGAAGCAAATGCAACACAAACTAAATTAGACATCTGGGCCTAAGTTCATTGTTTCTGTGTGTTTGCGTCAGGACAAATAATCATTCACATGGCCAAACCCAAATGGGCCGTTATGCTACCAGATTGCACTATCACAAGACAGGGTCATCTCGTTACATTTCGGATTAGGCGTTGAAATCCTGTCATTGAGTAGCAGGGCCCTATGACATTTTTTGCCTGGGCACAATTGCGGGGACTGAGCTATTGCAGTTACCATCTGTGTCACATTGGTGCCAACCCATTTTCGAAAGTGAAAGGGTCAGCATGGGATCCCTACTCTTTGTGAATGCATGGTCACAAACTATTTTTGAGCATGATGTTGTGCAAGGGCCCACTGACTGCTTCCATAATACTATGTTTGTGAAGAAATAAGTTGGTAAATTACTTTCTGTACACCCCTGCTGAAATATTGCAGCATTTCTACAAATGTAAACTTCTCAGTATGAAGGAAGTCTTTGACATGGTGGTCTGCTGAGCTCAGCAGGCCAGCATTTCTGTGAGTGCCGCCATTCCCAAGGTGTTTTCAAATAGAGACCTACCTCATCATGATTGAAGAAGTAGGACATTTGCTACCCCATTTTTCATTAGCAAACAGTGTCATTTCGGGTGTACTACCTCTGATCACCCAACTTGCTGATTGTAAGTTGCTGAATCTGGCAATGTGTGATTCACAATACCTGATATAGTTACACATGGCCCTGAGGGACACATTTCAGGTGCAATGACTACACCTGTGCTCATGCATTCTGTCAGCGATGATCAACTAAGACACTGTCAGCATACATCATTTTTGAAACAGAAAAGTGGCCAATCCAGGTTTAGTGTAACATTGTCATCAATTAACACACACGATCCCTGCCATCATGTTGTCATAGGGGGCATATACGACTTAGGGTACACTGCCAATGTGGCATATGTAACCTACATACAACACTGGCACACCTATTATGGACCACTGAAAGCACAATAATTCCTGAAAGCAAATCAACCCACATAACCATCACACAGTTACTCATTGTCCCTTGATGCACAAGCCACAATACCTGAGTCACTGGTATTGCAGTGTACCAGGAATGTGGCATTGCATGTGTCTCCCAATTGCAAAAGATGAAATGGAGTACCATCTGGAATGTATTATCCACAAAATTGAGTAATCATGTTTGGCACCACATGATTGTTAAGGCCAGTGCATGTGTGCATATGTGTGTCTATCACTCACTAGAGTCACAGTGTCAATGCATGTTTGCAGTGATATGTCTGTTGGGGTGTCTACATGCCTGATGTGCAGCTCTATCATATAAAATGTCACACACAGTGATTTGTTGTTCCGACATTTGTACAGTGAGCAGACATTGAGCATGTTTTACAGGTGGACCAGCCCCCTACACCATAGGTGAAGTGGCTCGATTCGAGGACCCAGACGTATCCAGTAAGTGTGAAAATGTTTGTCCTGTGTTGTGTTTGCAGCTGTTGTGTGATTAATTCCTGTGTGTGGGACTCATTGCAAGATATGATGTGTTGGCACATGATCTGATATGTGATGTGACAGGAGGTTGACATAGTGTTCCATGGAACCGTTAGTCATTAACTGGCAGCGAGTCATATAATGGGAGTCTAGTGCTGTGCAGTAGGCATGGGCAGCTGAAAAAGGTGATTTGTAGCCACATGTATGCCCACAATGGATTTGGAGGTGGCCAGTGTCATAATTTAGTCAGCAAGTCATACCCTAATTCACACAAAACAGTGATGCATCATTTTACACACCAACTTGTGCATCCCTGTAAAGTGATGAACATGTAGGACTGTATGGGTGACTGTCCCACAGCATCTAGTCCCACATGTTGTATTTCATTTACCTGGCACTTGAGTGATTTGTTATAGGCGTGCATGCAGTTCAAGGCCAGATGTGTGCTTGCATCAATGTGGTTGATTTACGAAATGTGTCAGTGAGATCAGATGTTGATGATTGTCCACAAATGGAAACATGAATGTAGATGTGATTGTCCAATGGCTGGCTCACTCCTAGTTGGCAGGCCTCCTTACCTGTGTCACACTGACTAAATCCATGTACGGCTGGACAAATCTTCGTGGTTGTCCTTGATGGTTGAAAATATGTATTGCATGCCCATCCCCCCTGAGGCACAGGTTAGGGGGAGAAAATATATGTAGCTAGGTGTGATGGTCAAATGTAGATGACAGACATGTAATTCAAGCATTCATGTGTGCTAAACTACAATGCCCCCTTATGATTAACAACTGCATACCATCCTGCCAGTTCCATATACAAATCACAGGTCTTGTGTGCCCTGAATTTGATCCAGAAGATAGGGATTAGTTGGCCTGGCACATGTTGAGTACTTGCAGCATTTGTTATGTGACCAATAGCACTACATATATGCACAGATCAGTTAATTAAGCACAGACCTTATTGTGCATTGGTGTGCTGTTAGATAGTTGATGGGTAGGCTGTGTTGGCATGTCATTCCTCAGGGACATTCTATCATCTGTATTGTGATTTGGACTGCATGTGCTATTTGTGAAGAAGTGTTAGATTATCATCTGTACATGTATCACACAATGATGACACTAATATTTGCCTGTCTCTTTTTCATAGCTGCTCACATGAATGCACAGGAAATCCGTGAATTTCAGAGGTGGGCAGTGCGGTACAGGCACATCCTCGATGTGGAGGCTGGGTATCGCATGATGGGTAGCCGGTGTTGTCACGAGAGAGCCACAGGTGCATGGAGGGCTTTTAGCCAAGGGGGGCCAGCATTGGCTGCAACAGCCGCCACCACACCAACTGCAACCACAGTGGATACTGGGATAACAGACACTCCAGCTGGACCCTCAACCTCATCAGCACAAGGCCCAACAGCAGCACCATCTATACCACCACCTCCAACCACGGTTCCAACACCTGCAACATCGAGTGCAACACAGACCACCACAGCAGGAGTTATGGACATGCCAGCATTGCGCCACCTCCAACGTGACATGCAACATATGATGAGGCACATGGACAGTCTACAGCAAGAGGTGACCCGCAACAGCAGGAGACTGAGGTCGATTAAAAAAATACTGAGGAGGGCAAATCTTTGAGTTGATTGTTCCTCATCCCTAATTTCATCCCCTCCCTCCTCTTTCCTCATACTGTTACTGGGTTTAGGGGGGTTAGTGATAGGTTAGAGTAAGGTGTTAGTTTAGTTAGGATAAGTGGGTTTGGGGTGGGGGAGTTATATTATTACATGTTGGTTTGTGGGTGGGTGGGTGGATGTTGATGTTGGGGTTTATATGTATTTAAAAATATTGATATATATATATATATATATCTTCACACCAGTTTGACAATTAAGTAAAAAATGCGGCACTCACAGGATTACAGCAGATTGCTTTTATTACATACCAGGACCCCAAACAAACTAACACCAACGCGTTTCGACCTTCCCGGTCTTGGTCACGGTAAAAAAATACAAAAAGATATATATTTGTTTAGGATTAGTTAGTATGTGTTTAGGTTAGTATATGTTGTCTTACTCGTGTCCCGTCATATAAGGGGGGGGGTTGATATTTGGAGTGTTTAGTTACATGTGGTAAGTAAGTTTATTTCAGGGTAGTTAGGGCCAGTTGTAGGTAATGTATAGTCAGGATAGGTTAGGTTAGTTTAGGTGTTTGACATAGTTTAAGTTTCCTTTCATACATATATAATAAAGTTTTATGTACTCCTTTACAGTGTGTGTCATATGCTTGGGGATCAGTGCCTTTGCATGAGTGTACAGTGTCAAATTTGTGTTTGCCTGTGTGTTCCATCCTACATCCACATCCCATTCTTGACATGGTTATTCCCACTTCCAAATGAGCTGTCACATTGGCAGCTACAACAAAGCTACTTCTCTATGCATCTGCCATCCTTTGTACCCACCATTCAAGGTGACTATGGTTCTCAATGTATTGTAAAGGTACGTGTGATTTTAAAGCTGTCATCGTTTGAGTCCTGTGTTGGAATCTTGGGCACTGTGGGACGTCTGCCTGCAGCCTGATGTTCATGTGAACTCTGATAAACTGAGTGGTAATCTTATGAAGTGCAATATACATAAATCACACCTATGATGTATTACATTGTACTCCCAGGTGACGTTATTGTCCAAACACTCGTACACATCCATTCCTGCTGTATGATGTGGGATTAAAGTTTAGAGTCATATGTCACATACACAATGATTGTCTTGTAGGGGATGTGGGCAGCATTCAGTTTCATCTTGTAGATACTTTGGGCCTGACATATACATTTCTACACAGCAGTATACTGTTTGTGATGCTTTAACTTCAGAAATAAGCCACAGGCAGCACAGATGATGATAAAATCCAGACCTTTGAGCAAAGATATCAACCCACATTCTTTCTACACTATTAGATTGACATTCTGTGGCCATTGACATGATACATGCATCACAAAACTCCTGCGCAGTTGAGGTGTCACATTACACAGAGACAAAGTGGTTGTGTAGGTGCTGTTTATTTTAAAGTGCTGTAGTGCAATATTTACATAGTCCAGGATTGTAAGTCCATTAGTGTGACGCATTCTATTGTGACACAACACAAGTGCAATGGTGAGGGACATGTCATTGGCGGTGTGTCATTCAGTGCAGAGGAACATGAATTGCGAATTAGGTAGTGAGAAACAATTGCAGTCCATAGTGGTAAGGTAAACAGTGTGTTGTAGGACAGTGCATGTTACCAACTGTAGCAAGACTGGCATGTTATCAAGCACAGGACATAGGAAAATCACTGCCCATGTGGCATGGACTGGTGCTACCGGGTACTCCTACGGGTGAAGGTGATCTGTTTCACGTCTTCATCTTCTGATGTGTGTGTAGTCTCCTCTGCCCTTGGTGGTTGTGGGTTTGAGGGGACAACACACACTTCGGTGTTTGGAGAAGTGGACTCTGAATTCCCGATAGCTGCCAACTGTGGAACTATTAAGGGCATAACTGCAGCAAGGAGGAGCTGCTGGTTATTGAGTATAGCAGCAACATCGCTGTGGTAGGCAGCCTGGTCGGACCTGAGGGGGTCATGATTGTAGTCATGCATGCAGTGAAATGTTTGGGATGCCAGGTATTGTGGCAACTCCCTAACTGCTGTGGTGAAGTGGGTCATACACTGTTGTAGTCCTTGCAGTAGGGATTGTTGGACTTGCATTGCTGCTGACTGTTCTGCGGATGTCATCATGCACATGCGCATCCCCTCAAGGCTGGCTGCCATATTTTGTATCCACCCGCACCTCCTTGGCCAGCTCCCGTTGGACTCCCACAACTGTCCTCTCAAACGTGGTCTCAGTGTCATCAGAGTCCTCAGCTGCCTTTGAGCTGGCAGGTCTTACTATTGGGGTGGTGGGTGGTTCCTCTGTGATGGCTGCTACATATGTGCTCCTACTTGCGACTGAAGGTGGGGTCTGGAGGGTTCCCAGGCCATCTTGGAGTGTTTCCTGGCTAATGGTTGTCAGCTCATCATCCATGTCATCAGGGTAGTCCAGGACAGGCATAGCCATAATAGAGCCATCGTCCTCTGCAATAAGATATTGTACAATTAGCGTGTCTGTGTTGTGGCAGTTGTAATGTGACGTCACTGACTTCCTATTAGTGGAACATTGTAATCTTGATTCCTGTTCACTGTGCCTGTCCTTAATATTAGCATTCTCACAGGCCTATGCCCCACCTGCATGTCACATGTAGTGTGGGCAGTTTGGGGAATTGTCTTCGTCACATCCTCTAGGTGTAGGTTCTGTCCAAATTGTGTCTTGACACCTTCTTGTCCTACTCACCCCTCCCTCTACTTCCATTAGCATGGTGAGGCCTTTCAATGCCTGTTTGTGTTCTGATGCCACTTGCACCACACATAACAATATAGGACTGACCCAGTCTATGATATTTCACATACGCCTATACGTTGCTGAGACCTAGCACATACCATGTATTGCATTGGCATTACACGATACAGGTGTCAGCATTGGTAGTGCGTCATGTTGATGCCTGCCAATGTGTGCTACATTGGACTGCACTGATGGGCCTGGAAGTGTTCCATTTCCTCTTATGACTGTGCGGGTGTGTTTCACTAGCTAGACACATATGTCCTCCCCCTCAATGCTGTTGTCTTAGCAGTATGACAGTTGAGATGTTGCAAGGGATCATTGCAGCTATTGTAACACAGGCACGGGGTAGGCCCTGGAATGGGCAGCATGGGTATGACATTATTGCTGTGTACTTCATAATGTAAGTAACAATACATTATGTTTATTGTGTCTATAGACATGAGCATTTGACAGGATTTACACTTTGTTAGGAATTGAAGGGGATTGATCACGTCGTCATCCTGAACCCTCTATTTTGGGTGTGTTTGTTCCATGGACACCTAACTGCCATTTCCTAATTGACCAGCACACACAGCACAGGTGATAGTGGCAACTGTTGTCAATGGTAAATGCTGTTTGAGGAAATGGCCTCAGGCTGGGCATTGTCCCCTAGTTCACGTTCTGACAATACCAGCTGTCCTGTGACAGCAGACCAATTTTACGTTCAACTCTACCCTCCTGGTCTGCTACAACATTTCCAGCAGCCTTGGCATGGCGGTGTACCCCCATGCAAAGGTTGTAGGTGTTGTGATGTGCTGTGCCTCTGAATGCCCCTGCACAGCCCATGCACCCGTGCCATCCCCCTTCCCCCTTTCCACTGCCTGATTCCCATGGCTGACATGCATTGTGTAGTAGGTAGGTACCTCCCCCTGCTTGCAATTAACATTTAGGCATTTTGGACCCCCATGCAACTTACCCTGCATATGTGTTGTTTCCTGGTAGACTGCGCTGTCCTGTGATTCCTGTGATGACCTCCTCTGGGATGACGGCTTCTACCATCTCGTCCAGGGCCTCCTGCGGTGCTAGACTTCCACCTCCAGTCTTCAGTGCTGCCTTCCAGTTCCTTGTCATTTTTTCCTTTGTCCTCGGTTGCAGTCATGCCAGCGTTTCTTGCACTCTGTGATAGTTCTCCTGAACTCTGCCACCCTGTTTATCTTGTCGACAATTTGTTGCCAAATTGCCTCTCTCCTCCCAATTGGCAATTTTGAGGTGATCAAAAGTTGATGCTGGTGCTCCGTCACCTCTCTGACCCGTATTTCATGCTCCTCTGCACTGAACCAACACTTCCTTTTCTTCTTATCTCTCCCCTGGGTCTTGTCTGTTTCCTCCTAGCTGGTTCCTGGTAGATTGGGGTCTCCCTGGGGTCTCTCCTGGGATCCATTTTGGGGCTCCTTAGCATTGTTTGCTGCATTTGTGCCACTTTTTGATGCTAACGCAGTGGAAGATGGCACATATCCGGTTTGCTACATCGCAAACTGGATTAGAGTAATTTTCCCTGCGTTAATGTCGTTTTGCTTCACGACGCTGCTTTAATGGTTAGAGTAAAAAAAATGACTCTAACCCGTGCTTTGCGCCACTGTGTGTCAAAGTATAAATTTGACGCACGGGTTGTGCTAAGAAATGGCGTTAGCCCACGTAAAAAATTTTGATGCAAAACTGTGTTCGCGCAGTTTTGCGTCAAAATTTGTAAATATGGCCCTAAGTGTTGTGGTGTCCCTTACCAGTGATGCTGCTACCTTATGAATGAAGAAACAGATGCGTGTTACAGCAATGGAATGTACAGTGTGACATACTTCAAACACAACAGTCTGTTAGACCCTCTCATGCAATTAAAGTGGCAATATGATGGAAACAGGCTAATGCAAACACATTAACATTTGCTTGCTGACATTAAATGAGGCCAGAGTTTTTGTGTGTACAAGAGTATATATTTAAAGATTAAACATACATGAGTGATGGGACAGTGGAAGGGAGTAGGCACATGGTGAACAATATACTCAGGTACATTTCCACAGCTGTTGGTTGCAAAGGGCCAAAGTGCATGAGGCCATTGGAAGATGGTGAAATGGCAGTGGCATGTTAACAAGGTAGCTCAGTGGCACACAAGGGAGACAGTTCAGGGCAGAGTCAATTCCTAGCGATGGGCTTGGTCCTGGCTGGTGTTTGACTGGGATGTCTGGGTCTGAGGCCACGTTTGGGAGGGGGCACCTGGGTTGCAGGGGAAGGGGGGCTGGTGTCCTGTGAGTCCTCTGGCAGTGCCACCACTCCAATAGCTACTGCAGATGTTGATGGCAGGGCTAGTGTGAGGGGCCTGCAGGTGGGTGGAAGAATCAGGCTGGGTGTTGGTCTAGTCCTGCAGCACCCCTGCAATGGAGGCCATGTTGGCATTGAGCTGTTTCTATTGCTCCATGGCCTCCTAGTGGTGTGCTACCTGCAGCCTCTGATTCTGCTCCAACGGGGCCAGGATCTGGCCCATCCTGTCCTGGGTATGCTCCCAGGACCTCAGCGATGACCTCCTGAACAGCAGCATCCATCCTTGGGCCACACCCATGGGCCACTGATACTCTCCCACTGACCCTAGCCCCCTGTGCCTGTGTCCCCTGCACAGGTCTGGCAGTGCACTGGGCCCTTCATCATCCTGCCTGGTGGTGGGTGGAGACTCGGGCCTCTCTACATGTGGTCAGCCAGTCCGTGGCCTGGAGACACTGGTGTGGGGGCGTTGGGCCAGAGCTGATGGTGGTGGCTCAGTGGTAGGGGCTTCAGTGGTGTCCTGGGTCTGGCTTCTGGAAGGTGACTGTCCAGGACTGTAGGATGGGCCAGGGATTTCCTCTGTGTCCAGACATCCCTCTGCGCTCTCCTGAGTGGGGCCTTCATCTTCAGGTTGAGGACTGGCACTCCTTGACGTCTCCATCCAGGGGGCATTAGTGGTGGTACTTGTGTGTGAGAGAATCAAGATGTGGGTGTCCTGCACTTTCTTGTCCCTTGCACCACTGCTCACCAGTGATTGGTGGTTACATTCCCATGTAGTAGCAGGCAGGGTCCCTTCGTGAACTTTTTGAATCATTAAGTGAGGGGGTGTTGGTGCATTCTGGGTGTTGTAGTGCTCCTGACATTACATGCATGGGTTGGTGACTGTGCACAGGGGGCTTTGTGTGGGGGGTTGTGGGCATGCTGGACACATGGATAGGAGTGTCTGGGTGTTGTGGTCTGGGTAGGGGATGGGGGCATGGTGGTAGTGGGAGGGATGGGGTAATACATGCATTACAGGTGTTGTGACTGTGAGTGTATTGTTGTTGACTCACCCGAGTCCAGTCCTCCAGTGAGGCCATCCGGGTGCAGGATAGCCAAGACCTTCTCCTCGCAGTCAGTGTATTCGGGGGGAGGAGGGAGAGGACCACCGCCAGTCTTCTGTACTGCGATGTTGTGTTGTGATGCCATGGAGCGCACCTTCCTCCACAGGTCGTTCCATCTCTTCCTGATGTCATCCCTTGTGCGTGGATAGGTTCCCACAGCGTTGACCTTGTTGACGATCCTCTACCATAGCTCCATCTTCCTGGTCAAGGGCACCTGCTTCACCTGTGCCATGAATAGCTGTGGCTCGACCCTGAGCATCTTGTCCATCATGGTCCTTAGCTCCCTGTCGGTGAAGCGAGGTGCTAAGTGGGTGCAATGGTGTGTGTTGTAGGTGAGTTGGTGACTGTGCTGTTATGTGGTTTGTGATGGTGAGTGTGCAGTGTTTGTGTTTTAGTGGTGATTTTGTGTGTGTGACTTGTGTGATTGTTTGTTCAGTGTATGCATATTGGGTTGTCAATATGTGTTGTGCTATTGGCGTAGAAGAGGATTGTGGGGTGTGTATGTGTGTGTTTCATAGTGGTGTGGATGTGTGTCAGGTGTGTGCTTTTCAAATCGGCCAATGTGTGCATTTGTTGTTGGAGGTTCCCACTGCTGAACGCGGCAGTTGGTACTGCCAATGGTCGTTCTACTTTCACTCTCTGCCGAGCTGATTTGTGCATCATTATTTGGTGGGTGGGGGGTTTGCATGCATGGCGATGGCAGGGTGAGGTTTCCTGCGTTTCTGCCATCGTTGGCCCTGGTGAGGGGTGAAGGATGACAATTTATTGGTGAGTTTCATTTTTGCCATCTTTATATGGCGGTCTCTTGTTGGCCGTCTGCACGGCAGTCAGAAGTGTTTGCCACCAATTTCATAATAAGGGCCATAGTGTTGGCTGTCTCAGCATATATTCACGAGGCATGGAATGTAAGAGCCTTAAACTATGTATAGTTTTGACCGTATTTAGTCCACCAAGACTACAGATTGTTAGTACAGCTAGGCTAACAGATCTTTGCTGAGAGATGGTTGGGGTCACTTCTGTTCTCTACCATCAAAGCAATTATTGCAGATAGGGTCAAAGTAGTTAAGACAGAGGAAGTATTTGCAGGATGTTAGTAGCATAGGGGCCAAGTATATGACTATACGTAGTAAGCCTCAGGACAATTAGACCCACTAGCTTAATAGTTATGCGAGTGACAAGGGAAGGTTATTAGTATCAGTAGCCATTTTCTGCAAATGATTCAGCTGTGTATGGTGCCACAAGGACTGTCTGAAAACAAGTGAGTTATAAGATACTACTAAGGTATAGTGCATATTTTTATTACTGATTTTAAAATATTGTGCTTTAAATGTTTCTAACTTGTAATTTTGAAATTGTTATGGTCGGACAGGCTGACAACAATAAAGGTTGGGTTTGGTTTGGGCTTTGGGAGCCTAGCGCCAATGAAGATACCATTGTGCCATAATGCGAGGTTGTCTGCATTATGGTCAGGATAGTTTTGTGCAGGAAGAGGTACCTAGTGGAGGGTTTTTCGTCCTTTGTGTGTGTGTGCTGCAGAATGCACCCCAATTGCAAAGTGAAACAAGAAGTAATAAAGATGTTTTTCTGCATTTTGCCAGCCTCAGGCAGGTGAACCATTTTGGCACAAACCTATGCCTACACCAATTTGTAAATATGGGTTTGCATCAAAATCAATGTGTGAATGCACGAGAACACTCATTGGAAGAAGACTTCCCACATAGCCATCAATATGGATTTCCAGGCCTGGGTGTGGCAGAATGTCACCTCACATACGGATTCGGGAATTCTTTCACCAGCTTGCAGACTGATGTACATCAAGGGGTAAACAGTCATTGAACACCTACCTGATGCCAAGTAATGCAAGGCAGTGCAATGCACTGCATTGTGTTACTTTTTCTCATGAAGCCATGCAAATCGACATTTGCATGGCTTTGTAAATACCACAATAGAATTTGTATCAGTGCTGTGTCAAAAAAGTGATGCAAACCAACGCAAAATCTTTGTAAACCTGAGCCTAAATATAGTTAATTTCCTAATCCCAAAATTGAACAAGTTAAAACATCTTTGTGAAATCAAGATTAAAACAAAAACCAACAGACACAGCAGAGCCAATTTAGGCCTCAAGCCCCAACTACCAAGCCAAGAATGTACTTATTTGGGAGGTGCTACACCCCAGACACTCCTTCCCAAGAGGTTATACACCTGCCAGGCAATGGGTTTCCATTTAAAACACATGGAGGCCCATGCGTGAAGGGGGCTGGCCTGCTCTCTCTGTACTTCTTCTTGTACATTTTTGAAGGACTGATGACAAGCAGTTGTCAGACAGCTTGAGGTGTCCATAGCCAGACCCAAAAATGATCTCTGTGAAACTACGTTGTACATCCTAAAGATGTGTTTTGTTCTTTTTAGTTGCACTGTGTGCTTTGCATGTGGGCGAATTTAAATGCAGTTTTGGGGTAATTTCTGCTTAGGGTACCACACATGTTTATATTTGTTTTGGTCAATGCAAGGTGGAAATAGTGCTTTGCTAAATTTGCTAAGCTAGATTGAATAGTTCTTTATACATAGCAGGACCTGATTTACTCCCATTTGAAATACAGTAATGTTGATGGCTGATGGTGGATTGATGATATTCAGTGGATTTCACCGACTGATTTTCTTTTAGCATTTATTTTTACTTTGCAAATTATATGTGGTAACATATGTTGAAAAATGACTGACTCGAAAATACTGCCTTATACGAGAGGAGAGCCATGTAGATAAGTTGAGAAAAAACAAGGAACCAAAACACAAACATAGCATTATATGATTTATCATGAATCTACCTTACATTTCCTAGCATCAAGAGAAATCCATCCATTCTGTTTTTGTCAAGACAGGCTATTTTGACTTTTGTTAGCGCGACTGGACCTTAGTAAGTAAACTTACAAGGGGACGCATATAGGTCGATGAACCTTTTGGATCGAATGGAGTATCCTAGTCATGTAGTGACTACTAAAATCAGAACTCAACATAACCAATCTTCAATATAATATTAACAACAACTGTACCATCTATTCATGAATAACCACAACACGTGGAAAGTTAAACAATTTTATTTCCCTATTGATTTCAATATCATCTGTTAGAACAATATCATTTGTTCATTAATGAACATCAATAACATAATCAAATCTGAAATTTGAAGAAGCATATGCCTGAATACTCCTGCACAAGCTAATAGAAGATTTCCAGCATCAAATAGCAGAGTTCATCAGTTAGCTCGTCAGTCAGTTGTTACCGTCAATATTACCCCTAGGAGCCTCCCTAACCAAGATTAGCAATAGCATGTGGGACATCATGCAAAACAATTTAGAAAACATAAATTTGTAAAAACATCTTTCTAAGTGAAAATCTATAAAAAAAACAGCACAGTTGGTACCTAGAGGAAAAGGCACAAGTTAGTCAGTCACATTTTCATAGCTACCTATCCACAGAATGGATCAGCAACAAAGTCAGTCTTCATCTTCAGGTCATTAATTGATTAGCTACGCATCAGGTTCTCAAGAGTTTAAGCCCAATGACAGAATCTCGAACAGTGTCTCCTGACGTCATCAATTCACCCCCGGCATCTGAAGTTTTAGCCCCTTGTCATGACTTTTTATTAGGGTCTCCTAGTCCACCCCCCAATTCCCAATTGGTCAGTCAGTCAGCAGATATGACTTTAACCTATAATATTTGTTTACCAAATATACAAATTTGAATATCAGTCCGTTCACAAGTCGCGGATATAGTCCACTATATGATGTCCTCATCATCTGGCTCTTCAGGTATCGAAATAGTTGCATGTTCCTCTTCAGTCAGTGCCTCCCTTGTTCAAGTCCTGGGAAAGTACATTAAGGGCCTGATTACAACCTTGGTGGAGGGGGTTAATCCATCCGAAATGTGACGGATATCCCGTCCACGTATTACGAGTTCCATAGGATATAATGGACTCGTAATACGGCGGGCGGTATATCCGTCACTTTTGGGACGGATTAACCCCCTCTGCCAAAGTTGTAATCAGGCCCTTAGTCTACTCTACACATAATTGTATCAAAATGTCTTCATCATCTCCTGTCTGCGGTCCATTGGACCACTGCCTGCTCTGAAAAAACATTTATGGCAACATTCACAAAGGGGAAGGGGTCCCACGGGGACCCCTTCTCTTTTGCGAATGGGTTACCACCAGTGTGACACTGGTGGTAACTGCGAATTGCTTTGCGACCGCGTTCGCGGTCACAAAGCAATTTAGCTTTGCGGTGCGAGTCGCATATAGGAAGTGGACACCCCTTCCTATTTGCGAGTCGCATTCCCATTTTGCGAGTCGGTACCGACTTGCAAAATGGGAATGAGCATCGCTGTGCGCGTCTTGCATGACGCAAACTGCGATTTTCACATCTACATTCCTACATCTGGCCCTAAGTCCCTTATCTCTTCACTATTGTTAGGTATGTACAAACAACAATGTCTAGCATTAATCATCCTACAGTCGTCTTTCGCTAAAAGTATGTCTAAAGGAAGCCTATTTTGAAGCGTCATAGCTCTATCCGCAGCTAATTCTGTACCTAACAGGAGTATTGCCCCTGTAAAATTGGTCAGCATGTTATCCACAATAGTAGACAACTTTAGTATCTTTATTGCATTCAAAATAACTCCTACAGAAAGAATTACTGCACCAAAAATATCTCCCACAATTGCAGAAGAGTTTTCCCTCCTCTGTCGCTTATGATGTAATTAAGTCACTTTCGGAAACTTCTTTGATCATCTATCTGATAAATTTTAAGGACAACTATCCCCAAATAGCATGTCGCATACCATCCTCTAGGAAGACGGTAATAAGCATTCAGTCCACAAATATAATAGATCCCAAGAATCGCAGGGTCCTGACCATTCAGCATAAAAGTCCATTTGTTACGAAACAAAAACACATGTCTACATTCACTCGTTCCCACAAATAAAGTGTCAGTGAGTGATTTTGGCCTATATTTGCAAAGCTTCCCTACATGTAATGCATCTAGAGCTAACTTTCCTTGCGTTTTAATAGCAGTGTAAGCATAATTATTCTTATAAGTTCTTTTCTCTAATCCCTTCTCTATCCTTCCCTTCAATGCCTTTCTCCTGTCATCAATATGGCCTATAAAGCTCTTTTCTAAAGGTGTAAGCAAACATGTTAGGTTATTCTTGTGCGCATATGCGGTCCCAAACGTTAATGTTGGTTCAAAGAAGCCTCTAACTAATACTATATCATGTTCTTTAGCTACTTTACTCAAATATCTAATAATAGGAATGATTAAAAACACTACGTCGTAATTAGAGTAAAAGTATTGTATATACTCTTGGTTATAGAATCTTGTTAGTAGTAAACTACAGATTATGCCATTTGTTAAAGGCAAACTATGGTACGTAACTCCTTCTTCTACTGAGGAAGGAATCTTCGTACACACAAGAAAATTCCTCGCATCCATCGTCTCAACATATTCACTCAACAAGCGATAGAATACATTAGAGGAAAGCTCTCCTTGAGCATTAGTATAATGATGCAAGTATTTCTCATCTAGCTTAAACCTTTCCAAAGCTGTCAGTGTTTCGGAACAGAAACAATAGTAGCCCTTTTCATATCATGAATAGACATTCCCACAATCATAATTACAAACACTATTTCACACATAACTGTCACTCCGACACTCAAATATCTACAATACCTAACATTCATAACTTGATTATTTAGCATAGCTATGATCTGTAAAGAATCAGAAAGTAGAAATAACTCTTAAATAAGTACAGCACAAAAATTTGAAAATGAAGAAAAAATTATTTCTCACAGTTCAGTTTCACCTCCAGGAACCCTTTTCCTTTTGTCAAAATTGATTAGCAGCTTGTCACATCCCGGTTTTTCATTTGTCACATCAGGTCCTCAATGTCTCTTTTGGTTTTATTTCAACAGTTACTTTCTTAGATTTCTTAGATCAGCTCAACAATTCAGTTCTTCGATCATCTTCAGGTTACATCAAGATACTGACTCGGAACTTCTCCATCAAAACAAAAGGACATAAACTTGTGTTACCATTCATTGGTAGCAGCATATGCCCACTCAGGACCTGCGTATCTTCAACTTGCTATTCTCTTTCTTTTTAACCTTCGTTGACCACCTAATTCTCCTTCACTCAGTTCTTCCTTTCTCGTAGTATCCACTTCTTCTCCTATTGTTTCATTTATGACCAATTCCTTCTTCTTCCCAATCTGTGATTCAGGCCAATTATCTCCTTTTCTTGTTCCTTCTGTAAATATTCTTCTCAAGATTGCACTCTTTTCCTTTTCTTTCTCAATGGTGTTTTCTCTTGAGGGACTTGCAACAGGTTCAGGAGGAGTCAAATCACCTTTTTGATCCGTCTCAACTCTTTCACCCTCTTGGTCTGGCACTTGCTCTATCTGCTTTTCAGCATTGTCTGCTTCTAGGAGAATGTCCGCTGAGCTAGGTTCTCCTGCTGTATCTGTTGATTTAGGCTCTTGCACACCCTCCTGTAATTCTTCACTCTCGTCTCTTACAGGGGTGATAGACCCATCTTCCACAAGTTCAAGTTCAACTTCAGGTTCTGTTGGCTCTTGTTCTGGTTCAAGTGTAGTTACCTGTTTCGCTGTTGTTGGTGCTCTCAACAACACTTCTTCATGCTCTTGTGGACTCACCACTCTCTTTGTATGACTTGCGTGAGTCCAGGTCGGGAGTCCTGCACACTTCACATCTTTCATTGTTGTTAGCACCACCTGGTAAGGACCTTTCCAACGTGGTTCCAAGAAGGTCTTCCGGACGTGTTTTTGATGACGACCCAGTCTCCGGCTCTCAGATTGTCACCTGGGTCATGGATGGGTGGGAGGGTGGTGGCCTGCACCTGCTGAGAGAAAGAGAGAACCACATCATCCAGGCCCTTGCAATAGTCCAACACCATATCATCTGTAATATTGACAAGTGCATTGGCTGGAACTGCTGGCAATCTCATTGCTCTACCCATGAGGATTTCGTGGGGCGACAGCCCTGTCTTCCTGTCAGGTGTGTTTCTCATTGACATCAACACCAAAGGTAATGCGTCTGGCCATTTCAGATTTGTAGCAGCACACATCTTGGCAATTCTTGATTTCAAAGGATCATTAATTTGTTCCACTAATCCTAATGCTTCAGGGCGATAGCTACAATGCAACTTCTGTTCAATGTTTAGTGCTGCACATAAGCGTTTAATCTCTTCGTTATTGAAGTGAGTTCCCCTATCTGATTCTAAAGAGATCAGAAATCCGAAACATGGTCTTAACTCTCTAAGCAACAACTTTGCTACTGTGAGACTGTCATTTTGTCTTGTGGGGTTTGCTTCAATCCAGTGACTAAAGACACACACAATCACCAACACGTACTTCAGACCTCCACACACAGGCATTTCAATGAAATCCAATTGCATTCTGCTGAATGGACCTCCTGCTCTTCCAATGTGGCTTAAATTCACCACTGTCCCTTTTCCCTTGTTCAGTTGCTGACAAACTATAGGGCATATTTATACTCCGTTTGCGCCGGAATTGCGTCGTTTTTTTTTACGCAATTCCGACGCAAAACTAACTCCATATTTATACTTTGGCGTTAGACGCGTCTAGCGCCAAAGTCCATGGAGTTTGCGTCATTTTTTTGCGTGGACACCTACTTTGCGTTAATGATATGCAAGGTAGGCGTACCCGTCTAAAAAATGGACTCTGAGGCATGTGCGCCGTATTTACACTCCCAGGCAAATTTCACGCCCGGGAGTGGGCGAGTAAAAAAAAATGACGTAGGGGCGCTTTTGCGCCGTTTTTTAGCGCCTGGACAAGGCAGGCGTTAAGGGACCTGTGGGCTCGGAAGGAGCCCAGAGGTGCCCTCCCATGCCCCCAGGGACACCCCCTGTCACCCTTGCCCACCCCAGGACGACACCCAAGGCTGGAGGGACCCATCCCAGGGACATTAAGGTAAGTTCAGGTAAGTTTTTTTTTCTTTATTTTTTTGTGGCATGGGGGGCCTGATTTGTGCCCCCCTACGTGCCACTATGCCCAATGACCATGCCCAGGGGACATAAGTACCCTGGGCATGGCCATTGGGCAAGGGGGCATGACTCCTGTCTTTGCTAAGACAGGAGTCATTTCTATGGGGGTTGGGCGTCGAAAAAAATGGCGCAAATCGGGTTGAGGTCGAAAATTTTGCCTCAGCCTGACTTGCCCCATTTTTTGACGCCCAAGCTCCATATCCCTCTACGCCGGTGCTGCCTGGTGTACGTCGTTTTTTTCCACGCACACCTGGCAGCGCCGGCGGCTAACGCCGGCTAACGTCATTGATTAAATACGGCGCCCGCATGGCGCTTCAAAATGGCGTTAGCCGGCGCTAATTTTTTTGACGCAAAACTGCGTGCGGCAAAAAGTATAAATATGGCCCTATGCATCTATGGCATACTGAATCTGCTGCTTGCCTAAATTTAGGATTGAACCAATCAATCTTGAACAATCTATCCATGGCATCACTTCCAATGTGCGCCTGCCCATGATAGTAACGGGCCAATTGAGACAATAAACTATTAGGCAAGACCATCTGACCCTCCTCAGAAACCCAAATTTCATCAGGTCTTTGAACACATGTTAATTTAACCCAAAGTCGTTTTAATTCTTTGTCTGCATTGTCCTGCAATGTTTTCAATTCTTCCAATGTATCAATCACCTTTAATGCAAAACTTGTGCAAGTATTATCTTCTTCAGGCATCAGTTCCCACTTGTCTTTAAACGATATACAGTTCAATGCGCAAAACCTTGCTACTTGATCCGCATATCCATTTCCCAATGAAATGTAATCCTGTGTCTTTTGATGTGCAATGCATTTTACCACTGCATTCTCTTCAGGTAACTGTATTGCATAAAACAACTCTTATATCTTGTCGACATTTCTCACTGGTGTACCAGTAGAGGACAGGAAACCTCTTTGCAACCACAATTGACCAAAATCGTGAACAATTCCAAATCCATATTGGCTGTCTGTGTAGATTGTGACTCTTAGTCTTGCAGAAACATGGCATGCTCTAGTAAGAGCTACCAATTCAGCCACTTGTGCAGAATATACACCTCGAAGCCAAGAAGATTCTAATGTGCCTGTGATTGTACATACTGCATATTCTGCTCTCAATGTCCCTGTTCCATCTCTGAGACAGGAACCATCAACAAAGACAATGTGGTCATTTTCCTCTAATCGCGTGTCTCTAATATCAGACCTTGGTTTTGTACACAGTTCAGTTACCTCGAGACAATCATGCTTTGTGTCGTCCTCTTTTTCAATTTCAACAGTGTCACTTGGAAGCAATGTCGCTAGATTCAACACTGTACACCTTTTCAATGTTACATTCGGAGCTCCCAATATGCTCATCTCATACCTTGTCAGTCTTGCACCAGTCAAATACTGAGTTTTCATCCTTGTCAGTAGGATCTCAACAGAAGGTGGTATCATTACCGTCAAAGGGTATCCCATGACTACCCCCTCACATTGAGAAAGACTTTGACAACTGCGGCTACTGCATGCAGACAACCTGGTAAAGCTGCTGCGAGTGGGTCCAAGGTAGCTGAAAAACAGGCTACTGGGCGATAAGCACCTCCATGGACCTGTGTTAGAACAGACAAAGAACAAGCCTCACGTTCATGACAAAACAATATGAATGTTTTCTTGTAATCAGGCATTCCCAATGCTGGAGCTCTGCACAAACTCTCTCTCAGTTCAGTGAACGCCTTCATCTGAGTCTCATGTGGGGTAATGGGATCTGTAACTTCCTTATGAGTCAACTGCTGTAAAGGTTTGGCAATCTCAGTAAAATTTGGAATCTACTGTCAACAATACCGTACCATTCCCAGAAACATTCTGACATCTCTTTGTGAAGTCGGGGGACTTCTCTGCAGAATCATGGTAACTCTTTCCCTGGAGATTCTCCTTGACCCTTACTCAATCTGGTGTCCCAGGTATTTCACTGATTTCTGACAATACTGCAGTTTTATGGGTGACACCTTATGCCCAAATTTTCCCAAATGATTTAACAGGGCAATCGAGTCGTACTTACACTCGTCCCTTGTCCTGGATGTAGTCAGCAAATCATCAATATATTGCACTAGAGTCGATTGGTATGGTAATTCCAATGACTCCAGATTCTTTCTTCAGGATCTGATTAAACAGAGATGGTGACTCTGTATACCCTTGTGGAAGCCTGCACCAGCTGTAGACTCTGTCTAGGAATTTGAAACTAAAAAGAAACTGACTATCCCCATGAAGAGGCACAGAAAAGAAAGCTTGTGACAAGTCAGCCACTGTGAACCACTCTGCATCGCAAGGAATCTGAAACAGTATCACTGCTGGATTTGGCACCACTGGACAACACTTGACCACCAAATCATTCACTTTTCGCAAATCCTGTACAAAGCACACTTTTCCACACGGCTTCTTTAAGCCCATTACTGGTGAATTACATGGACTGCTCAACACTTCTTTCAGAACCCCCTGTTTCAGAAAATCTCCAATTATTTGTGCCACTTTCATTAGAACATCCAATGCCATGTTATACTGTTGCGAGAATACTACGTTTGGCTTCAAAGTAATCTTAATCGGTTCTACTCCTTTGATCAAACCCACTGCTTTTCCTGTCAAATCCCACACCTTTTCCTGCACTGTTCCTTGTAAATCCGCATGCAATTGTTTCACAGAAAACATTGGGAAAAATGCAATCAATGGGTATTCCTCATTAACGTTGTTGACCATTGTCTCTGACACCTGTTCTTCTTCATCATCACTATTAGTTTGTACCTCAATCCCAGTGTTTGAACAACTAATGGAGCATTTTGTGTTGCACAGTAAGTCCCTTCCCAGTAGGGATACTGGACTTGAGTCACAGACTACAAATCTGTGTAGTCCCTGAAAGTTACCAATCTCAACCTGCACTAGATCTGTGATTGGATTTGTTAATTGTCTGTTCTCTACTCCCACAACTTGAACTGTCTTGCCTGAAAGAGGTAAATTTTGAACTTCTGCACTTCTTACTGTAGAGCGTGTAGCTCCCGTGTCCACTGAAAATGAGACCTTGTAAACCATCACCTTCCCTTTCACAAAAGGTCCTCTCTGATCTACTTCTAAGGATGCTGCAAGCATACACGGTCCTTCATCCAAACTGTCACTCATCCTCACTATGGAATGGGAATTCGTGTACTGTGTCATTACTTCTGTCTTGTCTCTGACCTGTGACGTGCTGAGTAAGCATCATCTGTTGCTGTTCCGTTGGGGCTTGAGGTATCTGCATTTGCTGTCTAGGTACCATAGGAACCTGCTGCTATATTGGTTGCAACTCTGTTAGTTGTGCACGCGGCATTTGCATCTGCTGCATGGGTTGAAAATTTTGCACTCGATTCTGAACATTTGGAATAAAACCTCTCATTCTTGAGACTTTCACAGTTTGAAATGTACTGACATCACCACCTTGCTGAACAACACCATCCTGCACCATCAACGGACACTCCTGCTTCCAGTGTCCCACGTTTCCGCACAAATGACACAGTAACATTGTTCTCATTCCCTGCATGTCATTCTGAACTACCACTGTACCCAAATCAGAACCACGTGTCATGTCAATTCCACGACCTCTCATCTGAGGCTGGAGCACAATAGTTCTCTGCTGTGGCATCGGTTGTACTAAAGCTCCTTGCACTCCTGTCTGAGCTGCCTTTATTTGCATCACCATTTCTTTTTCCTTCAGCTTTTTCTGCTTCAATTCGATCTCATCACTACAGTATTTTGCATACTGCAACACCTCATTGATCGGCTTGGCTTGCCAACAAATCAAATGACTCTTAATCATCTGTCCTATTTCTGGTCTTAACCTTTCGACGAATAGGAACACAAAATGCAGCATGTCTTTCGGCTCAATTGCTTCCTTACCGCTATACTCTTTAAATGCTTTCAGCAATCTCTCATAGTAGGTATGTATTGACTCCTTAGTCTCTTGCACTGTTCTGTCAATTCTCTGCCAATCAGTATTTTTAGGCAACATTTTCGTCTTCAGGAATTAAATCACCTTATAATAATGTTTCATCACCTCAGGTGAGGGTGCACCTGTAACTCTATCCCTTTCCGGTTCACTTGGTGGCCAATCCACTGTTCTCTTACATTCGACCCATAAATCAGCCAGAACCACTATCTCCAACAATGTATTTAAGTCTTCCCACAGACATTTAGAGAGTTTTACAAACCTATCTGTCTGCTGATACCATTCATCTGGTTTCACTCTCAGTTTCGGGTAATCATTTGTGAATGAAAATATATCACTTCTGTGCCATGGGACATGAACAAATTACCCTCCTGAAATTTCTCTCATTGGTAGCATTTTTACTGGATCCTTTCTTTCTGAACAACTTCAGATCCTTCTTGCAAGTCTTGTTTCCTTTTATCCTTCTTCTTTGCCCATCTACCTTTCCACTTCTCTAAAGCTCCCCAAATCTCAGCACTCTGCAACAATTCTTTTAGGTGAGCCTTTATTCCTGCTGACCTCATGTGCTCAAAATCCTTTGCCTCGAAATCTAACCTGTAACTTCGTTTCAAATGCTTTGTTTTCTCAATCTCGATATCATATTTTTCTGCTAGCTCTGCCAATTTCTGATCTATCTTACTCACTTCCCTTGTAATTCTTGGACACAAGTACCTCAGCGCTTCTTCGGTGTAGGATTCTAACCGGTTCACTCCCATTGTTCCCTCAACTAGCTCTATTACTTCTGTAGCTAACCTTAGACTCTCCCTTGGACGTATTTGGAGGTGTATTTAAACTGTCCAACCATTCACTCAGTTGCTGAGCTGTCAGTCCCTGTAATGAGATGTTACTTACATTTAGCACTGGTACCTGTTGCATTGCTGCACCTGGAGTTTGCGGTGTCAAAAGTTTCAAACTTTGACTCGCACTCGAGTCATTTACTGCATCTGGAAGCTCTACAAGTGGACTAAGATCCATTAACGATCTAGATCCATTAAAGGTCTGACCCATAGATGACATCTTCTGCACAGGATAATTCACTCCCCTCCTCACCAGGCTCTGTGATATTTCACTCTGATCTCCTGCACTCGCTTTCTTTTGTGCAAATAGAGGTACCACTGGACCAACAGTAATCGGTAGTGATATTGCACCTGGAGTTGCCCTGACACTCACACCTTGTGGAAAAGTTACCCCCATAGCCTGGTTCATCACTTGTGTGACATCTGACTGTGTCCCTGTTACCGGAGTAAAGTTTGGCAAACCCTGTGACTGTGGCAATAACATTGGAGTAGGCTCAGTCTGAACTAGCATTGGCCTCGGAAGCACTTGTTCCGATGGTACCACTAAGTTTGAAATTGTCTCAAGAACTGGTACTTCTGGATAAATTCTCTGTATCAATGGTGGATGCAGCTGGGCTTGGACCACAGAAGTAGTCCCTGCATTAGGAGTACTCTGTACCACCCTTTGTACCTGTCCATTATTTGTCTGCGCTGGTCCCACTGTCCCTCATGCTGGTGCTTGAGCAGTTGGGGCAGAACTAGTACCTGGACCCCCTGGATGGGTTGCATATGGCGAAAGTCGATCCCTCAACAGCTGTGTAATAAGATCCTCAACATCTGAATCCTCATCGTCTACATGGGGCTTTTTATTTTTCTTTGTCCCTGTACTCTCATCTCCCTTAACAGTATCTTCTTTCTCTGACTCATCTTCTTCTGCGATTGTAGAAAATAATTTAATTCCCCGTAGTGTCTCTGTTCTCCACCTTTTCTGCTCCCAATCCCACCTGGCTTCTGCCAATGACTTTTCCACCTTCTTTATTCTCTTCTTAAATTTCATCTCTTGTTGCTGTCTGGCTACTAGCTCCGAAACCACTAAAGCCTCAAACTGTGCTGGTCTCGGTAATGGCTTGGTCTCATATAATGTTATTCGCAATTCATCCAAAAGTCTCAAATTAAACGTTCCATGCTCTGGAAATGCTAAAGCTCCCAACTTCTTTGTCATCTTACACCACTGTTTCAACCAAAGACATGGTGGGACACCTCGCTCCTCCATCACAATATACGCCGGAGAATTTTCCAGTGGAGTTGGCTCCCCCACTGATGCCTTAATGTAAGAATCACACTTCATGGCACTTCTAAACGCTTTGAAAAGCTTCATTTTGTCTATTTTAAATATTTCAATTCAATAATAAAATGACTTTTACTCCCAAGATTCCTTTCACCCGCTTACTCAACCAATTGCCTCTTACGGATGGCTGCCAATCCGCTCGCAACTCTTCTTACTAACCAACCTATCCCAGTGCGGCACACTCTGACGTCACACTCACACACTGTGGCTGACATAGTCTTGCAGCTTGTCCTCCTAGACTTCAACTCACATAAACTAAGGCAAAATATTGCTAGCATTTACCAAAAACCAATAACCAAAACAAATCTGCTGGTTTACTACAGGAAAGTACACAATCGCTTCAGAGACCTTACGGATTTTCACAAATGGCCCTTTCGCTCATATAGCTATTCCTCTTTCTCAGTCTCCCACATTCGCAAGCAAAATTCGACCCGCGAATTTCACTCTCATTGATCAATGGGTCTGTCCTGGTGCATATAGGACTCGCCAAATCTCAGTCGAAAAAAAATTCTCTTACTCATTCATCCCACACACCGATTTGTTGACCACGCCCGATCAACCTACTAAACCAGGCAGATTACAACATATAACCAAGTGTCTCCTACACTTGTCGATATACTACGGAGTCTTAGACTACGCAGGGTTCGTACATCACCAACCATGTAGACAATTTTTTAGCACAAAGCTCCACACACATATGAAGTTCGACAACTTCCCTACTCTCATATTGCGGAGTACGCACACTCCTACTAACCTCAACGGGAGTACGCAACCTCCCTACTTTACCTCACATACATCACAATTCACCTGCGATTTGCTTAAGCCTCTGCAAGAGCAACCTACCATTTTCATACTATCACAAAACATGCCGAAAACATACCCCTCTTTACTAGCAGGATCCAGGATCTGAGAAAGTCATGTCTGGGCTTAAGGGGGCATCATCTTCGCTATAATTGCCATTTCAGAAAAACACAATTCAAACCTCATAAAAATACGTACAACTAACCCTAACTTAAACTACCACCATAACCAGCAATCACCACATAACTAGTTCTCCAAGGAAACAAACCATCAAGCTGCTACCAAAAACTGTTAGCGCGCTTGGTCCTTAGTAAGTAAACTTACAAGGGGACATGTATAGGTCGATGAACCTTTTGGATTGCATGGAGTATCCTAGTCATGTAGTGACTACTAAAATCAGAAATCAACATTACCAATCTTCAATATATTATTAACAAGTATACCATCTATTCATGAATAACCACAACACGGTGGAAAGTTAAACAATTGTATTTCCCTATTGATTACAATACTAAATCATCTGTTAGACCAACCTTTATTCAATCATCTCAGTATTAGTTCATTAGTGAACATCAATAACATAATCAAATCAGAAACTTGAAGAAGCATATGCTTGAATACTCCTACATAAGCTAATAAAAGATTTCCAGCATCAAATAGCAGAGTTCAGCAGTTAGCTCGTCAGTCATTTGTCACCGTCAACATCACCCCTAAGAGCCCACCTAACCAAGATTACCATTATCATGTGGGACTTCATGCAAAACAATTTAGAAAACATAAATTTGGAAAAACATCTTTCTATGTGAAAATCGATAAAAACAGTGCAGTTGGTACCGAGAGGAAAAGGCACAAGTTAGTCAGGCACATTTTCATAGCTACCTATCCACAGAATGGATCAGCAACAAAGTTAATCTTCATCTTCAGGTCATTAATTGATCAGCCACGCATCAGGTTCTCAAGAGTTTTAGCCCAACGACAGAATCTCGAACAGCGTCTCCTGACGTCATCATTCTCCCCCGGCATCTGAAGTTTTAGCCCCTTGTTATGACTTTTTATTAGGGTCTCCCAGTCCATCCCCCTAATTCCCAATTGGTCAGTCAGTCAGCAGATATGACTTTAACCTATAATGTTTGTTTACCAAATCTACAAATTTTAGTATTAGTCCTTTCACAAGTCGCAGATTGGTCCACTATACGATGTCCTCAACATCTGGCTCTTCAGGTATGGAAATAGTTGCATGTTCCTCTTCAATCAGTGCCTCCATTGTTAAAGTCCTGGGTAAGTACATTTAGCCTACTCTACACATAATTGTATCAAATTGTCTTCATCATCTCCTGTCCGCTGGTACATTGCAGAAAATTTCTAGTTAAGCAACTTCAACATCGGGTGGATCAAGGACAGGTCATACATCCAGCTTCTTGTAACGCAGTTAATATTTCAGCTCTCTGTGTGCGAGGCCTAGGAAGACTAGGCCTTAAATTCAGTTAAGTTAGCACTACAAGTTAATACAAAACATAGGTTTTACATTTCGATATGACATATTACTACATTATTCTTATACATTTTCATTATTTCACAGTTTTAGTTATTTTATTACAGTATCATATAAATGTCTGACATGCCCCGAGGGCACATTTTCAAACGTGCACATTTTTTTCTCTACGATTAATTTCTCTATCATTTTTTCATTAATCAAAACACATAAACATCATTAATAATTTTCTAATTAGCATATCTGCTTCAGCACTTTCTAATACAATGTCTGCATTTTCAATAAATTACATATGTTCTTGTTGCATTGATATCTTTACATTCTACATTTATGAGCCTACAAGTGTATTTATTTATTAGAGACATGAACAAAGTATGAACAAAGCCATATTGGCAGTGAACTGGTTCTACGGTAAGGCAAAATATTAAGAAGCCAGCTAGTGTGCCACCAGCTTTGGAAGAAGATTTCCCAGAAAGCCATCAATATGGATTTCTAGGCCTCGGTGTGGCAGAATGTCACCTCACATAGGGAGTCAGAAATACTTTCACCAGCTTGCAGAGTGCTACATCAAGGGGTAAAGTGTAAAACAACATTGTGGCACGATGAGTAGATTGCCTCTGGCAGAAGCTAAATTGTTGTACTTTTTAATTCATGTTGATTTTGATGGTATGTTTATATTTGATGTTATGTTCGATTTATTATATATGCACCAATCACAAATATTTTGTTATAAATAGGTTTGACAAATTCTTACTGAATTCCAGGAGAAAGCCACTATTTGCTGGCTAACTCATGGCTAATTCCTGAAATCCAGGAGTAAATCAAGAGTTGAGCTCGGCGTTTGATGCTATTCAACAGCATACGACAGACACTGATATGAGAGGAAGTCTTAAAAGTCACGCTAACTTATGTGTGTATGAACCAGGGCCGTAATTTCTCCGAGGTTATTTTCAGGCACCAGAGCTTACTTCTGACGCCTTGTCGGACAGAAATTCTCTATTTTTTATTTGCAGGAAATGCCATATGTAGGACTCTTGTTCAGGGGCAGCTACTCCGCAATGGCGGAGGAGTGTTCCCCCCAATGTTGTCCCCCCCACCCCAGCCAGCAGCAGCAGGAGCTTAAACCTTTAGAAATAACACAATAATAAACGATGTTTATTATCGTTTTATTTTTAAAGGGGCGGGGCCATGAGGGTGAGGAGCAGTGACAGGAGTACACAGAGAACTCCCCTCAGTGCACATGTATGTTTGGCCACCCGGCTCGGGCTGGCCAAACACACATGGGCACAAAGGCTCTCTCCAATCTGGCACTGTGTTGCCAAGTTGGAGAGAGCTGGCCCAGGCTCCCAGTCTGCTTTGGAGCACCCAGCCAGGGCACTCCTCATTATCATAACGCTGCTCTGAGCAGCGTCATGATTGGCGCGGGGCAGGATGGGACCCTGTGCCTGAGTGCTGCGGCGGTGTGGCAGTGACCAGGTAAGTTCCATTTTATATATATATATATATATATATATATATATTTTTTTTTTTTTTATTTTTTTTTTTTTTTTTGCTCCCCTGCCCCACCACTTTGCCCAGTTACCAGCCGCGACTGCTCTTGTTACATTAAATATATGGCAATCAAGATCAGTGTTCTGCTATTCAGTGTCAGCAGCTACCTTCCCACGGAAATGGGGTGTTAAATGTGATTCCAAGCATGAACCCTCCCCATCATCAAAGAAGAAAGAGTGAAATCGAATTAAAGAACGAGTAGAAAAAACACTTTTGTCATCTGGTGCAGGCTGTCTTGGTGAAAAGCTTGCATCTGAATTCAAATGTTTTCTATCAGGGGCTTAATGACTCATTTTATTTTCTCCCAAGAGGTTCAGAGTAACAAAGTCATTATATTTTAACACGAGAATACCTCATTACCAAGATGTTTTATGTATGAGTACATTAGGATTAAGTTTCTCTGATATCAGAAAAATTAAGTTATATTAGCTAGCTTATGGTTTCCTTGCCATGCCTCAGTGAAAGGCATCTTGTGTATAAATTGATAGTACTTTAATTCTCTTAAATAAAAGCCTGTGTTTATTCTCTGCAGATTCAATGACAATCAAAAGCATGGAAGGGAATATTAGCATATGCAAAGCTTCTTCCTGTTGTTTTAATCTAGGGAGAAATCCCTGGATAAGGGATTCCCAGGGTTGGCTCCACAGCGTGAATTTTATGAAAGAGAAAGTTACTCTATAGGGAACATTACAAGGGATAGTTTTCAAATGTATGTTACTTGCTCCCAACCTAGCTTTATTACTGATAAATCGGGCAACTATGCCAAAATCAGGAGTCCCAAACAGGGTGAAAGTTGACTGTGATCTGTGAATGTTTTTGAGAGATGTATGTGTTAGCTGATCAAGTCACTTTTTTGTCTTCAGATTAGGACATTATTCAGACGTTCAGATCAGAATTTAGTTTAAGATCAAAAGTGGCTATTGGACTATGTACACCTCCTATCTGCTCGTCTCAGAATGTCGACGCAGGGTTGGGTAGGATCTGGGCTATTGGGATGTTGCACTCAGGGAAGACTTGTCACCTGGCATGATCAGAGGTTCCAGCTACCTAATAGTTAAATGACAATGCTGGCATCGGGCCAGTACCAGACTTGATTGGGAAGATGTTAAGAGTCAGGAAAGCTGGGACAAAATCTGGACTGGTGCAATTTGTCAAGAAGTACTCTCTGGCATATTTAAAGATCCTCCAGTCACATGGTCAGATAACCATTATGCCAAAAATAAAATCTTATCATCACCTCCTGTCCTCAGTGGAGTGCCATCTTTCACTGCCTCACACAATAACATGTGCTGCAATGACCCACTCCACAAGTCTAGCAAGACAATGGCCCTGATTTATACTTTTTGACACTGATCTGCTCCAAAGCAGTTCAGCGTTAAAAAGTTTACTGCGGCTAGCGCAAAACCAAGATGCCAGCCGGGCGTCATATTTATGTATGACGCTAGCCGGCGGTAATGTCCGGCTAGCATCCTAGAAAAGGATGCTAGCCGGGTGCAGGAGGCGTAGAGGGAACAGGGGTGTAGAGTCAGAGGATGACGTTAGTATGGGCAGAGGCAAAAACATGCCTCTGCCCAGACTAGTGTCATTTATTTATGTTAAAACCCCATGGACATGACTCCTGTCTCAGTTAAGACAGGAGTCATGCCCCGCAGCCCAAAGGTCATGCCCAGGGGACATTTGTTCCCTGGGCATGGCCATTGGGCGCAGTGCCATGTAGGGGGTCCCAAGTTAGGCCCCCCTATGGCACTTTGAAAAACAATTAAAAATACTTACCTGGACTTACGTGGGATGGGTCTCCCATCCTTAGGTGTCCTCCTGATGTGCCATGTAGGGGGGGGCCCAAGTTAGGCCACCAATGGCACTTTGAAAAAAATAAATAAATACTTACCTGGACTTACTTGGAATGGGTCCCCCCATCCTTAGGTGTCCTCCAGGTGTGGGTGCGGGTGGGTGGGGGGCCCCTGGGGGCAGGGAAGGGCACCTGTGGGCTGTTTCCATGGTCTCTGACCATGGAAAAAGACCCACAGGTCCCCTAACACCTGCCCATACCCAGGCATTAAATAATGGTGCTAAGCAGGCTTAGCGCCATTATTTAAGGCCCTCCTCCTCCCTGCGTGATTTTTGCACGAGGGGATAATTAAGGCGCTAAGGTTTAGAGTAATTTCTTTGCCCAGGAATGCCTACCTTGCATCTCATTGCCCCAAGGTAGTTTTCCGCAGGCACAAAATGACTTTAACTCCAATATTTTGGAGCCAGACATGTCTAGCACCAAAATAAAAATATGGAGTTAAGTTTGCACCGGATTTGCGTAAAAAAAATGACGCAAATCCGGTGCAAACAGAGTATAAATATGCCCCAATATGTTTATATTGCAATGTACCACTCTACCAATTAAGTAAAAAACTAATCTCCATGTAGCCTCTAGCTTAATAGAAGAGCTTGAAGATTTTGCTCGGAGACCATACATATTTTCCCCCTACTGGGTCAGAGTCTGCTCCCAATCCAATATAATTCTCTGGGAGGTTTTGTCTTTACGGAATTTCCAATCAGAGGCCTGTTTCATCCTTCAGGGCTCTTCCACTTGCCCAACCATCCATTTACATTATCTCTACCTAGAAACTGAATAATTTAAACTCATCATCTACCCCAGATCCCTCAAACAATGCCAGAAGAACTGCAAACACAAATTATTTAAGGAATTCCCACAAACACTTATCACCAACTAATATTTATGTACAATAAAAGGATACTTAAAGTCTGACCTGATTGCCACCTCTCTCAGCTCGTCTTATTGGTAAAGCCTCTTTCTCAACTATCTAGGTGTGACATGAACTATCATATGTTTTGAAACTCTCTGTATCGAACTCTACCAAAGTGGATGTGTCAAACTCCATTTAAATTAATAGCAACATTATTATCCAAGCTTTGGGAACTATGGGAGCGGAACCCCGAATCCCAGACACCCTGAAATTTAAATCACCCAAAAATGTACCTCCAGTGGTTCAGCTCTGGGGTTGATTTTGCACCAAAATGCGCCCTCCACCACATCAGGCCCAACATTGGTTAGCAGTGTTGACTAATTTGTACCCCTCAATAACTGAGTTCAAGGTCAAGGAAAAGTTAAAGGGTTTTATTACAAAATCTCAAAATCAAGCTGTACAGAATAAAAGTTAAATACCAGGACTCCTCAGATACAGAGAACATAGTCAGAAATCAGAAATAGTCTATCTCCCAAATGAACAGCAAAATTATAAAGAAGTTGCATATAGACTTCCTAGCTGTAAAAAGTTTCTGGAAAATCCCTTAAGTTGCCTGAGTCCCTAGTAGAGCAGGAACGCCACCTCAAAAATGTGTCTCACCCCAGAATCAAGGGGTTCTTATGCTTGCATAGAGAATTAGGTAAACCACAGATTCAGCATTGTATGATCTCATGTTTATTTTCTTTTGACAAATAAGAGAAATCCACGCCAATAACATTATATGTAACCACTATCCCATTTTCTAAGAAAAAGTCTAGAATCTTCTGTAACGTTATCATAGGAAGTTCAACCAATACAAAACATTTCTGAATAATGCACTATATACCAGCTGAAGAGTGCTAAGCCCAGTAACAGAACAGTGGAAGAACATTGAACAGTTGCAATATTTAGGAACACTAGAAACTTTATTCACATGCACATTAGGAAAAGGACTATTACATCAGCTTGTCTTTGCTCTGCAGAGCTTCTAAGGGGGGAAGGTACACAGGGGGGATGGATGGGAGGGGAAAGAGCAGGAGCATCCAAACAGCATCAATTTCTACTAATTTGGTGATTTAACTGCATTAATAAATACACTTCTGCACATCATATTAAACTCATTTAAACTAAAATTGCATTATTTCAGTAACTGTATTGGATTCAACATGAACATCACTATTTATTCACAAAAAAAATATATGTCTAGGAAAAAAACTCCATAACAATAACAGCCTGAAATGAATGTGTAAAATCAGAGGAATGAAGTGTGGTGCAGTGGAATCTTTCCTTGAATGTGATGTAAAGGCTAAGGGCTACATGCACGTACATTTTGTGATTCGGTAATTAGTTGCATTGCTATTTGTGACAGCGGAAATGGCAAAATGGTATGTACAAATGTAATTTCCTAATCCTAAATAGCAATGCAGCCAATTACTGAATCACAAAATTTTGTGAGTGGATTTTGTGAGTCGCAAATAAGCAATCACAATTTGCGACTCACAAACCATATGCTTAAGGCAGTCACAATTAGCGTCTAAGGCCAGTTGGTACATCCAGATTAGCGCTGATTCCAAACAGGTGGTAAGCAGATTCAAACTTTAAAAGCAGACCCAGAATGCATCTGGGTTTTCCACAATGGCTGCATTCTACATGATTGCACTGAGGAGGCAATTCCAGGCTGCCCAGCAGAGGAGGAGGCGAAGACAGGAGAGGATCTACAGAACCAGGCAGTCCATATTTCAACAGACAGAGGAGGAAATACATGAGAAATACAGGGGTAGTAGCAGAGTGATCTTGGAGCTGATAGAACTGCTCAAACCTCAGCTAGAAAGTTGTACTCTGCGCAGCTGCTCCATCCCCACAGATGTGCAAGTGCTGTGCTCACTACATCTTTTGGCCCTCAGGTGGGGTGTCCTAAAGTGCTTTGTCACATTTCTTCAGACGGTTGTTAGATGCCATCATCTCACACATGTACTACATTTACCTTCCCAGGAATGCAGAGGAAATACACAACACCAAACTGAACTTTTATAGGATAGCCAACTTCCCCCATGTGTTAAAGTGTGTGTGGATGGGAAACATGTACCCATCTGTCCTCCTGCACATCTAGAATATGTGTTCCGCAATAGGAAAAGTACTCATTCACTTACCATCCAGGTGGTATGCGATGCCCACAATTTCATCACAGATATAGTGGCTAAATACCCAGAAAGCACACATGATGCATATATCTTCAGGCACAGTGGAATACACCAACACCTGGAACACGGTGAGTTTGATGATGGATATTTACTAGGTGAGGTGTGGTTGTAAACCTAAATTGCAGATATGGGTCAGTGCATAACCAGGTAATGTCACGCTCACAATCACATTTTTGTTACACAGGTGACAGTGCATATGCGTTAAGGCCATGGATACTGACCCCATATCTATCCCCCGCAGATCAGGATGAGAGGCGCCACAAAATAGCACATTGGCGCACCAGAGTCATCATCGAAAATACCTTTGGCACGCTAAAATCATGTTTTGAAGGCCTGCACAAAAGTGGAGGTTCACTCCAGTATGCCCCTGAGATTGCATGCAAAATTGTGCCTACCTGTGCCATCTTACATAACATAGCCACCAGGCATGGGCTACATCTCAACATAGATGACACCAATTCAGCGGATGGGGAGCAAGAGCCACCATTACGACAGCCAGGGAATGGTAGCATAGCAGTGGTGGGTAGACAGTGACAGGATCACATTGCAGCTCATTACTTTGCTAGGTAAGTGATGACTGACACTGCCCTCACAAATATTAAACACACATATCCAAGTTGTCCAAATCAAACAACCTTTAATCCCAGGATATCCTTTTTTGTGAATGTGAATCAGGTGGCAAGTACAAATAATGTTAAGGATATGGAATTACATAACCCAACATATTTTAGCAATGTGCATTAGTAAAAAATCAAAATGTTGGTCTATCACACCCTTCTATGGCTACAGCCACCAAGGCCTGCGCCTGGTTGGTCTGCAGATGTGTGTTGGGCACTGCTATACAGCAGGATGCGGGCATCAGAGGCTGAAATGCTGCTCACACTTGACATCTCCTCACTGTCCTGAGGAGTTTCTCCATTGCCTTTTGCTGCCTGGGAGGTCTGTAGCAGCTCAACAGTTGTGTTAATGCGGGCTAGTCCCCTGGCCACATCATCAGTAATATGTCCCAAATCCACCTGGAGTGTGACTGTGCGTCGTGACAGGTATGTTGTTGTGGCCAAACATCCTATGGACTGACTCAAGCAGTCCATCCTTGCAGCAGGATGGAGCCTTTCAGGGGCACGGTCCACCACCGTTTCCCTACATA
The DNA here is from genome assembly GCF_031143425.1 of Pleurodeles waltl. Taxonomy (NCBI): domain Eukaryota; kingdom Metazoa; phylum Chordata; class Amphibia; order Caudata; family Salamandridae; genus Pleurodeles; species Pleurodeles waltl. The sequence goes on from NC_090438.1 coordinate 725,376,596, forward strand.
GGTCATGGATGGCAGTGGAGAGGCTGACTATGTTGCCACTCATGGTGGCCATATGTGTCCCCATACTGCCAAAGCCCTGTGTCAGAGTCTGCTGCATGTGATGCAGGTTTGTGTTCATCATGCGCAACTGTCTGTTTTGCAGGTGTTGATTGTGAAGAAGGGATGCCTCGAGACCCAGGAACAGTTTTGTGCTGCCTTCGTCCTCACCAGCATTATGCGCCTGACGATGCCTTCTGCGCCCACTCCCTGCAAGTCACTGTGGATGACTCACAAATTGTCTGTGTTTGTGAACTAAGAGGCAGAGTAACATCATTGTGGTCCATTTCTGTGTGCTCTGTGGGTTCTGGGTCAGTACAAGTATGGGGTGGTATGTTGAACTCCTCTATATCAATGGGGACTGCTCCTATGCTGCCATGTTGGCATCATCCACTCCCTCCATACTGGTGTCCTCAATGGGTACCTGGGGGAGATGTGTGGGACATAGGAGATACATTGTAAATACCTATGTGATGTAGTGCTCAATAAAGTCATATTTCAGCCCTGAGGTGACTACTGGAATACATTACCCATAATGCATTGTACTTGCAATGGACTTGTAAGCTTGGACATTTCTGACTGATGCATGTTTTTTTAATCTATGTTTGTGTGCATGGTACCTTGAGATGTGTGAAAAGGTAATATATGCCACTTACTTTTGGAGGTTCCTGATGTTGAACTGTCAAGGTCCCCGATTCCCACGACAGTCTCCGCCTCAAGTGGTCCGCCACCTGTTCCACAAGACTCTTTCAGCCACCCTGCAACCTTCTCTTTGGTCCTTGACCTGAGGACATAACACCTCTTGCGTACTTCGTCAATTGAGTGGTAGCTGACTCCGAATGCATTTATTTTTTACTGTATTTCCTGTCATATTTATTTTTCTGGGAGTCAGATACAGTCATTGCTGCCCTCCCAAACAACACATCGCGCTGCAGACAGCACTCCTCATTGAAGACTTCCAGCTTCTTTTCAGAAAATTTGTCTTCCTCTACCTCCCTGCTATCTTTGTGTCCTTTGTTTGACTGGCCATGGCTGCAGTCGCGCCTCTCTGCTCGGTGAGCCTCTGCTGTGTCTGCTGGCTAGACTCCTCCCACACTCATGGGAAGCCTTCCTGGTTCAGGGTTCATTCCAGAGCTCCAGGAAATGTAGTTTTCCTGTTATTGGATCCCATTCGATATTTGCGACTCACAGTCACAATTTGCGAGTCTGAGTCCCATTTTGCGATTCAGTGACCAGCCCATTCGCAATTTAGGTGGTCGATTAGTGATAATGCAAATTGTGGTGCAATTGTGTACTGAATCACAAAATGGGTGGTCCTTTCCTACCTACATTCCAAATTGTAGTTTGGTAATTGCAATTCACATGGATTCACAAATACAGACTTGTAAATTTTGGATTACATACATGTGGCCCTAAGGTTTGTATTTAATGCAATCTAAAAAAACATATGACACCACCACAAGCCAGGCGTGGGTACAGTTTCTGCAATGTTTATGACTTTGAATTCTCCGTCCTTTTGTGTTAATTGAATATATTTCATTTAAGGACTCTGGCTCAAAAGTGGCTTCATTTCATAAGGTCCTGCTCACAGGCTGAACAATTTCCGATTTGCGTGTCCTTGTACAAGTACTAGAGGCTTTGTTTTGAGGGAGTTACTTCAGTATGAACAAACACATTTTCTTGTTTGGATATCTAGCTGTTCTGATATTTCAGGCAGATAAGTTAGCTGAGGTGCAGGGACGAAGCCAGTTGCTCAATACCACATAACTTTATAAAGTAATGAGTCTCAAAATGCAACATATTCCAAAAACATTGGTCCTGATTTAGATTTCAGCCAATGGGTTAATCTGTCACAATGGTGACGGATATCCCGCCCGTTGAATTACAAATCCCATGGGAAATAATGGGATTTATATTTCGGTGGACTGGACATTCGTCACCATTGTGACGGAGTAACACGTCTGCCGAAATCAAAATCAGGCCCATAGTTCTATTATATCCAGGTCACAACTCATAACTTCCAACCACCCGTTTAGTAAGTAGAATGAACTGTACACAGAAAAGAGATGGGGGAGTGAACTCTACAGAGCCTAATACATGAAGTGTCTTGTGAATATCTTACAATATAATTTGTGATGGATGGTGGCTGATTCAGGTGGCTGTTATCTACTGGCTCCTTCAATACTTTACCAGTCCTAAACCATTTAAATCAATCTCCTTCTTTATTTTATGACTTTCTGTATTTCCTTGAAGCTTTTCTGTTATAATCATTGAGCTCACAAGTCAACACACAAAGCATTATGAATATTTAAATTATTTTAGTTTGAATCTGAATACACTAAAAAACAAACAAATGTTATTGTCTTTTAGTATAGTCATTGAAAGCAAAGCTTACATTTCTCAGTCATCTCACCTTACTCCAGCATGGTCGTAAAGGTGCAAAAATGTATTTTTAGTTTTTTTTAACCAATTTCACTATCCATAGATTATTTGTACCTCTACATCCAGAATGTTAATACATAACGCATGCTTTCTAAACTCATTTATTTTGGCCTGCCACATCCATGTTAGTATTTTTTTCTAAAATCAGCATTGAGGTTTGAATCTCTAAAAACTGCACTAGATTATATAGATTTAAAAAATAAGACTAAAATAATTAAGAACAACAAGCAATACTGGTACAGGACCATGGCAACCACAGGGTTCATGACATTCACGCTTCTAAGCCTTTTGGCTATCCCACATGCTGATGTTCAAAAGAAGAACCTGTGGATGTCTTTTAGAATTTGATGGAACAGTGCTTTTATCATAAAACAAATAAAGAGATGTTCTGCCAAACTTGACGCTGCTCCAGTCCTAATAAAAAGTTGAAGAACTACTGGGTTTCTATCAGTGGAACCTCAGCAGCTTCCGTTAGCAGACTGCTGTTGCCAATAATGCACCTCTGATGTGGAAGTTAAATGTTGCGTGTGAGCTGCAGTATGCACTTACACTGCCCACATATATGATAAAAATGTATGCCCGCCAGGACCATCACTGTTCTCTGGCTACACGTCACTTTAAATGTCCTGCCATAAGCAATGACAGGGAATAGCCTATTTTTTATATTTATAAGTCATCACTACACTTTCCCTTTTAAATTTACTGGACAGTGTTCTAACATATAAAATTAGTGCACACTGCAAAAAGGTGTTAGTCTGCTCTTACAGTAAAATAAATCCCAACAACTAACTATACTGTGGAGGCTTTGCTAGGCTTTCCTGATTACATGGTAAAATCATATGTTTGATGATTTAGGTGGAGAATTAACTTTGTAAACAGTTAGTTTATGATGCCTCAGTCAAAATTTGCATGAACCAGTTTTGCATTGTAGCACTTTCAAAATAGGGATAACATTCCTTGCTTGCTGACACATGGGAAGAAAGCTGTTCTAAACAGAGGAGTGCCTAAGGATTTGAAGAAAGGCTGACCTGGTCGCAGATGGGTTCTACCTGAAATAGGAAATGGGGACATTAAGAAAATAGTTAAGACTGAGGGCCTCATTACGACATTGGCAGTCCCAGGACCGCCATGTTGGCAGTCGCACTGCCAATAGGCTGTCGGAGAAGACCGCCATATTATGACCATGGTGGTATTCCTTACAGAATACAGCCAAAGCACCACCGGCACGCCAGTAAGGTCGAGCCACCACTGACGACTGGAGACACCCGCAGGCTGGTGGAGACCATGTTTCTACCAGACAGATTACGAGGTTGCACACCGCCAAGGTTTACGCTGCAGTTGCACCACCTCTGAAACCAACTGTATAAAAGGAGACACTAACCTTCAGGAAGCCATACTTATCCGGAGCAGCCATGGAACCAGAACTACACGTCTTCCCGCTGTTCCTGCTCGCCCAGAGGCATTAGAATCAACACAGAAGATGACGAGGGCAACTGTAAGTACACACACTTAAAGTTACTGTGAAAGTAAGTATGCACACACAACACACCAATCAGGAATGGGTGGCAAGGGCCACACACATACGTAACCTGACACTGACACCCACAATCACAAACAGCCACATACACATGTATCATGTTGTACTGCATGTGCATCCACTCAGCCATCTGACTTTCCAAACCACATGAGTATATTTGTAGCTTGGGATCTTTGATCTGTGCCCATTATATATAGGTACTCAGCTATAGCTGTGTTTTACTTGTGATGTTAGTGTGTGTGAGCCCTTGCACTGCTGTCATTCCACCGTTCCACACTAGCACAATCAAGATGGGTTAAATTGGATATTGGTTTGACATGCGTGGTAATATTGGTGCAATGTACTGGTGTTAAATATGTTGGAATTTTGCATTCTGGGAGTTGTATTGCAGTCACTATCCAGTGCTTCAAGCGCCATTTCCAAGGGCTGTGGGGCTAAAAGTGTTTAATAGACATGTGGATGCCAGGGAGGGGTATTAGGTAATTAAGAGAGAGTTGTAGTGGGTGGAGGGTTAATTGGGGTGGGTATAGGTGGCGAGGGAGCATGCAGGACAAGACAATTGTGTGACATGAATGTTGTTGGTAAATACCAGTACTTACCAGACTCCACTCCCCCCAGGTATTTCTGTCAGGCCCTCAGGATGCAGGATGTTCAAGACCTTCTCTTCCCAAGATGTGAACTTTGGGGAAGAGGTGGGTGCCCACCACCAGTCTTCAGTACCACGAGCTGACGCCTGGATGCCATGGAACAGACCTTCCCCCTGAGGTCATTCTACCTCTTCCTGATGTCTTCCCTTGAGCGTGGATAACTGCCTACAGAATTTACCCTGTCGACTATACTTTACCACAACTCTGTTTTCTTGGTAATAGATGTTTGTTGTACCTGTGCTCCAAACAGGTGTGGCTCTACCCTTACAACTTCATCCACCATGATCCTCAACTCCTCATCAGTGAAACATGGGTGTTTTTGTGGGTACGTGGTAGTGGTTGTGCGGACGGTGTGGTTGTGTGCTAAGTGAATGGGTTCAGAGTTTGTGAGGTGTAGGTGCTGTGATGTGAGTGTGTGTCATGTGCTGTGGATTGTGTGTGGTACTGATGTATGTGTTAGGTATGTTGTGCAGGTGTGTGATGTTTGTGTAGTGAAGTGTCAATGGGTGCCTATACTTGCTATTTTAACTCTCGGGGATGTTGGTTGTCTGTGGTTGGGTGTGGCATTTTGATTGCAAAGGTGTGGGTTGTGTTGTGGTGTGTTATATAGTGCAGTGAGTAGGTGTGTCTGATGTGTGGATGTGTATCAGATGTGGGGTATTCAAAGTTTCTAATGTGGTATGGTGTTCTGACAGAAGTGAGTTGAGACCACCGTGGTTCGCACCGCCATATGGTTTTCTGCAATCATGTTGTCAGCTGTCATGATTTGTGGATTGTAATCTGATGGGTGGATTTTTTTTGTTGGGGGAACCGCCTCTTTTCTGTCCTCCTGTGTCCTGGCGGGTTCAGAAATTTGGCTTTTTTTGGCCGACTTCACAGTGTGACTGTTAATACGGCAGTCGGATTACGCCCAACATGGCGGTCTTTTGGCTGCTGCCACCACGGCGGTCTTGCCAAAAGACCACCAAAGTCGTAATGAGCCCCTGAGTGGTAGAATATTGTCAATCACTGGTTGACTGTTAGTTAGTCGTTTTTTCCAACTTTGGAAGACCAGATCAAGTTACTGAGCATTGCCTTTGGAGGTCGCACCCAAGGCAGACAAGAAAAACAGGTTTATACGGCTCTGAACCTTATGCCATGCTGGAAACTGGTTCAGCAGGACATAGAGGCAAAGGTATTAAGCCTCTAAGAACATTGCCCTGCTACAACTTGCAGTGTAACTTCACTGAAGGATTTTGACTTCTGAAAAAGTGAACAGATCTGAAGGTAAAATCTTGTACTAGTGCAAGGGAGAAAATTTAACTGACCCACAAAGCAACCACAGTAGGTATGAAATCAAGGTTTCTGCCTCTCAGAGGCATCAAACAACCAACTCTTTCAGCTGGAGCTCGACAACAACAAATCCTGCTTTGACGATCCCTCGCTGACAACAGCCTTGGGCTTTGCCCCGCTTGGATAATATTACCAATGTAGATCATATAATAAAAACAATACAAAAATGCATAATTGTTCTTAAAACATTAAAAAAGTCAAACACTCTACATATAATTATTAAACATATGTTATAAACATGCATTATTATTCTCATATATGTAATTGAATAAACATTTGAAAAAATAATTTTTAAAAACAAAACACAATTTAAATAAATAAAAGAAAAGCAATACCTTTAAAAACACATACATATAAACTAAATGCACTCCAAATATGTATTAAACAAAATATGAATGAAATAAAAAACAGTAACAAATCTCCAAACCAAAAATATTTTCAAAAAAATATTCCCGTATGCTACTGTAAGTACGATCTTATAAACAGCAAGAAAAATGGCCACATGTTGTAGAGAGAGGAACAAAATGTACTACTCTAAATCCAAATTCAAGAGACATTAATGAAAATACATGTGCTGGGGGATGTGAAGTGGTCTTTTGTAACAAACCTGTGGCGGTGCATACGTAGGGGGGGATTCAGATGCATTATTCTAACACCAGTCAAACCAACAGTGGGGAAAGTGCATACTGTGGGTGCAGGAGGACGTTTTAGTACTGGAACTCCAATCTAACAAAATTGGGGAAAGTGCATGCATTGGGGAGGTCAGACTTTCTATTCTAATGGCAGTCCAACAAACACTGGGGAAAATGTATACATTGGACGGGGTGCAGATGTACTATAATAACTCCAATCTAACAAACATTGATGAAAATGCCTGTCTGGGAGGGTAGGTTACTATTCTAATTCTGGTCCAACAAATGTTGAGAACATGCACATATGGGGAGTGGTCAAATTTACAATTCCACCTCCAATCTAATAAACTTTAGGGATAGGACATACGTGGTAGGGGCGGATGTACTGCTCTGTCTCCTGGCTAATAAACATTGGGAAAGTTCATACTCAGAGGAGGCAGATTTGCTATTTGAAAGCCTGTTTAACAAACATTGAGGATATTTTATTGGGGGAGAGTCAGATTCACTATGCTACCACCAGTCTAACAAATTGGGAAGGAACATAGATTGGCAAAGAGTGGGTAAGACTTGCTATTCTAACTTCAAACTAACAGACACTGGGGAAGTTGCATATATTGGATTCAGGGTCATGTTTACTATTCTAACTCCAATCTAATAAATGTTGCGGAAAGTACATACATTGGAGAAGGCAGTTTATTATTCTAACTCCAAACAAACACTGGGGAAAGTGCATACATTGAGAGAGATGGGTCACTTTTACATTTTCAATTCCAGCCATGCAAACATTGGTGAAAATGCATAGATTGGGGGAGACAGATTCCACAATCTAAACTACACTCTAAGAAATATTGGGATAAGTGAATACAGTCGTTGAGGGGGTCACATTTACAAATCTAACTAAAAACTAACAATCATTGGGGAACATTTATAAATGTGGGTCACATTCACTGCACCCAAATAATATAATTTCCCCTTTAAAACATTAGAAAATAATAAAATAAATCTTTGAAATGTATCACTTAAAAAAAAGAAAATCTATTTTTAAATGACATAAAATAATACAGATATTAAATAAAACTAATTAATATTATACATCAAGCCCACCCAAAAAAACATACATTCATTAAAACAATTATATATATTGGGAGATAATTACTTTCAAAACAATGTTTTTTTTAAAAAAAATTAATAAATATAAAAATTACATTAATTACAAAATAAATGTAAACAGAAACAATCATATTCATAAAATACCACTTAGCCCAATAATAAAAATAATTTTATTTTTAAAACTATATAAACCAATATTTGTAATGTATATGTTTGTAACAATGCAATTAATGGCTTGACTATTTAAAAAGTAGTATAATTAATACACAAATCCGTTAATCTTACTTTTTAAATATTTTATTTTTTTAAATGACCCACCCAATCCCTGAGTAACCCCAAAATTGAAAATCTGAAACACTACTTAACCAACTGTTAAAATGTAAACAAATAAACAGCACTTTAAACTTTTTAAAAAAGAGTAAACATATTCATTAATTAACCTAAATTAATATAATTTAAAACAACTACCTACTTAACGCCACAATAAACCCCACAATCCATATTTGAAATATAATGCACAAGAACAAAATAGTAAACATTTAATCAAATAATGACAATAAAAATGTATAAAATATTAGGAAAAAATATTAATTAACAACATAATTAATAAAATATGCTCTACCCACTCAATCACCCAACAACCTCAAATAAAATGTAATACATAATTAAAAATGTTTTAAATATTTACTCAAAAAGTAACAATAAAAAGATAAAACATGTTAGAAAGTGCCTCTTTTTGTATGATCACCCTCGAAATTTAAGGACTGCAGTGCAACCTGTTGACCAGAAACTGTCGAGTAGGTTCTTATTATCCTAATGAGACTACTGGATTCGGGCTGCAGAATCACTTGTACTGCGTGGGACTGAGTCGGATCCCGCACCATGTGACACCTGTCAGCCTAATCCGGGTTTGTTCCGGCTAACTAGCAGTGCCTCATCTTCACCCAAGGGTAGGGATGATTGGGGAAACCGGGCGCGTGACATAAATGACTGCTCAGGGGAATCGTGGTCACTCAGATCTCATCCGTTTCTCTCAGTTACATTAGTTTCACAGATGAAAGGACAATCAGAGGCAGATTAAAGCTCAATAAGGTTTTAAGGTTTTAATGAAATATCTGTATCTTAGATAATAAAGCATGAATTGCAATAACTAGGACGATAAAGCACAACAAGTTTAAAATTGTGACAAGGAGAGTAAAACACAAGAATAACGCTACCATACTGTCACTAAGGATTGTAAGGATAATTCCTACCTCAGCTATGTTAGAGCACAGCATATTAAGCTCTAATTCTGTCCTTCAGGTTCCCCCTGGGAAGACATCATCCCTCATACCTGAGCAAGAGACCTGTAGTCTACATAAGCAGCTGTAGCGAAGCAATCAGCATACAGTGGTGGTCATCTGGCTGGAATCTCCCTCTAATGTACATGGGTCAAAGTAGTGTTTTTATAATAAAACAACTGATCTCCACGTAAGTTTGTATGTTTCTGTGAACATTGGAGACAAAGCGCACCACTTTTCCCTGCACCCTATCTTTACTGCAGCCTTGAGAAAAGCACAGAAAGAAAGAAATGTCTTGTTTAAGAACACAGTGCTGACCTAGGCGAAGAACAGCTAGATAGAGAAAATAAAACAAGACTTCAAATGTGGTTAATGTTAAAATAATATAATGAAGCAAGATAAAATATATCTAGGTTAAAGTGCACAGCGGCAGGCCGAGTTGGCTAAAATAACATGTATAAAACTATAGCTAAAATGGCTACACAACACCCTCCCCTTGCCGGTTCAAAGGTGGTTCAAAGTCAAATCTAACATATATATAAGCCACTAAAATGCATCCTAAGCATAATGTCAATAATGACAAGTCACAATACACTTGAGCATGTATTAAAAGGACAATTTAAAATTTTAATTGTGATGTCTTCATAAGGCCAAATTTCAAAAGTCAGAGTAATTTTTGAAGTCGCCAATCGAATCTGGGAGTATTGAAGATAGGAAATCTTCCACTTCGGCAGGTGCTAAACTAGGAAGTTCATCGCCAAGGAAAACCAAGGAACATTCCTGTCCAGCCAATGCTGTAGCATTCCGTGGTGTGCCCAACAGTGAGTTTGAAGCTGCATGATCCACAAAGGGCATCTCATAGACAGCTTCCCGTAGCAAACGCACCCTCAACGCAAATGTCTGGTAATGAGCACTCAGCGAGAACATCAAAAGATCAGTGTCCAATAAAAGCAAGTGCTGCGTAGAAAATCAAACTTTCAGTGCACATTCAAAAGGGCACCAGAGGCACCGAAACATGGGCTGCACACAATGCAAAACTGGTCTGAATGGTAGAGACCAGGCACACTCCAATTGCTCCAGAATTGGTGCTCCAAAGTACTGCATCATGTGTTCACGGCACAGCTGCACTGGTGGAAGCGCTTTCAGTCCTCCCTGTTGTAACAGGACAGCCATTGCGCATAAAAAGTAGCAACAGCAAAATGCCATCTATCATAGCCAAAGTTATCGGAAATCCCCTGAAAATACTTGAAAATATTGAGTGGGTGGCTGAAGGTATTAAGCCAAATATAGAGGAGAAGGTATGAATGAAACCAGAACCAACAGCCTTAAAGAAATTCGCAATTCCAGAAGTACTGGAAGAGTTAAATATCCATCCCATGAGTTCACCAAAGTGTCTCGGAAAGTTAGTACTTAAAAGGGACTATATCTCTGTGGATGACCTTGCAACCTGAAGCGCATAGGTCTCATGTGCAGATGTAAGCACCACATGTTTTTGAAACAATAAAGTCTTGAGCCTGCTCAACTTGTCAAAATTCACATTTCAAGTAGTGATATGGGGCCAAATCTCAGCTACATCCCTCTGTTTTGTAGAAGGAAAAAGTACATCCCGGCAGCATGTAACAATTTTAGAGACCGAAATGACATTAACTATTCTGGCTCGCATCCCACAACAGCTCTCACTATTGAGGAGCACATAGCTACCATTCAAGAGCACCTGGAATGCAGGTCTAATCAAAGGGACTGGGAGTCCCTTCAGATAACAAGCCAATTTTGCTGCCAAAGCATTGTACACCCCTTGCAAGGACAGCTGTTTACAAACCATCGAATGGCTGACAGAAGTCTTGCATTCATTACCGCTAAGAAAGTTCTCTTTCATGCCTCTGAGACATTTGTTTGAGAAGGGTAGCTCCCACACCTAGGCCCATATTTATACTTTTTGACGCTAAACTGCGCTAACGCAGTTTAGCGTCAAAAAGTTTTGCGCCGTCTAACGCCATTCTGAAGCGCCATGCGGGCGCCGTATTTATGGAATGGCGTTAGACGGCGCAATCAGACCGGCGCTGCCTGGTTTGCGTGGGAAAAAACCACGTAGACCAGACAGCGCCGGCGTAGGGGGAAAATGGCGTATGGGCGTCTTAAAATGGGGCAAGTCAGGTTACGTCGAAAAAATCGTCGTAACCCGACTTGCGCCATTTATTTTCGACGCCCATCCCCCATCAACATGACTCCTATCATTGTAAAGATAGGAGTCATGCCCCCTTGCCCAATGGCCATGCCCAGGGGACTTCTGTCCCCTGGGCATGGTCATTGGGCATAGTGGCATGTAGGGGGGCACAAATCAGGCCCCCCTATGCCAAAAAAAATTATTAAAAAAAAATAAAAAAATACTTACCTGAACTTACCTGAATGTCCCTGGGGTGGGTCCCTCCAGCCTTGGGTGTCCTCCTGGGGTGGGCAAGGGTGGCAGGGGGGGTCCCTGGGGGCAGGGGAGGGCACTCTGGGCTCATTTTGAGCCCACTTGTCCCTTAACGCCATGCCTGACCCAGGCGTTAAAAAGCGGCGCAAATGCGCCGTTTTTAGCCACGCCCACTCCCGGGCGTCTCTTTTGCCCGGGAGTATAAATACCACGTAAAGGCCTGGGAGTCATTTTTTAGACGGGAACGCCTCCCTTGCATATCATTAACGCAAGGAAGGGGTTCACGCTAAAAAATGACGCACATTCCGGGAACTTTGGCGCGATACGCCTCTAACGCCATAGTATAAATATGGCGTTAGTTGGCGTTAGTTTAGCGTCGAATTTGCGTCGAAAAAAACGACGCAAATTTGGCGCAAACGGAGTATAAATACGGCCCCTAGTTTACGTAACTATCTCCTAGCTTTTCTTATCTGCCCACTGGAATGTGTTTTAAGCAGGATGAGAATTAAAGTGTTGAAATAGGCAGATTGATGACCCCATGTATCAACAACTTAGCAGATGGTCTTTCAGCCACAGTAAAAGGCAACTTTTCTAACTTCTCAATATTTAACATGACATAAGTTGCTTCTGTTTTAGCCATTAGTTGTTGTTGTCGCATTAAATTAAATGCGGAAAATATGTCCCTCATGCTGCCGTGTTGCCAGGAAACGAGACCTGCTTTCAGTGTTTGTAGTGTCCAACCTAACTGCATAATGGATCTTGGTTGACTCTGTCCATGGTGTAAAGAGGACATGTTGCTCTGTACGATGTCTTTTGCAGAGGAAACGATGTTGTTTAAGGTGTATATTCGGTCAGACAGGGTATTAATCCCATTATCTACAACAGCTAATGCTTTCTGTAAATTTTCCTGATCTATTTGCCTTAACCGGGCAGCAGCTTCTTGTTGAGAAAGCTTCCAAATTTCACTATAGACTGCATATAAGAAGCACTTTCTGCTTTGTTTTCTGGGGCCTAACAGGAAATCCTGTAAATCAGTATTATTAGACAGGAGACCGAGGTGTTCTTTAACAGCATCTAGTAAGGATCTCTTCAACCACTGTTGGCATAGTTTCCCTAGACTGTATGTTGTTACTATACCCGCGTGTTCAGATGACACATAGCGAAGGTCAGGCCTACTTGTTCTAAAGCCCTCTGTGGAGTTTACAAAACATTTATGACACCCATTGGTATCTATTGGCCACAGTGACCACCCACCAGCATGTGAAAGTGAAGCATTAAACGTGCCATTTTGGACACATTCATCGAGCTGATCTTCAGTTGCATTTATATACTTTTGCAATTTGTAAACTTTTGCAGGGGCAGGGATACTGGGTGCATTCAAATCCTTAATTTTTGCTAAGTCTAAACAGCATGTATGTTGTACAGTTTCATTTAAAAATATCATTTGAACAGGTATCAGGCATGCTCTAAACAAAGCTTCCTTTCCCTTTATTTGCCAATTGTTTTGTTCCCCACATACTTTTTAAGTCAATCAACCTCGACCAATATTTATAGTCTTCTCTAGCCACCTGGGAAACAAAGGAATCTGAGTAAATGAATTTTGTATCTGTCAATAATATATGTACATTTTCCATAAATGGCAATTTGAAATAATAAAACCCAGCATTTGTAACATTGTGCCCAGAAAAAATGGAAATTTACCAGAATATATTTTAGAACTTCCTTGTGGAGGAGTTGGACAGTGTTCACATTGTGTGTAATTAAAAACAGTCTTCGGGGGTACTTGCTCTGTGAATGAAGTGGTGTCCATAATAATTATAACAGAACATGTCTCCATAATTCTCTTTGGATTGATAAACATCCTCACTTTCAAATACATTAAATTACTGCAACTCAGTCATCATAGATTCAACTGTTTTCACATCCCAGTCATCTGAAACAGCTCCGGGTATTATTACATCATTCATAGAAAGTTCAAACACATATGGAATTTTAATTACCTCCATCGTGCCGTATATAGAAAAAGTGACTTTATCCCAAACAATCCCATCAGGAATCGGTTTAGCGGAAATATTCAAGAAGGACAAGCCTCTGCGGACTTTGTACAAAGGAAAATGGGATTTTAGGACCTCATCCACCAATTCAACTGTTGGTCGTTCAGGAAGATAATTACCATGTATTAATAGAAAGAAAGTAATAACAAAGCCAATCCAAAGGAGAAAAGCTAATATAGTCAAGGAAAGCCACACATAGTTCCCTGGGAAAACATGGTAATTTTTTTGAGCCAAATTATCAGCTTACGTGTTTTTGACAGTTCAGATGTAGAGGAGGCATATGAGTCTGAAAAGGTGTCTTTGATGTTGGCAAAGTACCCAGAAGCAGTTCATGCAAAAACTGGAGCCGTATTTTGAAGAGGAGAACTAACAGTGGTCTCCCACGGTGGTTCCTAATAGATAATGCCATCCGCCTGTGTAGAATTTGAGAGTGATCGGTCAACATTTTCTGTGTTGCTTCTTGTAAAACATGCTAGTGGAACTAATGAAAGATCATTTTCCACCATCCCCAAGCTCGGAGAGGTGCCAGCGTTGCTACTCAAAACTTGTAGAGGGACATCTTGACCAGTAGTGAGAGGGATTCGGGTACTACTGGTTGTTCCTCTTGTTCTGCTGTGCTTTAAATCTCAGTTTCGTCGCTCCACAACACTATTTCCCTCGGGATGAAATGGAGACGAGTAATAGAGTTGGACCCCTAACAAAGCAACAGCATCCCTGAATGACTTGAGGCGAAAGCAGGGCCCTGGTCCGAGTGGAAAGTCGTCACTGCACATGTGCCGATAAAGACTTGCAAATCTTTAATAACAGTCTGCGCGGCAGCCGAGCGTTTTGGCCACACACATAGAAATCTGGAGCAGGAGTCAACAGCGACTAAGATATATTTGTATGCACTGTCAGGTGTCAAGAGACCACAATGGTCCAAGTACACACATTGTAATGGTTTGTTTGAAATTAGGAGAGGTGTCTGCGGTGGGCGTTTGACGGTGGACCCCTTAATTTGTTGGCACATATCACAACAAAGGACATACTGCTTTGTCTATTTGTATAGACCTGGCCACCAATAACGAGCTTGCAACAATGATATTGTAGTCACCACACCAGCATGAGCAGAAGCAACTCCCTCATGCGCTGCTTTGATCAACTCTGGTCTTCGATCTTTGTTGGGAATATTGCGATTACTCACACCTGGTATTATAGCTATGGCGGAAAAACAAGTCTGACACCCGGTAGCAATATTTAGCACAAAAAAGCTTTTGGCAAGGGCATGCCTTCGGCTGGGACTGTCACGGAGCCCATATGCCATCGTCCGGTTTCGTCCTAGAACAATTTACTGCAGCAACAGAAGCCGTAGCTATTGTTGATTTGGCTGCTTCATCAGCCAGTGTATTTCCAGCAACGTGTATTCCAATGCATTGGTGTCCAAGTGTATGTACAACATGGACATTTGGTAGCATCTCCTTCAGATCCGCTACTTTCCCCCACAGACGTCTGTATTTGATGGTGGTACCTTTAGAATCTCTTAACCCATTCTGGTGTCAATAATGCAGATATTCATTGAAGGACTGGACACAATAATACGAATCACAATCAGCATTAGCTGGTCAGGATCCGTGTTTTCCAGTGCCATCAGCGGCACCTTTAGCTCTGCTAGTTGTGTAGTGCAATCTCCTTAGGTTTGCCTATAGGTATGCAGTGGATAGAATTTATTACCCTCCATATAGCCGCTTACGACTGTGCAAGCAGCGGAGTATTGATGCTTTGTGCCTATAGCAGCTTGTGCTGAGCCATCGGTGTACATGTCTCTTTGATATTGATCAGTAGGCAATGTATTTGCCGGAACTGGGATTCTAGTTCATATTGCAAAAATTCTTGAGTTTGTAACTTTGGGTCAAAAATATAGTCAACATCAGTGGCTGTCAGAGATATTGCCCATTGGATCCAACGTGGATGTAATGCTTTAGCGTTTGGAATGCTGGCTTTCATAACAGCCTCAAGGGCTAGGATTGGAGATACAACAATAATGCGTTTCCCCTGGGCTAATGGTCTTTCTTTAATGACAGCCATCTGAACAGCAATGAGAATTTTCTCAGTGAGAGCAAAACGCTGCTCTGCTGTTGTGAAACCAATGGCACCAGCAATTACTCTGATGACCAGATGTTTTTTATTGTCCCTTGTGTGTAAGTGTTGTGCTGCAAGCATGTCTTGTTGCAATGCTCTGAGAATGCGTGTATGTTCGACTGTCCAGAATTTACTGGAAAAGTCAGGACGTATCGAGTCATGTAAGGGTTTGATGCGTGATGCATAATCTAGAATGTAGGTTCTGCCAAATTTTGGAAAACCCAATAGTGATTGTAGTTTTTTAATGGTATTTGGAGGCTGTAACTGTGCACATTTTTATAAGAATTGTGACTCTAGGCTCTTCCATTTACTTGATAATTCGTATCTCAGGAACAGAACTCTAAGGAAGGCTATTTTTGTTTTTTGAAAGTTTAATTTATAGCCGAATTTGGCAAATCCTACAACAATGCGGGCTACCCGTCTTAGATGTTGCATTAATTCATAGTTTGTGAGGTAGATCTCATCTACATAGGACAATGCTTCAGGGTCAATGTCGTGCAATATTGAAGTTACACGAGCCGCGAACAGTCCTGGACTGTTCTTGTACCCCTATGGTAAACTACAGGATTTTTTCTGTGAGCCTAGTGCACTGAAACTTGTTAAGTCTCTACTCTCAGGTGCTATATTTTGGCAGAAGAAGCCACTGGAAATATCCAATGTTGTTTTGTATTTTTGGCGCACTATGTTGTTCATAAGTGCTGTGTAATGAGAGTTTTGTATAGCGTATGTGCGTATATGACTGTTTAAGTGTCTGTAGTCTGAGACTATTCTGTATGAATGGTCCGGTTTAGCTACAAGGAATAAATGATTATTCATTGGTGAGACACAGGGTTCGATAACGCCCTGGTACTCTAGTTGTGTGAGGACTTCCCTCACAGGTGCTTTAGCATTATGTTTTATTCGGTACTGGGGTTGAGGTTGGGGTTGATTTTTAGTTGGAATTACATGATAGGGGGAATCTTTATCCCACCCTATGTGGTTGCGGTATAACACAGGTGCCTGTGCCAATGCCCAATCAATGGCATAGGATTCTACAAGCTTGTCTGGAACAAGAGGCGAGAAAGAATGTTTGATAATCTCTTCCCCATATGGGCAAGTGCAGACAAGTTCAGGTGGCCAAACCTTTTCGGCCAGTAAAATATCATAAATGTTAACGATACGTCCCAAAAGATTGTGTCAATTGTGTGTTCAGTGTCTCCTTCTAACTGTATTATTACTTTGTACACCCTGTCAGGCGTGGAGACAAGCATGTCCGCAGTTTCAACTTGTAAGAAGTCATCAGTTGCTTTCACCTCCAGATGCTCTTGAAGATTCCGGTGAACTATTGTGACCTCTGCTGCGCTGTCTAGCAGAGCTGGTGCCCAAGTCTTGTTCCTCAATAGAGCCTTCTTCTTGAGTGGCATGAGGAACTGCAACTGCTGTCACTTTTTTCTTTTTAAATTGGGGTTTTATTGGGTAAATTTCTCTTCCTTTTTAATAGAAACGTCTGTAGAGCCCTGTGATTCATGTCTCGGTTTCATGTACTCAATTCTCTGCTCTGACTGCCCACCTCTCTCACTGCGTTTTTCCAGTAAGTCCTGAAAGGAACAAGACTGTATCAGTACATCAGTATATTGATATCTGTCAGGCGTTTTTTTATTACCTCTATTTCTGAGATTATATCTATTCTGTGGGGTCTCCATATGCAGAAATTCTCCCCTTTCTTTTTTAGGTGTTTGTTGTTTTTTATTCCAGTGTTTTTTAGAACCCTCAGGTGCTTGTTTGGTAGAATCTTTATTAGATTTACCCGGAAACTGTGGTTTCATGGGTCTGGCAGTCAGACTATCTCGACCAATACTAGAGTAGTCTCCGCGATAATCTTTGGTAGCTCACGTTCTTGATCCTTTCCAGGAACGTCCCGGAGCTGCATACGCACTGCTAGTTCTACTGCTTCCTCTTTAAGATTACTCAATATAATGGAAGATACAGTGGCAAAATTGCCCATAAGTTGCATCCCCAAATCTAGGGCCGGAGCAGCCCCGTATTCTTCTTAAATTTGTTTTAACACTTCCAGAAGATTGGCAAGTGTTGGTGTACCGTGTGCGGTAGTATAGAGCGTGGCAAATACTGTGCCCCAAGTATTGTAGTTATCTACTGTGGAAACCATCCCAAATGGCAAGCACATAGGTAATAATCTCTGCTTATCCTGAGGTCCTGTATGGGGAAATGCTGCATCCAGTGCATTTATTTTTTGAGCTAACCAAAACAGAATCTCTTCATGTTCACCGGGTACCTTACCCATAATCAAATGTACAGTCTCAGGATTAATACCTGCCGTTGCTGCATGTGGTTACACCGGGATGGCAGGTGCTGGGTTTGTGTTTAATGTTTACATCACAAACTGTACTAAAAGTCTGTACATTGCCGTAAGTTCAGCATATAAGTGGCAAACCTCAACTACTGTCAAGATTGATGCATCAGGGTGCAGTATATATGTGGTCAATAAAAGCCAGGTAGGACCATCATTACTAAGAGGCCCTAGCCTAAAATGATGAATTGTATGTGGTAGGGCACCACCAAGCCAATTATTATGGTCTGGATAATATAGAGATATTTCTAAATATGCATATGCTCTATAATGTGCAGGTATGTTTGTAGGTGTATAGAAGTGAAATGTATTTGTGTTCCCATCAACTGCTGGAAATGTGACCCAAGAATAGAAAATTTCTGTTCCATAGGATGCACAAGGTTCAACAACAAATGTTACCTGACCCCCCTGGGCCGTTAGGCCATGTGCCAATAAATGTGCAGTAAGGGGTGGTCGCATAATGACTATAATTGCTACCCGTTGTGGGTGCGCCATAGTGAATGGTAAATTTAGTTCAGAGTTAAGTACACCAATTGGGGATTACCATTTAGAGTTCAAGCTTGAACAACCTACAGCGTTAGTTAGGTACTCCCTACTTAGCTGAGGAGGAAAAAATCCTCCAAGCCACGGACGTCTCCATAAATAGTACTAAGGTGTCTTTGCATGTAGTGTGACAGAGATACTCAGGAGGACCCGAAAATTAGTGCCTGACCAAACATTGGCGGCGCCATGTCGCATAGGTTCTCACTATCCTAATGAGACTACTGGATTCAGGCTGCAGAATCACTTATACTGTGGGAAACTGAGTCTGATCCCGCACAATGTGACACCTGTCAGCCTAATCCTGGTTTGTTCTGGCTAACTAGCAGTGCCTCATCTCCACCCAAGAGTAGGGATGATTGGGGCAACCGGGTGCATGACATAAATAACTCCTCAGGGGAATCGTGGTCACTCAGATCTCATCCGTTTCTCTCAGTTACATTAGTCTCACAGATGCAAGGACAGTCAGAGGCAGAGTAAAGTTCAAGAAGGTTTTATTGAAATAACTGCATCTTAAATAATAAAGCATGAATTGCAATAACTAGGACGATGAAGCACAACAAGATTAAAATTGTGACAAGGAGAGTAAAACACAAAAATAACGCTAATGCTGTCACTGAGGTTTGTAAGGATAGTTCCTACCTAAGCTATGTTAGAGCATAGCATGGTAAGTTCTAATTCTGCCCTTCAGGTTCCCCCTGGGAATACATCATCCCTCATACCTGAGCAAGAGGCCTGTAGTCTACATAAGCAGCTGTAGCAACACAATCAGCAATCAGCATACAGTCGTGGTCATCTGGCAGTAATCTCCCTCTAACATACATAGGTCAAAGTAGTGTTTTTATAATAAAACAGCTGATGTTCCAAGAAAGGATCCCACGTAAGAGTGTGTATGTTTCTGTGAACATTGGAGACAAAGCGTACCACTTTTTCCAACAACCTATCTTTACTGCAGCCTTGAGAAAAGCACAGAGTGAAAGAAATGTCTTGTTTCAGAACGCAGTGCTGACCTAGGCGAAGAACAGCTAGATAGAGAAAATAAAACAAGACTGCAAATGTGCCTAATGTTAAAATAATATAACAGAGCTAAATAAAGTATATCTAGGTTAAAGTGCACATCGGCAGGCCTAGTTTGCTAAAATAACGTATAAAACTATAGCTAAAATGGCTACACAACAAAACCAGTACATGTCCTCTAATCCCTCAAATGTGTATGTGAAATTGGCTGATCCCTGATTGGCATAGTTGGCTTACCTAGAAGTCCCCAGTATATCCCAGTATATGGTACAAAGTGTATCCAGGGTTAGTAAGACAAGTGTCACTAATGGACTGCAGCACTTATTGTGCCACCACTGCAGTGACAAGGTGAAACCATGGCTCTAGATCTGCCACTACAGCATAGTTGGGCAGCTTTTAAACTGCCAAACCTTTTGCTAGGTAAGATCCTTCTTTTTTTTAATATTTATTGGTCAACCCTAGGGAAAAGAAGGATGTTTCTTTTATGTTAGACATGTCTTAACAATGAAAACTTAACATTCTCATTTTCACTGTAGCAAGGCTGTTGGTCCAATTAGCTAACATGGAGTTTCAGTGTACACTCAAAGTGCTCAATTCCATTTGGAAGCACCAAATATAGTACAGTAAAGTATCAAATGAATTGGTGCATTAAACCCCATTTGTTACTGAAGTCAGATTTAAAGTAACTTTTAATATAAAGGTGACTTTGGAAAGTCACTACTTCATTGCACAAAAGTCTGGTAGCCTTTTGTGCTCCACTACAACAGTTGTCACCCAAGACAACCTGCTGCTCTCCTGTTGGGAGGTGTGAAGTGCTTCCAGGAATTGGGGAACAAAATGGACTATTGGTGGGAGATGGGTTGTGAAGTCCTCCAGCAGGCTGGCTAGAGGGCAGTGGCCACAAATGGCACAGCTTCAAAGGGCTACCGCCTCTGTGAAGCTAATACAAGTCATACCTTAGCCTGCCTGTTCCTTTGTGTAGAAATTGACCTCTTCTCCAGAGGGGAAAACCCCATTGCAGAACTGTTTTTAAGAGGTGGCAGCGAGATGCACCGTGGCATTGTTCGGTGTCAACCCCACTGGAAATGATTTAGGAGAGGGTAGAGTTGTCCAATGGGAATTGTTGCCTCACTGGCTAGGGAGTCCTTCCCACCCACAAACTCGAAATTGACATAAAACTGGCACCCCTGGCTTCCAGCCTCAGAAAACTGCTGAACTTTGAAAGAAGAAAAGAGGAACTGCACCCGGTGAACCAAGACAGGACTTCAGAAAGAGGAGAGCTGCTCTTGCTATTGACTATGTGGAGTCTGATGCCCAATTGTGCCAGGGCCAGTAAGTGGACTCCAAGGGCTAGTTAACTATCTCCTGTTAAGTTGAAGAGACACAACAGCTAAAAAAGCCCTGCACCTGCAAAGTGCCCAGCTGACCAGTTACCAGTTGCCACGGACTCCTCTGCCCCTAAGAGGTGCCTCTCATGTCTTGGACCTTTTGTTGGTGCTAGTGTAACCTTTCTCCCCCAAAAACGCAACTTACAAACCAAAGGCAAAAGATACAATTTTTTAGGCATTGAGTCCAAGTCTCATAGAATACCGCAACCTGCCAGTTCAAGGGTATCCTCAAATGATGCTGACAATCAAGACTTCACCGGGCCGCTGGACTTCACCAGTCCATCAACTTTCAGCTCAACAACAGCCTCAGGCTGCAGACGACCCTGCTAACCTCACCTTCAACATGAAAAAGAACCAGAAAAGTCTCTAAGTGCAAACGTAAAATCAACCAGCATCTGATCCCAAATTCCACCTCTGTCAGCCTGAAATTTTGACTTTGCCCCAGACCACCACGTTCGAGGCTCATACACTACTGCTAAGAGTGAAAAGCAGTGATGTACAAAACTTAGAAACTTTTTTAAAAAGTTTTAGAGTGAAAAACAGTGATTTACGAAAATCCTAACTCCAGTTCCCTTCATCTGATAATTGTTATTTCAGTGTCTATCAAAAGAAAAAATATATACTACTGTTATAAATTGGAGTAGTATTTTATTGTGTTGTGTTTCATAATTATTGACTGCTCTGGTACTGATAAATGCTTTACGCTTGTTATCTTTGAGTTAAGCTTGCCTGCTCTGTACCACAGCTACTCAGGAGTGAGCTAAGGTTTGATTTAAAGGAATCTAACTGCACCTGATACAGAATAGTGACATTATTACTAGGTGGGGTCTAACAACTACCCCGGCTAAAATTCCGCTTTCTCACAAACCATAATTAACAAATTAATTGTTGATGACATTCTGCAGCATCTGACCAGCTGTGTCAACAAGCTACTTTGAAACGTCTGCTATAAAGCCAAGGGCCTTCAAAGTAGTGTAATGATGAGGAAATGCACTGCATCAAGTACATTAGTATGGACACAGACAGCACAGGAGTATGCACTTAGTGATGATAGCTCAATTTTCCGATCCCTAACCATATCTAGGATATTATATGGTGGAAATCAATACCTGCTTGCTGCATCTTTGCCTGGATCCATTGCCTGCATCCCTTCTCCTTACATCTACTTCTGAGTCTAATAAATAAGGTGATAGCCATAATGCTGATCCTTCAAAAGCTGTTAAAACTTCCAAAGGGGTTCCGGTTTCTCCTATATCTTTGACTGGGTTGGATTGGTGTGAGACACAACTGCACCGGCAGAACTGAATGGCTTGCTTGCGTGCCACGTTGATGCAATCTGAGTGGTTATTATGCATTTTAATAGGTCAAATCAATTCTGAAAAAGTGTATATATATTAATTCTGAGACACTGGTAGTGCATTGCTATTGTATACCTTTGCCTTCTTTGTAAGTAGTACTCTCTATGTCTGTTCCTGCTCATACTCCCCACCATGCACTTCTGTGTCATCGACAATCCCGTCTGGAATGGACTGTCTCATGAGTCCCAATTTACTACCTCCTTCCTTTTCCTACCTGCCCCACAAACTCACCCAAACACCCCAAAACCATTAAATTGCTTTCCTCTCTGTACCAGCTCCACTCAGAGTATTGTTGCTAATGTTTGGCTCCAAACTGCACTGATATCTTGTCACATATTGGATCACCCGGTATGTCCATTCAGTGCGGCCACATCAGCTACCCTGTAAAGTCATCCATGACACATCCCTACCCCCAAAGCCAAACACTCACCTGGCCTGCACACGTTTTCCGCTGAAGCTTTGACTCCAAGCCAACTGCATTACTGTTCCAATAAGCATTTCGGCCATGCCTGCCTGGTAGGCAGAGGGTCCCTCCCTGCCCAGAGCCACATCTGCAACTGATCTTGATGTATGTCGATGAAATGTGAGAGAACATTTAATTTTAAATATGGCATATGAACACTTTATCGTAATACCGGGAAATGCAATTGTTTTTATGACTGTGAATGGATTATTTTTTAAGATTGAAGATGAAAGGATGAAAGATGATTTATTTTCTCTGCAGCTTCTGGACGTCATGCAATGTCTGGTGCTACGTTGCTATAGAAAGCAGTGTTAGTTATTTAGATCGTCCTGATGAAGTAGACCGTTAGTTACAGGGAAGCCTCAAACGTTAAGAACATAAAACACAGCCAGAAAAATAAAATAAAAAATACTAATGGAATTAACAGTACTGGATTGCTAATTTACTTTCGCCAAGATTGTGAAGGTATTTATTCAAGTAATCTATTGTCAGATCCTCTGGTAGGGCTGTATTTTCTTTGAAGCAATGTATTGGTTAACGATAAGGAATTAGTATTTACCTAAGATTGAAAGATACAGTATGATCATTTTTTAATGTTTTTGTATAACAAAGTGATCAGAAAACGTATGCATGTTTTTCTATATGTCGGTAAGTATCGTGGTATGTGCTCTGCTAGAGCTGTGTCACTTTAAGACAATTGTTTATAGGTTGAAATTAAGTCTTATGCATTTATGTGCAGTGAAGTCTGAATTTTGCTCCATAAAAGTGATACGATAGAAGATACTGAGGAATGGGGGCAGATTTTGACATGTATATTCTTGGGTGCAGAGCCACAATAGCAGCCAACCAACAAATGCTCCTGGACATTGCCCTATTTCCTCCAGACCCAAAGTCTCATGCCCTAGTGCTTCTGATGTTCCCAGCTTCGTTATGCACAGAAAGCAAAACTAAACACGGAGCTCCCCTGCTGCAGTGTCCACACATGACCTGGCTGCGATTGATGGAAGAAAATGTGAAGGAGAGAAAAGATCCAAACCTAATGGCAAGCAGATACCATCAGAAATTTGAGTGGGTAAATGATTGAGGCACGATCCATGTAGTAGCATGGGTGCAATAGGCCCTAATGTAAGCAAAGAAAAGAAACATCCATTATTTCCTTTTACGGTAGTAGAGATTACCACAATTGGAATTTAGTGGGCCCTTAGCATTAATAATTATGCGCATCTACGTCTTTCATAGTTCTACTTTCCGCACCTTTTCCCTCACTTCCTTACCAAAAATTCAGAAAGCTAGTTTACTTTACTATTCTATGAATTTACAGCTCATGGCCCACTGGCCTGAAACATGAATGCTGTACACAGAGATGCTGCTAGAGTAGTGGTCAGAAACTGGCAGCATAGGCAAATCATGAAATCTGTGCCCCACCCCAATTTTTCCACTGAATGTTTTCTAGTTTGTTTTTTTCCTCAAATTTGGTGACCCACAAAGGAGACCACCTAGCCTGCTTTATTTATAAGCCGCACCTCACTCCTTTCGGCACTCAAGAACAGGGTCTTTGGCAAGCCTGGTAGATCTATAGGTGGCCCCTTTTCTGGCTTTTTGCAGACCTGTTTTACGGTCTGCTGGATTTCTTTTTACTGCTGATTCCCCTCATATGAAATCAAACATTTCCTGCAGCAAGCTCAAATCCATGCAGTCATCCATTCCTTTCAAAACACTCACACAGCTGTCTTTAGTTCAAAACTACCTCAATTTACAACCTTTGGCCACTATTTTAGCATTCTAATTCTCTGAAGGGGGCTACTTTTATTTTGGTACCTGAGTCTATTTTTGTCCCAGTCCACAGGGATGTAGATCCACGGGGGTGTTTGGTGTGTGCCACCCCCAAATAAATGCATTCTAGGCTTTGTAGTGGGGACTGGGGGCCTTGAGTTGGGTCTGCTATATCTGTGTCCGTTTTTCCACCAAGAAAAAAAAAAACAGTGAACTTTGATGTAAAATAGGAGAGAAGGAGAGAGGGAGAGAGAGAGAGAGAGAGAGAGAGAGGGAGAGAGAGAGAGAGACACCCACCTCGTGGTTGAATTTCAAAATGTGAAACCGTATAACCTGGAATCAATACATGCTTCACAACTTTGTCCAAATTGTGTGATTCTAGGAAATAATTGTATTTCTTAGAGCCTCATATTTCTTCATTATCACATATGAGAGCATTTTTAAATAGTTGAGTTCAAGATATGCAGTGTACAAGTACGTCTCATGTTTGAATTAATAGACTACAATGTTGCTTCCTCTATAATAGGAATCCAGACCATATTTCGGGATTACATGACAATTGACTAGGTCACTAATGGGTTTGCCATTGGAGAGAGAGACATTAATATTTCTAAGTTCATGTTAAAAAACTATCACTTTTAAAAAATGTCTGTCTTAGCAGTGACATTATCTGATGTACTAAGGTGAAAAGCTTCAGTGTAATAAAGAAATACACCTTTTTGAATTTTGATTAATTCTGAGTAGACTATCACATTTTTACATTATGTTTGTGGCACAATATACATCAAATGCTTAAATGTCTGGCTTGTGCATGGACTCTTAGCTCCAAGCCACCATGCACGAGGCCACAATTCACTTGATGAAATGAACTGCAAAAAAAGGTGATGATGGAAATGCGGAGCACTGCCCCTATGCATCGATTTAAGAACTTTACTATAAGGGCTTCTCATAGAAGAGACTAAGAAGAGTATGTGCGATGAAAATATATTTCAAATAAGTGATCGCAGGGACTCCAGGCCATAGCATAGTATGTGACCACAGTCATGAGTTCACAGGTAGAAATCATGCCCATCCCACCAGGCCCAGCTTTGTGGGGGGATGTTTGGCATGTGACAACCCCAAATGTATTCTGGGTTTGGTAGTTCGGTTTCCGGGTCATGAGTCAAGTCTGCTTTGTCTGTATCAGTTTTTCTTGCTGATATCATTTGACTCAGAGGTTTTAACTTGTTCATTTTTTGGAGCAGAATCTTACATATATAGAGGGACTGGATTACCAAAATATAATCAATTTGCACCCACAAAGGTATCCGTTGAATGGGTGCAAATATACTACATTTTGGACTTCACAAACATTGGCAATAGTAGGCTTGGAAAGCTGTGCCAATCTCAGGTTTTTATGCGTACTACTGGCAATAAGGCACCAAAAAGGCGATAGAATGAATGCTGACAAATAGTTTCCCTAGTGGCTAGCATTCCTACCTATTATTTTTTCACTCACTGTGCCACTTTAGACAGAGGCCCACCTAAAGCAAATCAGTACTGACTCTTTTCCTAATGGAAACAGTCCATTTGGAACCATGGTCATCTCATCACTCCATCCTGCAGCCCACTGCTTTTTTAGTTAGGAAATTTGAGATTCACACCCCCTGAAGCTCACTGATTACTGTATGCCACCACCAGTCCGATCCTGCTCAGGAACTTTCACATCAATCTCAACTGTATTTATAGGACTGTGAACCAAAATGGCATTCTTTGGTCAAGAAGTCCCTAAATTTTGACTATGTATGTTATAGGGTTAATGTGGCGGTATCACTGCCAATAGGCTGGCAGTGTATAAAGCCACAGTATAAGTGTGGCGGGTTGGCTGCAGCCAACCCACCACATCACCACTCATACCGCCATGGCCCACACATGACTGCCAGCGGTATAATGAGCTGGCCTACCACCATGGGTTTCGCTGCAGTACCACCACCACAAAAACCATGGCGGTAGGGCTACCGGTGACAGGGAATTCCTTCCCTGTCACTGGTAGAAGGCTCCTCCACCCTCCCCCAGCAATCACCTAACCCCGACCCCCTCTAGAATCACAGCACCCCCCCTAGCCCCCTACCCCCTCCAATCACAGTGCACCCCACCCCCTGCTCCCCTGGAATAAAAGTGCCCCCACAACCCCCTACCCTCCCTGCAATCATGCACATACCCACAATCACCATGCATGCACCATCACTGCCATTCATGCATTCACCCACACTCATCCATACACTCATTCACTCACACATACTCACACATACTCACATGCATACACAGTGACATGCAGACACACACTCACTGTATTATTCATACACGCATTCACTCGCATGCATACCACCACGCACACACCACAACACTCACAGACGCATACACACACACACATTCATACACACATGCAGACACCACACACACACACACAACACCCCCCACCCTCCCACCTCCTCCCCTGATGGACGCCCGATTTACCTTGTCCGGCGAGGAGGTTGTCCGGCAGGGAATGGAAATGGGCATTGCTACTGCCATCAGCGCCCTGCCAGCAGGACACCGCCAGGCTGTCTGTGTGGTCAAAAGACAGCTGGCGGCATCCTACTGGCAGGGCGGTGCAGTTGGTAGCACCGCCCAGGAGCCTCGTCCGCCAGCATGGCTACTGCCAGATTACCACGCTAAATGTGGTGGGAATCCGGCAGTATCCATATTATGACAGGCGGAAGACTGCCAGCACTGGCGGTCTTCTCGTGCCAATGGCATTGGCGGTCTTGGTTTGAGACCGCCGAAGTCATAATGAGGGCCATTGTCTGTTATGGGTCTGGCACTAAAGGAAGCAATTAATTTTTCATAGAAATAGTTTTGCATATTAATGTCCACACATTTAATGCCATTCTGGTTTATGCATTGTTTATGCAGTGCTCAGTCCGAGTTCGATCCATTAATAGCTGAGGTCCAGGGACAAACTAACAGTAATGATTTCACAACAGCAAACAGAGGCCGATATTAAAACACAGCCCTGAAGGCCTGACACGCCGTGTTTATGTTGATCACTCTTACTATGCGAGGCAATGTTATCATATAATTTGCAAAGGATGAGTCAGTGTCAGTGTCATAATCTAATAACATAGGGAACCT
This sequence comes from Pleurodeles waltl, assembly GCF_031143425.1. Lineage (NCBI taxonomy): Eukaryota > Metazoa > Chordata > Amphibia > Caudata > Salamandridae > Pleurodeles > Pleurodeles waltl. The sequence goes on from NC_090438.1 coordinate 725,404,239, forward strand.
CAGAGAAAAATCACTGTCTGTGGTCAGGCATATCAACGCTGACGTAAAACACGGCATAAAATTAATGAAAACGTAAACCTAGCTTTTCTTTCCTACTGTGTGTGTTCCCTCTAGGCCTTTTGCAGCCTATTTGAAACAAGTACCAGCAGCACAGTCCCTTGAGGTTGATTGTGGGTTTTTTTCTAGGAACAACTGTTGCAGGGTACTGCTTGGAAATGTGGAATAATAAGATGTGCAGGTTGTAAGTGTATCCGAGACTCCATCACCAAGCATTTGCAGGATCAACACAGCTCTGTTTTGCTTAAAGCCCTACTCAATTATGTTTTGCGTTTTTTTAAATCATGCTTTCTTTTTCTGATTCCCTGCACTGACTGGTAATTAGAGTCAATAATCTTTTGCTGAGAGAGCACCTTGTCCTCGCAGTGTTTCTATCATCATCAAAGACCTGCCTTAAGGCCCTGTCGTGTTAATAATTTAAGGTGTGCACAGCCTAGTTATAGCAGGAAGCCTAGTTATTGAGTTTGTAAACCAGCTGATGATTTATGGGAACACCTTGTATGAGTCACGCTCATTAAATAAAATACTTCACTTTAATAAGGAACTTGGGGGTAAACAGCTCTTCCGCTACAGCGTGAGCAGCCAATTAACAATGGTTGAGTTTCATCACCGGTTTTGCCATTGCTGCTCTGTCTTTATTGTAGTGGCAAGGGGAGTGTGTACAAACTTTGCTTCTGCCTTGTCTTCATTTGGTATGTGTTATGTGTGTAATGTGTGCAGGCTGAAAATAAGTAGTTGTGCCTCATTTTATTTTATCGATGCCTTCTTTTAACGCCAGCCGTTTTTTCTGGATAAATGTGTTTATTTATGTATTTACTTACTCCATGACATATACCTTTGTTCAACTAAATTTCTGTATTTTATTTTACTTTTTTCAAAAAAGAAGACCCGTAACCTAGGTATCTAGTGGAGGTGGGGTCCCTCCTGATTGCTTTTCCTTCTGGCCCTGCCCTAGCATTTCCCATGTTCAGGAGTAGCGAATATAAATAGGACTTAGCCCAGTTGATATGTAGCCCACACGCAAGCTACAATCGTTTCAAAATATTAAGTGGGGTGTACATGTCTACTTTTGCATCTTTACCATAGAACAATAGATTATCTACATATAAACAGGGCCACTGGAATTCTGGGATGGTGCGGCTGTGGCATATTTACCATAATTATAGATTTGCCACATGTGCCACACAATCCATCATCTACTACATAATCTGTAGATTTTAGCTAAAAAAATTGTTTCTAGCCCAAGCAGTTCAAATATAACTAAGAATACAGGTACACTTGTTGCCGCGCAATGAAAGGCCCTATGTGAAGGTTGACTGGTTACCTATCTGTTGCTTATTGCTATATTGATGAGCTTAACTGGTACTAATGAGGTGTAACCAATGCCCATATATTGTTAACAAGTGTAAAAATTACAAAATAATGAAATAATACTATCATATAATAGGCAATATTATGCATTTGCCTTTTGTTGCTGCGTACTCAAACCTGCCACACAATTTAGCCTTCCTCTGCTGCATAGTTCCAGTGACCCTGCATACAAGGAGATTATCTGCATGGCATTTCCCCTCGGCATGCCCTATGCATCCCAGCACACCATATCAATAGAGCAAGCGTTTTTCTTGTCAGGGTAAACAGTATTGGCAAGACTGAACATCCCTGGCGTATGCCCTTCTCGATAAGTTATTGGGCCGAAATCAAGTCCCCAGTTTTCACTCTTAACATCGGATTAAAGTATAATAAAGTGAACTATCTAACATGAAATCGCTCAGCCCATACACTCTAAGTACCTAAAAATGGTATTACCATTCCAGGGAAATGAAAGATTTCCCTAGATCAAGGGCCAGGACAGCAGCATTGGACCAGTCCATATACAATCCTTCCATTATTTGGAACAATGTCCTGATGTTTTGGGAAGTGCTGCTGTCAGGTATAAACCTGGTCTGGTCAAGGTGGGAAAAACTGTCATATGGGGAAATAGTTCAGGGGTCAATATTTTCCCCAGAATGTTATAATCCATGGTTAGAATGGATAACAGGAGATAGGACGCCTTATCCAGTCGGTGATGTTTGGGCTTAGCTACAAAACTATTATTGCTTCCCTCATGGTAAGAGACAGGCTGCCTCTTTTACAAAGTTCAGCCTATATTGTGTGGCACCACCATCTCTAATTATAGATGATAAAGTTTCTGGGGGGGACAATCCATCCTCTGGGCTTTTGTTGTGGCCAGTTCTAGCAGTGCAGCTTTAATTTCAAGGCAGAAACTCTGCCCTGTTATCTATATCTATGTGACCTATTCTGCCATCCACTACTGTGATAGCATAAAGCATGACAGTAGGCCAACTATAGATGCCTGACTGTGGCAGTTAAAACACTTTAGTTCAACCCTTTAAAAAACTCGTTTGACAGGTCAAAACCTCCCTTGTAAATATAAGTAAGATCCCCCCACCCACACACTCACATATGAAGGCCTTGTAGCCCTCAAGGCAGGGGGCAATTGTATTCAAAAGTAGGACAAGTAGAAATTTAATGTTAACCTTTCCTTACAGTGACTAGTGCCCAAAAGCTATTTTTCACTATGGCAGGCCTAGCTGTCTTATGTAGAAAACAGAACACAGTTAAAAATCCGAATACTCTAGCTGTATGTCCAACTTCTCCCAGCCAGTGATTAGCATTGGAATAGGTGTGAAAAAAGTGTGAACTGTCTCCTAGTAGCAAAGAATAGTCTCACCTGAATGGGTAGAGATTACTCTTCTGGACCTCGCAGGTTGTGCTGGGTGGGGACTGTGGCCATCCGTTTGGACACTACAAGATCAAATCCTGCTGCAGCCTAAATACTTGACAGTTCTGCTTGGTTTTACATTGGTCCGATGACCATTGACTATCATTGGTGCTTGCTGCTTTTTGGTGCTATTTCTACTTTTATTGTCTTGCATTTTGACTTATTACTGTTTTGATATTGCATAAATACTTTACACATTGCCCTAAGTAAAGACTGTCTACCCCTTTCCATAGCTACCAGGGGGCTGAGCTCAGGTTAATGTAGTGACTTTGACAATGGTTGTGATTATTCCTCTAGGTAGGTGATCACCCATCCCAAATAACAATCCAGTTGCTTACAAGAGTGGATTCTGTTTACGACACCCAATTACATAGTTACACTGAACTTTGCAAAGAAGACCTACTTTTAATGCCAAGGATTCTGATTTTGTCTCAAGCTCTTCCCTGGAGGCTCCTGTGAACTCCAGTATCCAGTCCAGCTTGTTTGTGTCTTGTGCCATAGTACGATGATCTGTATCAGATGAGTTGTCACAGTTTAATGTTGTCTTGAAATGTCTCTGTTGCATTACTGTATCTTCTGTTTGGCTTTAGTTTGCCAGGTGTCTCTCAAACCTCGCCGGGCAAGGTGTAGGGTGTCAATTGTGTAATGTCTTACTCCTAGGCTCTTAAGCATTCAGCACAGACTTCCCTCCTCTATGTGAACATTTTCTAGGGGGACATAGAAATGGCATGAGCAGCAGGGCCTCCCAGGGTCTCTGGGACATACGGTGCACTTCTCACAGAGTTACCAGTGGCCTCTCAAGGTTTTCAAATTTCAGGTGTTGGTTGATTTGTGTTCAGCCGTCACTACCTTTCTCTGTCTTGTGGTGAGAATGCAACATGCATTCTTCCCCTGTTGGACTGCCTCTAGGCATTTCCTCAGCCTGCCCTGGCCCAAATGGATCCCGCTCACATGAGGTTCCCACTGCAGTGCTCCTGTGCAGTCAGCAAAAGTGGAGTGTGCATTCAGTCACCCTAGAGAGGCCCACCCAGAACTTCCCAGATGCAGGCAGGGTGTATGGTAACACAATGGGAAAAGGACTCTTCTCTCTCTGCCAGGGCCACAGCTTCAGTCCTCTTCTTAAAGCTGCATAGCCCCTACTCATATTTCAGCAGAGGAGACCCCATAAATCAGGAATAGTCTCAGCCTGGGGTAGTCCAAGTGATCAGTGAGTTTCCCTAGTGACGTCCATGTGCTGTTGGCATTAGGACAGGGGAAGGTTCTGTCTGCTTCTCCAGGATCCCAGGCCTGGGCTTGTCAAGGGTGTAACAGGGAGGAAGGTTCCAGAAAATCATGACCTGCTGCTACCTTTCAAGTAATCATTGTTGAACATGGTCCTGCGTCCTGGGGCTTGCAACCCACTTTGGGTCTCTCATCCTCCAGGAGAACATAGGGGTAGGGAAGGGAGGGTACTGCCGATCGCCTGCACCCACTCACTCATGCAGGTTTAAAAGCCCTGTCAAAATTTCACAAACTCCTGTTGGAGGCTGATTTCAAAGGAAAGAGAGTTCTAGATGGCAGAGTCTTGCAGATGGTAAGATATTCCACTGAGAAGTTTATCTATGGGGAATTTGCAGATAAGCAGTTTCAAGGAGGACAATCTTAGGTTTCTTATTGGTTTTTACTTTTGGAAGATGATGGTTAAGTAGACTGGAGCTCTTTAATGCATGGCCTTCTGAATATCTGCAGGAATGTTAATTGTGCTATTTTAGTGATAGCCAGCAGAGGGCATTTATTGCTGAAGTGATAGACTTAATCGATGAGCTCGGGATGAGTGAGTCACCCTGGTTTTGAGACCTTTTCAACTTGTTGATAATTTTGTCAGATAGGCTGTAGTGTTTTGTATTACAATATTACAGACTTTAAATTGCTACTGCAAGCAAAAGTGGGGAAAGAGTCAGCATGGGCAATATATCCCCGAGGAGACATACGTGATGAAAAGCATTTTATCTACGTTGCTGACTTGAGGATCAAAAGACAGGGTGGAATAGAAAGTGTTTGTACTTTATCAGATGATAGAGCTATTATCCGCAGAGAAGTAAGCCTGCTAAGTGAGATGATAGGTATATACTGTAGAGAGAAAAGGGTCTTCCTAAATAACCGCATAGATTCTGGGCTTTAATACAGATTGGAGAGAGAAAATAGGAATTATAAGGGTACATTAAAACATCTGGTATTCCTTAACAATGAATTAAATTATTGTTTATCAATGTTCATGTGAATACATCATGATCGCCACATTACTTATTTTACTTCCCACCATAAAGAAGGTACATATTGCATTTTCTAGATACTTCCCATATATTATTTTCACATATGCATTCAAACATGTATAGAATACAGATAGAAAAAATACACTGACAAATGACTACACATATATATTCTATCCTTGATCCTCAGTGCATATTTTGAAGGGCACAAGTGTGTGTTAATGTATTTATTTAGTTCATAATCCACCTGGAGGTAGTCCAACATAGCAGGGACTGAGATAAAAATCTCTCCAATTGTGTACTACATTTACTACAATATGTACCTTTCGGATGGAAAGTCAAAAATTATTTTGAATTAGGTGACAATCATGATGTGTTCACATGGAAACTGATAAATGATAATTTCATTGTTAAGAGATAATATGAACAATCGGGCGTTTAAGCATATATAATACTCATTAGGTGAGAGGCAGATTAGGTTTTGGTAAATCCAATATACGGTGCTGCCTAGGTGGCATTCTGCTGTTGGTTGCCAGAGCTTTTCTGTAGTGCCAAATGCAACTGTCAGCGCTGTACATATTAGTTTCAATATTTTAACATTCAAGGATTTAAACCTGAGGTAGGAGTATAAATGTTCACTAACTAGTAAGAGTGCAGATACCTATGGTACCTCTCAAGTGATATAAGCAATGTTATAAATAAAGATGATACTAAGTTTCTCATTGGGTGGTGGTTTCCAGACAGCATGGGAACAAATTGAGAGCAGCCCCGCAGGTGCCGGGGTGCATAGCCAGACAGTTTATATGCAGTGTGTCTTTAAAAGTTTCAGTTGCTGGTGGGAGTTTTAGTACTCAGAGAAAACACTGGTCCATGGATATCAATTGTCATTCTCTGATGCTAATGTGCTGTGTAACTGTCGCAAGACTGTTCTAGTGTAGCATTCTCTAACTGCCCTAGAATAGAGATGGGGCACTAATTTTGGCTGCCTGTTACATTATAAGCTGTTGGAAATTGCCATTTTTGCAGGGTTACCCCCAAATGTTTTGCTTCTGACCTCCTGTTTTTGATCCTGTGCTTTATTTCGTTTTTGATGATTTTGGGACTTGTGACACTTTACTACTGCTGACCAGTGCTAAAGTGCAAGTGCTCTCTAAATTGTATTGGTAATTGGTTTATCCATGATTTGCATATTTGATTTACTAGTAAGTCCCTAGTATAGGGCACTATGTGTGCCCAGGGCCTGTAAATCAAATGCTACTAGCGGGCATACAGCACTGATTGTGCCACCTACATGAGTAGCCCTGTAAACATCTCACACCTGGCACTGGAGTGTCTGTGTGGGCAGGTTTCAGCTGCTATTTCGACCTGGCAAGTGCACCCCCTTGCCAGGCCCAAACCTTCCCTTGTACTATAGGGAGGTCACCCCTAAGGTAGGCCCAAGACAGCCCCATGGGTAGGGTGCAGTGTATTTAATAGGTAGGACATGTACTGATGTGGGTTACAAGTCCTGATAATGAAATACTGCTAAATTTGTGTTTCACTATTGCAAGGACTATCTAGCCCATAGGGTAACATGGGGATTGCCTTGACATTTTTTTAAGTGTAATTTACCATTGGAAGAAGATAGAGATATGGAGCTTGGGGTCTCTGAACTCACAATATACAAATACAACTTTTAGTAAAGTTAGTTTTTGCATTGTAAGTTTGAAAATGCCACTTTTAGAAAGTGGGCATTTTCTTGCTTAGCCATTCGGTGCTTCTGCCTGTCCATGGAATACATGTCTTGGTCTGGATGACAGTTGGGCTGTTTGTGAATTTGCTCTAGATGGTCACAAAATGTGCCCTCCTTTTCCTGATGGGTCTTCCTGAGCTAGAATGGTGGTAGGAGCTGATACTGAATAGTGTGTGTCTGTCCTCACACAAAGCATTCTCCAACCCCCTGAATTGTATCTGGGGCTGGGCAGGAAAGGCAGTTCTTGTGTACTACAAAGACTTCTCTTTGAAGTGTGCCTACTTTAAAGACAGAAATGGGTATAAGTACTGGACCTCTGACCCCACATAGTTAGAACACTTCTGGACTTAGGATACCCTGCCACAAAGAAGAGCTGGATGCTGTAGGAGGGACTGCCACTCTGCCTGTTGCTTTGTTGTACTGGCCTGCTGTTTGCTGCTTCAGTCCCGGGAGTAAAAGGACTGGATGTTGCTTTCAACATCCTGCTTTCCAAGGTTTTCCAAGGGCTTGAGCTGAGCTTGCTTCCTGTTAAGAAGTCTATCGGACATCAAAGCCTTCATCTGCCAGTGCCTGGGCTCTTTTGTTGAGAGCCCTGACTTGCCAAGGGATAGCAAATCCAGTCCCTGGGCCCTTGGATGTGTGAGCTGGTGACCTGAAGGAGAACGTCCATGCACCGACATGCTGCAGCAGACAAACTGGTGACCTGTTCTGCAGCTGGAGAACTGACGCAACACCTATCTTGTGGCTGAAGGGCTCGATCAACACTGCATGCCTGGATTTTCCACACATCATCCTTGGGGCGTCAATTTCTCATCGACCCCACACCCACAGTAAGGAACCGAGGCTGTGCATCCGGAAATCAACGTATTGCCTTTCCTGCGAGGAAAGAATCGACACATTACCTTCCCTGCCATTAAGGAACCAAAGCATCGCCTCTCCTGCGAGGAAAGAATCGGCTCATCACCTTCCCTGCGCAGAAAGGAACTGACGCATCGCTTTGCTTTTCGGCATTACACCTCCCCTGCGGCCCGCTTCGTCTTTGTTTTTTACGCATCCAAGGTACTTTGTGCTAAAAAGATACAACCATTGATTCCTATGGATTAAGACTCATTGACCTTTAATAAGCGATGCCTTTACTTGTGTATGTTGGATTTTTGTCATTTTGGTCATGTTTTACTCAGATAACTATTGGCTGTTTTTCTAAACTGGTGTGGAGTCCTTTTGTAGTGTTTTCACTGTGTTACTCTGTGTGTGTGTGTGTACACAAATACTTTACACATTGCCTCTGAGATAAGCCAGACTGCTCGTGCCAAGCTACCAAGGTGGTGAGCAGGGGTAATCTTAGCTGTGTGGCTTCCTTACCTGACTAGAGTGAGGGTCCCTCCTTGGACAGGGTGCAAACCACTGCCAACTAGAGATCCCGTTTCTAATATAAGCTTTGAAGCTTACCTGCCTCATCGGACTTACTTGGGGGGTATAATCATTGCTGATGTTTTGGGGAGGGATTTGGTACTGGCCTGGATGTCTCAGTAGTGCTACCTCCCCCAATGTTTTTCTGACCCATGAATACTTTTCAATTTGTTTTCTTTTCTATTTAAGGTTGTTTTGGCATCTTTGTCATTCTAGTTCCCAGTGCGTAATGGTATGGATTCCTTGTCTCTAAATTCCTGCTTCCCTTGTTCATGCTACTTTATTGTTCATCTCTCATTGGTCACATGTTATGCTTTTATTTTTGGGATAGACATTATTATGATTTTGCACCAAGAGTCGGGGTTTGTTTCTCCAAATCTATCTAGGCCTCAGATATAAAGTTATCTATTGTGATGTGTTTTGCCTGTCACCTCCCCTGCCACAAGACTGTCCCAGTGTATTTCTCGAGTTTCAAAGTCCCCCATACTGCAACCATCAGTGAGACTCTCTTCTATTTGTAATGACGCTCTTGAAACAGATGAGTATTTTAGTATTTATTTCATGTATAGCAAGCCCCACACACCATGAAACGTCCTTCTCTCCTCCGAGCTTCAACTGTCCTCGCACGAGTGTTCCAATTGGAACCCTGCACAATACATTCTAATCCAACCCGTCACTACACTATTCACCTCAAAAGTTTTCAGAGATACCTGAGTGAGGATAAATGGGGTTAGTAGATCCCAAAGGAAAATGCAAGCCATTGGGTGCCTCCACCATAAGACCTCTCAATTACAGTTCAAGTTATTCAATAGCTGATTTACATATACACATTTGGGACTGGTCTGAGCAATATGTACACAGTGCCCAAGGGGGTAGGGATGTAATATGGGAATGTGTACCACTTTGCAGTTGGTTAGTCTAGTTAGAGTATAGTCACAACAGATAAATATAATGCAGTGTGCTGAGGTCTCGTGTTGTGGTGAGGAATGGTGGGATGCAGTGCATTGTGATATAGTGTAAACATGATAATGGTGATGGGTGTGTTGTTTAGCATGTGGTGGCATGCTTTGTTGTCGGTTGAGTTACTGCCTTCTTCCTGGTGTGAGCTGTATTCTACTGTGTTACATATGTCTTGGTAGTTGCTTCCTTGGTCAGATCTCCTATAGTGTCACATCGATGCTGAGAGCTTACAAGAGGTGGTTTGGGCTCAGAGGAAGACACTGCACTTACCAAGGTGTCAGGTGGCATGTAGCAGGACGCTGCACTCAGCATTTGGCTGGAGACATGCACTGCTTATATGGTGCATGTACTTCCATAATTCCAAGGAGTATTGCTTTCACACTGACAAGGATCATCGGATGGGAAGGGCAGTGGTTGACCAGCGATGTTCAGCATTTGACAAAAAATGTCAAACTTGTGCTTTGTCATTGTATACCAAGCTGATGCCCTGAGCTGACAGAAAGGGGGTGGACAAGCCTTTTGAAATGCAATGTTCAAGACGGTGGTCTAATCATAGGATTCTGTAAGAGATTCACAATTCAAGCTGAAGCTGAGTCTTTTCCTATGATGACAGTTCCTTTTTGAGTCATATATAAGGAGACATTAATGAGTGAATTAAGCACTGCAAAGTATTTGTGCCATTATTTTTGCTGGTTCATTGTTACTATTTTTATCACTGATGTTTGCTCCTTTTGCAGTTGGATTTCCTCCAGTAGAGTATGGTGCCTAGCTTTTCTGCAGTTGCATTACATTTCTTCTTCAATCAAGATTGTCAAGGAGGTTTACTAACTTTCTGTCTGTTTTTGCCTCCCAACATGGACCTTTGAGGGAGACTCCTAGCATATTTTACATACATACCTAAGTTCGGAATGGCACCACGGCTAATGGAAGGAGTTGCACTTTCCTCAAGAGGTCAAGAAGGAAATATAACATACCTTTTTTGCATCTAGTCCTTGACAGCACCAACACCAACCCACTTCTTGTGTTTGCTCATACTCTGGATCCGTCTTAGGACCTAGAAAAAGAGTTTCAACTGCACCTTGCAGAGCTTTGCTTTAAGGGTTGCAAATATGCCAGTAAACCTTTCGTGTGGCCCATCATTTTCTGGGACTACTGGGAAGTTAAGATTTTCTAATGCTGCATTTTGCTTTACACCCTTACAGTTTATTCAAGGTTGTCTAACAATAAGTTACCTGATTCTCTGCTTTTCAAGACCTGCCTTGGCTACTCTTTAATATTAACTCCAGCTTCATAGTTGGAAGCTAAGAATATTTTGGATCATTTGGATGCAGAATATTCTACTGAAGAAGCCGGGTGTAGTATTCAGCAAGGAGGAATGGGTGCATTGACTTGTTAGACTTATTTTCTTAAATTAGCTGAAATTTCTTAGATTAAAAGAACCCAAATAATTATTTTTAACATGATTTGAAAGAAGCGATTAGAGATTAGTTGCTTCATTTGTAATGTGCTTCTTCATTTTGTGAACTTATTGACATAGTGGTATATACTGAACAGATTCTATGTGAAAGGATTTCAAGGAAGATGAAACGAAAGAAGGAGATCATAAGGAAGTCATTCTAATTTTCCCTGAGTTTCTTCATTTGGTCTCGCTGAATTTCCAGTGGATGTGCTACCTCGAAAAGTGCCAATGGAAGTGAAGCAATTAGGTCTCCCTTGAAAAGCAATGAAATGGAATTCCAGCCAAAGGCTGAGTTGTGTCTAAATTGTGATGAAACTGGATAGATGAGTCAGACTTGTGCTACATGGCCTCGGAAAACTGCTGGAAGAATCCAGTTATCTCTTGAGAAACAGAAAAAAACTGGATTTTATATTGGATTGTGTATGAATAATTATGATAATCATTTGTTCTTTTTACCAATAGCATTGAAAAATGAACAAGGCAAGACTGTTAAAGCCTCTACATTGCTGAATAGTGGCGCTTCACCATTAAATATAGTTACAATTCAGAAGGACTTTTTCCATTGGAGACCATATTAAATTGCTATCTTTTGACATTATTGCCTGGCCCAGGTATGCCATATTTTATGGAATTTAATTGTCAAAGAGGCATACTCTGTGTGTCATTTGGTCTACTAGAACAATATATTTGTATTCATTAGTTTATCATAATTATTATTATACTTTTGAAAGTTTCTGGTACCTAAAGATGAGATGAAGAATTCTGTCACAATTTGTGTTGGGTTGAATTTTTCATTGCTGCTGTTTCAGTACCATGTTTTCTCACCTGCTTTATCCAATCCTAAGTGCCCAATAAAACAATTGGACTAGAATGTAGTATTCACAGTCCCCAATGATCATCATTGGGTGAGATTAATTCAAACATTTCTTACATCACTTCCTATATTTTACAGTGGACACCTGAAGTGCTCAATGTGCTGTTGGATTCAAGAGATTGGACTAACACTATCTTTAATATGGCTTGGGTATCCTCAGTGGCGCAGTGGGCAAAAAGTGATGGACTAGAGTATCATCCCATTTGATTGCCTGTGAGTGAGATTCAGCCAAACATGTATTGCATCACGTTGTTGTTTTTTGTAGTAGAGCCTCTAAGTGCATCGGTATAGTCACACATAGACCCTGTTCTCACTATGCCATAGTACCCAAGCTTACTTCACTGTAACAGCCCCAGTAGTCTGAAACAGTGTCTAGAATTGCTTGTACTCCCGTCTGAAGCTGACCTGGCTGGGCAGTTTTGGTCTGGATTGTTCTCATTGTAATTTTGTCTATGGGTCCCACCTTGATAGGAAGATCCTGTTTTGAAAGATCAACAGGTATGTAGGGGTCTACAGATATTATATACAAAGTAATTAATGTCCAAAGTGATCCACCTAGAAGGGAGTATTCCACTACTGGAATATGAAGCTTCCAAAACAAGTTAATTAGGAGACCTGAGGTTCACTGAGTAGTTGCATAGGCATACTCAAAAGGTACCTAGAGGTGTGTCACATGATACCACACGTTTTCTCATGTAATTTAGGTAAATTACTTAAATGTAGGAAGTTTCTCCTAAGTCATTGGTTCAGTTGAATTTGTAAGGGGGTGATCCATACTTGGGAGCCTCCTTGACCTTTTGCCTTAAATGCACAATAAATGGGTATGCTTTGAAAAGGTGAAGCATTATACCAATAAGAAAAGGAAGTGCCATGGAAGAAGAGTAATGGAGTATAGAGCTAATTTGGTGGAGATAAAGCAGCCACTCCCTTCCCTTTGGATTTTGCATTAAAGGGACAGGAAGGTGTTAGATTATTTTTTTATTGAACTACATATTTGCATGTACACCACTTTGTTGCTGTATGAGTGTAAACAACATATTAGCATTCGCCTCTGTGTCTTGGACAATCCTCTCACACTGTTCAGGGAGAGAGTGTGCATTGTTCAAACAAATGTGAATGATGTTTATACATGATTCTACAAACATCAAATCTTTCTGTGTGTACCGCAAAAGCCATATTCATGACAGAAAATGTAATTTTGGCTTAATTGAGAACCTGATAAAATATCCTACTTACAATGCATTTATGCAAATAAATGCACCAATTTCAAACAGAATGAAGGCAATTAACATGCGCTGCAATGTTCATTCTGAAATTAACGTATCAGAGGTTACTATCTGTGATCTACCAAAATGTTCAGACAGTTTTTTTGAGTTAATTCTTGTTCTGCTTACGTTTCATCTGTGGATAGTTTTCATTGGGGAATCTCAGTAACCCCTTCACCGATCTTCCCTCTCACACTGTCCTATACCTATGCTATCATCATAGCCATCACACTTTCCTTACATCATTTTAGATGGCCATGATTTCTGCCCAGTAGTCCCAGACATATTTGTACCAACGGAAGTGGTAGGCGCTTGTTCCATAGTCTGGCAGTTCTGGCCCCCAGTACCTCCAGCCTCCCTTGGGCTCATACAACTCTGCAGGCTAAAATTATGATTTCCACCATGCTGGAGGCTCCTAATATGCTAGCAGTCATAGCTCCTAGAGGTCAAAATCTCTTGTGAAATTGTGCATGGAAATGTGCATGACCCCAACTTCACTCCTGATGTGTGAAAATGTTCTCGCAATGGGCGGCCTGAAGTTAAGGTAGGGAGCATGAGGGGGTGACCTCTAGACCATGGTGCTGTTCGCAAACAATTCGGCTTGTGTTTGTACTGCAGATATATGTCATGTAGTGAGCATTTGTATAGCGCATTCTGCCATTAGTAAGGCACTGCAGTGCTTTCATATTGTGGGTGCCCTTATCGTCTATTGGCACAGTAATCTGTGTGAGTAAGTAATGTGTGTGCATCAGTTTCTGAGTTTGCTTTGCAGCAGAGGAGAAGGCTTGGGGTTGGCTTCCGGTTGGCTTACCCGGTCCCTTCTTTTTTTTCATCTTTTTTAGTTCCGTAAATTAAATGCACTTCTCTCTTTCCATGATCAAGTCCACGAGGGGGCAATGGGAAGGATGGGACCAAGAACCACAGCAGAATTCTGTGAAGAGCTATATTTTAGTTTGTCGGGAATACCAAGTGATGTTGTAAAACTTGCTATTACTGATCATTATGAATTCAAAGATGTTAGTGTATTTTAATTGACCCCGTTAAGGGATAAAATGCTGACTTGTTAAGAGCCGTGCGCACCGTCCATTAGTAAATGAGTTTATGCTTGTTGGCGGCCTCCTCTTCAAATTATTTATGCACCTTGATGGATAATAAACGAGGGGGACAAGAATAGATCAAACTTTCAGAAGCGATTCCCCTCACTTTGCATGTGAGTGGCTTAATCTTCTGTCAACAGAGGTCTATGTAAATCAAGAGTGTAGAAAAGACACTCAGGAATTTCAACTCGTGCCCTAGCCATCGCCTCACCTCTTCTGTGAAACCGGTGTTTTGTTTTTTACAGAGTATCACAAATTGGAGAGCTACTGGTGTTTTTTGTTTAAACGTGCTAGGCGTTTGCCTCTTCCTGGTGCGTATTTTACGTGCATTCTCATTCTTCTAAAAATATGGCTTAGTATTTTGGGGTTAGAGCACCCCATCGGTGAAATGTAACATTTTGGAAATAATTTTCCCTCGTAATGTCTTTTTTTTTTTTTTTTTTTAACAAAAACGACATGAAAATCTCACAGGAGATATTTGTGGCCCTGCTTGACTGCAGAGACTGAGGGCGATATCCCACTTCCACGCGGAAATCTAATATATAACAAGATGATAATAATTATAAAGTATTGGGGAGGCAGCTGGGAAAATAATAAGCACATAAATTGCGTTTTCGATGGCGAGCCCTCGCTCCACATGCTCGGATGGTGCCCAGACAGTGCCTGTCAGGAATGTATGGCTGCCGAGCCTGCCTCCGGGCGAGAGACGATTTCTTTGCTGGAGATGCAATCAGCTCTGACCAATCAGTAATAAGGGTTAATCAGCTGATCGATTGGTCCCCGCGCTGCCCGGGCTCTGGCTCCTCTCTGACTGGCTCTAACCTGGCCTCGGGGCTCGAGGTTGGGAACTTTTAATTATCAGCAGCAGCTTACTCCGCTGATTGAACGGTCAACGGCTTTACAACCGAGGCGGCGCTGCCTGCATAATAATAGGAAACAATGCGCGCCCACAAGAGAGCAAACAGGGGGCCGGCCCGGCGCATGGATATGGAGAGCGCACGATAAGGGGGCACTTAATTACTTGGCAGGGACAGCCTTTTAGGGTCTGTGCTGAGAAGAATGACACGCTGTTAACGCCCCGTGTTTATAGCTGCCCGTGTGTGTCTTTGTGTCTGTATGTGAAGTGGTGCCCTACGTTGTATTCCGCAATTCCCCGTGACGCGAGAGAGAGCTCGTGGGCCTGTTTCCGAGTGGCAAACACAAGCCAGAGACGGTTTCTTAGATCGCATTTTTTCACACCTCATTAGAAGTTTCATAATAATACTGAAATCAAAGTAGTCTATGATCTTTGGGGCCCTATTTTAACATGCCTGTAGGTGCGTTTGTTTTAGTATGACTGTATCTCTCTGTGATAATTGATCACCTCTGCATAGAATGTACTTTTATTTAATGGCCGCTCAGCGCCTAGAGGCGCCTTTGCCTATGATGTGCTTTATAAATGTTTTCACCTTAGCCCAACCATTCAGCACCCCTACGTGTCGTTAAGATGCATTAATATATGTATAATTTAATTAGACACTACATCTTCGTTCGATGAGGCCGGAATGTGGAAACATATTTAACCTGTAGAAGAGACATAGTGATTTACCTATATTTAGCGCTAATTATACAAGCCAAGAACAACACAATTATTTCTCATTAATAAAAATGTTATAAAATCCGAAATATATTTTCGGATTTCTCGCGCCTCGTGCCGCTAGAAGAATGTTTCATTGCAACACGGCAATTTGAATTTGTACAACACTCACTTCGTCCTACTAATAACTTTGAAAAGCCAGCCAAGCGAAGGCTCCCTAAAAGTTCCCAAAATAAATAAGGGCAAATACAATAAATATATACATAATATCGTTTTATATAGCAGAGGGTACTTAAAACATAGACACCAACATCTCAAACGTGTGTTCATCTTACTGTCAGTGGGATATCTCTAAAATGGATATTTATCGTAATATAATAGTGCGTACAAATAATTAAAAAAACAACTCAAATTTCGTTTAAGTTAAATCACCGGGAAAAAACGTACAACACCCTAGTGCATTTAAGCAATAGTGCAGGGAAAGCAAGGAAAAGAAAGATGTACAATTGCAAATAAGACAGGAAACAACAAGCAAAACTACTTTAAAAGAGGCCCTGGAAAAAAGCCCACCACACAGAGTCAGGGAGCAGAAATTATTTTACTTAAGCCGACACTACCTAAATCAGTCTTTTTCCCCTTCCCTCGGATTTGCCATAAACATAGTGTTCATCACATTGAGCCAGCCTCATTACTATTTATATTTCTCTACACTGGCAGTGCGCAGTCAATTCATAATTGTCCAGTTTTTCTAATTAATCACAAAAGATTTTTTGTTTTGCCTGCAGCTAGTTCTGGGGTGACTCACAATGGCAAGCCAGAGATCATACATCAAACACAGGCCTTCTTTTACTGGAGCCTTCTGCTGGGGAATGCCGCGCGCGCTTCCTCGCCACTGAGGGCTTCACTGGGCATGCGCGGCCTGCGGCGGAGGAGAAGCGCTGAGATATGTCCTCTGCCGTGTGACTTGTTATTTTTATCTGGAGCTTGCATTCTCATCCCAAACCAGCTCCAGATTATCTCTGCTGGCAGAGCTTCCGGATTGTTACCATTTGACATTTTCCGAGGGTTTAAGACAAGCCTTTCTTGATTCTCTCTGTGCGTCTCCCTCTCTCCAGCAGCTGCCCATACTTCTTTCCTGCTTCATCTGCTCATCTCTGTAATTTACAGGTTTACTCTGGGTATAGCTGTCAAGTCTTCCCAATCAGCCGCGTTCCCTTCTTCTGGCTCGCTCATATTTTCTAATGTTTGCCTCTCTCTGTCTCTTTCTCTCTTACACACATTCTCTTCCACTAGGCTCTATCACGTCTGTCTCTCCTTAACCGCGCCCCCCTCTATTATTTTCTACACTGTGTGCTTGGCTTCCTCTCTTCCTGTCTCTGTGTATTCATCTCGCGGGCCGTTATCTGTCTTTTGCGCTTTCCCAGTATTTCTCCCGATCGCTCTTTCGTCATGATCGCTCTGCTCTGTCTACTTCCTTGTCCCCTGGCCTTAAAATACAGTCTAGGTCTGGCATGTGACACATGTCAAATTTAGCACTGTGCGGAACATAGACGATGAAAATTAGACCCACCTCAAGGGGTACTTTACGATATAGCGCCTAGCTCCCTGGGCCCATCAACAGAAGTACCTTTTCAAAACTGGCTTAAATTGTTTAAACTCAAGCACTTCTGGACCAGTTTATTACTCAGGGAAAACGGATCTGATTTTAGAGCTATTGTTTAACAGATGTCTTTTTTTCCATCTCACATTCTGGGATCTCCGTCTTGGTGCCCTGAAGCTACGAATTTACCTCTCTTTAAACACCTCCCCGACATCAGTCATTCTGATGGTCTGCCTTCCCTCGTTTCGATTGCCTCATTTCTGTCCCATGTATTGTTTATTATACCTCTTTCTACTTGCCTCCATCCTCTCACTCCGATTTCCTCATGTCCCCCTCCTGCGTCCCTCCCATTTTCCACCTTCTGTCCGCCCCTTACTGATCTAACTTGCATTCTTGTCTTGCAAAATAAATGTCTTATTCTGGTTGATGAATGTTATTTATTGCTTCCTCTTACTTTAGGTCTCATCACGCACTGATTCACCTGATTACTCTGGACCATTTTATACTTGAAGCATTAGAAAGCTGAGATCTCCATTGAGGACAGTGCAATGGTTCGGGCCAATAATGGCTCTTTAGACAGAATATGGAGTACTACACATTGAGTATCTGAACAATATTTACATCATGTGTTTACTTCACAAGTAAGCTGGTAAGTATAATTTCTAGCCCATACATGTATAGAGGTCTGTGTTCATTTTCAAAATGAATGTAACATTTCAACTTATATAAGTACCATATGTTGGAATTTATAATAAAAAAACAGTTAAAATGTTATGGTGTTTAAATAATTTTTTCAATTCAATGGTAATTCTTAAATTAATTTTACATTACCCATACCTAAACCTTAACAAGACACTCACCCACATATTTCTATGTGGCATGCTTCATCATCAAGTCCTCTTCCGGTCTAATGAAAAATAGTGGGTGGGGAAAATAATAAGTCCGGGCGGAATTTTTAATTCCACTGGTGGAATTGGAGTAATTTAGTAATTCTGCGTTACACATGTAATGCAGCATTGCTAATTGATTCTACCTCTCCACCGATTGAATTTTATCAGCAGTAAAACATTTTTTAAACAGAACTGGAAGAGGGAGCAGACCCTCTCTGTTTAAAAACCACTATAGCTAAAGTTTAATCTGTAGTGTTTTTTAAACATAGAGGGACTGCTCTCTCTTCCAGCCCTGTTTAAAGGTATCACCGCAGTGCTGTGCATACCCCTTGGTGCCCTTACATAAGTATCTAAGTGTGCTGAGTGGTATGCACTGGAGTGGATACCCCTAGGTGCCCTTACATACTTATGTAAGTGTACAGACGGGGTTTGCACTGCACTACTGTGCAGCACACAGCCATTGATGCCCTTACATAAGTATTTAAGGACACTAAGGGGTATACACTGCACTGGAGTGCACTGCATAACCTCAGTGACCTTACTTGGGTATATAGGGGCACCAAGGGGTATGCATTGGAGAGGATTTCCCTTGATGCCCTTACATACTTATATAAGGGCACAATGGGTATGCACTTTTGCGTCAAAAAGCTTAGCGCTGGCTAGCATAATGTTTTAGCACCGTCTGGGTGCCAAATTTATACCATTACGCTACCTGTTGTGCCTTGTCGAAAGGCAAAATGATGTAAATGCTGCAAAATGACTCTAACCTGTTTTGTGGCACATACATTTGTTGCGAAACGGATATGCACCATTTTTAACTGCATAAGCATCAACTCCAGACCCTAATGCAGAAAACAATGCAAAGGAGAGGCAAAATGGACCCAGAAAGCCAGGAGAGACCCCAGGGTGACCCCATTCAACCAGGAACCAGCCAGGAGGACACACACAAGTCCCACGGAAGGGAGAAGAAAAAAAGAAAGTGTTGTTTTAGTGAGGAGGAGCATGACATTCTTATGAGAGAGATGACGGAGCACCAACATCAACTCTTTGTCACCTCCAAATTGCCCATTCAAAGGAGAGAGGCAATCTGGCAGCATATAGTTGACAAGATCAACAGTGTGGCAGAGGTGAGGAGTACCGTAACTGAGTGCATGAAATGCTGGCATGATTGCAAGAGAAGGACAAAGGAGAAAATGGTAAGGAACAGGAAGGCAGCACTGAAAACTGGAGGTGATCGTCCAGCACCACTAGAGGACCTGGACAAGATGGAGGAGATGGTTGCAGCAGTCAACCCGGAGGAATTGGTCACTGGAATCTCAGGACCGCGCAGACTACCAGGAAACACCACAAATGCAGAGTAAGTTGCATGGGGGAAATTAATGCTAAATTGTCAAGTGCAAGAAGAGGGATGTATATAGGACACACTCAATGCATGTCAAGGGAGCCAGAGGAACACTTTGCACATGAAGCAAGTTGCACCATTCAGACGTAAGCAACACAGGTACCTACCCATTGGTAGTGCCATGCACCACAACACATACACAGCCTGGACATATGTCAATCACCAGGGCTAAATTCCTACATTTACATATGCAGCACATAGGATGGATGGCATGTCTAATGACTGTGCCTCTGGTTGTGTCATCACAACATCCCTTGCATATAGTCAAACAAACCCTACCAACACGACCAAGACATCAGAGACTACGAAGTTAGTTAGTACCATTCCCGGGGTTACATCATGGCGGTATCCTTTACAGTAACACCTTGCAACTGCCTTGTCTAATTGGCAGAACACATGTGTGCTGCATCTTACAGCACACAATTCATTGCAACCTTTCTCAACAGTACCCAGACGTGCCGGTAGCACCACCACTCCGCACATTAACAACACATTCACATGAGGCAGCCACCACTCCATCATGCAGTAAGGCTGCCCCTGGGTGCAGGGAGAAGTAATCTGGGCAGGTGCTGGGGTAATAGCAAGGTGGTCCTGTATCACAGGAAACATGCCACTACCCAGAGCAACTAAAGTGGTGTAGTGTGGTGCCACACATTTTGATGCTGATCAGAACTGTGCCAATACAGAAAATATGTACTACAGATTGCAAATTGTAGGTCACAACAAATACATGCTGAGTCCACAACTACTCTGACACAACCATGTGAGACACATAGGAGAGGGTAAATAACCACACACATACAACACATGGTGTATGACTGTGAACATAATGGTGTACAATTTCACATTGACTGGCTGGGGATGGTGCATGGGCAAGTCTGATGTTGGTAAGACTGCCAGTGCAGTGTACCATTTGCGACTGGCAGTATGAGTCACATGTTGGGATGGTGGGGATCTGTCTATTCATGGTAGCTCTGTGGGGCACTTAGCACAACATTGTTGATGGATCAAATAGAGTCAGTGCAAGTCTTGGGGTGCATTCGGTGTGACAGGACGTGCTGCTCTTAGCCCTGCAAACCAGGCAGTGGAAAGGGAAAAGGGGCAGGGCATGGTTCCCCTGCACTTCCCATGCCAGGTGCATGGGCTGTGCAGGGGCACCCAGGGGCACAACACACCACATCACCACCAACCTTTGCATGGGGGTTTCACCGCCATGTAAAGGCTTGAGGAAAAGCAGGAACATACCTGGAGGGTAGCACTGATCGTAATACTGGTCTGGTGTCACAAGACAGGTGGCATTTCCAGTCTTTAAGCTGCCGCCAACCTGCCAGTGCCAGGCCATTGGCCCATGGAGCATTCCCCATGGACAACATGTCCCACTACCACCTGCGCTGTTGGGGGTGGTCATATAGACAATGGCAGTCAGGTGGTCCCAGGACTGCTGGACTTTTAATGAGGGTCCATGTATGCACCAGTATGACTACCTGCAAAATCACCATCAAACTAGCTTGAGGCCCTGACCTAAGTTCAACTCCAGTTAACTGGCTATGTTTATAAACAAATTTACCATCAGGAACTGTCATGTAGAACGTGATGCACACAGCAACAAATGATACCCATGCTGCCCATCCCTGGGTCCACCCCTGTGCCTGTGTCAATTTGGCTGCAGTGCCATTATGCTACATCTCCTACATCATAGTGCAAGTATGGCTGCATTGAGGAGGAGACCATAGTTGTGTAGAAAGGAGCACCTTTCAGCACAGACAGAAGATGAAATGAAAATCTGATAGCTCCATGTGTGCTGTGCAATGTAGCACACATACACATACATCAACACAAGGAGCTGTCAAAGGACACAACAGTATAGTGTCTTGGAAATGCCATCCCTGGGGTGGTGTAAGGTTTCAATACCACCTGGGTGTATGTGAAACATGTAAGACTGGGGCAGGGACATATTGCCATGTGTGTTGCTGTGGCTTGATATCTGCAACATCCATTGCAAGGCTCTACCATGCAAATGGATGCATAGGGAGGGTTGACAATAACAAGATGGTGTCAAGCCACCAAAAGGATTTACATCACACCTAGTAGATATGACGCAGCCAATTGTGCCACCTGTGCTTCCCATTATGTGACACGCAGGTGGGGCAAGGGGCTGATAGACTGCAACCATGATGTACAGGAACACTGTTTGGGAAGTAAGATGACAATGAGCCTCCAATAGCACTTCCGTGACATGTCATGACATGTCAACTGCCACAACACAGAAAGATTGATTTTACGCCATCTCATTGCAGAGGATGATGGCTTTCCTGCTGATCTGCCGGTCCCCGATGACCTAGATGACCAGCTGACAACCATCAGCCAAGAGACCCTCCAAGAAGTCCTGGTATTCCTCCAGACACCACCTCCAGTCCCAAGGAGGACAAATAATGTAGCAGCCATCCCAGATGCCCCACCCAACACCCCAATAGTATGACCTGCCAGCACCAACACAGCTCAGGACTCCGAGGACCCAGGGACCAGGTTTGAGAGGACAGTGGTAGGAGTCCAGCAGGAGCTGGCCAAGCAGATGCGGGTGGGGATGGAGGCTGTGGCAGCTAGCCTACAGAGGGAATGTGCACGTGCCTCGTTACGGCCAATGAACACACTGTAGCCAAACGAGGCACATACTCCCCACTGCATGGAGTCCAGCAGTGTCTGAGGGACATAGCTGCTGCCATGAGGGGGATGCCACAAAAACGGCCCTCTCAAGCTGGCAGCAGCGTGATTGAGAACAAGATGGACTCCATTCACTAGGAAGTGGCCTTTCTCAGGGCAGACATGGCTGCCTACCACTGGGATGTTGCTGCTATCCTGAAAGATCATCAGCTCCTCCTTGCTGCAGTGATGCCATATGTTGTTCCACAAATGGCAGCTGCTGGGAATTGGGATTCCACATCTCTAACCACTGAAGTGTGTGGCCCCATCTACCTCCCCACCACCACCATAAAGGTCAGAGGAGACACCACACACATTGGAGGATGAATATGTGGAACAGATCAGCTTCACTCGAAAGAGTTCCTGGTAGCACCAGCCCACCCCCACTTAAGTTACAAGACACATGCAGGATAACATATACTAATACTACATAAATACTAACTAATTCTAAACAAATATATATATATATTTTTTAATATTTATATATTTTTTAAAAAAAATTTATTATAGAAAACACATAGATAACCCAACATGACCCCCACACCCACCAATTAACACATAGTAAGTAAAAAACCCACCCCCCAAAACCACTTATCTTATCTAATCTACATACCTACACTAACCTAACACGAACCCCCTAAAACCCACAATAAAACATAATTGGAAATCAGAAGGGAGGGGACAGAACTTGGAGGTGGCAGTTCACAGATGAGTCACATTTTGTCCTTCTTTAGTTTTTTTTAAATGTATTTCAACATATTGGTGTTAGCGGCCAACTCTTCCTCCAAGCTGTCCAAATGTTTTAGTACAAGGGATACGTCCCTCTGCAGATCCTGCTGCAATTGTGTGTCCATTGCAGCAGGTGGTGTGGGCTGTTGCAATGATGTTGATGCAGTTGCAGCCGATGTTGTGGGTGTGGTGCCAGCTGTTCCCCCCTGCACTGCTGGGGAGCTAGGTGTCTGCTGCGCCTTCTTAGGCAGTTTGGGGACCCCTTGTGGGAATGCCCGCCATTCCACTGTTTCTTTCTATGCATGGTAGCGGCGAGCCATTTATCTGAACCCCGACTCCACTGCCAGGATATGGCGGCACCTCACTGCCCTCTTCTGAAACGCACGCTGCTCATCATTGGTCATGTTGGCAGCTGTTAAATGGAGACAGGAAACCATCAGTGTCAGCATTGTGTGGAGTCCGTGCAGATTAGTAGCTTACACTGCTACATCTAATTACACATAAACTCCAACTCACATTCCAGAAAAGACAACGGCCCTGATAAATGTAACATCAACGCTGCCTTAGCATCATATTTTTTACACTAAAACGATGCAAACCGAGAAAATGAACCAAACTTTTGGAAGTGTACATTGCTTTTGCGTAAAAAAGAATAATGCAAAGGTAGCACTAACTTTACACAGATCAGGCCCAAAGTTCCTCATCATCTATGTCTATTTCCAACCATACATCACCAGTAACTTGAACATGTCATTGGGAGGATGGGATGCTGTTGGTAACCATAAGGGGTCAGAGCTGATAGGTACACATGCAAGCCTGATCAATACTGTATGACTGTCACCTACACTGTGAGCATCACATCTACCTACAAATTTTGTATTCCTCTCCCCCTGAGCCTAAGGGGGTTTGGCCGTGCAATCCATCATCTCAACTGTCCTTGACATCAACCAAGGCCTGCCCACTCATACACGGAGTCAAGGAGCGGACCATATGTTAGGAGGGCTGACAACTAGAAAGCTAGTATCTATAGGTATATCAAATCTACATTCATGTGTCCAGGTGGGTGTAGACAGCCATCAATACCAGATCTGCCACTACTATTACTTTCACACCCATTTCCATGCCAGCACACTTTTGGCCTGGACCTGCATGCAAGCCAATTACATTCCATATAAGCGTAAGTATTTATGGAGTGCAAAAGACAGAGGGGGTCATTCCGACCCTGGCGGTAAAATCCGCCAGGGCCGGGGACCGCGGATGCACCGCCAAAAGGCTGGCGGTGCATCCCTGGGCTGGGAATCCTCCACGGCGGCGCAGCTTGCTGCGCCGCCATGGGGATTCCGACCCCCTTACCGCCATCCTGTTCCTGGCGGTTTTGGCCGCCAGGAACAGGATGGCGGTAAGGGGTGTCGTGGGGCCCCTAGGGGCCCCTGCAGTGCCCCACAAAGATTTTCATGAAAATCGCGACGGGTGCCACTGCACCCGTCGCACCCTTTCCACTCCGCCGGCTCCATTCGGAGCCGGCATCCTCGTGGAAGGGGGTTTCCCGCTGGGCTGGCGGCCTTCTGGCGGTCGCCCGCCAGCCCAGCGGGAAACTCAGAATGACCGCGGCGGTCTTCTGACCGCGCAGCGGTATTCTGGCGGCTCCCGCCGGCCCTGCGGTTACCGCGGCCGTCGGGAGTCAGAATGACCCCCAGAGTGCCCTGCTGAGGGACAATTGCCAGCCCAGTCCTCAATCTTCATGACAATGCAGGGATGCACCAAATTGGGTTCAATATGGTGCATCCCTGTGTTGTGAAAATGATGGAGTGCGCCACTTCCAATATTCTCACAGCGTTGCACTCTGTCATTCTTAGTCAGATATGGCCCTACATGCGGCTTGTCACCACCTTGTGTACAAGATGCTGGCCATTTTCCACCACGAGCCTCACAAGATGTGACCCTCTGGTGGTACACGGGGATACTTTAAATGGGCCATAATGTCACCATCCAGCCTACTTTGATATCTGATCATTGGACAGCTTATCACATCTGGCATTGAATTCAACACACATGACTCACTCACACCAAACCCTGGATTAGTTCACAGGACATACATTATCACACTTACTGGATACATCTGGGCCTTCAAATCACGCCACTTCGCCAATCGTGTAGGGAGCTGGTCCACATGTAAGACATGAATGATAAACCATGCTTAGAGTCAAATCATAGTCACTGCAAGTGGGCAACACATTTCAGTGTGAACTAATTGAGAGGAGTGAGCCAGTTATCCTAGTGTAAAACAGTGCAACAGACACACCACTACTATCACACAATGACACAGACACTCACGTGAGTTAGAGCTACACATCTGAACACTAACACTGGGCAAGAGACTCATATAGCGCTACACCCTGCAACATCCATATGTGGCATTGTCATGCAGCTGTCTGTGGGCACGACACCTCAATTGCCAAATGGGACTGTTTGATCATGTCTTTTTCATCTGAGGGCCATGCTATGGTTGTAGCAGTGACAGGACCATTGTCACACTCATGGCATTTCTGCCTACCACAGATGTAGGTCACAACTATGTCATCATCATAGCTCACACACACACTACTACCCTGAGATTGTGTGGGTATTGTAAGCTGTTGCGGATTTGCATTACACACCCTGCAATGAACAGAGTTAAATGTGTGAGCCATCACAAGACAGATACACTTGAGGAATTGCCATGGCTGTGGACAAATGTGCAGTTGCTTTGTCTACCTGCACATTGACTGCATTGTGACATATATGTATTGCAAATACTGGTTGGCCTGCCACTGTTGCCATTGTACACTATTGTCATTCCAGTGAGGGAGAAGTACATGGGCATAGACAAAGCGTTCAACACAGACACACTTGCTCTGTGGTCAGAGGATGCATCTGGAGTTGCAGGTTAGTGAGTGAGGTGGCAGAGATGGAGCTGATCCTGTGCAGCCTCATACTGGCAGCGAGGAGCTGTAGGCTAGTGGAACAGGCTCTGCACATGTGTGTGGTATGGGGTGGTAGAGGCAGTCTGTGACAGAACATGAACTGGAACATGGAACTGCCAGTAGTCGCTTCCCAAAAATGTTCAATCTCTCTTACATGCCCTTGCCAAATGACACAAAGGGGCCAATAGGACAACAGTGGGGCAGCACCTGGGACTTGAATAATGAAAAGTGAGCGCCATCTTAGCATCATTTACCAATGCATATGCAATGCTAATTTACAAACTATGTGTTTAAGGTTTAATTTGTGCTGGTAATGTGTCACACAATGATGCATGGGCGGCGCTACCCTTTCATTATTCCTGCCCCTAGTTCTGCCCCACATGATGTGTGCCCTTTAGCACACTCCTGACAACTCATGGGTGGGCCATCTATAGAAGACGGCACAACATGGTATAAGGGGGTGTTATGTAAAAAAGCATGACCCTACCCTGGCACTTTGCAAGATTTATAACTCAGGTACTCAAGCTTGTCCTGCAAGGCACCCAGAGGCGCTTTGTGATAGAAATGCAGCTCAGTTTTAAGTCTGGAATGATCATGCATTGATTAATCCATGACTGATGTAGCAAAGTTGCCTAATGGTATCAAATGCCCCATATTCATTGCCCCTAAGGCGAATAAACCCCCTTTGGTAATATAATGGCTGGGGCATGGGTCATGTGCGTGAAATGTTAACATAGTTTAGCATTGCATGTATTTCACCACTTTGTTGCATCAATCCAGGGAAAATATGGTTGTTGCTTTTTGTATGGTAGACCTGCAGCCCTAACTACATATGTTCTCATACATGCTAACGTGCATACCGCAGATGTGTCCGTGCAATGAGTGAGTTCATGTTTAACCTATGTCAAGGTTGTGTCCCATGGCAGGACAGATTACCATGGATAGACTGCACTGGCTCAACTTCTTCCATTGGTTAACATCCCTGGGCAAGTCATGATGACAATAGTTACCAATGATGTCCCCCCTTGTCACACATGTTCCATGCAGCCATTACCACTCTCACACTGAGTTGTGACAGTGTTCAGTTCCAACATGACTTAATTTCTATTTTCAACATCCCCAACCTCAGGTGTGGGCCCCTTGCATACATTCTATTGGGACATGATGTAGCTGGGTGTGATGAACTATTGATTAGCAAATTGGCAACATGCATGTACAATATGTGTTGTGGTCCATGGATTGTGTCCACAGTTGTCAAATACCAGTGATCAGGCTGTAAGTGATGTATGTGATGGTGGCAGTACAATGTTACACATCACATATGATGTTAAGACATCACTTGTCAGATTAGTAACTATTACATACTCCCTGAGGTAAGACTCACATTCCTATGGTATATGTAGTGGAGATTGGATAGACCAAAGCAAGATTGGTTGTGTATTTGAAGTGTTTATTTACATATTGAACATGGTGATTTCAGTGATTATTATGTGAAAATGTTCTTGACAATTTGCTGTCTCCGGCGTACCCCAGCAGCTGTGTTGTGCTGTTCCCCCTCCATATTGTCAGCACTATCCTCTTTCTCAGGCAGGTCAACAACCTGGTCATATATTGGAAAGTACATTTGCACACGTATGTTGTGCAGAATGGCACATGTCAGGATGATTTTACACAATGTGTGGGGCATAAAGGAGGCTGCCTCCTGTCAGGTCCAGACACCTGAATCTTGATTTCAGTATGCCAGATGTCCTTTCCACGAAATTGTGTGTCTGATGGTGTCCCTCATTGTATGCACGCTCTGCTGATGTGTTTGGGTTTGCAAATGGGGTCATCAACCACAGCTGTATGCTATAACCCTGATCGCTGCAAAAGATAAAAGATGTAAGTTGTTGTTAAGGCTTGCAACAGGTTTGTTATGTGGCATGTCAGTTGTTATTTGGAGTTGGTTGTGTCTCAGATGTGTTTGCGGTGTGGTGTGAGTTCTTGGCCTTGTTCTAAGTTTTACTAGCGCTGTGTTTTTGAACATGACAATCTTGGGTATTTGCTCAAGGACCTGGGACATATAATTAGGATTCCTAACTGATGCTCAGTATGTACGTACCATGTGTTGTGTAGTGCAGCTTTGTAGCAGTGTGCTATCACTAGAGGGGACATGACACATCCTCGCAACACAATCGGGTCAGATGTGGTGACAACATGGTAGCCCTACAGAGTCTGGCCATCCCAACCATTTTGACATGTGTCATTACAAATGAAGTGCAACACTTAGGCCCATTTTAATGAGTAAGTGACAGTGCACAACACACCTCCAACACTGGCAGCGCTGTGCTGCATAATTTTCACTATGCAGGAATGCACCATGCATGATATGTTACTAGGGAACCCTTTGTTGTCCCCTGCTCCGGCGCCTAATATGCAGCCGTGCACCAACATTGCCAACCTTGCACCACGGTGCTTGGATAGCTGCCCTGTGGAGGTGGATGTATCTTGCAGGAAAGGACAGCCTTCCTATACTTATACTGTTTTCATGGCCAATTGGCTCTTTCTGTGTGTGCAGCATGCATAGGTGTCACATTCATATGAGGTCAAATCACAGTCTATTTCCTTATTGCAACCTGCGAACGGCACCTCTGGGGCGGTGTTTGATGTTGGCACTGCCCTGGGTTTTAGGTGACACCTACATCTGAGTGAGCGTCATCAAAATATGTATCTCGTGGTGACACACCTACAGTAGCACACATTACATGCCCCATCCATGCAAAATAAAGCGTGGGAGGGGGCCCTATTTCCAATTTGGCTTCAAGTCACAAAAGAGTGATCTTCCACCAACTTGTACATACAGTGCCAGCCATAAAAATGGCAGTAGGGGCTCTTACATTAGTCCCTTAGTGATTGTGAGTGGCAGCTGATGTTTGTCCCATCCATCAGGTGTCCAAGGCTGTGTTACCCATTGTTTCTGGATAATCTACATTACCACTAGTGTCTCTTCTATATTCCAATACATGAATCGTCATTTATACTGTCAACACATGCACAGTGCAGGCTATGCGATAGGGCTCAGCTACTTTGCAAATGTGTTCCTTAGCATGGTGCATGTAAGGTCAGTGATCTCCTAAATGCTGCTACAGGGTCCCACTATAGCATCCATGATCTGCACTGTCTAACAGTGACTCTGCCCCATGGTGGGTCATTTATCATTTACGGTACAGACATGATGGTGTTCTGGGTCAGTAAGTGGTGTGTGTGAGGTGACACTACAGTTGGTGTGGTCCCACTTCTTACAAATCTGGCACATGGTATGTGATGGCCGTTATATTGTATTCCTATGTATGTGACCCAATGCATCAGGCAGATGTGAATGCACACTACAGGTAATTCAGGTATGCATTGATGAGATGTAGTTGGTATTGGCACCAGTGTCTGGCATTGGATGTTTGTTCTGGCAGAGACTTGCACGGCATGAATTGAGGGGCCTCTGCTTATGTGTGACTTTCGTTACACGAGAAGGTGTATGCCATTGAAATTGCTGTGCTATTCTTTGTTTAGTGTAATGTGTGTGTGAAGTGTATGTAGTGGCCAACCTGTGGGCACTTGTAGTGGTTTGTGGACATCTTCTGTTAGCAAAGGGTACATATCTCCACCTGTCCTTCACGTGGTGTGCCTGTCAAGTTGTGGGTGTGTTACGTACATGTGGATGTATGTGTTTGTGCTGTCCACTGATTGTACTGTACTGCAGCCAGTAGCATATGTATTGTTACCTGCACATCTTTGTAACCTTGGACATGTGTTTGTGGAGCAGTGTATGTCTTGTGTGTCCTACAGGGTTGGTGTGTTGTGTGTATATTGCTAGGTTTGTTGGCTTACCCACAAGTAATCCATTGCCATATTGGCCATCCTGGAAGTGTTCTTTGAACCTGTTCTGACTGACTATGTAGGCATCATGGACGCTGCCAGGATACTTTGCTAAAATAATTGTAAATAGTCCACAGTGGTCCACTATGGCCTGTGTATGCCTCCTATTTCTTTATAATGCTCTGTTGCTGCAGGTGGGACAAGTCGGACATGAATGCAGTTTATTGCACCCAGCACATGTGGGAATTCAGCAAATTCGTAAAATCCCTGCTGTATTATCTCCTGCTGCATTTGCTGGGTGTTGGGGAAGCAGATGTGGCAGGGTGTCAGAGAGATAATTGCATCTAACACCTTTGGCAGGAAGACTGAGAAAGACGGCTGTGACATACCAGCAACCAGTGTACCCGTTGTCTGGAATTAGTCACTTGCCAGCATATGCAGGACAGCTAGCAGTTTTGTGACAGGTGATATATAATGTGGTGTCTGCAGGCTGGCTGTGATCTGTGGCTCAATGTGGTGCAGCAGGCGTAGTATGTGTTGCCGGTTGAGTCAGTATATCCTAATGAGGTCTTGTTCCCTGAGGCCAAGGAGGGTTGTCCTGTTCCTGATTATCCTCTCCCGCCTTCTGCGTTGCCTTTGTGGGTGCCTTTGTTGTGGTTGTGGTTGCTGCAGTACTGGTGGTGGTTGCTGTTGTGGTTGTTGTCCTCTGCGTCGTCTCCCGAGCTGGAGCAGTAGCACTTCCATCTTGTCCTGTGGGTTGCCACTGTTGCTTCTGTGTGTTCTCCTAAAGTAGTGGTGTGTGGGCCTCATTTTAACGCCTGGTCTGACCCAGGCATTCCGCCTCCCACCCGTGCGTCATAGTTGCATGGGTAGATAAATATGGCGCCAGGGGCTTAAAGTCATTTTTTGGAATGGAACGCTACCTTGCATCTCATTGAAGCAAGGTGGTTTCATGCATCCAAAAAATGACGTTAACTTCAATATTTTGATGCTAGATGGATCTTGCATCAAAATATAAATATGGAGTTAACTTTGCGCTGAATTAGTGTAAAAAAATGATGCTATTTCAGCACAAACTGAGTATAAATATGGGCCCTATTCATCTGTAATAAAAAAATGATGTAGCTGCACAACCCAAAACAATTACAGTTGAGTTCTGACATCACAATGTGTGCTGTCAAAGCCAGCATCTCAGCAGAAAGGCAGGATATAATTAAAGCAGCAGTTTAAAAAAACCAAAAATGAAACCTGGCTTTTCATCCTTCTGATCCTTTTTACTTCATGAGCAATGATATGCAAACAAGAGAGATTTATGGCAACATATTTCTTTTTGTGCGCTATAGGGAACTTTAGGAAAGGTGGAATGGCTCTGTGCATGTATACATATTCTGAGCTACAGCATTCTTTCAAATCCGATGTGTATGAAACTGACTAATATTTTTTTGCAACAAATATCTAAATTCTATTTGGTGTGTTTAATTTTGTGCTAGAGGTTTTAGCTAAATTTCTCCATATTTGCGAGCATCCTCTCTTTTTCATATGAGAAAGCAACATTTCAAAGATTTAAGTAGTTTAAGGGAAGGGTGATAGTGTAACCATGTATTATAATTATCCACAACATACATTATGAGGATATTGCAAGGCACACTGGAGTTCCACGACCTTGTAAAGAAACATAGCCTTTGGCTGCATTCCTCTATATTGTCATGGAGCTCCTTGGTGACTTGTAAGATCCTTATAATGTCCAGCAGGATGTATTTTATCCCATATATAATGTCAAGGTTCAGTGATTTAACTATTTTAAAAATTAACTTACCTGCAAAGTAAAGGTTTAAAAACTGTCCTTCGATGTAATGACTCCCAATTAACTCCTTTGATGCAAAGACTCCTCATGTGTGGTCTGCAAAGTAAAGGTAAAATACCGTATGGACCAACATTCCAATGTTTGTCTTTTTGTTTCTTCCTCTTTATTTTAGAACATTCCACCCTCAGCAGATATAGGGGGTTATTCCAACTTTGGAGGAAGTGGTAATCCGTCCCAAAAGTGACGGTAAAGTGACGGATATACCACCAGCCGTATTACGAGTCCATTATATCCTATGGAACTCGTAATACGGCTGGTGGTAAATCCGTCACATTTGGGACGGATTACCACCTCCTCCAAAGTTGGAATAACCCCCATAATGTATTAACAGCATTAGACCCCGTGTCTCGAGCCTACAATTCAGATTGGGCCTCTAACACCGTGTGGAGCACTCTACTGAAGGATATAATGCTATAGTATTTCATAGCCTTCTTGTATAGTGCATCCTTTTCTGCCCATTTGTTTTCTGAACTCCCTCTTTTAAGCATTGCATTCCATCCCATTTAATTATTGCTTATCATCCCTCATTCTGATTACCACCCTTCTCCCATTCTGAGTTCATCATGTGTCTCCAGATTTTCAGCCTGAATATATCCTGTCCCTCATTTTGATGTTCTTGGGGACCTCAACCTGAAGGCCTCCTCTGCCTCATTCACATTGCCCTCATTGCCTGCCACCCTGCAATTGGAGTGACTCTAGTGTCTCCTGTTCCCCAATCTGATTGACCTATGCACCTCATTTGGAATGCCTTTTGGTCCTTATTCATAGTTTTAATATTCCTCATTTTCCTCTCATTCTGATTGGCTCCTGAGTCTGTACTCCAGATTGCGTTCTAAGCACAACCTTATGATTGTTTCCTAATCTCTATCAAGCAGTATTTGCACCATCAAAGTTTCATGTAAATAGATAAGGGTTCCCTAATGCAAGTGCCATCTTAATGCATGCCTTCTCTATTACTCTCTCTCTCTCTCTCTCTTTCTCTCTCTCACTCTCTCTCACTCTCTCTCTTTTTCTTATTTTCTTTGTGCCCCTAACTTTTACTGTCTCACACATAGGACCCACTTACTTTGTCCTGCGTAATTTGTTTTTGTGCTATTATTCCATTTCTCCTCCAGGTTGTCTTTGTTTCTCTTCATATCTGTCACTCACTCTCTCCCCTTCTATCCCATTTTGCTTCTCCTTACCTCTATCTTTGCCTTCTTCCTCATTTAGCTTACTCAATGATTAATCGCTTACATTCTTACTCTGTCATCTGCGTAGTTTCTGGTGAGCCAGGAGTGGCACAGACAAGATGTTGGCTGTGGATGACTGAAGATTATGTGAGAAGAAATCTGGCTGGTAAAACATTGCAGATATGATGTGAGGTGATGTGAT
The DNA here is from genome assembly GCF_031143425.1 of Pleurodeles waltl. Taxonomy (NCBI): domain Eukaryota; kingdom Metazoa; phylum Chordata; class Amphibia; order Caudata; family Salamandridae; genus Pleurodeles; species Pleurodeles waltl. The sequence continues at coordinate 725,437,074 of NC_090438.1, forward strand.
GTGTATGTGATGTGTATGTGACAGAATTGAGTACGTCCAAGAAGAAGGTGAGTACCACTACTTCGAATGAAGTGAAAGAGCAAAATCTATTGTTTTGGAAGCCCAAGAAAGATCTGGTTATAATAATCAAGTTTTGTCACAATTGTGACTCAAACAACAGTTTTCTTGTGAGTCATCAGAATGTACTGGAATCTCTTTTGAAGAGTGTTTAGAATGAAAAAAACAGACACAAACTGTTCTTGAGATGTGGTTTTCAAATAAAGAGGATGTTGATGTCAAAAATAACCCTAAGATTTCAGGCAGCTGGGGCAGATAAAGGTGAAATAGGAGGCTCATCAGGCCATTGTTAGAAATGGGGCCTCTAGTTGGCAGTGGTTTGCACCCTCTCCAAGTAGGAACCCTCACTTTAGTCAGGGTAAGGGAGTCACACAGCTAAGATAACCCCTGCAGACGCCCTTGGTAGCTTGGCTCAAGGAGTTAGGCTTATCCCAGAGGGAATGTGTAAAGTGTTTGTACACATACATACAACAAGACTACAAAAGGACTTCACAACAGTTTAGAAAAATTTATCTAAGTACAACAAAGACAAAACAACACAAATCCAACATACAGAAGTAAAGATATAACTTTTAAAGGTTTAAATGAGTCTTAGTCCATAGGAATCAATGGTTTCATCTTTTTAGCACAAAGTGCCTGGAGTGCGTCAAAATCAAAGACGATGCGGACCACAGGGGACGTGAGGTGCTGAAAAAGCAAAGTGATACACCAGTTCCTTACTGCTCCGGGGAGGTGAAGCAGCGCTTCTATCCTTGCAGGAAAGGCAATGCATTGATTTCTGGACACAAAGCCTCGGTTCCTTACTGTGGTGTGTGGTCAATGAGAAATTGATGACCAGGGATGATACATGGAAAATACAGACACGCTGTGTAAATTGAGCCGCGGTGAAAAAGGTGCAGTGTCTGTTCTGCAGCCACGAGGCAGGTGCTGCGACGATTCACCAGTGGCAGGACAGGCACTGCATTGATCTTTCAGCCGTGGCGGGTCAGTGCTTGGATTTTCTCCTTCAGGTCTCCTGTTTACACTTCCAAGAGCCCAGGACGGGAGTTGGCACCATTTGGCAAGTTAGGGCTCTCAGCAGAAGAGCCCAGGTATTGACAGGTAAAGTCTTTTATGTTCCTGAGAATTCTTAAGAGGAGGCAAGCTCAGGTCAAGCCCTTGGAGAACCTTGAAAAGCAGGATGTAGAAAGCAAAGTCCAGTCCTTTTACTCCCAGGATAGAAGCAGCAAGCAGCAGGCCAGCTTAACAAAACAACAGGCAGAGCGGCAGTCCCTCCTACAGCATCCAGCTCTTCTTCCTGGCAGAATGTCACCAGTCCAGAGCTGTTATAACTGTCTGGTGTTAGAGGTCCAGTACTTATATCAGTTGCTGTCTTTGAAGTAGGCAAACTTCAAAGAGAAGTCTTTGTAGTGCCAAGACCCTGCCTCTCTCTGCCCTGCCCCCAGATATACTTCAGGGGGTTGGAGACTGCTGTGTGTAAGGAAAGGCATAGCCCTATTCAGGTATAAGTGTTGCTGAAGCAGATGGCTTTATTAGAAATTATTAATGAATGTTTATGTATTCTGAATAATGACTTCTGTAGAAAATTGAATAACGTGGAAAAATAATGTGCACATTTGAAATTGTGACCCCGAAGAACGGCCACCAATATTCACGAAATGTACTAATTTATAATTAATCCATATGAAGTATTGAAAATGTATTAGATGAATGTAGTAATATGTCATATTAAGGGTTATGAATTATGTTCTTGCTTATTAATTGTAGGCCTTAACTTAGCGAGTGTCTTGGCCTAGTTGCCAGGCCTCATGCAGAAGCTGTATATTTTAAAGCTTAATGAAAAATGCTTACAGAGTGAACTAACTGTGAAATGCTCATTGTTTTAATAAAATGCTTAGCAGAAGCTTTCTATGGGAACCAACGGACAGGAGATGAGGTCTCTCGCAAAGTAACAATTCGTGTGTAAAATGTGCAAAGGGTTCTTTCCCAGGATGTGAACAATGAAGACACTGACTGGAGACGAAGATGCAACAAATTCGATACCTGACGAGCCGGATGATGAGAACATCGTAAAGCAGACCAATCAACGACATGTGAACTGTGAAATATTAGAATTCATAAATAAGGTATATGGACACTATTGGACAGAGTAATAATGTACGATTAATTGACCAGTTGGAAATGAGGGGATAGTTTGGGGAACTTTGATATAACAACGTGACAGAGGGAACTTAGACAGATGGCAGATTGCGAGACTAGAGATCTAGAGTGACGGTGGGAGAAGAGACTTAGAAGTGATTCGAGATTCTGTCATTGGGCTCATACTCCCTGATTGAGAGCCTGATGTTTTGCTGATCGATTGATGACCTGAGGACGAAGACTGATTCTGCTTGCTAACCCATACCATGGATAGGTAGATATGCCAATGACTGAATTACATTGTATGCCTTTCCTTTCATGGTACCAACTGCGCTGCCTTAATACTTTCTTTAGGTAGATGTTTTCCAAATTTGTGTTCTAAAGTGTCTTGCATGAACCCCCCCGATGCTGATGCTAATCTGGGTTAGTTGAGGTTAATCATATGACGACTGACGAATTGCAGAGACAAATGGTTGGCAGACTATTTTGCTGAATTTATGGATATTATAGCCTTGCTGAAATTAGTTTTACTAATGATTTGTGCTGATGCTTTGGAATGTCTTTTAATTCAAGCTGATCATGTCTCTTTCGACTTGTTGATTAACAAGCATAATTAATTTTGTTTGATTTGATATGATGATTAAGATTCATTACTTTAGTATTGTTAAAATAAGGGAAACAAACTTACTAAACTTTTACTAAAGGTGTGGTTACTCATGGCTGTAAAGTCATGCTGTGTGAAAATTACTGGCTCTATTGATTTGACTAATGATTATTGATTATTGTGTGTTGATTATTGTTTCTGTATTCGAACTATGATAAGAACATCTTAAACGAATCAAAAGGCTCATCGACCTATACTCGTCCCCTTGTAAGTTCACTTATTAAGGACCAATGCGCTAACAGTGATGGGAGCAGACTGATGGTTTGTTTCTTTAAGGGCTTGTCATAGGTGTTTGGTACAGAGTGACAGGTGTTAACAGTTATGGTGGGGAGACTGATGGATAGTCTCTTTAAGAGCTTGCCATAGGTGTCCAGAACTGAGTGACAGGGGTTAGCAGTTGTGGTCGGAGACTGATGGACAGGTGCCCCTAGTTATGGTAATAGTTTAAAGAATTGATCCGTTCGAGAATTCAGTATTATTGAAATTTGGATTTTGTTTTTCAAAATGGCAGTTATAGAGAAAATAATGATCCCTTAAGCCCAGAAATGACTTTCCCAGATCCTGGATCCTGCTAGTAGTGTTGGGTATGTTCCTGGCGTTCTAGTGATAGAGTGAGAGTGATAGGTTGCGGTTGCATAGCTTATGCAAATCGCAGGTGAATTGTGACGTATGGGAGGATTTAGGGAGTTTGCATACTCCAGATGAAGTTTTAGTAGGAGTGTGCATACTCTGCAGTACGAGAGTAGGGAAGTCGTCGAACTTCATATGTGTGTGGCGCATTGTGCTCAAAAATTGTCCATGTGGTTGTTGATGTACGGACCCTGCATGGTCTAAGACTCAGGAGTGTATTGGAAAAGTGTAGGAGACACTTGGTTATATCTTGTAATCTGTCTGATTTAGTAGGTTGATCGGGCATGGGCAACAAGTCAGTGTGTATGTTAAGTGGGCAAGGGCAAATTTCAACTGACATTTGTGGAGTCCTGTGGGCACCAGGACAGACCCATTGATCAATTGAGAGTAAAATTTGTGGTTCGAATTTGGCTTGTGAATCTGGGAGACTGAGAAAGAGGAATAGCTGTGTTAGAAATGAGGTCTTTGGTTGGCAGTCAGGTTACCCCCTGTCAAAGCAAGGACCTTCACTCTAGTCAGGGTAACCTGGTTCACGTGAAAAATCTCCGCAAAGAACTGCAGAGGAGGAGAAACATGGAAACAAAAGGGTGTTCGTCGATTTCTCGGACTACACACGGCAATACGTTGTTTAGTTTTCATGCAGGGTCGGCTGTGCTTCGATTTCCGGCGGTTGGTCGTGGATTCTCTTGGGTTGAGGGGTTTTCAGATGCCCCAGGGACGGTGTGTGGATTTCCTATACTGGCAGGACGAAGTCACAGGAGCTGCCTCGATCAGGTGAGCGTTGCATCTAACTTTCTACCGCACGTCAGGCGCTGCATCGATTGCTCTTGGGAAGTTGGGCTGCGTCGTTCCGGGTCGGCTGTGCGTCGATCCAGTGGGCCGTGCATCGAATTTCCAGTCGCTACACTGGCACTGCATCGATCTTCTCATTGCAAAGTCGGGCTGCGTTTTTCCGGTTCAGCGTGTAGTAAAATGTTTCACTGCGGTGCAGGCTGTGCATCGTTTCTGGCAGGCTGTGTGTAGAATTTTGCCGAACAAGGAGTCCTTCTTGAAGAGATGAAGTCTTTTTGGTCCTGAGACTTCAGGGAACAGGAGGCAAGCTCTATCCAAGCCCTTAGAGAGCACTTCTTCATCTCAGCCAGAGAGCCGCAAGGCAGCAGGGCAACAGACAGGCAGCAGTTCTTCACAGAAAGCAGTCAGGTGAGTCCTTTGGGCAGCCAGGCAGTTCTTCTTGACAGGATGCAGGTTCTGGTTACAAGTTTCTTCTCCAGGAAGTGTCGGTGAGGTAGAGTGTCTACCCCAAGAAGTGTCTAAGTTGGTAGGGTCAGAGACCCTGCTTAAATACCCAAATATGCCTTTGAAGTGGGGGGGGGCGTCAAAGAGTGGCTTAGAGGGGCACAAGGTCCCCTTTCAGTTCAATCCTGTCTGCCAGGGTCCCAGTAGGGGGTGTGGCAGTCCTTTGTATGAGGGAAGGCTACTGTCCTTTGACATGCAAGTGTCAAGCCCTCCACCCTCCCAGCCCAGGAAGACTCATTCAAAATGCAGATGTATGCAAGTGAGGCTGAGTATCCTGTGTTTGGGGTATGTCTGAGTGAATGCACAAGGGAACTGTCAACTAAACCTAGCCAGATGTGGATTGGAAGGCACAGAAGGATTTAAGTGTAGAGAAAAGCTCACTTTCTCAAAGTAGAATTTCTAAAATAGTAATCTAAAATCCAACTTCACCATTCAGTAGGATTTTGTATTGCCATTCTGGCCATATTAAATATGACCTTCCTACTCCTGTCAGATCAGCAGCTACCACTCAAACAATGTATGAGGACAGCGCCAATGTTAGGCTATAAAGGAAGCAGGCCTCGCAGCAGTGTAAAAACAAATTTAGGAGTTTTACACTACTAGGACATGTAAACTACACAGGTACATGTCCTGCCTTTTGCCTACACAGCACCCTGCCCTATGGGTTACCTAGGACATACCTTAGGGGTGTCTTATGTGTAGAAAAAGGGGAGTTTTAGGCTTGGCAAGTACTTTTAAATTTCAAGTCAAATTGGCAGTGAAACTGCACACACAGGCCTTGCAATGGCAGGCCTGAGACAAGGTTAAGGAGCTACTTAAGTGGGTGGCACAACCAGTGCTGCAGGCCCACTAGTAGCAGTTAATCTACAGGCCCTGGGCACATATAGTGCACTCTATTAGGGACTTATAAGTAAATTAAATAGTCCAATTGGGTATGAGCCAAGGTCACCATGTTTTAAGGAGAGAGCACATGCACTTTAGCACTGATTAGCAGTGGTAAAGTGCACAGAGTCCTAAAGCCAGCAAAAATGAGGTCAGAAAAAGCTGCATGAGAAAAAGGGCCGTCAGTGAAAATCTGTAAGGTTTCTGAAGCGATTGTGTTACCTTCCCGTAGTAAAACCAGTAAGTTTCTTTTTGGTTATTGGTTTTTGGTTAGTGCTCGCAATATTTTGTATTAGTTTTGTACAAATTGGAGTTTGGGAGGATAAGCCGCAAGATTTTGTCAGCCGCAGTACCTGTGAGTGTGACGTGCACAGATTGGCAGTCGTCCGTGAGAGGCAATTGGTTGAGAACGTGGGTGAAAGGAATCTTGGGAGGAAAAGTCATTTCCTGATTTGATTTTGAATAAATAAAAAGTAGAAAAGATTAAGTTTTTCAAGGCATTGAAGAGTGCCCTAAGGGGAGATAGGTAGATTAGGCGAATGTAGGAGAACCTATACCACCAGAGAATACATCGGCTCACTTTGTAATGGAGGAGCAAGGTGTCGCGCCATCACTTTGGTTAAACCAGTGGTGTAAATTGACAGAGAAAAATGGAAGCTTACCGTTTCCTGAGAATGGGACGTTCAATCTGAGAATTGTGGAGCAATTGCGGATGGCCCTAAATGAATCGAAGCCCATTCCGAGACCAGCAAAGTTTGAGGCATTAGCAGTTTGGGAGCTGGTAGCTAGATAGCAACAGCAATTGAAATTCGAGAGGAGAGTAATAAAGGTAGAGAAGTCCTTAGCAGAGAATAAATGGGACTGGGAGCAGAAAAGGTGGAGAGCAGAGACATTGCAGGGAGTTAAGTTGTTTCCAGCAATTATGCAAGAAGATGAGATGGAAGAAAGAAAGGCAAGTTGAAAGTCTAATAAAGGTCCGTCTGAGAGTAAGGAAGCAAGAAAGTCTTCCATAGTGGAGGAGGGGTCTGATGCTGAAGATCTTGTTACACAGACACTGAGAGATCGACCACCACCATATGTGGTGCATGATGATGGTCCGAGTACTAGTGTTGATAAAACAGCCCTGGCACAGGCGATGGAAACAGTGAGCACAGTGCAGGTTAATACTAGCCAGATACAGGGTGTAGTGCCTGGACCTAATGCGTTGACTACTCCAGTAGTTCAGGCACAGATGCATCCACCACCCATATAGAGAATTTATCCTGATGTGCCTGTTTTAGAGACAACTTAGTGGTGCCTACGGAGCAAGCGGTTCCAAGACCACCGTTGTTTCAGACTAAGCCGACTCTGATTTTGTTGCCCCAGGTACAGCCGTAAGGGATGCCGAGGTTTACACCAATGACAGGGACACAGTCAGACTTGACTCCGGTTATGAATCCGAGTATGGGAGTTGCTCTCCCATAATGTTCAGGTGCCAGAGCAGCCCCAGATGCAATATCGCTGCTGATTACTGTTGGTCCAGCGTTACTATTATTTGCGCAGAAGAAACCAAGCGTGAATGAACAAGGAGAAATGTCCCAGAGTCTAGTGAGGAGGGGACCAAAATGAGCAAGTTCAGGTAGTCTCTTCTATGAGTTGGGCCTTTGATGGGTCGAGATCATTGTTAGATCTCAATCCACTTGTTGCACTTACAGATGCTGTGAATAGACCTAGTGCAGGTCAAAGCTTGAAGTTATTGACACCGCAGACATCAATGCAGTGGTACAACATGTACCACCGATGGACACGAGTAACATTTCATTACAGAGATTGACAGCTCAACAGTTGACTGAATGGCTAGACAAGCTAAATACCCCACAGAATACTTCTAAGTGAGAAGTGTCAGACTGAGCATGGAAGCAGGTGAACTGGTTGAGGAACAATGGGGGTGAATAGATTAGAGTCCTACACAGAGGCAGAGTTAAGATACTTATGCCCGAGAATCACAAGAGAGGTGAGCGAGGTACAACAGAGATTGGCAGACTTGGCAGAGAAGCATGGCATAGAAATTGAGAAAACAAAGCATTTGAAGAGAAGTTACAGATTAGATTTCAAGGCAAAAGATTTTGAACACATGAGGTCTGCCGGAATGAAGGCACACTTTCAAGAATTACTGCAGAGTGCTCAGGTTTGGGGAGCATTAGAAAAGTGGGAAGGCAGATGGGTAAAGAAAAGCGACAAAAAGAAATGAGATTCTCTAGAAGTGCCGGAAAGTGTACAACAGGACAAGGATATGGGAAAGATTTTGCCAATGAGAGAAATCCCAGGAGGAAACTTTGTTCATGTCCCTTGGAGTAGGAGTGATGTTCTGTCATTCACAAATGATTATCCAAAACTGAGGGAAAAGCCAGTAGAGTGGTATCAGCAGACGGACAGATTCGTGAAGCTCTCAAAATCTCTGTGGGAAGACTTAAGTACCTTACTGGAAATAGTGGTTCCAGCTGATTTGTGGGTTGAATGTAACAGAGCTGTAGATTGGCCGACAAGTGAACTGGAGAGAGATAAGAGTACAGGTGCACCATCTCCTGAGGAAATTAAACATTACTATAAGGTGATTTAGTTCCTAAAGACGAGGATTTCGCCCCAAAACATTGATTGGCAGAGAATTTACAGGACAGTGCAGGAGGTGAAGGAATCGATACATGCGTATTATGAGAGATTGTTGAAGGCATCCAAGGAGTACATTGGCAAGGAAGCAATTGAGCTGAAAGATATGCTGCATTTCATGTTTAGGTTCATGGGAGGACTGAGACCTGAAATAGGTCAGATGATTAAGAGTCATTTGATTTGCTGGGAGGCAAAGCCGATTGATGAGGTTTTGCAGTATGCGAAATACTGTAGTGATGAGATTGAGTTGAAGCAGAAAAAGTTTAAAGAAAAGGCGATGGTGATGCAGATTAAGGCAGCTCAAACAGGAGTGCAGGGAACTTTTGTACAACAGATGTGGCAACAGCAGGGAAGTGTCATGTTTCAGCTTCAGATGAGAAGTAGAGGTCGCGGAGGCAATATGAACCGTGTTCCGAATTTGAAAACTGTAGTGGTTGAGAATGATGTGCAGGGAATGAAAAAGCTATTGCCGTTTCAGATTTGCGGAGCCGTGGGACACTGGAAGCAGGAGTGTCTGATGATGGTGCAGGAAGGTGTTGTTTAGCAAAGTAACTACGTCAATACATTTAAAAATGTGAGAGGACCGAGAATTAGAGGTCCAAATCCACATTTCCAGAATAATGAGAATCAAATGCAGAATTTTCAGCCCATGCAACAGGTGCAATTGCCCCCTGCACAAGTGACACAATTGCAGCCAATACATCAGCAGGTTCCCATGGTACCTAGACAGCAAATGCAGATACCTAAAGCCCTGATGGACCAGCAACAGATGATGCTATCTCAACAGGTCACAGGTCAGAGACAAGACAGAAGTAGTAACGCAGTGCACCAATTCCCGTCACACAGTGAGAATGAAATAAATCGTGACTGGATGAGCGACAGTTCAGATGAGGAGCCATGTATGCTTGCAACTTCTCTAGAAGTAGATCAGAGAGTACCCTATGTGAGGGGAAAGGTAAAGGGTCACAGAGTCTCATTTCTGTTTGACACCGGAGCTACACGTTCTACTGTGAGAAGTGTAGAAGTTCCGAATTTGCCCCTTTCAGGAAGAACAGTTCAGGTTGTGGGGGTAGCAAATCAGTATTTGACAAACCCAATTACAGATCCAGTGCAAGTTGAGATTGGCAATTTTCAAAGATTGCATTAGGTTGTAGTCTGCGATTCGAGTCCGGTATCCCTGCTGGGAAGGGACTTGGGGCCATATGTACGAACACATTTTCCCATTGACACAGAATGGGAAAAACCCTTTGCTACATCTGGCCCTTGCTGTGTAAGACAAGATGTCTGATTACTTGTTCAAACGATGAAATTGAGATCCAGACAAATAGTGATGATGAGGAAGACCCAGCCCCAGAAACTGAGTGTGAAAATACAAATGATGAATACCCCTTGATTGAGTTTTTCCTGATGTTCACAGTGAGAGAGCTTCATTTTGATTTGCAGGGAACAGTACAAGAAAACGTGTGGGATCTGACCGGGAAAGAAGTGGGTTTCAACAAAGGAGTGGAGCTGATTAAAGTTACTCTAAAACTGAATGCAGTGTTTCCGCAGATTCCCCAGTATAACACGCCACAAGATGTCCTGATGAAAGTGGCTCAGGTAATTGCAGATTTTGTGAAGCAAGGAGTTTTGAAGGAGGCGTTGAGCAGCCCATGTAATTCACCGATAATGGGTTTGAAGAAACCATGTGGGAAGGTCCGAATTGTTCAGGAGTTAAGAAGAATAAATTACAAAGTGGTTAAGTGTTGTCCCATAGTGCCCAACCCAGCTGTAATAATGTTCCAGATTCCATGTGATGCAGAGTGGTTCACAGTGGTTGACTTGTCACAAACGTTTTTTTCTGTGCCTCTTCATGAGGATAGTCAATTTTTCTTCAGTTTCAGATTCTTAGATCGAGTCTACTGCTGGTGTAGACTTCTTCAAGGGTACACTGAGTCACCATCCTTGTTCAACTAGATCTTGAAAAATAATTTGGAGTCATTAGAATTGCCTTTCCAATCGACCCTGGTGCAGTACATTGATGATTTAATTGCACCCAGGACAAGGGCCGAGTGTAAGTACAACTCGATTGTCCTGTTGAATCATTTGGGAAAGTATGGTCATAAAGTGTCACCATTGAAATTGCAATACTGTCGGAAGGTAGTAAAGTATTTGGGTCACCAGATTTTGAAAGGGTCAAGGAAAATATCCAGAGAGAGGATTACAATGATACTGCAAATAAACCCCCCGACTACACAGAGAGATGTTAGAATGTTCCTGGGAATGGTGGTCTATTGTCGCCAATGGATTCCGAATTTTTCAGAACTTTTTTGCAGAAGCTGACTCATAAAGATGTCACAGACCCCATAGTGCTAGATGAAGATCAGATGAAGGCGTTCACCAAGTTGAGAGAGAGTTTATGCAGAGCTCCAGCGTTCAGACCCAGTTGCAGCAGCCTTACCAGGTTGTTTGCGTGCAGTTGCCGCAGTTGGTCAGAGTCTTTCACAGTGTGAAGGAGTAGTGATGGGATATCCCCTGACTGTAATGGTCCCTCACTTGATTGAGATTTTACTGACAAGGACGAAAACCCAATACTTGACTGGTGCGAGGTTGACTAGGTATGAGACGAGTATCTTGGGTGCTCCAAACATGACACTGAAAAGATGTACAGTGCTGAACCCAGCAACTTTACTTCCAAGTGATACTACTGAAATTGAGAAAGAAGATGATGTTGAACATGATTTTCTCGAAGTAACTGAGTTGTGCACAAGACTGAGACCTGACATTAGAGATACCCGATTGGAAGAAAATTACCAAATTATTTTCGTTGATGGTTTTTGTCTGAGAGACAGCACAGGGACACTGAGAGCAGGATATGCAGTGTGCACAATTACAGGTACCTTAGAAGCTTCCTGGCTTTGAGGAGTGTATTCTGCTCAAGTATCGGAAATGGTCGCTCTTACTAGGGCGTGCCATGTTTCTGCTCGATTGAGAGTCACTATCTACATGGATAGCCAATACAGATTTGGAATAGTTCATGATTTTGGTCAATTGTGGTCGCAGAGAGGTTTTCTGACCTCTACTGGATCACCAGTGAGAAATGGTGAGAAAATAAAGGAGTTGTTACATGCGATTCAACTCCCTGAAGAAATTCCGTGGTGCTATACAGTGCACATCTAAAGTCACAGGATTATGTGTCACTAAGAAATGGATATGAGGATCAAGTCGCAAGGTTTTGTGCATTGAACTGTATATCATTCAAAGACAAGTGAGAATTGTTACCTGAAGAGGATGCAACATGTACAAGTTTTGCATTAAAAGTAGTTGACACTTTAGAAGAGTTAAAAACTTTGCAGAGTCATGTTGAAAAAGAAGAGAAATGGTCATGGAGCAAAATGAAATGTGTTCAAAGACAAGATGAGCTGTGGGTATCTGAGAAGGGTCAGATGGTTTTACCAAATAGTCTGTTGTCTCAGATAGCGAGGTACTATCATGGTCAGGCACACAAGGGAAGGGATGCCATGGGACGGTTGTTCAAAATTGACTGGTTTAACTCAAAGCTTAGACAAGCAGCTGAAGCAGTCTGCCATCGGTGTGTCATTTGTCAGCAATTAAATGTGGGGAAAGGGAAAGTGGAAGAACTGAAGCTGAATCTGAGCTTGTGGAAGATGGTTCTATCACTCTTGTGAAAGGCAAAGGTGAAGATCTCCAGGACGGTGCTGAGGAACCTATCACAACTGAACCAGCAGGAGAGCCTAGTACTGAGGGGGCCTCCCAGAATCAGGCGATTCCGAGAGACAAACAGAGCAAGTGCCAGACCAAAAAGGGGAAGGAGTTGATGTGGATCAAAATCAAGGAGATCTGACTCCTCCTGAATCTGCTGCAGGTCCGTCAAGAGAAAACACCACAGAGAAGGAAAAGGATTCAAGTTCAATCCTGAAGAGAATATTGATAGAAGGTTCACGAAAAGGAGATAAGTGGCTGAATTCACAAGTGGCGAAAACTAAAGAGGGGATTGTCGAACCAACAATAGGGGAAGAAGTAGATACTAGAAAAGAGGAATTAAGTAAAGGAGAGTTGAATGCTGATCGAAAGGTGAAAAGAAAGAGACTAGCAAGTTGAAGATGCGCAGGTCCTAAATGGGCGTATGCAACTACAAACGAATGGCAACAAGAGTTTCTGTCTTTTTGTTTTGATAGGGAAGTTCCAAGTCAATAGTTTGAGGTAACCTGAAGAAGATTAATTAACTGAATTGTTGAAACAATCTGAAAAATAGTGTTGAGAAAGATGCTGATGAAAGTTACTGGAAAAGACATTGATAACCTGATTTGACTTTTTGAAACCTGATTTTGACAAAGCTGCTAACGGATTTTGACAAGGAGAAGGGTTGCTGAAGGTGAAACTGAAATGGTGAAAGAATTGTCTGTTTTTGATTTTTGCTGCACGTTTTCTAAGTTACTTCTGCTTTCTGATTCTTTACAGATCATGGCTGATGTAGATAAGCAAATTAGGGACGTTAGATCCTGTAAATATATGAGCATTGGTTTGGCAATTATGTGTGGGATGTGGGTATGTCTGTTCTTGATGCGAAAGGAGCCAACCATGCTTCTGCTTTTGAGACTACTACCTTAACAGCCTTAGAGAGATCTAAATCAGATGGGAAATATTTGCAAGACTTTACTAATGCTCAAGGAGAACTTTCTTCTAATGTTTTCTATCGCTTGTTGAGTGAGTATGTTGAGATGATCGATGCAAAGGATTGCCTTGTGTGTACGCTGATTTCTTCATCAGTTGAGGAAGGAGTCACCTATCATAGTATTCCATTAACATACGGGATAAGTTGTCGTCTTTTACTAACAAAGTTCTATAACCAGGAGTACATTCAGTATCTCTACTCTAATCGTGTTTTCGTTTGTCTCTATTATTAGGTATTTGAGTAGAGTAGCTAAGGATAATGACATAGGTGGTCATTACATCCCTGGCGGTCGGTGTTAAAGTGGCGGTAAAACCGCCAACAGGCCGGCGGTAAAAAAAATGGAATCACGACGTGGAGGAAACCGCCAACATAGACAGCCACTTTAACACTCCGACCGCCACGGCGGTACAAACAAACACCACAGCGGTAACCGCCAACAGACAGGCGGAAGACAAGGTTCCGCCCAATGTATTACAACAGGCCAATCCGCCCCGGGGCGGATTGACCGCAAATAAAAACACGCTGGAAACAGGACTTGGAAGGGAAAATGCTCACCTCTAGGACGCCATGGAATCCGAGCTCCAGATACTCCCAGCCTTTATCTTCCTGCTCCTCTACCAGGAACAACAAAGACAGCGGTGAAGACCATGGTGAGTACTGCACCTACGACACAGGGAGGGAAAAAAAAGTGACACACACACGCACACGCAACACTCCCACCCCCACCCTCACCCACTACAACACACACACAAGTAAATATAGATACATTAAATTTACAACCCCACCCCCCCCTGGAAGAATGCAAGGACAAAAGGAAATGAGTCGAACGTTTGTGATCTATTCAAATACAGTAATAAAAAAAATATATATATATATATATAAATATTTACACTATAAACAAATATATACACCAAGAATACAAGTCAAAGGTAATCCAACATCATAGTCCGTGGACCACTGGTCCCAAAATGCATGGGCGAGGCCCACACCCAATACCCGATCAAAACGGAGAGAACACTGCTGGGGCATCAGATAGAAATACAACAGGCACCTCAGGGGGAAGGGAAGTGGGGCACCTCAGCCGGATGAGTGCACGACGCCAGATCCACAAGGGGGCTCCATGCCCACTGCTGTATCCTGGGGAGTGGAAAGCCACAGTTTCACAAGTCTTTACAGTGGGTGGGTTGCCCACTGCTTTATCCTGGGGAGTGCAAAGCCACAGTCTCACAAGTCTTTCCAGTGGGTGGGTTGCCCACTGCTGCATCCTGGGGAGTGCAAAGCCACAGTCCCAGAAGTCCTTCCAGTGGGTGGGTTGCCCACTGCTGCATCCTGGGGAGTGCAAATCCACAGTCTCTCAAGTATTTCCAGTGGGTGGGTTGCCCACTGCTGCATCCTGGGGATTGCAAAGCCACAGTCTCTCAAGTCTTTCCAGTGGGTTGGTTGCCCACTGCTGCATCCTGGGAAGTTCAAAGCCACAGTCTTACAAGTCTTTCCAGTGGGTGGGTTGCCCACTGCTGCATCCTGGGGAGTGAAAAGCCACAGTCTCTCAAGTGGATGCCTTACTCCACTGGTTCTGGAAGGGGCTTTGTGCCCAGAGTGCTTCATCCTGCCAAGTACTGAGGTAGTGGATGGGAAATTCCACTGGTTCTGGAGGGGGCTTTGTGCCCAGAGTGCTTCATTCTGCCAAGGACTGAGGTAGTGGATGGGAAACTCCACTGGTTCTGGAGGGGGCTTTGTGCCCAGAGTGCTTCATCCTGCCAAGGACTGAGGTAGTGGATGGGATACTCCACTGGTTCTGGAGGGGGCCTTGTGCCCAGAGTGATTCATCCTGCTTGTGGCGGCCTCAGTAGCGTCGGAAGCTTTGGCGCTCATTGGCCTGCGGTGCTGGTGGCGGCGGTGTCCTGTTCAGCGGTGCTGGTGGTGTCCTTGGCAGCGGTGCTGGTGGTGGCGGTGTCCTGTTCAGCGGTGCTGGTGGCGGCGGTGTCCTTGGCAGCAGTGCTGGTGGCGGCGGTGTCCTGTTCAGCGGTGCTGGTGGCGGCGGTGTCCTGTTCAGCAGTGCTGGTGGCATCGGTGTCCTTGGCAGCGGTGCTGGTGGCAGGGTGTCCTTGGCAGCGGTGTTTGTGGCGGCGGTGTCATTGGCAGTGGTGCTTGTGGCGGCGGTGTCCTTGGCAGCGGTGCTGGTGGCGGCGGTGTCCTTGGCAGCGGTGCTTGTGGCGGCGGTGTCCTTGGCAGCAGTGCTGGTGGCGGTCTTGTACGCCGTGCAGGTTTTCGCCGACTTGCCTGTTTTTCTGTGGCCCTTCCCCACCTTGGATGGTGGCGCAGCTGTCTTCCCACTCCCAACTGTACCCCTGGGAGAGGCTTTGGTGGTAGATGTTTTGCCTCTCTCCTGCCGGGCACTGGCCAACTTTTTGTGCTTTTGAGGTGGGGGACTGTCCGTGGCCTATCTCCTTGGCACACTGGCTGCCCTGCTGTTTGGCGCACTCCAGAAGCCGGTTACTACTGGCACCACTGTTCCCGCAGATGTTGTGGCTGATGTGCTCAGTTGGGACCTGGAAAGGCGGGCCCTTGGGAGACTGAAGGGGTGGGGGAGGTGAGGGGAAGAGGTCAAGGTTGGACAGGAAAAGGTTTTTGGACACACTGGGACGGATAGATGGAGGGGGTTTGGGAGTGGAGGAAGAGGTAGTGGTTGTAGGAGGTGTACGTTTGCTGACTTTGGGTGAAGGTGCATGGGCTGGAGGCTGTCGTGAGGTGGATGGCTGTTGGGTGGGTGTGTGGCTGCGTTTGTGTACCTTGGGAGGTGGGCTCACAGACACACTGGGAGAGGACACAGGGGATGTGTGAATGGTAGTGGGGGTGGTGACTGTACATGAGCAGGGTGTGGTGGTGGGTGTGCTGGTGATGGAGGTAATGGCTGAAGATGTAGTGCATGCAGGTGTGAGTGGAGACAAGACTGGGAGGGAGGAGGGAGACGAGGAGGAGGGGGACACAGTGGAGGCAGTGGATGTTGGTATGTCTGCATGTGTATGATGCTTGCATGAGTGCCTGTGGGATGTGTGGTGCTTATGTTTGCCTGAGCTTCCCTTGCGTGTTGACGTGTGTGCATGCTGGTCTGATGGTGTGCTTGGGATAGGCTGAGGTACAGGGGTTTGGGTCTGGGTGGAGGAAGTTGGGGGGGGAGGCTAGAGACAGGGACAATGGCTGCCATCAGTGCTGAGGCCAGAGTCTGAAAAGCTTGCGGTTGGGCTGCCTGACCAGAATGAATGCCCTCCAGGTATGCATTGGTCTGTTGCAACTGCCTCTTTACACCCTGGATGGCATTCAAAATGGTAGACTGCCCAACAGTGAGGGACCTGGGGAGGTCAATGGCCTCCTCACTGAGGGCAGCAGGGCTGACTGGGGCAGGGCCTGAGGTGCCTGGGGCGAAGGAGATGCCCACCCTCCTGGGTGAGCAGCCACGGTGCACATGCTGAGGGGCTGGTGGGAGGGCGGTGCTGGTAAGGGTGGTGGCGGCTGTACCTATAGATGTGGTAGGCACAGAGGGGCCTGCCACCACAAGGGAGCTCCCATCAGAGGAGGAGTCTGCGTCGCTGGTCTCAGCTCCTGTCCCAGCCATGGAGCTCCCCTCGCCCTCCGTCCCACTGGTGGCTTCTGACTCCGTTGTGTCATCCTCCAGGGCCATGTGGGATGCAGCTCCCTCCTGCTCCGCTGGCACCACTGCTCCTCCGCCTTATGATGCTAATGCACACAAGAACAGGGAGACCACAAAAAGAGGGGGGAAAACAGAAGAAAGACATGTTGAGTGCATCCAATACCGTTACCGTTGGCGGACACTACAGACACAGAAGCCCCCTGCACTACGCTGTGCACTTAGAGTTCCATAAATAATCACAGGGACATGGGTTACAAGGCCTATGCCCGATTGCTGCACACCTGGAAGTCATAGGAGCCTGACTAGGTGTAGTTGGCTCTGAACACGGGTGGGGTGGGGTGCCACAGGGCCTGCCTTAAGAAGGGACCTTGTCTACTAAACTCGCCTTTGCCTAGGGGACGCCACAGATCACCTCCCCCACCCAGACACCTATAATGCGCGCTGAATCAGCAGAATGAGAGGGTACTCACCCCCTTGGGGCTGCTGTGATGCCCTCAAGCGTCCATCCAACTCCAGATACGCCACCGCCAGGATCAGGAACATCAGGGGGGTCATGGTGCGACGGGCACCCCTCCCACGTTGGGAGGCCATCCCCAGCTGGGCCTCCGCCGTCTTCTTGCTCCAGCGGCGAATGTCCTCCCATCTTTTATGGCAGTGGGTGCTCCGTCTGTGGTGGACCCCCAGGGTACGGACTTCCTTGGCGATGGCACGCCAAATATCCTTCTTCTGGTGGGTGCTGACCCACACAAATAGTACAGGGGAAAAGGAGAGGATATAACCGTCTGCACCGTCACAGTCATTGGCCCGCATCCCTACCCTTGCCATGATGCACATGCACTTCCCGTCGTATCATGCACACCTCATTCTCCCCCTCCATCTTTCATCAACACCACTCCACACAGGCATTGCCCATTCAGCTTGCTCACAGTGTACTTACCTGCTTGTCTGGAGGACCGTAGAGTAGCGTGTACTATGGGAGGACCCCATCCACTAGTTTCTCCAACTCCTCCGTGCTGAAGGCAGGGGCCCTTTCCCCAGACACATGAGCCATTGTCTCTTCCAGACTGAGGTCACAGCAGCACTTGCAGTGTAGGTCCTCTTCTGTCGAAGATCAGGTATCAAGTGATTGAACAGAGAAAAAATGGCAGTGACGTCTGCGGCGGTGCGTACCGTCACCGCCGGCGTACATCGTCATTGGCTCCTGGGACCCATAGAATCTAATGTTAACCAATGCAGGATTGCGCCGTGGTCTTCGACCGCCTACCGCGACAGTATACAACGCCAGCGCAGTTACCTCATATCCCCTTGTCCCACATTACAGGTCAGGCAGCCACCATTTCAGGGGGCCACATGGCATTAATTTTGACTGCGTCACACATATCTAGGCCTTGCTTAAACACTAATATAGCCATATATCGATTTTCAAACATTTTGCTATAAAGTTGTGTTTACGTACCTCAGTGTTGGTTGACTCTCTGCTCGCTGGTCTCCTCCATAGAGCACGTCCGCTGGGGCAGGTGAGGAGATGGCGGCATCCTCCGGTGTACAGACCGCTGGTGGACCTGTCGACAATGGAGGAGCGACATGTAATTGTCACATACAGACTTGATCGTACCACAATCCTGGAACTGTGTGCCCAGTTGGAGCCAGACCTGATGTCAGCTATCCGCCATCCCACAGGAATCCCCCCTCTAGTGCAGGTCCTGTCAGTACTCCATTTCCTAGCAAGTGGGTCTTTTCAAACAACAGTGGCCATTGCATCAGGGATGTCCCAGCCTATTTTCTCCAACGTGTTGTCCAGAGTGTTGTCTGCCCTGCTGAAACACATGTGTAGCTACATCGTTTTCCCTCAGGTGGAGGATTTGCCTACAGTGAAAGGTGACTTCTATGCCCTGGGACATATCCCCAACATCATAGGTGTCATTGATGTGACACATGTGGCCTTGGTCCCCCCCGCAGGAGTGAACAGGTGTACAGAAACTGGAAGAGTTACCATTCTATGAATGTGCAGATGGTGTGTTTGGCCGACCAGTACATCTCCCATGTAAATGCCAAGTTTCCTGGCTCAGTGCATGAAGCTTACATTCTGTGGAATAGCAGCATCCCTTATGTGACTATTAGGTGAGGACATGGACCCAATACAGTGTGACTAGGTGTCTGGGTCTGGGGATGTCCCTAAGAGTTAGTGTGTGTCTAACAGTTGTCCCTCGCCATTTGCAGGTGATTCTGGTTACCCCAACCTGTCATGGCTACTGACCCCAGAGAGAAATCCCAGGACAAGGGCAGAGGAATGCTACAATGAGGCCCATGGGCGAACTAGGAGGATTTTAGAGAGGACCTTCGGCCTCCTGAAGACCAGGTTCCGGTGCCTCCATATGACAGGTGGTTCCCTATTCTACTCATCAAAGAAGGTGTGCCAGATCATCGTGGCCTGCTGTATGCTTCACAACTTGGCTTTGCGACGACAGGTGCCTTTTCTGCAGGAGGATGGTCCAGATGGAGGTGTTGTGGCAGCTGTGGAGCCTGTGGACAGTGAAGACGAGGAAGCAGAAGAAGAGGACATAGACAACAGGAACACGCTGATGCAGCAATACTTCCAGTGAGACACAGGTAAGAAGACAACACTGCCTGCTACACCTGATTTAATTCTTCTACCTCTCATCTGTCTGTCATTTTCACCCAGTGTATGGACACTGAGTTGTCACTTTCACTTTCGATTTCACAGATGTGGGTCCCACTGTGTGACCTCTGCTTTGTTTCCGCATGGACTAGAGCTGTGTGACATAGGTATGTTGACATTACTTTGGATATAGCATTTTTCCACAGTTATTGCAAATCCACATTTACGAAAGCACAGACTGACTCTAGATTGTTTTGTGATTTAAGGGTGTTTATTTAAGTGCTAAATAGTTGAGGGGGTTGTAAAATGGTGAGTGGTGATGGTGGAGGAATGTCCATTGGCGGTACACACCACTGCGCTCAAAATGCACACACATTTACAAAACCACGCCACATTGGACAAATCGAAATACACACACCTGACACACATACACATACACACACACTACACCCTCACGCTCATACCACAATAAAACACACACCCACATTACCCACAACCCTTTCAACGAACAAATTAGAACAAGCAGAGAGAGAGAAAAGCCAAGAGCACACCTTCACTCAGAGGCACAGAACACTATCACTTGTACACCATCCACGCACATCACAAAATACATCACAAGACATCACCCCACACATCACCTCACACATAACTCTCACACCACATCATGGCACCTCAAAGACACCCTAGGTTTTCTGAGGCGGAGCTAAGGGTCATGGTGGAAGAAATCATCCAGGTAGAGCCACAGCTATTCAGATCACAGGTGCAGCAGACATCCATGCCAAGGAAGATGGAGCTATGGCGGAGAATCGTCAACAGGGTCAACAGCATCCAGGAACCAGGGATGACATCAGGAAGAGGTGGAACGACCTATGGGGGAAGGTGCGTTCTGTGGTATCATGACACCAGATTGCTATACAGAGGACTGGTGGTGGACCCACACCTCCTCCCCCACAACTAACAACATGGGAGGAGCAAGTCTTGGCAATCATGCATCCTGAGGGCCTCGTAGGAGTAGCAGGAGGACTGGACTCTAGTAAGTCAAATGTTTACTACTGTATCCCCCCCACCCTACCTGCATGCCGTCACTAACTCCTACCCCTACCCTCACCCACATCACTCCACCACCTCACATATACCCCACTATCACAACCCACACATCCCAATACCAAGCCCTGGATGCTCCACCAATGCATGGAGCCCACATCACAGACCTGCATGGACACCCATCATCACACCATGCACACTAGGGAGACTCACCCACCCCACACAATCAGCAATCACACAAGGCCAAGGCGACAGGGAAAGCACAATTCTATAAGGGAAAGACACCCATTGCACAAGATGGCACACACAGATACAATAACAATGCATTTGCATCCCAACAGGACCCCTACCCAATGTCACAGGACAGGAGGTGCCAGCTACATCCAGTCCCCCCACAGAAGAGGCTCACAGTGATGACAGCAGCTCTGCACGCCTGAATCACGATGACCAGCCTGGCCCACCTGGGACCTCTGGACAGTCGGTTCCCCTGCCACAGTCCCAACCCACCACAGACCCTCCCCCGTCAGGAAAGAACACCACAGCACCCATCCAGCGTGCCCATCCAGCGTCCCCAGGACACGTCAATCAGCAGTGTGTCCACCACTACAGGGACCCCAGGCAACCCCACAAACCCAAGACAATCAGGGACCTGGGGTCAGTGGCAGTTGGCACACGGTTCAGGGGACAGAGGCACAGGACAACAGGGAAGCTGGGAGGACTGCTGTGCGACAGGGGGAGGACAGGCCCAGGGAACGGACCCTCCACGAGGCACTCTCCAACATCATGGGAGCATACCACCATTCCCAGGAGACCATGGGCACGGTACTTGCCAAGTTTCAGGAGACCCAGCGGTTGCAGGAGGGACAGTACATGGGGATCAGGAAGGACCTCACCAAAATCTACACCATCCTGGTCACCATAGCAGGGGTGCTGGCTGATATCGGCAAGACCATGAGGGAGGCAGTGGCTCAACAAAGAGCCCCTGACACTAGCCAAACCGAGGAACAGCCTTCCACCTCTGCCGGCGGTAGTGGACAGGAGGCACCGCCACAGGATCAACAAGCCACCAGCACCTCACCCCCTGCAGAAGGAGAACCACCACGCCAACAGTCCTTGCGATCCAGGCAGAAGACAGAGCATTGCCAAGACCCCCACCAGGAAATAGGACCCTCCTGATTGTCACCGTTCTGTCCCACCATGTCACCCTGTCCACCTTGAACTGACATTGCTCCACTTCCTATACCCCCTTGGACAATGCACCTGTGATACCAAGAGACTGGACTTTACCATGGATCTTCCTCCACCATCACCCTAGCCCCTTGCCCGTACCCGTATCCTATTTAGCACAAAAAATAAACACCGCTTAAATATAAACCATACTGGAGTCAGTGTAATGATTGGAAAAATTTATTCTTACAACATTCTCAAAGCATTGCAACGTCTATGTTCATTGAATTATACCAATGTATGACAGTTGGTGGGCAGCAGTACACATAGCAGAAGGCAGAATGGGGGACACAGATCTGAAAAAAGGAAAGCCAAAGGAAACAGTCAGTGTCCATAGACAGAGGTTAACAGGCTGCCATGTACAATGTCCTAAAATAAACTGGTATGTGAAGAGGAGCTACAGTCTCTTACCTGTGTGTCACTGGAAGTACTGCAGGATGATGTTTGTCCTGTTGTCAACATCTTTTTCCTCTGCCTCCTCTTCCTCACTGTCCACAGGCTCCACTGCTGCCACAAGACCATCACCAGCCTCATCCTCCAGCAGAAAAGGCACCTGGCTTCTCAATGCCAGATTGTGCAACAAACAGCATGCAACGATGATCTGGCACACCTTCTTGGGTGAGTAGTACAGGAAGCCACCTGTTAGGTGGAGGCACCGGAATCTGGCTTTCAGGAGGCCAAATGTCCTCTCAATAATCCGCCTAGTTCGCCCATGTGCCTCATTGTAGCGTTCCTCTGCCCTTGTATTCCTCACTGGAGTCAGTAGCCATGAGAGGTTGGGGTAACCAGAGTAACCTGCAAATATCGAGGGACAATTGTGAGACACACACTAACCCTAAGGGACAACCCCAGACCCAGACACCTACTCATACTGTGTGGGGACCTTAGGCTCACCTATTAGCCACACCTGGTGCCTCTGGAGTTGGCCAATCACTTAAGGGATACTGCTATTGTTCAAGATATAGGCGTCATGCACAGAGCCAGGATATTTGGCATTCACATGGGAGATGTACTGGTCCACCAAACACACCATTTGCACATTCAGCGAATGGTAGCTTTTTCTATTTCTGTACACTTGTTCATTTCTCCGGGGGGGAGCAAATGCTACATGGGTACCATCAATGGCACCAATGATGTTGGGGATATGTCCTAGGGCATAGAAGTCAGCTTTCACTATGGCCAAATCCTCCACCTGGGGGAACACGATGTAGCTGCGCATATGTTTCAGCAGGGCAGACAACACCTTGCTCAACACGTCCCTGATGCCATGGAGACTGTAGTTTGGAAGGAGCCACTTGCCAGGAAATGGAGCACTGACAGGACCTGCACAAGAGGGGGCATACCTGTGTGCTGGTGGATAGCTGACATCAGGTCTGGCTCCAATTTGGCTCACAGTTCTTGGATTGTGGCACGATCAGGTCTGTATGTGATTATGGTGTGTCTGTCTTCCATTGTCGACAGGTCCACCAGGGGTCTGTTCACCGGAGGATGCCGCCATCTCATATGCTGCCTCAGTGGTAATAGCCTATGGAGGAGAACAGTGAGCAGAAGGTCATTTACCACATAGATAGCACAACTGTGTCTGAACTAATGTTACAGAAGCCATGTGTTAAATCGGGAGTCAGTATATGTGCCAATATGTGCTCCCCTGAAATGGCGGCTGCCTGACTTGTGAGGAGGGACAAGGGGAAATGAGGTAACTGTGCTGGCGTTGTGCAGCATCGCGGTAGGTGGTCGAAGACCGCAGCGCAACTTCGCATTGGTTATCATTGGGCCCTAGGGATCCGAGGAGCCAATAGCGATGTACGCCGGTGGTGATGGTACGCCCCGCCACGGACGTCACCGCCATTTTTTACCCATTCACTCACTTGATACCTGACCATCAACAGGGGAGGACCTACACTGCAAGTACTGCTGTGACCTGAGTCTGGAAGCGTCAATGGCTACAGTGTCTGGGGAAAGGGCCCCTGCATTCACTGCGGAGGAGTTGGACAAAATGGTGGATGGGGTCCTCCCCCAGTATACACTACTCTACGGTCCTCCAGACAAACAGGTGAGTACACTGTGAGCATGATGCATGGGCAATGCCTGTTTGGAGTGGTGTGGATGTAAGCTACATGTTGGGGGGGTGGCCTGAGTGCTGCATGTGAGGTGGTCAGTGTATGTGCATGAGGGCATGGGTGGGAACTGGTGGGCAATGAGTATGACGGTCCGGATGGGTGAGTAATTAAATGTTTTCACTCTGTTAACCCTCTAGGTCAGCGCCCACCAGAAGAAGGGCATTTGGCGTGCCATCGCCAAGGAGGTACGGACCCAGGGGGTCTATCACAGGCAGAGCACCCACTGCCGCAAGAGATGGGAGGACCTGCGCCACTGGAGCAAGAAGACGGTGGAGGCCCAGCTGGTGCTGGCCTCCCAATGTGGAAGGGGTGCCCGTCACACCATGATCCCCCTGATGTTCTGCATCCTGGCGGTGGCCTATCTGGAGTTGGATGGGCGCTTGAGGGCCGCACAGCAGCCACAAGGGGGTGAGTACAGTTTCATTAAGCTGACTTTGCGTGCTTTAGGAACTAGCTGGGTGGGGGATGTGGGCTGTGGGTGCCCCTAGGCCAAGGCGATCATGCCAGGGTAGGTCCCTTGTTTGCAGGCTCAGAAGCACCCCTTCCCCAATGGTACAATTGGGCAACTACTAGTGTGCAGGTTCCTGTGGGTGTCAGGTGCTGGCGTTAGGCATTGTACCCCATGGGCTGGTGACTACCATAGTGAGTGGTTGGGCAAGGCCTAGTGCATAGGGCAGCTCAGTGTGTGTTGTGTCCGCCAACGGTAGTGGTGTTTCTGGCATTGACCATGTGTGTCCTCTGTCTTTCCCCCCTTCTTGTTTTGTCACCCTGTCCTTATGTGCATTAGCATCATCTGGCGGAGGAGCTGAGGCACCAGTGGGACGGAGGGCAAGGGGAGTGCCACGACGGGGACAGGAGGGGATACCAGTGACAGCAACTCCTCCTCTGATTGAAGCTCCCTAGCGGTGGCAGACACCTCTGTCCCCATCCCAACAACAGGTACAGCTGCCACCCCCCTTACCAGCACCACCCTCCCAGCAGCCCCTCATCGTGTTTCCCATGCCAGCTTACCCAGGAGGGTGGGCATCTCCTTCGCCCCAGGCACCTCAGGCCCTGCCTCAGTCAGCCCTGCTGCCCTCAGTGAGGGGGCTATTGACCTCCTGAGATCCCTCACTGTTGGGCAATCAACCATTCTGAATGCCATCCAGGGTGTTTAGAGGCATTTGCAACAAACAAATGCCTACCTGGAGGGCATTCATTCTGGCGCGGTGGCCCAACAGAGAGCATTTCAGGCTCTGGCCTCAACACTGATGGCAGCCATTGTCCCTGTGTCCAGCCTCCCCCTCCAACTTCCCCTACCCAGACCCAATCCCCTCTACCTCAGCCTATCCCAAGCCCACCTACAGACCAGCAGGCACACACATCAACACACAAAAGTGGCTCAGGAAATATAAGCACCACACATCATCACACAGGCACTCACACAAGCACCATACCCATGCACACATACCAACATCCACTTCCTCCGCTGTGTCCCCCTCCTCCACATCCTCCACCTCCCTCCTAGTCTCATCTCCACTCACCCCTGCATGCACTACATTATCAGCCACTGCCTCCATCACCAGCACACCCATCACAACACACTGCTCACGAGCAATCACCACCCCACAACCATTCACACGTCCCCTGTGTCCTCTCCCAGTGTGTCTGTGAGCCCTCCTCCTAAAGTACACAAACGCAGGCACACACCCACTCAACAGCCATCCACCTCACAACAGCCTCCAGCCCATGCACCTTCACCCAAACTCAGCATACGTACACCTCCTACAACCACTACCTCTTCCTCCACTCCCACACCCCCTCCATCTTCCCGTCCCAGTGTGTCAAAACAAATTTCATAGCCAACATTAACCTCTTCCCTACACCTCCCCCCCAGCCTTCCCCTAGGGCCAGGATGTCTAGATCCCAGCCCAGCACCTCAGCCACCAAATCTGCATCCGCTGTGGTCCCTGAAAGTCCAGGGGAATCAAAGGGGGCACCTTTCAGAGCTGCCAGTGTGCCACCTACAGATGGTAAGGACCACCCGATTCCGCTATCTGCCAAGGTCAAGAAGGGGCCGGCATGCAGCAGGGGAAAGTCACACTACCAACCCAGCAAGCCGTCATCCAAACACAAAGAGGATAGTGCCAAGGTCCCAGCAGCGACTACCAAGGTGGGGAAGGGACACAAGACAAAGGCCAAGTCACCTCAGGGCACGAAGCCTCCTGGTGAGGGGCTGGTGACCACCATTTCCCCAAAGATGCCAGCGACCTGTGCCACAGTCACCACCGCTGCAACGACTGCCACCTGCACCGCCACCTGCACCTCCGCCTGCACCACCACCTGCACCGCCGCTGCCACAACATCAGTCTGCAGCATCCTCCCCAAGGATCAGCCAACCAAGGCTGCCGGAGACGGTCTGGTGTTTCCTTCCACCACTACAGACACCTGCACCATGGACAGCACTGGCAGCATCTCCGCCGCAGCCACCGCCGCAGCCACCGCCACCTGCACCACCATCTGCACCGCCACTTGCCCAGCCGGTGCCACTACATCGGACGTCAGCAGCATCCCCAGTGGGCAGCTGTCCGAGGCTGCAGGTGACGTCCTGGACCCTGAACACACCACATGAGGCACCAGCACTGACACTACCAGCAGTTTGCAGCCTAAGTCGCCGCAGGATTGAGTGTGGCTCTGCCTCCATGAAGTATCATGCCCCCTCCAGAACCAGTGGAGAAATACATCCACTATCACTATCCTTGGCAAGATGAAGCACTCTGGGCACAATGCCCCCTCCAGAACCAGTGGAGAAATGCACCCACTCCCCCAATCCTTGGCAGGATGAAGCACTCTGGGTACAATCACCCCTCCAGAAACAGTGGAAGAAGCCATCCACTTGAGAGACTATGGCTTTGCACTCCCCAGGACCAAGCAGTGGGCAGACCACCCACTTGAAAGACTTGAAAGACTGTGGCTTTGCACTCCCCAGGACCAGGCAGTGGGCATGGAGCCCCCTCGAGGAGCAGTGGCATCATTCCATCTTCAGGCTGAGCTGCCCCCCCTTCCCGCTGAGGTGCCTGTGTTTTTTTGACCTGATGCCCCTGCAGTGTTCTCTCCGTTTTGAGGCAGGTGTCATGTGTGGGCTTTGCCATTGCTTTTTGGGACCACTGGTCCACGGACATTTACAAGGGACAGTGTACGGCCTTGTGTACATAATGTAAAATGTATATACTGATTATTTAAAATTCTATTGCTATATCTGAATGTTCCAATATATCACTGGTTAAACTCATTTCCTTTTGTCCTTCCGTTCTTCACGGGTGTATCAGTAATGTTGTTGGTTGTGTTAGTGTGTATGGTGTTGTGGGTGAGGGTGGGGGGTGGGGGTGTTGTGTGCTGCATGTGTGTGTCACTCTCTTTTCTCTCCCCCCTTCCCCTGTGTGCTAGGTGCAGTACTCACCATCGTCACCACCGCATTCTTTCTACTTCCTGGTGTAATGGAAGAAACACCAACATGGGGAGGATCTGCAATTCGGGCTCCATGGCGTCCTGGTTCTTCGTGGAGTGTCGGAAGGTGAGTGGTTCCCCTTCGATGTACTGGTTCCGCCATGCTTTTGATGTTGTTGGTATCGCCCCGGAAAAGCTGGTGGATAGGCCTCTCATGATAGGGTGCACAGTACATTGTCTTCCGCCTGTCTGTTGGCGGTGACTGCCGCGGTGTTTGTTGCTACCGCTCTGGCGGTCGGTGTGTTAAGGTGGCTGTCTATGTTGGCGGTTTCCGCCGTGGTCGCAATTCAATTTTTTGTACCGCCGGCCTGTTGGCGGTGTTACCGCTGCTTTAACACCGACCGCCAGGGTTGTAATGAGGGCCAGAATGTTGAAGAAATTGAACTGTAAAATTGTGGGTGGTAAATTTGGTCTGATTACATATTTAGCCATCAGAGGAGGGATTGCTGAAGCAGATGTCTTAATTAGAAAATATTAATGAATGTTTATGCATTTTGAATAATGACTTATGTAGAAAATTGAATAACGTAGAAAAATAATGTGCACATTTGAAACTGTGGCCTCGAAGAACGACCACCAATATTCCCGAAATTTACTAATTTATAATTAATCCATATGAAATATTGAAAATTTATTAGATTAATGTAGTAATATGTCATATTAAGAGTTATGAATTATGTTCTTGCTTATTAATTGTAGGCCTTAATTTAGCGAGTGTCTTCACCTAGTTGCCAGGCCTCTTGCAGAAGCTATGTTTCTTAGTGTTTAATGAAAAATGCTAACAGAGTGAACTAACTGTGAAATGCTCATTGTTTTAATAAAATGCTTAGCAGAAGCGTTCTATGGGAACTGATAGACAAGAGATGAGGTCTCTCGCAAAGTTACAATTTGTGTGTAAAATGTGCAAAGGGTTCTTTCCCAGGACGTGAACAATGAAGACACTGACTAGAGACGAAGATGCAACAAATTCGATACCTGACAAGCCAGATGATGAGAACATCGTAAAGCAGACCAATCAACAACATGTGAACTGTGAAATATTAGAATTCATAGATTTGGTATAGACACTATTGGACAGAGTAATAACGTAAGATTAATTGACCAATTGGAAATGAGTGGATAGTTTGGGGAACTTTGATATAACAACGTGACAGAGGGAACTTAGACAGATTGCAGATTGCGAGACTAGAGATCTAGAGTGACGATGGGAGAGGAGACTTAGAAGAGATTTGAGATTCTGTCATTTGGCTCATACTCCCTGATTGAGAGCTTGATGTTTTGCTGATCGATTGATGACCTGAGGACGAAGACTGATTCTGCTTGCTGACCCATACGGTGGATAGGTAGATATGACAATGACTGAATTGCATTTTTATGCCTTTTCTTTCTAGGTACCAACTGCGCTGTCTTAATACTTTCTTTAGGTAGATGTTTTCCAAATTTGTGTTCTAAATTTTTTTTCATGAGGCCCCCATGCTGATGGTAATCTGGGTTAGTTGAGGTTAATCATATGACGACTGACGAATTGCAGAGACAAATGGTTGACGGACTATTTTGCTAAACTTATGGATATGATAGCCTTGCTGAAATTAGTTTTACTAATGATTTGTGAATATGCTTTGGAATGCCTTTTGATTCAAAGTTTAATTAGATCATTTCTGTTGCGACTTGTTGATTAACAAGCATTATTAATTTTATTTAATTTGAGTTGATAATTAAGATTCATGACTTTAGTATTGTTAATATAAGGGAAATAAACTTACTAAACTTTTACTAAAGGTGTGGTTATTCATGGCTGTAAATCATGGTGTGTGAAAATTACTGACTCCATTGATTATTGATTTAACTAATGATTATTGATTATTGTGTGTTAATTATTGTGTCTGTACTGGAACTATGATAAGAGCACCTTAAAAAACCAAAAGCTTAATAGACCTATACGTGTCCCCTTGTAAGTTCACTTATTAAGGACCGAAGCGCTAAAGGTGTCAGCTCCTCCCACCACTCTAGCTTAGGAAGAACCATCAGGATATGCAAGGCACATCTCAGCTCCCTTTGTGTGACTGTCTCACAAACAGTCAAAATGTCGTCCTGACCCAGACATGTATTCCACAGACAGGCAGAGGCACAGAATGGTTAAGCAAGAAAATGCCCACTTTCTAAAAGTGGCATTTTCAAACTTACAATTCAAAAACCAACTTCACCAACAATGTATTTTTAAATTGTGAGTTCAGAGACCACAAACTCCATATTTCTTTCTGCGCCCAACGGGAAATTACACTTAAAAGATATTTCAAGGCAATCCCCGTGTTACCCTATGGGAGAAATAGACCTTGGAATAGTGAAAAATGAATGTAGCAGTATTTCACTATCTGGACATGTAAAACACACCAGTACATGTCCTGCCTTTTAAATACACTGCACCTTGCGCATGGGGCTGCCTTGGGCCTAGCTTAGAGATAACTTACATGTAGTAAAAGCAAAGGTGTGGGCCAAGCAAACGGGTGCTCTTGCCAAGTCGAAATGGAAGCTTAAAACTGCCCATACAGACAGTGCAGTGGCAGGTCTGAGACATGTTTACAGGGCTACTCATGTGGGTGGCACAATCAGTGCTGCAGGTCTACTGGTAGTATTTGATTTACAGGCCCTGGGCACACATGGTGCACTATACAAGGGACTTACTAGTAAATCAAATATGCCTATCATGAATAAAACAATCACCAATACAGTTTGGACAGTCAGCACTAGCACTTTAGCACTGTTCAGCAGTGGTTAAGTGCCCAAAGTCCTAAAGCCGACAAACATGAAATTCAGCACAGGATCAAAGACAGGAAGTCAGAAGCAAAAAGACAGGAAACAACGCCATGAGCTGGCAGGACTAACAGGTGTCGCCCCCAGCTGAAAGTGGGAAGAACTACCTAACCTCTTGGGAATTCTTATAATTAAGGCAGAAGAACCTGGAAAGACCATCAGTAGTGGTGTGTTCTGTTCCAGGGTGGTGTTCTACAGTAAAGTCTATTCCCTGTAAGGAGTAGGACCAACTCAACAGTTAAGGATTCTCACCCATTATCCGCATTAAACATCTGCAGAGCCTGTGCTCTGTCTGAACTAGGAAGTGAGTCCAAAACAAGTAGGGTCTTAGCTTCTTCAGAGCCCAGGCCACAGCAAAACCTTCCCTTTCTATTGCTCTTTACCTCTTGTCCTTGGGAAGTAACCTCTGACTAATGAAGACTGCAGGTTGATCTAGGCCCTCTTCGTTTAGCTCCCACACCATGCTCTGAGAAATCTATCTGCACCAGAAACTTCTTGGAAAAATCAGGAGCCTTGAGCACGGGTGATGTGCACATGGTCTCCTACAGGGTGTCAAAAGCGGTCTGGCACGCCTCTGCCCAGATAACCTGCCGTGGCTGCTTCATGGAAGTCAGCTCTGTCAAGAGGGCAGCAATGGTGCCATATCCCTTGACGAATCGCCTGTAGTACCCAGTGAAACCTAAAAAGGCTCTCACCTCTATCTGGGTCATAGCGGGCACCAGAGCCTATTTGGCACTTACTGGCCTTGATAGTGAGGCCTGCACTCTGCAAGGACCTCAACACTTCCTGGAGATGGTGCAAATGATCCTCCCAGCTAGAGCTGAAGACAGCAATGTCATCTAGGTAGGCGACACTGAAGTTCTCCAACCAAGCCAGGACCTGGTTGACCAGCCTCTGGAATGTGGCAGGGGCGCTCTTCAACCCAAAGGGCATAACATAGAACTGATTAAGCCCCTCTAGCATTGGGAACACTGACCTCTCTTTTGCCCCTTTGGTCAAGGCAATCTGCCAGTACCCAGACATTCGATCAAAAGTGCTGAGGAACTTGGCAGCTCCCAACCGGTCAATGAGCTCATCAGTTTGGGAGGTACATCAATTATGGTGGCGGCATTGAGCCCACGGTAGTTAACACAGAATCTCAGTTCAGATGTGACAGTGGGTGGAGCAGCCTTGGGGACCAAAACCACAGGATTGGACCAAGGCCTGTTGGAGTGATCAATCACCTCTAACTCCAGCACCTTGAATACTTTCTTCTTGATGCTGTTCCTCGCTCTATCAGTCAACCTGTAAAACGTGTGCTTAACAGGCAGGCTAGTCTCAGTGTCAATATTATGGGTACACCATTGGGAGGCTCCAGGGAGGAGCAAAAACTGCTCCAGAAACACATGACAGTCCCTCTCTGTTCTGGGGTTAGAGAAGGGGAGAGATTCACACCCTCCACTGACCCATCTTGCTCTTTGGAAGACAGGAGGTTGGGGAGAGGTTCACTCTTCTCTTTCACCCTACCATCTGTTACCAAGAGCATGATCAACTCAGACCTCTCAAAGTGTGGCTTGAGGCGGTTCATGTGCAGGATCCTCAAAGGGTTCCTATAAGCCTGCATGTCAACCAGGTTGGTGCCATTACTCTTGTTCTTATTCACATCAAATGTCCCAGATTAATGGTCTTGGGGAGCACGGGCTCTTCCAGGGCTATCACCCACACTTTCTGGCCACGCTGAAACTCCACCAGAGTGGGATTCTGGTCATACCAGTGTTTCGTGTTCTGCTGGCTACTGTCCAGATTCTCCTAGGTGAGTTTCCGGAAGAGGGCTGCCTGGTTCCTGAAGGCCAGCATATAACTGAATACATGCTGGGGTGGCTTCTTATGAGCTTTCTCCCAGCCCTCCGTCACCAAGCTGAGAGGCCTTCTCACAGGGTATCTATACAGAAGCTCAAAAGGGCTGAAGCCAGCCCCGATCTTTGGTACCTTCCCATAGACAAACAACAGGCATGGTAATAGGATATTCCACTTATGCCTCATGGATTCTGAGAGACCCATAATTGTATTGTATTGTATTGTATTGTAATCGTATTTATAAAACGCTTACTACCCCTGACGAGGCGTTGAAGCGCTTTTCGATGAGTAGCACGCTACTCCGGAACCCAACAAGAATTAGTGATGGATTAGTATCGTTTAATAATGAGTACAGTTTTAGTATTATTATGAGTTAATTTGAGCCGCGGATATGAGAGTTTGTTAGTTAGATTGACTGGAGTAATGGAGGGGTGGAGGAGGAAAGAAATCCAGAAGTGTTAATTGGGAGTATATCCCTAATTTACTCAACCCAAAGGCTTGGGATGAATAAAGGGGGGCGGAGGGGGAAGAGTATGTGGAAGAGTTAGTGAGAGCATAGTAGCAGGGTGAGATGAATGCAGGATAATTTAGTAGGATTGTGTGGGAGGTCACAGAGGTAGAGTGAGGTTTGGTGAGTTAGATGTGAAGGGAAGAGTTTAGGCAGAGATATTTAGGAGATGAAAGTGGTAGAAGGGATTTGGGATGAGTCAGAGTGAGAATGGAGGATAGTTTGATAGAGACATGACATAAGAGTGATGAGCAGATAAGTGTGATAAGATGTGAGCAGGAATTCATAGATATCTAGTATAACAACCCAAAAACCAGGAGCCATGCAATGATCCACAAACATGCCAAGCACAGAAACAACATATACACACATATATATATATATATATATATATATATATATATATATATATATATATATATACACACACACACACATGAATACACACACATATGCAAATACAATACATAATTAGAATCATTGGTAAAAAATACTTAGTCAGACAGGTTTAAAGAGTGTGTGTGTATTTTATTGTTATGACAGTAGCAATACATATTTTCCAAAGAAACTATAAATAAATAGAAATATACATATAATCTGAAAAAAATATTTATCCACATAGGCATATGCAGTTCATAGTTTGAAAAAGGTGGTTATGAAGGAAAGAGCCAACTCTTGAGTAGTTTTCTGAAGACAAGAAAGTTATCTGTGGCTCTTATAGTTGGGGGTGATGAATTCCATAGTTTGGCTGCTTGGACGGAGAAGGATGTACCACCTACAGTCTTTTTCTTGTATGGTGGTGTTCTAAGGCGGGGTGCCAGTCTTGAGCGGAGGGTTCTTTGTTGGATGTATTTGGTAATTTTCTTTCTGATAAAAAGCGGTCCTGTTCCATGTATAGCTTTGTGGGTGATACAAAGCAGCTTGAAAGTGCATCTTCTGGCAACGGGTAACCAGTGTAGTGCTCTCAAGACAGGGGAGATGTGGGCTTGCGGCTTTATATGTAGTAGTAGCCTGGCTGCGGAATTCTGGATACGTTATAGTTTTTTCATAACAGATAGAGATGATCCATGGTAGAGGCTATTGGCATAATCCAGTTTGGATAGTACAAGTGAGATAGTAGCTTGCACCTTGTGTGGAAATCCGAGGTGGGGGAAGATGCGTCGTAAAGTCTTTAAGGTGATGAAGCTTGTGCGTGCTAATTTGTCTACTTGGGCATTCATAGTTAGCTTGGAATCCATGGTGATTCCTAGGTTTTTAACTTCCTTGGATAATTGAGGAGGTGGTCCGAGATCGTCAGGCCAGACGCACAGACGGTCATAATTTTTCCAGTCACCACATATGAGTATTTCTGTTTTGGAGGTATTTAGTTTGAGATGGCTCCAGGTCATCCACTGATCAACGGCTCTGAGGCAACTGAAGATTTGTGAGTTTTCAATGTTTTGGGGGTCTTCTAATTTAAGTAGTATTTGTGTGTCATCTGCATAGTTGTAGCATGTGAGATGG
Source organism: Pleurodeles waltl (assembly GCF_031143425.1). Lineage (NCBI taxonomy): Eukaryota > Metazoa > Chordata > Amphibia > Caudata > Salamandridae > Pleurodeles > Pleurodeles waltl. The sequence goes on from NC_090438.1 coordinate 725,470,867, forward strand.
AAATCATTGATCAGTTCTGGTAAAGATATCATGTAGATGTTGAAAAGCAAAGGTGATATGATTGACCCTTGGGGGACCCCTGCTTTTGTGAGGTAGGGTTCGGACGAGAAGGGGGGCGAGTGGATGATATTCGCTCTTTTTTGGAGATAGGAAGTAATCCAGTCGAGAGCAATCCCTTGTAAGCCGGCTTCGTGGAGTCTTTGAGTTAGGGTGTCATGGTCAACCGTATCAAAGGCAGCTGAGAGGTCCAAGAGAAGTAGTGCAGCAACTCCATTTCGGTCGACTGTGTTTTTAAGATCGTCCCAGATTGCCATGAGTGCCGATTCAGTGTTTCTTCCTGGGCGGAATCCAGTTTGGAAGTCTGAAAGTATAGAATTGTCTTCAATGAATTGTGACATCTGGGCGAATGCTGCTCTTTCTATCAATTTGCCCAGGAAAGGTCCATTTGTGATAGGTCTGTAGTTGTTGGGGTCCTGCGGGTCTAGGTGTGTTTTCTTTAATAATGGTCGTATGTATGCCTTTTTCAGGTCTGCAGGAAAAGTTCCTGAAGTTAAAGAGTTGTTGATGATTCTTCTTACAGGTGTGGCAGCAGAAGTAGATAGCAGGATGTTCTTGAAGATTTGTGGTGGACAAGGGTCAGAAGGGCAACCAGAAGGTCTGCTTGCTTTGACCAAATCCATAAATTCATCCTGGGATATTTGTTTGAAGGACTGTAGAGGTTGGGATGGTTTATTCTTAAAGGGTATTTTAGTAAAGGGGTTGGTGCTGAAGGTTTTTTTCTGTTTTAAATAGGAGTCCAATGTCTCTGCCTTGGTTGTGTAGTGAGTTGCCAATTTGTTTGTGAATTCTTGAGTGGTGGGATGACTTCCTTCCATGCATGTAGGTTTTCGAAATTCATTGAGAATTTTATAAAATTCCTTGGTTGTAGATTGAGCATTTTGAATTCTGTCTGAGTAGTATCTTTTTTTAAAGCTTTTTTGATTGATGATTTGTATATCCTGTTAAGTTTGTGTAGCTGCAGTTTGTCTTGACTGTTGTTTGTTTTGAGCCAGGTCCGCTGCAACTTTCTGATTTGTTGCTTTATCTTTTTAAGTTCTGTGTTTCTCCAAGGAGTTGGTTTTCTTTTGTCGTGTTTAGTTTTTCTGAGTGGTATTAGGACATCAAAAGCTTCCTGTAGCCACTCAAAGTTTTGGTACAGAATTAATTGTATCTAGATCTGTGTTTGCTGTTAGTTGTGTTTCTAAGTGATCCAAATTGAGTTTGCTCCATGGTCGATAGGTGTATGTATGTAAGTGGTTGTGGGGTGTGTTGATTTGTGGAGTTGTCTGTTGGAAAGTTATCAGATGGTGGTCTGACCAGGTGGTTGGTGTGATGCTATGAATAGTAACGAGTTCAGGCTTAGCAAAAATGACATCTAGGATGTGACCAGCGATGTGTGTGGGATTGTGTACAATCTGATGTAGGTTCCATGCGAGTAGGCCAGTGGTGATAGCTTTTGGATGAGGCATATTGGGTTTGTCAAACCAAATGTTTAGATCCCCAAGAATGCATAGATTGGAGTATAGTGTAATAAGGTTTGAGACTGTGTCAAGAAAAGCATCTGGGAAAGTGGAGTTGTTAGGTGGAGGTCTGTAAAGGAGGAGAAAGTTACAGGAGGAAGTTGGAGTAGGGTGGCATCTGGTAAGGAGGGCTTCACAACCTTGTATTGAGATGTTGTCTGTTTTACTGAGGTTTATTGCCTGTTTGAATATAATAGCTAGTCCACCTCCTCTCTTGCCTATATGGTTTTGTGTGATGGTTTGATAGCCCGGAGGAAGGGCTTCGTGCAACACTGGTGCCATGTCATCTCCCAACCAGGATTCCGTAATGAATAGTAAGTCAGGTTGTGTGTCTGTGAGCAGGTCGTAGATGTGGTGCTTGTTTTTTTAGAGTGATCGAGCATTTATGAGCTGGCAGTTTAGATAGGTTATGTTAGTGGTAGTGTTGTTTTGGATGTTATGGATGTGAATCCTGGACTGCCTTTCATCCATAACCTCAAGTATTGGTTGTACTTGATACTCCTCTTCAGAGGTTTTATGGCTTTAAGTTTTTTTTTGAAGTCCATGTTCCTCTGTGTATGCTGGCCTTTTTGGCTCCGAAGCAGGCTTTTTCGGATCGAAAAAAGATGATGCGGTTGATGCTTTCGGCTCTGAAAGCGATTTTCTAATTTTCGACTCCGAAAAATTATGTTTGCTGGAGTTGGACACAGAGCTCTTTGTTGCCGCTGATGTTTTGGGAGGAGTTGCCTTTTTCGGTGCCGAACTGGTAAGTTGGTCACCGGTAGTCTTTCTGTGGGCCGAGCCATGGCCTTCTGGCAGTGGCGTACCCAAGGCCTTATGTTTTTGCTTTTGTGTGGGTACATGGGCAGGCGTACTCACATGTTGTCTTGCTGTGACCGGTCTGTCTTCTTCTGATTCCTGTTCGGAGTCGGAATCTCGATCCCAGACCGCTGTTTGCATGATTTCTTCTTCCTCCACATTGAGATGTTCACTGCTTCTCGACGCCATTGAGTCTTTGTGCCCTCCTGTCTCGAAGAGTCTTTTTGGACTGGAAGGATCGACAGGACTCAATTTTCTTCCCAATGATCCAGGGAAAGGCAAAGACTGCAAACCAGATGCTGGTCTGTATACGGGTATTTCGCGTAGCACAGAGGACAGAACCGGAATGGAGTCTGATCCATGAGGCTTCCATGCAGTCGGCCAGAATGGGCCAGAGTTGGGCATGTGCGCCCCCAAAGGGCGAGTAAAGTTGTCTTCTCCAATGGTACCAATGTCTCGATGGAAGTTGTAAACCCGATCGATACAATACCGACAAAAAGAAAGTGTTTTCAAAGTTGTCCGAATCGACATTTCGGAGCGAGAGGAAACACGTCCGAACCAGACGGCAGAAAGAAAACAAGCTAACAATGGAGCCGATGCCCATGCACAATGAAACCGAAGAGGAGTCACTCGATCTTGTGACTTGAAAACACTTCTTTGAAGAAAAACAACTTGTAACACTCCGAGCCCAACACTAGATGGCAGAAGTAATGCACAGTATGTGTATCTGCAGCTACACATGCCACTGAACATATATATATGGAAAATAGCCCAGAGGTTAGAGTGCAGGTTCCCATATGAGAGGGCACCCCATGCAAGAGCAAAGGTGCCCCTACAAACTCCAGTTCCAATGCACTGGACTTTGTAAGTGTGGGGAGGCCATTTTTTCCGTGTACTGGCCACAGGTCACTCCCTATCTGTGGTCCAGCTACATAATGGTAACTCCAAACCTAGGCATGTTTTGTATCAAACATGTTGGAATAATACCCCAATACTGTTGCCAGTATTTGCTGTAGTATTCCATGCACCCTGGGGACTCATCAAGGACCCAAAAGCGTTGCTTCTACCAGTCTTCTAGGGTTTGCGGGCAGCCCACGCTGCTGCAGCCCCTCAGACAGGTTTCTGCCCTCCTGCTGCTTGACCAGCTCAAGCAGGGGAAGGCAGAGCAAAGGATTTCCTGTGGGAGAGGGATACAACACCCACTCCCTTGGATATAGGTGTTACAAGGCTGAGGAGGGGTAGCCTCCCCGGGCCACCAGCTTGCTTTGAAGGCCACATTTGGTGCCTTCCTTGTATAATCCGGTTTGCACCAGACTCCTGTCGCTGCTCTGGCGCAAAACTACACAAAGGAAAGGTGAGTGATCACTCCCCTGTCCATCATCACTCCAGGGGTGATTCCCAGTGCTCCTCCAGGTGGCCACTTGATTGTCATCTTGAAACCAAGATGTGCAGAGTCCCCAGGGAGCATCTAGTTGGTCAGGACAGGTGACTGACATAAGTGACCCCCTCTGATCGGTGGTCACCCTGCAGAGTAACCAAGCACCTTGTTAGGGCTATTAAGGGACTCCCTTGTGGGTGGATCCCCAGATTTGGTGGGCAAGACTCCGCCAGGACTCCTCTGCATCGACCTCTTCTGCTCCTGGCCACCGGAACCACTGCTGGACTTCACAGGATCAAAACAAGCCTACAACTCCCGAGACGACCTTGTCTTGCAAAATTGATTCTTCGGCTCATTCCAGTAATTGAAACATTTACACAGATGTGCATCCACTGGGTTCGTGCAAGACTTCAGCTGCACCAAAGAAGCAAGAAAGAATCTCCCTTCCTTAGATTGAAAGAAGTCACTCCTCTGCATCCGCAGGCACCTAAGCCAACCACGACCTGCTGCTGGGATCTTCTACCATCTGGCTCCAGGAATATTCTCCAACACAGGTGGTGATTCTGAATGATCCTCTTGGTCCTCTCTACCTGCTGTCCAACTTGGGACACGGTAAACCCTTGCCTCTCCTTGCAGGACAGTACCCCTGCGCACCTCGACTCTTGCAGCAACTAAGGCTTGTTGACTCCTGCTCCAAGAGATATTCAGACTCCAAGTAGCCCCAGCCTCAAGCACGTCATCATTGCAAGGACAGCCTCTCTTCTGCTGCTCCAGCAACATGGCACTCCTCTTCAAGCATGCAGACTGGGCCTCACTGCAACTTACAGTGGCTGCTGGCAGTGGGTTGCCTGTGGGGGCTGTGCCCGGACTCCCCTGGACCTTGCTGGTCATCTCTGCAAATCCTCTTCTGCTCAGATTTGCATCTGCAAAGGCTTGTTAGTGGCCCTCCTGACCAGTGACCATCTGCAACATGCTGAGGGACATCTGCATGACTCCAAGGACCTCTCTGCAGCTCCTGGGATCCACAGTTGATTATCTTCCCTCATCGACCCAGATCCTCATCCACAGAAAGAAGGGTAGTAGCTGCTGCCCCACCTGGACACTCCTGCATGGACTGGACTCTGTCCCCTTGTAGTCCTCTTGATCCAGAATCCACTGCTGGGTTCCACTGGACTGGTCCTGGTTGTGTAATCTTCCAAGTCCCCTTGTTAATGATTGTGAAGACCAGGTAACTTACCTCTGCTCTCCTGGTCCCTGGGAGTCACCTAGGTACTCACCTCTTGGGCTCCAGAGTTCTCCCAGCAACTACTACACAGCTTTGCATTTCACTATTTTAGTATAGGGGTTGCCCCCCTCCACCCCCCCTTATGGGGCCCCAGCTATTTTCTACTATTTCTTGCCAATGTGTATTGTTTCTACATGCCAATTCCCAAAATGTATGTTGTATATATCTGGTGCACTTCCCTCCAGTTGGGGGACTGCCTATAAGTAATCAAATTCAGTGTTACTGTAATAACGTACCTTTATTTTTGTATCACTGTCGTTCCTTTCATGTGTGATAAGTTACTGTGTGACTACTGTGGTATCGCAAGTGATTTACACTCCTCCTAGATAAGTCTTGGCTGCTCACCACAGCTACCACTAGAGAACCCTGGCTTCCTAGATACTTTCTCACTAATAGGAGTTTCCTGTACCTGGTATGAGGTGCAAAGACCATAGGTGTCCGCCACACACCAAACAAGCTTCCTACAAATCACCGTTTGAATGTCTCTTTGGCATTTTTGTTTTGTCTTTGCCTTTACCAGCCAGTAGCCCAGGTAGGGGTATATATGTATTTTTTCCTTCTTGGAAAGGCTGCAACTGCTTCTAGCCATTTTGTAAAAAACCTCGTGTTGACTTTGTGCCGAATGGTAAGACTGAAATGATAGTGTACTTTCAAGAGTACGAATCGTAGGTACCATTTGTGTGTTTGATTCATGGTTATGTGCAGTTAGGCATTCTTTAAATCTAATGCTGCCATATAGTCCACCTTTTATGGGGAGCATCATTACTGTGGTGTGGTGGGCAGATGAGCTTCTTTATGAACTCGAGATCCAGTATTCGTCTTAGGGTGAGGTCTTGTTTTGGAACCAAGAAGTAGTGTGAGTAGTTTCCTCTGTTTTGTTCCATTACTGGTACCTTTTCTATTGCTTCCTTTTCTAGAAGTACTCTGACTTCCCTCCCGAGTTGTATGATTTCCATCTTTTGATACCTTTTTCGTTTTGGTGAGATTGGTGTGTTTTTTTTAATTAGTTCTATGTAGTATCAACAAATTATATCTAAAATCTAATTGTCTGTTTCGATATCTGGCCAAAGCTCTGAGTAGTTTCCTATTCGGCTTCTGGTGTGTTGTGGGGGCTTGTTTTGGTTGTAGAGTCACTGATAGCTCCTCCTCCTCCGGAGGTTTGTTCCCTTCCTCTTGGACAAAAGAATTGCCTCACAGGATTTTGCCACTATTGGTATGTGGTCTGTTGCACGGCTTGTTGCTAACTGCTTTGGGCTTGGAGCTGCTGATGTTGACCTGATGGGAAGGATCCCCTGCCTGTGGGGCTTTCAAGTGTGTTTCCACCTCTCCTGAATGCACCTCTGTATTGTAAGGCTACCATTGCCTTAGCCATGTTGTCCTTTTTAGAGTGCAGCGCACAAACGCTCCGTCCCTGTTGTAATCCCTCTTTAGGCTTTTAACCACGCCCATGTCACGCCTGTCACTTTCATTGATTTGTGGGCTTGCCTTTTAAAATCTGCTTGATTTCATTAGTGAAAGGCATGCATAGGTCATGCCTTTTTCAGTGTTTAGCCCTCCTCGAGCGCAATGGCCAACTACTGAAAACATACGAGGCTCCATGTTTTCAGCATATTTTCCGGACTACTTTATCTTTTTATTTTACACACAGCACAATCATGCTCGGCTTTTTGGTTTTAAATTTCAGCATGATCGCGCTGCATTTTACATAGCGCGATCACGCTCTGTTTTGTTCTTTCAATTTGTGTGGCAAGGAAAGTCTGGATAGGAGTTTACGCCGCTAATAGCTCTAACTCGAGCAAATGCGAGATCCGTTGCATTGCAAATGCTTGTTTAGTTGTTACAAGGACTCAACCACCTGCCCTAACAGTGCCTCCCCTCTGAAAGGTTTGTTGATGGAGGCTTGTATCTCCTGCTTGAAACCGGACATTCTGAGCCAGGCATGCTTTCTTAATGTTGTGCTTATTTGACTGCTGGCAGTGTCCAGGGATTACTTTCGGAAGGTGTTGGCAATGTTCTTGCCTTCTTAGACTATTGCCTTGGCTCTATTCCTGTCTTTCTCTGGAAGTTTCTGCAAGAAAGCTTTGATTTCGTCCCATTGTTGGTGACCATATCTGTTTAGTAGCATGTTTGAACTGGTAATTCGCCATTGTGTTGCCGCTTCTCTCTCTCCATCTTTCTGCCCAGTGTCTAGCCTTTTGCTCTCCCTTTCTGGTAAGGGCCCTGTTAAGGTGTGTGCGTTCTCCTCCTTCTGGCCATAGTAACAAAGATGGAATTTGCTTGGCTGTTCTTCTGAATGTATCTGGGATCTTTGAAGGCTTACATTTCTATTCCAACCGAAGGGTGACTGCCTTGGTTGTGCCAGTTTCTAAAAAGGCTTCTTTGCCTTGGTCCAAAATGCTAGGATGCAGCGAGATGCTTAGGTTCTCCTTATTGGCAGGCATTAATGTCTCCAGGAGAAAACAGTAATGTAGGAAGTTGGCTCTGTATGCACTATTTCAAAGTAAGGAATAGTATGCACAGAGTCCAAGGGTTCCCCTTAGAGGTAAGATAGTGGCAAAAAGAGATAATACTAATGCTCTATTTTGTGGTAGTGTGGTCGAGCAGTAGGCCCATCAAAGGAGTAGTGTCAAGCACTTGTTGTACACACACAGGCAATAAATGAGGAACACACACTCTGAGACAATTCCAGGCCAATAGGTTTTTGTATAGAAAAATATATTTTCTTAGTTTATTTTAAGAACCACAGGTTCAAATTTTACATGTAATACTTTAAATGAAAGGTATTGCAGGTAGGTACTTTAGGAACTTTGAATAATCAAAATAGCATATACACTTTTCACATAAATCACATATAGCTATTTTAAAACTAGACACAGTGCAATTTTCAACAGTTCCTGGGGGAGTAAGAGTTAGTTAGTTCTTGCAGGTAAGTAAACCACCTACGGGGTTCAAGTTTGGGTCCAAGCTAGCCCACCGTTGGGGGTTCAGAGCAACCCCAAAGTTACTGCGCCAGCAGCTCAGGGCCGGTCAGGTGCAGAGGTCATAGTGGTGCCCAAAACGCATAGGCTTCAATGGAGAAGGGGAGCCCCGGTTCCAGTCTGCCAGCAGCTAAGTACTCGCGTATTCGGAGGGCAGACCAGGGGGGTTTTGTAGGGCACCAGGGGGGACACAAGTTAGCCCAGAAAGTACACCCTCAGCAGCACGGGGCGGCCGGGTGCAGTGTGCAAACACGCATCGGGTTTCGAATGGAAATCAATGGGAGACCAAGGGGTCTCTTCAGCGATGCAGGCAGGCAAGGGGGGGCTCCTCGGGGTAGCCACCACCTGGGCAAGGGAGAGGGCCTCCTGGGGGTCACTCTTGCACTGGAGTTCCGATCTTTCAGGTCCTGGGGGCTGCGGGTGCAGAGTCTTTACCTTGCGTCGGGATCTGGGAAGCAGGCAGTCGCGGTCCGGGGGTGCCTCGGGATTCCCTCTGCAGGCGTCGCTGTGGGGGCTCAGGGGGGGCAACTCTGGCTACTCACGGTCTCATAGTCACCAGGGAGTCCTCCCTGAAGTGTTTCTCCACAAGTCGAGCCGGGGGCGTCGGGTGCAGAGTAGCAAGTCTCACGGTTCCGGCGGGAAACGCAAGTTGTTTTAAAGTTGCTCCTTTGTTACAAAGTTGCAGTCATGCCCTTCAGGGTACAGTTGAACCTTTCAACCAACCTATTGCTTTGGGGGTGGTACAGTGTGGTAAACTTGTAGGTAACACCACACGCCTTCCACATGGCTTTCATATACAACAACATGAAATTGATACCCTGGTCAGATACGAACTCCTTGGGGACACCCACATAGGCAAAGATCCCCATAAGTGCCCTGGCCATGGCTGGCACAGTCACTGACCTGAGAGGGATAGCTTCCAGATACCCGGTGGCATGGTCCACCAAGACCAGGATAAACCGGTTGCCCATGGCTCTCTTGGGATTCAGAGGCCCAACAATGTCAATGCCCACCCGCTCAAAAGGGGTGCTCACGACAGGAAATTGTTGAAGAGTAGCATGCACCTCTTCCCAGATTGGTCACTCCCATGGCAGGTTTGACAGGTCTTGCGGAACGCGTTCATTTGGGGCCAATAGAAGTGGGTTACAAGCCTGTCAAAGGTCTTGTCCTGCCCCAAATGACCTGCCAGTGGCACATCATGAGCCAGACCCAGTAGGAGGGCTCTGAAACACTGGGGCACCACCAGCACACAGGCTGCACCAGGCTCAGCAACCTTAGGCTCACTATACAGGAGATCATTCTCTCAGTAGATCAGGTGAGACCTAGAGATGTCAACAGTTACATGGGCCTTGGAATATTTCTGAAGACCCTCAAGAGTTGGGCACTCTTTCTGCACTATGCAGAACTCCTCCCTGGTGGGGACTCCTGCCGTTTTCCAATGGGTCAGCTCAGGTGGGTCCCCCAGTTTGGCCACTTCTCGCCTTGGTAGGTTCCGGAGAATCCCCCTCAAATTCAGCCTCCTTCCAGACTGTGGCAATCTCAGGCGTGGGTTTTCTAGGCCCCTTAGCCCTCCTCCTCCTGGCAGGCACCTTGGCCACTGTTTCAGTCTCCAGGTCTTTCTGATCATCCTCTACAGCTGCCATGGACCATGTGGTCATGCATGCCCACTCTGGTAATCCTAACATTTCCAATTGGAACCTGAGCTCCACCCCCTTCCAGGAGGTATGCTCTAGGTCATTCCCTAGCAGACAGTCAACAGGCATGGATGGACTCACAGCTACCCTCAAGGAACCTGAGACCTCCCCATCATTCAAAGGGACCCTGACCTACCAAACAATGGTGCTCACTGTTGTCTACTGCTACAACCTGGTGGACCACATTAGGGATTACCTGCTCCTCAGACACCAGATGACAGGGTAGGTGTCATACTGGCTGCTGTGTCTCTCAGAGCCTCCACCCACCTCCCATTGATGGTCACCCTCTTCCTGTACTTCTTAGTGTTTGTCAGACATGAGAGATCTCTGGACCACCTCACCCTGGGAGACTTGGGTCAACTCAGCTGGTTCCCCACCACTAACCGGGGTCAAGTCCTTCCCAAGCACTAATCTGGCCACCCCTTGTGATTGCCCACCGGCGGGGTTGTGTCCGCTTGGGACGCTTGAGACTCCCCCTGAAATGCCCTTCCTCATTACAGGTGAAACACTTGAGGGGTCTTTTCCCTGCAGGCCTACCTGAAGGGAACCAACTTTTATTTCCAACTGGGTTGAGAATCCTTACCCTGGGAACTCATTTGGGGCCCTTTAGAGAACATCGTTCATCCTTGCCCCCCTTACTTAATCTGCTGGGGACCCTGCCAACCCTTGGATGAGACTCCCAAATACAGCTTCTTTTGGACCCGGATGCTGAGCCAGTTGTCCACCTTCTTGGGATGCTTCCTGGGGTCAGTAATCTTGCTGCCAATGAAGTGCTGGTGCAGTTCTGGAAAACAACAACTATAAAAAAGTACACCCAGGCAATTAAACTGTACAGTCCCTGATAATCTGTTTCCTTGTTGCCCTTCACCCAGTCATCCAGTGCTCTGCAAAAGGAATCAGTGTACTCCACCCAAGTTTCAGAACCAAGTTTAGTACTCTCCCTAAACTTTACCCTGTAACTTTTTTGGGTGAGACCATACCTCCTGGTTAGGGCTTCTTTCCTGGCAGGGTACCTCATCTGATCTTCTGGATCTAGTGCCAAGAAGGTGTCCCTCCCCTCTACTGTGAAATACTTCCACAGGCCTGCCCCCAATCTCTCTCAGGGACCCTGTTCATTCTCAATGCCACTTCAAAACCCCTGAACCACTGCTCTATGTCATCCTCCCCAACAAAATCCTTCACCACATCTTTGAGTATATGTACCTATCCCTCAGACTGCACTGTGGAACTGCTTCCACCATTTGTGCTGGACCTGCTTTTTATGTAGGGGTGGGCAAAAGATTACGCTCCGCCGGTGGAGTTTTCCCCACTCTGCACTCTATGTGGAGTGCAGAAAAACTCCGCGAAGTGAGGCAGAGGGGAGTTTTTCTCTCACTCTCACTCACCAACGCTGAGTTGGTGAGCACAAGCGAGAGAAATCACTATGTTAGCGAGCAGCAGTGAGAATTCTGAACACAAGCGGTTGGGTTAGGCTGCGACCGCTTGCGATGAGAAAGCTGCCACTCATGTTGAGGAATCTGCAGCTCGAGTAGAAAATCTACTCAAGTGGCAGAAATAAGTTAGTTCCCTATGGCGCTCCGCGTGATGCCATTCGCAATGATTTTACAGCGAATGAGAAACTCCTGTGCCGAAAATCAGTGCGAACAGTGTGCCTTACCCAAACTCTGTCGCTCGCAGAACTCCACATATTGTGGCAGAGTTTTTTCATCACTTCACAGAGTTCCTCGTTTTAGAATACTGTGAACTCCAACCAGGCCTATTTTTAAGTCCAGCTTCTTCAGCCTTAGCCCTTAAGCTAAAAGCATTTTCTTCTCCTCCATGGAAATGTTTTCCTTCTCTGCCTCCCTTTTGAGCCTGGCTGGTTCTAAGTGGAGCTCCCTTTCATACTCTAGCTTATGCTTCTCAAGCTCCATTCGGAACCTCCCATCTGTCCTCCAGCTCCTGTGGGGGTTAGACCTCTTGAGGAAACACTGCTGCTTGCCCTGGAAGGTGTCTTCCTCCCAGGTAGATCCTGATTATCCACAAAATCACCATGCAGTCCCTGCTTTTCTCTCTACACAAAAACATTCTCCTCCCCTGTGTGCTCACCAGCCTCCTTTGCTGCCAACCAGGCCCTCAGCGTCTTTTACAGCTCCTCCTTTCTAGTGTGGCCTTTAACAGGACATTTGAACTCTTTGCAGAACCTTTTGAGCTGAGGCACTGAATAGCTCTCCAACCTCTCCTGCTCAATCATCAAATCTGCAACAAGTGCTGATGACTTCCCATACTGAGCCATGATTTTGGATGAAGACTCAAAAGTTGCGAAGTTTAGAGATGGAAAAAACAAAACAAAAGGAAAATAGTACATTGTGGTGTAATGGTCTGCAATATGGAAGTAGTGTACGCCAATCACGGTATGTAAAGTACACATACAAGTCCTATCCTCACCAATAATCACCAGTGTTAGAAATGATAGAATGTTTGGAGCTCCGAAACCCTGGCCCTTTCCACAATAATGTCAGATCACGTTGTAGTATTTCATATATTGCTGCATTTGTCTTTTTATGGCATTGTCTCAGTGGCAGTTTTTCCTCTGCCCCTTCCCTTCTCCCTCCCTTGTCCCAGTGGGCCTATATCAGCTCCACGATACCTGAATGGTCACAGTGCGCTTTATAAATGTTTTAAATATATATATAATGAATTAATGGGATCTCTAGTTAGCAGAGGTTTGCACCCTGTCCAACTAGAGACACAGCTAAGATAACCCCTGCTCACCAACTTGGTAGCTTGGCTCAAGCAGTTAGGCTTATTTCAGAGACAATGTGTAAAGTATTTGTGCACACACACGCAGTAACACAGTGACCACACTACAAAAGATCTCCACACCAGTTTAGAAACATAGCCAGTATTTATCTGAGTAACAAAAAGACCAAAATGACAAAAATACAGCATACAAAAGTAAAGATATCACTTTTAAAGTTTTAAATGAGTCCTAGTCCATAGAAATCAATAGTTGTATCTTTTTAGCACAAAGTACCTGGGATTTGTCAAAAACAAAGATGATGAGGACCGCAGGGGAGGTGAGGCACCAAAAAAGCAAAGCGATGCGTCAGTTTCTTAATGCACAGGCAAGGTGTTGCTTTGATTCTTTCCTCGCAGGTGAGCTGATGCCTCAGTTCCTTACTAGCAGGGGAGGTAATGCATTGATTTTTCTTTGCGGGAAAGGTGATGCATTGATTCCTGGTCACACAGCCTCAATTCCCTACTGCGGTGTAGGGTGGATGAGAAATTGAAGCCCAGATACAATGCATGGACAATCGAGATGCGCTGTGTTGATGGAGCCGTGATGAAACGGGCACCGTGTCGATTGTACAGCTGTGAGCCTTGATTCTCCAGATGCAGGGCATTTTCTCCTTCGGGTCACAGCCTTACACTTCCAAGGTCCCAGAGACTGGATTTGGCACCACTTGGTAAGTCAGGGCTCTCAGCAGAAGAGCCCTGGCACTGGCAGATGAAGTCTTTGATGTCCCTGAGACCTCTTAACACAAGGCAAGCTCTGGTCAAGCCCTTGGAGAACCTTGAAAAGCAGATGAAGAAAGCAAAGTCCCGTCCTTTGGCTCCTAGGATAAAAGCAGCAAGCAGCAGGCCAGCACAACAAAGCAACAGGCAGAGTGGCAGTCCCTCCTACAGCATCCATCTCTCCTTCCCGGCAAATGTCCTGAGTCTAGAAGTGTTTTAACTATGTGGTGTCAGATGTCCAGTACTTACACCCATTTCATTCTTTTAAGTAGGCAAACTTCAAAGAGAAGTCTTTGTAGGGCACAACACCCTCCTTTCTCTGCTCTGCCCCCAGACACACTTCAGGGGGTTGGAGACTGCTTTGTGTAAGGACAGGTACAAATCTATTCAGATGTAAGTATCAGCTCCTCCCACCACTCTAGCTCAGGAAGACCCATCAGCATATGGAGGGCACACCTCAGCTCCCTTTGTGTGACTGTCTAGAGTGAATTCGCAAATAGTCCAACTGTCATCCTGACCCAGACGTGTATTCCACAGACAGGAAGAGGCACAGAATGGCTAAGCAAGAAAATGCCCACTTTCGAAGAGTGTCTTTTTCAAACGTTGTATTTGTAAATTGTGAGTTCAGGGACCCCATGCTCCATATCTCTATCTGCCCCGAATGGTAAATTACATTTAAAAGATATTTCCACGCAACCCCCTATTGGAGAGATAGTCCTTGCAATAGTGAAAAGCGAATTTAGCAGTATTTCACTATCAGGACATGTAAAACATACCTTCAAAAAACACTTCACCCTGCCATGGGGCTGTCTTCGGCCTACCTTGGGTATGACTTACATGTAGTAAAAGGGAAGGTTTGGGCCTGGCAAGTGGGCAGTTTAAAACTGCCAACACAGACACTGCCTTGGCAGGTCTGAGATATGTTTACAGGACTACTCATGTGGGTGGCACAATCAGTGCTGCATGCCCACTAGTATCATTTGAATTACAGGCCCTGGCACACATGGTGCACTATACTAGGGACTTACTAGTAAATCAAATATGCCAATCATAGAGAAACCATTCTCCAATACATTTTAGACAGAGAGCACTTGCACTTTAGCATTGGTCACCAATGGTAAAGTGCACAGAGTCCTAATGCTAGCAAAAATGAAATTGAGCACAGGATCAACAGCAGGAGGTCAGAAGTTAAAAAGACAGGGGAAACCACACAAAGAGCTGATAGGTTTAACATCCATAATGATGGATTCCAGATTGTTGCATCACCAAATACCAGTATTTTGATCTTTGATGTGTTCAGCCTAAGGGCTTTGGTGTGTGGCCATGGCTAAGATGGCGGATCTGCACTAAAGCTTTGCGACCTGGCCTAAAAATCCTCTTTAAATCAAAAGTTCTGGGGACCATGGAGGATGCAGCCAGCACAGAGAACGCTGCTGAAAGGCTGCTGGGTCCGAGAGTAGTGAAAAGCATGCATCTGGCATTTCTAGCGTTTGGCCTAGATGCAAGGTTAGAATTCGGAGGCCTGGCCGTGACAGGGGTTACCAGTGAGCCTGAGGTCACCCTTGCCCACTAAGCTGGGTAAGCACTTTGAGTCTTTCCTTGGGTCCCACTCACTACTGGTGCTTAGTGGTGGAGGCCTACCACCTGGGTCCCTATGGCTGACAAATCAGAGAGTGTGTGGTGGGGGCTTTCTGACACACACTAGCAGCAAAATATGAAAGAGTGAAGGCCCTTCACCCTGACAGTATCATACCAAATTATAAGAAGAACTCAGGTGGCAGGGGCTCCCAATGACTGGATAGCTCCCACTACCACACTTTTGGCCCCAATATAATACTGCAAAGTGAGGCACTTAACAGGCACCCTCTCTTGACCATGAAGCAGGTTCCATCAAAAGCTCATAATATGCTGCTGCAGGGGTGGGCATGGGTTAGAGGCACAAACATGGAGGAAGTGGTGCTGAATATAATCATGCTGCAATAGAGCGCTCCAAGTATATGTTACAGATCCAAATTTGACATGGGATTGGCTCAATTTGTTGGGTGCTGACCTCCCGATTAGAGTCCTGTGTGTGCCCACTAAACAGTACCTCAGAAGATACATCTACATTGATTCAATAATATATATCAGGCGCTGCAGGAGACAATATGTTTACAAGAGCAAAGGAGACTTCTAACAAAGCTCGCTAGTCGTTCAGCAGTGCTGACCACCAAGGCACACAGGCTACTCCGACAAAGGTGAAGAATGAATCAGACCAGCTAAATATTTATGGAGACACAATGGACACTTTCATGGAGCTCAATACCTGTCTGAAGTCCATCTTCAACAAAATTGACATTGTTACCTGTCACCTAGATCACTTTACCGAACAAATAGGACACCAGAAAAACATACTTGATGGAGCAAAGCATCACATTTACGACTTCAAGGATGGCTCCACCACTCCTCAAAAATTTGTTGCAAATGGAAACACAGTTAAATGCTATCGCAGGAAAAAATGACAATATGGAGGTGCGCTTCCTGCCCAATATTATTCAGTTTGTGGGTGTGGCTCAATCCACCAATATGGGCAACCTGGATTCTTTTTGTTGAAAACGTATTGATTGAACTATTTGAGCATCCTATCTTTTCCGTTGTGCTTTTGGTTGAGAAGACTCATCTTCACTCACACCCAGACCACTGTGGGGTCTCCTCTCCAGTCGACTGTAGCAAAACTTCTCAATTTTACCGAGCGGGACATGATCCTCCAGATGGTGTGGGAAAAGACCCCATTACATTACCAAGGCACAACTTTAATCATTTACCCAAACTTTACTGTGGTGGTGCAGGACCCAGACATACATTTACAGATGTAAAATGAGCCCTTTGATCTAAAGGTATAAAACATGCAGTGTTATAGCTGGCAAAACATACATTAGGCTTAGATGGGGAAACCCAAGCCTTCACTGATGCAATGGCAGCATTTACATTCTGCAACAGACACAGGAATGTTGAAAGATCATTGCAGACAACAGAGCTACCGTATTCCCTCTCCAGTGGTTGCAATCACTCAAACACACCCAGTATTGTGGAATATATGGAGTTACCATAGCAAACATCGCTTCTGAGACCGATAATTTGTAATTTTTCACAACATCTATTTAGTGTGATCCTTGTGACAGTTTATTTACTTGTTAGTCCTCATGATCTTTCAGGGTGCTGTTTTTTGGAGGATGTTGGACATGTTGCCTTTCAGTCAGAGCCTTGCAGGCCCGCCATAACCCTAGGTTGTACTACCACTGTACTAGTTTAACAACAGAGTACATTGGGAGTTGGGGGAGAAACTGGCAGCGATGAAAGCAATCATTTTGGGAGAGCGGTGGAAAGGTAAATGGGGAACAGTTCGATATGTTCAGGTTTCTCTGTTATTACTTGCATCCAAATGCCCATGCAAAAGTCCATCAAAACAATAATTTGTCTTTAAATGGCAGGTCTATATAAACTTCTCTAGAAAAGCACTGACATTGTAATATCAGACGCCTAAGTAATCCTCAGAAGGCCAAAGGGGTATGGTATACCTTGATAGACATGGCATGAATTTGGCAGAGATGCACTTGCATCCATGACACATTTATAGTTTTGCCAGGAAAAGGGGCAATCACAGATTTTCTTAGTGATTTAGAACATATCCCAGAGGAGTGTGTACTTTGGAGTGCAGTTACATTGACTTTAATCAACAAAACTGATGGCACTGGGAGTAGGTTTATAGCCGTCCATAGCAATCATTATAAGAAAAGAGTAGTAGATTTTAAATTAACTATAAATGTGGAGTTCGCTACATCTAGAGGCTTTGGTTCACAAGATACACAATCCAATGGCAAACTGCCTCAAACTATAGGTTTTCTAGATTTAATAGCTATATGAGGATTGAGATATTGAGAAACAGTAGAGTATTCATTTTACTTATCTGCCCATGGAGTGCTCGCACTTATAGATTGCTGGCTTATATCATAAGTGGTCGCACCCTGGGTGTTAGAGACTACCTATTTCCCTTCTACACTCTCTGGCCACTGACTGATAAAACTGATTTTATCTCTACTTTGCTCTATCTGGAACCACCCCAGTAGAAGTTTCATTTGTGGTCTCTCTTGGATGTGGGTTTTCAAGATGTTGCTAAACTTCAAGCCACTAGCCAGAATAAGTGTGAATGGCTTGACCTCTCCTACCTTGTCTGTGGCCAGGGGCATCAGACAGTGCTGCCCCCTTTTCGTTTCTGTTGTTTATCCTCAAAATGGACTCCATGTCCCACCAGCTCCAGGACCTCCACTCACAGAGATGGCTCTTTTTTTGATTTTGCTGTTTGCCTCTCTATATGTATGCAGATGATCCCCCTTTGTTTGCCACGAAACCATCTGATCACCTCTCCTCTGTATGAGAAAAAAATTAATTTGGCAGATTTCATGGAATATCCATCAATTGGACCAATCAAAATTCTAGACTAGCCTATTTGTTTGGTGGCAGCTCAGTCACATATCTAGTAGTGGTTCTGTGCAGAGGCACTGTATCTATGATCCTGATGAATTATGGCCCAGCAATGGATAAACTCACACACCAGATTGATAGTTGGGTTAAACTTCCCTGATCTATCACCAGCCAAGGGCCACTAATCAAAATGGTAGTCCTCCACAGCTTCTTATATTTCTTTACAAATACACCTCACCTCATGCACTGAACAATAACTTTTTCAAGATCTAAGAACACTGTTGACTAGATTAATTTTGCCAGATAAACAACTCAGAGTTTGCCGGAAGGTCATTACATTACCAAATAAGAAAGAGTGATTTGAGGTAATGGATCAAAAATGTATCATTTAGCTGCATAATGCCACTTGGCTAGGTATTTTAGGCAGATGCCAGACTATCCTTCCTTAATATTCAAAGAGAACAAACTAAAGGTACCCATTGGCTTCCCTCCTACAGAGAAGTCTGCTGAGACCTAAGAGGGAAATAGTCACTCTGGCTTCTAATAGCTGATTTGGAGAACTATTTGCCAAAAGACTGGACTCTCCTTTTAATACTCTGTGGCGATCCACATAGCTCAAAGTCTACTAATCACATACACAAAAGAAGATGGAATTATGAAAAGGTTATTTTAGGCCTGGCTGGCCACATTAGGCAATGTATATCCTCACTATTTAGTAATGTAAAATTATACATCATACCACACCCTTGTATGTGTTTGCTTACATCAGGTTGAGAGACACTATCCATGGAGTGATGCTGGGTTTCTCTGATGAGCCATGGGAATTTGAATTGGTGATGCAGATAATTAGATCTCCTATTCTGGTGGATTTGTAAGGCGCATGGCTACACCAGGCCTCCCAGTGCTGGTGCAGAGCTACCTAACAGAACAGCAGACATTAAGGGGGTCATTTTGACTTTGACGGGCGGCAGAGGCCACCCGCCAAAGTCCCGCCGGCAGAATACCGCTGCGCGGTCAAAAGACCGCCGCGGTAATTCTGAGTTTCCCGCTGGGCTGGCGGGCGACCGCCAGAAGGCCGCCCGCCAGCCCAGCGGGAAACCCCCTTCCATGAGGATGCCAGCTCCGAATGGAGCCGGCGGAGTGGAAGGGGTGCGACGGGTGCAGTTGCACCCGTCGCGATTTTCAGTGTCTGCTTGGCAGACACTGAAAATCTTGGTGGGGCCCTGTTAGGGGGCCCCACGACACCCGTTACCGCCAGCCAGGTGCTGGCGGTCAAAACCGCCAGAACCAGGCTGGCGGTAAGGGGGTCGGAATCCCCATGGCGGCGCTGCTTGCAGCGCCGCCATGGAGGATTCCCTTCGGCAGCGGGAAACCGGCGGCACACCGCCGGTTTCCCGTTTCTGACCGCGGCTGTACCGTCGCGGTCAGAATGCCCATGGGAGCACCGCCAGCCTGTTGGCGGTGCTCCCGCGGTCGTTGGCCCTGGCGGTCCATGACCGCCAGGGTCAGAATGACCCCCTAAGTGTTGAATAGCCAGGTCTTTAAGGCCTTGTAGAACGAGAGCTCACTCATCGTATCTCAAAAGGAAGAGTTTTCCAAGGTTTGGGGGCTAGATAGCAGAAGGACTGGCCTCTCCAATGAGCCTTCTTCTCTGTAGGAATCAGAAGCAGCTGAGGGAAGAAGATTTAAGGAGTCTATTTGGAATATAGGAAGAAGCAAAAGAACTCAACAGGGGATGAACTATCCTGTGAAAAGCTTTGTGCAAAATGTATAGGGCTTTGAATTGAAAATGTTGTTGAACTGGCAGCCAACGTATGGCCTTAAGGGCTTTCTTCATGGAGTGCTGTCTTGGCAGATCCGTCAGCAGTCTGGCGGCTGTGTTTTGTACCACCTACAACCTGTTGGTGACATATCCTGGCGATCCAAGATATAAGACGTTGCCGTAGGCGAGTGGTGAAAGGATAAGGTTCGGGATGATAATTTTCCTTGCTAAAAAAGGAAAAATAGAAAGGACCTGTCCCAGAAGTCTGAGTACTCCAAAACAGTAGGGAGCTAGCCTATTAGCTTGGTACTCCATGGTGATGTTACAATCTGGCCATATTCCTAGGCTTTCTACCACCTCCTTAGGACTAGGCAAACCTATTAGACAGGCTGGAGGAGTAGTAGAAAGTCCTTTGCTGAGGAGATTACCTAAAATCATAACCTCTTTTTTATCCTCATTCAGCGTAAGCTTGCTGATGGCCATCCAACTAGACATGGCTTGCAAACAAGCAGCCAAATTATGGTGACTGAAATGAGAGTCAGGCAAGAGGGACATCACCAATTGAGTGGCATCAGCATAAGAGACTAAGAACAGTTCAAATGAGCTCACAATTTGAGCTAGTGGTAGCACATATGAATTAAATAAAAATAGTGGGGCTGAGGGAGGAGCCCTAATGCACCCCACATCTTTAGGGAAGACTGTCTGAGTAGCAGTAGTGGTCAAGAACCTGAAAGGTACTATTTTCTAAAAAGGAGGATAGCCACTTCAAGGCAGAGCCCATGACCCCAACCTTATAGATTCTGTGAAACAAGATAGAGTGATCCACTGTGTCAAAGGCGGAACTCAGATCCAGTAGGATCAGAGCTGCTGCACCTCCAAAATCCATCAAAGATTTAAGTTCCTCAACTACCGTACGCAGAGCTGTTTCTGTACTATGTAGAGGCCTAAAACCCATATGTGAGGGATGAAGAACATTGTTCGCCTCAAGAAAAGATGAAAGATGCATGTTGACATGTTTTTCAAGAACTTTTGATAGATCCAGTAAGAAAGAGATAGGCCTGAAATTGCTTAGGCAGTCTGGATCAAGCCCTGTTTCTTTAGTAAGGGTTTGACTATGGCATGCTTCCAATGTGAGGGAACTTCACCCGAAGTGAGAGACAGATTCGGCAGGACAGCCAAAAGAGGGAAAATATGTTTGCGGCCCTGCTGCAAAATACATAGGGTGCCAGATCCAGTGGGGAGGCTGATTTAACTGAAAGTAGAAGATCAGCAAGGAGGTAAACCAATAATGTCGGAAAAGCTGCTAGGGTCTCCACTGACTGCGCAGTCCCTACTGACTGTGGAGATGCATGTTCAATGCCTGGTGTATTCACAACAGTGGGACTGTTAGGAAATGATGAGTAAATATTCAATACTTTTTTCCTGTAAATAAGCTGCAGGTTTATTGCTATTTTCAGGTGATGCTTCCCAGGCCAAGTACATGGACTTCGGTTCAGTGATATCTCCTAACTCTACAAGATAGGTATCCAGATTATATTCTGTAACGTCAATTTTTAAAAGTGGCCAGTTCTAAGCATAGTAAACAAGCCTGGGAGTTGGACATAGGGTTTGACATTACAGATGCCAAATGGGGTTACTGCTATTTTCACACTAAAAAGTGCATCACAAACATAAGCAGTATCATTTCAAGTTGTTACACAGAGCTTGTTTTATCCCTGAAAAACAGTTTAAACTAGCCCCACTCAGACCTCGTAATTATCCACAATATAAAGCCAGTCAAGCAGGCTTTATACATCTTTCTTGGTCTTGTCCAGCTAGCCTTTATTTTTAGCTCAAGATGCTTTCTATTATCTCTAACATAATTGGAAGTAGAATGAAGCTGTGGCCAAATGTAGCTTTGTTAGGTTATGTGAAACATATTCCACATGTTTGATGTTATATGGAGCTTTAACCAAGCGCAGAGTTACCATACGTTGATATAGACTTGCAGCACCCAAATAAAATGGCTGGCGGAAAGATTTGGTTGTATGCAGCCATTGATCTGAGGTGTATTACATGTTAAACCGCCAGCAAGCCTAGGAATATTTGAGGAGCGCTCACAACATACCTAGCACAATCGACTATGTCCAGCTCGTCTGGGATAGATGATCTACAGAAAACATTAATCCTGATATCCATTCAAAGATGAATTTGTCAGACTTAAGGGAATTGTGTGGCAACATCTCACCCCTCCTACCTCGATAAACAGACTGTTACATTTGCACAGGACTCATGGGGAGAAACCACCTGTTTTACAACAATGAAACGTTATGCTGGTCCAGATTATCTCATGTGCCTTCGTGAGTATGTATGTTGAGTATGCTTTGAAAGAAGAATGACATGTTTGGGAGTGTTCTCAAAAGGCATTGCTGATTGTATGCTCGTACTTAAGTAATGCTGCTGTTTGTGTTTTAAAATGCAACAAACATTGGCAAAGCGAATAGATCTTGCCTATGAGACGTATTGGGTGTTTTGTAGCCATGCTGAACAATAGTGTAGATATTTTGCAGTGTGTCTAAAATTAATTTGAAATGCACTATGATGCAGCCAAGGCTAATCCATCCATTTGCGCTGAAAGCATCATGGTCCATTTCTTTTTTTTTTTTTTCGCCAGGCTGCAAAGCAGCCACACTGCTATACAGCATGGATATAAATCATTGCCAAAGACAGCAATGCCCATGCTGTACACCATGAATAAAAGGCAATATCAAAGCCAATTGTCTCAATGGCAAGACCTATTAACTTTGCCTATGTTTGTTAGGTCCTGGCACAATACCTCTGTGAGTCTGAGTAAATCAGTTACTCTCCCAATGGGTGAAAAAGAAAAACATGACATTTGGCAAAAGATTCGATCACATAAAGAAAGCAATGGCGCCCATGTCCATTTCTTAGTGAAAATAAATTCGGGGGTAGATAACACCAGTTGTCACACTGAAAGCAGATAACATCTACTATCACATTAAACATCCATTTCAAAGAAGAAAAGGGCTTCTTTGACGTGAGTGTGGCATAGAAAAACACAGCTACAAATACCAAAAGGTTCAACAATGATTACAGAGAAGAAGAAAAATAAAAGTAGTACCTCAATCACAGTGCTATCAACGAAAGGACAGCAAACAAGCTGAAGGAACCAATAGCAAAGTAAAATGCAGCAGAAAGGACTGACAATGAAGTCAGCAAATTGTAAGAAATGTACAGTATCACATGTGAGAGCGCATGCAGCACCTGAACTGTCCCAGGAGAGACGAAAAAAATATTTTTTTTAAAGCCCAAGAAAATTGGAATTCAGCTAGGTGTCTGTGTTGCACATGCATAACTAATATACTTTGGCCCGTATTTATACTTTTTTTAGCGCCGCATTTGCGCCGCTTTTTGACGCAAAACGGCGCAAACTTACAAAATTCAATGGTATTTTGCAAGTTTGCGCCGTTTTTGCGTCAAGAAACGACGCAAATGCGGCGCAAAAAAAGTATAAATACGGGCCTTTGTGTTTGGGTCATGTAGCGATCCAATGTCAGAATGAATTGGATGTTATCAACGAATAAATAAAAAACAATTATGAAAGAATAGGTAGTGCTAGCAAGGGGAGAGACATACAGGCCCGTATTTATACTCCGTTTGCGCCGAATTAGCGTCGTTTTTTTCGACGCAAATTCGGCGCAAAACTAACGCCATATTTATACTTTGGCGTTAGACACGTCTAGCGCCAAAGTATTGGCAAATAGCGTCATTTTTTTGCGTGAACGCCTTCCTTGCGTTAATGAGATGCAAGGAAGGCGTTCCCGTCTAAAAAAATTACGGCGACGCAAATGCGTCGTATTTATACTCCCGGGCAAAAATCACGCCCGGGAGTTGGCGGGTCAAAAAACCCCGCATTTGCGCCACTATTTAACGCCTGGGTCAGGGTAGGCGTTAAGGGGCCTGTGGGCTCAAAATGAGCCCACAGGTGCCCTCCCCTGCCCCCAGGGACCCCCCCTGCCACCCCAGCCCACCCGAGGAGGACACCCAAGGATGGAGGGACCCACCCCAGGGACATTCAGGTAAGTTCACGTAAGTATAATTTTTTATATTTTTCAAATTTTTTGGGGTGGCATAGGGGGGCCTTATTTGTGCCCCCCTACATGCCACTATGCCCAATGACCATGCCCAGGGGACATAAGTCCCCTGGGCATGGCCATTGGGCAAGGGGGCATGACTCCTGTCTTTACTAAGACAGGAGTCATTTAAATGGCGTCTGGGCGTCGAAAAAATGGCGCAAATCGGGTTAAGACGATTTTTTAGCGTCAACCCGACTTGCGCCATTTTAAGACGCCCTAGCGCCATTTTCCCCCTACGCCGGCGCTGCCTGGTCTACGTGGTTTTTTTCCACGCACACCAGGCAGCGCCGGTCTGCTTGCGCCGGCTAACGCCATTCCATAAATACGGCGCCCGCATGGCGCTTCGGAATGGCGTTAGACGGCGCTAAATTTTTTTACGCTAAACTGCGTTAGCGCAGTTTAGCGTCAAAAAGTATAAATATGGGCCACAGATTGAACAGAGTTGGGAAAAGAAGGGAACGATGTGCGGTGTGACACCTGGGCCCGTATTTATACTTTTTTTAGCGCCGCATTTGCGTCGTTTTTTAAAGCTAAAACGGCGCAAACTTGCAAAATACCATTGTATTTTGTAGGTTTGCGCCGTTTTGCGTCAAAAAGCGGCGCAAATGCGGCGCTAAAAAAAGTATAAATACGGGCCCTGATGTCTCCAAAACAAGAGACCTCTTGAGAGAGGTTTATTAAAAAGAAGTAAACTGGACTACGGCACAGTTTCCCACACCCTCAATCATAACTGAAGTCACCCTGCCCTACTAATGATCTCCCATATAACAATCATTGATTATATGTGCTGATGAGATGACATGTTAAATCTTGAATGACATATTTTTGGCATAACTATATGACGAAGTCAGAGGATTTGCACACGAAACAAGGACACACATAGATTAAAGAAAACACTGTCATGTCCTAATTGATGCTATCAGAGAACCTTTCTGAAATGTGACTAGTATCCCAAAAAGCGATATCATTGATCATTTATTCGGTGTTGTCGTATGTGATCTCATAAGTGATGTTATCATTTATGTCCTTTGAGATGCCATCCGTGATGTCATGTGTAGTGCGTTGTGTGGGCACAAGTTATAATTTTCGTGGCTTACCATGACTGGTAAATTTCTGTGATTTTTGGTTTTGTTTCTCAACCATACCTTCATGTCAGCTGTTTTTTCCAGCTAATTTCTGAGATGTTTTTTAAAAATATGTTAGTTTCTCATGAGCAAATTAAACTGTAACAAAGTTACTTTCAATTAATTTGTGTTTAATTATGTTCTTTATCCACTTCATGTGCAGTCGACCTCCTACATACAGTCTCTCCCAAATCAAACGTCAGACATTATTGTGTTTAAAATCCAAAACGTAAGAAAAACACTGATATTCGTCTATTACAGGAAATCTACAGAATCCCAGATGATGTCATGGATTGCTTTGCCATAGATATCATCAATGGCATCACCTCTTTGAAAACAGTTAATGCGGTGCCATTTTTTTCTCCGCAAATAGATGCTCTTGAAAAAAATATATAGGAATGAAGGTTATACCCTACATCAGGATATGCCCCCCAAAGCTTAAAGAGCATAGACTCTAGCCGTGCTCTGCAGGATTTTGGGATATGCGAAATAAATTGTATTTGCAAAGTACGTTGAAATTAAAAGTTGCTGCACTCCCTCTCATTTGCAACACATATCCTCATAGATATTGCCTGTAGCTGAAAGACACTCTACTACTTTCAGCATCGAGATGTCCCTGCAGTGGTTACATATTAAACAAGTATTGGCAAAGCCAATAGTTCTGGTGTCTTCTTCCAGCCTTTTGGCAATTCTTGTTTTATTTTGTCCTGGTTTGTGCAAAACTTTATTATTGGAAAGCTGTTGGGTATTCGTCAATCTAAAAAAAACATTGATTAAAGGCAAAAATGATTTTTAGACTCAAAAAAGCACACATTACTATAGTACTTGCAACCCTAAAGTGAACTACTTTTTGTGTGGATATGCTCCTTATAATGTGCCAGCATGCTGTAATTCACTGCAATGTCAGGCAGTGGCTGACGTGGGGTGACATGTTGCCCCTTGACTCATGCAGAGAAGGAAAGAAAAAGGAAGGTAAGACAAAGGAAAGGAAAGAAAGTATGAAAACAAAAAAGAATGAAAGCACAACAGAATGAATGGAAGCAAGAAATAAGGTATTCAGGAATGAAAGCAAGAAAAAAGGGAAAGGAAGAAATAAAAGAAAGAAGAAAACAAGAAAGAAGGAATGAATGAACGAATAAAGGAAAGCAAGCAAGAAAGAAGGAAAGGAATGAAAAAAGGAAAGAAGGAATGAAAGAAAAAAGGACAGAAGGAATGAAAAAGAAAAAAGGAAAGAAAAAAAGACAAAATGTAAAAAGTGTGTTACAAGTGCTTCAAATTAAACACACTAAATGCTGGTTTTCTTCCTGGGCAACCTCTATAAAAGAACCATTTATGAAATTGAGCCGAGAATAAACGTGTTCTGAAGAATTATCTGCCTTTGAATTCACATGCATAATGTTGAAGCTTTCAACAATTTAATACAGAACAGTTGTATTTAATGTATGCAATCTGTTATGCTGTGAAATACCAACAGTCAGATAAAGGACACTCTGAGAGGAGTTTACAACAGTGTTGGCCACAAACAGCAACACATAAAGTGTGGAATGTGGTCTATGCCATCACCTGGTTCACTGGTGTAAAGCGCGCCCTGCGGTCACGCAAAGGGTACATCGAAGTAATAAATTAGCAGTAGAAGTACTAAATTAGAAACAAAAACATTGACACAGCAGGGAATTAGCTTGTGTGTGGACATGCTCCTTGGAAATCACTAAAAGTTATGTTATCCGTTGGCTAGAGTGGGCTGACCCACCTGCCTCATGTGGTATGCTGTAGTAGGCGAAAGCAAAATACGAATAATACACAGACCAATGGATGAAGAAATCTGGCTGCTGAAATCCCCTTTAAAAAATAATCATGTCACCCATGACTTAGTAGGTCAGGTGTAATATATTTAGGGGGAGTTATGGCTTGACAGCTCCAAATTAAAAGTGAATGCTAGTGGTTTCAAGGTTTTCAGTCATAGCCACAAAGTCTCATAGGTGAAATTTAGCACATGCTATTTTATGGTGAGAGTTAGGAATCATAACTTCCCCATAACTTTTTTTTTCTGTGACATCATTTTGTTATATCTTGTTATATAGCCAGTGTCTAATGCTCAATTGCATGAACAGATCCCCTGGACTTTGGGTTTTATATGATACGCTTAGGCCTCTCCCCAGCAGTAAAGCCATGAAGTCTCTGAGTGCTGGCCACTGCACTGATCAGTTCATTTGGTCATGCTCTGCACCCTGCTACCCTGCCTGCAGGCAAAGATTGTTAGTAATGACCAGTGTGCTTGAGATGCAGAGCATGCCGCATAGTCACAACTTTCAAACAACTTCTGCCTTCATGACAACCAGTTTTCATGGTGCTAGAACCCACAGGACACAATTGTTATCTTTGCCACGCAATGTATATGTGCTGGGCTTGGTCTTTGGCCATGTTCTTCAATTATCTTCAATGCAACCATAGCCCAAAAGGCACAGGTATAGCATAATTTGTGCCCTGCAGATTCTGGGCACAAGACATGACCTTTAGTCACAACATAAATTCAGTCCCCCCACTCACAAAACTCGCTGGGCATGGCCTTGGCCTATGGCTTGTTATCTCTGGGCACGAGGTGCAGTATCTGGACATGCACTGGGCCAGTGTTCCTGCCATGAGAACCCCGGGGTGGGGTTTTTGCAGTGCCCTCCATGTAGCTCCATTGTCACCTTATCTTATTTTTACCTTATGAATTTCTTCTATAGATTGTTTTGTTGTCACCAGGTCTAATTGTAATTTTTATTGCAATTCGCAAACTGCCTAGATCAGTCCACATACAAAATTTGGTTCATAAACCCCATGGTTCTTGAAACGATGGGTTGGTCTGCAAGCCATCTGTAGTTTGTTCTCATGATCGATCAGATACATGTAACTAAAATTTGCAAACAGGTTATTGAACCGAGGACCCAGTTAGCACACCTTGGACGAAGATTTACCCTATTGTTTAAAAAAAGCCAATAGATGAGCAGTTTGGCGGATTGCAGTATGTTTTTTTTTTTAGAGCACTCCTCAAGCAAATGTGGACATGTACACCTACTGCCAACGTTAGTAGACCCAGAAGGAGTAGGCAGTGCCTAGTTGCATATGTAACATAAGGCGGTCATAGCATGGAAAGCATTCAAAAGTGCAAAACATAAAAAACTCATTTTGATTTAGCAGACAGACGCACATTGCCCATGAAAACAGAGGTAGTGTGCGTTGTTTATTAGCCATTTTAATGGAATGACACAATCAAACCAAATAAATACCATAGTATTTTGCTTGATTGGATCGCACCTCGCCGCCAAAACGTGGAACACTCTTCCCAGCCACCTGCGCCAGACCAAAGACCTCCTTACCTTCAGGAAACTTCTCAAGGCCTGGCTGCTCGAGCAGTGGCAGCACCTCCCCCCCCCCGCCTCCTCCCTCCTCCCCTCCTCCCCTTCTGAGCACCTTGAGACTCTCACAGGTGAGTAGTGTGCTTTACAAATCCCTGATTGATTGATTGATTGATTGATTGATATTAAGATGTTAACATGGAAGCACAAATGTCACAAAATGCGCTGGTTAAGGGTATTACAGATCCCTACCGCTAAAGAAATTGTTATGACCTTAAATGAATGAGTGCTACAAAGAGTTGGTTAATAATTTCTTGAAAACTCCCGCAAAATGTTGTATTTGTGTCAGTGATGCCCATACTTTTCTTTGTATATGCAGAGGCCCTTCTACAGATGTTTGTACCTCTCTGTTTGATAACCAGTTATGCACATTAAGGACACAATTTTGGGCCTGATGTATGAAAGGGTTGTACCAATTCTGCCCCTACGGAGAAATGCGTTGATACCGAAGGGCCTTTGCTCACTTTTTTCTTGAGATAAACTTTTTTTTGTTTTGTTATAGCTCTGTCCCCAAACCAGCCTCATGGTAATAGTGTCCTTTCAATAAAGCAAATGAATTGTGGAACAACATAGCAGCTCTGCATTCCCTATTTACTCTCCTGAGATATGCTTAAAATAATTAATATCAATTAAAGTTTATATGGGTATATTTTCCCTGAAGTATGTATTGATCTTCGTATACTGAACATCATCTGTTCAATTATTTAGAGTTTCATTCATGCATCACTTGACAGCCAATGTCTTCCTCTACTCAAATGTCCTAATGTCCCATTGTCTTTTATTTGCTTCCATTTTAAAATGTCCCCAAGTAATTTGTGTATTTTGGTTGTTGCATGCTTCAAGTGTGTCCTGTCAGGGTTGACTATGGGTACGGGTTATAATTACATTTCCGTTGCTGAGTTTTGTCTGTGGCTAAATCTTCCTTTTTGTTGGTTTTGCACAGCCGGCTGATTCTCAGCATACTGCCATCATCTCTCTCAAGCTTCATCATGGATCAGATCTCTGACCTGTGAGAATCTCTTCATCCTTCAGACAGACACGCTTTCTGGCCGATACCACCGAGCACCGCTGTATCTGCACGTTGGGGAAGCGAATGTTACGTTCTCTGCCTTGAAGAAGCGACTGTAGTTCTGCAGTCCATGCAGAGAACACCTCTCCTGTGCCACATATGTCTACGGCAAGCATGTGTCTACGCAGGCATGTGTCTACGGCAGCAGGTCATGTCTACGGTCAGCTAACCAGGAAGTGATGTGGGTGCCCAAAACAACTTACGACCTAAATGTCCCTACCTGTGCCTCTACCCGCTGCCAAGGCGAAACTGCTAACCCCTGGTAGCCAATTTGTGTAAAGCCTGGCACCCAATCTGGGAAAGTGCGCATATAAAAAAATAACACTGCGCAGCAAATGATATTGATGTGGCCCTCCCCGGGCCAGGTATTAGCCCCCTCCACATACTGCTGGTGCCTCGCATTATGGGGTTGCCCTTTTATTCATCTTCAATTTCTGCTTCTAGAAAACAGGGTAAGGTCATAAGCGCTCTCAACCATTGTAGGTCTGGCAGGGGCATCCCTCTGTAGCACTCAAACCAGCATTGTTAGTTTGAGTTTTGTAACTCGTTGTGGAAAACACTTCTTTTTTGCTAACTCAAAAAGTTAACCAAAGGCTTTTCCATAAACTCCAGTCATTCTCTGTAGCTGAGATTCAAAATTTATTAACTCTTTTTTTCAGAACGAATTCAAAACAAGCTGAAACAAATACAAAGGCATGTTTTTGTGAGTCTAAAACATTAATCACAAATGTATGCACTTACTAGCGCTATTATAAAAAGAAATGATGGTAGAAAACATCTCAGCATTTTGCATACCTAGCCTACTGTGTCATTTATGTGATTCACTACCAACGTGCAGGCTGTAAAAGGAATGTGTAGGCCAAACTACAAATGCTCTCTGTACATGCTCATGGAACCACAAATCAACTATAATAACGAATTTACCTATCATTTTAGCCTTGAAAGCATATTCATCTTAAAGCCGAAAACTTTCCTTGTTGAATATATCTAAAAGGCAACACTTGAACCCAGAGAAAATGTCTGGATTTACTGTTTATAATCATTACTTCCAGATTAATTGATCATCAATGACAGCACCACCCAATCACTGCTTGCTCGTTTGAAAAAAAAGACATTTGCACCCATAAATGGCACGTACGTTCATTATATTAGTAAGTTGCACATCTTCATCCTGATTTTTTGCTCTTCTAAGTGAGACATTCCAACTGTGACAGGTATACCCAGACGTAGGTCCTGTGTTCACTTCACAATGGCACCTAAATTGTACATGGCTAAAGATGGCCAACAAGGCCAAAACTGGTCAGAGGTATGGGGTTACTTCTGTTCCCATCTTCAGCTGACCTGGCCCGGCAGTTTGGGTTGGTCTGTTTCTGTTTCGTTTAGGGCAAGATCAAGCCTTATTTACATGTGGCTAGTCACTGGAGTGGCAGAGTGATGGATGGATTAATTACCAGTACCTAAGATTAATTCACGTATTCCCTCAATCATTTTTTTATTTTTTCTAAGTGATTTTCTGCATGGTCATCTGTGTAGTCACTGAGATGTTGCATTTCTTTGTAATGCACTATATTTTTGTACATATTGCAGTCTCACTACAGGCAGCTTTTAGTCTCTGTTGCAGACAAGATTGTGACTAATACTTTAGGATATATTCAAAGTGGGATTCGGTGTGCCAATTGCTCATGGATAGATGGATTTGTTTTCTGGTTCAATTCCCTGCTCCTGATTCATTGGGTTTTTTCCTGATTCATCTTTGCCCCACCCCTGACGCACCCCTGATTTTTGTTTGGTTTAGTGTATTGTTCCACCATTGACGTCAGGGAACTGTTTTTCTCTCTACATTTTAGTGTTGCATTTGCGATGCAGCACTCAAGGTGAGGGCAGATCCTGCTCCATCACCTCTCTGTCTCTATCACTATCTCTCTCACACACACTCTCTCATTTCCCTTTCTCATCCCTTGCCCTGTGTCCTTGGTTCTCAAACCTAACCCCACTCCCTCATTATTGCTCTCCCCTTACTCAGCCCCCAACACCGGGCACTGTTGTTAGTGCTTCCCTGGTTACCCTCATACTCCTCTCTGGTCCTGCTCACCAGCTGCTAGTTGATGCTATTGTCTTTAAGAATTCTTGTAAAATTGGCAAAATTGGCAAAACAACCAGTGGTGGCCTACAATGGGGTAATGTTCTTGTTCATGATTCGAGGATAGCTGCAACATTGCTTGGAAAAGAAAAGCAGCAAAAAACAAGGAGGTTGAGATTGCCGAGAGTGAGATACAGAAGGCCGAATGTATTACGAATGGCAGAGGAATCACGAATGAAAACGTAAGTCTGTAGTCGAGGAGAGTAAATAAAATGCTAGACAAAGTGGCAGAGACCACTTTTTACACTTCTTCTAAATGGAGACTTTATAGGCAAGCTTTTCTCTTTGTTTAAAAACTTGCTGAATTTCTGCCTGAGGTGTTCAGACACACATGGAATTGGGACAGAAAAGAAGATGGTGTGGCACCATCAACAAGGTTTTCTGCTCTGCACTCACTTATGACACAGTTATTGATCAGATCCCGCTCTCGGCACAATCTTCTCTTTAATAATTTAAGGGCCTGTAGGAAGAGAAGAACATGGCCATCGACAGGGACATGCATGAATACAGCCTTAGATCTCCTTTGGTAATCTCTAGACTCACATAAAATACTACATTGTCCTGATCTAATCAGTACAGGAAGACGGAGGAGGTAATTTGGCTCAAAGTTCTCAAAAACGATTTTCCAACCTCTAAAAATAATAGGTTCTGGCTCTCTGAAGAAATGCCAGATATCAGCAAGAGCAGGAGTCCTGAACAGATGCATGGTTTCATCATGGCCAACTTGTGCTTGGCATGGTGCCCCCTCCTTGCGGAACACCAAGTGAGCCTCGACTGGGCCATTCTGACTGGCCAGTGAAGACCATTGGCAGGCTCTGGAGCTAGAGCTAGGGATCACTCCTGTAAGGGCTGTTCTTGGATGCTTGCCACACACTCTTTCAGAGTCCAACTCACAGAGGTGGCTTTGCTGCCCTTTTGGAGGCAGTAAAAGAGCAAAGATCAGGGTGCATCATACCGACTGTAGCCACGAATGAAACTCCTATGTGCTAGAGTTCCTCACTGTGCCCTTGTCTGTATGTCTGTTTCTGTCTGCAGTCCTCCTCTCCCCAGACAAGTGGAGCTGCACTTGGCACACTGTGGTCCTGCTGCTGGGTGGTGACAGGTGGATCTTCTCATGGCACACATGAACAGCTAACTAATACCAGAGGCTGCTCTCACGAGGGGTGGATACTGGGCTGCACTGTGCTGAAATTCTATATGTAGAATCTTCATCTCATCAGCTGGTTGAGTGGATTAACACTGTTGTGATGAGGACAACTGCCTGTCTTCCTTCCTTACAGTCTCCCTGCTTCCCATTGGCTTAAGCTGGAGGTCAGCTGAGGAGGTTTTAGTAAACTAAACATTATCTAGCCTCAGGGGCTCTTTGCGTACAAACTGCAGGGTCGATGGTGCCAATGTGTGATCTCCTTCTTTTCCATGCTGCGCAATAGATAATTGCAGACTTCTCTGTGTTCCCCCACAGGGCATTGGACTAAAGGGCATGGGAAGACTTGGCCAATAGGCGCATCTGGAGAGTACTCAAATATCAGGCCAATGATGTGAGCTAACACCGTTCTCTTAGTGTGGGATGTTGAACACCCCAAAGAGTGGTGATCATGGCCTGACATTTCCTCTGTACAATGAGTGGCTGATACCTGGCACTACGGCTGCATGGAGATGCCAGTGGGGACTGTAATATGCTACTGCTGAAGGTAGGGGCTGTTGCAATTATCTAGGGTCTGGCTAATGATGGATGCTGTATAGTTATACTGAGAAGATAATCAACTTTAATCTCTTTCCCAGCCCATACCACACTGCTTTGAAATGGGACAACCCACCATAGAGTAATCTGCATAATTGCCTTTGCATGCATCATGACTCTCCTTGGTGCCTACTGACCCTTGTTTCCAATGTCAGCTTTCTTTTTGGAGTATTATACAGCGCAAACGTGACCCATCAGTATTAGAGCACTTTATGAGCATCAGTTACATCACACATTCATTTTCTTAACCTGATGATCCAGGTCATGTTGCTAAGACCATCCATTACACACTGTGCTGGAGTCCAATATAGACACAAGTCTGCTAAACTTTAATTTACTACACTCTTACCTATATAAGTTGTTCAGGCAAGGTACCAGTGCAGAAGCTACTATTGGCGACCTGTGACTATGGTTGCAATTCTAAAGCAGCTCATAGAACATAATTGTCTACCAAAAAGTCCCTTTCATACCAATTAAATGATGCTAAAGAATGCTTTTGGAGCAACATCATGAAGGTAGTGGGCATGACTGAATACAAGGAGGGTCCAAAAACAGAGAACTTTCAATTCTGGATCTACCTGGACTTCTGTTGTTCAATTTATCATTACATAGACCTCATTATATTTCTAGCATAGACCATAGGCACTAAGGTGGGACACTATGACATAGGTCTGAGTTCACTAGTATGTATCTTATGCATACTAAACTAGTGGCCTAGATCAGTAGGCCATGGTGAAGCACGCATATTTGTAAGAGCACCACAGTGTATATTTTGCAGCATTACTGTCTCTGTCAAAGCCGAGCAGGACCATGGTAACCGAGGAACAGGTAGCATTTCTACACTCCTGGACAAGGACCAAGCTCAACAAGATCCAGCATGCATATACAAATTTGTGGAGGAGAAGGCACCACATGATGAGATACTGTGAAAAGTGGACATGGATGTCAGCACTGCCCTAGCTGATTGAACAGATAAACTTTGCAGATTTATATCTTAGAGGCATTGCAGGGCTGAATAAACAGTACCAAATTATGTTGTATCTAAAATGCTGCAATGAACATGTCTTTATTTCTTACAGTAGACCCACTTGCTCCGAGACTGTAGGAACTAAAGTCCATAGGAGATGGAGAGACACCCCACTGTATACATCTTTCTCCTCTTACAGAAGGGATGTTAAAATTTGGGTTTAGGGTAGGTAACACCCTTTGAATGAGATAACTTAATCGTTGTGGAGGGTATCTTTGAGAGTTATGTAATATTTGTAAATTATTGTGTAGTGTTTAGTAGCATGTGCATAGTAAATGTACTTCTCCTTTTTCTAAAGAATAAGGACTGACTGGGCAATTATTTATTGTGTGTTATTATTGAGTGCTAGTGATTGGTGAATAGCCCACACCACCTTCCTTGGGTAGGCCTTAAATTGCTCCATCTCAGTACCCTGTGAGTGTCAAGCGCTACAATGGGGTGTTTGGTTTCCACTGAGGACATTTGTGGAACTATTACTTGTGTTGGCCACACAATTAAATTTCAACCAGTCAGAATAAAATACCTTGTAAAACCATTGTCAGATCCCAGTCATCTGCTGCTGAGACGTCGCTTACATACACATCTTACTATGCCACCAACTTGATCACAGCTACCTATGCTGAATTATATGACATTTACAAGTTCTGTCAGGAACACCACACTTTTTAAGGAAACTTTAAGGGCCATATTTATACTCTGTTTGCGCCAAATTTTCATCATTGTTTTACACAAATTCGGCGCCAACTTAACTCCATATTTATATTTTGATGCTAGACATGTCTAGCATCAAAATATTGGAGTTTGCACCATTTTTGGGATGCGTGAACCTAACTTGCGTCAATGAGATGCAAGATAGGCGTTCCCATATAAAAAATGGTGCTGTCCCCATATTTATCCCCCAGTGCTAAAATGACGCATGGGTGGAAGGAGGGGCTAAATAATGGTGCAAAACTTGCTCTGCACCATTATTTAACACCTGGGTCAGACAAGGCGTTAGGGAACCTGTGGACCCATTCAATGGTTAAACTCCATGGAATGGGTCCACAGGTGCCCTCCCCAAGCCCTAGAAACACCTCCCCACACCAGAGTTTGGGGGACCCCATTCCAGGTAAGTAGGGTAAGTATGGGTAAGTATTTTTAAACTTTTATTTAAAGTACAATTGGGTGCCCTATCTTGGGGTCCCCTGCAAGTGCACAGGTGACACTTGTCCCCTGTGCTGGCCACTGGAGTGGTGGGCATGACTCCTGTCTTTCCTAAGACAGGAGTCATGTTTTTGGTGGTTGTGCATCAGGAAATGGCGCTAGTCTGGTTTGAGGCTTTTGTTTTTTGCCTCTAACCAGGCTAGCGTCATTTTTTGACGCTCAACCCCCTCCTTCCCTACCGCCACCCCCACCCGGCTAGTGTCTTTTGTGAAGACGCTAACCCAAGTTTAGTGCTCGTTTGCGCCATTCCTTTAATATGGCACCCATCTGGCGCTTTGGAATGGCACCAGCCAGTGCTATACTTTTTGCTGCAAAACTGCATTTGCGCAGTTTTGCGGCAAAAAGTATAAATCAGGCCCTAAATTTGGTGGGAGATAAATTAGTACAGTGGAAAGCATTAAAGATTTTGTTGTGGTATGTCATTAAAGAAGCTTTTTGTGGAGCCCTTATCATTATTTCTCATTTGACCATCCAACTGTTAGAAAGAAATTAGTCATTTGGAGTAACAAAGTGCAACGGATACATGTCTTAGTAACAAACCAATAGAAATTAGAACTGAATTCCTCAAAATGTAGGACAAGCCATTATGCCAGAATTGTAACGCATTTGACACTAAACAACATCAAGAAGGTGACAAATTAGGTGAACTAATGGCATGGATTCTTAATAGTGCAAATAAGAGAGTGGAGATGGCAGCGCTGAGCTTGGAGGATGCTTTCTTGATCTACTACTACAAGGTGATGCATGCAATTGTATCTGTATACTATGAGCTACTGTATTACCAGTCCCCACTTTTCACCTTAACCAAGCTGGTGAATTCTTACAAGATTTGTATTATGCATTTAATATCTTTATCTCCTATGCTATAGCAACTATCCATACAAGCTTAATTAGTGCAGAGATTCTCAACATATTTGTTTGAAATCCCCTGAGGACTGGTTTAAAATCCATGAAAAATCCATCTGAAAAATACTCTTACATGAATACCTCTGTTGTGCCCTGTGTGATCTACTTTGGATGACATATGTTTGGCTGCATATGCTTATAATGTATCAAATAACTAGCCCCAGTGGTGGGCAGAGTCTTCTGTTGTCATTAGCAGGTTTATTGGGGTATGTGATAAGACCACGCACTGCCTACAATCCAGGATCTGTTGTATAGCAAAGAACATGCCAATTATTCTAAGGAACATTGGTAAGTTTGGTTTGATGTCATGAAATGGAGTAAGTCATGCCTGCTCCCAATGTGTCTATCCACAAATGCAAAACTAAATGAGGTTGACATGTTGTCTTTGGTCTGGGCACACACCCACCTTTAAAACCCATGAGATATATCATAGGGATGGACTTCTTATGCAGGGTTATTTGGGCATAGCAATAAAGGCTCTCAGTCTATTGGCTTTGGGTAGGACAGCTTATCAAAGATGATAATCCTTCTTCCATTTCTGTATTTTCCTGTTGTTTATGAGTCAAGAAGGAGAGCTCTTTTGTCAAAGAACAGAACAACCAGCTTACCAAATTAGTGTTGTGGTAGATGGAGGGTTGTCCATGTTAAATTGCAGTTGCCTTTTCAGAAGGGTTGTTTTGGCCTACCTGATGTGTGTATTTATACTATGTTTGTATGTATGTATGTATGTATGTATGCATGCATGTATGTATGTATGTCCTTTGATGAGTCTATCTGTTTGAGTCACTTCTTTGTTGGGTATTTCATTTTTTTATTCATTGTATTCTTAGGGATCCTGATTTTCCCCTGTCCTCCTGCTGTTTTCTTGTGATCCTTCATTTTCTAGTGTACTGTTTTGGGATTACAACCCTGAATCCTCCTTGGATCCGCTGCTCAAGCTAGAAGAAAACACCATGTCAAGAACAAAGATGTATCCTAGATATGCACTGTTTATCCAGGAGAAGCTCAGTAAGTGCCAATTTACAATAGCACATTTAAAAGTCTATAAAAAATTAACATCTATCCGATAGCCATAAAGTGGGAGATTAAGGGCCTGATTTAGAGTTTGGCGGATGAGTTACTCCATCACAAATGTGATGGAGATCCCGTCCGCCGTATTATGATTTCCATAGGATGTAATGGAATCGTAATACAGCAGACGGGATAAACGTCATGTTTGTGACGGAGTAACCCCATCTACCTCCGCCAAACTCTATATCAAGCCCTAAGTCTCAGCCACCTTTTAAACTAACTAACTGTGAATTGTCTGCTTCATGGAATATTGTACTGCATAACTCATCAATGGCCCTACTATCAGCATCTGTTAAAGTAACCATTCAGAAAATGCAGATGCTTGAAACCAAGCTACCAAAAGAACTGGAACTTGTAAAGAAAGCAAACGTGACTCTGAAGTAGCACGCATACCACAAAGGATTGCAGAAGTAAAAAGGATATCTGTCAGGAATGCTTTTAAAATTAAATCTGAAAAACTAAAAGTAACCTGTTAAGATTTCATATACCTCCTCTTAACAACTCACCATTTCATAAATCATCCTGTTTTGGGAGATTCTCTTGTCAGTGTAAGTCCTGTGAGTAAACAGCATAAAACAGAAGGTTTATAAGACAAAAAAGACTGCACAGCATCAGCCAGCTACAACTCTTCCAGACATCAAACACAGTTATTGACTTAAGTGTGGACGGCTACTATCACCAGGTGAATTAAACCTCTTGAGCAAAGGCCCCTATTTCTGTCCTGTATCTAAGGACCATAATATGGCCAACATGGTGAGATACCTAAAAACCTTCAAAAGACGATGCAGGCATTCAGAATACTTTAACAATAATTCTAATGTTGATCTGCCAAGCTACCTTCAGCTCCATTTAAGAAGTTCTGCCATCCCAAATCATAGACTCCTCAATGTCGCAGAACTCCTTCATTTAATGCATGCATTTTATCCATCAACAAACTCATTAAGAAATCAACACCTAAAATGATTTTTGTTAACATTACCAGAGACGAACGAAAAGCTCTCCACCACCTTCAAAAGAGAATGGATATCACTGTAAAACCGGCAGACAAAGGTGGTGCAATGGTTGCCATGAAAGTATGTGATTATATTGAGGAGGGAATGAGATAACTAATGGACTCCAACACTTCCAAGCCTTTAGAAAATGTACTCTCAGAAGAATTGAACAAAGAAATTAAGAACAAGGTTGTATAATACAGTAGCTTAAACCTCATTTATGAAACAACAGCAGATATACTTCTTCATCCCAAACCAAGACCTGGGAGTTTTTATATGCTTCTCAAAATTCACAAAATGAGCAATCCTGGCCATCCCATCATGTCTGGCAATGATACAGCCACTAAGAGTCTATCTTTATTTGTCGACCTGCACCTCCAGCTCATTGTCGAGGAACTTCTATCATTTGTTAAGGTTATAATGGCCACATGGATGTAGCATTTTGCACATGGCAAACAGTGAATCAGGCCGTTTGCAATGTGCAAAATGCACTTTGGTATGTTCAGTCCCAGTTCTGCGATTCGGTAAACTATTTACAGAATCACAAAAAGGGATTGCGATTCGCGCTTAGGAAGGCGTGTTCCCTTCCTAATTGCGAGTTGCAGTCCCATGTATGATTGTTTTGTGACCACGAATGTGGTCACAAAGCAATCGCAGTTAGTACCAGTGTCACACTGGTGCTAACCCATTCGCAAACGGGAAGGGGTCCCAATGGGACCCCTTCCCCTTGTGAATGGCAGTGAAAAACATTTTTTCAGAGCAGGTAGTGGTCCTATGGACCACTACCTGCTCTGAAAAAATGAAAAGAAAACTTTTCATTTTTTGTTTTTGAAATGCATCTCGTTTTCCTTTAAGGAAAACGGGCTGCATTTCGAAAAAAAAAGAAGTTCTTCATTTAAAAGCTGTCACAGACATGGTGGACTGCTGTCACCACTTCATGAATATTCTTTAGGTAGGGCATTTGCGACCCCCTTGCGAATCGCAAATAGTGTCATTGACATATGGTGTTGCGACTCGCAAATCAAATCTTTCGTTCATGTATCCCTAAGTCACTTCCTTCAGATTATTGAAAAATTTAACCAGACCTACAAACTTGATGGTGACTCTCTTCTTGCTACATTTAATGTTACATCATTATACACCAATATACCACATGGGAATGGACTTATGGCATTACCTGAAGCTCTTAATTAAAGCACAGTGAAAAAGCCTTCAACAAACATGCTTATCAAGTTATCCTTAAATGCAACAATTTTACCTTCAATGTTAAACACCATTTGCAGATACAAGGAACTTCCAGGGGCACTTGGGTGGCTCCATCTTATACAACTATATTCATGGGCAAACTAGAGGACTATATACATGCTACTTCTAACATCAAACCACTGGTATGGCTATGATATATTAATGACATATTTAATAATATGGAAGGCATGTAGTGGAACATTGGGACAATTTACATCTTATATCAACAGTATCGATCCTACCGCCACATTCACCAGTAGTAATACTAAATAGAATAATCATATCCCTTTTCTAGATGTGTTACTCACCATTCATGAACAAAAAATGCTTAATTGTATCTAAACGGACTTTATGTAATTCATGCCATAGTAAATTCAGCAGCATCTATAGCCAAGCACTCAGAATAAAATGCATGTGAAGCAATGAGGACACCTGTAAAGACCATCTATTGGAGCTTGCTACATTATTTAGTAAGCAAGGCTATCCATAGCATATCAATCAGCAACAAACCGACAAGTCTTTGTAGTTACCAAGGGAAGAACTCATTTGGAATACCAACAGCAGGAACAAAAGTGACAGAAACCCATTTGTGGTTGACTATCATCCATCAGCTCCGAACTACAGAAATATAATACAAAAAACATTTCCCTTATATCCAATTGTGAAAAATTGCAAAAGGATTTTCCAAAACTGCCAGTCATTGCTTACTGTAGAGCTCCCACTTTACAATTGCTTATTGTGAGAGCTGAACTCAAGCAAGCTGTAACAAATGCAGATGGAGGTGCATCACGTGTGAATACCTCTTACAAATATCATTAGTAACTAGCTCTGTTACAAAAAGGAACTTTTGAATAAGACACCATCTTACATGTTACTCAACATGCATTATTTATGTGATTCAGGACCAATGCCAATGTTGTAAAAAACAATATGTAGATCAAACTGTAAATGTCCTCCGTACACGATTCAGGAACCACAAATAAGCAATAATTAATAAGAAATTTAACCGGCCTATAGCCAATCATTTTAACCTTTTGGACCATTTACTATCAGAATTTAAGATTGTCCCTTGTCCTAAAGGAAGAACTAACGGACACCAGAGAAAACCTCTGGATGTACCATTTAAAATCACTGCATCCTGACAATGCTACCTGATTTCTGCATATCTCAAGAGATCTCAGGACTACATTGATTCCACATTATAAGTAGAATCTTCACTCATGATGCAGTGTCAGCTGGGAAGCCACTGAGGCAACTATCTTGTACTACCTGAAGAAGGCGGAAGCCGAAACATTGTATTGGAAATATATTTTTGCACTTTGGTGAGTCCATCTGTTTGAGTTACTTCTTTCTTGGAGATTTCATTTTTTTGTGACTCGTTGTATCCTTTGGGATCCAGATTTTTGCCTTGACTGGCTGTTTTTTCTTGGGATCCTTCATCTTCATATGTATGTATGTATGTATGTATGTATGTATGTATGTATGTATGTGGTATTTCTGTGGTGGACACTTAGCCAAAAGGCAGATGAGCACTGTGCATGGTCAAATACAACCATAAAGCGAATTAGTAATAGAAGAGGATGCTATATTGTCAACAATTACTGCATTGTGATCTAGTGTTCTTTAAAGATGTACGTCTTCAACTCTTTTCTAAACAGGAGCAGAATTGGGGCAGTTCTGTTGGATACTATGATTTTGTTCCAGATCCTGGTTGAAAAGGCCTACTGTCTTATTTTTTTTTATTTTGTACACTTCTTAATCCACAGCCTGATGGTGTTCCCCCTGTGGGTGTGCCAACTACCGTCAGAGATGTGATCATATTTCTTTATGCCTTGAATGAGACATGTTACAATGTGTAGGATGCTTTTTGGAAGTGTCAGTGGAGAGTATGGGAGGCCATGGAAAAGAGCATTACCACCATCCTGATACAAGGGTATGAGAGCTTGCACAGCAGTTCTGAAGTCGCTTTCTGGAAGAAAGGGTTTGACTTTCTTTAGAAGAGAGACCTGTTACAAGCCAGTCTTTGTTTTCTTGGCAATGTTTTTCTTGAGGATGAGGTTGGTGTTCAGGGTGAGTCCAAGTGACTTGGCATTTTGTGAAAATAGGGGTTCAAAGCCATCAAGGTTCATGTCGTTAAGCCAGGTTTGTACTGCTTTTTATTTGTTGCTTTTGGCACATAGCAGAATTCTGACCAATATTTCTGCAGATTCTAACATATGGCTGAAAGGCTGTAGGGAGATTTACTCTTGGGAAAAAATATTAGTTAAACAAATTTGGCTTGTGCAGTTGAAGGCAATGTTCTTCCACCATTGGAGCTCTGATGCCCCAACTCCTAGGCTTGTGGTGTCTGTGCAAACTACAGAAAGTCGAAGGGCAATAAAGAGATGATGTACTTCCCATGAGCCTCTTTGCAGGTGGTCCCCTCATTATCTGTGTATCAGAGTTTACCTAGGACAGCAAATCACACCGGAGGTGACCTACATGTCAAGCTTACATTTACAGAAACGGAAGGGTGTTTTGTATCATGCCTGGACAGTTTATTTTATCCAATGCATCACTACAGAATGCCCAGTTGACATGGAACAGGAGTCTCAGGAACCTGAACAACACCTATTCTTGCATACCTTGCTGGATGTATCATATGACATTCTTGATACAAGAACGGAAGCTAAAGCCTCTCTGGAATATGAACATAAAAACATGGGATGACTTAACAGTCGCTGCATTTGAAATAATACTAGCCTATCCCAGGACAGTCTCTCATATTGCCCACCTTAAATTCATACAATGTAAGTATCTCTACCACACACTAGAATCCATTGCTACCCAGATGAATTTATAGGAAAGTAGTTGATACCTGCACTTATTGTCCAAATGGCAAGTTGATCTTATTTATGTAGTCTGGTTATTGTTACTGGTCCAGTCCTTCTTTGACTGGGTAAGCCCCATGCTATAAACAAGACTGGGAGAATGAATCTCCATTGCTCTGAGGTTCATCTACTACGCCAAATGTCACATCCAAAGGATATGAAGAAAATGTACAGATTTGTTGGCTTAGTCCTGCTGCTGGTCAAACTCTCAATATCCATGGCATGGAAATCGAAGAAGACCTCATCATAGTATAGCTTTGTCATAGAGTTTTATAAACAGAGCATAGCAGCATGTTCAGTCCTTATAGATGTTGCCCCTAGGTTAGGCTCATCAGACCCAACGTTATTAAGGAATATTCTACTGCTTGAACTGTCCGGAAGCTCCGGTGATAGACCACCATAAATCATCTGGCATGTTTTGATCCACTAGATAGGAACTGCAGTGTTTTACAGATCTGATATTGGTATCTGAGAACTGATATGCAATGTTGTTAGGCCCTTTTCTGGATCCTTGCAAATACAGGTACTACTAATACCGTCCAGGGCAAGAGTTTTGATGTTCCATCCAAACAAGGACACTGCCTAGCAAGTCGCAATGTAAACCTCACTTGCCAAGTTCTTTGATTTGCAGAGTAGGCCTGGACGAGAAGTTAACGCTTTGCTCAAAGAAAGTGGAGTTTTGTTGATTGTAGATACCACCCATTTACATGTTTCACTAAAGATGTGACTGTCTAGTGAGCTTTGTGGGTTTTTCTGAAAACACAATATTTTATTGGTGTTTCTAAACAGATAACTATAGGTACAGTAAAAACGAAACACAAATACTAGTAGTATTGACAAAGCTAACAGATAGGCTTTGACATTAACAGGCAAGTTTTAATGTGTTGAACCTGTAGCATCTAGCAATAGCTGGGTCCTTTGAAAACTGAGGGGTATATTTAAAAAGAATTGGCGTAGGACAGCGCTGCAAATCTTTTTGCTATGCTGCTCTATGCCAATTCAAAAGGGCAGGAATGGACAGCATTTACAAGATCTGGTGCATTCTTGTTCTTTCAGCCTACGCCGTTGCCTGCATTGTTGGCAGGATTGTTTTTGTGCAGGATTGGACACCTTGCTGCACAAGAACAATCCATGGAGGCCTTCTCGTCTTTCTATGTGTGCTACAGAACGCAGCACACATAGAAAGAGGAAAAAACAAGGAGAAATAAAGATATTTCTCTTGTTACACCTTCCCTGGGAAGCCGTACACATTCACAGGTTTATAGATCCTTATAAATCTGGGAATGCATCAAAACCCACGGGTGTTACATGGAAAAACCCACCACAACGCCCATTGAATGCCCTTTGATGCAGTGTATGGCAACTAAGCGGCTTGGCCTGCATTGTCTTACACCATATCTATGGGGCCATGAAAAGCCATGCAAAGTGGTTTTGCATTGCCTCGTAGATATAGGTCTGCACTTTGCGCCGCCGGAGTGTCATAAAAAGTGATGCAAAGGAGGCACAACAGGCTAGTAAATAAGCCCCTCATTAAGTAAAAAGCATTGGCAAGGCCAATTGTTGGG
Organism: Pleurodeles waltl; assembly: GCF_031143425.1. Classification (NCBI taxonomy): domain Eukaryota; kingdom Metazoa; phylum Chordata; class Amphibia; order Caudata; family Salamandridae; genus Pleurodeles; species Pleurodeles waltl. The sequence goes on from NC_090438.1 coordinate 725,514,770, forward strand.
ATGGAAAAGTCCTCTGCATAGTTAACAACATGTATCCCTGCCCTGAGTGCCTAACTGTACTGGTATCTGGATCCCTAATGCTGAGTTTATGCCATAGATGAACTCATATCATTGATATAGGCATATCCCGTGGATTGCAGTCTTGTTGGACTGGGAGGGTGAAGTGAACAAAGACGGGGTGATCCACCACAAATGTAAGTTAAAACTCGTCTTTATTCGTTAGCGCGACCTAGCGTCCAGCCACTCCGGAGAAAACTGATTAAACTGTCATCTCCGGAATGCTTAGACCGCTTACGTTCTAAGGAACGCACTAAGAACCCACACACAACATATCCTCTTGTCTTCACATAAAACAACCAATAGAAAAAATGCTAAAATAACAATAATGTAATGAAGAAAGTAAATGACATAAACCTAAAATAGGAAACATCTTTAGCAAACAACTTGTTACATCATATACAGTCTTTCAAATCATTAGATCACGTATGAAATGTTGTTACTCCATAATATAGTCCTTCAAATAACTAGGACACTTGCGAGTCCTCATGGATTGTTCACGAACAAGTAACTTTGTTTGCGAATCCTCTCTCTCTTGAGTTGCACTGATACCTTGTGACACACACTCTCCAGCTTCAGGACAGGTACCATGACCTTCACCAGAAGTAGATGCTCCCACCCCACCCCAGAAGAAGGAACTAGGACATTCATCCTCCATCTGATTTAAAGCACACTTACCACCCCTCTGATACAAAGCCACATTTCTCACATTCCACTTCTCTCCCCCTTCAATCTCAACTTGGAATTTTCCCACCTTCTTCACACGAAAAGGGCCTCTAAATTTCGAAAGACCGGCCCTTACTCTACCTGACTTGACTTTGACCCAGTCTCCTACCATCAATCCATGTTCGTTCTGAGAGGGCACACTCATCCTGACTCCCCCAGATGCAACCCACTCCTGAAGCCAAGAGGGAATCAATTTCGACCCCATTGATCTCCCTCTCATCGCTCGGAAAGGAGATACCCCAGTAGCACTATGAATCGTGGAACGATAGGCTCGTACTACATCAATTATCATTTTCTGCACACAACAATGATTAGCCAAAGCTAATTGTACTGTACCTTTGATTAATCTGTTAGTTCTCTCAACAATTCCATTACCCTGTGGGTAATATAGGGACGTCCTGGTGTGTCGCACTCCACAATGCTTCAAAAATACACACATCTCATTCAAAGTCAATTGAGTGCCATTGTCTGTGATAAGAACCCTGGGGATACCTTCCTCCATGAAAATATCCTCTAAAACCTTTATGGTTGTGGTTGTGGTGACATCACGTACAAACTTAACCACTAACCACCTTGAGTGTACATCCACCACCACTACTGCGAAACGCATTTGAAACGGAACTTCCTTAAGTGGACCAATGAAATCCAAACAAATTGTGTGCCACGGTTTCCCAGGATCTTCAATATGTCCTTCCACCCTGCCCACTCCCACTTTCAACCTCTTCTCGCTCTCTTTGCATAATCTACATTGCTCCACCCAACACTTAACCTGTCCATCCAATCCTGGCCACCAAAAATACTCTTTCAATCTCCTACTCGTCATCCCTTGACCCAAATGACCTTCATGAGCTAAGGAAAATAATTTAAACCTCAACCCAACCGGTGGAACAAAACGTTCCCCCCGCATCAATACGCTGTCCCCACAACACGACAGTTCATCCAACACGTCCAAAAAGGGTCTGACAGACAACGGGAGAGTACTCTCTCTTCGAGTCCCTGAGGAGACTAGTTTAAAAACGCATCTCAGACAATCATCAGCTACCATCTCATTCTTCCATTCCTCCAGTGTAAATGTACCTAAACCCCATTCAACAACATCACAGATAGAAGCCACAGCATCATCCGTATCACAAGATTTAACCGACTGAGCATCCACCTTTTCCCAGTCAAGCGACAACTTAGACAGACAATCAGCCTGAACATTTTTCCAACCCTGAACATACTCAATGCGATACAGATACTCCTGCAACCTTGCAGATAGCCTAGCCAACCTCGCCCACCCCTTTCCCGCACCACCAGCAGATAATATCCTTAATAATGGTTTGTGATCACTCCTCAATGTAAACTCCAACAACCCCACACATACGTTCTGAAATATTCAGTGCCCCAAACAGCCGCTAAAGCCTCACGCTCAATGACAGAATAGTTTCGCTCCGTCTGTGTCAACGTACGAGAAGCAAACGCGACAGTCTTCTCCTGATTTCCATGTACCTGTGATAATACTGCTCCCAAACCAGTACCACTGGCATCCACAGTCAAGATAGAGCGTAAATTAATATCAAAAGCAGTCAAAATACCTGCATCACAAATCTCATTCTTAATTCGATTAAAGCAACCCACCTGTTCATCAGACCAACAAAACTTACTCCCCTTCCTCAACAACTTCCTTAAACCCTCAGTCTTGCTTGCAAACTTATCTACAAACTTGGAGTAGTACTCCACCAGTCCTAAAAAGGACCTCAATTGGTTTTTGTCTGCAGGTGCAGGTGCGAATTTGATGGCCTCTAAAAGACTTTTCTTTGGTTTAATGCTCCCTTTAGCAATAGAATACCCGAGGTAGTCAATTTCCTCAACCAAGAAAATGCATTTCTCCTTATTCAAACTTAGACCAGATTCTCCAATGATCTTGAGTACTTTCCTGAGCGTGACATTATGTTCATCAGCTGTTTCACCCATCACTAGTATATCATCTTGGAAAAATAATACATCCTTCAAGCTACCAAACATCTGACCCATCAATCGCTGAAATACACTCGCTGCGGATGCCAGACCAAAAGGCATACGAGTGAATTGAAAGGTACCTTCCGGAGTGACAAATGCTGTGACATGCTTAGAATCTGGATGAAGTCTAATCTGATGATAAGCACTCCTCAAATCTAATTTTGAGAAAAATCTACCATTTTTGACAGCAGATAACAACTCATTTATATTTGGTAAAGGATAAGTATCCACCACAATGTTCTGATTTACAGACCTCAAGTCTACACAGAGCCTCACCTTCCCATCAGATTTCCGCGTAATAACAACCGGAGAAATCCATGGAGAAACTTCAATGGGTTCAATGGTACCCTCCAACAACATGTTGCTAATCACTTTTTTGACTTCCTCTCTTACCACAAATGGTATCTTGCGAACTTTATGCTGAATAGGGTGAGCATCCTCTTTCAACACTATCTTATGCACATAACCTTTTAAACATCCTAATTCCTTCTTAAATACGTCCCCAGCCCCCTCCAAAATGTCTTCCAAATGCATGTTATCCACCAACAAAACTTGATTGGGCGCTCTAGGACTGATGACAATGTTGAGATCAAATTGATGCATCCAACCCAAAATAGGTGGTCCTTCAACTGACACATAGATTTTTCCAAGAACTTTCCTTCCCCCAAACTGAATTTCCTTACACATATAACCCAACAAATGAATCTCGACCCCCTGGTACCCACCCGGTGATATATCTTTTGGTAACAACTCTCCCTTCCCCCAATAACACTTAAAAAGGCTCTCAGGAATTATGGTGTACAACGAACCAGAGTCCACCATGAGGTTTAGTTGAACTTCCCCAATTAAAAAAGAAGCCGTAGGCCTAGAGCATCGACGATCACTCATATTCACTCTCACAGTTGCCTCATTTTCAATTACAAGTACCCTGTCCTCACAAGTAGATTCACAACATTCCTCAACTATATTTATGCTTGAACTAGATTCTTTGGTACAACGGTTATTTTCTCTGCACACACGGGCATAATGCCCTCTGCAACCACACTTACGACACTCCTTCTTGACAGCAAAACATTTCTTGGAGTCGGCTAAGTGTGAAGTACTACCACACCTATAGCACTCCCTCCCCTTACCACTGACAAACCCGCCTCTCTTTGGTGCAGTACCAGTTTCTGGACGTAATATTGTAGAATTACTGGATAAGGCCATAACTTCCACAGTTTTCTCTTTCTTTTCCAATTCCTTTATACAGCGTTTCGATTCTTCCATCACCTTTGCCAAGTCAATTGCTTCTTGCAACGTGGGATTCTTTGCTGCCCATAACCTCTCCTGAATCTTTTTATCACGGCACTGCACAATAAGTTGATCTCGTATTAACTCGTCCGTCATGGTGCCAAACCTACACTTAACAGACAATTCCCTCAACCGCGACACCAAATCATCAATAGACTCATGATGATCTTGAGGTTGAGTATAAAATTTGTACCTAGCTAAAACTAAATTAGTCTCTTTTGCGAACCTGTTCTCTAATCTTTTAATCGCTTCCTTATAAATAACATCCATAGGTTGTCCATTGGGCCCTAAATAAGGGGGAAGATATTTAAAAATCCTCTGGCCCTCCCACCCCAAAGTACTTAACAGGATAGCTTTTTTTCTTTGAGAAGAGTAACCCTGACCATCCAAGGCCACAATATAATTCTCCAGCATTTCTATCCAATCCTCCCAAGGAAGAACTGACATACCTGGGACTGGTAAAAATAAAGGTGGTGGAGAAATATTGGAGTGAGAACCCATCACAACAATACTCTACTAGTACTAAAAACAGAATGAACAATGCAATACAGTGAACAGAGAAATCGTTACAGATTACACAACTCCCACAGTGTCTATCTGCCCTTAAATGTTGATGCACAGCGTTATACCATCAGCACCTTCAAACTACTAATAATCCTCTTTTAAACCGATACACTTTACACAAAACAGCACATGTGTAAACACACTATCGGAAACAGAATAAAGTTCTCACAGTCTCTTAGTATCTTATTGTAGTTTGTAGTTCCTTTTGTAGTTCCTTTTATTGAGATACCATGCGAGTCTGTCTGTAAAAACAAAATACACAGAGCAATCTCCACCGCACTGCTCCTCCAATCCTCCAATGAAACACTTTGTTGTTTTTAAAAACAGGAACACTTCCGAGTTCACAGCTCCGAAATTCACTGCACAAGATGTGCCGGTGCCAGAAGGTTACTGCGCCAGCTCCAAAGGCGTCCGTAACTGTCGAAGGAAAACACGTGCCTCGTGCACCTGAAATACCAGCGCCCGTAGTGTAAACGCACACTGCCAGGGAAAATGAAGCGTGACGCGTTGTCGTGCTCACGCCGAAGAGACAAGCAGGAAAATCCTTGCCGGCCGAAACCGCCCTGAAGATCACCGCCGATGGCAGCAGGAACTGGCGGCAGGAACAGGATCCATAACAATAAACAGCAGGAACTGGATCTAGGGCTGACCTAGGTCGCGCCAAATTCTCGTCGCCAAACTGAAGTGAACAAAGACGGGGTGATCCACCACCAATGTAAGTTAAAACTCGTCTTTATTCATTAGCGCGACCTAGCGTCCAGCCACTCCGGAGAAAACTGATTAAACTGTCATCTCCGGAATGCTTAGACCGCTTACGTTCTAAGGAACGCACTAAGAACCCACACACAACAGAGGGACACCCAAAGCACAACCCTCATAGGGGTGGAAGGCTGCTGCCTTCACCAGGAATTAAGGAGTGCTCAGTAGTAGCAGCTTACCATGCAGTAATCAGTAATAGTGAACAGGTCCTTTTTACCCTGTCACTGGAGTGAGGCCTAAAGGCTCGCTCACCTTTCTGAAAGTTCTACTGCTGTGTGTTTAACTCACACTTGGCCTGCTTCAGTTAGTTATATAGAGTGCAGTGCTGAACAAGAGTAGTGACTGCCCTAAATGCATGTGTGCCTGGGAAGGGTACAGTATCATTATTCCTTTGCATGTGTAGAGTTAGAAATAAAAAACTTATTTTTCTCATAAAAGTAAGTGTTGGATTAGACAATGATTTATTGTTTGTACTGTGTGCACTTTGAGTTATGAGTTGTGCTCACTTACCTGTATCTACACTTTCCCCTGAAGGAGCCTTTGACTGCCCATCCACAGCTGCTACTGAGCGTCAAGTCCAGAAAAGGTACTTGGCCCAATTGCTCAGGATCGATAATAGGTTGGGCCTCTGGACATCAGGTGTAAAATGCCTCATCCACCATGGTTGGGCCCATTAGCCCTCGCATGTTCCATGGTCCTCTGAAAGGGGTTCAGAACTTGCCTGTAAAAAACTACACCTAGTGAGAGCTCAGGGAGACATGGAGATGCCCTCACACAAGAAAGTGGCAGTGGGGGACCAAGGGGAGAGCTGAACACCAATCCTGTGTAGTGAGAAACAACTTGTCTGACTCTGGAAAACAATGGAAAAAAACAAACCATGTTCCAGTCGATCTTGACTGACACAACAATCTCAATGGTACACCACAGGAACCAATGTGGCTTAGTGCTGAGGTGAGAGCTGGCTCCCAAGACTGACTCTCTGATCTGTCCCCTGTATTTAGAAAAAAATCCAATAATGCCCTTTGAGTTGCTGGGAAGTCTGTTCTCTCCTATGATCCCCAGATTCCCATGATTGATCCTTGTTTGCGAAAGTGCCTTGACAGTCACAAAGCAGCATTGAACTACTTGTATGCCAGGACCTGTATTCGCCTTAAATGCACTTATTTAGTTACCTCAAAATACTCCATGTGTATTCTAATGATCTAATAAATCTAAGTAAGTGCTAGGAACACTTAAGGTCCCTGTAATGAGCACTTTTCTGAAAGAGCTAATGAGCCTAATCCTGTATTGACTTATCTCTTCAAATGGTTCCTGCAGTGAGCGCCAATGCCCATCACCAGCAGTGATTCCAGTGTAAACAGGCACTGAAAAAACAGTTACACTTGAATGCGTAAAGCATACTTATAGCCATTTCGTATAGGCGGAAAGTAGACAAAGCAGAAATCATGCATCTGCATGAATCACAGAAGAGCCAAAAAGTGAAGAAGAAGCCAGGCAGTCGTTGGTTAAGACGGGATGAACGGCTGTCATGGGCCAAATGATATGCAGGCACACATGATGCATGACGTGTACGGCTCACTCTAACAATGGAACTGCAAAGCACCCCCAAACACTGGCATCAGATGGCAGAGGGATTCAATTGGTGTTGGCAAGGACGATGTGACATGGGGCTTGTGAGATAAACGTTGTGCTCGCCTCTGTGTTGCAGTGCTAGATACTGTTTCACGAAACAGAGCCAGATGCTCTCAGAAAAAGTGAAAAAGAGCGCAGCTGAGGAGGCATTCAAATGTGGACAAAACCAATAGGGTGTCTGCTCTAGCAACTGCTCAATGAAAGCTTTAAAAAAATCCTACAAAAAATTTACCCAGTATTCCATAGATAAGAAATGGCACCCAAATCCAGACAACCCAAGACACTGCAGACGTTCTCGCTCAGGGTTTTTCTTCTTATGCATGACTTGTTTAGGTTGGTCACAGGTGCATAAATGACTCAAATGTCTCTTCTGGAGTGTGAGAAGTGACTGATATCCTGGGTATCAATGCAAACCCATCATACATCACATAAAAGGAGCGCTGAACATGCCAATTCAAGACAGATTTCTGTCACAGTTTTGGGCTGACTGGTGTTTTAAGTAGTTGAAGAGCTCATGCAGAGGAATTTTAGCTTTTAGGAAAGTGTTGAATTGTTGTTTATGGCTGGAATTTTAAAGGAATGTAAACTTTTGACACAAAGCAAAATAAACTTCTGTATGGTCTGACGAATAGCGCGAATAAATGCGCTGAATACAAAGTTATCCAAATACTATAAAGTCCATCTATCGATTATTTATTGTTTGTAATCAGCAAAGTCTAATCATTTCCGTTATTTAAAATTATTATGCCAAATCCTTCACAGAAAATGTCCCTTCTTATAGAAGTCTTTCAAAGCAGCAGACAATTGTTTAGCGAGTTACTTCCCTTTCTCAAGGCTTGTGTTAGGTGTGTCATAAAACACCTTCCAATGAATAATGACTTATTTTATTAAAATCCTCCAAATGCATCCATCAAAAATTAGACCGTGATTTTGTGCACAGGCTTTTTTTCCGATAGTGCATTCAGCTATCTCAAAATACATAATTACCATATAAGGTAATCAAAGATTTCCAAAAGTGTGTTGAGAATACTGTCCATCTCAAAACTTCAATTTTGGGAGCTAATTTGTTTGTCTCTGTCCTTATCCATATTTGCTTTGCTTAAAAAGGCATGGCTGGGTTTATGGTGTGTATGGAGATTTGATTAGGTTGTTAACTTGTATCATAAACAACTTTTGTTATCACACCAAGTGCCTATGTGTGACTCCAATATCTGCTTTAGTTGGTTGGCTGGGGGATTTAGGTCCCTAATTTATTTCTGTGCCCTTTTTAACTAACTGTTTTAAGTATACCTAAATGTGTCTTTTCTCTGAAAAAACATCTGTGATGGTAAGAGATTGTTTTTCTTTAGCACTTAAGAGATAATGGGGAACATAAACAGAAGAATAAAGGTAAACCATTTGAACGATATCGGAAGAAATATATATGTTTCAGTGCAGAATAGACAACTTGGTGGCAAACAATATTGTTTTAATCTCCTAGAGAGTCCATAGAAACACTGGGTTCCTGTGACCGGCGTTTCATCCCTAAAGCATTCTATTCACCCCAGCTTTTTATGTATAGGTCCATCCTATCATGGAGACGCACTGCTACCTGCATGTATTGTGATGGAAGCTACCTATGGTGAGGAAATGTGAGGAGTTCCGTTGAGTATCTCTCATTTCCTACCCTCTGATTCGAGGCAGAAGAGGAGAGAATCTTTCTTGGATCCTCTTATTCTACCAGCATGTTCTGTCTCATGTAGCTGCATTAGGAGATTATGAAGAACATGTCATTGGCACTGTTATATGGCAAGACTTGTACAGCCTTTTTGAGATGAACACATGCCAGGATGAGAGTGAGTGATCCTGTTGAGTACTTCAGCCACAGACAAATATTCGAATCATATTTCTCATACTTGAATGAAGTAAGACTTTCAAAACACTTGATTAAATAACCAAAGATTTTTTCAGTGTGATAAATTCTATAATTGATTATTGTTTAAAAAAAAGTCTTGTGAGAGGGGAGCAATAGTGAAACACAAACATCAAATCTTATATTTATTCAAAATGTTAACCAAGTTATCTACGAAAAATCATGTATGTTTTTATACTGCAAGCTAATAGCCAATCACCAATGCTCATTTATTGATCTAATTTTCTTTCTCTGAGATGCTCCTGGATCTTGTTTGTGTGTACAAAACCACCCTTTTCACAGACCTTGACGGATTGCACTATACCTTTGTCATGATGACATGATGATCCTGTGGGGGACAAAACAGTAACAAAAAAGCTAAACCAAAAAAAGAGAGGTTGTGATCTTGTTTGTATGGTCGGTCCTATTATTCCAGTAATTGTGATGGAAGCTGGAAATTAGAACACATCTTGCAGAAAGAGAGACTTGTATTCTGATTTCAGAAGGGAGGCCCTGCCTCTTCCCACTAATAATCGGTTCACCCACTGTTGATACCCTAGTTGACCATTTCGTTTTAATTTAGGAGTGTACCATTGATGAAGTGATACAATTTCTCCTCCAGCCTCTCATTATGTTCTTGTTTTTTGTTTACGACAATCGTCATGCCACGTCAAACAAGCATGGCCCTGAAATTTCATGCTATTGTTTTATGTTGCAAATATAGGGCATACACTTAAATCTCATACCAAATGTCCTTTGGTCAGGATTCCCCATGCCTCACTGAAGAATAACATGAATTTAAAAACTGAAAAGGCCCCACATACTTTTTTTAAAAATCGCAATTCTTTAAGCACTCATTGTGTAAATATTTGTTGTTGTCTAAAAATATAAGTATGCTGTACAGAATTGTGTATCATTTCTATTTTAATTCGAAATTTGTCTGTCTTTGTGAATCTCTCAGAGGTGGGTGGGTATGGAAATGGTGCACAGATATGCTATAGGTTCATTTTAGGAGCAATTCAGGCTGGCCACGACCAATGTCAATCAATTAAATTGTGACCAATAGAGCTTAACACATAAAAAGACAGGAGTAGGGCAAGTAAGCAGGTTTGAATATGTGGTGCAGTATGGATGTCTAAATGACGTGGACCTGCCAATATCCTTCACTAAGGACATCTGTTTGTGGTACTTTGGATGTTAAAACCTTTATTTTAACCAACATAGCATAGAATCACTTCTTCAGAGTTTTACCTTCTTGTGTCCCTCCTCTTTCATACTTAAACACCCTCGTTCGGCATTTAAACGGAAGTTTTAAGAGACTATGGAGCTGAGTTGACAAATGGGTCTCCACCTTCATTTTATTTCTAATTATTCCTGGAAAGAAAAGCTACTTTGAAACATATTGCCCCAGCAAGAGAACACCATATCTGCTTGAGGTCTGCAAATTGCATGCTATATCACAGTCATTTAGTGTTGCATTGTAATTGCAATTATGTGGCATTTAATATCATTGACGCTGCTCCAGAGCCCAGATTAGTGATCCATCTAGTGGGTATTGACTATTATTGGTTACTGGGATTAGTTTTATGTTCTCAAGGAAATAATCCCTTGCATTTACTCTAGTTTTTATGGTAGATTTAAATAAAAGGTGTTGGGTGTGATCATTAGTGGAGGGCATGTGAATGAATGTAGATTGTTGGTTGCATTAGTAGATGAGCTAGAGGAGATTATGGCCCTCATTCTGACCCTGGCGGTCCTAAACCGCCAGGGCCACGGGCAACGGAAGCACCGCCAACAGGCTGGCGGTGCTTCAGTGCCCATCCGCGGTCAGAAAAGGGGATCCGGCGGTTTCCCACCGGATTTCCCCTGGGCCAGAGAATCCTCCATGGCGGCGCTGCTTGCAGCGCCGCCATGGGGATTCCGACCCCCTTCCCGCCATCCTGTTCCTGGCGGTAAAACCCGCAAGGAACAGGATGGCGGGAACGGGTGTCGTGGGGCCCCCTAACAGGGCCCCACAAAGATTTTCACTGTCTGCTAAGCAGACAGTGAAAATCGCGACGGGTGCTACTGCATCCTTCGCACCCCTGCAACTCCGCCGGCTCCATTCGGAGCCGGCTTCCTCGTTGCAGGGGCTTTCCCGCTCGGCCGGTGGGCGATCTTCTGGCGATCGCCCGCCGGCCCAGCGGGAAAGTCAAAATGACCCCCGCGGTCTATTGACCGCGGTGCGGTCTTTCGGCGGTTTTCGCCCGGCGGGCGGCACCCGCCGCCCGCCGGGCTCAGAATGAGCCCCTATGTATTGTTAGGTTGCAGAGGTTTGCCATCCAAAGAAGGAGAGGTTGTAATCTTTGTAATGAGTAGTGGGCAATTTTTAGAAATAACAAAAATTAGTCAAAGCATGCAGGAGTAGGATGTTTTCAGAAAGAGATGGCATGCAGAGGATAAATAGTAAGTATAAATCAGTATTAAAAAACAGTAGCAAATATTCTAAGACTATAGTTATAAAACAAGTATATTTTGTTTGTTTCGACTGATTTGAAAAAACACTTAGCACCCAAATTACTTTACAGTCTAAGAAAAGAGAATGTTTATGCTGTTCACAGAAGAATGATATATTATCTTTGAAAGTAAGGGGCATATTTATACTCTGCGCCAGATTTGCATCACTTTTTCTACGCAAATCCAACTTAACTCCATATTTTTTTTAACGCTAGACCCGTCTAGCGTCAAAAATATGGAGTTAACATTATTTTAAGGATGTGTGAAACCACCTTGCGTCAAAGAGACACAAGGTAGGTGTTCCCGTCCAAAAACAACCTCAAACCCCTTAGCGCCAAATTTATCCTACAGGGCAAAAATGACGCACGGGTGGGAGGCGGCCCAAAAAAAATGACGTTAACTCCGATTTGCATAAAATTTTAACGCGTGGGTCAGGGCAGGCGTTAAAATGAGGCAAACACACCACAACTTAAGGAATAGGACTCGGAGACCACCAGGTGGCCCTCACCCCTACTCCTGCTACACGCAGACCCACAAACTCATCTTTGTTGGAAGAATTTTTATTCATAACTTTTTTCAATTACTTCATGAAATACCGTCAGTAATAATTCAATTCAAAAAGGAATCTTCAAATCATATTTACAATCATTCATAGGACCATTTTAATGAGATGAATTCAATAACCATAAATCAATGTGACAGGATCCCTTCCTGTCCTGAACCTCCATTGGACCACACAGGTGAACCGAAACTCACCTGTATCCCTAGGGTGGGCGACTTTCCTGACTTCACTGTTCCTTGTCCTCATGCTCAGTGTTCCCCCCCTTCCCCAAACACCAATCTGCCAAGGGGGTGTAACAGGGCGGCCAGGAGTGGGAGCCCCATGGCCACCCCAGCGATCTGGGGTGGCCATTTTTAATATAGCTTCATGCACGTTAGTTTAACATACTAGGCCGCAGTGCACTTTGCCCTAGGTACATTTTGTTCAGTCTCGCACTGTTATTTTACAGTAACCAGTTTTACGGTCTTGTTTTTATTTTCTTCTATCAAACTGTTTAGCTTAGTTCAGCACTGTTTTCTCAAATAATGCATTCTTGATCGCCCTGTGCTTCAGTCAATGCTACAGTTTGGTACATTGCCGGTAAACGTGGTAGAAGTTTAGTCTCCAGTATTCGTAGAAAATACACATCCTTACGTAGGGACATTTTCTTAGAACATCTGCGTGTTAGTTATAAAAACACTTCCTAGTCCTAGTACAGGCCAGAGGGAGATTCCAGCCAGGAACCTACAACTAGATGCTGACTGCCTCCTTGCAGATGCTGATGCAAATTACAGGCCTTTGCTCAGGTATGAGGGTTGATGTCCTCCCGGGGGAACCCGAAAGGCAGGCTTAGAGCTTCACATGCTGTGCTCGAAATATAACTTAGAGAGAACATAATCTAGCGGCACTAAGATAGCTTTGTTCTTGTGCTTCACTCTCATCGTTACTATTTTAATCCTACTGTGTTGTGTAGTTCTGGTTATTGCAGCTCACGCTTTGCTATATAAAATGCAGTCGTTTTATTAAACCAATCTTTAAAACTAATACTGCCTCTGTCATTTATACATGAGCCCGCACTGTGTATGAGAGAACCGGTTGTGACCTGAGTGACCACGACTTCCCTGGGAAGTGCTAAGATGTCATGCGCTCGGCTGTCCAATTGTCTCCTCCACTTGAGGAGAGATGAGGCACTGCTAGTTAGCCGGAGCAAAACCTGAATTTAGAGTGACAAGGGTCCTTCACCGTGGGTTAGACTTAGTCCCCCACACTGCGAACGAACTTTCCGCTCAAAATCCAGTAGTCTCATTAGGATAATGAGAGCCTACGCGACAACCCCTTAAGCTGGTGTGTACATCCGCAGGTTGGTTCAGGACTTCAGGACCCTATCTCTGGTGTTATCCCGGGGCTCCAGCCTTGGGGACCCCTCTGTTGGTTATGGTTACTTTAGTACTTCTTTTCCAATCTTAAAAACAAAATCCAGTAGTCTCATTAGGATAATGAGAGCCTACGTGACATGGTGCCACCAACGTTTGGTCAGGCTCTAATTTTCAGGTCCACCGGTATATCTCGGTCTCATTTAATGTAATGACCCCTTGGTTCCGTATGCGGAGACGTCCGTGGTACTGAGGATTTCCACCACTGCCGTATAGCTAACCCTATTTTACAACGGGTGGTCGTTCAAGCTTGAACCTTAAAAGGAAAAAAACCCTGTCTTGGTGTGCCTTCTCTGAACCCTTACTGCTATTATAATGGCGAATCCCCAGGCTGTACAAATAGCTCTTAACATGAGACAACCACTTACGACACATTTACTAGCACATGGACTAACAGCACAGTGGGTAAAGTCCCAGCAAAATGAGAGGAGACTCCGTTTTGGCTGGCACAAAAAATGGATACGCTGGAGGCGGTATTTCCCCATACGGGACCTCAGGATAAACATAGAATATTAACTATGTGCTTGCCCTTTGGGATGATTCCCACAGTTGAACACTGTAATACATGGGGCACGGTATTTGCCGCGCTCTATACAACGGCACCCGGTACACCGACACTAGCCAACCTACCGGAAGTGCTTAAACAAATTCAAGATGAATACGGGACTGCCCCGGCCTTAGATTTAGGAATGCAACTGATGTGCAACTTTGCCACAGTTTCTTCAATTATCCTAAGTAATCTTAAAGCAGAAGCAGATGCACTTGCAGTGCGCATGCGTCTTCGTGACATTCCGCAAAAAGAGCAGGAGCGGGAACTGCCTAAAATAATAGCGGAAACATATTCCAGTATCGGTCGAGATAGCCTTGGGGCCAGACCACATAAACCTCAATTTCAGGGTAAAATTAATAAAGACAATACTAAACAACAACCTGAGGCTAATAAGAAACCCTGGGAGAAAAAACAACAAACACCTAAAAAAGAAAGGGGAGAATCTCCACACACGGAGACCCCACAGAATAGGTATAATCTCAGAAATAGAGAGAATATAACAATTCCTGATAGATATCAAAATACTGATACACGCCAATCTCGTTCCTTTCAGGACTCACCGGAAAAGAGAAATGAGACAGGTGGACGATCAGAGCGGAGAACACAGTACGTGAAACTGAGACAGAAATCACTGCGCTCTTCGGAGGTTTCTGGTAAGAAGGAAGAGAAACCAGTACAACAAAAACAACAATTTAAAAAGAAAAAAGTTGCGGCTCTCTCAGTTAGACATGCCACTCAGGAAGAGGGTTCTCTTGAAGAACAAGAACTGGGCTCTAGCACTGCTAGATAGCGCGGCAGAGGTCACAATAGTTCGCCGGAATCTTCTAGAGCATCTGGAGGTGAAAGCAACTGATGACTTCATACAAGTAGAAACAGCAGATATGCGTGTCTCCGAACCCGATAGGGTGTATAGATTAACTAGTCAATTGGTAGGAGGTATTGAACGCACCATACACGTAATCTTCTGGGATTGTGTAGTTAAAAATATATGACATTTTGTTGGCCGAACAAGATTGGCCGTCTGATTTTGTCTGCACCTGCCCAGCTGGGGAGGAGGTGATTATACCTTCCTTCTCGCCCCTTGTTCCAGAGGAACTCGCTGAGTCCTATTCTATAGAATGGGCTCTCGCACAAGCACCTGCATTAAATAGAAATCACGTGGGGTGGGACAGGGATTCTCCATACCATGTAAATCCCATTAAAGGTGAACCTCAGCCACAAGCGCAGTATCCCATAAAACATGAAGCCAGGGCACCGGTGAGAGAAATACTTACGCAATTAGAATACCAGGGGGTGATTGAACCCTGTGTCTCACCAATGAATAATCCCTTATTGCCTGTAGCTAAACCGGACCATTCATACAGAATAGTTTTAGACTACAGACATTTAAACGGACATACACGTACATATGCTATACAAAATTCGCATAGCACTGCACTAATGAGCAATATTGTGCGGAAAAAGTATAAAACAACTTTGGATATCTCGAATGGATTCTTCTGCCAGAATATAGCACCTGAAAGCAGAGACTTAACAAGCTTTAGCGCTCTAGGCTCCCAGAAAAAATTCTGTTGTTTGCCTCAGGGGTATAAGAACAGCCCAGGACTGTTTGCAGCTCGTGTGACTGCTATTTTACACGAGTTCGACCCTGAAGCATTGTCACCTGTGGATGATATATATCTCATGGATGACGAGTTACTACAACATTTAAGACGGGTAGCCCGCAATGTTGTAGGGTTTGCCGAACTCAGCTACAAATTTAACTTCAAAAAAATCAAAAATTGCCTTCCTCAGCATCCTGTTCCTGGGATATGAGCTGTCGAATGAAGGGAAGAGCCTAGCGCCACAATTTTTAGAAAAATATGCACAATTGCAACCACCAAATACGATTAAAAAACTACAATCATGGTTGGGCTTTCTAAATTTTAGCAGAACATACATTCCTGATTATGCTACAAGCATAAAACCTTTATGTGAATTGATACGTCCTGATTTTTCGAGCAAATTCTGGACAATTGAACATACACATACTCTTTGAGAATTACAGGCAGATATGCTAGCAGCAAAACATTTACACACACGGGACAATAAGACACATTTGGTCATCAGGGTGATAGCTGGGGCCATTGGGTTTACTTATGTCACATTTACTGAAGGTGAGACAGTCCCAATTGCATAAAAATCACACCTTTATTCTGCTGCTGAACAACGATTTGCACTCACAGAGAAAATACTTTCTGATTTACAGATGGCTGTTATTAAAGAAAGACCTCTTGCCCAAGGAAAACACATTATTGTCGTTTCTCCCATTCCGGCCCTTAAGGCTGTTACAAAAGTTAGCGTCCCAAACGCAAAAGCACTTCATCCAAGATGGATACAATGGGCTACGTTTCTAACAGCCACTGATGTAGACTACATTTTTGACCTAAAGTTACAAACTCAAGAATTTCTACAATATGAAGTTGAATATCCAGTTCCCGCTGACATCTTGCCAATTGATCAATATAATGTAGTCATGTACACCGATGGCTTAGCGCAATTAGCGATTTGAACTAAACATCAATATTCTGCTGCATGTGCGATCGTGAGCGGCTATATGGAGGGAGAGAAATTCTGCCCCCAACATACCTATACACAGACCTTAGGGGATTGTACTGCACAATTGGCTGAGCTGAAAGCCCTACTAATGGCACTAGAACATACAGATCCGACACAGTTCACACTGATTGTTTGTGATTCATATTATTGTGTCCAGTCTTTTAATAAATACCTGCATTACTGGCGCTTGAATGGGTTCAGAGATTCGAAAGGCAACACCATAAAACACAGATTACTGTGGGGGAAGGTAGCAGACCTGAAAGAGACGCTACCCAAACTCCATGTTGTGCATACACTTGGACACCAGTGTGTTGGGATACATGTTGCTGGAAACACTTTGACTGATGAAGCCGCAAAGTCGGCAGTGGCAGTTGCCACTGTAGCTGCAGTGACTCGTTCGAGTTCCAAACCAGACACAGACATTATGGCTGCCATAAAAGCTACGGTTGATGGTACGCCTTATCCTAAAGGATTTCCTAATAAATACCAATAATTGATGGTAAGTATGCTGAATGCTGAAGTTAAAATTCCAGGCGTAGGCGTACGTGACATCCCCAATAAAGATGTAAGACCACAATTGATTAAAGCAGCGCATGAGGGGGTGGCATCTGCACATGCTGGCGTGGCTGCTACGATTTCACTCTTGCAGGCCCACTATTGGTGGCCTGGTCTCTATAAAGAGACTAAGCAGTATGTCCTTTGTTGTGATATCTGTCAACAAATTAAAGTTTCCACAGCTAAGCGCCTGCCGCAGACACCCCTCTTAATATCAAATAGACTATTACAATGTGTGCACTTGGATCATTGCGGTCCATTAATACCGGATAGTGCATATAAATATATACTAGTCGCTGTTGATTCTTGCTCCAGATTTGTGTGGTAGTGGCCACAATGCTCGGCTGACGCACGGACTGTTATTAAAGATTTGCGAGTCTTTGTCGGTACATATGCAGTTGCGGCACTCCATTCGGACTAGGGCCTCAAGGACATTCAGGGACACCATGGCTTCATTGGGGGTCCAGCTCCAGTACTCGTCTCCATTTCATCCCGAGGGAAATTCTGTTGTGGAGCGATTAAACCGCGATTTAAAGCAATCCTTAACGGCCAGAGTCTTAGGTACGGGTCGTAGTTGGCTAACCCACCTGTATGGAGTTCAGAGAGCACTAAATAACCTGCCTAGAAGGTCCCTGGGGGGTCGTACTTCATATGAGTGCCTGTTCGGAACACGGATGTTTGTTCCGGATCTTGATGGTCCTGGTGCGGAGGCGGCGGAAATACCTTTTGTCATAAATGATCGTGTCACTGTTTTACAGGAATTACAGCAGTTCCGTGAAGATAACTCTTCTAAAAGTGCTGCCTCCACAGGAATTAAGGATGTGCCAGTATCACCTACCGGCTGGATTCCCAGAGCTGGGGATCTTGTGTGTGAAAAGGTTGCAGTGAAAAAATAATTTGGCCCTTCTTATCGAGCACCAGTCCCTGTGTTGGGGATACACGGTACCAGAACTGTTATCCTCCCAATGTTGCCAGGTGCCAAAGCAAACCGCTTTGTTTCTATTGACAATGTCAAGTTACAACATGGGGCCGATTCTACACAGCCGACCAAGAGGAACGTCCAGTAGTTCCCGAATCCCTCTCACTACTGGGGAAGAAGTTCCGCTTCAAGTTATCTATACTAACACTGATGCCTCTCTGAGCTTGGGGAGAGAAACATTGTTTAGAGCATGTCTCATCCCCGTTCAAATTATTTTTTTAAATGAAACAGTACAACAGACTAGTTGCTGAGGCTTAGCTACAATTAGAGAATTAAACATGCCCAGCATACCTGCCCCTGCAAACTTTAATAATCGCAAAAGTACACAAATGCAACTTTTAGTGAGCTTAATGAGTGGGTCCAGAATGGTACATTTAATACTTCACTGACACGTCCAGGCGGGTGGTTATTGTGGCCAGTAGATACCAACGGGTGTCATCAACATTTTATCACCTCCTCGGGGGGTTTCCGAACGAGTAGGTCAGACCCTCGCTATATATCACCAGAACATGCTGACATAATTACGACATATAGTGTAGGAAAATTGTGCCAACAGTGGCTAAAATCATCCTCACTAGATGCAGTTAAGACACATCTCAGTCCCCCGTCTCACAACACTGACTTACAAGATTTTTTGTCAGGCCCAAAAATACCACGTAGGAAGTGTTTCTTGTATGAGGTATACAATGAAATATGGAAACTTTCCCAACAAGAGGCTGCAGCCCGGTTAAGGCAGATAGATCAGGAAAATCTGAAAAAGGCATTAGCTTTCGTGGATAATGGAATTCACACCTTGTCCGACCGGATATATACAATTAACAACATTGTTTCTTCTGCCATAGACATTATACGATCTGATATGTCTTCTTTATATCATGGACAGAGTCAGGCCAGGTCCATTATGCAGTTGGGTTGGACGCTTCAGACATTGAAGGCGGGTTGCGTTCCGTGGCAGCACATCAGTGCCAGGGAAATATTTTTTTCCTTTAATTTAACGCGACAACTAATGGCTAAGAAGGAGGCGACTTATGTCATGCTCAACATTGAAAAGATAGAAAGATTGCCTTTTAACGTGGCTGAGATTCCCTCAGCAGAGTGGTTGATACACGGGGTCATTAATCTGCCTATTTCTACATTACAATTCACTTCTTGTTTGAAACATGTTCCGGTAGGCAGATATGAAAAGTTGGGAGATAGTTACATCCATGAGGTGTGGGAGCTTTTCTTCTCGTACAAATGCCTCAATGGCAAGAAAGAGGTCTTTCTTAGTGGCAGTGAATGTGAGACTTCAGTCAGCCATTCGATGATTTGTAAGCAGCTGTCCTTGCATGGGGCGGGTAATGCCTTGGTTGCGAACTTGGCTTGCTATCTGAAGGGAGTTCCAGTCCCATTGATTAAACGCACGTTCCAGGTGCTTTCAAACTGCAGCTACGTCCTCCTCAATAGTGAAGACTGTTGTGGCATGCGGGCCGGAATAGTTTACGTTGTTTCGGTCACTAAGGTCGTTGCATGCTGCGGGAACGTGCTGTTTCCCCCCACTAAAATTAGGGAGGTAGCAGATATTTGGCCTCACATTGCTACTTCCAAGGTGAATTTTGACGAGTTAAGTAGTCGAAAGGCTTTATTGTTTCAGAAGCATGTGGCCCTTACATCTGCACGTGAGACCTACGCACTTCAGGTGGCAAGGTCATCGGTGGAAATACAGTCCCTGTTAAATACAAACTTTCCGAGACACTTTGGTGAACTTGTGGGACGTATATATAATGCGTCCAGCACGGCTGGATTAGCACATTTTTTCAAAGCTGTTGGTATTGGTTTTGTTCACACCTTTTCCTCCATATTCGGTTTAATACCTTCGGCTACTCATTCAATTTTCGGAAGCATTTTTGGGGGATTTCCGTAAACTTTGGCTTTATTAGCTGGCATTTTGCTGTTGCTGTTCTTTTTTCGCAATGGCTGTCCCGCCGCAACAAGGACGAATGAGGGCGCTCCCATCAGGCAGCTGTGTCGTGAACGCATGATGCAGCACTTTGGAGCAACACTCCTGGAACATTTGTAGTGTGACTGGTCTCTGTCATTCAGACCGGTTTTGGATTGTGTGCAGCCCGTGTTTCGGTGCCGTCGGTGCTCTTTTGAACATGCACTGGACGTTTGTCTCTCACAGCAACGCCCCTCAGTGCTTGATGCTGATCTGTTGATGTTCTCGATGAGGGTTCATTACCAGACATGTGCGCTGCGTTTGCTCAGAGAGGCTGATTACGAGTTACCCTTCCTGGAGGAAGTTAATATTAACTCGTTCATAGGCACTGCACGGGATGCCGCCTTGGTTGATACAGGGGCTCTGGAACACACCTGCTCCTTGGAAGTTTTTGGCGTGGATTTACCGGTTCTGTCATCTGCCGAGGTGTAGAATCTCCTGCTTTCCATGACTAATGCTTGATTTGGAACTATCCTAAATTGACATTTTCATTTGAATTCTGCATTTGGCCGCATGCTCACTTTAAAATTGCAAAATAGTATGCTTGTGTGTCCTCTTAACTTGTTAAAGTTGAATAGGGTTTTAAATATATTTTAGCATAGGGCATTTTTAGGGGAGGTGTAGTGTAGCCATTTTTAATATAGCTTCATGCACGTTAGTTTAACATACTAGGCCGCAGTGCACTTTGCCCTAGATAGATTTTATTCAGCCTCGCACTGTTATTTTACAATAACCAGTTTTATGGTCTTGTTTTTATTTCCTTTTTATCACACTGTTTAGCTTAGTTCAGCACTGTGTTATCAAATAATGCATTCTTGATCGCCCTGTGCTTCAGTCAAGGCTACAGTCTGGTACAACGTGGTAGAAGTTTAGTCTCCAGTATTCGTAGAAAATACACATCCTTACGTAGGGACATTTTCTTAGAACATCTGCGTGTGAGTTATAAAAACACTTCCTACTCCTAGTACAGGCCAGAGGGAGATTCCAGCCAGGACCCTACAACTAGATGCTGACTGCCTCCTTGCAGATGCTGATGCAGATTACAGGCCTTTGCTCAGGTATGAGGGTTGATGTCCTCCCGGGGGAACCCAAAAGGCAGGCTTAGAGCTTCACATGCTGTGCTCGAAATATAACTTAGAGAGAACATAATCTAGCGACACTATGATAGCTTTGTTCTTGTGCTTCACTCTCATCGTTACTATTTTAATCCTACTGTGTTGTGTAGTTCTGGTTATTACAGCTCACGCTTTGCTATCTAAAATGAAGTTGTTTTATTAAACTAATCTTTAAAACTTAAACTGCCTCTGTCATTTATACATGAGCCCGCACTGTGTATGAGAGAACCGGTTGTGACCTGAGTGACCACGACTTCCTTGGGAAGTGCTAAGATGTCATGCACTCGGCTGCCCAATTGTCTCCTCCACTTGGGAGAGATGAGGCACTGCTAGTTAACCGGAGCAAAACACAGATTTAGAGTGACAAGGGTCCTTCACCATGGGTTAGACTTAGTCCCCCACACTGCGAACAAACTTGCCGCTCAAAATCCAGTAGTCTCATTAGGATAATGAGAGCCTACACGACAACCCCTTAAGCTGGTGTGTACATCCGCAGCGTGGTTCAGGACTTCAGGACCCTATCTCTGGTGTTATCCCGGGGCTCCAGCCTTGGGGACCCCTCTGTTGGTTATGGTTACTTTAGTACTTCTTTTCCAATCTTAAAAACAAAGGAGTGGGTGGGTGGGAGAACGCTGACTCCAGGGAACCACACGCCGACACAGCAGGGGGGGTGCTTAAATAGCCCCCCCAACTGGTGCGCGGAGGCTGAGGCCGGAACCAACCTCTCCCCAACGCATCCTCAATTAACTTCCGCCCCCACGCCTCGCTGGGTGTGGGGGCGGAAGTACCCTGACCAGCCCGACGCACAACTAGTGCAGAGGGTTGGGCCATGGCGGCACCGATTCCTAAGAGCCGCGCTCCCCCCATCTTAGGGGGCACTTTACCAAACACCCACAAGCAACATCACAGACCAACAGGACAGCATGGAGGTGCTGATGCAGCTTGCAGGACCACACCGAGCACAGGACCAAAGGCAGCAACACTACCACCCCAACGCGGTCCACAAAGGCAACGCAGAAGGCAGGAGAGACTTTTCAGAAACAGGACAACCCTCAATGGCCTCAGGGAACAGGACATCATTCAGAACTATTAACTCAACTGGCAAGTTATACTGCAGCTGCTGCGCCATATTGCACCACAACTAACAGCCAGCCTGCAGACACAATACAACATACCACCTGTGACCAAGCTGCTAGCTGTCCTGCATATGTTGGC
The DNA here is from genome assembly GCF_031143425.1 of Pleurodeles waltl. Taxonomy (NCBI): domain Eukaryota; kingdom Metazoa; phylum Chordata; class Amphibia; order Caudata; family Salamandridae; genus Pleurodeles; species Pleurodeles waltl. The sequence goes on from NC_090438.1 coordinate 725,537,153, forward strand.
AAGTGGCTCCTTCCAGACAACGGGTGCCCTGGTCGCCGGGGTTTCACGGCCCTCATTCTCGGCTTTCATGCTCAAGGTGTTAGTTCACACCCCGCCACATCAGCTTCCCCAACACCCAGCAGAAGCAGTGGGAGATAAAACATGGGTTTTATCAAATCCATGGCTTCACGCATGTGCTCGGTGCAATTGACTGCACCCAGGTCCGGATCGTCCCACCTGCAGCAACAGAGCACACGCATTCTATCAATGTGCAGGTCATAGTTGACTACCAGGGACTGTTCACAAACATCTTGGCCAAGTATTCTGTAAGTGTCCATGACTCCTTCATATTCCGGCACAGCAGGATGCGTGAGAAATTCCAGGATGGACAATATGGCAATGGCCTACTTGTCGGCTACCACAAACATTAGCTGCCACTCCAGAGCACCAAGGGACCAATGTGAAAGCCCACAGTGACAATGACATGGCCTGCAGTGTAAGTACAACTTGGAAGATTAACTATTTACAATTACTTTAAGCCACATAGTCAATCGGCTACCCTCCCAAGCAGTATGTAGCGTGGAAGGGGTGTGCAATGTGTGTTGTAGCAGGTCTAACACCATGAGACACATAGCATGATGATGCTCACTCAGATGTAGGTGACACGGAAATACTGAGGCAGTGCCAACATCAAACACCACTCCTGGGGTGCCATTTGCAGGTTGTAATAAGGAAGTGGACTGTGTTATGAACACATATTGATGTGCCACCAATGCAAACTGCACACTGCTGCACACACTGAAAGAGCCAATTGTCCAACAGCATATGCACAGGGAGATGGCCCTTCCTGCACAGATACATCCACCTCCACAAGGCAGTTAGCCAGGTTCCCTGGCGCAAGGTCAGTAGTGTGGGTGCACGGTTGCACATGGGCAACTGGCAGAGGGAACAACAAAGGGTTGCCTAGAAACAAGTCATACATGGGACAAGTGTGCATTGTCAATACTGAACAGCTCAGTGCATTGTCACCTACGCGATTCAAAGGGCCTCAGTGTAGCATTTCATCTGCAATGACACATGTCTAAATGGATGGGATGTCCAGGCCATGTAGTGCAACCATGTTACCACCACATCTGAACCCATTGTGTGTGTGGATGTATCATGTCTCCTCCAGTGAAAGCACACCGATACCTATGGGACATTACACAACGCATGGTACATATATATTGACCAAAAGTTAGGAAACCAAATCATATATCCCAGGTCCATGAGCCAAACACAAGTTGTCATGTCCAACAACCCAGTGCCGAGAAGACCTCACAGAAGCTCAGGAACTCACACCATACCACAAACACATATGAGTCACAGACAACACAAGATATCAACTGCCATGTTACATGACAATCCTGTTGCAAGCACTAACAAAATACTCACTCCTATTACCTTTTGCAGGGGATCAGGGTTATGGGATCCTGCCATGGATCATGACCCCATTCCCCAAACCAAGCACAGCAGCAGAGCGTGCCCATACTGAGGCACATCGGAGGACACGCACCATTGTGGAAAGGACGTTTGGCATCCTGAAGTCCAGATTCAGGTGCGTGGACATCACAGGAGGCAGCCTCCTATATGTCCCACACATTTTGTGTAAAATTATACTGGCCTGTGCTATCCTGCACAACATATGTGTGAGGATGAACATCCCATTATATGAGCCGGACCAAGAACTGCCTGAGGAGGAGGATGGTGGCAGGGAAAAAGAGGGGGAACAGCAGGACACAGCTGCAGGAATGCGCTGCAGACAGCAAATCGTACACAACTTTTTCACTTTATAGTCACTCTACACACCTTGTTAAGATATGTAAATAAACACCTTACTTGATCACACATACATGCTCTGGTGTCTTTATTCTCCATCACATGTACCTTAGGAATGTGAGTATTACCTCAGGGAGCATGTCACAAATAGAAATCTGACAACTTCTGATGCAACATCACATGTGATGCATATGATTGTACAGCAACACATACCAAACAGACTCATCACTTGAATGTCACAAATGAAGGACACAATCAATGGACCACAACATATGAATCACATCCACTTTGCCAACATGTTCAACTGTAGCACATGACACACAACTATGACATCTCCAATTATAAGGTAAACAGGGGCCCCATACATGAGGCAGTGGATGTAAAATAGCAGAAGGACAGGAATGTATGAACAGACCGCTGACATTACTAAGTGTGACACTTGCAATGTCTGCAAGGAGCATGTGTGATAAGGGGGCATCATTTGTGACAATGGATAGCATGATTGTCCCAGGTATGACAAGCAACGTTCACAACACTTGCTCTGCGCAGTCCATCCCTGGAAATCAGTTGTGCCACTGCCATGGAGCCCAATCTGACACAGGGTACACATGTCCACACACTTGGACTGGACACTTCTGTGGAATGCACATCTGAAATTATGTGTACACATGCAGCTAGGGCAGCAGGTCTACCACAGCAACACAAGTAACATAGCTAATTGTAATGAGTCAAACACAGTGCGTACCAAACATGTATACATGTCATACATTTGTGTAGTCCACACACAAGTCACCATGAACTCATAACTAACAATTAGAGATATATGAGGGGCAACATATCCTACATAGCACTCATCAACCATCATCAATAAAGCCTGAGTTGTGTTTGTCATCTGAAATGTAATGTCCTCTAAGTCAAACAACTACACATATCAGATGAATCAACACATTTCACAAACACATACCATGACTGTTGTAGATGACTGACTGGCATCAAATGTGGATACACAATTGGCACACATTCATACATATGTATGATGTCCAAAGTATTGCATGCCGTTCATTCAGAAACACACATATCGCTGTAACAGACCATACACACCCAACTCACAAAGTTGCATGCTCTGCGACATGTGTCCATTCACAATATTACACACTGCAGCCCATCCCATCCAATTTGCACGTTGATACAGGGTGCATCAATGGTAAATAGAACAAAATCACGCAATCACAGATAGAGTCAAAATGTTGACGCTAATGCGTTGAAAAGACCCGCAAATGCAAACTACTGATACATGGGCCCTTAGCGTGAATTCCACCCTCGCACTACAATCATGTGGATATCCTGTGAAATCGAAGTCTACAGGTAATGCATCATATATTGCCGCACACATGGATAATGCGCTGAAAATAGTCACGTAAGCATCTTATGCGTCAAACAATACACACATGACGTAAAACGTGTCACAAGGGGACAGGAAGTGATGTAATAGGAAATCCTGTTTACAGGCATGGTACAGTGGGTGTACTTTCACTTTCACTTTATAGTCTGTGCATTTGTTGACTGTGTGGCTGTGTCATGGTGTTGCTGGTGTATTGTAGGCGATTATTGTATCTTGTGATGTCTCTCTTGTTGTGTCTGTTGTGAAATCTGATTGTTACTTGTACCAGTGTCTGTGATTTTGTGTAGTTTACTGTATTTCACTTTGTACTTGTACTGTGGGGTGTCTGGCTGGGTATTAGATTACTTGGGTTAGTTGGGGTTCATAAGTTTGGACTGTAAGTTTCCTTTATTGTAATTTTTTTTTTTTACTATTTACTGTTTCAAATTGTGTGTGAGGGACATGTTAGGAAGGGCGAGGCTGACACGAATGGGGGAGGAGGAGCTTGGGGGCTTCATGTGGCTGGTGTGCCACTTCTTACCTATGATGCGCGAGATGGGTGGCAGGGTGATACAGGGGTATCAGACGGAGACGAGACAGCTGCGGTGGGGCAAGGTGCTCCACCACCTGAAGAGGGTGTACCATACCAGTCGTAATGAGCACCAGCTAAAGCATCGCTGGGTTGACCTGGTGGCCAGAGAGCAGGATCTGCTGGACCACCTGGGTGTGGTAATCGGTGACCCTGTTGGTGTGTATCCCATTGACATATGAGTACAGTAGAATGCTCCTGAGTGACAGTAGCAGATCGGTTGGCATGCTACATGCAATGCTTGTGGACAGGTTAAATGCAACCAGAACTAAATGTTAGTGTCTCAGTACTGAGATGGAGTCCACATCTCTATACATGTTAACAATGCAGGTTAGAGGTTTGTTGAGTCATGTAAGACTATCACTTAGTCACACATTTCTGGGGCCATGGCAACACCTGTGCCCCTGCATTCTGTCAATGATGATAAGTCAAGACACCGGCAGCATTCCGGCACTACATTGTCATCATTGCAAACACATGATTCCTGCCATTATTTTGGCAAAGGGGGCATACCCGCCTTAGGGGACACTGACAATGGGGCATTTGTTACCAACATACAACTTTGCCACATCAGTCATGGACCATTGAACGCATGATAATTGCAGACTAAAAATTGAGCCCCACATCCATCAAACAGTTGCCTTGATGCACAAGCCACAATACCTGAGTCACTTGTAATGCAGTGCACCAGGGAAGTGCTATGGATTTTTCACCCAAACACAAATCATGCCATGGAGTACCATCTTAAATGGATTGGCCACATATGGTTGTTGTAGGGTATAGCACCACATGACTCTTAGGCCCACTGCATGTGTGCAGATGTGTGGCTCTCAATCACCGGATTGTAAGTGTGAGTTTGCAGTGGTATGTCTGTTGTACAGTCTTCAAGCACGATCACTAGCTCACTCATCTAAAATGTTACACACTGTGATATGTTGTCTACTTGTAGTGACAGTGATATGACACTGAGCATGTTTTTCCATCCATGTCTTACAGGTGGACCTGCCCCCTACACCATTGAAGAAGTGGCAAGATTTCAGAACCCAGATGTATCCAGTAATTGTGATGTCTGTCCCGTGTAGGGATTGCGGCTGTTGTGTGAGTGACTCTTGTGTGTTGCACTCAATGTTAGATATGATGAGCTGGCACGTGATCAGATTTCAAAGTAGGCTGGATGGTGACATTGTGTCCCATGCAAGGGATACCCATTCACAAGCAGAGAGTCATATATCAGGAGTCTTGTGCTGCGCAATAGGCAGCGGCGTGTGAACAAGGTGATTAGTAGCCACATGTAGGCCCACATGTGACTTGGAAGTGCACCACTGTCAGTATATTGTCACTGGGTCCTACTGTCATTCTCACATCCCTGTATTGTAATGTACATGTAGGATTGGGTGGGTAACTGTCCCCCAGTGTGGTGCCCCATAAGCTGTACTCCATCTACATGACACTTATGTGGTATGTAATAGGTGTGCATGCAGGTCAATGCCAGACGTGTGCTGGCATCAACGTGGGTGTTTGGGAATTGTATTGGCAGATCAGGTGTTGATGGGTGTCCACACCTGGACACATGAATGTAGATGTGAATGACCTATGAATACCTGCTTCCTAGGTCCCAATTAATACTGACCCCTTATGATTAGCAACTGCATGCCATTCTCCCAATGACATCTACTAGTTGCTGGTGTTATGTGGTTTAAAGTTGACTCAGATGATGAAGATTAGTGAGCCTGGCCCATATGAAGTTGTTGCTGTCTTTGCATTGTGACACAATGCACTAAATCAATGCACAGATTCGTTTTTTTGGTTCCAACTCTTGTTGTGCATCGCTTTGGTGTCAATGACATGATGAGTAGGCAGCGTTGCCGTTACATTCATCAGGGACATTGTATTATTTGGAATGTGATTCGGAGTGCATGTGCAAATCGAGGCAGAGTGTTAGAGTATCGTCTGTACATACATCACACAATGCTGACACTGATGGTTGCCTGTCTCAATTTAACAGCTGCCAACATGAACAGTGAGGAACTCAGGACGTTCCAGAAAAGCGCAGTGCGCTATTGCCACATATTGGATGTGGAGTCTGGGTACCGCAGGATGGCAACACCACTATCGAAAGGAGCGAGCCACTGGGGAATGGCGGGAATTCAGCCAGGGTTAATATATATATATATGTGTTAATATATATTTGTTTAGGATTAGATAATATATGTTTAGGTTGGTATATGTTGTCCTGCATGTGTCTCGTGATGTGAGGGGCCCAATGTTTAGAGTGTGTTGTCAAATGTGGTAAGTAACTTAGCATAGGGTAGTTTGGGCCAGTTGTGGGTAATGTATAGGTATGATAGGTAGGTAGGTTAGGATATGTGTTTAACATAGTTTTCAGTTCAGTTTTCTACATATATTATAAAACTTTGGGTACTCCCTTATTGCATGTGTCATATTCTTGGGACTCAGGGTCTTCGCATGAGTGTACAGTGCCAATTGTCTGTTGGCCTGGGGATTCCATCCTGCATCCAGATCCCTCTCTTGACATGTTCTTTCCCACTTCCAACTGAGCTGTCACATTGGCAGCTACAACACATCTACTTGTCAATGCATCTGCCATCCAATGTACCCACCACTCAAGGTGATTATGGTTCCCATGTATTGGACAGGTAGGTGTGGTTTTTAAGCTGTCATTGTTTGGGTCCTGTGTCGGAATCTTGGTCACTGCGGGATGTCTTCCTGCAGCCTGAAGTTCATGTCAACCCTGCTAAACTGAGCAGTGCCAATTTCAAATGAGGTTAAGTATATCTATTTCACCCCAATGTGCTTCACTGGTACTCCTAGCTGACGTAATTGCCCGAGCACTCTCACACAGTTATTCCTGCGGTATGTAGTGGGTGAGGCTTACATGTGTTAAACAAATTTCACATACACAGTAACTTGCTCATAGGGGATGTGGCCAGCATTAACATTCATCATGTAGGTATTTTGTGTGTAGATATGTGTCCCCAATATTTCTTCACTCTTGTACTGACACTCTGTGACTATAGACATGTTACATGCATCTCAAAATAACAGCAATGTGGTTGTGTTGGTGCTGTTTATTTCAAAGTGCTGTAGTGCATTATTTACATTGTCCAGGTCTGTGACCCCATTAGTGAAAACCATTCTATTGTGACACAACACAAGTCCAGGGTTAAGGGACATGTCATTGGACATGCTGGAGTGAAGTGACCTTCAGTGCAGGGGAACATGAATTGCCAATTGAGCAGTGAGAGACAATTGCAGTCCGTAGTGGAAAGGTTAACAGTGTGTCAGTGATGAGTGCATGTCACCAACTGTAGCAACACTGGCATGATGTCAAGGGCATGACAAAGAGAAATCACTGCCCATGTGGCATGGGCTGATGCTACAGAGTACTCCTATGGGTGAAGATGATCTGTTCCACATTTTCATCCTCTGATGTGTGTGTTGTCTCCTCTGCTCTTGATGGTGGTGGTTGTGGGGTAGAGGGGGCCACACACACTTCAGTGGTTGGAGAAGTGAACACCAAATTACCGGCAGCTGCCATCTGTGGAACTACATATGGCATCACTGCAGCAAGGAGGAGCTGCTGATTCTTGAGTATAGCAGCAACATCCCTGTGGTAGGTAGCCATGTCTGCCCTGAGGGAAGCCAGTTCCCGGTGCATGGAGTCCTGCTTGTTGTCATGCATGAAGTAGCGAGATTGGGAGGGCAGGTGTTGAGTCAACTCCCTCTCGGCAGTGGTTAGGTCCGTCACACACTGTTGGACTCCATGCAGTGGGGATTGTGTGCCTTGTTTGGCTGCAGTATGTTCAGTGGCCGTTATGATGCACGTGTGCATACCCTAAAGCCTGGCTGCCATACTTTGCATCCCCACCAGCACCTCCTTGGCCAGCATCCGCTGGACTCCCAGTACTGTCCTCTCAAAGGTGGTCCCTGTGTTCTCGGAGTCCTCTGCTCTGTTTGAGCTGGCAGGTCGTACTATTGGGGTAGTGGGTGGGACCTCTGGGATGGCTGCTACATGAATGCTTCTCCTTGCGACTGGAGGTGGTGTTTGGAGGGTTCCCAGGACATCTTGGAGGGTTTCCTGGCTGATGATTGTCAGCTGATCATCCAGGTCATCAGGGTAGTCCAGGACAGGCCGATCCACAGGACAGCCATTGTCCTCTGCAATTAGATATTGTACAATTAGTGTCACTCTGTTTGTTTCAGTTGATATGTGACATGACTGACTTCATATTGGTGGAACATTGTCATCTTGGTTCCCATACATTGTTCCTATAGTTAATGTTTGCACTCTCTCAGCCTTATGCCCCACCTGCATGTCACATGTAGGGTGGGGCAATTTGCGCAATTGTCTGTGTCACATCTTCTAGGTGTGGGGTCTGTCCTATTTGTGGCTTGCCACATTCTTGTCCTCATCAGCCCTCCCTATGCTTCCATTTGCATAATGAAGCCTTGCAATGGGTGTTGCTGTACTGATGCCACAGCACCACATATGTCAATATGTCCCTGTCCCAGTCTTTCATGTTTCACATACACCTATGCAGTGCTGAGACCTAGCACCACCCCATGCATGGCTTTGCCAAGACACAATGCACGTGTTACCATTGCTAGTTCCTCATGTTGATGTTTGCGTATTTGTGCTACATTGTATTGCACTGATGGACCTGGCAGAGTTCCATTTCCTCTTGTGACTGTGCGGGTGTGTTTGTCTTCCTACACACATATGTCCTCCCCCTCAATGCAGTCGTCTTTGCACTATGATACCTGAGTTGCTGCATGGTGGCATTGCAGCTAATGTGACACAGGCACAGGGGTAAACCCAGGGATGGCCAGCATGGGTATATGATTACTGCTCTGTACATCATTATTTATGTGACAGTGCCTGATGGTTATTGAGTCTATGGACATGACCAGTTGACAGTAGATGCACTTGGATAGGGATTGATGGGGATTGATCATGTAGTCATACTGAACCCTCATTTCAAGTGTGTTTGTTCTATGGGCACCTAACTGCCATTTCCTAAATGACCAGCGCAAACAGCACAGGTGGTAGTGGCAACTGTTGTCAATGGGAAATGCCCCTTGGCCCAATGGCCTGGCACTGGGCAGTTTCCTGCAGTTTACATTCTGGCAATACCAGCTGTCCTGTGACACCAGACCAGTTTTACAGCTACCCTCCTGGTCTGTTTCAGCATTTCCACCAGCCTTGGCATGGCGGTGAACCCCCGCCAGAGGCTGTTGGTGTTGTGGTGTGCCCCTGGGTGCCCCTGCACAGCCCATGCACCTGACATGTGCAGTGCAGGCGGTCCCATGCCCTGCCTCTTTGCCCTTTCCACTGCCTGATTTGAAGGGGTGACATGCATTGTGTATAAGCTATGTGCCTCCCCCTTCTTGCACTTGACATTTTGGCATATTTTTCCCCCATGCAACTTACCCTACATATGTGTTACTTCCTGGTAGTCTGTGCTGTTCTGTCCTGCGATACCAGTGATGATTTCTTCTGGGATGACCATGGCAACCTTCTCCTCCATCTCGTCCAGGTCCTCTTGTGGTGCTGGACTCCCACCTCCGGTCTGCAGTGCTGCCTTCCTGTTCCTTGCCATTTTTTCCTTTCTCCTCCGCTTGCAGTCATGCCAGAGTTTCTTGTACTCAGTGACAGTTCTCCTGACCTCAGCCACACAGTTAATATTGTCCACTATCTGCTGCCGTATTGCCTCTCTCCTTCCAATTGGCAATTTAGAGGTGATGAAGAGTTGATGTTGGTGTTCCGTCACCTCTCTCACCAATATTTCATGCTCCTCTTCGCTGAAACGACACTTCCTCTTTTTCTTGCCTCTCCCCTGGGTCTTGTCAATGTCCTCCTGGCTGGTTCCTGGTTGTCTGGGGTCTCCCTGGGGTGTCTCCTGGCTTTGTGTGTCCATCTTGCCTCTCCTTTGCACTGTTTGCTCTGTTAGTGTCACTTTTTGACACTATTGCAGGCAAAATGGCGAATTTCCATTTTGCAATGTATTTACATGCCGTAAAATGGATTAGAGTAATTTTTCCTGTGTTAATGTCATTTTGCCTTACGACAAGACACAATGGTTAGGGTCAGGAAAAATTACTCTATCCTAATCTTAGCGCCACCCAGGTTCAGAGTATAAATATGACACCCGGGTGGCATTGAGAAATGCATCAAAAGGTATAAATATGGGCCTAAGTAGGGTATGTAAATTTTAATTGTATTTTATCACACTATAGTTCATATAAAAGTATAAAATGTATGGCGGTAAAGAGCAAAGGCAATGTTTTAATTACATGCGGTAAACATGGGCCTGGCATCCACAGAGTTTACTCGTTTTGAAAAGTGCTAGTTTGTGACAACCAGCCTCTTCATAGCACTGAGAGATTATAAGACTGTCACTGTACTAGTTAGTATATTAATTCACTCTGTGATCAAAGGTTTCCAACTTCAAAGTTTAGAAAATTTCACTGTTAGGGTTTGCGTATCCGTTTTAGTCTACTGTGGAACCACTTCCAATCATGAATAAAGCATTTCCTAAATAAGCTATTTCCAAAAATTGTAATACCCTTATTTACTATGTTCTCTTTGTAACTGCTCTAAATTGTCTTTTTAGATTAAAATAGGCAATTTCAGAGGCTAGTCAAGGAGCTTATCCTGCCATTGGATTTTCATATATTGACAAGTACCTCGTAAATGGGCTGATCCAGTGATTTTTGATTGAATTTGATACATTTTTGCAGTTAAAATCCAATTAAATCTGAGTTAAAATAAACAGCACGTTCATAGTTAAATCTATCATAACATGTGTGCAAACTGGTAAAAGGGTTTGGTGTGTTAATGAAACTACTGCAAAAATGTGGTGAAAGAGACGTGTTTTCTTTCAAACGTCGTCTCAGGGGGCTCAGCCTTTTATCCTTCAAATACATTAAAATGTGCACCACTGAGCTGTGTAACTATCATATCTGTTAATACAGGGTCGCTTAAGCCAGTGGAATATAAACACAGTTCGAAAAATATTTTGTTCTCATCAAAAGATACATCATTTTTAAATACCAAAATGGTTCAGCAATTATTCCTTACTGTCCATCTTCCAACTTGACTAACCCACTCAGAAGCACCCTGAGGGTACAATTGAGAAATATTTTCCAAGAAAACCACGTTCGTTAGAACTACTGAATCAATACAGCTCTGAAGATCAGCTTTCTAGGTCCCCTTATGAACGTGAGAGGCCTACTGCTTTCAAAAACATCTCTCTGTAACATCCCAGAGCTTCGGTAATCCTGCGCAAATCTTCCCACTAAAATAATCATAATTTCCAAAACAGTTTTAGAACAACGTCAAAGTTGAGGTAAAATGTATAGCTACGTGTTTCAATTCCGTTGAACACACAATCGCTCAATGCGGGCATTCATGCAGCCCACCCTTCACAAAAGGACTAGAGAGGATGTGACCTGGGGGTCCCAGCCAGCGGTTTCGAGCTCCAGGGCCTCAGGTCAGGTCTCCTGTAGTTCTTGGCCGGCCTGAGAGTAATTGTGTTGAGGGAATGTTTCACTCAGTGAAGGATTGATGGTGGCTCTCTGCAGCACATTTTGCTGGAGGCTAGAAAAGCCCAGTATATTTATCTGCTTGGGCAATTGTTGCCCACAGTGCTAAATTGGCTACAAGTCATCTATCAGAAGGCTCTATACCGCTTTTTTTTTTTTTTTTCTGGGTGGCGATTTTTCTTATAAATGGACACTGAATTTCAACACGTCGAAATCCACCCGCCATAGCTCATTCGGGAAATAAATCTGTCTCTTTCATGTGAGGGTGAAGTGATTAGCATTTCATGCGGAACATGTTATTAGAAAGTGCTACCCGAAACACCGAGGGCTCTGAAAATAGTCGCCGGCAGCACCGATGTCAACAAAATGAAAACATGCTCTTCTGGGTGCCACATGTCTGATTCGGAAGGGTTCAACATAACTGACTGACTTTAAGGTGAATTGTCTGGACTCTCCGGTACCGACGGACTTTAAGTGGGTTTTTGTTTCGTTCATTCATTGGTGTTTTTTGTAAAAGAAAATGTGTATATGTCTTCGAAAGAGGGCTTGTTTTTGAACAATTAGGCCAACATTTGTACTTTGCAATTATGTCTATGTGTTGTACAGAAATGCAACATTTATAAACTTACTACCTATATGCCTGGCGCTGATGCTCTTGCCTATATTGGTAGCATGCTACACTGTGTAGGTTGTTTGGTTGGAAGTGTGTTTTCTTTGTTTGATCCAATGTGGGAAGTGTTTCCATGTTGTGCATGAGGACCACCAAGGTGCTGTCATCGTGATTTGGGGTGAAGCACATTGCAGAGTAATTGATGAAGAAGTGTGAGAGATAGGCACACAACCTATGGTTTTTAGTAAGCTGGCATCTTCAAGCACCTCTACAGTTCCTCTTCTGGTATTTCGTAAATTCATAGTCCTTTTAGCTGGTAACAGTACTGGGTTGTCCATTTTTAGATGTTTAGTTTAATGTTTATAGTCCTGAGCAGGCATAATTTTAAGGGAGAAGTGATGGAGAGATCTGCTGTGATGAACTTTGTTAATATCCCAATTCTGATTGTCATTATGAGATGCCAAGAAGTGGCTGTAGTATGTTGCTAGTCGGGTAGCTATATACAGTTGCTCAATCATGACCTCAAAAGATTATCAAACACCAAAGGATGAAAGACTGTGTCAAGCTTGTGGAATTTCACCCCCCCCCCCCCCCAGTAGCTTAAGTAACTGCTGTAAATTTTATTTCAGTGTGCTTTCATTAAAACGGGGTAATATTTTGACATATTTACTTGTCAAGCAACCTATTTTAGGGATCCATGGACAGACATATTGGAAAACCACTATACAATGTAGCACCCCTGTGTCGTATGATTAAATGTCAATTTGCAGTTCTATTTGGACAACCAACCTCCAAGAGTTATGTGGCTTTGGTTTATGTTAAAGAAAGGCCAGTTGACATATGGATTGGAAAGATTGTTTGATTGTTTCATGTAGGGTGAATGTTATTTCTACAAAAACACTGCCAAAAATAGTGTAACACTATGGTGTTACATTAAAGTGCAACACTGCCAAAATAGTGTAACTGTGAGAAATGTTAATAAGAACTAATATCTCTGAAAGCTAAATTCTAAACTCCAAACCTACCCTATTCTATCTAACCCACCCCAAGCAAAGCAAGCATTGTCAACATAAATTGATTTGACCTTTGTAGGACATATGACTCAGGCATACACACACTGTAAAAAAATCAAACATATTGGCTTTGCCAATGCTATTTTGCCCTGGAGGTCAGGGGAGGAACCACAAACAAAATAATCCAAAAAAAGAAAGCCACGGATAAAAAAACAACTCTTTCTTTCTTTGGCATCCATTTCTAGGTTGAGCGTTCAAGCACTTTAACCTATTGTAAGTGTTGTGGGCTTTTAACCACGCCCATCTCACACCCAACACTTTAACTCTTTCCTGGGCTTGCCTTTAAAAAATCACTTGATGTAATTGGTAATTGCTTTACGTTTGTCCCGCTTTGAGGCTGTTTCTGTCACACCTTGCAGACTGCTTCTCTTACATGGATTATTGCACGATTCCAGATATACTTCAGCATGGGAGAACTATTTCTTTTGTCTCTCCCCATTGTGCTGCATGGCAGCCATGGTGCTCACAGAGCGAATAGACACAACAGTGTTAACTTCAACAGCGGTATTAGAGAGCTGGTGATATTGTTCACAGTTACCTAATCAGAGTCATTTCTTGTGGCTCTCCCCTTAGAACACTTGAAACTGGTGAATGCTTTACTGAAACAGAAATTCTCAAAGCAAAAGTGACTCTCCCGACACAGCGAGAGTCGATACTACAATATTCACTGCACTCTGGAAACTCGGCCCATAATGCTTTGCAAGCATTCTTTTTCAAAACATTTTTGCTCATAACTCAGCCTATGGTGGTCCTTAGGCAATGGGACCACCACCAAAACATTCAGCGTGACTTTCTGTTTAGTACATCTCTGGGTCCCCAGACTAGGTTAGTGTGGACCCCCAAATAATAACCCCTCCCACCATGCAGATTCTGCTGAACTTTTCTCATGGTTAGAGCTTTTGTTTTACAGCTGAGAGTAGGTTTTCTTTTAATGGTCTTTTCTGTAATTTCATTGCTATGGGCCTGCTAGTCCTGAATATATGAATGTACTATGTTCTGTAGAGGCTAAATATATGGTTGCACTGCATTACTTTCTGCCATTTTTTTGTGCGGTTATGCCCTTTAGGGGGTAACTATACAGTCACATGACCATGTTTCTTGCAAATACTGTTTTCATTATGGGTCTTCTAAGGGCTGTTCTAAGCATTACAGTCATATCAGCATATTAAAATATTTGTGGCATGGAAACTTGTCCCATAATGCTTCACAGGGCATTATTTTTACAAAACGTTTTTGCTCATAACTGAGACTGTGGTGGTCCCAGGACAATGTTACCAAATTTAAAACATTGACCACAATGTGCTCTTTCTGTCTATTCTGTCTACATCATCTCTGGGTCCCCACACTATGTTAGTGGGGACTACAAAATAATAACCCCTACCACCATTCATTATCTTTTAAGCTTTCTCAGGGTTGGAACGTTTGTTTTATAGCGGAGATAATTTATATTTTATGAGCTTTGTTTGTAATATCACTATACATTTCTGCTAGTCTGGATAATGTATTATGCTCTCTAGGGGCTAAATATACACCCTGCTAGTCCTAAAAAAGTCCTCTAGGTGCTAAGTATATGGTTACACTGCATTACTTTCACCTGTATTTTTTTATGGGGTTATTCTCTCTTGGGGCTAATAATATGGTTACATGGCCGTGTTTCATACAAATTATATTTTTGTTATGGTGCTCTCTAAGGGCTGTTTTGAGCTTTACAAACCAGAAGGTTTATTTCGATAAAGGTTTAAGTGATTACTGTATATGTTTTAATAATCTCTCTTCATTATGGTTATGACCACAATTAAGGACGCCGTAACAACCTCTTTGACTGTTTAAACCCTCTTGATATGTGTGGGTTACCCTTCTGGTATATTTCTCGTGTTACTCCGTTGTGGCTGCCGCGCGTCTTTTTGGGGGGAATTGTGTTAGCCAGCCACAACTCTGGTGGTGGGGTGGTGAAAGTGGTATTCTATAGGAATTAGCAGGGCAGATTTAAATTAGGATGCTAATAGTAACATTTTTATTTTTTGCAGCAGATAGAGGAAGAAGGTAAATGGAAGTGCTTTATTTATATGCAGCGCCACTGGAATTATATGGCAGGAAAAGATGAAATTACGAGGCAGGGTTGACCAATTTAAGTGGCAAGAAAAGTCCAGGTATGAATTTACAATACCAATAGCTCTAACTCAAGCAAATGCTAGACCTATTGTATTGCAAATGCTTGTTCAGATTTGACAGTGCTCAGTCCCCAGGTCTGCGAGACTGCTTGCTAACCAATCTTTCCATTTAAAATACTCCTTCATTCAATCCAATAGAGGTGGAATGACACAAACAGCCGACAGAAAACACTAAAAGTAAAAATACTCTTGTGGGCTGATGCAAGACGTGATTGACAGTTTTGCAAACAAATGGCTGGAGGTTTCAGCAGACAATAAGGCAACAACTGAAAGAGGCTGACACAAAACCCCTTCGATCAAGCATAGGATACAAGATGTTCAACCTGAATGTGCTTCCGGCACTTTATGTTAAACTTAGAAAAAATACAATGCATTAATGTAACGTACTTGTCGTTTCAAGAGGATTAAAGCATGGTATGCTATTGTATGTGTATTTGTACAGCACAAAATCATTTTATCGCATTATTGCACTTTCATAAACTGAACAATCTTACCATTCCTTTATAAAATGTTAATTGACCTTATGTGTATGCTTGGGTTGAGGTCAATTTGAAGATAAAATGTGTTTAATTTATATGGAGGTTTGCTTTTTCATTGTGCTTGGTGGATGGTTATCCGTTGACAGGCCTGTGTAGTCTTTTTCTAGGTAGGCTTCACAAACTAGGTCTATGATGTAAAGTTTCCACAATTGTGAAAGTGCAGTTTTGTAAAAACATTGTTTTGAAGTCTGCTATAGGGATGTCACTTTCGATCTAGATAGGTATCACGTGTATTTCGCACTGTTGCAACCATGCTACACCCCCTTCCCAGTTGGGTCTGCAGAACACTTCTGTCAGTATAACAAGTCCTGAGTTCTGCTTGCCAAATCAAGTTTGGTTGAATCTTGTCCCTGCTACGAATATGCTCTGGTTCATATAAGCCCCTTTCTTAAAATCCATTATCAGCCTTGGTGAGCAAATTTTTAAAGGTCTGCCTTGTCCTTATTGTTAGGAAACAGCAGTCAGTAACACAATGTACTGGCTATCTATCAGTTATACAGGAAAACAAATTATGACCTTGACCTCATGTAGTACAAAAACAGTGAAGATACTCCCAAATACTAATTTCTTTCTCAAGCACCACCAATCAACCAACATCTTTTAAAGAGATCTGAATGAATCTCTCATTCTACTCCACAAAGATGAATGTATGTTGCCTATTCCAGATTGAGTTACCAGTTTATTGGAAAGCAGCATATAGGCATATTTATCACCACACTGATGCACCAGCTTTAATGTTTTTATGGTAGTAGGCTGCCCCCCAGTATTTGGTTGCACAACTCTTTCTTGAAATTATCTTAACTATCACATAACATTTATTTACACCTATTTCTGCAAGTCGACATAAGCTCCATCTTCTCTTCCACCTGATCTTTTTTTCAGAGGACTCTTCAAAAGCTACCATTTCTCTAAGAAACTGAAACAATTTGCTAACTTATGATACCTCTTATTTCTTTTTTAAAACCTTTTGAATGAAACCTTCTTTTGTGGCTAAGTCAGTTCCCGCAGCTTCAAATTGTTTATACTTTTAGAAAATAATAATATTCTAGGAGGGAAGACCTTGACTGGAAAGGATTTTGCCCTTTTAGGAATCTAAGGAAGGGACAGTCATTGACTTGCTGGATCTAGTATTTCCAGTGGGTCTCTTGCTAATAGATAGTTTAGTATTTCTGCTGCAGTTGTATACAAATGATTCTCACATTTACCTTGGTGGATTGATTCAACAAGTAGTTCTAAGATGCTTTATTTGCCTTTTACCATTTTGTAGTAATGTTTTCATATATTAAGTTTCCTTACAATGGAAATGAGGGCACCATACCACACTGGCACCATGAAAATTGCTGACTTTAACATCTACTGGATTAGTCTTTCATCTGAAGTTCCAGTAGACCATTGATTAATGATCTTCAAAGTCATACATTGAGGCTCCACACACTCAGAAGCCTGGTCCTTGTGACATCTAATGGTTGTTGCGAGCAACAGAGAGAGAGTACCTCCTGTATTTCTACAAGGTGACTCACTTTATCCGAAGCGATAAAATCAAACATTTCTTTAGCACTTAATTAATTAAAATCCTTATACTACATTAAACTACAAGTCATTGTATCATCAGTACAAAATAGAATACCTCCCTGAACAGTCATGAAGGCAAAAAACAACCCAGTGCAAACTGTTGAAAGTAGTATTAAGATTTAGCAACCCACAGCATTAAGCAGTAGCCATTTGTCATACCCAAATACCTTTCAAACATGATTGTCATCAACAGCATCATCAGCTATGACTACCCACACCACATCAAGAATGTGACAAGACCTAACATCTTCTTTCCAAAATCCACCTCTGAAGAAACAATTTCCGTGTTAAAAAATCTAAGATCAAGCAAAAAATCCAGATGCCCGAGCTCTGCCACCTCTTCACACACTCAGATTCTGGCTGGTACAATAACATGCAATTACAAAAAGAGGGCCCCTGATAAGCATATAGGGCAACCCTACCACGGGAAATAACAACATCGATAAACCATCAGGCCACCCTATTATAATATGACCAAAAAATATTTATATACCGTATATAAAAATACATAGAGCCCAAATATAAACTCAAGTGTTTCTATTTATTATTTGTGGCCCTACATCAAAATACTTATAGTACAGAAATTACAATCATATATACATATATTACAAGAAAATTAGTTGCGTAAAAAGTAAGAGAAATTGATAACCTCCCCCCCCACATCAAACTAACACACGTCACAGTCATAATCAGACTCACCTCCCATTCAAGACAGGAGAAAGAAAAAGGAAGAGAAATTGGTTTGTGTAGTTTAGCCTTTAAATCTGAAAAATTCAAATCAAACAGATAATACAAGCTCATTGGCATGTTCTTAATATAGATAATGATATGCCTTAGTTACTAAAAACGCTGTTTGCTTTTAAGTGGAATTGCAATCTACGCAGTATTTTGTTGTGGATTGGAATGCCAGGTCATTTCTGGTTATGTCGTTACGCATAGTGTATATTTATTGGCACTATTGTTCTTTGCTACTATAGGATCTGTGTCAAAGTATAATTACTGTACTTTATATCACAAGCAAGAATGATTTATTGTGAAGGACAGTTAACATGATTCAGGTTAGCTATTCAACCAGCAGAAATGATCATAGTATTGGTCAATAGGAAATAAAATTGTATGTACGCTAAAATCAACAAATATTCTGTGGAAATAGAAAGGGAGTTCTTTGTAGTGAGTGGATAGCATGTCTGATTTTGAGTTCCATTAGTGGAATGGGTCTGAATGGGAGGTGGGTCTGATTATGACTGTGAAGTGTGTTTGTTTGATGTAGGGGGGTGTATCAATTTACCTTATTTTTTACCCGACTAATATTCTTGTATTATTATATGTATATATGAATGTAATTTCTGTACTATAAGTATTTTGATGTTAATTCACAAATAATAAACAGAAACAATTGAGTTTAAATTTGGGCTCTTTTATTTTTATATATGGTATATTGTTTGGCCGCATTATAATAGGGTGGCCTGATGGTTTATGGATGTTGGTACAAAACATGCTTCATTACCAACTTCTTGATAACAAGTGAAGTCCCAACAGCACTCACACTCTATGATCATCCTGATCTCGAAAAAAACAACAGAAACCCAACAAACCCCAAAACTACTGCAACATAGCTTGTTCCCAATGATTAGCTTAGATTTTAGAGAAAACAGTCACTGCCAAAGTTCAAGTCCAAATAGAATCAAGCCACATTTCAGATGTGAAAAAAGCACGCTTCCACTCAAAACACAGAGATGAAAAAGCACTAGTCTTTGGATAGTATGTTAGAAACACCAGACCAAGGGTTCCTCATCACCCTAATCCTCCTACACCATTGTTTCACAATTGCCAAGTGATATCTTCATACTGATATATTGATACAATATCTCCTATCTGTAGCACACGCCTCAGACTACTCCCTCAAGTGGTTTAGATCCCTGCTTGCAGATTTTACACAAGAAATTAGAAAAGGATATAGGGCCTCCCTACTAAACCTAGTGACCTACAGAGTAACCCAACACTGACAATGTAATGAAGACCAATTCAAAAATATTTCACAGGAATATAAAGCATTAGATGCATGGTGGACTCAAAACACACCGAAATTCAATGGCTTCAAAACAAAAATACTTTTCTATTATCCTCTTTACATATTAAAAATGCATATGTTTACCCCCACACAAACACAAACACTTTTTTCAGAGATTTTGTCCCATCAGCACCAAAGTCAGAGACCTCTGGGTTATCTGGCATGCCGACCTTAGTCTCGATATGCTGCTGTGGCCAACACATTTTCCGTCAAAAACAGCCAATGACATCAAAACTCATAAGACTTCATTGGTGCCTTGTAAATGCCACAATCACATTCAAAACTCTGAGCCTGGCCCTCAAGGGCCAAGAATACTCAGCACTTGAGTCCTTTCTGAAAAAAAAATGATCCCTACTGGCCCTCCTGCCCACTCCGACCCAACCAAGCCAACTTACTTGTGATCTCCTGGACCAAATTCAGGAAAAGAAGAAGCATGGTGCTCAGTTGTCACTCAATTTATTTACAGTAAACTTTCATATTACATTCATAGTGTCTCTAATCTTATAGCCTACAGGGTCAAACTCCAAGCTATATATCCCAACTACAGTGCTGACAATGGCCAAGGACCAGGTCCCCCGGTGTTAGGGCTCTCTTTAATCACTGACATCTCATACATAATATACATAAATGTCTTATTGATGATGTGACTGACCCATGTAACCATAAAGTCAGAAATGTAATATGCATTTATCACTAGTTACACTTCACATGTATCAAAACCGCATATATCTCTACATAGACCATACACCTGAAAGCAACTAGGTTGTGCAAGTTATTGGTGAACATTATTTCAGAGAAAGGCTAAGGCAGAATGCAAGTGTGAGAAGGTGAGTCTCCATTGTCCTTCTGTTGACAAAACTTGTTTGAAGACTTTAACACCCAAAGCTGCAAAATAAACAAAAAAAACGGTCTTCCTGCATCGGGAGCTGGGCATTTTGGTATGGCATAAAACATTTTCGCTTTTGGTGCCACTTTCCTGACATTATCACATTGAAGGTTGGTGGGGTAGACTTACAAAATGCAAGGGAAGACACATGGAGAGTGTCCAACCATGATCACAGCAAGGGCATAAAACTGTGTACTAGAAAAATCTTGGTCGATTTGCTCCTACTTCTGCAATGCTTAATAAAGATACTTTTATTTTCCAGATTGAGTGTGAGTGAAGGGGGGGCATTCATCAGAATTACTCGTAAGCAGGGCTGTGATCAGAAGTATGCACTGCCGCTGTCCCTGACACACATGTACTCTGGAGAGAGTGGGTATTTATTTTACCTATACATTAAATCCTGCAAATGTAATGAACATCCCATGAAAATTCTGAAAGGCCCTGGTGCTCTAGTGATAGGCTTTTTTTCCTAAACGCACATGAAATTTTGCTAAGCAGTGTAATGGTGTAATGTCAGGAATTTCTCATCACAACTATAATGCAAAATGCCAGAAATTACGTGACATGATTTGCAACAAAGTCTAAAGACAGTCTGTGTCACAGCCCATAATGTAGCTCCCCCCATGCATGAGGGAGCACAAATAGGGGGACTAAACCATAAAGGGGAGGTGGAATGGAAGTGAAATAGGGAAGAAACAGCTGTAAACACTGCAATCAAGTTAACCAAAATGTATTTTACAGGTATAAAAAACTAAATTTGACCATGTTGCATAAACATTGATGTGATCTGAGAAAAGATGGTATTGGGAATTATGCTTACCAGATTCTTATAAGTGGGCTGCAGGGAACCTAAGCCACAATCAAAGGAAGCCAGAAACAGCAATTGTGGAATTGTGAGTTAACAGTAAACTTGGAATTCAGGGAGGAGCTGGAGAACAAGCAAAGCAACCAATTACCGAAATGTAATCATAAACGGAGCTAGAGTTCAGGCAACTGTTCAGCAAACACAAACAAATCATAAACCAGAGAGCATGTCAGAGTTCAGGGAAATGAGTGAACCAAGAAAGGATACAAAACTACCAAGGTGAGGGATAAAATAACAGTGAACTGACTGTTGCATTAGCAAATGAGCCAATCAACTTGAAAGGTTACCATGCACCTTCCTAACGGAAGTAGACTGCTTAACAAGCCCTCTACCACTCATTACCTAAAGTCCCACCCCTAGGCCACCACCAGTGATGATATTGACACCCTAGCCACCACAGACTGGTCCTTCACATCCTTGCTAGCTTTCTCTTGCATACTCTATGGCAATGAGTCCCAGAGGCAAATTCCTTAGTCCTCCTAACTCCCTTATTCCTGAAATTACATGAGATCGTGCCAGTGTAACAAAAAATTCACCCAGGCTTAAATGTAACCTTCTATGTTGTGATATTAAATTTGAAAAAGAATGAAGCTAGCATTTCGTCATTGAATTGGACTTTTCAATCCATTTGCCTGAGGCACCCTGACAGGAACAGGACATCAGGAAAGACATTGCAAACATGTAGAACAGTGTTTTCCACACATTATTAGTTGATTTGTAAGCATCAGTTTGCCACCAAGACTTGAGGCTGCTCCATACAAATACTGAATGGTGTATTCACCCTTGGGGAACTCCCCACTCATCCTTGAGAAACTCTAGTGCAGGCTGAAGATCAGCTACCATCAACCCACCTTTTAGAACCTTTTAGGATGCCCAACTCTGGGTAGCTAACCTTTTGAACACCAGTGAATGTTACTTTGGCAAAGACTCTAAGCAGAATGTTGTTTGTATTCGAGGTGGTCTAGACTGGAATGTATGCCTACAGGTATAGGTAAAATGTTCCTCCAGGGCCAACGTGCATTTATCACAAGACATCTCTTGCTGAATAAAGCCAAAATCAGTAATTGAGTAAACTGTAAAAGAAAGAGTACTGTATCGAAGAGAACTGACAAAGAGTAAGTCAGAGGTTTACAGTTGGTGCTCACTCTAGCACTGCACCTATCCTTGGGGTAAACTAGGATATATACACACAGCATGGATATGCACCAGTAGGTACATTTCTAGAGCAGACTGTCTGAAGGTACCTATTGACTCAATGCATATGCAACCAGTTAAATAGTGTTATACAGACACATTATAGTATGGGTTGCAAAGTCCCCAGATTCATATGAAGATCTGAGACAGAACTGGGCCAGCAGTCTGTCTTGACTTCATGAGCCATAGTCCGGGTTCAGCCATTAAAAGACCCACAATGTAAAGCACAGAATAGATAATGTAACAGAAAACTGTACTGTTTGATGTTATTCATTCTTGCAGGCTTCTACGGTGTCCTAGCGGCTCTCCTCTAATTTTCAGTAGGCTACTTCTTTATTTTTCTATTACAAAAACTACATTAAGGAAGAGGAGAGGAGACTGTGGACTGGCACATCTGTGACTCGTCCTTTAAAAAGGACCTAGAGCTAGGCCTTTGGTCTGAGACAGGCGCAGGCTAGCCTTGGCTTACCCAACTATATGCTACGAACAAATACCTATATAGACATAGAGGCATACATAGACACATCGAAGTGCTTCGCAACTTCGCCAGGGGTATGAAACTCCATATAGATTATAGAATTATACCACACAGAAAGTGCTCTAGGCCTCAAAAGAGGTATGATAAGTTATATACAGTATATATGCTATAATATATATAAATAGCACAAACCAAAATAATAATCTAATGTTAACTTGAAATGTGTTTGACTCTAATGGAAGTGCAACTGTCATCCCTCACATACCCTCTTGTACTTATGTCACTGACCTTGCTACTCCGAGACTCAGTGTTCTCATTCCTTGCCCTTCCACCAGTCTCTACGAAATAAATAGGCTTTTGAGTGGGACAAGTGATCAGTCAACCCCATGGTCATATTGGGGGTCAAAAGGTTCATGACATAATTTCTGCACCCCTCACATTTTGGTGGATCAACAGCCATGCTGCCACTGCCACCTTGGGGACAAGAAGATAAACGAAGGCATGTTCATTTTGGTAGAAGAAGAAAATAAAGACCCAAATTTAAGAAAAGTGGCGCTGCATTATTTGCAGCACCACATTGCTTGCACCCATTAGCGCTCCCCTAACGCCACCATGTGTGTGCCGTATTTAACATACGTTGCACCATGGCTCAAGTTAGGGACAATAGCTTCATAAGTTTTGATGCTATTGTTGTACTTTGCAGGATTAGCTCCAAAAATCTTTGCACTAATACTGCAAAGTTCGTTGAGGTCCATTATAAATAAGGGTGTGCCTCATTTTAACACCTGCTCTTTGCAGGTGTTAAAAATAGCCACTAAAACTGATGCAGTAAAATATCATAGAATCCATTGCGCCATTTTTGTGGTCCCCCTTAAGGGGGAACACCCCCTTGCATACATTATGCCGGGCGCAGGCACAATGTGGAGCAAGGGGTTACAATCCGGTCCAATGCATGCATTGCACCACTTTTTAAATCTTGCATGGCGAATTTGGCCTTGTTGAGCCACATTAGCGTCATAAAAGATTATGCTAATGTGGCGCAAGTAGGCATTAGGCCTTCTTAAATGTGGGCCAGAGTATTATATTAGCCTAGGTAGAATAAGAGTCTGTTTCTTTGCCAGATGTTAAGACCAAGGGGCTGAATTAACAGCCCCTAGTGCCTCTTTGCACCGCATTGGCGCCATTTTTTTTTGCTAATGTGGCCCAGCGAGGCCAAAATCCTTGCGCTAAATTTACAAAGTGGCGCGATGCATGGTTTGTGCCACTTTGTACCCCTTTGCGCTACATTATGCCTGCGCCAGTCATAATGTATACAAATGGGGCGTTCCCCTGTTAGGGGGGCTAAAAAAATGCCGCAAACAAATCCAAGAGATTTCTTTATATCCGTTTTTTTGGCACTTTTAACGCCTACTCAGAGCAGGTGTTAAAAGGAGTCTTCCATTGTTTACAATGGGCTTCTGGGTGCTTTCCAGGATTAGCCTCAATGTTTTTTACACTAATCCTGCAAAGCGCCAGACTAGCGTAAAAAAAAATTCTGAAGCTAGTCCCCCAACTACCGACATGGTGAGCCGTATTTTAAATACAGTGAACACATGGTGGCGTTAGGGGGGCGCTAAAGTGCACAAGAAAAGTGGTGCTGCACTCATTGCAGCACCACTTTTCTTAAATATGTCCCTAAGAGATTTCTTTGCACCGTTTTTTTCTGCACTTTTAATGCCTGCTCAGAGCACACCATTATTTATAATGGGTCTCAATGGGCTTTGCAGGATTAGGGCAAACATTTTTATGCTAAACCTGCAAAGCTTCGAACTAGCGTAAAAAATGTTGATGCTAGTTCCGCTAACTACCGTCATGGTGTGCTGTTTCTTACATATGGCACACAACAGGTGGCGTAAGGGGGCGCTAAGGGGTGTACAAGGACTCTTTTCTTAAATCAGGCCCCCAAAATTTCCCTTTCAGGTGGTCACACTGAGACCAGGGGGTATCGAAGTCCCCCACAGACATATGTTGCACAGTAATGCATGCCATTTTGTGCCAGTGTGACTGGAGCAAATTTGTGGAAAAGTGTATCTATCTTTTAAGAGCAAACTTCAACTTAAAGGGTGAAAAACCCTTTTTTGATACTTAAAGCAGGACATTTTTACTATTGTTTGTATTCTAAAATACACGTTTAAATACTGACTGGCTAGACACCTCTTAAGCAACGTAGAGCAAATGTGCACCGCTGTAATGTTATTGTGTGTTGTGCCTATTTATAAAGCACCCATTCATTTAGCCTCCTAATATTCAATGGCTCTTCGAATTTGTTTTACGGTAAATGTCTAGTGTTACAGCACACGCTGTTCCGTCACTTTCCACGCTGAGATTTTGTTTTCATTTTTTGTGTCAGCCTAAGGAGCATGTGTTTTATCACACTGGATTCAAGTCCGTCCAGAGCAGGCCAACACAAATAGGGTACTGCAAATTGGAGAACGAGTCCTCGGGCGCCATTTTATTTGAACTAGTGTTTACATCAAACAATACATCCTAAGTGATTCATATTAACTTCGGACAAATCATTTGCCTGGGGATTAGGGTGTTATGCCGCTGCAACGCAATCCGTCTGTTGATTTTCTAAACTGCCAAACTAAACAGTGGAAAATAAGCACGTGTAAAAAAGTGATTAATGAAAACGCGGCCTAATTCTAATACACTGAAATAAAGCAATACAAAAAGGCTGCCTTTCTAAATGGCTTCCAGAATTATGGCTCACACAGTTAGAAAAGCTCATTTGGGCGACCCAGTCGAGATTATTTATCTTCGATCCTAATGGGGTTTCATTGAGTAGGGAGTTTAAGTCATTTAACTTGCGTGCACCAATGGCTCGCCCTGTAGCTAGCAGAGGTCTAAAGGTATGCAAAGTGTGTTGTCGTGTCATACGCTTTGAACAGCAGATCACAAAAGGGGCTTTGGTGGGGTCAGTGAGATAGGAAGAAAGACTTGTTTGAAAATGGGCTCCTGCTGCACGAGAATCTTTGGCCGCTGTTTGAAAAGACAAAAATAACAAAATCTTCGACTGCATTTGTGTGTAAATAGTTCCCAGTGGGGGCAGAGACAGGGGCGGGCCTGGTTGAAGATGAACAGGCCGGCTACGAAAAGAAGCAAAAGAAACGAACAGCATGGCCACATGCTGGAGTCCGTCTCTTCTCAGGTGCCACTGTCTCGCGCCTCAGGGCGGGGGTCTGTGCATTTGAAAACAGGCACAAGTATCTCAGCCAACAAAAGGCTTGCCCGGGCATGGGTAGCACAGGAAAGATGTGTTAGCACAGGGTGAACGAGGAACATTCCGAGCATATTTTAAAAAGTATAGTTCACTCATCACACTTTAAACCGAAGGCAGGGATTGCCTGGGTCCCTCGCAATAGTATAGCAAGGATGCCAATCAAGGATCAGGGCTCCTTCTTTAGGGTAAGTAAAATACAGAAGTTGCCAGGGTTCAATGTCCCTTCCTCAGTGCTTTTGACCCCGGTACCACTGCACATGCTGCATCAATGGTCTGTCAGGAATGGAGCAGTTAGACGTGGCTCTCATTGTAGCAACAGAACACTAGGATTGACGATCAAGGAGAAGGGATGCTGGCATATTGTAGGTTAAAGGAAATATATCCCACTGCAGAGCAAATCTTATTTTAGCTAATCTTTTTTTAAGTGCTAAAAAGGGCCAATCTATCACAACCAGCAGTATGCAAATTAATTCAGTAGATAACTAAATAAATTAATACACATTTTCCAGGCTGCAAATAATTGCTGTTTTTAGAGGTGAAATACATGTGTCAATCAGTGGCGTCGGGTCGTGTAACAAATGTAGCAATAAAGAGATTGGTGGTAGCAACAAAGAGACAAGAGACAAAAATCAAAAGACGTTCAGAATGTTGCTAGTTGGAGAAAAAAAAAAATATCGTTTTAGCTATGTGACTAAAGAAGTCATGGACCGAATGACCTCATGAAGTGGGGAAGAAAATGTATTTCCAGTTTTTGTTACTTAGACGTGAAAAATGGATGTAACAGAAGCAAAGAATGGGTCTAGTAATTCCCACAACCAATTCATAAAAGAACACTTTAACAGTTGGATAAATACAGCAAGCTCACTTTCTATCATGAAAAAATACAGAAGTGTCCTCGATGTCAACTCACCAGGGAGGTTCATTTCTAATTTTGCAGAAAACTCTGGTAAGGTGTTCTGTTTCTAAAAAACAAAAATAAGCTGAGTTAGTACAATTCCCCACTAGCTCAGTTTTCAGAAGTGCCCTCTAAATAAAAAGAAGTATCCATTGGCAATACTGCCTCCTCTGTAGGGTAGGAATAGGGGCCCTTTGAGTTCTACAAAACATTTGTGTTTCTTTCAGAGTTAAGATGATTTCCAGTAACTACCTAATGGTGAAACATGCTCTAAGGTCACCCTATCATGGCTCCGTGGAAAAACACACTCTGCTAAAAAGGAATAGCGCCCATCAATCCCTGTCTACAGATGAGCATAATAGGGCAAAATTGACAAAAAATGTGCACCAAACATTTTTCTTCCTTTGATTCTGAGAATCCTTCTTGCACATGCCCTTCACCCAAAAACTGGTAAATCATCCCCACCCCGCTAAAGAAACCAAACTTTGACCCCATGGATCTGGCACACATCTCTTCTTTCTAGTCTTTCCCACATCACTGCAAACAACTTATTAAACTCATTCCAATCTACGTACCTTCTCTCCTCAAATGGAGAACAAAAACATCAACTCTCCATATTCTCTGGATATTCTGAATGTACACAAAGGGGAAGATATCTGTCTGTTAGTGCTACTGGACTTTTGAGCAGTAATTCGTCCTTTGTTCCAGATTGGGGATTAAGGGTCATGTGTTGAAATGGTTCTCCCCCTTCTTCACATCTACCCACCAGTTCGTAAAAATTGACTCTTTCAAATATCCCTAGCTGTCACTTAAATGTGGTGTAACTCAAGGTTCTATCCTTTCATCCTCCCTCTTCAACACCTGCATGGATGCACTCTATTCAGGATCACAAGATAAAAAGTTTGCCTTGAATGAATGTGCAGACGATACATAACCATAACTAAAAAAATCGAAATCCAGTGTCCAAAAGTGCTTATAGACAACCTCATTAACTGGTTGTTCTAATTCGCATTGAAAAGAAACCCTAAACAATATGAAATCTGGATTCCTCCTCCAGCACTCCAAAGACTATTTACTTCATGTTCAGTAAAGGATGGGGACTAGCTATCTCTGCAGCATTTATTCACTTTTCCAAATCACTTTGGTACCTCTATGACCAAAAACTATATATGAGTCATCATATACCCAAAATCAATAAAATTACCTGGTTCCATCTTCTTCTTCTAAGGAAGCTGAAACCACTAATTTTTCTCATGGGTCTTTCAGTGGTTTGAGAAATGGTTCTGTCCCATCTAGTTTGCAGTAGTCCTATACTTTCTGGCCTGTCCAAATGAACAATAGCCCCTCTCACGACAATACTTCATACAACTGTCCAAATTGTCACAGGCACAATGAAGCTAGACCATATATCCATTAAATCGAATAGACCCTCACTCACTATCCTTGGATGCTCACCTCCACTTTAAAATAAACCTGTTCCATACACAAAACCTCATATTTTTTTCCACAAAAGCCCTCCAGTGCCACAGCTGAAAGTTGAGGTTGCCAAATACCAAGGACGTCTAGTGTTATTTCCACATTAGGGCTCTTTCATCCAACACAAAACTCTCCATGCCCCTATATATTGGTTTTGCAGTTTCCTTTTCCCCTTGTCACTGTTTTTCTCTGTCTCTTCTGCCTCATTTCCCCCCCTTTGGTACCTGTCTCTCTCTCTTGTTCTGGGTCAAAGGCTTTTGATAAGAAGTTCCGGTCACTTAAAAATAGTGACCCCGACTAGCAACTGCAGGCTAATGTTAAGCACGAGAGACAGTCTTCAAGATCATCTAAGCTCAACACCAACTTGCTTGCCTTCTATAAAAACTTTCATATATAGTTGTTGAAAATCTACCTTAATATTTATCATCTTTAACCACCAATTTACTCACCAGCTCGATGATTTAGACACACAAGTTCAAAATATACTTTCATGTCTAACCTGCTTCTCTCGCTTCGCCCTCTTCTAGCTTTTCATGTTGTACTATTACAGTTTTATGTGATGCATTCTGTTGCCACTCTAGATAGACCTAGGTTATACAAGTACCTTTAGTAAATAAATAAACAGATAGACCACATGTTTAATGAGATACTGAAAATAACAATCAGGAAAAACGGTGAAAAGCAATGTAATGTTGCCCAATTGATCAGACACCAACACCACCATTAGCAAAGCATTTTCAGAAACAGTAAGAATGGCACGTATCATGGCAAACCTCATTATGAGCAACATGTATTATGATTATTTTCATTCATGCAGTAAAAAATAAATTAATATTTGTGTTCCTCTTATATTTGTTTAATATATATAAATATATATATATATATATATACATGTATATATATATACATATATATATATATATATATATATATATATATATGCAAAACAAACGATCCAAAGCAAAATGGACGGTGCACTCTGCTGACGGTGACAAGGAGAACCAACCTCAAATTAATATTGTGAAACGAAAAGAGTTCACTGCACTCCAAAAGCTCCAAAATGCAGTTTTTATTAATGGAACTGAGCAACTACCAACGCGTTTCAACTCAAAGAAGAGTCTTGTTCACGGTTCGTCAACCGTGAACAACACTCTTTTTTTAGTTGAAACGCGTTGGTAGTTGCTCAATTCTGTAGCTTTTGGAGTGTGGTGAACTATTTTTGTTTTACAATATATATATATATATATATACATATATATATATATAAAACCTACTGGCAGTCACCAATAGTTAGGACCATGTTTCCATTGAGAAAGTGTTTTTTGACTTGCCCAAATCTTTAAAAAAAATTCCAAATGAAAGTGTTCCTGAGAATCTTGTTGTACATGAGAAGTTTCGGGTGATTTGCCAAGCGGAGGCCGAGAAAAAGGGGAGGTAAAAAAGAGTGTGTTTCCCATTACAGTTCCCATAGGGATTTTAGACACAACTACATGAACTGCTGGACGGAATTACACAAAATTTGGCAGGAACGTAGCTCTTGGTCCGTGTAGAGTTCTTTTTGTTTTTGATGTAAATCAGTTCAGTAGTTTTTGATATAGTAAAAGAAAAATAAATCTAGATATCTAGAGGCACAAAGGATTCGGGAATAATGATAATAAGCTCATGCAGAGATCGGCAGAGCTGAACCTGGGTGTGTTGGCAGCCATCTTGGGACTCGGCTTCAGTGAGTCCCACAAAAAAAAGAAAAAAAAAGAAAATAGGCCAGGGTACGGACACCTTGACCCCTAAGTTATGCTGCTGGGGACCCAGAGGAACTCCCCAGGACAAAAAATCATTTTTTTTAAATGCAGCAAATTTGTGATCGGTTCGCAAATTCACAGCAAAGATTACAAAAAAAAAGTATGATCTCCTGCGCTGGTTTTTATAAAGCTTCCAGGTGGACCAGGTCCCGGGGGCCTGTCAAAAATAAAGAAGGGGGGTGCATGTTGCCCCGTTCCTGGGCTTATTTATGCCCAAGGGACCACCACCTCCACGGGGCTTAATTCACATTAAAAGCAGGGCGTGTGGCCCTCTTTTACCCTCAGGACCACCACCTCCATGGGGCAAAATGGTTTAATTGAAATAAGGGGGTCCCGCGTGCCCACATACACTGGGGACCATCACCTCCCCGGGGCAAAAATAGAATGAATACGGGGGGGGCTGCATGGCCCACTGCAGCCCGATAGACTCGCCCTTTCCTGGGGCAAGAAAACAATGAATGTGAGGGGGGCGTACGTCATCCTTCAGCCCTAAGTTTGCCACCTCTCTGGGGCAGAAATTGCATTATATGCGGGGGTCACTCGTACCCCCCCCCGCTGTCCCGGGGACTGCCACCTCCCAGATACAAAGAAATAATGAATGCAGGGGTTCTGTGTGCCCCCGGCAGCCCTGAGGACCACCATCTCCCTTAGACAAATATTGAATTACATGCAGGGGGCCATGCACCCCTGCAGCCCTGGGGACTGCCATCTCCATCTGGCAAACATTTAATTACATGCAGGAGGGTCACCCACAGCCTCGGGGACTGCCTCCTCCCTGGGGAAAATATTGACTTATATGCAGGGGGCCATGTGCCACCCCCCCCTTAGCACAAGGGTGCGCCACCTCCCCAGGGCTAAAATGAAAGAATGAAGGGGGTCTGTTGGGGACCCCCAACCTTAACCTCCCTGGGTAAAAGTTAAATGTTGGAGGGGGCCACATGGAGCCAAAAATGGCCCTGGAGACTGGCAGCCACAGGACAGGCTCCTGCTATGTCCCGGGGTGCCCACCCCAGAGTCATAGCTGTTTACTCTGAATTGGCAGTAGCTTTGACAGCTCCCGCCGAATGAGTTCAAACACTCCATTCCTAGCAAGCGAGAGCTCTTAAACAGTTCTCACTTGCTGGGAGTGGAGGTTTCCTCTGTTTCCCTGCCTGCAGACATGCGGGCAGAGAAACAGAGGAAACAAGTGCTCTTACAGACAGGGAGCTTCATGTTTAGCAGTTTCCTGTCTGTGACAGCAACGCTGGCTCCCGCAGGAGGCAGGGGGCAAGCTGGGACAGTGGGGCCTGAAGGAGAGATGGCCAGGCCCTGGGGCCAAAATAGGCCTGGGGAGGGGAGGCAATGGAGGACTCGCCTTTAAAAATGTATAAGGTTCGGCCCCGGGGATGGGGTCCCCTGGGCCAAAATCGGCCAGGAGAGGCTGCATTTCATAAAGGCCAGGACCCTGGGGATGGGGTCCCCAGGATCAAGTTAAGCCCAGGGAGCTGAGCCATGTGCCCCCCTCATTGAATTGTAGTGGGCCCTGGGGGATGGGACCCTGGGGCCAAGATCATCCCAGGGAGGTGGGCTCCCCCAAAAATAAAATGCTAAAGTTGGGCCCCGGGAGATGGGGGTCTCTGGAGCTGAGATTGGCCCGGGAGGGGTGTAACAAGCCTCCCCTAAAAATAATTTTATAAGACTGGGTTTCGGGAGGATGCCCCCAGGGCCGAAATTGACTGGGAGAGAGGGGCTGCGTGGCCCTCCTCCTACATTTAATGAAGGCTGAGTCATTAGTGATGGGATCAGAAAGGGGCTGCACGGGCTCCCCTCCCTGACATTGGCCAAACCCCAGTGACGTAGCACTTACTAACTAACCAGTAGAAAGTGCTCACACTTGCACCCAGTCTCACACCCACATAGACCCTCTCACACCCACTTTTACACCCACACACAGACGCTGTGGGCAACTTCAGCTGCAACACAGCCAAAGGCCATGTACAGCATGGGGTTGAGTGGTTAGGAGGTTGTCCGCAGGCTGGGTGGAGGCAAGGCCCTGTGGCTGAACTCTACTGCGCACGGTTGAAGGCCGTCCACTGAGTGGCGAGAGGGTGGGTGGGTATGGGGAGCTGGCCACCGGGCCTGACCACAGGCCAGGCCATGCAGCCAACCCACGCCTCACATGGCCGAATTATAATATAGTAATTAAAATTAATTTATGTTAAAAAAACAAAGAAATTCACTGAAAAAACAGAGGTTACAGGGTAATTATAGTTCAGAAAAATAATTTTTAAAAACCTTAGAAATTCACTTAAAAAACCAAAGGGTATAAGGACGTTATAGTCAGGCTCAAATTTCACACGTTCAAAATCATAGAAATTTCAAAGTTATAGTTACCTGAGCTAAATGTAAGAAAAACCTTTGGTTTTTAAAGTGAATATATAACACCAGCGACACTCTAGATTTGCTCACCTCAACTGTCTGTTTATCTATCAAAGTTTTTAAGCATTGGATCAGCACAGTGCTATCCATGCCGAGCTAGATAGTGACAAAGTCTTTTGCCATTTGTTCAGCAAAGTCTTTAAGCATAGGTTTGACATAGTGCCAACCTTGCCGAGCTGTAAAATGACAAAAGCCATTTACCACTCCAGGAACAGCATTACAGCTTTGGACTGGTAAAGTACTGTTCAAGCCAACCTGGAATGAGTAAACGCAACCCCTGACACGTGTTTTGCTTTCATTAGAGCTCATCAGAGAGGTTTAGCTTTGTCCAGACACAAGGGAGCACCCAGTATAAGTAAAATATATATATATATTTATTTATATACTATGGTAAAATATTATAATATTAAGTTTGAATAACAATTCACAATTTACACGTAACTATTCATAATTTGTACTTATATTATAATTTACAGTTATAGACCCTAATTGGACTAAACTAAAGAGCGCGACAATGCTGTCAAACTGCTAAGGGAGGATCGGCGTTTGAACAGTGATGTGAAAACACCGTGGAGAATGTGTGGCACCCTGCTTCTCAGCTGTGTTGGACTCTTTCCAGAGTGTCACCTCTGTCCCTCCCCTTTATTAGAGGAAGTTCTGTCACAGAGCAAGATTTGTCATTTGCTCTAAATGACCCCTGTTAACCTGCTGTCTTTACTGCCCCTGGCATTCTCCTCCACAAGTTGGGGGCGCCTCTGAAATGTTCCCTCCTCCCCTTGACGTATGGTCACATCTTGGAGTCTTTCAGTCACGAGGCCCTCAAATGACCAACACTGCGGAGCCATTGTTTGCGAATCAGTTTGATTAAGTAATCAGTAGCCCTTTTGTTCCATAATTGAAAGATTGAAAAGACCTTCGTGGATTTCACCAAATTAGATCTACTTTGTCCAAGAGCAAAACAACACGCATAAACCCAAACAAAACGAATACTCCGTGTACAAAATAGCAAAAAAAACTCAGAGTACAGTGCTTCAGATCAAATCTAGAAAGCAAAATGCCCACAATTACACCAAAAACATGCGGATACTCATTCTGACGCCTCGCAAATGCATGCAAGCAAAAAAAAGGCGCATTCAGAGAGACAGGAAGTGTGCTGAAAATAACCAGCGCGCGCAAGGAGGAAAAAAATAATAATACACTAAAACGAGATGGGTTACAGGGAGCTCTGGACAGCTACTAGAAACTCCAAACTACCAAAGCATATCTATCTATCTATCTATCTATCTATCTATCTATCTATCTATCTATCTATCTATCTAACTATCTATCTATCTATCTATCTATCTATCTATCTATCTATCTATCTATCTATCTATCTATCTATCTGTCACCCCAGTCTCTCTCTCTCTTCTCTTTCTTTGTCTCGCTGTAACGACTCTGTCGCTTGTTGTTTCTCCCTTTACTCCCATCTTCTATTTATATCTCTCTTCTAATGTTCTCTCTTCCTCCATCCCTCTATCTGATTTATCAGTCAGATGCACAGGGCAAACACATATTTGAATTCTACAGTGCCAAACTAGTTACAGTTGCCTGCTATACACATACTAAAAAACAGAACGTCTGTCTATCTCTCTCTAGCTCTTCTCTACACCGCTTTCTTACTCTCATCTATCTATCTATCTATCTATCTATCTATCTATCTATCTATCTATCTATCTATCTATCTATCTATCTATCTATCTATCCACCAACCCGTCTATCTATCTATCTATCTATCTATCTATCTATCTATCTATCTATCTATCTATCTATCTATCTATCTATCTAATCACACAGGCCCTTTTTTTCTCTCTCTATCTTCTTCGACTCTCCTTACTATCTCCATTCTATGATGTCATGTATGTCCAGTCTAAAGTGTTCAGAATTCTTTGGATCCGTCTATCCACGTACTAATTCCTTTAAGACACCTTGGGGTTTCTGAGTAACCAAGGGATCAGACCCAGCTCCAGTATGGAGAATATATGAGAGACCAGTGGAACTTGACTTTTGATAAGGACAAAATCATCAAATAATAAAGGGTAGCATCTGATAGTGATTCTGAATCACCAGCTCCCATAAGTCATTCTGAAGAGAATAGATGAATGTGTCAGCCATTAATCTCCCACTGTTGTACAGAAGATATAAGCCATTGCATCGTTTGTCCACCTGGCTCCCTGCAAACGAATGTGGTCGAGTCCACCTGAAACTGTACAGGCACCGGTGTAGGGTGGGTAAACCGAGAGAAAGAAGTCATAAAAGCAATTCTTCATCAGCTCATCCAATAGCTTTGGAAAAATACGTGGGAGACTTTGTGAAGAAGTAAATTTTCTGGAAATTTTGTCTAAATAGAAAAAAGAAAAGAATATCTTAAAGAGTAGGAACGCAATTCACACACCTTTTTGCATGCCTAAGTGATACATATGGTGCAATGCAAATAGTTATGTGAATGTGGAATTTAACGATTGTAAAGTTACATTTTTATTATAAGCTTTTCAAGATCACTCATAAACTCCAGAGTTTCTGTTCATTCACAAATCTCTTGTAGGTACTTTCGCACCATGGATTTACTCCTGCAAAAGGCACAAGTACGTGCCTTTCCAGCGTGGGAAGGGAGGGGATCAGCCTCGTTTTAATAGGGGTTGAGGTTAAAAAAGTTTATTCTAACTGTACGGTGCCAAAGTTTAAAAAAACACATTAAAAAGTTTATTTTGCAAAAGCACAATTCAGCCAGATGAATTCGTGATTTTACACACCACGTGGAAAAGATACACCAATAGATTTTGAGAATTGTCACATTCCTGGAAACTTATGAGTGTGGTTGTTCATAGTCAGTTCTCTTGGAATTATTCATGAGTCATATAAGAGTTGGAAATGTACTCTTAGTTTGAGAGTAATCTTACTGGGCTAGATTTCTGACTCTTTGAAGCCTGTCGTTGTGAATTTGGCTCTGGAAGCACAAAGGCAATCTTTGATCCTAAAGAAATGATGGCACGTGACATCACACCCATTTTATTCATATAATAGCAGAAGAAGTGGCCTAATGGAAGTGCATCAAAAACAATTTATCGCGTGTAAGTAAAATAACGTCACCATCTATCAGGGTCAGATGCACATACCAAAAAATGCATATGATTACAATTTGCAACTAAAAAAATTACTACTTCTATTGAGTGTTCATAGGTATAACGCATTTGCACTTGTGTGTAAATGCATAAGCATTCAGAAATGAATGATGGAAAGAACGTGCTAAGCACTGTCCAACTTACTATTTATACAGTAAAATGTGACTGTGCCATTTACTGACAAGTGGATAATGTATTACAATGGGCAGTTAAATGAGTATAATCTTGAAGCTGACTGTGCCACATGATGCATAAGTTAACGTTCTATAATTCCAACTTTTATCGTTCTGTGATGCAAATCATGGTACCATTTAATAATGTAACAGGAGCCCGTACTCAAGTGATGAAAGTCACAAAAATAACTCAGAAATGCTCACCCATGCATGCACTCCTATGCTTTCATATGCATGGGTGTAGATTTACGACTTTTGGGAACCATAATAAATTCCGTGTAGTACACCTGGAAAGCTGCATCAGTGGCAGCGTTCTGAGAGCACTACTGGGCAAGGCATGTGACATCTGTTGCTTCCACATTGTACCCACATTATAACTTCTCATTGGGGAAAAGCTCATGGTGTCAATAGGCTTTTTCCTTTTTTTTCTCCGTGTGAAATTTCTTTCCTGCAAATAACTCCCATTCCTCCATATACCAATGAAGTTTGGAAGTGTTCTTCCCCCCTCCCATCCTGGAAGAGGTTTTACTGTACTTTGCAGAAACAAATTATGCCATTTACATGGTTGGAAAAGGTCAGAGGGGAGTTTATGAATGGGTTCAAAATACATGAATCATGATACCTAGTTGAAATAAAAGTGAACATTTAGGGAGTTTGTAAAAACAAACACTCACTGAGAATGCATTTAACTTATTATTGGGGAAAAGCTCATGGTGTCAATAGGCTTTTTCCTTTTTTTTCTCCGTGTGAAATTTCTTTCCTGCAAATAACTCCCATTCCTCCATATACCAATGAAGTTTGGAAGTGTTCTTCCCCTCTCCCATCCTGGAAGAGGTTTTACTGTACTTTGCAGAAACAAATTATGCCATTTACATGGTTGGAAAAGGTCAGAGGGGAGTTTATGAATGGGTTCAAAATACATGAATCATGATACCTAGTTGAAATAAAAGTGAACATTTAGGGAGTTTGTAAAAACAAACACTCACTGAGAATGCATTTAACTTATTATAAAGTGTAAATAATATTGTGCATAAAAGCAGATTGGATGATTAATGATTAAATTAAAATATCATCGTTTATGGTAACAAGTCAGTAGTTTTCTTTTAAAGATGAAATGAAAAATAGTAGACAAGTCATGGAATACAAATAGAGACACGTTTAAGGGTTAAAAAAGATTCTCTTTTTCTATGCATATGTAACATAAGCTTAACAAGGATTGGCAAAGTCAATAGATCTTGCCTATTCGCCTTGCCAATGCCAGATTTGTAGCCTTTGGCAATGTATTGTTGCCGATGCCTTGCAGTATCAGTAGAAGCAAAATAAAAACACTTATCCAAAAAAGCACTAATAAAAATAAACAAAAGAGCAATGATTTAAACACACCACATGCATTATGACAACACCATGACCCCACTCACGCAACAATCACAATGCTCGTCAGGGTGTACCACAAAAGTCACTAAATTACCTTGTTGTTAACCCTCTTCTAGCTTGGCACAAAAGTGGTTAGGCTTAACTTAGAAGCAATGTGTAAAATAGTTATGCAGCACACAAACAATAATGAAGGAAAAATACAACACAAGAAAAATCCCAAACAAATTTAGAACAATAGAGTACATTTTAATAAAGAAAATGATATCAAAGTGAAACAAACAACCAACCAGTAGATCCAGAGATATTCAACTTTACAAATCTAAGTGAAAATAGTGCCTAAAAGCAAAAAGCGTCAGCCACGGTCATCTGGTTGCACAAGACCCGGGGAAAGTCCCAAGTTTAGGTCGACCTTAAGGGAGCGTGGGTCGGATACAGGGACCAGGTTAGGCCCATTGGAAGGATACCCTCTCAAGTCCAGCACAAAGAGTTCAGTTTACTTTGGAGGAAGCCGCAAGGAGGAGGATGATTGTCACAGACAGTATTCATTGTTGCGTGGAGTAGGTCGGGCATTGCTGTAACGCAAAGAGCAGGGCGTCATCGACAATTGTTGCTCTAGCTTCATGTTGGTGGTTGTTACAGGTTTTTGTTGCTGTACCATGAAGTCTAGGTCTCATGTTGCTGATCACCATGGACAGTTGTTGTTGGCAT
The DNA here is from genome assembly GCF_031143425.1 of Pleurodeles waltl. Taxonomy (NCBI): domain Eukaryota; kingdom Metazoa; phylum Chordata; class Amphibia; order Caudata; family Salamandridae; genus Pleurodeles; species Pleurodeles waltl. The sequence continues at coordinate 725,575,211 of NC_090438.1, forward strand.
GAAGAGCAAAACTCACTGGAGCTCCATATTGGTGGTGGTCACTGGTAGCAGAGGTCGGGTCTTCACAGATATGAGGAGTCCAAATTTAAAATTTTCACCTTTTCTCTTGGGAGGAGTTCTCACTGATGGCAGCCAGGGGTACGGGAGCTGGGGATCACCTCTTGGGGATCAGGACGCACTCCAGCAGGGCTACAGCAGGTCCAGTTGCAGATCCACTTGCAACAGGTCAACTGGGTAGTTGCAGCGGAGCCTCTGAAGCTAGTGTCACTGTAGCTCACATAGGAGGCCAGTCAACTGACCCCTGGAGTGACTCTGGGTAGCCTTTGTGTTGATGTCTGGACACATTACACAAACTCCAACAGCAAAGGCATTCACAGCAATGTGACCCAGGGCACTGGCAGAAGGCACACATCTGGGACAAGAAAATGCCAATTTTCTAAAAGTGCCATTTCCAAAACTGTAACTTGAAATCCAACCTCACCATTAAGGAGGATTGTAAATTACAAATCATTTGAATGTAAACATCATACCTCTACTTTCTCCCAGTCTAAAGCTAGAAATTATTAAATTTAATTAGGTAACCCAGTGTCAGTCAAGGGGAGAAATAGGCCTTACCCCACTGAAAAAGATCTTTAGGTGTTTTTTTACTGCCAGGACATGTAAAATATAAGTACACATCCTATGTTTTAAATACATGCCTACCTTAGGGGTGCCAAGTAAGTATAGTAAAGAAAAGGATGGTTTGAGCCTGTCAAAATTATTATTTTGCCAGGTCGAAATGTCAGTTGAAAACTGCACTACAGGCTTCAGTGGCGGGCCTGGGACATGTTTTTAAAGTGCTATTTCAGTGACTTGTACAAATAGTGCTGCAAACCCACAAGTAGCATTTAAATTATGGGTCCTGGGTACATGTAGCACCATTTACTAGAGACTTAAAAGGAAATTAAATATTTAACTAGTTGTAGGCTAATTTTACCATGTGTGAAGGAGAGAGCACAATCTCTTTAGCACTGGGTAGTATTGGTAAAGTGTGTAAAGTCCTAAAGCTAAGAAAAAATATTTCGACAAACAGGAGGGGAGAAAACTAAAAGTTTCAGAAAAGATCAAAGGCTGTCAGGTCTAGCAGTAACTTCAAATCCAACTTCACCATTAAGGAGGATTTTAAATGGCAATTCAGTTGAGTGTAAACAGCATATCTCTAAATCCCCCCAATTTAAAGTTAGAACTTAATAAATGTAATAAGGTAACTCAATGTTAGTCGATGCAAAAGATAGGCCTTACAACACTGAAAAATTACTCATGGAGTTTTTCACTACCAGGACATGTAAAACATAAGTACACATGTCCTACCTTTTAAACACAATGCACCCTGCCCTATGATCCTTTAGGGCTCACCTTAGGGATGATTTATAAGTATTAAAAAGTAAGGTTTGGGCCTGGCAAAAGGGTTATTTTCCAAGGTTGAAATGGCAGATTATTATGGTATTACAGGATGCAGTGGCAGTCCTGGCTAATGGTGGGGGGAACTTGCAGAGTTGAACTCTGTGGAGTTCCACGGAGCTATATAAAAACTGTGAGATTCTGAAGAGTTCTGCCTACTAAACGTACATTGCTTTCACATAGTCAACATGTCATAAACCCACAGAACATGAAGCATAAAAGCATGAGTGGGAAGCACTCACTTTTTGGGTACAACACATACAACAGGTGGCTATGTACACTGACCTCTGTGACAATGGTGGTGCTGTGACATTGGTACTGTAGCTCCAGCCGACTAGTCATTTTTCTTTCAGCACATTACTCTGGTGCATGGTGGCACAGGACGGGCTGCAGTGACCAGAGGTGCAGCACCCAGTACCAGCAGCTACCTGAGGTGTGGCCTGGTGCAGAGCCGCATAGAGCAGGTGCTGGTGACCGAGATGGTCCCGCTTCAGCCTGAGGTTTTGAGGAAACAGGTCGGCCCGGGAGGAGGGAGCCTTGACAGGCTGTGTCTCAGGGTGAGAAAGAGGACTGCACAAGGACTGAATGGTGGTGTACCCAGATGCAGCCATGTCCAAGTCCTTTCTGAACTTCAATGATCCACTGGGGGCTAAAACTACAGGCAAATATACTGCTGGGAAGTTTTAAGGGCAACTTTGCATGAAAATCAAGATGGGTGTTATGCACCCAACAATGATCGTTGGCTACAAAAATCTACTGAGGTCTGAAGCAATGAAAAAGTCAATAGGGTAGGTGCCGCTGTTTTTGATGAACTCTGCGCTCCACGTGGAGTGCAGAGAGGACAAACTTCGCTGGAGGAGCAGAGTTTACTGTCCATCCCTAGTCCCAAGACAGGTTTTTAAAGGCTACTTTAGTTGGTGATACAATGAATGCTGCAGACCTACTAGTAGAATTTAGTTTCCAGGCCCTGAGTATATATAGTACCGTTTACTAAAGACTTACAAAAAAAATTAAACGTGCCATTTAGGTGTTGGTCAAACTTATCAATTCTGAAGGGAAGAGCACATACACCTTAGCATTGTTAGCAGTACACAGAGACCTAAAGCCAACAAAAATAAGTTCAGAAAATGGGATGGGGGAGGCAAACGTTTGGGGTACTACCATCCCAAGGTCTAACAGTCATCAAGGGTCATGAGAGTGCAGCCATTTTATTTTTTGTTCTTATTTACGTTTCCGAGATGGGGGACTTCTATCTTGAACAGTCAAACAAGAACATGCCCATTTTTTTAAAGAACAGAATAGCCTGGCAGAAAATAGCAGCTGTAAGGCCCTTCAGAAAACAAAAATAAAGTAAAAATGAGATGGCAAGGGGGTAGCAATGGTGGAACAGGCTGGGCTGGTGGAAGGGATACAACGAGCAGTTACAGTGTAGTTTGAAAAAATAAAAACGAGTTTGAAAGATAGGGAGCAATGGTGGAGCGAGCCAAGGAGGGATGGAGTGTGCTTTGCAGGAGTTTTAAAAAGGGAATTGAGACAGAGAGGAGTGAGCAGTGGTGTAGCTGGCTGAGGGAGTAAAAATAAACAATGTTAAAAAACATTTAATAACGATGGTAAACCCGAGCAGCACTGAGAAGGGGCGACAGAATCAATAGACTATATTTTCTTTTTCTTTCTGTTTTCCATGCGAGTGGAATGAGCTTAAACAACAGCATGGGGGCTGGGATTTCAGTGAGGAAGCAGCAAATGCAGGAGAGAGCAAGAACCCACATACGCTCTCATGGAGTACTGAAAAAGAAATCATTGGAAAAACCAATAGGTCTCACCTTTTTATGCAGTAGTGTACAGCATTGGGAAGATGCAGTGGAGAATGGGTAAAAGAAACAAGCATTGGCAAAGCCAATAGGTCTCACCTATGAGAGCTATTTGCTTTGGCAATGTTTAGTGGTCATGCTGCACAGTAGCACAGATGCTTTGCAATATGGATAAAACTAATTTTAAAGAGTGGTATGATGCAGCCTGGGTTAATATGTTAAAAAAAAAAAAAAAGACATTAGCACCGAATGCATGATATGCCTTTTTTATTATTATTTTTAGCCATGTTGTACTGCATTCACGCTGCAATATGGCATGGCTACAAATTGTTGACAAAGTCACCCATACCCATGCTGTATAGCATGAACAAAAGGCAATGCAAATCCGCTAGTGTCAAACGCAAGTGTTGTTAGCTTTGACAATGCTTGTTAGGTCTCATCACAACACCCTTAAAAAATTCTGACCAAATAGGTTTATTTCCCCATGCATAACATAGAAAAAAATGACATTGGGCAAAACATCCTACCACATTAAGAAAGCAATTGCACGTTTGCCCACGTCTTAGTGAAAATACATTTGAAAGCAGATAACATCTGTTGTCGCAATAAAAGTAGATAACATCTGTTGTCACAATAAAAATTAATTTCAAAGGACAAAAGGACTTCTTTGAAAGGTGTATGGCTTAGGAAACATAGCTATAAATGGCAAGAGGTTCAACAATGATAACAGGGAAGAAGAAAAAATAAAAGTAGTACTTCGATCACAGTGTGATCAGCGTAAGGACAGTAATCAAGCTTAAGCAATCAGTATATATCCATGTCCAGCCGAAAGAAGAGAAAGTGGAGCCAGCATGTGCTGGCCAATTAGAAGGCAGCAAACAAGAGTGGCAATGATGCCAAGGAATGTATAGCAATGGGAGGGCTGGAAGCCCCTTTGTGTTTCTACAATATCTCTCAGAAGCAAGAGCTCATGCAGTGTATGCTCTATCGCAGACAAAACCTAAAACGGTGGACAAAACAAAAGGCATAATTACACAGCCACAGTGGCAGTGTCATATTGTAGCCACTCACGTGCATGATGAAGTATGTACACCCATGTCTGGTGCAGTTTGTGCATGCATGCATGAAGCCGTATGCACATTCACACGTTATTATGCATGCACGCATCTACAAAATGACACAGATGACATTTTATTATTTACTGATTTGAGATAGATAGGTAAATTTAAGATAGAGGAAGTAGAAGTAGCTGAAAGAGCTATAAGGTGGTGGGGCCAAATGTTTTTTAAAAATACGCAGGAGTGGTGGTAACAGAATAGCGGGTGGGGGAAACCAGTGGAGAAAAGCAGCACATGATCGACAGGAACACCAAAACAATGGGAGAAACACTTGAGCAAAAAAGAAAAACAGAGCATTGTGGAGGGGAGAGTTTGCCAAGGTTGGAGAAATTGCAGGTGAGAGCTTGCAGCATGCCAGAGACAACAACACGGTGTAGGAGGCTGGCCTGGCTTATAGAGGGTAGGTGGTGGTCCCACGACGTCGGAGTCCAACTCAGCGGGTTGAGCACTGCAGGATGGAGTGCTGGGGACCCAGGCTAGGCTGTGCACAAAGGAATCCTTGGAGAAGTGCACAGAAGCCGGAGCAGCTGCAAATCACGCAGTACACAGGTTTGCTATCTAGCGTGGGGAGGCAAGGACTTACCTCCACCAAACTTGGACAGAAGGGCCGCTGGACTGTGGGACACACTTGGACCCAGCTACTGTGTTCCAGGGACCATGCTCATCAGGATGAGAGGGGACCCAGAGGACCGGTGATGCAGTCTTTTGGTGCCTGCGTTAGCAGGGGGAAGATTCCGTCGACCCACGGGAGATTTCTTCTTGGCTTCCAGTGCAGGGTAAAGGCAGACAGCCCTCAGAGCATGCACCACCAGGAAACAGTCGAGAAAGCCGGCAGGATGAGGCACTACAATGTTGCTGGTAGTCGTCTTGCTACTTTGTTGCGGTTTTGCAGGCGTCCTGCAGCAGTCAGTGGTCGATCCTTGGCAGAAGTCAAAGAGGGAAGTGCAGAGGAACTCTGGTGAGCTCTTGCATTCGTTATCTGAGGAATAGCCCAGGGGAGAGATCCTAAATAGCCAGAAAAGGAGGTTTGGCTACCAAGAAAGGAGGTTTGGCTACCAAGAGAGGTAAGAACCTATCAGGAGGGGTCTCTGACGTCACCTGCTGGCACTGGCCACTCAGAGCAATCCAGTGTGCCCCCAACACCTCTGAATCCAAGATGGCAGAGGCCTGGGACACACTGGAGGAGCTCTGGGCACCTCCCCTGGGAGGTACTGCTCAGGGGAGTGGTCACTCCCCTTTCCTTTGTCCAGTTTTGCACCAGATCAGAGTTGGGGGATCCCTGAACAGGTGTAGACTGGCTTATGCAGAGATGGGCACCATCTGTGCCCATGAAAGCATTTCCAGAGGCTGGGGGAGGCTACTCATCCCCAGCCCTTCACACCTATTTCCAAAGGGAGAGGGTTTAACACCCTCTCTCAGAGGAAATCCTTTGTTCTGCCTTCCTGGCTGCCCAGACCCCAGGAGGGCAGAATCCTGTCTGAGGGGTTGGCAGCAGCAGCTGCAGTGGAAACGCCGGAAAGGCAGTTTGGCAGTACCCGGGTTCTGTGCTAGAGACCCGGGGGATCATGGAATTGTCCCCCCAATACCAGAATGGTATTGGGGTGACAGTTCTATGATCTTAGACATGTTACATGGCCATGTTCAGAGTAACCATGGTGACGCTACACATAGGTAGTGACCTATGTGCGGTGCACGCATGTAATGGTGTCCCCGCACTCACAACGTTCGAGGAATTTGCCCTGAACAATGTGGGGGCACCTTGGCTAGTGCCAGGGTGTCCACACACTAAGCAACTTGGCACCTAACCTTCACCAAGTGAGGGTTAGACATATAGGTGGCTTATAAGTTACTTATGTGCAGTGAAAAATGGCTGTGAAATAATGTGGACGTTATTTCACTCAGGCTGCAGTGGAAGTCCTGTGTAAGAATTGTCTGAGCTCCCTATGGGTGGCAAAAGAAATGCTGCAGCCCATAGGGATCTCCTGGAACCCCAATACCCTGGGTACCTAAGTACCATATACAAGGGAATTATATGGGTGTACCAGTGTGCCAATGAGAATTGGTAAAATTAGTCACTAGCCTGCAGTGACAATTTTAGAAAGCAGAGAGAGCATAAGCACTGAGGTTCTGGTTAGCAGAGCCTCAGTGATACAGTTAGGCACCACACAGGGAACACATATAGGCCACAAACTTATGGGCACTGGGGTCCTGGCTAGCAGGACCCCAGTGACACATATCAAACACACTGACAACATAGGGTTTTCACTATGAGCATTGGGCCCTGGCTAGCAGGATCCCAGTGAGACAGTAAAAACACCCTGACATACACTCACAAACAGGCCAAAGTGGGGGTAACAAGGCTATAAAGAAGCTACCTTCCTACACACGGTACACAGCGCAAATATTTTATTCGGCCAAGGGCAGAAAGGAAATATGCGAAGCCCCTTCAATTTGCACACAGCATGACACACTCAGGGTTGCTTACATCTCAGTAGAAGATACTGCTTCAAAAGCTGCTTTTTGCAAAGCCCTCCTGTGCTTCAGCTTCTCCCTCTCAGCCACCAATGAACACCTTTTTCACAGCTCATAAAGGGCTGAAAGTCTGTGAGTTGCTTGTAGACTGAGAGTGTTAAGACAGATAGGAAATTAAACTGCAGGACAAAGGGCATCTCTGTGTGCCCAGTGTGTGCAACAGAACAGGACATCTGATTGCAGGGAAAGCCTGCAGAATGTATCTCCTTTCAATTGGACCCATAGTTGGGGGCCCCTTCACCTAGGACTTGCCTCAGTATACCATGGATGCGTGTCCCAGCAGAGGGAGGCTTTACCTCTCCCCTAGGTACAACTGTAACAAGACACCCTTCTCTCAATTGGATAGGCGGGACAGGACCAATGGGCCATGGCCTTGCTGTGTTGTACTGTTGGGGCCTCATATTGGGTGCACAGGGTGCTGGCACGGGGCAGCTGCCCATACTGTCCATGCCTGGGGCCAGCCCTGTGTACGGTTCCCTACAAGTGAGCAGAAGAAGTTTATAAGTCAGGCAAGCCAAAGAATAGTAAATAGACTATGCTCCTCGGGATGGACAGCACAAGATGGACAAGGAAAGCCATCAAATAAGAAGCAAGCAAATGAGAGTAACATTAACACCAACCAATGGTAAACAATGGGCAGGTTTTGTAAGCCCACAGTGGGCTTGCAGCCTGCCCACTGCTTACCATTGTTTTTCTTTATTGTCAGGCAATAGGTGTTTTCCAACTAGGTACCCTGCACTGATGGTAGGCTCGATCTAAAAAGTAGTTTCCTGAATGTAAGCATGGAAGGATGCAAATCATCCAATCAAAGGAATGGTAAACAAGCTATGATTCTGCGTAGGGGCAAATACTGGAAGTGAAAGAAAAGCCATCAAGTTAGAAACAAGCAAACGAGAATGATAAGCAAGCTAAGCAATGGTAAGCAATGAGCTGACCTAAATCCCATTTTAAGTATTAGTATTGTCCACAAGACATCTTCTAAAACAGACAGTTAAAAACTGTTTATAGGCAAGGCCCAAACACCAGGCAAACCACTAGGAAATAGCTTTTACATTCAAATGGGTAAAACAATTCAAATGGGAATGATCACCAAGCTTGTGTCTAAATAATGAAAATAAGTTTTTCCAGCAACTAATGCACAAGTGTGAAATTTACAATGATGGCATAGTAAAAACATTAATAAATAACATTTGAACAAATAGAAGGTGATTTCACCTACTTCTGATGTGCAAAGACATTAAACGTTTTAGAGGTTGGTCTTTACAGACAGATAGAAAATAAATTTCATATGCTGAAAAGTAAATAGCCCATGTGCATGCCTGTGTTTGCATGCATTAGCACGATAGAACAATATGTTGTTTTTGGCAATATCTAAGCACCCAGCTGTCACTGTTTATTGTGTTGCTGCAAAAGGAAGTATTACTGTACATGCTGCTAAAGTTCAGGGAGTGAAAAGGTGGCTGTGTTAAAGGTGTGGGCACATCAGGAGCACTTTTCCTAGAGTGGAGAAAGTGGCAATTGGAAAGTGGTTTATTAGTAAGGGCAGGTAGCTACCTACACCTAGTAATGAGCCGCAATCTCACATAAGGTCTAGTAAAGGTCTCAATAAATTAATCCTTGCTCAACTCTTGGCAGCTTGACTCATGAGCAGGCATGCTTAACTTAGGAGAAAGGAGTGGAAAGCCTTTAATGTCAACAAAACAGTAAATAAGTATACCACAACACACACAAAAATCCAACACCAATTTATAAAAATAGGAAACATTTGTATCTTTAAAATGACACCAAAATGATAAAAATTCAATGTAGATATGTTTTTTTAAAGAATAAATTTAAAAAATGTACTTTCTAGTGCCTAAAAACGAAAAGTGCCAATTGTGGCTATTTGGTTTGACCTGACTGGATCAAAGTCAACTTTTGAGGTCAACTGTGATGGAGCCCAAGCCGGATACGCGGATTGGTAGGCCTCGGTCAAAATTTTACCTTCACACTTAGTCACATCTTTGGTTCTTTTTCCTTGGCGTCAAGCGGTTCTCCTCAGTAGGCTGGCTTTCGTGTTGATGACAGCAGCTTACTTCATTGCAAGGTCTGGGTGAAGTCCTGGCAGTCCTGGAGCTCTGGAGTTTTCAGGGGGATGACACTGAAATCTAGGCCAGGTTGCAGTTCGGCATCAGCAGCTTGACTCTCGACGACGGGTCGGACAACTTATGGAGATTTTTTTCTAGAGTTCTTAAAATGTCTCTAAACTTGTGGATCTTTTTCCAGAATGTTTTGTTGGGGTCTTGAACTGTTCACAACACCAGCCAAGGTTCCAGGAGCTCTGGGATGCTCCTTGGAGAGTTGGTACTGCAATTCACACAATGCACCTGGTCCCATCCTTTAAAGTCCACTGGATGCTGGTCAGCTGGGCTCTTCTTACAGGAGTTGATGCAGGGTACTCTTTGTAGCTGATTTGTTCCTGCTGCCTACAGGGAGTCCACTCCTAAATCCCTTGAAGCTAGGCAAAGTCCTTTCTTTGTGAATCCCAGAGTATGCAGCAGGTGCAGTCCTTGTAAGTGCAGTCCTTCTTGGTGGGATGAGGAGTTCAGCAGAGCAGTCCTTCTTCTTCTTCTTGGCTTCAGGCAGGAATCTGAGTTGCTGGACAGCTCTGTCATGTTTATCCAGGTTTCTGGGCTGGCAAGCATGAGGGTACCCCTGACCAATGGGGTACAGTGTGCCACCCTCTGTGATGACAACTTCTTGTGAATTGTGACTCATTTGTGTCCCAGAAACCACTGTTTCAAAAAATAAATTTGGAGAAAATCTCTCCTGGAGGTTCAGGTCTGGCTAAACCCACCCACAGGTGTGGCTAAAGTTTCTCTACACTCCCCTTCCAGCCCCTCTCCTAATCCAATTAGAGAGGTTCCCACCTGGTTGGGGGTGCAGGAAATGGGGGAGGTCTGGTTTCTGTCCCAAGTGTCTTTCCCCCTTTGAAGACCAGTTTGCCTACTCAGCCCTCTCCTTGCTGTTGCATCTGCCGCTGCAGTTCTCTTCCCACCAGATGATTCCTTTGTCTCAGCCAAGGCAACATCACACCTCATCAGAGCAGCCCGGCCAGCTTGTCAAAAGCTGACCAATCAGGATAGGCTGCTACAGGGCTAACATTAGGAAACTGTTTTAAAAGTCTTTCCCTGTAATAGCTATGATAAATCTAACATTGGCAAGTTGTTGGATTTACCGTAACTATTTGTTTGACACTTTGAACCATATTCTTAGCTCACTCACATAAAAAGATAGACTTTATTAGTTTTAAATAAAGCCTTCCCTTGTTAGCCTATAAAGGTAATGTACTACAAAGAGTCAAAACGAAATTGACAGTTTTTCCCTCACCAGGGCATATAAAACATCTCTTATAATGCCCCTGCTTATAATTACAAGGCACCCTACCCTTGGGGTAGGAGTGACATATGTAAAAATAAGGTAGTTTAAGACTTTGGAAGTACTCTTACTTTCAAAATTGAATTTGGGCTTACTTTTATTATAAACACAGGCTGCAAGGCAGGGCTGCCTTTAAAATGACAGCAGCCACCACAGCAGTGCATCCATAAGTGCCTTATCTCCACTGGGGTCCCTAAACCTACATGCCCTACCATATACTAGGGACTTCTTTCAGAGCCAATAATAATTAGGCCTAATTACCATACAACTTTTAAACAGAGCACTGGTTTTAGGCCTGGGTAGCAGAGCCCAGGGCACAGTCAGAGTCAGTAACCACCAGTATCAGTCAAAAAATGGGTGTGATCAGGGCAAAATAATTAATTTCTCACAGTGCTACTATGTGTTGCAGAGTCATGACAATGAAACCAGGAAAAAAGGAAACACCCAAGCAAGACATAAAACAGGAGTAGGGCATGAACATGAAAGTGCCATGGAGATGTGAGTGGTACATGCATGGATCAATGGTGCTCCTTGTAACTAAATTTCCTTCCTTCGCTGCCAGAACATTCTAGTAGCGCCTCCCAGTGTGTCCCCCCTCACCTTGTCTAGCCCTCACGTGGGTTTATTTGAGGCTGCGATTCAGATACACAGATTCAGAATTTGAGAATCATCTGATCATTGACCTTTTGCCACATGATTCTCCATCCTGCCATCTTTGGCACACACATCTGACTGGCCTGAGCCTCATTTAAAAAGAAAGGCATCCAATATTCATATCTATAGAAATCTAAAGACAGAGACACCTTTGAAGTCATGGACATGCTACTTATAGCCTGCTCAAACATAAGTCACCAGAAATGTGTGCAAATCCACTGGTGAGGTGAAGAACTAGTTGAGTAAGTTCTATCATGTTATATGAATACTAAATGAGTGAAACTGAGTCCAGCCTTGCTCATTGAGGGGCATATATATGGCCCCAGTTGTGTTGTGCTTCCACCATGCAATGTGGTGTATGAGTGACACAACTCTTAAGGCAGATTTATGAAGCCATGCAAGGCCACCATAAGGTGCCTTCATAAATCTGGAGTAAAGCAGCACAGCAAAAATTGCTGCATTGCATTACTCTGCCCTGGGAGGGCGTTCCGTGGGTGTTGTATGGGTGTTCCCATGCAACTTCTATGGATTTTCACTGATTTGGGTCCAAGGACACACCATTGATCTGATGTGCAACGCAAAGAACTTGACCTTTCACCACAGCTGCTCCATGAATTAGTCCTGGGTTAAGGGGTGCTCAGTGGCACCAAGGGCACCAGCCACCTTTGTAGTGTCCTCGGCATCAATGACAAATTTTCCAGCACCATACTGTATATCCTCCATGTGGAGGCAGTGTGCCAAGGTGATAGACATCAGTGCACAGTGGTGTTTAAATTCAGAGGTGGCATAGGCGCTGGACTGTTTTCACGCACAAAACATTAAAACAACTACTTTTTACCTCTTCTTCAATTCAAACTAGAAAGTACTTAAGAAGTATTCACTACCATGAAATTCCAGGTGCTGATATCAAAATTTGATGGCCTACACATGAAGGCAATGAGTAAAGGGCGTTATAGGAAAAGGCAGTCACCAGCGAGGTCTAACCAAAATCCCATTTCTGTGGAGAAGTGGGGCAAGTGGATAAGTGTGGCACAATGGTTCGAGCGGCAGACCCTGAAGCAGAGATCTGGCTTAAGACCAGGGTTCAAGTCCCGCTTCGGCAGGTCTTGGGCTCAATTCCCTTGGACCAGATAATTCTCGCCTTGGTGCCTAATCTAATTAATGGGTCCCACTCTGCAACTCTGGGCAATAGCTTGCTTAATCTCCACAACGGCCCCAACAGCGCTTGGATGCCTGGCTTCACCCTGGGGGTGCCCAGGAGTGGGCACCTCACAGGGAAAAGCCAGGAGGGGTTCCATAGCGGTATGAGTACAGCGCCTTGAGACCCTAACGGGTGAGTAGTGTGCTATACAAGTGCAAAATTTACATTTTATATGTTGTATGGTGTGCTGACAGGGCCAGTCAGAGACCTAAAGTGTTCTACAGCTATACCTTAAAATGGTGTCTTACTCTTTATCAAACTTAGCAATATTTTGCTAATGCACTTGAAAGAGAGTTCCATATATTCTTAAGAAAATGTCACATCCTTCGTGAATTCAGTGAAAGCATTGATCTCACTTGCAATAAATATGATAAGACTGAATATGTTTTAGGTACTGAGAGAGACTGGCGTAGACAGGCCGGACTTAATAAGAAAAGGCAACTGCAACATGAGATTAGTGTTCCCCAAGTCCTTTGTCAAAGAATAATACTAAAGGGTGAATAGCATGTGAAGTACTTCTTGACTAAATTAACACATTACCTTTGCTAAATGGAATTGTCATTTTTAACAGTGAAAGCAGGGGGTTACACCCCATGTCGCACTTCCCCTTGCTGGTTTTAAGCCTGCTTCCCCTGTAGCACTGTGTATTTGTTATTTTATTTTATTTTTTACTTTTTTCATATTCCCTTCAGAGTGGGCCGATCAACTCTCTGCCAGCCTCCTTTTCCCACCTTTGCTAGGCAGTAGTCCTTTCCTGGATACTCAAATGTTACTCCATTGTTTCCAGACTCCATTCACTCTGTTAGCAACCCACTGTCGACATGAGAGAAAACACTTTCTGCAAATTACATGACTGAAAACTCTTAAATGTACGTTTTTAGGTCAAGCATAGCAGCGCACAAGCGCTGCTCTTATTGAAATTTTCTAATCCATTCTGTGGTCTTTAACCACGCCCATTTCATGCCTATCACTGTTCATACATTCTTTAGCTGCCTTTTAAAAATCCCTAGATTTCACTACTAAATGCTTTTGTTTGTTCTTCCTTGAGGCAGTTTTGTTACCGCCCTGGAGTCTGACCCCGTTACATGGATTATTGAATGATCGGGCATGTACCTTAGTGTGGCACACTATTTTTTCTTTTGTCTCGCCACTGCGCTCATGCGGCATGTTGTTTCTTCTTTTTCCCTGGTTTAGGGGATCTTGCTGTTTCTTTGCAATGTCTGCAGGGTCTTTCTATTTTTTTGCAGTTTTATGTAGTAGAAACTCGACAAGAAGATATTGGAGCGCTTTATGTTTTTTTTTTTGCAGTTTTATATAGCGCAAACTCAATACAAAGGTATTACAATGCTTTACATGAGTACCGCTTACATTACACAAGAACACATTCATTTTTGGTAGCAAGGGGAGATTAAGGCCTTCATTACAACCCTGGCAGTAAATCCTGCTTTCCGCCGTGCAGAAGACCGCCAACATACCATTGCAGCAGCGGAATTCCGCTACAGGTATTACGACTCACAGCTCGGAATCCGCCACAATACAGACACCCACACAAGGTCGCCACACCAAAGGTCAGTGATAAATTGGCGATGCCAAAACCTACACCGTCACGCCAACAGGAATATGCCCACACTATCACTACCCACGAATCAACATGGTGGTCTTTCAATCGCAGTATTCCATTGGCGGTACACACCGCCGCACTAAAAATACACACACATTTACAAAACACAACCACATTGGACAATTCAAAATACACACACCTGAGACACATACACACACCACACCCACACACCCAATCCAATATAAAACACACACCCACATCACCCACAAACCCTTACAACCAAAATTCAGAAAGAAGACCAGAAACTACCTAACACAACACCGGCATCCACAGACACACAACACCATCACTCATACAACATCCATGCACCTCAAACAACACACATCAACACATACCCTCACACAACACAACAGACACCACCTCACACATCACCCACACCACCCCATGGCACGGCAAAGACACCCCAGGTTCTCTGAGGAGGAGCTCAGGGTCATGGTGGAGGAAATCGTCCGGGTAGAGCCACCGCTATTCGGATCACAGGTGCAGCACACCTCCATAGCGAGGAAGATGGAGCTATGGCGAAGAATAGTGGACAGGGTTAACGCAGTGGGACAGCACCCAAGAAATAGGGATGACATCAGGAAGAGGTAAAAACGACCTACGGGGTAAGGTGCGTTACGTGGTCTCAAGACACCACCTTGCGGTTCAGCGGACTGGCGGCGGACCCCCACCTCTTCCCCCACAACTAACAACATGGGAGGAGCAGGTCGATTCTGCATCCTGAGGGCCTTGCAGGAGTAGATGGAGGAATGGACTCTGGTAAGTCAAAGCTATACTATTACATTCCCCACATGCCATCACATACCCCCATAGAGCATGGACACCCATCACCAAAGCATGGCCACTGCACTTACCCATACACCCCCCTAAACCACCATCACACAAGGTCCCACACAGGAATGCAAGCATTGGGGTACACGGTCACTCACCTATTGCACACCATGGCACACACAGATGTAATAAACATCCTTTTATACCCCTTCAGGACCCCTACCCAACATCACCGGACAGGAGGGTCCACACATGTCCACACCACCAACAGAAGAGGCGCACAGTGATGGCAGCAGCTCTGTCCAACTGGATCTAGATGACCAGCCCGGCCCATCGGGGACCTCGGGACAGTCGGTTCCCCTCACACAGTCACAGGCCACTACAGACCTTCCCCCCTCTGGAAACACCAGCACAACACCCACCCAGTGGGCCCATACCTCTGTCCCTAGGACACGTCAAGCAGCAGTGTGTCCACCACTACAGGGAACCCAGGCTAACCCACCACCCCAACAACAACAGGGACCTGGGGGCAGTGGTAGTGGGCACACGGTCCAGGGGACGGAGGCCCAGGAACACAGGGGAACTGTGCGACAGGGGGAGGACAGGCCAAGGGAACTCACTCTCCACGAGGCCCTCTCCTCCATCATGGGAGCCTACCACCACTCCCAGGAGACGATGGCAATGGTATTGGTCAAGTTTCAGCAGACCCAGCGCCTGCAGGAGGAACAGTATTTGGGCTTCAGGGAGGAACTCAGAGCCATGAATTCCACCCTTGGCACCATCGTAGGGGTGCTGAAGGAAGTACTCAACACCAGGAGGGACACTGTGGCACAACAAGGGGCACCTGACACAAGCATGGGCGATGAACTGTCCACCACCTCCGCCGGCGCTAGTGGACAGGAGGCACCGCCACAGGACCACCACACCAGCACCCCACCCCCTGCAGAGGGAGAACCACCCCGCAAACGGTCCCTGAGATCCAGGACAAAGACAGAGAACGATGCCAAGACCCCCGCCAAGAAATGGGACCACCCTGAATGTCAGCTTACTGTCCCACTTTGTCGCCCTGTCCATCCTCAAACTGCCCCAGTCCAACTTCCTATGTCCATTTGGGCAATGCACCTGTGAGACTAATAGACTGGACTCTGCCATGGACATTCCTCCACCATCACCCCCTCACCATTTTACAACCCCGTTCAATATTGAGCACTTAAATAAACACCCTTGAAGCACAAAACAATCTGGAGTCAGTCTGTGATTTCGAAATAGTGTATTAGCAATTACAGTGGCAAAATGCTCTTTCAATTGTAATGTCAACATACCTATGTCACACAGCTCTAGTCCATGAGGAAACAAAGCAGATGTCACACTGTGGGACACACATCTGTGAAATCGTAAGGGAAAGTGACAACTCAGTGACCATACACTGGGTGAAAACGACAGACAGTAGAGAGGTAATAGTGTTAAAGTACATGTAGTAGGCAGGTTTGTATTCTTACCTGTGTCTCACTGGAAATATTGCAGGATGACTGAGTTACTGTTGTCCATGTCCTCTTCTTCTGCTTCCTCGTCTTCACTGTCCACAGGCTGCACAGCTGCAACAACACCGCCATCTAGACCATCCTCCTGCAGAAAAGGCACCTGTCGTCGCAAAGCTAAGTTGTGAAGCATACAGCAGGCCACAATGATCTGGCACACCTTCTTTGGTGAGTAGAATAGGGATCCACCTGTCATATGGAGGCACCTGAACCTGGCCTTCAGGAGGCCGAAGGTCCGCTCTATTATCCGCCGAGTTCACCCATGTGCCTCAATGTAGCGTTCTTCTGCCCTTGTCCTGGGATTTCTCACTGGGGTCAGTAGCCATGACAGGTTGGGGTAACCAGTCACCTGCAAATGGCGAGGTACAACTGTTAGACACACACTAACCTGTAGGGATATCCCCAGACCCAGACAACCATTCCCACTGACTTGCTTCCAGGTGCTCACCTATGAGCCACACACGGTGCCTCTGGAGTTGACCCATCACATAAGGGATGCTGCTATTCCGCAGGATGTAGGCGTCATGCACTGAGCCAGGGAACTTGGCATTAACATGGGAGATGTACTGGTCTGCCAAACACACCAGATGCACATTCATGGAATGATAACTCTTCCGGTTTCTGTACACCTGTTCACTCCTGCGGGGGGGGTACCAAAGCCACATGGGTCCCATCAATGGCAACTATGATGTTGGGGATATGTCCCAGGGAATAGAAGTCTCCTTTCACTGTAGGCAAATCCTCCACCTGAGGGAAAACGATGTAGCTCCGCATGTGTTTCAGCAGGGCAGACAACACTCTCTACAACACGTTGGAAAACATAGGCTGGGACATCCCTGATGCTATGACCACTGTTGTTTGAAATGACCCACTTGCAAGGAAATGGAGTACTGACAGCACCTGCACTTGAGGGGGGATTTGTGTGGGATGGCGGATAGCTGACATCAGGTCTGGCTCCAGCAGGGCACACAGTTCCGGGATTGTGGCAGGGTCAAGCCTGTAGGTGATGACCACATGTCTTCCCTCCATTGTCGACAGGTCCACCAGCGGTCTGTACACCGGAGGATGCCGCCATCTCCTCACATGTCCCAGTGGACGGTGCCTATGAAGGACAACAGCGAGCACAGATTCAAATAACTCAGAGGTACGTACACACAGCTTACACAGAACACGAATCATAATCCGAAAATTGGCCTGTATGTGTGTTGAGGCTAGGCCCAGGTATGTGTGACGCAGTTCAAAATTAAGCCATGTGGGCCCCTGAAATGGCGGCTGCCTGACCTGTATAGTGGGACAATGGGATGTGAGATAACTTCACTGGCGTTGTATACCGTCGCGGTAGGCGGTCGAAGACCGCGGCGCAATGCTGCATTGGTTAACATTGGACCCTATGGGTCCCAGGAGCCAATGACGATGTACGCCGGCGGTTACGGTACGCACCGCCGCGGACGTGACCGCCTTTTCTATCTGTTCAATCACTCGATACCTGATCTTCGACAGGAGAGGACTTACACTGCAAGTGCTGCTGTGACCTCGGTCTGGAAGAGACAATGGCTCGTGCGTCTGGGGAAAGGGCCCCTGCCTTCACTTCGGAGGAGTTGGAGAAACTCGTGGATGGGGTCCTCCCCCAGTACACGCTACTCTACGGTCCTCCAGACAAACAGGTAAATACACTGGGAGCATGCTGTATGGGCTATGCCTGTGTGGAGTGGAGTGGATGAAAGATGGGGGGAGATTGAGGCGTGCATGAAACGACGGTGAGGGCATGTGCCTCATGGCAAGGGTAGGGATGGGGGCCAATGACTGTGATGGTGCATTTGGTAATAACTTTTCTTTTCCCCCTGTACAATTCATGTAGGTCAGCACCCACGAGAAAAAAGATTTTTGGCGTGCCATCGCCTAGGACGTCAAGACCCTGGGGGTCTACCACAGACGGAGCACCCACTGCCGTAAGAGATGGGAGGACATTCGCCGCTGGAGCAAGAAGACGGCGGAGGCCCAGCTGGGGATGGCCTCCCAATGTGGGAGGGGTGCCCGTCACACCATGACCCCCCTGATGTTCAGGATCCTGGCGGTGGCGTACCCGGAGTTGGATGGGCGCTTGGGGGCATCACAGCAGCCACAAGGGGGTGAGTACACTCTCATTCTGCTGATTTTGCGTGCAGTGGAGGTGTCTGGGTGGGTGAGGTGGGCTGTGGGTTTCCCTAGGCCAGGGAGAGTTTAGTAGGCAAGGTCCCCTTGTTCTGGCAGACCCTATGGCACCCCACCCCACCTGTGTACAGTGCCAAGTACACCTAGTCAGGCTCCTGTGTCATCCATGTGTGCAGATGTCATCCATAGCCTTGTAGGCCATGTCCCAGGGATTGAACAGTGGAGGCCAAGTGCGCAGCGCAGTGCAGGCGGCTTCTGTGTCTGTCGTGTCCGCCAACGGTAGCGGTAATGCATGCACTCAACATGTCTTTCTTCTGTTGTTCCCCCCCTTTTTGTGGTCTCCCTGTTCTTGTGTGCATTAGCATTATCAGGCGGAGGAGCAGTGGCATCGGAGCAGGAGGGAGCTGCATCCCACATGGCCCTGGAGGGCGAGACAACAGACTCGGAGTTCACCAGTGGGACGGAGGGCGAGGGGAGCTCCATGGCGGGGACAGGAGCTGACACCAGTGACACGGACCCGTCCTCTGATGGGAGCTCCCTTGTGGTCACGGCAACATCTGTGCCCCCCGCATCTACAGGTACAACCGGCCCCCCCCCCTACCAGCACCGCCCTCCCAGCAGCCCCTCAGACTTTGCCCCGTGCCCACTCACCCAGGAGGGTGGGCATCACCTTCGCCCTAGGCACCTCAGGCCCTTCCACAGTCACCCCTGCTGCCCTCAGTGAGGAGGCCATTGACCTCCTCAGGTCCCTCACTGTTGGGTAGTCTACCATTTTGAATGCCATCCAGGGAGTAGAAAGGTGGTTGCAACAAACAAATGCATTCCTGGAGGGCATTCATTCTAGTCAGGCGGCCCTTCAGCGAGCTTTTCATACTCTGGCCTCAGCACTGATGGCAGCCATTGTCCCTATGTCTAGCCTCCCCCTCCAACTTCCTCCACCCAGACCCAATCACCTCTACCTCAGCCTATCCCAAGCACACCTTCAGACCAGCATGCACACACGTCAACACACAAGGGAAGCTCAGGCAAACATAAGCACCACACATCCCACAGGCACTCACGCAAGCATCACACACATGCAGACACACCAACATCCACTGCCTCCACTGTGTCCCCCTCCTCCTCGTCTCCCCCCTCCCTCCTAGTCTCGTCTACACTCACACCTGCATGCACTACATCTACAGCCACTACTGCCATTACCAGCACACACACCACCACACCCCACTCACGTGCAGTCACCACCCCCACTGCCATTCACACGTCCCCTGTGTCCTCTCCCAGTGTGTCTGTGACGCCACCTCCCAAGATACCCAAACGCAGGCACACACCCATCCAACAGCCATCCACCTCACAACAGCCTACAGCGCATGCATCTTCACCCAAAGTCACCAAAGGAACACCTCCTACAACCACAACCTCTTCCTCCACTCCCAAACCCCCTCCTGCTACCCATGCCAGTGTTTCCCCAAAAACTTTTACTGTCCAACCTTGACCTCTTTCCCACACCTCCCCCACCCCGACCGTCTCCTAGGGCCCGACTCTCCAGGTCCCAACCTAGCACCTCAGCCACAACATCTCCGGGACCAGTGGTGCCTGTAGTGACCGGAATATGGAGTGCACAGGCCACCAGGGCAGCCAGTGTGGCACGGAGCCACAGCACGGACAGTCCCCCACCTGTCAAGCATCAAAAGTTGGCCAGTGCCCGGCGGGAGAGGGGGAAGACTCCAGCCACCAAAGCCGCTCCCACGGGTACAGGTGGGAGTGTGGAGTCAGCTGCGACACCTTCCAAGGTGGGGAAGGGCCACAAGAAAGTCAGCAGGTCTGGGAAGAGCAGCACAGCGGAGAAGACCGCCATCATACCCGCTGCCCAGGAGGCCACTGCCATCATCCCCTCTGCCCAGGAGGCCACCGCCATCATCCCCACTGCCCAGGAGGCCAGCACCTGCCCTGCTGCCCAAGAGGCCACCGCCACCAGCCCCGCTGGGCCAGAGAGGACCGCCAGCAGCAGCCTCGCTGGGCCAGACAGGACCGCCAGGACCAGCCCTGCTGGGCCAGAGAGGACCGCCAGCACCAGCCCCGCTGGGCCAGAGAGGACTGCCAGCACCAGCCCCGCTGGGCCAGACAGGACCACCAGCACCAGCCCCGCTGGGCCAGAGAGGACCGCCAGCACCAGCCCCGCTGGGCCAGACACGACCGCCAGCACCAGCCCTGCTGGGCCATGAAGTACCGCCAGCAGCTGAGTCACTGCAAAGGACCCCGCCGCAACAAGCACCGCTGAACAGGGCACCGCTGCAACAAGCACCGCTGAACAGAGCACCGCCGCCACTAGCACCGCTGAACAGGGCACCGCCGCCACATGCACCGCTGGCCCATGAGCGCCAACGGCACTGACGCTACTGAATCCGTCACGAGCAGGATGAAGCACTCTGGGCACCAAGCCCCCTTCTGAACCAGTGGAGAGATACATCCACTACCTCAGTCCTTGGCAGGATGAAGCACTCTGGGCACCAAGTCCCCTCCAGAACCAGTGGAGAGATACATCCACTAACTCAGTCCTTGGCAGAATGAAGCACTCTGGGCACCAAGCCCCCTCCAGAACTAGCAGAGACTGTCATCCACTTGAGAGACTGTGGCTTTGCACTCCCCAGGATAAAGCAGTGGGCAAACCACCCACTGTAGAGACTTGAGAGACTGTGGCTTTGCACTCCCCAGGATGGAACAGTGGGCAAACCACCCACTGTACAGACTTGAGATACTGTGGCTTTGCACTCCCCAGGATTGAACAGTGGGCAAACCACCCACTGTAGAGACTTGAGAGACTGTGGCTTTGCACTCCCCAGGATTGAACAGTGGGCAACCCATCCACTGTAGAGACTTGAGAGACTGTGGCTTTGCACTCCCCAGGATAAAGCAGTGGGCAACCCACCCACTGTAGAGACTTGAGAGACTGTGGCTTTGCACTCCCCAGGATTGAACAGTGGGCAAACCACCCACTGTAGAGACTTGAGAGACTGTGCCTTTGCACTCCCCAGGATTGAACAGTGGGTAACCCACGCACTGTAGGGACTTGAGAGACTGTGGCTTTGCACTCCTCATGATAAAGCAGTGGGCAACCCACCCACTGTAGAGACTTTAGAGGCTGTGGCTTTGCACTCCCCAGGATGGAACAGTGGGCAAACCACCCACTGTAGAGACATTAGAGGCTGTGGCTTTGCACTCCCCAGGATTGAACAGTGGGCAAACCACCCACTGTAGAGACTTGAGAGACTGTGGCTTTGCACTCCCCAGAATAAAGCAGTGGGCAACCCACCCACTATAGAGACTTGAGAGACTGTGGCTTTGCACTCCCCAGGATTGAACAGTGGGCATGTGGACTCCTCGTGGATTTGGCATCGTGCACTCAACCAGCTGAGGTGCCCCCCCCTTTCCCTCCCCCTGAGGTGCCTGTTTTATTGCTATCTGATGCCCCTGCAGTGTTCTCTCCGTCATGGTTGGGGATCTTGTGTTGGCCTCGCCCATACCATGTGGGCCCAGTGTTCCACGGACTTCAATGGAGCACTACCTGGACTACTATTCTTGGTGTATATTTTGTTTGTAGTGTATATATGTATATTTTTGCGTACTGCATTTTCATATATTACAATGGTTACACTCATTTTCTTTGGTCTTTGCATTCTTCCCGGGGGTGGATTGGGGGGTGTAACTATAATGTATCATGATGTATTAGTGTGTGTGTTGTCGTGGGTGAGGGTGTGGGTGGGGGGGGTGTTGCGTGTTGCGTGTGTGTGTCCCTGTTTTTTCCCTCCCCCCTCCCCTGTGTCGTAGGTGCAGTACTCACTGTGGTCTTCGCCGCCGGCATTCGTGCTCCTGGTAGAGGAGCAAGAAGATAAGGGCTGGCAGGATCTGCAGCTCTGGTTCCATGGCGTCCTGGTTCCTCATGGGGTGTGTAGAGGTGAGCGTATTCCCTTCGTAGTCCTGTTTCCGCCATGTTTTTGTCCGCGGTGAATCCGCCCCAGAAAAGGTGGCAGATTGGTAGGTTGTGATACTGTGGGCGGTACTTTGTCCTCTGCCTGTCTGTTGGCGGTGACTGCCGTGCTGTTTGTTTGTACCGCCGTGGCGGTCGGAGTGTTAAAGTTGCTGTCTTTGTTGTCAGTTTCCGCCACGGTCGTATTTCCAATTTTTTTACCGCCGGCCTGTTGTCGGTCTTACCGCCGCTTTAACACCGTCCGCCAGGGTTGTAATGACCACCATTGTCATTTACAACACCAATAGCTCTAACGCTCACAAATGTGAGACCTTTTGCATTGCAAATGCTTGTTTTGTGTTTACAGTGTGGTACACCTTGGATGACCAGGTCATCAGAGTGCTGTAAAATAATTACAGCTTATGACATATTACTAACATAGAAAGAAAATAAAGAAAAGGAAAATAATAACTACCAGGAGCATGTATGAGCCCAACATCAACATAAGGAATTATGAGCTTCTAGATCAGATAGATACCTGTGCAATAAATAAAGTAGAGCATGTCATATATAGAGAAAGAATTGTTAAGCAAATATTTTCAGGGTTACATCTTTTATTGTACCAAATCCAACACAGTAAATTCTACAATTGAACTACATGTGTTTTACTATACGTAGAGTATACCGAATATTGCACAACGTAATTTTATTTACAGTTTTTACAGTTATGAAAATAGTTGTGATAGGGAACTTAATAATTATAAACAGGCCTTACCAAAGACATTATACTTCTAATCTCACTCAAGTGGTGAGGGTTTGGAGAACTAGAAAATCTACAGAGTACATAGAGGATTGGTACCAAGAAAAGTAACACTTAAGCATTATGGGCCGGATGCATGAAAAATGTATGAAAAAATCATGCAACGTAGCACAGCAATTAAAGTACCCTCAATGCATGAATATGAATGAGGCAGAACAGCGCCATATCTAGAAAGATATGGCGCTGTTTCCCTCTCTCTCTCTGCGCTGGTGCCATTTTAGGCTGTCACGCACCAATGAACACACCATTGTGCTATAGTGAAAGGGTGTATGTGTTTTGTAAGGAATACTTTTTGTACCTGAAGAGGACCATTTCAATACGGAAAAAGATTTAGGGGGTCATTCTAACCCTGGCGGTCGGCGACCGCCAGGGCTAAAATGACGGAAGCACCGCCAACAGGCTGGCGGTGCTTCCTGGGCAATTCTACCGCCGCGGTCAGAAAACTGGGTCCGGCGGTTTCCCACCGGAATTCCCCCGGTTGGCCAAATCCTCCATGGCGGCACTGCAAGCAGCACCGCCATGGGGATTCCGACCCCCTTCCCGCCAGCCGAACAGGATGGCGGGAACGGGTGTCGTGGGGCCCCTG
Organism: Pleurodeles waltl; assembly: GCF_031143425.1. NCBI lineage: Eukaryota > Metazoa > Chordata > Amphibia > Caudata > Salamandridae > Pleurodeles > Pleurodeles waltl. The sequence continues at coordinate 725,598,835 of NC_090438.1, forward strand.
GGGGCCCCTGGGGGCCCCTGCACTGCCCATGCCAATGGCATGGGCAGTGCAGGGGCCCCCTAACAGGGCCCCAGCATGATTTTCACTGTCTGCATAGCAGACAGAGAAAATCGCGACGGGTGCAACTGCACCCGTCGCACCCCTGCAACACCGACGGCTCCATTCGGAGCCGGCTTCTGTGTTGCAGGGCCTTTCCCGCTGGGCCGGCGGGCGCTCCCTTGGCGGGCGCCCGCCGGCCCAGCGGGAAAGTCTGAATGGCCTCTGCGGTCTTTTGACCACGGAGCGGCCAATTGGCGGTTTCCGCTTGGCGGGCGGTGCCCGCCGCCCACCAATATTGGAATGACCCCCTTTGTCTCGAAACCTTGCCAATGAATGATTGTAGATAAGAATTTGCATCGTACCCAGGGGTGGTTGCATGGGAGCGCCCATGTACTACCCATAAAACGCCTCTTTGATGCAAAGTAACTCAAAGAAGCACATAGCACAACTTTGAGTTACTGTGGAAACTATCCAACGCAAATCTTGATTTGGTTTGGATAGTAAATTCCAACATAACTGTTTGTGTCAGGTTTGCATTACAAAAGTAACACAAACCTGACATGACTAAATCTTAGCCTTCGTGTACAAGTGTGCAGAGGAGATGGTTGTATGAAAGGTAGAATTTCTGCTAAAAGCATTCTCTAGGATTAGAGGAGTAGACAGGGAGAGTTCAAGAGAAATAGGTTCAGATTAGACACAGGTCAATTAATTCCGGCTCATGCACACACCCCTGATTAGGTAAGGGTTGGAATTACGAGTTCTGAAGGTATTTAATGCATTTCATAATTATCGGTTGCATTAAATAACTAAACCTTCAATTACATTTCAGCAGGTTATACCTGCCGAAATTTAACAGGGTAAAATAATATGGTATTTACCATACCTTGCAGATTTTGGTGTGTTAAACACCAATATCCACGTTATTCACCCCAAACTCGTTAAAGGTGCTAATTATCGCACCCGATAAAAAACGTACCCCCTGATATAATTATTTATCTGATGTGAGAACAACTACACTCGTAATTAGGCCCATAGTGGAGGCAACGAAGAAGCAAGCACCAAAACTGTCAGAGTAAGTGACATAGAGTGGGCATGAGTTAGAAAGGCAATGCTTTGAAGGTTTATTTTTTAAGAGTTCTTTGGCTACCTGCCATGCTGGTTAGTGATGTCATGAGAGACAGAGTGGACTAGTGAACATTTTTCACTGTAGCACGCCTGGTCAGTCTTCTTCTCTCTCAAAATGTAAATTTAATTTTTTTTGTAGAAAATCCGAAGATGGGTGTCCAAATGTTTAGAAGTTTCTGACACTGAAATTCTGGTCATCCAAGAGTGAGAGGTCATTAACAGTGTGTCCGGAATCTGTATTTAGAGAGGGAGCTTAGGAGCACTCCAGAGGGCAAATATGGAGAAGGAAATGGAAGAGCTGACAGTAAGCTATCAGCATTGGTCAAAAATGCTTGAATGCCTGGAGCTAGATAAGATGAATGCTAGCATGTAAGTCATATTCTTACATAGTCATATTCTTTCTAGGCGCGTTCTGCAGGGGAGGGAAATGGAAAGCAGAAGAGCTTGACATATTCCAGCAGCTAAAACAAATGCATTTGAAGGGGTAAACATCCTATGGAGGAGTCTAGAAGGGAGTAAAAGAAGAGTGAAGAAGCTAGAACAGGGTAATTAGGAGAGCGTGGTGTACAGTTTTAACTTTTTTCAGTTTATAGGTATCAGGATAAGAGAATAACACATTTCAGTGAGGTCGTCTGTTTGAGTTAGGTTTTGAAGGTCTCATCAGAAGATGATGGGGAAGAGCACAATTAAGGAGAGACAGTTGCAGAAATGAGAAAGATTGACTCAGGATGTAATGGTTCTTAATATTAAGAATCTCCAAAAGTAGGTACTTTTGATGATGGGTTCTCTATAACCTGACGAGTTTGCATGTTTGTCACCCAAGTATTTTGCAGAGTTGAGGTGAAAGGCGTTGGAGCTCAGGCGGGCCATTGTACAGGTAAAGGCCGTACACTTAAAAAAATAAAAAAACAATCAAGTTTTATGTATGTTTTGGTGGAGAGACTCTTCGGGTTTAGGAGGTGGAGTGTATCCTTCCAAAAAATGACTTCTCTGTGGGAAGCAGCTGATGGTTTCATCACTAGTTTCTTAGTTGCTGTGAGCTGTCCCTCCACTGACCAAAAGGGGCTTCCATTGCAAACATGGATGATGGCGAGCCTATTTGTTGCGGTACACCTTTCCACTCATTTTGAAGATGGCTGTGGGATTCGGTTTGGTCAGAAGTGCTGCTACTAGAGTCCTGAAAATCAAAGTGGGCACCAACGCAGTGCCTTCTTGCTTGTGTCCTTTTTTTGTACCCATATAACTGAAGTAGCCAAGTTCGCACTTAACCCCATCACACCCTATTTTCACAAAGAGAAAAAAATGCAGTCAAGTTGTCTTGCACCTATATTTTGAGTATGTGTTTGACTTTCTAGAATTCATACAGAAATCTAGACGTAATCATAAGAATGAGCGGGCAGTGCATCTTTTCAATAATCTATGATAACGCCCCTCCCCCTTTCCTTGCCTGAAAACAGATTAGGACCTCCCCTTAACAAAATTAAATATTGGTTGCTTTCATGGTTGAAAAATATCCATAAAACGTTTGTGAAATCTGGAGTTCGTTGATGTTCAGCACCGTTTTCCAGTATCTCCACCCTTCCACTACCAAAACGTGCCTCTGGAAGCAAATATACCACCATGTAAAATTCTGCCAGATGTTGGAGTTTTACAGTTATGTAAACCCATTTAGAAATGTAAATTCCCAAGTTCAGAATTTGTAAAGTTAATTTGCACTCACAAATTGTGACATTTGTGCACCCATAAATTACTTAGGCACGGAAATATGTTTGTGGGTTGTATCCCCATTGCTTTTACGAGTAGACTGATCACTTGGCAAAATATTGTTTCAATGTATTACCTAAAGCTCCTGCATTTAAAAAACTCCAATGACTTTTATAATTTTATCAGGGCATTACCACTTCAAGTCTTGAAACGTGTAATGTGCTTAATTATGCAACTTCTGTTGAGAGGGGATAGTAGATGACAACCTCCACACAGAGGCATGTAAAGCAGAATGGTCGGTTGGCCGATCTTACTGACCATCACTGTCTCTGCATCCGAGTCGCTCTTTTATGGAAATAAAAAGTGATTGAACTCGTATGATTTGGTGTTACATTGAAGGAGTTGGCTTATCTAGGGCGTAATTTAAGAAAAGTGGCGCTGCACCCAGTGCTGCGACACTTTTCTTGCAAACCTTAGCACCCCCATAGCTCCACCATGTGTTCGCCGTATCTGAGATACGGCGCACCATGGCGGTAGTTAGGAAACTAGCATCAGAATTTTTGATGCTAGTTCGGAGTTTTGCAGGATTAGCGTCCAAACTTTTGACGCTAATCCTGAAAAGCCCATTGAGGCCCATTATAAACAATGGTGTGCCTCCTTTTAATGTCTGCTCTTGGGAGGCGTTAAAAGTGCCAAAAAAATAAAGCAAAGAAATGTCTCAGATTTCTTTGCGCCATTTTTTTGTCCCCCCTGATGGGGTAACGCCCCCTTTGCATACATTAAGCCTAGTGCAGGCAGAATGTAACGCAAAGGGTTACAAAGTGGCGCAATGCATGCATTGCACCACTTTGTAAACTTGGCGTGGCGATTTGGGCCTCGTTGGGACACATTAGCGTAAAACAAATGACGCTAATGTGGCGTAAGGAGGCACTAGGGGCTCTTAAATCTGCCCCCTAGTGTACCAAACAGAATTCAACTTCTAGGATTATCTTAGCGAATTCTCATTTGTTATAATAGAGGCATCAACTTAGATACTTTTATGGAGTTCAAACAATAATGTGTTAGACCCTTATTCTGAGACTCTTCTAATTCCCAAATTATCCTGTAATGGGAGTTACTGACCAGGGGTCAGGGGCTGACGTTGGAGGCACAAGCAGGTGGAAGTGCAGACATTTCCTCTTGACGAATATGTGACTACAGAGGGGTGTCTCCACAAACTGTCCAGGAATACTCTGTACACACCCACAGTTAGGGTGCTGATAGAACATCATGAGGTAATGAAAGGTACGAGAGCATTAGGCCTCATGATCGCTGCATGGAATGAATAGATAGATAGGAAGGTGAGAGACCTAAAGAAGGCCATAGACCGATATGTTATGTTATGTAATGTTATGTTATGTTATGTTATATTATGTTGATTTGTAGAGCGCAGCTAATCACCCGTGAGGGTATCCAAGCACTGAATAGGGCAGGCTTGAGGGAGGAAGAGGACATCATGCCTGTTTTGTCTGGAAGAGCCATGCCTTGAGGTACACTCAGAAGTCCTTGCAGGAGGTCATTCTAGGTCTTGCCTGCGAAGTATGAGAATGAGTTTCCTCTGCTTCTGGTCTTCCTGATGCTAGGGAGTTGTGTTCTTGCCTGGGATGCAGATCAAACGTGTCTGGTGGGTCGGTAGAAGTTGAGACGGTGGTTGAGGTACGCTGAACAGTTATGTGGAGAGCTTTGTATGCGTGGGTGAGTAGCTTGAACTCACATCTTTCCTGGACTGGGATCCAGTGGAGATTGTTGGGGTGTGGAGAGATGTGGTTATTTATTGGGATGTTCAGGGTGTCTGGTGGCAGCGTTCTGGGTGATTTGGAGTCAACATAGAACACAGGCATTTCCAAAGCCACGCCTACTTGTAATAAGAGCCTGGTGTTAAGTGGGATCCACTTGAAAATGTTGTGCAGTATTCACAGGATATGAAAGGATGATGAGGCGACGTTGATCTGTCTGCTCATGGAGAGGTTGGTGTCCAGGATGATCCCAAGGTTTTTGGCAAGGTCTGCAGTGGTGTGAGGGGGCAAAGATCATAGGGCCTCTGTTAGAAATGGTGTCTTTAGTTGGCAGTTGGTTTGCACCCTGTCCAAGTAGGGACCCTCACTCCAGTCAGGATAAGGAAGATAGCCAGCTCAGATAACCCCTGCTCGCCCCCTTGGTAGCTTGGCATGAGCAGTCAGGCTTATCTCAGAAGCAATGTGTAAAGCATTTGCACATAACACACAGTAATACAGTGAAAATTGTATGCCCAGGCTACGGTATGAGCGATGCCGGAGTGCGGGGCACACAGGTCACGGTGCAAGCAGCAGCTCAGTGGAGGCATCAGGTAGTGGTATCTGTGAGACCAGGGTTGCATCTGCTCCTGGCGTCGTCGGCAGGTAACGGTACAGGCCAGCGGCATCGCAGTGGTTTTTCTTCTTGAACAGCTCAAAACACTCAGTTCCCAGTGCTGTAGGCAAATGAAACTGAAGTTTTTGGTATCCCTGTAAGCCTTACTCCAAGCCCTTGGAGAACTCTCTCAAGCACGATACACAGCAAAGTTCACCCTCTGCTCTCTTTTTAAGGCAGAAGCATCAACAGCAGGCCAACCCAGCAAAGCCCACACAGCAAAGGGGCAGTACTCCTCCTCCAGCTCTTCAGCTCTCCTACTTGGCAGAGGTTCCTCTTCATCCAGAAAGATTCTAAAAGTCTGGGGTTTTGTGTCCGCTACTTACAACCTTTTCTGCCTTTGAAGGAGGCAAACATCAAAGGAAAGTCTCTGTTCATGACAAGATCCTGCCTTCCCCAGGCCTGGTCCAGACACACACCAGGGGCCCATAAGGATATGCAGGCTACACCTCAGCTCCCTTTGTGTCACTGTCTAGAGGGTATTCACAACAGCCCAACTGTCAGTCTGACCCAGACTGACACAAGCAGGCATAGGCACAGAATGGTTTAAGCAAGAAAATGTCCACTGTCTAAAAGTGGCATTTTCAAACAAACAATTTAAAAAACAACTTTATTAAAATATGTATTTTTAAATTGTGAGTTCAGAGACCCCAAACTCCAGATATCTATCTGCTCTCAAAGGGAAACTGCACTTTAAGGATAATTAAAGGCAGCCCCCATGTTAACCTATGAGAGAGATAGGCCTCGCAACAGGAAAAATTGAATTTGGCAGTATTTCACTGTTAAGACATGTAAAACATCAGTACATGTCCCACCTTTAACATACACTGCACCCTGCCCTTGGGGCTACCTATGGCCTACCTTAGGGGTGTCTTACATGTAGTAAAAGAGAAGGTTTGGGCCGGGTAAACTTGCTGTGTCGAATTGGCAGTTTAAAACTTCACACAGAGACACTGCAGTGGCAGGTCTGAGACATGTTCACAGGGCTACTTATGTGGGTGGCACAATCAGTGCTGCAGGCCCAGTAGTAGCATTTAATTTCCAGGCCCTGGGCACCTCTGGTGCACTTTACTAGGGACTTACAAGTAAATCAAATATGCCAATGATGGATAGACCAATCACAGTACACTTTATATAGGGAGCACTTACACTTTAGCACTTTAGCACTGACTAGCAGTTGTAAAGTGTTCAGAGACAATAAATCAGCAAAAACAAATCAGAAAAAATAGGTGGAAGAAGGCGAAATGTTTGGGCATAACTGTGCAAAAAGGGCCATCTCCAACAGCCACCAACAGGAATCCCAAGGGGGAGTGGTTGTTTCCAAAGATAAGGACTTCAGTTTTGTCTGTTTTTCATCCAAGCAGCAATGTTGCTGGCGAAGTTTGCTTTGGCGATGCAGGGTGAGTCATTAAGGGAGAGGATGAGCTGTGTGTCATCAGCGTAGGATACTATGTTGATGCAGAGGGTTCTGACAATGCCCGCAAGGTGCGTTATGTAGACATTGAAGAGTGTTGCGCTAAGCGATGAGCCTTGAGCGAGTCCGCAGATGAGTTTCTTGGGCTCTGAGGTATAGGGGGGATGTCTGAGTCATTGAGTTCTGTCTGTGAGGAAGGAGAATATCCACCTGAAGGATACCGTATTGAAATCTGTAGAGAGGTCGAGGAGGATGAGTGCCGCTGTTTTCCTTGATTGAGGATGCTTCTGATGTGATTGATGCGCACAATGAGGGCTGTTTCTGTGCTGTGGCTGGTGTGAAAGCCAGATTGAGAGCTGTCTAGGAGTTGATGAAGTTCTAGGTGGTCTGTGAGTTGAGTATTGATGGCTTTCTCCAGGACTTTAGCTTGAAAAGGCAGAGCGAAATGAACCTGCAGCTACCGAGGGTGTTGGGTTCTGCTGTTGGTTTCTTCAATAGGGTGTTGACTTCTGTATTTTTCCAGCAAGAAGAAATTATGGCAGTGGTAATAGAGGGGTTGATGATAGCTCAAAGCACAGGGAAGATGATGGTTCTTCCATGGTTGTATATGAAGTTGGGGAAAAGGTCTGTGGGGGCTATGGTATTCATCAGGGTGGTGGTGTCTTTATTTGATAGGGGCATCCAGTTGCTTAGCTGCTGTTTGGCAATGAGGGAGGTTTCCTATTCAGTGTTCATATTGTATGCTGTGGGTTGAATTTGTTGTAGATCTAGCCAATCTTCTATTCAAAGAAGTTTGAGTAGTCATTGTAGAGTGCCTGAGATGGAATGATGTCTTTGTTGGCAGTTGCGGGGTTGAGGAACTCCTTGACATGGTGAAGAATCCTTTGCCATTGTTTGGGCTAGTTTCGAGTCTGAGAGTTAGGGTTTTTTCCTTTGTGCCTCATATTTGTTGGTGGTAAAGGTTAAGGGAGGCTTTGTAGGTGGATCTTGGGATGGTGTTTTTGTTGAGTCTCTGTTTTCTCTCAAGATGGATGCAGTGGTGCTTGGAATCTCTTAGGCGCTTGCGTACCAGCTGGGTCATTTGTTGTTTTTGGAGGTCTTGCTTCTGGTGGGAGTGGTGCAGTTGGGCTTTTTTTAGATGTCCAAAACATGTTAGCATAAAAATGTGGCTAGATGAGTCATTGAATTTCTTTGTAGGCCTGACCTTTTTTCTTTTAATCATTCCAAAGGTACCCAACAAAATCCTAGGGTTTACCTTTAGGTATCTTTATTATTTATCTAGATCCCTGCAAATAATTCTACAAGCATTTATTTAACAACCCCCAGCAATGGTTAAGTCCACCAAGGTGATATTTACCTACAGAGGTGTGGGGGCTTCCTGATGATGAAGCATGCCTCGAGAAGTTGTAGATGAGGTGTTTTCTCCAAAATCTTTTGGATTCTTGTAGGTCTACTTGGATTGCTTCTCGCATAACCTAGGCATCTTTAGTGATTTTGAATTACCAATGAGTAAGAAATTATAATTCTTGTAGTGAAAGTACTGAAATCATACTCCCAATCCCTTCAATGAACCACCAGGTTAGACCTGGTGAAATATATGGGTGGAAAACTATCTCCAAACAAGAAATTATGATGGGAATTTAGCGCAGATTCACTTATTTCCACTTTTTTCGGAGGACATTCACAATGTAACACGGACAGTAATCCCCAAATTACCAATAGCAGTGATATCTGTAATTCCAATTGCAAATTGCCAATGCTGTGTTCATGTGACACCCAAAATGACAGCGTTAATCTGCTATCTTCTAGATCTGCACAATGACGTATAATAATCTGCAAGTTGATGATAATATTGTTGCTGGGGTAGCCCTGTTTCTCTTTCTATTTAAATAATGACATTATTTTTAGTAGCAGTTTCTGTCCTTGTGGTATATTTCAAAGTTTATTTATTTACCTATTTATTCATTCATTTATTTATTTGTGCACTTTATGAAGTAAAAACATTTTTTTACTGCATTTACCATGATGCAATGAAGCTGACTGCATGCTGGAGTGTGAGGCAGGGTGTTCCCATCTGTTTCCTGCTTAAGAAGGCTCCCTTGTGCCAGCGAGTTGACGAGCTCTGGTTGAAACACCTGCGTGCCAGTGAGTGATACAGAAACATGTGAGGACTTTTGGCAGCATTTCCAGCAACCCCCACAGACAAAGCTGCTCTCTGCTGATGAAGGACTAAACCTAGAAACACATGTCCATAGATGTACAGCACTAGCTACGCCTACTAAGGTGAAAAACTACAGACTAATTTATGGAGTAAAAACTGATTTTTACTGCATTTACCATGATGCAATGGGGCTGACTGCATGTTGTGAGGCAGGGTGCTCCCTTCTGTTTCTTGTTGAAGAAGGCTCCTTTGAGCCAGCAAGTTGACGAGCTCTGGTTGAAGCACCTGCGCGCCAGTGTGTGGTACAGAAACCTGAGAGGACTTTTGACAGCATTTCCAGCAACCCCCACAGACAAAGCTGCTCTCTGCTGATGAAGGACTAAACCTAGAAACACATGTCCAGAGATATACAGCACTAGCTACGCCTACTAAGGTGAAAAACTACAGACTACTTTATGGAGTAAAAACTAATTTTTACTGCATTTACCATGATGCAACGGGACTGATTGCATGCTGGAGCCTGAGGCAGGGTGCTCCCTTCTGTTTCTCATTCGTTCATGTGTTACATAGTGTGGGACATACTACATGGGGTAGCAACGTTTTGTAATAAATTTGAAGAAACAGTCAAACCTTCACAACAATGAAGAATGGTAATCTAATACACATGAGCATTCCATATTCACTTTCTGATGGCAGCATGTAGTTGATATTTCCTCTCTAGCAAGTGTCTAATTGTCCGATGAACCCTAGTTGCAAAGCCACGTTTATTTGCCTCTTTCTGGAGACCATGCTCACATTCATTCGGTATGCTGTTTCATTGGAGGAATTATGATGTAAGCTTGCTTGAGGGGATTTACATCTTCACTGGTTACATTGTCTCTGTGTCTCATGTGATTGTTGATCTTGGGTCTGTGGTATTTATGATTTGAGGCCATTTCAGCCCTCACCCTTCCATATAACTCATGAGAGGATGCACACTTCCCACACCCCGGCCACACACTTTTTGACTGAAGACTCGTCTATTTCTGTCCCATCTAAATAAAGATCCCTCGCATTGGAAGCATTCTATGTCCAGATATCCTGCACTCAATGGCTTAATTGTGTTTTGAGATCATACAAAAACAGTGCTTGTCACAAAAATGAATAAAGTTGAGAAAGAAAACCAGTAAAACAGATGTGCTAAATGAAAATGTGTTGTTACCTCATTTTAGACAACCAGCAGGACTGATGCCGCGTTAAGCTATCCTACCATCAACAGTCACACCACGTATCCCACTGTACCAACCACCACCCGGCGATTATTCATCAATGACCTTAAATCATTTTTCACTGGAGGTATTAGGTAAGGAGCTGGATGTTAGAGTGCATTTAAGAAGACTAAAATACAGATGTAGGATAATAATAACGGTACTTAGAATTAGTAGAGCAGTAAATATCACATGATTTGTAGAAGCTCCGTTCATAAAATATAATGCACACAAAGAGCAGTTTAGAGTGACAGAAGAAAGCATTTAGGGTCTCAAAAGTCGCATCCAGATTACGGACTTTTGTGAATGCAAATTGCATTTACTGTGACGGAGAATCCCCAGGTACAACTGATTTTCTGCCAATATATGTTTATCATTAGATGGTACTTGTACAGAATATCGATTTTGTATATTGGGGCAAAAAAATTGGAATAAATTATTGTGGTAAAAAATATCGTGATGCAGAAATATTTTTTCTCCAGGTAATATAGTTATTAAGGATATCGTTGTTGTTAATATTGTTTTCAATATTATAGTTGTAAAGAAAATCGTTTTTTAATTAGTTTTATGTTTCTTAGTTAAGATATCATTTTTATGTGTTATTGTTTGCATAATGGTTATTTTTTTTTAAAGACAGTTTGTAACTTGAAGTGATTTCGAATTTTTTATTGGATTGTTAATAGTAATTGATAATGTTGTAGCGGATTGGTGGGTTTGTAGGGAGATAGGGTGGAACGTTCATTAAATAATAATGAATTATTAATTCATTAATATTTTTTAAGAAAGTGTTTGACTGATATTAATTATGTTTATTATGTAATACTGATTCAATTTACTTATATTTTAGTTGTGGGTTGCTGTGTTTGTAGCCATATAAGGTGCAAAGTTAATTAAGTAATAAATAATAATGAATGTTTAATTTATTATTAATTGTGTATGTTGTGTGATGATATATTTTAGTTACATTTTAGGTGCAGGTTGCTGGGTTGGTAGAGATATACGATGGGAAGATAATGAAGAAATAATTAATTATTAATTAATTATTTATTTATTAATAATTATTTGAGTGGTTGTTAATTATGTACATAATTTAATACTGAATTATTGTAGTTATATTTTAGTTGCAGTGTTAGGGGTATGAGGAGGGAAGTTAAGTAATATTTAAAAACTAATAATTACTAATGTATAACTAAATATTTAATTGATTAATGCATACGTAATTGGTATAATAATTATATATCTTAATTATATTTTAGGTGTGGGCTGCTGGGTTTGTAGGGTTGGTGGGTGGGAAGTTGTTTAAGAGATTATTAATTGTTAATTATGGAATTAATTATCAATTACGTATTTATTTTAGTAATACTTTAGGTGTGGGTTGCTAGGCTTGTAGCGGTATTGGGTGGAAAGTGAATTACATTATAATTAAATAACCATTACTTTTAAATTGAACCTTAAATATTACATTATTTATGAGTTTTGTAAATTGGTAATTGTTTATTTTGTTAAGCTACATCTATATATATTTACCTATGCAATAATGTTTCTATTAAGAGTTTTATAATTGTTCTGAATTAATACGGTCATGCAAATATACAATGTGTTTGAAGTGAAGTGAAGGTATTTACACAATGTTGCTTAGATTGGAGTGGGAAGAGTAAATTTAACCCCTCTGAAGTCCATCACTTTCTCTACTATTGAGCATACTGGAGTGGGAATAGTAAATTTAACCCCCCTGAAGTCCAACGCTTTTGCTAAAGTTGCACACACTGAAGTGGGGATGGTAAATTTAACCCCTCCGAAGTCCAACACTTTCCCTTCTGTTGCACAGACTGGAGTCCAAATAATATTGTTTAAACGTATTTATTATTAATATTTGTTTAACATTTTAATTTTATACTATTTGTTTATACATTTGTTTCTAAATGTTTATAATATTTCTTGTACTTTTTTTGTAAATTTTGATTTTATTTGTTTAGAAATTTATGAAATGTTTTGAAGTTGAATTGTCAATATTTTTTATTTTTCATGTAAAAGAATTTATGTATACATTTTGGAGGTAGTGATTACTGTGACAGAAGGCAAATTAGAAACCAAGTCATTGCATAAACCAACTGGAGGCAATGTCATCCTTTTTGCTAACATTACACACCCTACAAACCTAATACACAGCATCACCTATGGTGAGATTTTAAGGGCTAAGAGAAATTGCAGTACACCTCAAGCTTTTGAAATAGAAAGCCAGGTAATGGCACAGAGCTTTAGAAGGAGAGGGTATACTAAGTAATTCAACAAGCAAAGAGAAGGGTGGATTTGGTTTCCAGGCAATAATTGTTGCGCCCCAGGGCCAAGCCCCACTTGGAGGAGGAAAATAAGGTTTGTTTTATTACAGTCTTATCCAATCAGCCACACAATGTGAGGAAAATCCTCAACAAGCAATGGCACATCTTGCAAAGAGATGACCCATTAAGGGCATAAACACAACTTTGGCGGAGGGAAAAGCCCATCCGCCGAAGTTCCGATGGAAGGTTGCCGCCAATGTGGATGCCTCCTGGCTGGGGCCATTACAAGTTTCCCACTGGATCAGCAGGCGGAAACACAGTTTCTGCCTGCTGGCCCAGCAGGAAACAGCGTACAGCACTGTATCTGGCTCGTAATCGAGTAGGCAGCAGTGCTGTAGTGCGTAGGGTGCACCCGTCACAAAGTTCACTAGTCGGCAAAGCAGACAATGAACTTTGCAACGGGGCTGGCCGGGGGGGCTCTGCTCTGCCCCTGCCATGTGCACCCCATCTCTGCCAGCCTTTTCATGGCAGTGATACCGCCATTAACCCTCTGGCAGAGAAGGGGGTTGCAATCCTCAAGTCAGCGCTGCTTGCAGCGCCACCCTGGCAGTCCTCCAGACTGTCATGTCAATGAAAACTGGTGGTGCAGGCAGTCCCACTGCGGCGCTAAACTGCGGTCGTAATGTGGCAGTCGGACCGCCACATTGGCAGAGGCCCGACCGGTATTAAGACCGCCAGGATCGTAATGAGGGCCTAAGTAAGTTTGTAGGAACTTTCCCACAAATTAATTTTAACTGCTGCCTTTCATTCAGAGATAGCTTGAACCAGAGTGCCAAACTAAGACTGGATCTAGATGTGTACAGTGTCAAAGTGATTCTTCTGCTGCAAAAAATGTAAAGCTTGAAGTAACAGCTCTAGTACTGCCATTGTGACTATTCCACATACATCTATGGAATTTGTAGTCAGGAAGTTTGTTACTTGCAAGATTGATTATTGTGTATATTGTCTTATGTACCCTTGTGAACTGATACACAAAGGCAATACCATACAAATGGCCACAAAGGGCAATACGCTGCAAAAACCAGCAGTACCCAATGGGCAGACATTTTGCTGAAAACATTTTTGTAATGAAAACCTGTTGAGCTTTATGGTTTTAGACACTGTGATGCCTAACAACAGAGGGAGAGGCAGACAAAAGACATTGTGCAGATTAGAGGCATGGTTCATTTTGGATTTTGATATTTTAACCCCATCTTGCCTTCATTGTGTTGAAGAAATGTGAGTTCATTTGGATTAATTTATAATGTTGCTGGATAATTGCTTCTTGTGACCTTTTGTCTTCCGGAGTGTTATGATTTTTAACTCATTTTTAAATCACTTTCATTTGTTTTCACTTAGGTCACTGCACTTCAAAGGTGATGGACATAGTCAGCATCTATGGTGATATTTTGTAAGAAGATTTCTTCTGTTTTATGTCATTGTTCACCCAATGGGCCATGATTGCAATTAGACAGATATGATTAGTAATTTTGGTATATGTAATTGCTGGCCCACAAGGGTAGGAATCTGTGTAATTAATGGTGATGCACCCATTTGACATTACAACATTCATTATGTAATGGCAGATGTCATATTGATTGGATTAGTTGGCTAGTACGACACCTTCTGATTGGGAACCCAGAGTGTGCCATACAACTTTCCTATTCAGGATTTGATAGCACCTTTTTCGGGGATATTACACAATACCTTAAATGTTGAATGTAACACATAGTTATCTCATGGAAAAGTGTGCCATGATTCTTGTTGTGCCTGGGAAGTTTTGGTGTGATCCATCAAGTGGGGGCTGAAAAGAATGGCAGGTCAAAAAACATGTGTTTCCCATGTTAATTCCCATAGGATTTTGGAATATGACTACAGCCTGAACTGCTGGATGGAATTAGACCAAATTCAATAGAAAGGTAGGTTTCAGAAGGCAGATTACGCTTTTGGATATTTGATGTAAATCCGTTCAGTAGTTGTCAAGAAAACAGAGGAGAAATAAATTTGTATATCTGAGGTCGTACATTTGTCTCAACATTTTTGCGACGATCGTGGTGTATTCGTGAATGCACACACCAACAGGAATGTTGTGGTTGGCTGGCCGCAACCTAACTAGAAAGTTGCAGCCACCATTTTAGGTAATGGGACAAAGTAAAAGCAAAAGTGGTATAAGTGGTCAGAGTGGACATATCCTGACCCCAGGGCTGTGATATAGGGGTCTTTGGGGGTGAAATTATGAGGTTATAATGATTTTTTTCATGACAAGTGATATTCATGAATACATTACAATGGACAGCGTGGCCCCATGTGACGTCGCAACAAATTCAAGAATATCAGAGACAACAACAAAAATCACAGAATCATTCATACACTAATTCATAGTAGCAATCAGAAACTTATGCATCCACTTAGAGACCCACTCAGACCCTCAAAACCCATTCACAGACCCACTCAGACACTCCTGCACCCAGTCACAGACCTACTCAGACACTCATGCACCCAGTCACACTCACTCAGACACTCATGCACTCACTCACAGACCCACTCAGACAGTGGTGCACCCACTCACAGACCCATACAGACACTCATGCACCCACTTACAGACCCTTTCAGACATTCCTGCAACCACACATACACCCACTCAGATACTCACACACCCACTCACAGACCTACTGAGTCACTCACATACCCACTCACAGACCCACTCAGAGACTCACACACACACTCAGAGACTCATGGACCCAGTCACAGACCTACTCAGACACTCATACACCCAGTCACACCCACTCAGACAGTGGCGCACCCACTCACAGACCCACACAGACACTCATGCACCCACTTAAAGACCCTTTCAGACATTCCTGCAACCACACATACACCCACTCAGATACTCACACACCCACTCACAGACCTACTGAGACACTCACATACCCACTCACAGACCCACTCAGAGACTCACACACACACTCAGAGACTCATGGACCCAGTCACAGACCTACTCAGACACTCATACACCCAGTCACACCCACTCAGACAGTGGTGCACCCACTCACAGACCCACACAGACACACATGCACCCACTCACAAATCCATTCAGACATTTCCACAGACACACACAAACCCACTAAGATCCTCATGCATCTGCTCACAGACCCACTCAGAGACTCACGCACACACTCAGAGACCCACTCAGAGATTCACACACTCACTCACAGACCCAATTAGTCAGGCACCCACCTACAGACCCACACAGACACTCACACACCCACTCTCACACCCACATAGTCCCTTTCACACCCACTCTCTCACCTGGACAGACACTCTCACACCCTATTACGCCAATTCTCACACCCAGAGAGAGAGACCCTGTGGCTAACTCATGGCATGCACGGCTGAAGGCAGAGAACGGCGAGGGGTTGGGTGGTTATGGAGGTTGGCCACATTGGGCCCTGCAGACAACCCCTGCCATGCACGGCCAAAGGTTGTGTGCGACTGTGGCTGGATTAACATATAGTAATTAAAATGACTTTACTTTTAAACCATAGAAATTTGCTGAAAAAACAAAGCTTACAGGAACGTAATAGTTAGGAAATAGAATTTTAAAAAAACACACAAATTCACTTAAAAAAAACCAAGGTTACAGGGACGTTACATTTAGATTCTGAAAATACTCATACAAAACCATAGAAATTCAGCAGTAATAGGTAGCTACTTCAAGTAACTATAATTTGCGCCCTCAGGTAACTATAACTTGCACCCTCGCCAAGCACTGCTAATTACCCCAAATATGACAGCACTCATGACAGCTTTTATAACATAAAAAAAAAAATCAATGAAAAATTAGCAGTCAAATTATTGAAGAAACAACTGTGCATGGCAGGGTCCGAGTTATAGCTACCTCAGGGATGCTAATTGTCCCCCTTGCAAACATTATGCCTGGCGCAGGCATAATGTAGCGTAAGGGGTTACAAAGTGGTGCACTGCGCTAGGCCCTCTTAAATGTGGGCCCAAATGTTTAGGGCCCAAGAATGTAGGCGTTGGAGTATAAAGTTATAAGGTTTGGTAGACAGAGGTCTGTAAAGGAGGAGAAAGTTACAGGAGGAAGTTGGTGTTGGGTTCCATCTGGTGATGAGGGCCTCACAACCTTACATGGGAATGTTTTCTTTTTTGCTGAGATTTGTTGCCTGTTTGAATATAATAACTAGCCCACCTCCTCTTTTGCCTATTCAGGTTTGTGTGATGGTTTGATAGCCTGGAGGTACGGCTTCATGCAACACTGGGGCCATGTCACCTCAGAACCATGATTCTGTTATGAATAGTAAGTCAGGTTGTGTGTCAGTGAGCAGGTCGTAGATGTGGTGCTTGTTTTTTTAGAGTGATTGAGCATTTATGATCAGGCAACTTCGAAAATGTGTTTTAGTTGTGGTGTAATTCTGTTTTGGAGAAGGGTGAGCAGTAAATTTTGAGTTTGTAGCAGGTGTGTTATTAGTTGTGATAACTGTGTGAGGGTCACAATAGTGTCGTTTTTCTAGATTGTGTTCCTCATCCAGCAGGCTTAGGAGGCATTTTGCTGGGTCTGTGTGTGTTGGTGGTGGACTTGGTGGCTGAGAGTGACATGATGAGTTTACTTATTTTTGTAGAGTAGCCTTGTTGTGTGTGTGTGTGTGTGTGTTTCACATAAGCTTTATTCGGCCAACAGACCATCAAAGCAATACAATACAATACAATATAATATAATAATATAAACCATAATGTCATAGAAAAATTTAAAAAAAGAATGATCCATGTTTGCCCGTCTTAAAACAATTTCAACTCATTGTAAATAAAAAGTGCGTATGCGCCATGCTGTTGCTAAAAACTTACTTACTGCGTAAATTGTCACATTTGAATTGTGGCTTTTTAAGATCCGCAAAGCTAAAAAACATTTCCTTAAATTCAATTCCCTACAGATTTTATATATCCATTTAAACCTTGGGATTGAATAGGCGGGACAAAAAAACATAAAATGTTCTACTGTTTCGGAAGGAATGCCACATACAGGACAGGTATCAGAGCTTGACTTAGGTCCCCATCTGCTCGTTAAGGCCTTCAGGGGTAATGTTCCAAATCGAAATCTGGCATACAAACTTTTGCCTAACAAATCAGGTATTGTATCTAAGTATGGTTCAAACTCAGGGTACCATTTAAAATCAATAAACGAGTTAGTTAAATGACCATTCGATTTCTGAGAAATGTAATTATTACATATGTGGGACCAGTAAGCTCTCTTCAATACTTTTACATGGGGCTTCACAAGTTGCTGGGGATTCTCCCAGAAGTTCCTCAGTCCTAGCATGCAAAACCAACTAGATACGTGTTTGATCCATGGTATGGACATGGAGTTAGAGGTTTTTAACAATTCTAATAGGGAAGACTTATATATAGCCAGTTCAGGAACTACCCAAAGCCTCACCCAATATAGTAGGGGCCGTAAGATAATCAAATCGGCTATACGTTTAAGCCCTAGATCTAAAAAAAGGGGGGTTAATGGGGTGCTAGTGGGACAAGCACATAGAGCCCGAGCAAAGCTATTCTCAATTTTAGTTATCCTACTGCTATCTGTCATGCCCCAAATCTCTGCACCATAAACAGCAGCACCCTGTGCCTTGGCCACATAGATCTTTACTGCTGGAGACACAACTTTAGCGATCGTATTCCTGTAAAGGCGTAATATGGATGCTGCCCGATGTTGCAAAAGCCCGCCACTCTTACCGACTTGTTCGTCCCAGAGGAGTGAGTCTGTAAGCCTCACACCCAAGTAGTCGATAGAGCTAACCTGGTCCAAAATAGCTCCATCTAACCTGATCGTACACTTCTTACGAGAGCCAGAGCGAAGCACCATCAATTTTGTTTTCTTCGAGTTCAGCTCTAAACCAAAATTCCAGCAGAATGATTTAAATCTATCCACAAGAATTTGCAGCCCCATAGGGGTCTTTGAGATCAATAGAGAGTCATCCGCAAAAAGAAGAATTGGGATTTTCTGATTGCCTAAGCTGGGAGCATCATTCTGGCATGTCATGAGTTCTTGGACCACCTCGTTAATGAATAAAGAAAACAAAAGTGGCGCTAGGACACATCCCTGACGAACACCTCTTTTAATGGGAAACTTGTTAGTCAGTTCGCCTTGGTTACCCCATCTTACTTGAGCGTATGTGCCTTCATGCATACGTGTTAATAAATGAATGATATCAGATGGTGCCCCTCTTTTGTGTAGCACTCCCCAAAGCTTGTCTCTAGGGACCAGGTCAAAGGCAGAGCGCAGGTCTACAAAAGTGACATATAGTGTTTGCTTTGCCAAGACTACATATTTCCAGTGTAGCACGGTCAACCTAAATACCTGGTCAACCGTGCTAACTCTAGAGCGGAACCCTGCCTGAAGTGGTGATAGGATCTGCTGCTCCGTCACCCAACTCGTCAGTCTAACTAACAATTGTTTTGCAAAAATTTTTTGTAGGTTGTCAATTAAACTGACCGGTCTGTAGTTAATTGGAAGATTTACGTTGCCCTTTTTATATATTGGAATAATTTCTGCACCCTTCCACGTCTCAGGGATCTGTCCTCCTTTTGCGATTTTGTTTGACAGCATATTAATATACCAGGTCCAGATGGGTAACTCTGATTTATAAAGGTCACCTGGAATTTTATCAGGGCCTGGGGCTTTACCTGTCTTTAGAGATTTAATGGCGTCTGCAGTTTCTTCTAGAGAAAAGCAAATATAGCTTTCAGAGTTAAATAGATTCCCACTGGACGGAGAAGTGGCAAGGTTAGCATTGGGTGAAATTGGGGGGTATAATCCCACTTTCTCACAATCGACAGTCCCAGTGGAGGCAGTTCCTTCGTACAAAAGAGAGAAATGATCCACCCAGGTACCAGGTTGAATATGGTTCCTTTGTATAAACCTACCCCCTCTCTCGTGCTTAGTCAGCAGTTCCCAAAAAAGCGTATTGTTGTTTGTTTTAGTAGCATCTAGCAAGTCCTGCCAAATAGCATCTTCCCAAGCTTTCTTTGATTGTAGGATTATCTTTTTATACGTGAATCTTGCTTGTTTGATTGCCCCCGTATACCCGGCCAGTATAGCCTTCCTTAACTCAGTCTTAGCCCTCATGCATGCATCATTAAACCAACTGCTGTTAGGTGAACCCCCATATTGCCGGTTTGCCGTGGCTACCTTTTTATAAAAGACACTTTGAAGTTTAACCATCATATCTTCGTGAATATCAAGAAGTGGAATGGCTTCTGGTTCGAAGTCTTCATAGGCTGACAGATTATCTAAGAACACTTGGTAGATCTTACATAGCAAATAGGGGTTTGACATGACTTTTGGCCACCTCACCTTTGTATAAGCATTGTTTAAAATAGGGGGAGGGGCCATTGATGTTTGCATATTCAAGGTTCTACCAAAGATATTCCCAGCAAGGGTGAGCAACAATGGAAAGTGATCACTCTCGCATCTTGAATCTACCCTCATATCTAGCAGCAATGGCCAAAGACGCACATCCACCAGAAAATAATCAATTACGCTGGCCACAGAACCTCGTAGGAATGTCGGTGCCAAGTTTAAATCAGAAGGAGTTCGACCATTACAGGCCCTTAGGCCAAACTTTAAGCATAGTGTAGCAAGCTGAGTTGCTACACGAGAGCGTGGAGGATAACTATCACCATCCAATTGTGCAATACCCCATAATTCGTCCTCATCCGCAGTTAAATCACTAAGAAACGCTGAGGGTTCGAAAGTGCAATTTACATCCCCTGCAATAATTAAATAGGAATTAGTTTGTAGCGTGTCTAAAAAGTCAAAGAGTAAAGTTAAAATGTGTGATTCTGTACCACGTGCAACAGAACGGGCGTAAACATTAATTAAGATTATGTTAAAATTTTGATTAAAAGAAATTTGTAAACCCATCAAGTCGGGACAATCAAATTCTAAAACCTTATAGTCGCATTGGAGCTTTGAATTTAAAAGGATTAAAAGACCCCCTTTTGCGCGACCAGTTGCTTTCTCTGAAGGCAGTGCAGGGATATTAAATGAAAGAAACCCATCCATGCTTGGTTGGCCCTCGGCCCAAGTTTCTTGAAAGAGACACACATCTTGTGACTTTATATAGGCAACCCAGTCCACATCATCCAATTTCCTAGCAAGGCCCTCAAGATTCCAAGTCATAATGGATAACCCATTAGTTCCCAATGCAGCCCCATGTTTAGGGGATGGAACATCCTTATAGTTCGACTCGATAGCAAGGTACTTCTCTAATTTGTCTATTGAAGGTGCCACTAGATTATCCTGATAGGCGGCTTCCTGGGAAGACAGTCATACATGCCCCGGATGCAGAAAGACGCCTTCTTCCCTAGAGCCTCTCTCATTGGTATTAGCAATTGGGACAAACACAGGATTCTGTTTTGGGTCAATTAAATTAGCGGCCAGCCTGATGCCTCCTCCTTTTAGCTCTTTGTGTTGTCCCTTGCGTTCAACAGAGTCAATAAGTTGGTCTGCCAAGAATTTATCGTGGAACACAATCATGATTACATCGAGGTTTGACCCAGCCTTGTTGTGTAATAGACAGGGGAATGAGAAGTTATTAAAAGTGGCATGTTGTTTATTTTGTTTGTGTCTTCTTAGAGTGGAAGGAGTATGGGTTAGGGGTGGTGGAGGAGAATGTGGATCATAACCTAAGGCTCTAAATTGTGCACTGGATGAGAGGCGGGTGAATGAATGTTGCTATTTTCGGGTGTATGTGGTAAGTGTTGGTGAAGAGTGAGAATTGTGGAGTAAATATTTGTCACAATTTGTGTTATTTGTGCAGTCATGAGGATGGGAGTGGTTGTGACAGAAAGTATTATGAATGTTTGTGTTATTTTGAAGTTCTGATGTGTGTGGTTTGTTTAATTTTTGTAGAGTAGTAAGAGGAGATATTGATGTAGTGGTTTCCTGTGAAGGAGTTACATGTGAGTTCCTGCTGGTAAGTGTTGTTTGAATAGTACATCGGGTAGCAATGTGTTTTGGTGTGCATAAAGTGTTTAAGAGGGGATGGACAAGAGTTAAGAGTGTTTGTGTTAGATATGATCACTGGAAGAGGTAATATGTGTGGTGGAATGGAGTGTAAGGATTGTATGGTTGTGTGTAATTGGTAAAAAGATGAGGAGGGTGTTGGTGGATGATGTGATGGAAGGCTGAGTATAGGTTTTGTCATGATTAAAAGGGGTCTGGTAGGAGCAAATCGAGGATAGTGCTGGTGTTTTGTATGAACTGGGAGTTTGTGTCTGGATGGATGAAAGTTATGTATAATGTTGCTTTGTGTTGTTTTGCAATGTGTGGATGTGTTGGGGTAATGGACAGAGTTGTGCTTGGTATGAGAGTGTGGGTGTCTTAATGTTGTAGTTGTGGTGGATATGTGTATAGGTGTGGTATGTGGGGTTTTGTGGTTGTTGTTGAGACTTTGAAATCTGTATGAGGTTTGTTTGTGGTGCACGAGCTGGATGCCTTAGCTGTTTGGGTATTAGAGGCTATGGAGGGATTAAGGTCCTTTCTGAAAGATGGAATTTAGGGCAGCATCTCTGGCCCTAGAGCAGACCCAGCCCGAATAGATCCAAACAGGCAACTGCCCTTGTCCTTTCTGCCTTTAGCCTTTACGCCCAGGCTGAGAGGCCCTGAGCCCCAAGCTTAAATAGCCCTATTGGCCAATGGAACCCTAGCCATAACCCTAACTAATCAGATTTATAACTATAAACCCGAGTCCAAATGGGAAATCGGGTCCTATTAACCAATGAAAGCCATAGGTCTGGCAACCAATCACAACAGTAACCCTAAAACCTTTAAATCATTAGGAACCCTAGCACTAGTACCAACCACAGTCCTAGCCCTCACAGCCAATCACAGCAGAAACCCTAAAAACTTTCAACCAATAGGAACCATAGCCCTAGTACCAAGCACCTCCTAGCCCTGACAGCCAATCACAACAGTAACCCTAAGCACTTTAAGCTAATAGGAACCCTAAAACCAAGCCCAACCCTAGACCTGACAGCGAATCACAACATTAGCCCTAAACCTCTGTCCAATAGTAAACCTAGCCGCAGTACCAAGCACAAGCCTATTCCTTACAGCCAATCACAACAGTAACCCTAGAACTTTTGTCCAATATGAAACCTAACCCTAGTACCAATCAGTACACAAACCCTAACCCTTAAGCCAACCGAAATACAAGCCCCAGCAACCAATCACAACAACATATGCAACAACCAATAGAAACTTAAGGACCAAGTTACTTTAAGCCAAAGTCCCTGTGGAAGGTAGGAGGGATGTGCTTCTCTATTCAGAATCTCCTTGGATACAGACAGGCAGAAGCCACACTTCCAAGCTAGTAGAGTCTACTCTCCAGATAAGAGACAGATTTGAATCAACTGAAATTCTGCTTGACGCACACGCAAATATATGACACTCAAATAGATAGCTTTTTCAATGCAAAAACAAGTGGTGCATACAATTTCCAATTTCACTTTAAATCACAGAGCAGATTAAGCAGTCTCCTAAATACACTCTAGTTAACCAATGAAGTGTATGTAGCCTTTTGAAAAAAGGGGGAAGGGGCTTTATGCAGTCTTTGTGAAAAACTGGGAAGGAAATTTCAAACAGTCACAGGTAAAAAACAGCATTTTAAAAGCACCAACTTTGATGAAACACAGGGAGCCTAATATGAACAAGCACGTGTAGGAGTAAAAACACTTTACAACAAATAACAAGAAAGCACATAAAGTCTGGAGTCTTACTAGTCTCCTAAGGCTCTTGCTCACTGGGCTGTATTAGGGTGCAGGAAAATCTGGGCTCACAAAATGGAGGTGGCTGTCTTGGAGCTTCCTCCACAAACGTAAAGGCCCAGTGCAGGTGTAAGAGGAGGGCTCCGGTTGCCTGGGAGCTAGAGAGCCAATCACCAGGTCCAAGCCCCTGTAGAAGGGAGGAGGGAGGTACTCCTCTATCCAGAATCTCCTTGGAGACAGACAGATAGAGTTTATACTTCCAAACTAGCAGAGTCTGCTCTACAGGTATGATATATATATATATATACACCTGTACAGCAGACTCTGGTATTATTTATATATATCAATCTTATGAAAAAACGGCCAGTCACATCAGTATTGGCTGTACCTGCAGTTAATAAAATGTGAAGCATATGAAATTAAACGCTATGAAGTGGCATTTCATTTTTCAGTTCAAAGTAAAACACAAAAACTGGCATTTCCAGACTATCAGCATGCTTATGTTAGGGTCATAAGCACGAGTGAATGCCAATAAATAAGGCGTATAATGGGTCATGTAATAAGGGGTACTGGAATTATGTGATTGCGAGACCACTGCGATTTTCACATAATTATGTATTTGCCACATCTGCCACATAATACATCATTTGCTGCATATTCTGCAGATTTTACACAAAAAATAGTTTCTAGCTCAAACTGTTCAAAAGTTACTAAAAATGCAGAAACGTGCTGCAGTGCGATGGAAGGCCCTTTGAAAAACTGGACTGGTCACCTTTCTTTGCTGATTGCTAAGTTTGGGTGTTAATCTGGTATTAATGACGTCCAACCAATGCCCAGACACTGTTAACAACTTTCCAAATTCAGGAATAATGAAGTAATATTATTACAAAATGTGCCGCCTTACGCAGCATAATTTGTGTTTCCTTGCCACATAATTTTCTTAATCCTGCTGCATAATTTGGCCCTCTCCTGCTACATAGCTCCAGTGGCCCTGGCCATAATGTACCCGTAATGCTGGGCTAGGCTAAGTCAATATTCTAAATGTAGTTATATTTTAAAACAAAAACAGTCATTGTAACCAAATCATTTTACCTCACATGTAGTATTCCAGAGCATAAATGTACTCCAGCTCTGTATTTTCCATCCCTAATGCCCTAATGCATATTCCAACATATGTGTGTTGCACTTCCAATTGTTAAATACGACACATATGGGATCGGACTCTATAAAATACGTCACATTTTCCAAATCAAATACAAGTTAGCATTTCCAATATACAATCACACCCATGTGGGCTTAGATATCAAATAAAGGGAAGAATACTTAAGGGTCAAAATGATCCCCAAAACTTAAAAAAGCTCAGGTGAGCTGGAGTCATGAAACAAAATGACTTATACTTATTAAAAGCTCATAAGATAACTAAGCAAAAATGATGATCTGGATGTGGTAATCCATTGAAACAATCAATAAGAATAGCATTTTGAAAACAATTACTTCGAGGCACAAATGTACTTGAGCTCCATCCTTTCCATCTTTAATGCCATAGTCCAAATTCCATTTAGGCTTAGGGACACCTCAATATTGCCATGTTGTTGCAGGCATGTAAGGCAAGAAGGTAATTGGTGTTTCTATAGCAATACTCATGGAGATAGCCAAGTAGATTATTTATGCGTACAGACCTCCAACTTTCAAAATTCAAAATCAATTCTGTAAGGTCTCCGAGCCCTTGCAAATTTCGAGAGCTCAAAAGCTAATCCAACAAAAAAAATCCCCTAGGATCCTGGACTCGTGCCCCACCTGACTGCCCTTTGCCATCTCGCTGCACTCAGAGTCATGTTCAGAAACCAAGCCTGCTGCTTGAGAAGTGGAGGTAAAGGTTAACAAAGAAGAGGGGGTAGTGAGTAAAGCCATCTGAGGAGTAGCTCCTAAACCTGGAGGTTTATCTAGTGCAGTTGAACATTTGCCCTTCAAGTTGCGTGCAGACTTGGCAGTTTTACTAGCACATTGTGGCGGTCATTCTGACCGCGGCGGTCGGCGGTCGCCGCCCGCCAAGCGGTTCCCGCCGAAAGACCGCACCGTGGTCAAAAGACCGCGGCGGTCATTCCGGCTTTCCCGCTGGGCTGGCGGGCGACCGCCAGAAGACCGCCGGCCGGCCCAGCGGGACAGCCCCTTCAACAATGAAGCCGGCTCGGAATGGAGCCGGCGGAGTTGAAGGGGTGCGACGGGTGCAGTGGCACCCGTCGCGATTTTCACTGTCTGCTAAGCAGACAGTGAAAATCTTTGTGGGGCCCTGTTAGGGGGCCCCTGCACTGCCCATGCCAATGGCATGGGCAGTGCAGGGGCCCCCAGGGGCCCCACGGCACCCGTTCCCGCCATCCTGGTTCCGGCGGTGGACACCGCCAGAAACAGGCTGGCGGTAAGGGGGTCGGGTCGGAATCCCCATGGCGGTGCTGCAAGCAGCGCCGCCATGGCGGCTTCCCTGGGCCAGCGGGAAACCGGCGGGAAACCGCCGGCTCCCCTTTTCCGACCCGTGGTCAGAATCGCCCAGGAAGCACCGCCAGCCTGTTGGCGGTGCTTCCGCCGCACTCCGCCATGGCGGTCATGGACCGCCAAGGTCAGAATGACCCCCTGTGTCTTGAACTGCGGTTCTCGTGCAGTCTTTTTCATTGTAATACAATATAGTAAACACCCTGCAACCCCTCCATTGGTCAGGTGCTGCTTAGAGGCCACAAACCGCACCCGCGCCTATGCGGGCCACTTCCGTGGTGGTCCAGAGCATCCACCAACCCAGAATGTTGATTTGAATGCCTGGGAGAATAACTAGTAGGGGTTGTGCTCCGTTGCACATAGGGGGTCTGAGCATTTTTTTGCGATCATGCACCATAACCACTTTACACACATCTTGCACCACTGGCATATTTGCACTCTCCACCTAATGCTGTCAGTTTTCAGGGCACAGCAAAAGCCAGCAAGTCAGACTGACACTACGGAGTTTATTTTTTTCAATGGCTGAATTCACAGAACTAAACTGCATAGTAAAGGCTGTCTTGTTGACCGCCAAAGGCCTAAACAACAGGAAGAAGAGGGGTGCAATAGAAGTATGGGTTAAAGTAGAGGATCCTTCTTAGTTTTGCTGCAAGAGACCCATATTACAGCCAAGAAGCTCCCGGAATTTTCTATGCTTAACACCTGGGCAGAGTGCAGAGGATTCTGAACTGCTCAAGCCGCACACAGAGGCACAGTAATCTTTTTGACCAAAAGACTAGAGGGTCATGTGCTAGATTTTGTTAGTGAACTGCTTAGTGCATTCTAAGAGACTTACGTTCATGATACCAGGGGAAATTATTGTTGGTGGGGATTTTAATTTTCTCCAAGACCCATGTATAGACTCTTCAGTAAAAGGGATAAAATAGTTGAAAATTAGAGTTACAAGAGTTTTTCAGACTTGTTTAAGCACATTGACACTTAGAGATCCCTTGAGGGAGGCTTTTCCAACTAAGGTAGAATATACATGCTTTTCCAGTCGAATCTGTAGTTCATCTCGGATTGACAGAAGAGAGGGTGCAGGAGAGTTTAGAAAAGTTTTTAAAGCACCCCTCAAGAACAAATAAGAAAATGTTAGATCAAGCTGCACAGGCTTTTAGCGATCAGTTAGTTAGTAGGTGTGAAGCAACGTACCAGGCCAATACGAAAATATTTTATGAGGAAAGCAATTTTACGGGTAAATTTTTGGCATGGCAAGCACACGAGCAGGCCAGTAATATGATCTCTGCATTGAAATGCCTGATTTCTGGGATAAGATACAAAGAACATAGCAAGTTGGGGGAAATTATGTTAAGACAGTCAGAATCAAATGGTTTACAGTGAAGCAGTAGGGAAATTCTTAGCTGGGCTCACTATTCCCACTCTCTCCAAGGAACACAGGGAAAGTATTTCCCATCCTTTTTCCAAGGTTGAACTGGTGGAGGTGGTTAAAAACCTCCTTTATGGAAAGGTATGTGGTCTGGACGGCCTTCTAGCTGAATTTTTCAAAACATTTATTGATGCTTTGGCATATTATCTTTTGCTGGTTGCCAATGCAATGTTGAAGGGGGGCACTATACCGATATCATTTCGTGCAGGAAATATAGTCAGTTTCTTAAAAAAAGACAAAGACACTGAAGATCCAAATTCATACCGCCTGATCATGCTTTTGAAATCTGACTATAAGTTCATCATAAAGCTTGTGGCTAACTGCTTTAATTTAATTGCTGCCCAGTATCCCTTCTGTCATTTTTTTACTGGATGCAGAAAAATCCTTTGACCTTGTGGTCTGGGAAATGCTATTTGATATCTTGGCAAAATTTGGGGTCCCCTCCCAGATCACGGGATTGTTGCGAAGGATATATCAGAGTGGAGAAGCCAATGTTATAATAAATTCTGTAGATGTAGGTAAATTATGAGTTTGCCGGGGTATCCAGCAGGGGTAGCCTCTCTCGCCAATATTTTTTGCCTTTTTTATTTAGCCTCTAGCTATCTCTATTAGACAGAATGCCGAGATCTGTCCTCCTATCAAGCAAATGTGGAAGATTAAACTATATGCCGAGAATATCATTTTATTCCCTGATAATAATAAGAGCTCAGAGGAAAAAGCTTTTGAGATCTTTTCACAGTTTGAGCAAGTGGAGGGATATAAGATCAATAGGAAAAAAACAGATATTTTTCTATTTGGATGCAGGTCGGACACACTACCACCTGAACTGATCCTCTGTGTAATCACCCGACCCAAAAGATATCTGGGGATCTGGGGATTATATTTTCTTTAAAAATTTAAGATTTATATGATCTTAATTTTGCCCCTCTGCTCACAAAAGTACAGACTATGCCATCACAACGGGGATCACTCCCTCTGACTATTTTAGGGAGGGTTGCTCTGGTTAAGATATCGATACTGCTATTATTCAACTTTTTATTCTCAGCCATTCCATATGTCTTAACTACTCCATTTTTTTAGAAACGTGGACTCCCTGCTTACATCTTTTATTTGGCTAAACAAAACTGACCACATTGCACTGAGCACTTTATACATGGAACCGGAGAAGTAGGGGACTGGCACTTCCCAATATCAAATACTACTATTTTGCATACTTTGCACAGTAGATGGCTGGATTTAATGCAAAGCTGCAATATGGGGGTTTATTTCAGCAGTTCTTTTTGGAACTGATTTGTAAGGATCATGGTGTACAGGACGCAATAAAATTAACACAATCCCCAAAGAAAGTTTGCTATAAGATACTCAGGTTTTTCTGTAGAAAGAGGGCTTATCTTTATCGTAGGTATTCAATACAATACCTTACATCAACACTTCTACCCCCTTGTCAGAATTGTCAACAGAATCTGGCACTCAATTAGTTCGGGATGTATTTAGAAGATCGGAGCAAGCCAGATTTTGGAAAGTTGGCAATTTTGCATCTGGCAATAAGTGGAAAAGCTCTCCAAAAATCAGGGAAGTGGTGCAAAGGGATTTCTTGCTTTTACGGTCCTATAGAATGATGCTTAATTTTTTATATCGGCCTTGATAGTAGACAGGTGGGGATAGCCAAAATGTAGTTAAAGAGCTGGTGGATCCCTCGGGCTATAAGTGGGTGGGTGAATGGGAATGGCTGCTCATGGAGATGAAGGGCTCAAATCCCTGTTTAAAAGCAATCAGAAAATGGGAGAAGTACGAGTGATTAGAATTAACAGAAAAAATGTGGGAGGAAATTAATTGGTTAAACTTTAATGTGCTAACAGGAGCCAATTGGCGTAGAATGCTATATTTTAGTAAATGGCTGCTCTATCGTACTCCCCAATTTTTAGCATAGGTTAACCCCAACCAGCCGGACACTGCTTTCAATGTAAAGTGGCAGCCATCGCAAATCGGACACATGTTATAGGTCGATGTGGCATTATTCAAGAATTCTGGGACAAAGTATTTAGGTATCTTGAAATGGCCCTACCGATAAACATAGCTCCAAGTGACTGGTCGTTAGAGTTGGGATATTATCCTATGGGGAAATCTACACAATTGTTATATATTGCTATGGCAGTGACTAGATCTCTCTTAATACAGAAGTGGCGTGCGTCATTTATCCATACTCCTCATCATGTTGTGTGAGACCTCATTCCACCAGACATAGGGCCCTAGTCACAAAATGTTTACTATGAGTAAGTGTGACTTACAGACTGAGTTACAGTTTGGCAGAAATGGTTAATCCATCACAAACACAATGGGCTAACTTGTTCACCATATTTCAAGTCCATTATATCCAATGCCACGTTTGTGATGGGGTAGCCTGACCACCGAACTCTAAATAAGGTCCTTACTATTGTAGCACTCCTCACTTACTTTCATTGAATATATATTTTGTTGTCTGAGTATTTTCTAACTGTATCTGCACATTTTTGCCTCTCAGGGCTCACATCTCCTTCTCCTCCAGTGTTCTGTGCCAGAGCCTTACCTGTTCTACAGCCAATGTTGTTACATATAGCTACCACTCACCATTCAATTCTGCATTAAGGTGTTTTTAAAGTTCAGTTTGTGAGCCCATTTCACAACAAGTTATCCAGCTTTTAGAGGAAAGTGTAACTCAAGCGACATAGTCTCACCTATAATCTTTCTACTGTCTTCGTCTGGTATAAAGACTGGATCAAAGACTAGAAAAAACCCAAGTAGTTAAACTGTGCACTGTAGCGCCTGATGCATAGAAATATACTTCCACATGCACCTTAAGTAGCAGATACTTCATCCCTAAGCTCAAATGAAACATGAGAGCACTTGGTGTGAGACTTGTGTACCAGTAAAGATAGCTGCTCATATTGTATGTTGCACTCTCATCACAAATATTGTTTTCAGAAGCATTGGTAGGTGGTTCAGAGTGATTTAAAACAATGTCATTGACATGTAAATTTACAAAAGATGGGCCAGAAGACATTTTAACCCACAGATCAATCTTCTTACAATGTACAGCTGGCCTGTGGTTCTGCAACTATGGGTGTGGAGGGCTCAGTTTTGGTAGTTGGGAAAGTCCACTCTGCAATTTTAGTTAACACCTACAAACTCATAAAGTTTTTCTAAAAAGGGAAATAAAGTGGTACACACACCAATTAGGAAATGTAAACATAAAATAAAGCAAATAATGGCCCCATTCATGTATGAAAATCTAAACGTGGAGATCTCCGCACATGTAGTTTTCTGCTAACACATGTGCAAATCACCAGTGGCCAAAAGATCAATGATAGTACAGAATAGAAAGTGTGCCTTGCCTGAATGGGTATATATAGCTACAATCTCAGCAGAAGAAAGTGATGAAACCGTGTTGGACAACTATTAGTCAGCGAACCAATGATAGTATAAATTTGAAAATGAGTCAGATAACGATTATGAAACAGAAAAAAAGACTTTGAATTATTGAAAGAGATTTTTTGAGAAAGAAAGGTTTAGAGATAACTGTAGAACACAGAAAGGAGACAGAAAACCAAAACTGAAGTGAACTTTTGAAACCAAGAAGAAAATGAGATGATTATTTTGAATTTTGCATTTGATCATTGTTTTAATAAAATATGAAGAAAAGAAGAAAATATTCAATTTTAAAGAACATTCTGTTGATTTAAAATTTTACCACAAAACATTTTTGATCAAATAAAAGGGGGAGTATAGCAAATGTTGTAAAATTGTAGGGTTAGTATTGATAATAATGGTATTAGTAGTTTTACTAGAACTGTAGTGCTTGCTTACTCTAGTGGGATATGTTTCAAATCACGTTGATGTTGAGTCTACTACTATTAGACATTAACCAAAACATGATGTGCCAGTGCATAGAGAACATTTACTTAGTGGTTTTAACAATAACATTTGTAGCATCCTCCCCACCTTGAGTACTCATAAATGAACACACCACACACAGAACTTGGTCTTTCACATCTTTATTCCTCTACGTGCAAGCACAAACGCAACATTCTAACATGAAATCTATTCACTACACCTTACCACTTAAGTCACAGTTCTACGGAGTCCATCAGAAAACAAAAGGATCCGGTCATCACTAACTCGCAAGACACTATAACATTTATATTAAGATGATTAAAGAATATGTAGCTATAATGAAGATTAGTGATGGTTTATAAGTGCTTACCTTCCTACTTCAGCTGGGGAGGGGGCAACGTATGTGCAGTTTCCAATTTCGTATGCTCTTTCGTGTAACGTTTATGTTGAAATATTTAATAATGATGAATTTCATTCTGCCTATTTCACTAATTTTAATGTGTCTTTAGAGAATCTGCTTATAAGAGGAGGTGATAGAAAAATTCAATATAACAACGTTTTGAGGACTATTGCACAAAACAAGTATAAAACTAGAGCTCCTAATCCAGATTATGCGTGCATTTTGATTAGTGACAAGGATAATTTCATTAGAAAATACAATGAGAGAGGAGTAAAAATTGTGAGACATTGGGAGGAACAGAAGATTACATTAGAGCAGATAAAAGAATAAGAGGAATTCAGGCTGTCAAGTTTGCATCCTAGATTGAGAATAGAACAAGAATGAAGAGGTGAGTTGTTTATGAGAAGCGTAATCCTTTGAAAGGATTAAAGGCTAAATTTGTAGGAGATAGTATGTGTACTAGAACTTGTGAAGTTAGTGGAAACTATTTGCAGGATGGGGAAAAAGTTTTGAAGTGAATTTATTATGTGTGTGTTAAGACTGCTTATTTCAATTTGCAGCAAAACTGAGTTGAGTCATATTATTTAGCTTTCATATTTCCTAGAGATTATAATATGAATTAAATAAATATACCTTGCTATAATTCTTTTTGGAGGTGTCATGGCTGCCCGGACCGCCCAACAACACTGCCCGCAATTGCACCTTTGTCAGCATCATGACACACATTCACAGCACATACAACATCTCCCAGAACAATTCACGCCCTTGGGCAGTACACAACAACAAACAAAAGTACATGAAGAGTTCAGGAGATTAGAAATGTGCTAAAAAAGAAATTAATAAATCTCCTTAAATATAACAGCACTTAGTACTCATAGACAGCACACCTGTATATGCAGTCCCTTATTGTCAGAAATCTCATTTTCTCTCTACTTGAGACTGTAACGTCCCACGAAATCAGGAATTGCCAGGTTGCAGCTAGTTGTAAAAGACATGCCCACCACTAACCAGTGCCTGTTATCTGCAGATGCAGTCGGCTCTGTGTCAGCCTTTTCTACGGCTGCTGCTACGCCACTCCTCTTCCAACGCTGATCCTTATAATGCTCGTCACTGAAACCTGAAAGACAAAGAAGATAAAACAACAGACATCTGTTCCTGAATTACAGTAACACCTGACCATGCAGTATAAGGAAAACCTAAATTTACCATCCTTGGGGAGGGATTTCCCAGTGCAGAGTCCTTGATACACATTTCATTACTTCACACACATTTCATGGACGATCCTCATTGAACTCTGAAAAGACCAAGAGACAGTTACTTGAGTATTGCTCCTCCGCTACTATAATTTCAACAATCACAAATACTGTGATTCAACTGTATATCCAGGGGTTCAGAATTACCAAATTGTGACAAAGCTTTTTGCGCTGTGGTCTAAAAGTATATATGCCTGAACATTACTAATGATTTGTGAAACCTATGAACAAAGTGTAGAGTACAGCAGCAATTTCTCCGCCTGTGACAGCCTAGTGGTCTGTTCCCATCACATCTTCAAGGTATTACAGTACAACAAGGAAACAGGTGGGGGAGGAACTACTAGAGACAGCAGGGTTCTGAAAGTATCAAGACATAACTTTCATTTCCTTTTACCCCTAGAAACCGGTTCTTGTTCCACGTTAGACACTAAACACTTTGTGGGGAAGAGGGTATGGAGTGGTAAGCAGTCTATCCTACTAGGAATTTGGAAGAATTGTTAGAGAAAGGATTTATGTCATAAACATTTGTCTAAAGTGCACTTGTTTCTCTACAGTTGATAAGAATGGCAGACCATTCAACCATACAACAGCAAAGAGGAGAATGCACAATCTTGCACAAGCCATACAGCATCAAAGCAACCAAGAGGAAGACTTCTTTTCTCTCTGATCTCATTCCCCTTTCTCCTGGGGGACCAACTGTATCCTAGGTGCTTTCAGGTTTTTGGCAGCAGTTAGTCCTTTAGGGGTGTTAGGTAAAAGCTTCTGTGGCATCATCACATCTCCACGAGATTGTACACCAAAGGGTTAGTGTTCAGAACCTGACAGTAGGTGTGGCAATGAATGATGTGAAAACTAGACATTTGTCTAGACTTGTAGATACGCTTGCAGCAGATACAGCAGGGTCCTCGAAGCAAGTAAATGTAGACATAATAGCTATTAGAGCAATGATAATTCAGAATCGTTTAGCATTAGATACTCTTTTGGCGAATGAGGGTGGAGTTTTTAGGGTAATATAGGCTGAAATGTGTTGTACATTCATTCCAGATAACAGCACATTCTTTGATTCTTTCACTACTAATCTGACTGATCTTCAAATGAGATTAACTCTCTTGAAGAACCTGGTTTATGGGAAACCACAATTCATAGTTTAAAAGGGTTAGGAATGGATTTTGGTAAGGTTGGTGAATGACTAGGCAGTTTAGGTGGGAATACTTTCAAGGTTAATACTAGCACATGTAATAATCATAAAGATTTGTGCAGTTGTTCTGCTTCTTTTGCTAATTTTGTCTGAGTGCTTGATGTAACTGCAAGGGTAAAGGTGAAAATAGATGGATGAAGAGAAAGAGAGCTATGAAAATGGATATGGTGAGTGATAGGGATAATGTATACAACCAAAGGAAGATGGCAGAGAAGAATGCCAGAAAGCAACTGAAAATGCTTAGAGGAAAATATGGAGAACTAATGTTTTGAGGCGCAAATGTCGAATGAATATGATTGTAGTTGAAGCAAGTTTAATATGATTTGCAAGAGTGGATTTATTAATGTAATTTTGTTGTGCCATAACTTTATTAATCACCATATTACATGGATGCATAGATTCTGTTTTGATGTTGCTAATTTCACTCATTTCTCTTGTAACGATCACAAGCACTGCAGAGCAAGAGAAATGCTGATGTAATTGCATTTTTCTCCATGAACATGTATTGTGAATGAATTTTCTGGTGTTCCTAACCGCTGCAATTATTCAAGGTTTTTCTGTCTTTCCTCTGTTGCTGGACTTAGCACTCTTAAGCTGGCAAGCAGCCTATTGTTCAGAAATGTTGCGTATTAATAGAACTTACTATGATAGCATGATGCTAAAGATGCTCAATTCTTTCTTAGAAAATAGGATTGGGCTAAATACAATGGTGGTCATTCCAACCTCGGCGGTAAAAGGCGCTTACCGCCAGACAGAAGACCGCCGCGGTCGCGGTAAACTGCCACGGTCATTCTGACCCACAACAGGCAAACCGCCAAAATACCGACATCCACAAAAGTCCGCCACACCAAAGGTCAGCGATAAACTGGCGATGACGAAACCTCCACCGTCACGCCAACAGAAATACGCCCATGCCATTACGACCCACGAATCCACGCGGCGGTCTTTCAACCGCGGTATTTTATTGGCGGTACAAACCGCCGCGGTCGAAATACACATACTCGTACAAAACACTACCACATTGGACAATTCGAAATACCCACACCTGATACACATACACACTCCACTCCCACACACCCAATATAATATAAAACACACACCCACATCACCCACAAACTTCCACTCCTAGAGATTCGTGAACACGCACCGAGAAAAGACATCCGAGCACCCAGACGCCCAATTCACCGTCACCCTGCAATATTAGCACGCACTTCACACAACACAACAATACACATCACCACACTTAGCACCACACAATCCATCCCACACACCACCCACACCACCCCATGGCACCTCAAAGACACCCCAGGTTCTCAGATGATGAAGTCAGGGTCATGGTGGAGGAAATTGTACGAGTAGAGCCACAGCTGTTCGGGACACAGGTGCAGCACACCACCATTGCCAGGAAGATGGAGCTATGGAGCAGAATAGTCGACAGGGTCAACGCTGTGGGACAGCACCCAAGAAATCGGGACGACATCAGGAAGAGGTGGAACGACCTACGGGGGAAGGTGCGTTCCATGGTATCAAGGCACAACATCGCGGTGCAGCGGACTGGCGGCGGACCCCCACCTACTCCCCCACAATTTACAACATGGGCTGAGCAGGTCTTGAACATCCTGCATCCTGAGGGCCTCGCAGGAGTAGGCGGAGGAATGGACTCTGGTAAGTCTCATCTTCACTACTTCATCCCCCCCACCCCACCTGCATGCCAACTCATACCCCCACCCTCACCCCCACCCCCATCACAACTACCCCTTGCAAATGTCTCACCATCACAACCCACCCATCCCAAAACTTAGCTCTGCATGCGACCCCAAAGCATGGACACCCATCACCAAAGCATGCCCAATGCACATCCCCATCACCCCCCCCAAAACACCGTCACAACAGCCCCCACAAAGGAATGCCAGCACTGGGGTACACGGGCACCCACCCATTGCACGCCATTGGCACACACAGAAGCAATAACCATACTTTTATACCCCTGCAGGACCCGAACGCCAGGTCACCGCGCAGGAGGGTCCACAAATGTCCACTCCACCCCCAAAAGAGGCCCACAGTGATGACAGCAGCTCTGTCTCCCTGGATCTAGATGACCAGCCCGGTCCATCGGGGACTTCAGGACAGTCGGTTCCCCTCAGACAGTCACAGGCCACAGCAGACCTTCCCCCCTCTGGGAACACCAGCACAGCACCCACCCAGCGGGCCCATACCTCTGTCCCCAGGACACGTCAATCAGCGGTGTGTCCACCACTACAGGGAACCCAGGCTAACCCACCACCCCAACAACAACAGGGACCTGGGGGCAGTGGTAGTGGGCACACGGTCCAGGGGACAGAGGCCCAGGGAAACAGGGGAACTGGGAGGGCTGCTGTGCGACAGGGGGGGGACAGGCCAAGGGAACCCACTCTCCACGAGGCCCTCTCCTCCATCATGGGAGCATACCACCGCTCCCAGGAGACGATGGCGACGGTCCTGGCCAGGTTTCAGGAGATCCAGCTTCTGCAGGAGCAACAGTATATGGGGTTCAGGGAGGAACTAAGAAACATCAGTTCTGCCATGGGTACCATCGTAGTGGCCCTGAAGGAGTTAATCACCACATTGTGGAACACTGTGGCACCTCAAAGGGCCCCTGTCACTAGCATGGACCAAGAACTGGCTACCACCTCCGCCGGCGCTAGTGGACAGGAGGCCCTGACACAAGACCAACAGGCCACCAGAACCCCACCCCCTGCAGAAGGAGAGCCACCCCGCAAGCAGGCCCTGAGATCCAGGAAGAAGACAGAGTAACATGTCAAGACCCCCGCCAGCAAAGGATACCGCCCTGATTGTCATCCCACTGTCCCACATTGTCACCCTGTCCAACCTTAAACTGCACCTGCTCCACTTCCCACAGGCATTTGGACAATGCACCTGTGAACCTGATAGTCTGGACTCTGCCATGGACAATCCTCCACCATCACCCCTCACCGATTTGCAACCACCCATCCAAATTAGAGCACTTGAATAAACACACTTATTGCACATAAACAATCTGGAGTCTGTCTGTGATTTTAACAAATGTATTAGACATGACAGTGCCAAAACTTTTATTCACATTGTGATGCCAACAAACCGCTGTCACACAGCTGTAGTCCATGGGGATACAAAGCACATCTCTGAAAACGGAAGGGAAAGTCACAACACAGTTACCATACACTGGGGGAAAAAGTCAGACAGTAGAGAGGAGTCTTTAAGTAAATGTAATATGCCGGTGTGTACTCTTACCTGTGTGTCACTGAAAATATTGCTCTATTACTGTGTTCCTGTTGTCTATGTCGTCCTCTTCGGCTTCCTCTTCTTCACTCTCCACAGGCTCCACAGCTGCTACAACACCACCATCTGGACCATCCTCCTGCAGAAAAGGCACCTGGCGGCGCAAAGCCAGGTTGTGAAGCATACAGCAGGCCACAATGATCTGGCACACCTTCTTTGGTGAGTACATTAGGGATCCACCTGTCATATGGAGGCACCTGAACCTGGCCTTCAGGAGGCCAAAGGTGCGTTCGATCACCCTCCTAGTCTGCCCATGGGCCTCATTGTAGCGTTCCTATGCCCTGGTCCTGGGATTCCTCACTTGGGTCAGTAGCCAGGACAGGTTGGGGTAACCAGAGTCCCCTAATAGCCACACCCGGTGCCTCTGGAGTTGACCCATCACATACGGGATGCTGCTATTCCGCAGGATGTAGGCGTCATGCACTGAGCCAGGGAACTTGGCATTAACATGGGAGATGTACTGGTCTGCCAAACAGATCATCTGTACATTCATCGAATGATAACTTTTCCTGTTCCTGTACACCTGTTCACTCCTGCTGGGGGGTACCAAAGCCACATGTGTCCCATCAATGGCACCTATGATGTTGGGGATATGTCCAAGGGCATAGAAATCACCCTTCACTGTAGGCAAATCCCCCACCTCAGGGAAAACGATGTAGCTCCGCATGTGTTTGAGCAGGGCAGACAACACTCTGGACAACACCTTGGAAAACATAGGTTGAGACATCCCTGATGATATTGCCACTGTTGTTTGAAATGACCCACTTGCTAAGAAATGGAGTACTGACAGCACCTGCACTAGAGGGGGGATCCCTGTGGGTTGGCGGATGGGTGACATCAGGTCTGCCTCCAGCTGGGCACACAGTTCATGTATAGTGGCTCGGTCAAGCCTGTATGTCAGAATGAAATGTCGTTCCTCCATTGTCGACAGGTCCACCAGCGGTCTGTACATGGGAAGATTCCTCCATCTCCTCGCATTGCCCAGCGCACGGTGCCTAGGAAGGACAACAGTGAGCACAGAGCCAATCAACCCACAGGTACGTTCCCACAGCTTGCACACAACACGATTCACTATGCATTGAATGGTTTGTATGAGTGTTGAGGAAAGGCCTAGGTATGTGTGACGCAGTAGAAATTAAGCCATGTGGGCCCTTGAAATGGCGGCTGCCTGACCTGTGAAGTGTGACAATGGCATGTGAGGTCAATGCGCTGGCGTAGCACACCGTGGCGGTAGGCGGTCGAAGACCGCGGCGCAAAGCCGCATTGGTTAACATTGAACCCTATGGGTTTCACGAGCCAATGACGATGTGCGCCGGCGGTCGCGGTACGCACCGCCGCGGTACGCACCGCCGCGGGCGTGACCGCCATTTTCTATCTACTTAATCACTCGATACCTGATCTTCCACAGGAGAGGACCTACACTGCAAGTGCTGCTGTGACCTCGGTCTGGAAGAGACAATGGCTGCTGCGACTGGGGAAAGGGCCCCTGCCTTCACTTCTGAAGAATTGGAGAAACTTGTGGATGGGGTCCTCCCCCAGTATGCGCTACTCTACGGTCCTCCAGACCAACAGGTAAGTACACTGGGACCATGCTTTGTGGGCAATGCCTGGGTTGAGTCGGGTGGATGAAAGATGGTGGGGAGGGGAGCGATTGAGGCATGCATCAGACGACAGATGAGAGCATTGGCCACATGGCAAGGGTGGGGATGGGGGGCCACTCACATCAAGCATGCAGAAGGTGATGATTTTTTTTCTCCCCCTGTACGTGTCACATAGGTCAGCGCCCACCAGAAAGTCGCTATTTGGCGTGCCATCGCCAAGGACTTCCGGACCCTGGGGGTCCACAACAGACGGGGCACCCAATGCCGGAACAGGTGGGAGGACATCCGACGCTGGAGCAGGAAGAAGGCGGAGGCTCAGCTGGGGATGGCCTCCCAACGTAGGAGGGGTGCCAGTGGTACTTTGGCCCCCCTGATGTCCCGGATCCTGGCGGTGGCCTACCCCGATTTGGATGGGCGCGTGAGGACATCACAGCAGACACAAGGGGGTGAGTACACTCTCATTCTGGTGACTTTGCGCGCAGTGGAGGTGTCTGGGTGGGGGAGGTGGGCTGTGGGTATCCCTAGGCCAGGGCGATTTCTGTAGGCTAGGCCCCTCCGTAAGGCATGGCCCTGTGCCCCCGCCACCTCTGTAGGGTGCCAAGTACAGCTATTCATGGCCCTGTGTCATCTATGTGTGCAGTTGTCGTCCATAGGCTTGTAGGCCATGTCCCACTGATTGAGTAGTGGACCCCAAGTGCGCTGCGTAGTGCAGGGGGCTTCTGTGTCTGTCCTCTCCGCCAACGGTGTCGTCTATGCATGCACTCAACATGTCTTTCTTTCTCCCCCCCCCTTTTTTGTGGTCTTCCTGTTCATGTGTGCATTAGCATCATCAGGCGGAGAAGAAGTGGCATCGGAGCACGAGGGAGCTGCATCCCACATGGCCCTGGAGGGCCATGCAACGGACTCTGAGTACACCAGTGGGACGGAGGCCGAGGGGAGCTCCACAGCGGGGACTCGGGCTGATGTCAGTGGCAGCGACTCGTCCTCTGAAGGGAGCTCCCTTGTGGTGGCGGCAACATCCGTGCCCCCCGCAACAACAGGTACAGCCGCCACCCAGCGCACCAGCACCGCCCTCCCAGCAGCCCCTCAGCGTTTGCCCCGTGCCCGCTCACCCAGGAAGGGGGGAATCTCCTTCGCCCCAGGCACCTCAGGCCCTGCCCCTGTCTCCGCTGCTGCCCTCAGTGAGGAGGTCATTGACCTCCTGAGGACCATCATTGTTGGGCAGTCTACCCTTTTGAATGCCATCCAGGGTGTAGAAAGGGAGGTGCACCGGAGAAATGCATACCTGGAGGGCATTCATTCAGGTCAGGCTGTAGTGAACCCTAGTTTGTTTTAGCGGGATAACAGGAGTTAGCTTAGCCGTAGGCTTGTAAACTCGTGCCCCGTCACCCAGTGACTTTTAACCTACTTAGCTTGCTCTGTCATAGTCCATTTAATTATTTATTTCCTTTAAAATGGCGGCCTTGTTTATAGTTAGGCCACTTGTTATGGGTTCTATTATCAGTGTCATTGCGCCAAGGCGTCAAGATCAAGCACGAAAGACAAACATACAGTAGGCATTCACACCTAGGGATTTTCCCTCTCTATACTTTCGAGGGATAGTTGATATTAATTGCCGTCCCAAGCATGCCTGTTATCTATTGTTATGAATAACACTTATGTCAGGGGACCTTGTAGATCTGTATAAATACAACACACTTTCAGACAGATAATCAGAGGGATTCCGACCAGAGGGCATCGCCACCATCGCTGATACCGATGCTGCAGTCATCTTGACACTGATCCAGTCTTCGTGTCCCTGCGGAGTCTGAGATAGAGACCTCATTCCAAGGTAACGAGGGTTGGGGGCTCTTCTCATGGACATGGTCTTGGCAGATTAGGTTTAACGAACCCAGCTCTTCCTTTTTAGGTAGGAGGTTAGACATACTCTCCTTAGGGTATTAGGGCTTATTCCATCTTTTACATATACATATATTTTTATCTTATATTGCATAATGGTAGGGGT
Source organism: Pleurodeles waltl (assembly GCF_031143425.1). Taxonomy (NCBI): domain Eukaryota; kingdom Metazoa; phylum Chordata; class Amphibia; order Caudata; family Salamandridae; genus Pleurodeles; species Pleurodeles waltl. Next base: position 725,639,616 of record NC_090438.1, read on the forward strand.
CTTTATAACAATGACTCTCCTCTTTACAATACTGTTGCTTGGTATATTCATTATCTTAATCATTGCAGTTCATGCAACTTATCACAAATTGCAGTTATGTTGAATAAAAACTATTATAACTTTACTGCATCTGTGTTATTGCCTTTGTTTGGATGAGACATTATAAATCTGTGAGAAAAGGGTAATTTCCGTTTAACCACGACAACCCTGAGATATTGTATTTTGAGTCCATGCGTAAGCGACTGCTACAAATCACCTTTTACTACTGTGTTTTCGGTGAGGTACTGCTAGTAAGCCGGTAAGGTTTGGACAACAGTTACAAATAGTTGTAGGAAGAGACTTAGTCACCTACGAACGAAAGTACTGTCATCCTGAGACCAGCAGTCTTGCTCAGAGCAAGAGTCCAAACTACGACATGGCGCCACCAATGATGGTGTTTAGGCACTAATTTACGGATACCCTGACTATCACTGTCTCACAGACAACAGGTACCCTCAGTACCATTATACGGAGACATCCGTGGTCTTTGGGCGAATCCTCCTAAGCAAAACAGGTAACACCTGCTTAGGCTGTAGGTTGTTCGAGCTCGAACTCACAAAAGGAAAAACTTCCCCTATTTTGGTGTTTCGTTTCTCTAAACAAATATGGCTAATACCATAGAAATTCCTGCAAATGCTAGACATGCACTTACACAACATTTATTAGCACATGGCCTTACAGAAGAGGGCGGGGAAGTTACTTTGATTATAGAAGCAACAGAAGCATACCAAACGGAAACATTTTATTGTTGGGTTGCCTTTCCTGAGGCTGACCAACGAACGCACACATTTCACACTTATGACATTGCGGACGTACCCGTAAGGTATGAAGCATACCAGTATCATGAAATATCGCTCACATATCAGGAGCATCAAAACTGGTTTGAAGGCGCCTTACCACATATACTGCGGCGGGTGAGGCTAGGTCCTTTAAGTAATGAAGGGCCTACGTGGCCCATGTTTGCCACATATACACCTCATCCAGGCATTCAGACTATGCCGCTTGTAGATTTAAGGATATTATATAATGAATTAGTGGCATTATATAGACGATTGGTCCAGTTCGTAATGCGAACATTGAACACTATACCAGCGCGTCCAGCACCGCCAGTAGCTGGTGGATATCAACTGGCTACTGGGATTAATCCACAAACGGTGCATACCATTATGGGTAAAGTGCCATCGGATCGAGAAAAAATACCGTTCTGGATTGCTCAGAAAACAAATCAGCTGGAAGCTGTGTTCCCCCCTTCGGGCCACAGGAGAAACATAGATTGCTCACTATGTGCTTGCCATTCGGGATGGTTCCCTCGGTTGATTAATGTGCCACTTGGGGTACAGTCTTCGCTGCCGTTTACACTACCACGCATGGTACCCCTACACTGGCCAATTTGCCGGAAGTATTGAAACAAATACAAAATGAGCATGGGGCTGCACCGGCCCTAGATCTGGGGATGAAATTGATGCGTAACTTTGACGCCGTCTCCTCGATAATATTGAGTAATATTAAAGGGGAAGCAGTAGCACTGGTGATACGCCAGCGTCTCAGGGAAACTCCACACCAGGAACAAGAGAGACAGCTACCCAAAATAATCTCTGATACCTATACTAGTATAGGACGGGATGGGCTGGGAGCCAAACCTAGAAAATTGGACATACCAAGTACCACCCATAAGGAAGGTACGAAGCAGGCACAAGAGGGCTCTAAGAAGCGCTGGGAAAAACAAAAAGATTTCAAGGATAGGAGAAACAAAAGAGCTGATTCTCCTCATCCGGAGTACTCCGAAAGGAGATATAATCTCAGAAATAGGGATAACATTAGAACTCCAGACAGATATACTGATTCACGTCCTTCGCGTTCCTTTCAGGACGCACCGGATAGACGTAGCGAGAGAGGGGGCCGTCAAGATCGACGTCCGGAATACGTGAAAGAAAAGAAAGACTCGCCACAGTCTACTGTTAAAAAAGAAGAAAAGACTCCTCAACAAAAGCCACAATTTAAAAAGAAAAAAGTGGCAGCACTGACCATTAAAAATGCCAGTAGTATTGAGAACACTGTTGAGGAACAAGAAGTGGGCAGTGACTCTGTTGGACAGCGCGGCAGAGGTCACGATATGTCGCCAGAATCTGAAAGATCATCTGGATGCGAAAGCAACTAGCGATTACATCGCAGTTGAAACGGCGGATGGCCGCGTACTTCCACCCGATCGGGTTTTTGATTTAACAATTCAGATAGAGGGAGACGTGGAACGCATTATTAGTGTAATATTCTGGGATGAACTTACTAGTGATATCCTGTTGGCCGAGAGAGACTGGCCACCTGAACATGTCCGCATGCTCCCACATGGGGAGATGTCATTTTGCCTTCTTTCTCCGATCTTGTTCCGGAGACAGACAAACGAGCATTAGCTGCTGAATGGGCTTTAGCGCAGGCACCTGCATTATACCGCAATCATGTAGGATGGGACAAGGACTCTCCATGCCATGTTATTCCCGTTCGGTCTACACCACACCCGCAGCCACAATACCCTGTTAAACATGAAGCAAAAGCTCCAGTGACGGAGATACTGTCACAACTCGAATACCAGGGAGTAATTGAGCCCTGTACATCGGCAATGAATAATCCGCTATTTCCCGTTGCGAAACCTGATCATTCATATAGAATAGTGGTTGATTATAGGCACTTGAATAGTCATGCACGCACTTATGCTATACAAAATTCACACAGCACAGCGCTAATTAATAATATAGTGCGTAAAAAATACAAAACTACATTGGATATATCTAATGGTTTTTTCTGCCAGAATTTAGCACATGAAAGTAGAGACCTAAGTGCATTTTCCTATGGTTCTCAGAAACGCTTTTGTCGTTTACCACAAGGCTATAAAAACAGCCCAGGACTGTTTTCGGCCCGTGTCACATCAATATTACTGGAGCTTGATTCCGAGGCATTATCATATGTGGATGATATCTATCTCACTGATGACACCCTTGACATTCATCTTGCCAGGGTCGATCGGATAATTTTGGGATTTGCCGCCTTCGGATATAAATTTAATTTTAAGAAAAGCAAGATAGCCTTTCTTAGTGTATTGTTCCTAGGATATGAACTGTCAAACGAGGGGAAGAGCCTGGCTCCACACTTCCTAGAGAAGTGTGCTCAGCTACAGCCTCCGAACACGCTTAAGAAATTACAGTCATTACTGGGTTTCTTTAATTTTGGCAGAACATATATTCCAGATTATGCTGAACGCGTAAAACCACTATATGACTTAATTCAGCCCAATTATTCTCGCAGGCGATGGACAATTGAACATACACACATCCTAAGGGACATACAACGAGACATGCTAGAAGCTAGACACTTGTACACACGGGACAATAAAACAAATTTGGTCATCAGAATAATAGCTGGTGCCCTAGGATTTACCTATGTCACCTTTAATGAGGGTGACACGGTGCCAATAGCATACAAATCACATTTGTACTCCAATGCAGAAAAACGTTTTGCTCCTACTGAAAAAATTCTGACGGCAGTTCAGATTGCCGTCATAAAGGAGAGACCGCTTGCCCAGGGAAAACGCATTGTTGTTGTCTCCCCGGTTCCGGCCTTAGAGGCTGTCACTAAAGCGAGCGTTCCTAACGCTAAGGCATTGCATCCACGCTGGATTCAATGGGCAACATCTCTGACCGCCACTGATGTTGATTATGTGTTTGACCCAAGACTTCAGACACAAGAATTTCTCCAGTATGAACAGGAGTACCCCGCTCCCTTACACATATTGCCAATAGACAGTTATGATACCATCATTTACACTGACGGATCGGCACAACCGGCTGTGGGTACTAAACATCAATACTCGGCAGCTTGCGCAGCCGTGTGCGGGGTAATGGAAGACGGAGTTTTTCATCCTTATAACACGTACACTCAGACCTTAGGGGACTGCACAGCCCAGTTGGCCGAGCTTAAGGCTCTTCTTCTAGCGCTCGAACATTCAGAGCCAGGAACGCAGACTTTGATCGTCTGTGATTCATATTACTGCGTCCAGTCATACAATGAATACCTCAATCATTGGATACTGAACGGGTTTAGAGATTCTAAAGGGAACACCATTAAACACAAAATATTGTGGGGAAGGGTGGCTGATCTTAAGGATAAGCTGCCATGTGTCCATGTAGTTCATACATTGGGGCACCAACGTGTAGGAATACATGTTGCCGGTAATACGTTGACTGACGAAGCAGCCAAAGCATCAGTAGCTCGGACGAGGTTGGATAATGAAATACTGCTTGCTGTTAAAGCCTCGGCTGCAGGCAAGCCCCTTCCGAAAGGATACCCTACGAACTATACATATCATATCAGTGCACAGAATGTTGCTTTTGCAACAATTCCAGATGTTGGTGATCGAGTGATCCCAAATGAAGATCAGAGATTGGAATTGATTACAGCTGCACATGAGGGTGTCGCTTCTGCACATGCTGGTATACAGGCCACTATCACCATTCTACAACAACGGTACTGGTGGCGTGGTCTATGCAGACGGACTAAACAGTATGTCCTTTGCTGTGACATTTGTCAGCAGATTAAGGGCTCGACTATCAGACGCCCTCCGCAGACATCTCTCTTAGTGTCAGACAAACCACTCCATTGTGTGTACCTGGACCATTGTGGTCCTTTGCAACCAGATGGTGCATACAAATACATTTTAGTGGCTGTAGATTCCTGTTCTAGATTCCTGTGGGTATGGCCACAGCGGTCGGCTGACACCCGGACTGTTATAAAAGATTTGCTGATCTTTATCGGTACATATGCGGTTGCAGCATTCCATTCGGACCAGGGCCCTGCATTTGCCTCTAAGGCTTTCAGGGACACCATGAGGACGATGGGTGTTGAACTCCATTACTACTCACCATACCATCCCGAGGGAAATTCGGTCGTGGAGAGGCGGAATCGTGATCTAAAGCAGTCCTTAACAGCTCGAGTATTAGGTTCAGGCTGTAGTTGGTTACATCACCTATATGGGGTCCAGAGAGCACTGAATAATCTGCCAAGACGGTCCTTGAGGGGCAAGTCTCCATATGAGGTTCTCTTTGGGACAACTATGTATGTTCCCGATCTTGATGCCCCTGGTATGGTGGCAGCAGAAACACCATTTGACATAAAAGAACGTCTCGCTGTTTTACAGGAGCTTCAACAATTCCGTGATGATAAATCATCTGCAAGCGCTGCCACCTTGGGAATAAGGGATTTGGTGAAAACTTCGACTGGCTGGATTCCTAACGTTGGGGATCTGGTTCGTGAGAAGATCGCTGTGAGAAAAGAGTTTGGTCGAGCATACAGAGCACCTGTACCGGTCTTGGGGATAAAAGGCACCAGGACTGTCATCCTTCCGCCATTGTCTGGTTCCAAATCAAACAGTTTCATCTCCATTGATGACATCAAATTACACCATGTGGCCGATTCTTCACAGTAGAATAGGAGGTCCCTTGGGTGGTTCCCGATCCCCTCTCACTACCCAACAGGACATCCCTCTACATAGTAGGATGACAATCACTACTACTGACTATGCAACTATGTCAGCTGCTGTTCCAGACACTTCCTCGACCATGGGGAGGGCGGAAAATGAACTTTTGTTGGTTCCTGTAACAACTTCGGAGAACACACCGCTACAGGATTTGGCTGTATTTTACACGAACACTTCCACGACTAGTAACGTCATCTATCATGAACCTCCAAGAACAGTGGATGGGAATTCGATGAGTCCTGTGTTTGCGGAGACTTCCTCTGGCTATTTTGTGGACATTGATGATTTTTCTTCAGATTCATCCTCAACTGAGACTGACAAACTTTCCAGAGGTAGCAAGTTCTATCAATGGCTTAAAAATAACTATTTGATATATCCATGGAACTATCTCTGGTTCTGTTTGACATTTATTGCATTGTTTTTATGGATTGGTTTTGTGACTGTTTTCTTTTTACTAATTAATGGTCACTATATTGCTGATCGCTCCTCAGTGGAGCCTGTTGATGTAATTTTAACACCGCATCATTCATCACATAAGGTCCGACGTGATTTGTCCCCTGTCAATATTACAGCTATTCCAATTTCTGATGGGATTGTTTGGGACAAAGTTCTGTTCGATATATACGGGCCTACAGAGATAATTCAAATACCATACGTGTTCAAAATTTCTATGTCTGATGTTATTACACCTAATGTTGTCTCTGATGATTGGGATGTCCAAACAGTGGATTCCATGCTAACTGAAATGAAGGACTACTCCGCTTTTGGAAGTGATGATGTATATGATTTTACAATGAATTATGGTGAAATGTTCTGCTATAATAATTGGGGACATCACTACCTGCACCGTGCAACTAGATATAGGCCTCTTTTTAACTACACACAATGGGAACATTGTTCAACACCACGGGTGGGGAGTCGAAAGTATTACAGTGACAAATTCACATACTTTTCTGGGCATGATACAACAAAAGCTGAATCATATTATTTTAAATTACCTAAGACACACATTAGAAAACTGTTGCTAACAGATACCAAACTGATTTATTCAGATCCCTTTGTTTCCCGACTTTCGATTGAGGGTTATGAATATTGGAAGAACACTATTGATTTGAAGAGTGTATGGGGGACGCAAGATTGGCAGATACAGGGTAGGGAGGCTTTGTTTCGAGCTTGCTTAATTCCTGTGCAAATGATTTTTTTAAATGACACTGTTGAGCAGACATCATGTCTGGGATTAGCTAAAATAAAGGATCTAAACACGCCCAGTATCCCTACACCGACAAAATTTAAAGATTGGCAACACTTTCTAAATGTTTCTGAGGATAGGCTAGATGCATTGGTTAAGGCTGGTGACTATAATTCTTCACTTTCCAGTCCCGGGGGATGGTTGGTATGGCCCACCGATACTGATGAGTGTCAAAGGCGTTTTTTGAACTCTTCAGGGGTTTTTTCCATTCATAGACCAGACCCTCGCTTTTTGTCAGGTCAACATGCTGGTATAATTACAACTTACAGTGTGGGCAAGCTGTGCCAACAATGGGTACAAACGAACACCTTAACAGCGGTGAAACAACACCTGAATACTCTTTCTGACAGTATAGACCTACAAGATTTCCTATTAGGTCCTAGAAAGCAACGCTCGAAACGGTTTTTATATGCCATGTATAATGAAATTTGGAAACTTTCTCAAATTGAGGCTGCTGCACATTTACGGCAACTTGATAAAGAGAATTTGGAAAATACATTGGCTGTTGTCGACAATGGCATGAACACGCTTTCCAACAGGATTTATTCCCTGTCGAATATAGTGTCATCTGCTATTGATATCACTCAGACTGATTTGTCTCGGTTATATCATGGGCAAACACAGCTGCGTTCCATCATGCAGCTGAGTTGGGCATTACAGACGCTGAAAAGTGGCCACATTCCATGGAAATACCTTAATGGGAGTGAACTGTTCGCTGCTTTTAATTTTTCCGGGGAACAAGTGACAATGGCTAAAAGAGAGGCTCGTTTCACCTTGCTTCAAGTAGAAAAATTAGATAAGTTGCCCTTCACGGTAGCAGAGAGTCCTTCAACTATCTGGCTCTTACACGGCATTATTAATTTACCGTTTTCAACGTTTAGTTTCTCAAGCTGCCTGAAACATCTTGCAGTGGGACGATATGAACGGCTAGGAGATAGGTTTATTAAGGAAGAGTGGGAGTTGCCCTTTGAATATCGATGTCTGAACGGCGAACAAGAGGTCTTTCTTAGCGGAAGTGAATGTGAGACTAATGTTCGTCATTCCATGATATGCAAACAGGTGTCTCTTCACGGTCTTTGCAATGCGGGGGTCGCAAATTTGGCCTGTTTTCTGAAGGGTACTCCCGTCCCCTTGATTCGTTCAGTGTTTCATGTTCTTTCTAATGGGAGTTATGTTCTTCTGAGCGATGACAGCTGTTGCGGCTTGCGACCTGGAATTGCCTACGCAATCTCAGTCACGAAGGTCGTTACTTGTTGTGGCCATGTTTTGTTTCCCCCCACACGAGAGATACAAGTATCTGAAATGTGGCCCCACATTGATACTATTAATGTGAACTATGACAAGTTGAGTAGACTGAAGGCGCTATTGTTTCAAAAACAGGTCGCCTTGACATCCGCAAAAGAGACGTATGCTCTCCAGGCTGCGAGATCATCAGCCGAGATACAATCCCTTTTAAATACCGATTTCCCCATACACTTTGGAGAGTTGGTATCGAGAATATTCAATGCTTCAAGCACCACTGGGATTGTCCATTTCTTTAAGGCTGTCGGGTCTGGTTTCGTGTCCATCTTCCAGACTGTCTTCGGAGTCATCCCATCAGCCATCCATTCGCTCTTTTCCAGTGTGTTTGGTGGCTTTCCAATTATTTTGGCTTTAATTGGCGGACTACTACTGCTATATTTTCTGATTCGCGGTGGTTGTTTTTTTCCAGCGACACAGAGCAATGGAGCCGCTCCCGTCAACACCGCTGTGCCGTGAACGCATGGTTCGGATCTTCGGTACACCTTTGCTGGTGGAACTAGAGTTTGACTGGTCATTGTCATTCCGGCCTCTACTATGGTGTGTACAACCGGTGTTCCGCTGCATATGGTGTCTCTTTGAACATCTGCCTATGGTCTGTCTTGCTGTTGCACCAACATCTCCTGTGGACCACGAACTGCTGATGTCCCCGATGAGGGTTCATACACGGTCATGCCCCTTGAGACTGAGGTTGCTCCGCGAGGCCACCTATGAGCCTTCTGTTATACAAACTAACATGGATGAGGACGCTGCAGCGGGTGTCGATACACCGATGAATATGGCTCACTTCTGCTCTGTGGATCCGTTTGTCCGTCCAGCTCTGAATTTCACTTCAGACGATGTTGACTCATTTTTAAGATCCTTAAATGGTGACTTCGATGACATTCTTCAAGATCCTGCATATAGCACATAATTTGGTGAATTAGCTTGCCAGTTCCCGGTTCTAAAAACTAGCAATTTAACTGAAAGTTTGCTATACTTGTCATGGTTGATATTAACATCTCTGATTGTTTTAAAAAAAAAAGAAAAAAACATATTTTAACACACAGCATTTATTTTTGTCATTACGTACATTTTTTTAGCTTGAGTTTTTATTATCGTTTTTTGGCTTTTTGGTTCAGTAGCAGCTTTTTTAGCGCTTGGGTTTCCTTACCTTCATCATACCTGTTACGGCAATGGGGAGGGTGTAGTGAATCCTAGTTTGTTTTAGCGGGATAACAGGAGTTAGCTTAGCCGTAGGCTTGTAAACTCGTGCCCCCGTCACCCAGTGACTTTTAACCTACTTAGCTTGCTCTGTCATAGTCCATTTAATTATTTATTTCCTTTAAAATGGCGGCCTTGTGTATAGTTAGGCCACTTGTTATGGGTTCTATTATCAGTGTCATTGCGCCAAGGCGTCAAGATCAAGCACGAAAGACAAACATACAGTAGGCATTCACACCTAGGGATTTTCCCTCTCTATACTTTCGAGGGATTGTTGATATTAATTGCCGTCCCAAGCATGCCTGTTATCTATTGTTATGAATAACACTTATGTCAGGGGACCTTGTAGATCTGTATAAATACAACACACTTTCAGACAGATAATCAGAGGGATTCCGACCAGAGGGCATCGCCACCATCGCTGATACCGATGCTGCAGTCATCTTGACACTGATCCAGTCTTCGTGTCCCTGCGGTTTCTGAGATAGAGACCTCATTCCAAGGTAACGAGGGTTGGGGGCTCTTCTCATGGACATGGTCTTGGCAGATTAGGTTTAACGAACCCAGCTCTTCCTTTTTAGGTAGGAGGTTAGACATACTCTCCTTAGGGTATTAGGGCTTATTCCATCTTTTACATATACATATATTTTTATCTTATATTGCATAATGGTAGGGGTCTTTATAACAATGACTCTCCTCTTTACAATACTGTTGCTTGGTATATTCATTATCCTGATCATTGCAGTTCATGCAACTTATCACAAATTGCAGTTATGTTGAATAAAAACTATTAGAACTTTACTGCATCTGTGTTATTGCCTTTGTTTGGATGAGACATTATAAATCTGTGAGAAAAGGGTAATTTCCGTTTAACCACGACAACCCTGAGATATTGTATTTTGAGTCCATGCGTAAGCGACTGCTACAAATCACCTTTTACTATTGTGTTTTCGGTGAGGTACTGCTAGTAAGCCGGTAAGGTTTGGACAACAGTTACAAATAGTTGTAGGAAGAGACTTAGTCACCTACGAACGAAAGTACTGTCATCCTGAGACCAGCAGTCTTGCTCAGAGCAAGAGTCCAAACTACGACAAGGCTGCCCATCAGCGATCGTTCAACGCTCTGGCCTCAGCACTGACGGCAGCAATTGTCCCTGTCTCTAGCCTCCCCCTCCAACTTCCTCCACCCAGACCCAATCCCCTGTACCTCTGCCTATCCCAGACACACCTACAGACCAGCCTGCACACACCTCAACACCCAAGGGAAGCTCATCCAGACATAAGCACCACACATCACACAAGCATTCACACAAGCAACATCCACATGCAGACACACCAACACCCACTGCCTCCACTGTGTCCCCCTCCACCTCGTCTCCCTCCTCCCTCCCTGTGACGTCTCCACTCACACTTGCATGCACAACATCTTCAGCCACTACGTCCATCACCAGCACACCCACCAGAATACTCCGCACACGTGCAGTCACCACCCCCACTACTATTTACACGTCCCCTGTGTCCTCTCCCAGTGTGTCTGTCACCCCCTCTTCCAAACCACACAAACGCAGGCAGCCACCCACCCAACAGCCATCCACCTCACGACAGCCTCCAGCCCAAGCACCTGCACCCTAAGACACCAGACTTCACACTCCTACAACCACATCCTCTTCCTCCACTCCCATACCCACTACACCTAGCCATCCCTCTCTTTCCAAATTGATTTTCCTTTCCAAACTTGACCTCTTTCCAACAACTCCCCCACCACGTCTATCTCATAAGACTGCAATCAGCACCTCAGCCACCACCAAACCAGGACCTATCAAGACTGTTGTCCAAGGACTGTGGAGTCCCCCACCCTCAATGGCAACTAGTTCTGCTAGGAGCCAAGGCACGGCCAGCCCACCCCCGGAAAAGCACCCAAAGATTACCAGTGCCCGACGCGAGAGGCCAAGGACACCAGGGACCAAAATCCCTACCCTGGCTCCGGCTGGAAGTGGGGTGCCACCTGGCACACCGCCAAAGGTGGGAAAGGGCCACAGACGACCAGGGAAGGGTGGGAAGGGCAGCACGCCCGACAAGTCCGGAAGCAGGCCAGCTGCCCAGGAGGGCCCCACCAGCCCCATCCCAGGTGTGCAGGAGGACACCCAGAGGCCCGGTACGGCAGGCCAGGAGGGCCCCGCAAGCCAACAGACAGATGGGCAGGAAGGCCCCGCCAGCCACATGTCAGGTGGCGAGTGACATCCATGCCTGGGCCGGAACCGCTGCACTGGACACTCATCTCAAGCACTGCTGAACTGGGCCCTTTCACTCAAGCACCGCTCCGCTGGGCACCGCCGTCTCAAGCACCGCTGAACAGGGCACCGCCGTCTCAAGCACCACTGCACTGGGCCATCATCTCAAGCACCGCTCCGCTGGGCACCGCTGTCTCAAGCACCGCTGAACAGGGCACCGCCGTCTCAAGCACCGCTGAACAGGGCACCGCCGTCTCAAGCACCGCTGAACAGGGCACCGCCATCTCAAGCACCGCTGCACTGGGCCCTTCATCTCAAGCTCCGCTGGGCACCGCCGTCTCAAGCACAGCTGCACTGGGCCCTTCATCTCAAGCACCGCTGGGCACCGCCGTCTCAAGCACCGCTGAACTGGGCCCTTCATCTAAAGCACCGCTGAACAGGGCACCGCCGTCTCAAGCACCGCTGAACAGGGCACCGCCGTCTCAAGCACCGCTGCACTGGGCCCTTCATCTCAAGCACTGCTCCGCTGGGCACCGCCGTCTCAAGCACCGCTGAACTGGGCCCTTCATCTCAAGCACCGCTGAACAGGGCACCGCCGTCTCAAGCACCGCTGCACTGGGCCCTTCATCTCAAGCACCGCTCCGCTGGGCACTGCCGTCTCAAGCACCGCTGAACTGGGCCCTTCATCTCAAGCACTGCTGAACAGGGCACCGCCGTCTCAAGCACCGCTGAACAGGGCCCTTCATCTCAAGCACCGCTGAACAGGGCACCGCCGTCTCAAGCACCGCTGAACTGGGCCCTTCATCTCAAGCACCGCTGGCCCATTGGCTGAAGGCGCAGTGCCGCATCCGTGTCAGGCAGGGCTGCACGAAGCACTCTGGGCACCAGTCCCCCTCCAGAACCAGTGGACACTGTCATCCACTTTAGAGACTGTGGCTTTGCACTCCCCAGGATGGTACAGTGGGCAAGCCACCCACTGTATGGACTTGAGAGACTGTGGCTTTGCACTCCCCAGGATGGTACAGTGGGCAAGCCACCCACTGTATGGACTTGAGAGACTGTGGCTTTGCACTCCCCAGGATGGGACAGTGGCCATGGAGGCCCCTCGTGGATCTGGCGTCGTGTACTCATGTGGCTGAGGTGCCCCCCCTTCCCTTCCCCCTGAGGTGCCTGTAGTTTTTCTATCTGATGCCCCTGCAGTGTTCTCTCCGTTGGTGTCAGGTATCCTGTGTGGGCCTTGCCCATGTGATTTGGGCCCAGTGGTCCACGGACAATGACTGCTAAAAGTATCGGACTTTTAATATTTATGTATATATTAGTTTTAAATGTGTGATATTTTTATATGCCAATAATACAATATATTCGACTGTTTATGATCATTTCATTTTGTCTTTGCATTCTTCCGGGGGGTTTGGGGGTTGTAACAATGATGTATTGCTATGCATTGATGTGTGTGTTGTAGTGGGTGAGGGTGGTGGTGGGTGTGTAGCGTATGTGTGCCCGTAATATTTTCTCCTCCCCCCTCCCCTGTGTCGTAGGTGCAGTACTCACCGTAGTCTTCTGCGTCGGCGTTCGTGCTCCTGGTAGAGGACCAGGAAGACAATGGCTGGTAGGATGTGTAGTTCGGGTTCCATGCTGTCCAGATTCCTCGTGGGGTGTATGGAGGTGAGCGTTTTCCGTTTGAAATGTCTGTTTCCGCCGTGTTTTTATCGGCGGGGCTACCGCCCCGGAAAAGGTGGCGGATTGGTGGGTTGTGATAGGGTGGGCGGTACATTGACTCCCGCCTGTCTGTTGGCGGTGACCGCCGCGCTGTTTGTTTGTCCCGCCGTGCTGGTCGGAGTGTTAATGTGGCGGTCTCTGTTGGCGGTTTCCGCCAGGGTCAGAATTCCATTTTTTTAACCGCCATCCTGTTGGCGGGTTAGCCGCCGCTTTAACACCGACCGCCAGGGTTGGAATGACCCCCAATGTTCTTTACATTAATTTATATGGTTTGCTAACAGAAATGATACATGAGATCATACCATACTGAATATGCGGGTTGGCCAGTTTTCCATGCAAGAATTGTATATAAGAACTCCTTGATTCTGTGAGTGAGGCAGAAGATTTTCCTGAAGATCTAACAGCTAGACATACTGTTTGATTCTCTTATGATTGTGCTGTTCATTTGGAACTTGGAATGTTCTGGTTGCTGGTTATCTATTCTGCATTTAAGCCTTCATGGCATAACTTTTACTCTGTACCGATTGATTCTAAAATTTCATAATAAAAGCTTTAACTTTTCCCTGATTTAGAATTCAGTTAAATTTTGGTCTTAATTATTTATTTGCAACTTTGTTAACTAATGTCAGGTTCAATGATGAGGAGGGTGCCTTTTAGTGCTAGATCAACTTCGGAGCAGAATCACCAGAGGTGCATTTTGGGTGACCTGCATTTTGGGGTGTATTAGATTTTGGGGTTCAGGATTCTGCTTCCACCCATTGCTGCTAGGTTGGGGATGCTATTTTGGAGAGCTGAAGATCAGAGGACTCTGGTCTTCAGTGGAAATCAACTCCACATCAGTGTATTGGAGTTGATGGCATTCAGTTTGTCATTGAAGGCCTTCCTGCCTAACACCAAAGGAGGTGGCTTCAGGATTCAAAAACAGCACCAGCACCATATGGTTATGCCACAAGCAGGGTGGAGTCTTAGGTCCTGTGCCAGAAAGCTCTTTGCTTCTGGAAGTGACTAACTCAACAGGGCATTTCTGTGGTAATTCACCGCCTGGAGGGGATCTCTAAACATCAATGCAGACGAACTCAGCCACTGCCACATAAAGGCTAATGAATGGCTACTACATCTGGTGCTAGTGAAGGGCATCTTCCAGCAGAAGGAAGAACTCTGGCTAAATCTTTTTGTAACTGACGAGATCATGCAGTGTCAATATTTATGCATGCTGGACTTCCCAGGAGGGCTGTTTCTCGGAGACGCATTTCACCTAGAGTGGAGCTCAGGACCCTACATGCCTTTCCAACCCTGCCTCACCTGGCTCGAGTTTTCAAAAAGATCAGGACCAACTGGGCCCAAGTTATGCTAGTGGCTCTGCATTGAGCCAGGCAAAAGAGGTACTTCTGGGCATAAGCATCTATCAGCCTGGTGCTTCAGGAGGATCTTCTTTTGCAGCATCATTGCAGGGTCTTACACCCAGCTCTGTACAACCTGCATTTTGCAGGTACTGCCCTGCAGGAATTTAGATTTTTGATCTGAGGCATTCCACAGGCCCAGGAGCTAAGTAGAAGTAGGTTAGAAGTATTCATCAGAAGAACAAGTTACCTTCTGTAATCCTCTTTCAGGGGGATTTTCTATCTAAGTGCTGATTCCTCACTTCCATCCCACCCCTTCATGCCTTGGAATGGACTCTTCTTCCTTTAAAAAAATGTCCCAACCCAGAGAGCTGCACACTCATCAAATGAATTTTCTAATGGGCACTGCGTCTGAGTGGTGAAGACTGCCAAAGAAACTGACTTCAGCGCATACAATTGGCACCTATATGTGGTCCCATGTCACTTCTGGAGTAAAATAACATCAAAATGGAGTTTCTTGATGCCACCGAATGGCACGTAGGAATACTGGTTTTAAGATTTCTGGGTCCAGGCTGATATCTGGACTATATTCACCAGTGAGGAATCTGCGTATAGATAGACTATCCAGCAGACAGAGCACTAGTGAAGGTAAGTAACTTGTTTGTTAGATACTGAAAGCATTAATATGCCTGTATGAAGTATCACTGTATTGCCAGAAGTCTATCTACAATGGGCCAACATCAGGGACAGATGGCATTAACCTGTTGAGGAAGTCTATGAGCCTGCCCTCTACTTCGTGTTAAGATTGTATTTCGTGTTTATCAGTTTATCCCATTCTCACCATTTTTGTCCTTCTGTAGCCTTATTCCCACTATTCCATTGCTTTCCCTCTATTTATTATTTTACTTTCTCCATTTCTGTCATGCCTCCTTCCCTCCCTTTCCAAGTTTGACTCGTTTCCCTCTTTTCGTCTTTCAATATGTTGTGGAATCGTGAACAATCCGAAATTTTAAGAGCTCTTAGAATTGTGAAAAGTGATCTACTGGACTAAAATGAAAGGAACCATGCAGCGCTATTTCCAGGCATAATCCTGTTGAATACTAGTCAGTAACAAGCGTTGGCAAATGCAATATGCGGTGCTTGCATTTTCAGTTCCATGCCAGACTTAGTGGTTTTACAAATGTTTGTTTGTGTGAATGTGTGTGATGTATATGTGCAAAGGTGAAAATGTATAAGTGCATGTGTGTGGAAAATAGAGGGACAGGCTATTTGTGTGTATGACTGGGCAGCTGCACTCTAGTTTTTTTTTTTTTCATGCAAGTGTCATTTTGAGTGTGTGTGAATTGCCAGGAAATATTGGCACTCTGCTGCGAGGACCCACTGAGAGGTGTACAAGTACTGCCATCCTGTAGCAGAAGAGGGAGCTTCACTGTTGTGCAGGGGGTAAGGAAGTGGGCTCAGAAAGGCAAGAAGGAGGGGAACCATAGCAAATGCAGCAGCACTTTGGCATCTCACAAAGTCGCGGAGAGATAGGTGCAGGAAGAGATAAAACAATAGTGGGCAAGTGAATCACTGTAACCTTCTTGGGCAAAGTTGTTGGAGAAAGTGAGTGTGAAACAACTTCAGTAATTTGTAGAAATAAATGGCATCTTAGACAAATCACAACTGGGATTTTGCCCATGGCTTAGCCTATGGTTCCTTCAGTGGTTAATTATCTTAGAAAGATACTGGACAAAGGTGACCCTAGGGTGGTTGTGTTATTAGATTTATCAGCAATCTTTTAATACCACTGATCAACTTGTACTGAATTAGTGGCTAGACTAGAGGATTTTGGAGCTGGGGATAAGGCCTTCCTTCTTGCATGACTAACCAAATAGTTCAGTTAGTTCCATTCGATTCACAACTCCAAGATCTCAAGAGGGAGGTACCGCAGTGCACCTTCCTGTCCCTATCCCATTTAATGTTTATCTTAGACTGCATGCTAAATTACTGCATGGGTTGCAAGGTCATAACCTAAACGTATGTGGATTGTCTTCTGCCAGTGATTAATCTGAGAGAAAGTATAAATACTGTCACATGAGAACTTTTGAAACCACTACATTTTATAAGGAGTTGGATGGGTAGTAACGTTTTGAAGCTAAACTCAGTAAATTGTAGTTGGGTCCACTATAATAAAAAATCAATCTTTGGGAGGCTTCCTTCTGGTCAGCATCTCTAGGTAGCTGTTCAGCTCTAGTGTGAGTGCTCGGAAATTCGGGCATACTAATGGAGGCTAAACTAGCTTGATGCACAATTGGATCTGTGAAAAAAGCCCGTCATTTTAGCCTTCGCAAAGGCATCTTTCACCTCATAAACTTTTCCTAAAAAAGTCAGTTGCAAAACCATGTGTTCAGTCCACAGCGGATTTTTGTAACTCACTTTATCTAGGGCTTCCTAATAAAAAATACATTTCCATATTGCAAAAGATCCAAAAACCACAGTCAGATCACCTTTTTAATGTTTTCGAAATGGATAGAATTTTCCCATACCTTAAGCATTTACTCTGTCTGCCAGTTTCAAAACGCATACATTTTAAATCAGCATGTATGATATCGAAGATTTATAACAATACAGGAACTTTGGTCCTCAAGAAAACAATTACAGAAAATGCTCTCTTCTGAACACTGGGTCTCACTTTAATGCCTAGCCCACTATTCCAAAATGTAAATCTAAGAAATTTGGAAAATGAGCTTTTCGGATGGTTGCCACGGAATTGTAGAATCAGTTCCCACTCTCCCTTTCGGCTGAACTATTTCTGATTGGATTTGGGAGAAAACAAAATGTGGCTGTTTTCACATTTACTTGCATTAGTTACATAATGGGTCCATTGAAGCCAGATTCACATTGGTTTGGTGTATAGAGTACCCAATGTTTCCCCTCTCTGCTTTACAAATATCCTTAAATAAATAAATAAACAAACAAATAAATAAATAAAAATATACTTGAAGCAGAGGTGTATGGGTAGTCAGGAGCAAAGGAATGCGAAGCTGGAGTAGGGAGAGAGCAATCCCATGGCTAAGACGGAAGAGTGCTCTGCTATTAGGAAGATAGTAATGGCAGCAGAGAGAAAATGCCTAAGAGACAGCTGGACAGATGGACTGAGAGCAAAGTATTGTGATGGGGATTTTTTCACACATCTACTCTGATCTCTAGAGATGCGACAGGAACAGTGTAGCTTCTAAGGGAAGGGGATGCAGCCTGGCCCCACTGGAAGAAGATCGCTGTTAGTATGAGTAACCTGTAAGTTTACTCCTGATTTAAAGACTCTTATGAGACAAAGGTGGCTTTACACCTGGGCCCTGAAGGACTGAGGCAGGTGATGGAGCCATGTCAGGATAATGGTGGGTATGGAGGTATCAGCAGCTTTCAAGTATTCTCTTCACACTGGACTCACTAGCATTTTGGGGTGCCTGCTGAAGGTGGCATGCCTGGTACTGAGGCTGCAGCTGGTGATATGCAATGCACAGTGCAAGTGGGGTCTGTGAAGTTGAAGGAACTCTCAAGGTCTTTCTCATTCAGATTCTGTCCAGACAAGTGATGATAGGAGTCGGAGGTGCTGGGAGACCAGCAAGTTACATTTCCAGCACCTTTGGACCTTTGCCCACAGGGGCTTCTAAGGCATATGGCACAGCATGATAGTGGAATTAATGATTGTGGCTGTGATAGTGGTAGTGGTGGTGTTAGTGCTAGTGGTGATGATTGTGATAGTTGTAGAGGTGCTGACAGTGGTGGTTATGGTCGTTGTGGTAGTAATGGTGGTGACTTATGTGATGAGAATGGTGGGGGTAGCGATCGTGGATAATGGTCATTTAGCATTGGTAGTGGTGATAGTAAGGGTAGTTGTGGTGGTGACAGATAAACACTTGCGTAATTAATTATGTTGATAGTGGTGGCAGTAGTGGTGCTAGTGGTAGTATTAGTGATGGTGGTAGCACTGGAGAGAACTGTTTGTAGTCATGATAGTAATAGAAGTGGTGTTGTGGTGACGGTGATAGTGCTGATTGTAGAAGTGATGAGGGTGATAGTGATAAATAAGGTGATACTAGTAGTGGTGGTGATAATAGGAGAAGTGTGGAGATGTTGATGTGATGATGTAGGTGATACTTGTGGTTTTTATGGTCGTGATAATGGTAATGGTGGTGGTATTGGTGCTTGTTGTAGTGGTTATGGAGGTGGTGATGATAGTCATGATAGGGACAGTGGTAAAGATGTACATAATAGGGATGGTGGTTATTGCAGTAGTTGTGGTGACTATGTTGTTGTGATAGAGGTGTTGATAATGTTAGTGATGATAGCAGTGATGAAGGTCATGATATTGTTTATTGTGATGTAGTGACAGTGAAGGTGGTAATGGTGGGAGTGGTGATAATGCCAGTGGAGCTAATAGTGGTAATGGGCTAATGGTGATAATGTTGGTAAAAAGGTGCTGTTAGTGGTAATATGCTTCTGGTAATGGTGGTGGTGGTAATATTGGTGGCAGTGACAATTGTGGTGATGGTTGGAATGGTGGTAACGGTAGTTGTGACAAGGGTTGCATGTTATCATGACAGCTAAGTAAATAAATAAATGCAAAAAGATGATTATAGAATGTCACTGTCTTTATGACAAGCCAAGGCATACAAACAGCAAGCCAGTCCTCAACATAAATAGGCAGTTAACTGGTTTAATGTGGAGGATGTGGTGCTCAATTCTTCTGTATTACCTATGGAACGAAGAGGAAGTGAATGGCTTGTACTCTGCATGAAAAAATATTTCAGAAAGTCAGGATAAAGATTCCTTATCTTGATGATTTTTTTATGTTTTTTTAGTCACTGTAACATGACAAGCACAGCATGCTGATGGTCGCAGTGATTGAAAGTGAAACCATTCAGCACCTAATGGCTTGGTTTCTCTTTGATCATCCCGCTGAGGATTTAACTCTGCTTCCTGCACACCTGTCAGTGCTGCCTTTCTCTAGTGGATCCCTTCTTGGGGATTCCAAATAGATCGCTGTCCCAAAGCATAGATTCACCCACTAGTCAACAGTGAAAATATTGTTGTGGGGGGTGCACCACCAGTATGAGCCCCCAATTTGCCCTCCTAGGCACCAGAGAAACATGCCTAAATGAAAACAGAAGGGGATGCTCCTACCCCAGAATGGGCCCAAGAGCTTTTCTGTCCTCAGAGTTCATTTTGGGGGTTTACCCCGAATCTTACCCTCAGGAGCAGAAAGCCTGCTAGACACCAGAGAAAAATCGCCCCCAAAAAAGTAGGGGTGGGGACGGCTTATCCAGGCAATCTGTCATGCGTCCATCCCAGGACAGGACCAGCAGTCTTTCTGCCTCTCTGCAATGGCAGACTGGACACTTTACCACCACAGGGCCCCACCCACCTACTAGACAGAAGGGATTTTTTGTGACAAAAATACAGAGGTGGGTCAGCTATTCCAGGCATTGGGCCTGATTCCCAACACTAAAGGCCCCACAATTTTCTCCAAAGATGACAGATTGGGGGTTTACCTTCAATTTGCCATGGGGGGCAGGAGAGGTGCAGAATTCAAACTAGGCACTAGGGGCCGTATTTATACTTTTTGACGCAAAACTGCGCTAACGCAGTTTTGCGTCAAAAAGTTTTGCGCCGGCTAACGCCATTCTGAAGCGCCATGCGGGCGCCGTATTTATTGAATGGCGTTAGCCGGCGCAAGCAGACCGGCGCTGCCTGGTGTGCGCGAGAAAAACCACGTACACCAGGCAGCGCCGGCGTAGGGGGAAAATGGCGCATGGGCGTCTTAAAATGGGGCAAGTCAGGTTACGTCGAAAAAATCATCGTAACCCGACTTGCGCCATTTATTTTCGACGCCCATCCCCCATCAACATGACTCCTATCATTGTAAAGATAGGAGTCATGCCCCCTTGCCCAATGGCCATGCCCAGGGGACTTCTGTCCCCTGGGCATGGTCATTGGGCATAGTGGCATGTAGGGGGGCACAAATCAGGCCCCCCTATGCCACAAAAAAAAAAAAAAAAAATACTTACCTGAACTTACCTTAATGTCCATGGGATGGGTCCCTCCGTCCTTGGGTGTCCTCCTGGGGTGGGCAAGGGTGGCAGGGGGGGTCCCTGGGGGCAGGGGAGGGCACTCTGGGCTCATTTTGAGCCCACTTGTCCCTTAACGCCATCCCTGACCCAGGCGTTAAAAAGCGGCGCAAAAGCGCCGTTTTTGGCCACGCCCACTCCCGGGCGTCATTTTTGCCCGGGAGTATAAATACCACGTAAAGGCCTGGGAGTCATTTTTTAAGACGGGAACGCCTCCCTTGCATATCATTAACGCAAGGAAGGGGTTCACGCTAAAAAATGACGCACACTCCGGGCACTTTGGCGCCCGAAGCGTCTAACGCCAGAGTATAAATATGGCGTTAGTTGGCGTTAGTTCTGCGTCGAATTTGCGTCGAAAAAAACGACGCAAATTCGGCGCAAACGGAGTATAAATACGGGCCTAGGAATATTGTTTTAGGTAAAAAAATGGGCGAGGTGGGCAGCTTGCCCAAGAATCAGACCTATCTCCCACTCCTAAAACCCAAACAGTCTTTCTGCTTCCCAGGGGTCTACAGAGCCCTCAAACACATGACAAGTGAGAGGAAATTTGGATTCTTTAGGGCGCAGTTTCGATATATGGGCTGACAGACAGGGGAGGGGTAAATACCAACATTCTCTCACTTACCATGGTGAACAACTTTACTCTTCAGGCTCTGGGTCAGCTGGCAACAAGGGTATCTTGCAAACTACAGGCGTTTGTGAAACCTAGGGACCCAGACCAATTCAAGGTTCTTTGGCTTGCATGTACCTCACTATATTTTCCTACTACAATGTTTAAAATCACACATTTTCCTCAGATTTCTGTGCAAGAAGGTTCCTGAAACTGCAAGGATCGACAGAGGTCCTATCAACCAGTGTTCTCACATTTTAGCAAAAGTCTGTGAATGCTGGGTGGTAGGAATTTTGTGGACCCTCAGAACTTACTGAACATTGCCCCACATAAATGTGAGGAAAATGATGTGGCTTTAGCCAAAGCCTGAGGTTTACCAGGCATTCTGTGTGCCGTAGTGGGATCTATGCAGGTCACACTGCGCTGCACTCCGTGGGTGGCTGGCTATCAGAAATATTTGGGTTTGGTAGAGTTCCATGGGTGGCAGTTGAGCTCAGACAAAGTTTCCACAGCTGCCCACATTGCCAAATTGGGTACTATTCCACGACACAAAATCGATGCCTCCATGTTGCATATTGGGGCCTTTTCTGTCATGGGAGCTAGCCTCAGGGACATAAGAAGGGCACGGTTTTATCGGTAGAAGCATGGGAACACAGAATAGTAGATCCCTTGTTATCAATTTGGATTACTCTCCATTTTTCCAGAGAGAAGCCGTAGTGCAAGAAGAAGCGCATTTCACAAAATGCCCTCTGAATCACATGATAGTATAGGTAACCGCAAATTCAGATGTGACAAAAATGACCACTGTTTCTAAACTCAATATCCTGTGCACATTTAAAAAAACATAGATTTACACTATGTCCCTTTTCACAATATGAATTTCTGCGTCGTCGGTTTGCAATGAAAACACATTAACTGCAGCAGCTCAGCTGTTGGCATTGGGGGTCATATGTTTTGGACAACCAACAAACAATGTATATCTCTGCATCTATCTAGTATTTTTGCAAATCAGCCATCATGGCAAAAAATTACAGATGAAGACATTGTCATGAATTGCTATTTTTTCCTACTTATTTACATTATTTTTAATTCAAAGATTAGTTTTTTTGAGAAAGCCATGAGTGAGCTACATAAATGTTACCTTGCTAAATTTAGAATTTTGTCTACTTTTCAGAAATATATTACTTGCTGGGTTAAACCTATGAGCTTCATATCTGTTTATAACACAAACTGCAAGTAAGGTAAAACCACAAAAAATGGAAACAGAAGATACCAGCCAGAAACAACTACAAAAACTAGTAATAAATACTTCACTAGATAAATAATCATATATTTAAGTAGTGAATATTTATATGTCTAATGCTTCATTAGACAAAGAAATCAAGTATTCAAGCCTTAAAATTAGAACATATGTCATTACATAACAGCACTTATAGGTGTTATATGTCAACTTACATATTATAATTATAAGGCTTGAATATGTAATGTATTTGTATAAACCTTTCCAATGATGCACACAACCCCTATTTATTAATATGTGTTCAGGGCCTTGCCTTTAGTAAGGGAAATAGATTACTACTACAAACTGTTAACATATTATTAAGGGCACTTAATGCACAAACAGGAGAAGAGAGCCCTCCAATCTCCCAGAACATTATGGCCCTCCCCACTAACCATAAATCCGTCCTCCCCAACACATCCTACTACTCCAACATTGACAGGCAAGAATACACACATCTTTGGGTTAGGGGTCGTAAACCCCGGCCGTATTTTTATTTAATATAACAAACACTTTGCCAGTAAAACCACACATCATTTCCAATATTTAGATGCAGTAACCCTTAATATGTACAACTTTGTTGATATATGTCAATGACTAGCTTTAACAGAGATGCTAATACATCCGATTTCCAAGCACTATCTAAACATGTTCCTACGTATCACAGTGAGATCCTGACTGGTTCCAATGGTGTCCCCTGGTCCAGAACTACCCTTTTCCATCTATGTGACCTGGGGTAGGTCCCTCCTTAAGGAAGGATACCCCACCCACCCGCAACCCCTACCAGGGCACACTTCATGTAGGGGGCCCACCTGCCCGCCAGGATATCTATCTCGCACCCCTTCCTCCCACCAGTACTCTCCCCAAAGGCCAGTGCTAGCTTCGCACCAATTGCGCATGCGTGGGTGGTTGGCCAGAAGGACTGGATGCCAGCGATCAATCGCAACCCCACACTCCTGGATACTCAATCCCACTCCCTGCCAGCACCCCTTGGAGGGCCCCATGACATTGCTGCCATGCTTAAGTAAGGAAAGGTAGGCCATCTTTTCCCACCAATCATGACCTCACCCCGCAAGGCTACATACAATAAAAATATGTCATGTGATCCAGCTGAAAGGAAAAAATTGGTCAGCGATACAGTCGCAAGGGACAAAGAAAAAATTCACCCCCAAATGGCATGGCCATCCACTAGAAGGAAAGTTAGTTAGCAAGACAGTTATCAAAAACAAAGAGAAATCACCCCTAGAAACATCAACAGCATTGAACTCTATTGCTATGGGGAGGGTGGGCGGGACAAAGAAAATCTTTTTGGAGTCCAAGGGGAGAGGGAGCAGCAGAGTCTTTGTATGTGAGGTAGAGAGCAAGAGTGAAAGACCCGCTTACCGCTTCGAGGCTCCTTTAATGGACGGAGCCGGTGATCACGCTCAGAACAAGCAACCTGGAAGCACTTTAAGTCCTTCCGGGATTGCTCCAGCGCTGGAGCCAATCACTGTTTGCCCTACTGTGAAATGGCGGCGCATTGCGCCACCACCCCCAGGCTCTGGCGTGGCCTGCCATATGTGCGACTTCCCTAAACTGGTGGAGCCTTTGCCATATAGGTTGGTACCGCCGGGGCCTCCCCCCAACCATAAATGTGCGGTTCAAAACACATCCCACTGCCCCCACATTGGTAGGCAAGAATACACACATCTTTGGGTTAGGGGTCATAAACCTCCGGCCATATTTGTATCAAACATAAAACACGTTTGCAGTAAAACCACACTTCATTTTCAATATTTAGATGCATTAACCCTTTGTATTTATAGCTTTATTTACATATGTCGTTGACTAACCTTAACAAAGGCACTAATGCATCGGATTTCCTAGCACTATGTAAACATGTTCCTACCTTTTACACTTTATGCCCATGAGTGAGATCATGACTGTGCCCAATGGTGTCTCCTGGTCCAGAACCACCCGTTTCCATCTATGTGGCCTGGGGTGGGTCTCTTCTCCACCCACTCACAACTCCTCTCCATACTTCTTGTGGTGAGCCTACCTTCCCACCACAATACCTACCTCGGGCACCCCCTCCACCCATCAGTGCTCCCCCCAAGGGCCAGTGCTAGCTTCGCACCAATTGCGCTTGCACAGTGGTTGGCCAGAAGTACCAGGTGCCAGTGATCGCTCGCAACCTACATGTGCCCCTGGATCCTCCATGCAGCTCCGTGCCAGCACCACTTGGAGGGCCCTGTGACATCACTATCAAGCTTAAGTAAGGAAAGGTATGCCAAATTGTCCCACCAATCATGACCTCACCCACCACAGGCCTGCATAGTTCCCCTACTATCTGCCCTCCCCACCAAGCCATCATCCTACAGAGGGCAGTGCACCAGCCAGCCCAATAAGTTCTCTAGAAACATCTCCCTACCAATCCTTGACATGTACCCATGGGACATGGTTGACAGCTTAGGCGAGCTGAACAGCTTAGCACTCATGTTGTTTATCTGCTTCATCGAATCATTTTAAGCCCTGAGCGTTTTACCGTCTCTCCACTGTAACCTTAGAATGATGTTAGACCATGCCAGCACGGCCTGAGGGAATTTCTTAACCAGCCAATCAATCTCAGAGATCAATGTTTCAAATAGGTGCTTCCCGCCACAAATTGTTGCCACCCAAATGGTGGATGATGATGCCATGGGGCGTGTACCCCTTGGGCAGCATCATATCCAGTGAAGACCTAATTTGCGCCAGCTGCAAACCTCCACAGCCGTAAAAGAACAGGCAGTAACCAATCCGCTGCACCCTGGATGCAAAATCACCTGCAAAATAAACCTCATTTGCTCGTTGTATGTAAGGGTGGCCTAAGACAAACACATCTGTGATCCCAGTTGCCTCTGCGTGGAGAGGTGTTGCCAAGAATTCCAGCTGTTCACTAGACTCTCTGCACATACCACCTACATTAGCATTAGACAAGGGGGAGGAGAGAAAAAACAGGAGTCAGGTGAAGCCATATAACATGTGCAATCTCACATACCACGTGTAGCAGTCAGAAGACCTCTTGCCAATGTTTTGTACTGCAGAGGCCAGGAGTCCCATTGCTGCTGCATCAGTGGCCTCACTAATCCTGAAGTAGTGAGTCCCAAACTCTGAAGAGTCAAACGCAGCCACCTGCAGGGCCCCTTTGAGTATTCTACATAACTGTTACCTGGTCAAAGGAGTCACATCAGTGTGGACAAGTAAGGGGCCCCCAAAACCCAGCATCCAGTGAGCTGGGAATAGCTCCAGGTTATGTACGGGGCAGCACGCATTACCCGAGGCCCTATGCAACAAGATGTGGTCACCTCTAATGACCTGGTCCATCTTGGAGTAAGGGATGTTAATCACCAGAGCCCTAGCCCTAGCCCCTTCCAACCACTGAATGTCTGCCAGTTGTAACTCCCTTCCAGTGTCCTTCTTGTTTTTGGCTTCTAACTCACCCTCAGGGCCCCATAAAAGGTAAGGGTAAATGCCCTAAAGTGGCTCACATCCTCTGGTGACTTATAGATGTTTCCCAGGTTCTCTGGAATTGCTGCCAACTTGGCTGTATCAATGAGTTACCTGAAATACAACCTGGCCCCTTCTAAACGCTGCCAACCCCTTCAAGGCTCTTAGAACCAAGAAAGACTTGGTCCCATCAGGGTGTCAAAGCATTTTTGCAAAAAAAGAAATCGTCACGGTGTGGTGCCTGGTGCAAGCCACCGACCACCCCTTGCCCCTTAATGCCCCCAGGAATTCCATGACTGAAGAAAAAGCAAACCAATCTGCAAACTCTTTTCACCCAAGAAGTCACAATAAGCACTAAATGCCCCCTCATTAGCCTACCTGGTCTTGAGCGCTATTTGGCTGCCAGCCGGTTCAATAGACTTGGGCACCAGGCCACCAGAGATGGTCCAGGAAAGGCGTAGGGGACACCACTGCTTCTGAGTGATAAAACTCGAAATCCAGCATCTTGAAACAAGACAATGCATCATAGGCGTTGTTTAACATGCCAGGGACTTGATTGGCTTTGAAAAGTACATTTAATTTCAACCAGAGCAGTACAATTTCTTTCAGCAATCTCAGAATAATTTTCCACTTCGCTGCTTGCTGGTTGAATCAGTATACCACTGTCATATTATCAAACCAGAACACTACTGACTAATTGCTGAACTGCTCTGGCCAAATGGACAATGCCACCAAAATTTGATACATCTCTAGGAAACCGAGCGGGCCACTGCTGTGCACACCACACTGTCTCCAAAATGGCACCAAATCCTTTGCTTCCTACTGCATCTGTGAAGAGTCTAGCTCCTCATTAGTTCTGGGATGCCCAGGCCACATGACTGTCCCATTAAATTCCTGCAGAAATGGCTCCCAGATTCGGATATCTTGCAGAAATGACTCCTAGATTTTCATATCTTGCTTGGCTTCACTAGACAATCTGGTGTGATGATGCTTTACCTTTAGGTCCGACAAGGCTTGGACAATGGACGGGGAGAAGGGGTGACACATGGGAATGATCCACAAAGTGAAATTCAGCTGCCCAACAAAGACATGTAAGCGATGTAATGTGACTTGTGAGCCCTCAGACATGCTTGCAAAGCCTGGGAAAAAGAGTTAATCCTCTCCAAAGGAAGTCTAGAACCTTCTGCCACAGAATCCAACTCTATTCCCAGGAACTCAATTGTGGTAGCAGGCCGTAGTGCCTTGCCCTTGCTACTGGGAACCCAAACTCTCCCATTATTCCTGAAAGGTTTGCAAGGCATTGGCGCATTGCTCTGTACCAGGTGGCCCTTGAAAGGGAAAATTGTCTAGGTAGTGCAACACCCATCGGTGTCCTGACCTCTGCCTGAAAACCCATTTGAGGAATGTGCTGAACTTCTTAAAGTAGAAGCATGACACTGAGCACCCCAGAGGCACACACTTATCAAACTAAAAGGCACCCTCAAATTGAAAACTCAATAGATGAGAACCCTGCAGATGTGCTGGTAATAAATGGAAAGCACACTCAATGTCTGATTTTGCCAACACGGTCCCAGCTCTTGCAGCATCTGGATCGTCTGATCAAGGGAAGTATTCTTAACCAAGCCTAATGCTTCATTAGTAGTCTCATTCACTGAATGGACCCTGAGAGTTGATATGTTAGGCATCAATCTAAATTCACCCAGCTCTTTTTTTAGGAACCACCCCAATGAGGAGCTGACAAAACCATCAAGCGGGTCCACATCACACAGACGTGCCACCATACTCAGCTCCTTCAGGTTCTTTGACATGGCCAGCCCAGGACTGGACCTGAGAGACTGTTAGTGTCTACAATAGAGGGAGTCCACATAACCCTCCCTGGAATCCTGAAACCCTCCTTAAAACCCTCATACAATGTCTGAGCTTCGAAATGATTATTGTAATTATTGAGCCAATGGACAATTGCAGTCAACTTAACCGGTAAGGGAGCATTGCCAAAACCTAGGTGGTCATTCCTGCTTCTCGGTGCCCTTTTCTTTGGACTTTATAAAACACTTTGGGGCTGATTTAAAAGCCCCTAGCGCCTCATCGCACCACATTAGCATCATTTGTTTTACGCTAATGTGGCCCAACGAGGCCAAAACCGGAGAGCAAAATTTACTAAGTGGCGCAATACATGCATTGCTCCACTTTGTAACCCTTTGCAGTACATAATGCCTGCGCCAAGCACAATGTACGCAAAGGGGACGTTGCCTCATTGGGGGGGGGGGCAAAACAATGTCGCAAAGAAATCTAATAGATTTCTTTCCATCATTGTTTTCGGTACTTTTAACGCCTGCCCAGAGCAGGCATTAAAAGGATTCCACCATTATTTATAATGGGCCTCAATGGGCTTTGCAGGATTAGCATCAACATTTTTTACACTAATCCTGCAAAGCTCCGAACTAGCATAAAGAAATTTGAAGCTAGTTCCCCTAACTACTGCCATGGTGTGCTGTATCTTAGATACAGTGCACACATGGTGGCGTTAGGGGCGCACTCAGTGGTGCAAGAAAAGTGGCACTACACTGGGTGAAGCGCCACTTTTCTTAAATCGGCCCTTTGATTCTGGGTGGGTTGCCAACCCACAGAATGAACAACAATGCTCAAATCTACAGGTCCCCAGTGGTTGGGTACAGGTACACCTGTTGAAATCTCAACAAGCCCTTTTCCTCGTCCCGCCCCCTGTTGAACTGCTAGTGGACCCTGATACTGCATGATGCGGCTGGAGGTAGCGTTAGCATGTTTCATATAATGTAGCCAAGTGATGACCTCTATCTGGTCTCATGCTAGGGTGGGCCTGATAGCCTTAATGCACCTGATTTCCTTATCACATTCCTTCCAGGCCAACCCACCATACTCGTCATGAGCACACACAATCATATTTTGATAGCATGCAGTTTTGACTCCCAAATCATTACAATGCACTGCCAAAATGGCTTGGTAAAGTGAGAAGCCTCTAACCCAATTTGCCAGTGTTTCCTCCACTTTCGCCTTGCATGGCAAATGGTCACAGTCCCTAGAGTGTGAACATCCTTTGCAACATTTGGCTTTCTCTCTTTCAGACTTACACACCAGCAACTCAAAGATATCCACAGATGCCTCTTTCTAAATGTTCTCCTTCATTTCCTTTGAAACATACCTGCCTAACTGCTCATGCTCAGACTGCATATCACCCAAATCAACAGTAGGAAATGGGGTCCCTGTACTTGAAATCGACTCTCTCTGAGCAGGGGGAGTCATCACTGTTGCTGTAGGTCCCCCAGGCGTACTGCCTTCCAATGTGGTGCCAGGCGCTGTATGAGGTGCACCCCACTGGGCACCAGGGTGGCCCTTAAGACCGCTGCACTCCCTTGGGATCCCTGAAAGCCTGCAGCACCATCCAGGTGAGGCACCTAGCCCTTTCTAAATCATCACAATCATTAGTACCCACCAAGGCCCCCCCACTAGGGGGTAGATAGCATCCACAATTTTGAAAGCCAAGGCAACACACTTTCTAGATTAGCCACCAAGTCCAACTGGGAAGGCCCCCCTTGCAAGCAAAACCCCAATAGCTATACACAGTTCTTCACAATGCCACTGGTAGCCGCCAGTCCCATTACTGCTGTCACATTGCCCTAAGCTGCAACCTGGCCTGATTTGCCTGGAGCTGGGGTCTGACCCACAGGTGCAACTCCCAAAGGGGTAGTAGTGTCCTGGACTGCTGACATACCAGGGTTAACTGCTGCCTGCCCAGGGAAATCTCCCTTATGTTTGCCCTATGCGCATGCTATCTTCGGGACTGGGGAAATGCCTCTCTGGAAGGCACCCCTGCCCTCCTAGGCCTCTCTACCAGTTCCAAAGGCACCTCTGAGCACTGCATATTCAGTGAAGCTATTGCCTGATCCATGGCATTCATTCTAATCAACAACACCTCCAGTAGCACGTAAGTCAGTGAGCGCTTGACACCTTTCTCTCACCACCAGAGATAATCGTATTGTAAGCCAGCAACAATGAAAGACAAGCTAACCAAACTAATCTGGTAAAATGCTAGCAAACCACCCCTTACAAGGTCACCGCTCAGACTGCCTTTTAAGTGGCCCTAAAGCAGCACCAGGTAATAATTACAAAACTGGCTCCCCGGGAGCTGAGCACCAATGAGGACAATTGTCTTATGATGCATATAACAACAAAACAGGAAGACTATGACACAAACTGCCAAAAATGCCGCCAGCCACAGGCACCAAAATAAACCTCTTCAAATTGCCAGTCAAATCACTCCAGATTAGAAGCCCCCAGCAAAACATTTCTAAATAAGCCTGCCACTCGCCAATTATTGTCCCACCATGCACCCCTCACCTGCAGCACCAGCGCTTCCTATCCGGAGCCGCCACCGAGTACACAAGCACTCAGGTCAGGTGAGCAACACTCAAACTCATACAGACACCGGGCAGAAGGCGGCTGCGCTGCTGTTGTCAGATGCAGAGGGCTGCTCCTAAAAGCACATGAAACAGAATTCAGCAAAGTAGAAAAAATCCTTTGAAATCAGCAGAGAAAATCCTTTTTAAGTCCCCGGGGAGTGGGATCAGCAGAGTCTCTGTGGGTGAGGAGGCAAGCGGGAGTGAAAGACCCACTTGCCACCTCACTTCCCTTTTTATAGGCGGTGCCAGTGAATGCACTAAGGATGAAGAACCCGGAAGCACTTTGAGGCCCATATTTATACTTTTTGACGCAAACCAGCACCGGTGCTGGTTTGCGTCAAAACGTTTAACGCCATTCCTACGCACCTTGCAGGCACCTTATTTAAGGAATGAAGTTAGCTGGCGCTGCGGACTGGTCTGAGTAAAAAAAAAATGACTCAAACCAGGCTGTGCCGGCGTAGGGGAAAATGGGGGTTGTGCATAAAAAAATGGTGCAAGTCAGGTTTGAGGCAGAAATCATGCCTCAAACCGGACTTGCACCATTTTTTGACGCACAACCCCCATTGAAATGACTCCTGTCTTAGCAAAGACAGGAGTCATGCCCCCTTGCCCAATGGCCATGCCCAGGGGACTTCTGTCCCCTGGGAATGGTCATTGGGCACAGTAGCATGTAGGGGGGCCCAAATTAGGCCCCCCTATGCCACTTAAAAAAAACAAAATACTTACCTCAGCTTACCTGTACTTACCTGGGATGGGTCCCCCCCATCCATGGGTGTCCCCCAGGGGTGGGCAAGGGTGGCAGGGGGTGTCCCTGGGGCAGTGAAGGGCACCTCTGTACTCCTTCCATGGCCAGAGACCATGGAAGTGAGCCCACAGGTCCCTTAACGCCTGCCCTGACCCAGGTGTTAACAAACGGCGCACATCAGGCTGTGCGCCGTTTTTTAAGGCCCGCCCTCTACTGTGCGTCAAAATGACGCAGGAGTATAAATAAGACGCACAGGCCTTAAAGTCATTTTTTGGGCGGGAATGCCTACCTTGCATATCATTAACGCAAGGCAGCTTCCCGCATCCAAAAATGACTCACACAGAGGAATTTTGATGTCCGGGGGCTCAGGCGTCAAAGTTTAAATATGGTGCACAGTTTACGCCAAATGTGAGTCAAAATTTATGATGCACATTCGGCAAAAAAAGAGTATAAATATCCCCCTAAGTGCTTCGGGAGTCGTGCCGGTGCTGGAGCCAATACACTATCTGCATTAGTGAGGCGCATTGTTCCGCCGCCCCCAGGCTCCAGCCTAACAGGGCCTACCATATTTGTGGCTCCCTCGAAATGGAGGAGCCTTGGCCATAGTTTACCCTTTGTTTACTGTGTATTGGTTCTATCGTCAGTATCTTCAGAGACATTGAAATTAAAGCTGGAATGCTGCTTATTATGAATGCACTGCGTATTATTTTCAGACTAATATTGTGCTTTGTGAACTTTAATATATTATACAGCAACATTAGATGTATTAGGAGTGGTAAAATAAGCACCTATCAGTGGGGACTTGGTGAGTTCTCCTCTGGCATGCAAGTAGCCTCTTCAAGGATTGCTTCATGTGGGACTGCAGGGCTTTAAGTTTAGCCTGAATGAACGACACACTACAAGTTAGAAAACATAATGATGATATCACTACAACAGCCTGCAACTGATTACAGATGACTAGTGACTTGTTTTTATTGCCGCCATATTGTGTCATCTCTAAAGACACAGAACAGCATTGCAAGCAAAGGAATGTAATCAGGGAATGGCAACCACCTTTGAAGTACAGCAATTACTTGGTGCTTTTAAAATGTTCTTTTTTTATACATTTTAAGATCAGAGTATTTTAAACAAACATTACACACTAAGATACAATTCAAGCCATTGGAATTAAATGATAAATAAGACATGCAGTGACTGAATCTTAAAGATGTCCATACATCTGTACCACAGGTTTATATTTTACATGAGAGAAGATTTGTTCATAGGAATTCCCAACCTCTACTCTACATCCCATCAGTTTTGTGGGTGTTTCATTTTCATCACAGGACACAAATGGATTTACTCCTGCCTCTGACAGAAGTAAATCTATGATCATTTCCAAAGAGAAAATAGGTTGGAGTAAAGTTTGTGAATAACGTCGAACTCGAGTTTCCAGGGCATTTCATACCTCCTGCCTTGTAAGGTCCCTACCAAACAACTGTAGTAGATTTTATCCTTGTGTTCCCCAAGACCTGCCCTTAAGCCTTAATCAAAAGTATTTTTGCAGTGATTAAAGTTAAAGTAAATCATATCAAAATGCTTTTGAAGAGTAGTGCACAAGGGGCCAGATGTACAACCCAGTGTTTGCGACTCGCAATTTGCATTTTTTTGCGACTGATACAGTAGCGGCTCAAGGGCCAAAGAAGAAGTAGGGCAGGGATGTGTGGGATTGGGGGAGGCGGGAGGGAATAAACATTAAATTTAATAAAATATATTTTTTAAATACTTACCTACTCTGCCGCTCCTCTTTCCCTCGACGCTCCTCTGCCTCTGCAGGCACAGGCTCCCAGCCTGCCCTGCGCCAATCCTGACGCTGCTCAGAGCAGCATAAGGATTGGCTGGTACCACCCAGCCAGGACGCTCCCAGGCAGACTGGGAGCCTGTGCAGGCTCTCTCCAGCCCAGCGACTGGGTTGCTGGGCTGGAGAGACCCCTGTGCGCATGTGTGTTTGGCCGTCCCGAGACGGCCGCTGCCGGCGGGGGCGACGCTCCTCCGCCCAAACGGAGAAGCCACCACTGGACTGATGTAGAACAGTATCTCCGACACTATTATTGATTTGCAAATGGGTGGCAAAGGACCTGCCTCATTAATATTCAAAAAGCAGCTCTCATTTTTTAACCCATAGGGAATGGCCAGCACTCACAGTGATGGTGGCTTGCTGGGGTCAGCAGACCACTATGTGTCTGAATGCTTTTTTTAAAAAGCAGTTTTTTTTTTTGTTTTTTTTTTTTTAATGCAGCCTGTTTTCCTTAAAGGAAAATGGGATGCATTATAAAAAAAACTGAAAAGTTTCCTTTTCCGTGGGACCACTGCCTGCTCTGATGAAATGTTGGCACCCCCATTCACAAAGGGGAAGGAATCCCTTGGGAACCCCTTCAAGTTTGCGAATGGGTTACCATAACTTTAAAATTGGTGGTAAGTGCGATTGTTTTGCAATCACATTCCTGGTCGCAAAACAATCATACATCCCCCTACGGCTTGTTATTAGGAAGAAGGGATGGCCTTGGCACGCCCCTTCCTAATAACGAGTCGCAAACCCTATTTTGTGAGTCGGTAATAGGTTATCGACCCTCAAAATAGGGTTGGTACTTGGTACAAGGCTATTTAGCAGTCCCAAACGGCAAATAGCTTTGTACATCTGGCCCTAAATCCTCAGAGGTAGAAATATTACCCCTGGGATTAGACAACGGAAAATAACTTGTGGACAAAAATAACCATATTTTTATTTTTTTACAACTATCTTAGTGACATAATCACCCAGATCTCCTCTAACAGAAAGCAATCACAACATTTAAGTGATGTGACAAGGAAATGCAGCATCACTGATTCAAGTTTCACCAGAACTCTAGGGTATCGATTATATTCAGTGCCTTTACATAAATTAGAAAAAGCTAAGTCAATAACAGCATCAGGGGGAGCCATTTTTATACTGTTTTCCGGTAATTCCTTGAACAACAATTGCAAACATCCCTTCACCCATATATTACTATGGGTATTCTCTAGCAGCAGAAAGCTGCTGGACGTGCCCAGTGAGTAACGTGTGCGGTATTACAGGGTCCCCTTTTCAGATTACAGTTGCAACCCCTGGTACTTACAAGTGGTGTTTGTGATTGTTTTACAGTGATCATGTCACTACGCTTGTCTCCTGTTAGGGGATCAAGGGCCGTATTTATACTCTGGTTGCGCCGAATTTGCGTCGTTTTTTTCGACGCAAATTCAACGCTAAACTAACGCCAACTAACGCCATATTTATACTATGGCGTTAGACGCTTCGGGTGCCAAAGTGCCCGGAGTGTGCGTCATTTTTTAGCGTGAACCCCTTCCTTGCGTTAATGATATGCAAGGGAGGCGTTCCCGTCTTAAAAAATGACTCCCAGGCCTTTACGTGGTATTTATACTCCCGGGCAAAAATGACGCCCGGGAGTGGGCGTGGCCAAAAACGGCGCATTTGCGCCGCTTTTTAACGCCTGGGTCAGGCATGGCGTTAAGGGACAAGTGGGCTCAAAATGAGCCCAGAGTGCCCTCCCCTGCCCCCAGGGACCCCCCCTGCCACCCTTGCCCACCCCAGGAGGACACCCAAGGACGGAGGGACCCATCCCATGGACATTAAGGTAAGTTCAGGTAAGTTTTTTTTTTTTTTTTTTTTGTGGCATAGGGGGGCCTGATTTGTGCCCCCCTACATGCCACTATGCCCAATGACCATGCCCAGGGGACAGAAGTCCCCTGGGCATGGCCATTGGGCAAGGGGGCATGACTCCTATCTTTACAATGATAGGAGTCATGTTGATGGGGGATGGGCGTCGAAAAAAAATGGCGCAAGTCGGGTTACGACGATTTTTTCGACGTAACCTGACTTGCCCCATTTTAAGACGCCCATACGCCATTTTCCCCCTATGCCGGCGCTGTCTGGTGTACGTGGTTTTTTTCCACGCAAACCAGGCAGCGCCGGTCTGCTTGCGCCGGCTAACGCCATTCCATAAATACGGCGCCCGCATGGCGCTTCAGAATGGCGTTAGACGGCGCTAAATTTTTTGACGCTAAACTGCGTTAGCGCAGTTTAGCGTCAAAAAGTATAAATATGGGCCCAAATCTTTTGGTGTGTCATTGAGGATCCCATCCTAGCACGGGTCCTCGGACATAGCTTTATCAAGCACCGCGTCCGACCTCTTCCCAAACGTTTTAGTATTGCTAATTGCTATCGAACACCAAGTGAAGGACTCACGTTTGTAAACATTGAAATATTAAAGGGTAACGATGTGATGAATATTTACTGTCCCTAAACGTGCTCTTTTCTATGTGCCAGGATTCTATGGGCACAGGGGATACTTATATGCACTTGCACTTAAGTATCTTTGCCTCTCCTGTCAATGGGCCCTCAAAGCGCGAGGTAAAGCTGATCTCAGAAGTGTTAATTATGTTGTCTAAACATATGTGGTGATTTACTTGCCATAATTAATTCCGCACCTTTGCCTTTGTTGTGGCTGTTATTGCAGGGTTTATCGCCATGTTTGCTAAACAACAACACTGCAGCGCGAGCAACAGAAACCTTCAATTATCCTCTGCGTTCCGAAGTCAGGGAAACACCCAGAGGCGCTGTGAGGTTCCGCTCAACAGTCAAAGGTTTGTTTTGCTGCAGACGCCGTTGAATATAAAGTTAGTGGCTCTCCGCATGGAAATGCTGATTAAAACCTGTGTTGGGCGCTGCAGAACTGTGGAAGACAACCGAAACAATGCAGTCATAGCCCAGAGCAGAATAGGCTGCCGTCTTCCCACTGGCAGCGCCCAAAATGTATGAGGGCAGCAGCAGCATTCAAACAGGTGCTTCACCAAGGTCACACAAGGTGCTGAACACAAGGCGCGCGTTAGTCGCAGTTGCCACTCCCTCAACCGCTAATATTCTTTTGTAAGTGGTGCGGTAATTAGCGGGTGACAATTACACCCAGTTCCGAGTTGAAGACCACAGATAGGGGTATAAAGAACTACTTGCGCATGTTTCCCTTGTTCTGTGGTGCGTAGAACGTACGTAGTCTGCCCTGCCGATTTTCGTCAGGTTTTACTAGTCGGCGTGTGCGCTTGCTTCAGGCCTAATTTGTGCCTGATTCGTAACAAAAACGGACCCACCTGCCCATTAAACCGGCCTGGCTACCATTAATGGTGATTGGAACGCTGTACAAATCCACATAATATAACAATAATAACAAAAACCATAGGGCACTGCCTGATTGTCCTATGGGTCAGTCCGGCCCTGAGGGGGTGTTTTTCAGAAAGGTGCATCAGAAACTAGCCTTCTTCTACTGGGTTATCTCTAGGAGTCCTGTGTTTAAAATTACTAGTTACGAAAAAGGTGACCCAGTGACGGCCCCAAAATCACATGTGCAGACGACGCTAAGCTGATGCCTTAGAGCATGGCTACTGGGGGACATGTGTGCCTGTGCAGCACATCCATATGGCAATACAACAGATAAGCACATGGCCCAATCAAAGAAAAAGTAATTTTCACTTGATGTTAATCTCATATGCTGCCGAACATTCCTTAACCCCTTTCCTGCCAGGCCTGTTTTTTGGCTATTTGGGGCGGTTCGCGTTTAGGCCTTCATAACTGTTTGTCGCCATCAGCTACCCACACGAAATGTGCGTCCTTTTTTCCCAACATCCTAGGGACTCTAGAGGGACCCAGAGTTTGTGGGTTCCCCTGGAGGAAACCAATAAATGAGCCAAAATACAACAAAAATGTTGTTTATTTAAAAAAAAATGGGAATAAAGGGCTGCAAAAGAAGGCTTTTGTTTTTTTCCCTGAAAAAGACATCAACAAAGGGTTCATGGTGCTAAAATCAACATCTTCCCAGCTTTCAGGAACAGGCAGACTTAAATCAGAAAAACACATTTTTCAACACAATTTTGGCATTTTACTGGGACATACCCCGTTTTTACTATTTTTTGTGCTTTCAGCCTCCTTCCAGTTAGTGACAGAAATGGGTGTGAAACCAATGCAGGATCACGGACAGCTAAACATTTCTGAAAAGTAGACAATATTCTGAATTCAGCAACGGGTCATTTGTGTAGATCCTTCAAGGTCTTCCTACAGAAAGAAACAGCTAAAATAAAAACAAATATTGAAATTGAGGTGAAAAAAACAGCAATTTTTCTCCATGTTTTACTTTGTAACTTTTTCCTGCAACGTCAGATTTCCAAAAGCAATATACTGTTATGTCTGCTGGACTCTTCTGGTTGTGGGGATATATAGGAGTTGTTGGTTCATCAAGAACTCTAGGTACCCAGAGCTAATAAATGAGCTGCACCTTGCAATGGGGTTTCATTGTATACCGGGTATATAGCAATTCATTTACTGAAATATAAAGATTGAAAAGTAGGTATCAAGGAAACCTTTGTATTTCCAAAATGGGCACAAGATAAGGTGTTAGGAACCAGTGGTTATTTACACATCTCTGAATTCCAGGGTCCCCATACTAGCATGTGAATTACAGGGCATTTCTCAAATAGACATATTTTTTACACACTGTCTAGAGGAAGACAAGGGGCAATAACATTTGCTCTGCTATTCTGTGTTCCCCAAAGTCTCCCGATAAAGATGGTACCTCACTTATGTGGGTAGGCCTAATGCCCACAACAGGAAATGCAACTTGGACGGGAAGCAGCCTGAAGCACGACTCTCGAACAAGGAAGGCGTGGAAAACAGAAGTGGAACAACGGTTGGGGCCTTAACCACGCATGTACTGAACCACGAATGTGCGTGGTTAAGGCACAGAAGAAGGGAGTCGCCTGAGCAGGAGGATGCGATAATGGAGGAGGTAAGTGGGGCTGTTTTAGGGGTGGGGGTAGGGGGGTCGGGGTATTTTTAGTTTTAGTGGGTGGGGGTTGGGGTGGTTTAGGGTCAGGGGAAGGGGGTCGGGCATTTTTACGTTTTAGGGGTTGGGTGATTTAGGTTTAGGGGCGGGGTGGAGGGGTCAGGGCATTTTTTGTTTTTAGGGTTGGGGGGTCGGGGTGGTTTAGGTTTGGGAAGGGAGGATCGGGGCATTTTTAGTTTTAGGGGTGAGGGTGGGGGGTCCGGGGTATTTTTACTTTTTGGGGGTGGGGAGTTGGGGTAGTTTAGGTTTTAGAGGTGGAGTTGGGGTGGTTTTAGGGGCAGGGGGTTGGGGTAATTTTAGGGATGGGGCTTGGGGTGGTTTTAGGTTTTAGGGGTGGGGGTTGGGGTGGCTTTGGGTTTTATGGGCAGGGGCGGGGGGTTGGCGTAGTTTAGGTTTTAGGGACGGTGTTGGGGGGGTTGGGGTGGTTTTAGGGTCGGTGGGGAGTTGCGGTAATTTAGGGGCAGGGGTGGAGAGTTGCGGTAATTTAGGGGCAGAGTTGGGGGGTTGGGGTGGTTTTAGGGGCGGGGTGGGGGCCCCAGTAATTTTAGGGGCGGGTTTGGGGTAGTTTTAGGGGCAGGGGTGGGGAGATGGGGTGGTTTTAGGTTTTAGGGGTGGGGGTGGGGGGTTGCGGTAATTTTTAGGGGCAGGGGTGGGGGTCAGGGTAGTCGCATGCTGGAACCATGCATGGCGTTCACTAATGCCTTTACCAGGGATGCGTTTACAATGAAAAATCATTGTTAAGGCATTCGTGGTAAAGGGATTAGTGGTAACAACATGGTCGTTGTTCCGACCGGGTTGTTCAGACATGCGGGGTTCCAGCATGCGCTGTTCCGACATACATTTAACTTGGACACATCACATTTTTACATTAAAATCTGGTGTGTTTTTTGGAAAGTGCCTAGCTGTGGAGTTTGGCCTCAAGCTCTGCCAGCACTCAGGGAAACCTGCCAAACTTGTGCATTTTTCAAAACTAGACACCCTGGGGAATCTAGAATGGGTGACTTCTTGGGCTCTCACCATGTTCTGTTACCCAGAATCCTTTGCAAACCTCAAAATGTGGCCAAAAAACACTTTTTCCTCATATTTCGGTGACTAAAGTTCTGATATGTGAGAGGAGCCACACATTTCATTCCACCCAGCATTCCCCCAAGTCTCCCAATAAAAATGGTACCTCACTTGTGTGGGTAGGCCTAGTGCCTGCGACAGGAAATGCCCCAAAACACAACATGGACACATCACATTTTCCCAAAGAAAACAGACCTGGTTTTTGCTAAGTGCCTAGCTGTGGATTTTGGCCTCTTGCTCAGCCGGCACCTAGGGAAACCTACCAAACGTGTGCCTTCTTTAAAAGTAGACACCTGGGGTAATCCAAGATGGGGTGACTTGTGGGGCTCTCACCAGGTTCTGTTACCCAGAATCCTTTGCAAACCTCAAAATGTGGCCAAAGAAAACACCTTTTCCTAACATTTCAGTACTGCAAAGTTCTGGAATCTGAGAGGAGCCACAAACTTCCTTCTACCCAGCATTTTCCACATCTCATCTCCTGATAAAAATGGTACCTCACTTGTGTTGGTAGGCCTAATGCCCGCAACAGGAAATGCCCCAAAACACTATGTGGACACATCAAAATGATCAAATACAAAACTACCTGTTTTTGCGGGAGGGGCACCTGAGTTTTTGGTCCTGGGCTCAGTAGATATCTAGGGAAACCTACCAAACCTTTCTGAAAACTAGACACCAGTGGGAGCCCAGGGAGGTGTGAATTGCGTGGATCCACCTGTGTTTTTCTTACCCAAAATCCTCTGCAAACCTCAAATTTAGCTAAAAATAATTTTTTTTGCATATTTCTGTGTGGGATCACCGCACCGGCACACATGTCCTACCACCCAACGTTCCCCTCAGTCTCCCGTTAAAAATGATACCTCACTTGTGTAGCTGGGTCAAGTGCCTGTGACAGGGAAGAGACAAAAACATATCAAAATTGAGAGGAACCAAAGTGGGTCCAAAAGGGCAGTGCTAGCGTGCCTTGACCTTAGTAAGTAAACTTACAAGGGGATGAGTATAGGTCGATTAATCTTTTGGATCGCATAGAGTATCCTAGCCAAGTGGCGAATAGAGAAAACATCAACCATAAATTTACCCAAACATATAACACCAAATCTTAGTCTAATAAGAAAACACCATCACATTCAGAAAGGTTAATTTGTTTTATTCCCTATTAGTTACAACTCTAATCAAAAACTTTATTTCGAGAATTTATGGTTAATCAAACTTTATTAGCAGCATGGGCAATAATTCATCAAGATTTTATTAATGAGCGGAAACAACATAAAACTAAAATGGCACGCTCATAAATATTGATTAATTCAACAATGCGAGCCAGCCAGTCAAAGTAAATGTCACCATTTAGTCGCCCTTTTTCAGCCTACATATATCAGATTAGCATCAACATGTGAGTCTTCATGCTAAAAACAATTTAGTCAAAAATCATTAATTTGAAAAAAAATATCTAACTAAAAGAGAAAAACATTTTAAGCAGCGCAGTTGGTACCTAGAAGGAAAAAGCACATTAGTCAGTCAATCATTTATATCTTCCTATCCAAGATAGATCAGCAACGAGTCAGTCTTCGTCTCCAGGTCATCAGTTATCAGCAAGGCTCGGGCTCACAAGGAGCAAGCCCAAATTTCAGCACTTCGGACAGCGTCTCCTTACGTCATCAATTTTCGTCTCTCCACACTGATTTCTCTTCTCGTGTCATTACTTTTTATTAGGGTCTCTCAGTCCGTTCCACAAATTGCTATTGGTCAACCTTATCAGGGGTTATGACTCTAACCTATAGTTTTTGTTTACCACTTGTTCGCGTAGATTCAAGAATCAAGTTCCATTAATATGATTGGTCCTTCTGTCGATGAGAACATCATCCGGCTCTTCAGGTAACTAAATTGTTGCCCACTGCTCTTAGTCAGTGGTTCCATTGTTCAAGTCCTGGGAAAGTACATTTAGCCTACTCTACACATAATTGTATCACTTTGTTCTGATCGTCTCCTGTCCGCTGATGAGTTTGCAGAAAATTCTAACGGAGCTCAACTGAACTCTGTACAGTTCAAGGTCCTTTTCTCCAGTTTCAGTCCTCTGCGGCTCATCGCGTTTCAACGTTTAAGCAAGTAAGGCCCAGCGCCGACCAGGCCTCTTTAGTTCAGCTAAGTTAAGGATACAAAGCATCATAAAACATAGGTTATATCATCAGTTATGGCATATTAATACATAATATTAATAATTTCACTTTATTTTATTACTGTTAACACAGATGGTGACCACTCCCCATGGGCACATTATGCACATTACACGTTATTTTCAGTTATTCGTTTTCAAAAGTAATTTTTCCCATTAGTATGTATACACAAATCTTTAGAATATTTTCATATTAGCATATCTGCTGCAACAGTCCCCCCTCGGATGACTAAATGTGTCATCACACCTTCCCTTTGTCACTCATTACAAATTACTTTCAGCTACATTTTGATCTCTTCTGTTCGCATTTTCCCTATAGATTCTTCTTCTGGGTTGTTCTTCCCTCCTCTGATTATTTTTAGCCCTTCTTAATTGAATTTTGTGCCATAATTTACATGCCCCCCATAATCCTAATATAACAATGATCACAATCAATATTCCCTGAAAATTGTTCCATAATATCCCACCCCAAATTTGATTAAACCAATTACCTATTGTGACAAACCAATTTCCAACCTTTTCCCACACTCCTGGTTCTTTCAGCTCCTTCAAATCTTTACTTGCATTAGTTAAATTAGTAAGCAAATCTTTTACCTCCTTCTCAATCTCAGGTATATAAGAGCAACAATGCCTCTCATTAATCATTTTACAGACTCCTCAGTCTTTCGCCAATATTATGTCTAAAGCAAGCCTATTTGAAGCGTCATAGCTCTATCCGCAGCTAAGTCAGTGTTTAGTAAAAGTATAGCCCCTTTAAAGTTAGTTAACATGTTATCTACTATAGTTGACAGCTTTAGAATTTTGTTTGCGTTGAGTATAACTCCTACGGAAGGAATTACTGCTCCAAAAATATCCCCCACTATTGCAGAGGCTGTTTCTCTCCTTTGTCTCTTTTGGTGTAACTCAGTAATTTTCTGTATCTTTTTCAAATCATCTATTTGATAAATCTTAGGAAAAACTATTCCCAAGTAATATGTCCCATACCATCCCTTAGGGAGTCGGTAATAAGCATTGAGTCCACAAATATAGTAAATTCCAGGAATCCAGGGTCCGCACCATTCAACATGAATGTCCACTTACTCTGAAACAAAAACACATGCCTACATTCACTCATTCCCACAAATAAAGTGTCAGTGAGTGATTTTGGCCTGTATATACAAAGCTTCCCTACATGTAATACATCTAAAGCTAATTGTGTTTTAATAGCAGTGTAAGCATAATCATTCTTGAAAGTTCTCTTCTCTAACCTTTTTTCTAATTTTTCTTTTAATGCTTTTCTCCTGTCGTCAGTATGCCCAATAAAGCTCTTTTCCATAGGAGTTAATAAGCAAGTTAAATTGTTACGATGTGCATAGGCTGTGCCAAAAGTTAGTGTAGGCTCAAAGAATCCTCTAACTAATACTATATCATGATCCTTAGCTATCTTACTCAAATATCTAATTATAGGAACAAAGGAAAACACTAGGTCATAGTTAGAATAGAAATACTGAACATACTCTTGGTTATAAAAACGAGTTAGTAGCAAACTACATGTTATTCCGTAAGTCAGAGGTAGACTATGATAAGTAACCCCTTCTTCCACAGACGAAGGTATTTGCGTACACACAAGACAATCCCTGGCATCCATCGTTTCCACATACTCACTCAACAAATGGTAAAAGATGTTAGAAGACAACTCTCCACTTGCATTAGTATAATCATGCAAATATTGCTTGTCTAATTTAAACCTCTCTATAGCTGTTAGTGTAGTAGTTTCATGAACAGGTGTAACCTTTGCTTCTCTCACTTCATGAATTGACATTCCCACAATCATTATTTTAAACAATATTCCACACACAATCGCCATTCCTATACTCAAATATCTACAATACCTATTATGCCTAACGTTGTTATCTAGTCTAGCCATGATCTGTAAAGAATCAGATAGCAGAGTTTCAACTCTTAATTATTTTGCAACACAAAAATCAAAAATCAAAATAAAAAATATACTTCTTTTCTTCACACTTCAACTTCACACAACAGGACCCCTTTACTTCCTTTGTCAGATTCTGTTAGCAACTAGTCATCTCCAGGATTTAAGTGTCATATCAGGCTTTTAATGTCTTTTCCTGTAAATCAATAATCTCAATTTCTTTTGTTTTAGCTCAACATCTCCGTCTATTTGATTTTCTCCTTCAGGTTGCATCAAAATACTGATTCGGAACATCTCTATCAAAACAAAAGGACATAAACTCGTTTTGCCAATCACTTGTTGCTGTGTATGCCCACTCTGGTCCCACGTATTTTCGACTTGCCACTCTTTTTCTTTTCAACCTCCTTTCTCCTGTTAGTTCACCATCACTTAATTAATTTTTCTTTGTGGTGTCTAATTCTTCCTCTATTGTCTCATTCATTACCAAGTCCTTTTTCTTGCCTATTTGAGATTCTGGCCAATAATCTCC
Organism: Pleurodeles waltl; assembly: GCF_031143425.1. Taxonomy (NCBI): domain Eukaryota; kingdom Metazoa; phylum Chordata; class Amphibia; order Caudata; family Salamandridae; genus Pleurodeles; species Pleurodeles waltl. The sequence goes on from NC_090438.1 coordinate 725,683,445, forward strand.
TTTTCTCACTCCTTCTGTCAACAGTCTCTTCAGGATCGGACTTTTCTCTTTAACCTTGTCTGAAGTGCCTTCTCTTGAGGGACATGCAACGGGCTCAGGAGGAGTCAGAACACCTTTGCCTTGACCTGTCTCAACTCTCTCCCCCTCAGGTTCTGGCACTTGATCTCCTTGTGTTTCAGCATTCTTTGTTTTTGTGATGACCTCTCCTGTGCATGGATCTCTCATCACTTCTGCTGCATCGATTTCTCGATTTGCCTCTGTATTTTCCACACCCTCGTCTCTTACTGGGGTTATTGATCCTTCTTCTGCCAATTCTGGATCCACTTCCGGCTCAACCTGCTCCAGCTCTAGTTCGGGTAGAACTATTCATTTGGCGGCTACTGGCATTCTCAGCAACACTTCTTTATGATCCTGAGGACTCACCACTTTCTTTGTGTGGCTTGCGTAAATCCAGTTAGGCAATCCTGCACACTTCACAGCTGTTGTAGTTGTCAGCACCACTTGGCATGGACTGATCACGCCTCAATCTCCCGCTCTTAGATTGTGGCCTGGGTCATGGAAAGGTGGCAGGGTAATGGCTTGTACCTGCTGAGAAAAAGATCGAACCACATCAGCTAGACCCTTGCAGTAGTCCAACACCAAATCATCTGTTATATTGACAAGAGGATTGGCTGGTATTGCTGGCAATCTCATTGCTCTCCCCATAAGAATCTCATGTGGGGGATAATACTGTCTTCCTGTCATGTATATTTCTCATTGACATCAACACTAGAGGCAATGCATTCGGCCATTTCAGATTTGTAGCTGCGCACATTTTGGCAATTCTCGACTTCAGAGTACCATTCATTTGCTCTACAAGTCCTGATGCTTCTGGACGATAGCTGCTGTGAAGTTCCTGCTCAATGTTTAGTGCTGCACATAAGAGCTTAATCACTTCGTTATTGAAGTGTGTTCCCCTATCTGATTCTAAAGAGATCGGGAAACCGAACCTTGGTATCAGTTCTCTAAGGAGTAGCTTTGCAACTGTGAGACTATCATTTCTACGTGCGGGGTATGCTTCAAACCAATGACTAAACACACACACAATCATCAACACATACTTTAGTCCACCACATGCAAGCATCTCAATGAAATCCAATTGCATTCTGCTGAATGGTCCTCCTGCTCTTTCAATGTGGCTCAAATTTACCACTGTCCGTTTTCCCACATTTAGTTGCTGACAGATCACACATCTGTGACACAGTGCTTCAGCTGCTTGTCTAAATTTTGGATTGAACCAATCAACTTTGAATAGCCTAATCATGGCATCCCTTCCAATGTGTGCCTGACCATGGTAATACCGAGCCATCCGAGACAACAGACAATTCGGCAACACCATATGACCCTCCTCAGATACTCAGATCTCATCTGGTCTCTGAATACACTTCAGCTTTGCCCACAGTTTTTCTCTTCCTTGTCTGCATTTTCTTGCAATGTTTTCAATTCCTCTAGGGTATAAATTACTTTTAATGCAAAATGTGCACAACTGGTCTCTTCTTCTTGCATTAGTTCCCACTTATCCTTAAACGATATACAGTTCAGTGTGCAAAACCTTGCTACTTGATCTGCATACCCATTTCCCAAGGAAATGTAGTCTGGTGTTTTCTGATGTACACTGCATTTCACTACAGCAGTCTCTTCAGGTAACTGTATTGCATACAGCAATTCTTTTATCCTGTCACCATTTCGCACTAGAGTTCCAGTTGAGGTCATAAATCCTCTTTGCAACCACAATTGACCAAAATCATGAACAATTCCAAATCCATATTGACTATCTGTGTATATTGTCACTCACAGCCTGGTAGAAACATAGCAAGCTCTAGTAAGAGCTACCAATTCTGCCACTTGTGCTGAATATACACCGGGAAGCCAAGATGCTTCTAGGGTTCCTGTAATTGTACATACAGCATATCCTGCCCTCAATGTGCTTGTTCCATCTCTGAGGCATGAACCATCAACAAAAACAATTTGGTCCTTTTCCTCTAATCGAGTATCTCTGATATCAGGTCTAGGTTTTGTGCAAAGCTCTGTCACTTCAAGACAATCATGCCTCCTCTTTTTCAATTTCAGCAGTATCACTTGGCAATAATGTTGCTGGATTCAACACTGTACATCTTTTCAAAGTTACATTTGGAGCTCCGAATATGCTCGTCTCATACCTTGTCAGTCTTGCCCTCGTCAAATGTTGGGTTTTCGTTCTCGTCAGTATGATTTCAACAGAATGAGGTGCCATTACCGTCACTGGGTATCCCATGACTTCCCCTTCACATTGGGAAAGGCTTTGACCAACTGCGGCTACTGCTCGCAGGCAACCTGATAAAGCTGCAGCGACTGGGTCCACGGTAGCTGAAAAATATGCCACTGGGCGATAAGCACCTCCATGGACCTGTGTCAAAACAGACAAAGAACAAGCATCACGTTCATGACAAAACAATGTGAAAGGCTTTGTGTAATCAGGCATTCCCAATGCTGGAGCTCTGCACAAACTCTCTCACAATTCAGTGCAAGCCCTCATCTGTTCTTCATCTAGGATAATGGGGTATGTAACGCCTTTGTTTGTCAACTGCTGTAAGGGTTTTGCTATCTCAGCAAAATTCGGAATCCATTGTCACAATACCCTACCATTCCCAAAAACATGCGCACATCCTTCTGGGAAGTCGGAACATTTCTCTGCAGAATCATTGTAATCCTTTCTCGGGAGATTCTTCTCAGCCCTTTCTCAATTTGATGACCCAAGTATTTAACAGACTTCTGACAGTACTGCAAACTTGCTGGCGAAACCTTGTGTCCAAACTCTCCCAAATTATTCCACAGGGCAATCGAGTCATGCTTACACTTGTCCCTTGTTCTGGATGCAATCAATAAGTCATCAATGTACTGGACTAGAGTCGATTGACAAGGTAATTCTAATGACTCCAGATTCTTTTTCAGAATCTGATTGAGCAAGGATGGTGACTCCATATACCCTTGTGGAAGCCTGCACCAGCTGTAGACTTTATCTAGGAATTTGAAACTGAAAAGAAACTGACTATCCTCATGAAGTGACACTGAAAAGAAAACGTGTGGTAGATCAACTACAGTGAACCACTTTGCTTCACATGGAATCTGAAAGAGTATCACTGCTGGATTGGGCACAATCGGACAACACTTAACCACCATGTCATTCACTTTTTGCAAATCCTGCACAACTTGCACTTTCCCACAAGGCTTTTTCAATCCCATTATCGGTGAATTACATGGGCTGCTCAACACTTCCTTTAGAACCCCCTGCTTCAGGAAATCTCCAATTATCTGTGCCACTTCCATCATCACATCCTGCGCCATGTTATACTCTGGAAGTTTTGGGAACTGAGCATTCGGTTTCAGAGTGATTTTAATAGGTTCCTCTCCTTTGATCAATCCCACTTCTTTCCCTGTCAAATCCAAGACTTTCTCCTTTACTGTTCCCTGCAAGTCTTCGTGCAACTCCTTCAGTGTGAACATTGGAAAAATCTCAATCAAAGGGTACTCCTCAAATGCATCATTAAGAACCATGGCTGAACCCTGCTCCTCCTCATCATCACTGTTTGTCTGGACCTCTATCCCTGCATCTGTACAATTTATGGAACATTTGGTCTTGCACAGTAAGTCTCTGCTCAACAAAGATACAGGACTTGAGTCGCATACCACAAATCTGTGCAGTCCCAAATCATTTCCGATTTCAATTTGCACTGGTTCTGTAATGGGATTCGTTGACTGCCTATTCTCCTCTCTCACAACCTGAACGGTCCTTCCGGAAAGAGGTAAATCTGGTACTTCCACACTCCTCACTGTGGAGTGCGTAGCTCCAGTGTCAACCAAAAATGAAACCTTATGTCCCATTACCTTTCCCTTCACAAAAGGCCCTCTCTGATCTACCTCTAGGGATGCAGCAAGAATACAAGCTCCTTCATCCGAACTGTCACTCATCCATTCATCGTTTATTTTATCCTCACTGTGAAATGGGAACTGGTGTACTGTATTGTTACTGTTATCTGGTCTCTGACCTGTGACCTGTTGAGTAAGCATAACCTGTTGCTGCTCCATCGGGGCCTGGGGTATGTGCATTTGCTGTCTAGGCACCACAGGAATCTGCTGCTGTACTGGTGTTAAAGAAGTAAATTTTGCTTGAGGCACCTGCAACTGATGTACAGGCAAGAAATTCTGACCTCAATTTTGAGCATTCAGGACTGGGCCCCTCTTTCTGGGGAGTCTTACAGTTTGAACTGTACCAACATTGCTTTGCTGAACCATTCCTTTCTGCACAATCAATGGGCACTCCCACTTCCAGTGTCCCACGTTTCCGCACAAATGACATGGCAACATCCTTTTCATGCCCTGCATGTCATTCTGAACAACCACGGTACTTAGATCTGGACCACGCATCACATCCATACCACGTCCTCTACCCCTCACTTGAGGCTGAAACATGACAGCTTTCTGCTGCAGCGGCATCAGCGGCACTAAAGCTCCTTTAACTCCTGATTGTGCTGGCTTAATCTGCATCACCATTGCCTTTTCCTTCACCTTCTTTTGCTTCAACTCAATTTCATCGGTGCAATATTTAGCATACTGCAACACCTCATCGATTGGCTTCGCTTGCCAGCAATTCAAATGATTCTTAATCATTTGCCCTACTTCAGGTCTCAACCCTTCAACAAATCTGAACACGAAATGCAACATGTCTTTTAGTTCAACTGCTTCCTTGCCACTGTACTCCTTGAAAGCCTTTAGCAATTTAATTAATAAGTGTGTATTGACTCTTTAGTTTCCTCTTTTTCCTCAGAAAAATGTGTGATTTCCAGCAATGTTGGAGGTTTGCAGGGCATGTGGGTTAAGAAAATGGCGCTGGGTGCATGTGAAGCACACCACCCTGGACTCACACAGATATTTAGGGGGTCATTCTGACCCCGGCGGAGCCGCCCGCCTGGAGGGAACTGCCGAATGACCGCACCGCGGCCCAGCGGGAAACCCCCCTCAACAATGAAGCCAACTCCGAATGGAGCCGGCGGAGTTGTAGGGGTGCGACGGATGCAGTGGAAATCATTATGGGGCCCTGTTAGGGGGCCCCTGCACTGCCCATGCCAGTGGCATGGGCAGTGCAGGGCCCCCCAGGGGCCCCACGACACCCGTTCCCGCCACAGGATGGCGGGAAGGGGGTCGGAATCCCCATGGCGGCGCTGCAAGCAGCGCCGCCATGGAGGATTCCCTGGGCCAGGGGTAAACCGGTGGGAAACCGCCGGTTGCCCTTTTCTGACCGCGGCTTTACCGCCGCGGTCAGAATGGCCCAGGAAGCACCGCCAGCCTGTTGGCGGTGCTTCCGTGGTCCCCGGCCCTGGCGGTCATGGACCGCCAGGGTCGGAATGACCCCCTTAGTTTTAAGATGTATCTAGGTCTCGTAGATTTTTCTACATGGCAGGGTCCCAAAGTCCAAAAAGTGCAGCCCTCACCATTCCAAGTGGGACGATTTTGAGTTTTAGTCAAGTGTCAAGAGTTTAATCAAATGTCCTCTTGCTTGCTGTGGGATAAGATGTTTTAGTGTGCGGGGAAGAGCTGAAAGGCTGTTGCCCCCTTCAGTTGGGGTGCAGGCATAACCATGCCCATACTGGTTGGGAGGCACCACCCCACTTTTTTTTTTGTAATTCCCTGGCATCTAGTAGGCTTTCTGCCCCCCCACGCAGGGAGTGGAATGGGGGTAATTGCCCCTTCTGCCCACTGCTGACAAAAAAACTTTGTCACCATTTATTTGGGGTGGGGGTTTGGCCATACCCCCAGCCTCTTTGTTTGAAAAAATAAATCTTCTCTGATCTCTGGTGGGCTTTCCTCCCCCCTTTGGGGGCAGATGGGTCTTTCAAAAATAGGCCGATCTGTACCCCAAGGGGTGCAGAAATGGCCAATAGTAATATGCTCCATGGGGAGTGACCTTTGCCCAAGAGGCTGCCCCCCAAACAAAATACACACATACACACCAATCCCTTGTGCCTAAGTGGTTTCTGCCCCCCGGGGCCAGAAATGGCCTAAAATTATTTTGCCCCCCCAGGGGAATGACCCTTGCCTGAGGGGTTGCTCCCCTTGCATGAAATTGGCGCAAAGAATTCCCTGGTGCCTAGTGGTTTCTGCCCCCCTTGGGGGCAGATCAGCCTAATAAAAATAGGTTGATTGCCCCTAAGGGGGGCAGAAATGGCCTAAAATAAAATTGCGCCCCAGGGGAGTGACTCTTGTCTAAGAGGTCGCTCCCCGTCTGTAAAAAAAAAAAAAAGAATCCCTGGTGCCTAGTAGTTTCTGCTCACCTTGGGGGCAGATCAGCCTAATTAAAATAGGCCGATCTGCCCCCAAGGGGTGCAGAAATGGCCAACAGTAATGTGCTCCATGGGGAGCGACCCTTGCCCAAGGGGCTGCCCCCCAAACAAAACACACACACACACCAATCCCTTGTGCCTAACTAGTTTCTGCCCCCCTGGGGCCAGAAATGGGCTAAAATTATTTTGTCCCCCAGGGGAATGACCCTTGCCTAAAGGGTTGCTCCCCTTGCATAAAATTGGTGCAAAAAATTCCCTGGTGCCTAGTGGTTTCTGCCCCCCTTGGGGGCAGATCGGCCTAATACAAATAGGTTGATTGCCTCCGAGGGGGGCAGAAATGGCCTAAAATAAAATTGCCCCCCAGGGGAGTGACTCTTGCCTAAGAGGTCGCTCCCCGTCTGTAAAAAAACGAATCCCTGGTACCTAGTAGTTTCCGCTCACCTTGGGAGCAGATCAGCCTAATTAAAATAGGCTGATCTGCCCCCAAGGGGGGCAGAAGTGGCATAAAATAAAAATGTAGCCCTCCAGGGGAGTGACCCTTGCCTAAGGGGTTTCTACCCTTGTGTGAAACTGATTAAAAAAAACAATCCCTAGTGTCTAGTGGTTTCTGCCCCCCCAGGGGCAGATTGGCCTAAAGGAAATAGGCCAATCTGCCCCCAAAGGGGGCAGAAATTGCCAAAAAAATAATTTGCCCCCATGGGAACAACCCTTGCCTAAGGGGTTACTCCCCAAATGTAAAAAAAGAATAATAATCCCTGGTGTATAGTGGGGTCTTCCCCCACTGGGGGCAGATTAGCCTAATTAAACTAGGCCAATCTGCCCCCAGGGGGGCAAAAAAGGCCTTATAATTAATTAACCCCCTGGGGAGCAGCCTTTGTCAAAGGGGCCGCCCCCCTTATCTAAAAACACACACAAACATAAACACAAAATCCATGCTGTCTAGTGGGCATTTATGCAGCCCGATCGCTTCACGATCGGACAGCAGAAATGCTCACAGAGACATGAAAGGAAAGGAAAGGCTTTTCGTTTCCTATCATGCCTCAGCCTGCCTCCACTTCTCGGTCGGAAGAAAAATGTTTTGCATTTCTCTTCCTATCTCTGTAGAAGCTCGGTGACCTCTGTTGAGGTCAGCGTGTGATTGTGGGCTGATGTCATCAGATGTCACGGGGGACTTGGGGGCAAGGGTGGAAGGGCAAGCAATTCCCCTTCCATTCCTGCCCTGGGGGGGGTGGTGGGAGACCACGAGTTGGTCTCGTCCTCGGCACACTGTAACCGTGACCAGCTCGTCTCAGGCACCCAAACAGTTACAAACAAACTCTAAAAAGAAAGATTTGCCTATATGTAGAAAGTAAACACATCAGAAAAACTAAAGTGCACATAGACACATTAAACTATTTCTTTCTTTAACAATTATTACACTGGTGATTTTCTCTATTGGTGATCTGGCTCCAAAAATCAGTTGGATGGCTGGACTAAGATAGAACAAATTGAAAACTAACAAATATGTACCATGCTGCAGGATAAGTCTCATTTTGCCACATTCTCTCTTTTTTACCCTGAAATGTCGGTCACTACTAATAATGAATGAAGAATAGGACCCAGCAACCCCAGTCTCATGCACACCCCTCCTCCATAACTCAAACGAATCAGTGGCAAGACATCACTCTGTGCCGTGGATATTGGGTCATTTTTATTTACAGCAAATCATAAACATGATACTGTTAAATATCAAGAAATTGTAAAAGATAGCACCAGAAAACAGCATTTCAAAACATTCATTCAGTGCAAAGAGGATCAGCACATGCAGCAATTTACAAGGAGGCAGTCCCCACAAATGTCACAGCACTAAGGACTTGGTGCCCTTCATCCTACTTGGACCAGAGAGGTGAAACCACCTTTATTACTGAGGAGAGGTCCCATCTCTCTGAGCTTTTGACCACCTGTTGTATTCTCCCCGCTCCCCCCACAGTGCCAGGCTAAACTCCAGAGCGCCAGGATGTGAGACCGGGGGTTATAGCCCCATGTCCTTCACAGGTGAACTGCTAATCTATGACCCAAGCAGATGTGAATGTCCCTTTAATAATAATGATTGCTGTTGCTGCCCTATCATCTCAGTTCTGGCATAGGAAGTATTGGATGGAGAGTCCATTTCTCGTTAAGAAGATCTAATGCTGCATGTCACTGTTAGATGACAAGGGCAACCAGGGCAATGAGATCCTTTGCCCCCTACCAAAACACAAGCATTGTGTAAAAGCCCATATGCTGTGGGTGAAGAGGTCTGCCGCTGCATCAGAAAAGTGCATGCCATCATGGTGGAACATGTGCTTCCCCCTACCTAATTTGTGACAGATGTTCCTTGGACTTAAGCACAGTTTTGAAACGTTAAGCCCTGAATTTAATTTTTTTGCCCCATTTGTGCTGAGGTATCATGTGGGACCATGTAATAAAAGCAATCGAAAATGTCTACCCCAGCCAAGCAAATTCCAACACGATGGATTCTCTAAGTTCTTTTCGACCAAGCCAAACCATGTCACTACCACCAAGATGTATGATGATCAGATCTGGGATCTGAAGTCCTGCACAACCCTTGATCTTATCCACCATCTCTCACAGCTGTATTATTTTGAGACCTCCCACTCCGCTCCATCTGAAGAGGATGTTCTGAAAGGACACCAGCTTAGGCCTAAAGACCAGTTGCAACTGCTATGCTGCCAGGCGTACAAAGGAGTGGTCAAAAACCCAGGAGACCTTGGAAGGCATGACCACTACAAGTTCAAAAGAGAACAAGGTGTAAACAACTATAACAAGGACCAGACAATATCTCAAATAAATCTAACAGCTCAGGGTGAATGTATCTCTTGAAACAAGGAGATGATCATCATTTGAAATGTTTGACATCATGGTGTGATACTCCTTCTCGCCTGAAAATGTTGCAGCACCTATTCTGAATGAGTGGGATAAGTAGCCATAAGGGATCATACCAATGGACCTATAGTTATGGCCAAGACAGCCAAGAACTGACAACACAACAGGCACTCACCATTCATATAAATAAACAATGTAGGTACTCCTAAACCAAGACGCGAAGAAGGATAGGCACTCGTGTGGGCAACCAGGCAAATTGAAGTTCCCAGGCCAGTTCATTGTTCAGTAATGGCCCCACTCCCAACCTGACCAGTTTTGGACCTTCTCAGCCTAATGATCAAATGGTCATGGTCGGTTTGGGTGTCCAAGAACTGCAAGCCCCTTACAAGATATTGTTTAAAGTTCTCCAGCAATTCACCCACTCCAAAAGCACAGTAAAAATGGAATGTGTCTAGTTGAAATAGTTAATTGAGCAGCATGCTCAGCAGGAGATGATAATTTAATAATCTCAAAGCCAACTCTCAAAAAGCTCCCTGCCTGTTAATAGCCTCAACTACTTCCATGTTGGCAGACCAGAAGATAATACTCCTGGTGCTGAACGCATCAGAAACACAAAAGGATGATGGACGGAGTGTTCAAACTTTTCAACCACTCACCCCCAGTCACAGATCTGGGTTTAACCCATCCTTCTTTTGCTCACCATGCCACCACAGTTTGGACCCAGCCATATGGAAATCAGTCTTGGCCCTGTTCCACTTGGGAACAGTCCAGCCCGAGCTAAAGAACGATGGATTAAACCTAGATCTGTGACTGGGGGTGAGTGTTTGCATTGTTCAGCACTCGTCAATCATCCTTTTGTGTTGCTGAACACATCAGACCAGATGGAGCCACAATAACAGAGAACAGACCCAGAAATGCATTGTTTTTTGATACACCTCCCTGGTGCCAAGAAGGTGGCCAATCTTCCCTACGCCACTGAGAGCCCAATATTTCCCCATAACTGATACTGTCAGCTGAGTCCATAAACAAATCCAGCATCTGATTGGATATTGGTGGGGTGGGCCACACCAACTAACTGTTTACTTTTCAGAAAACTATGTCAAATCTTTCAGTTCTCTCTGACCTCTACCATCTAGTGTGGTGGTGCTTCAGTGTGAGCCCAACCATTGACCTAACAATGGGTCTGGAGAACACTCATGCCAAGGGAATAATCCTGAGGGCAGAATTGATGTGATCAAACAAAACCTGCAGCTGGTGTAAGGTCACATTTCTGTGCCAATTGACTCGGAAAAAACACGGACATTATTTGGTGAGAAGTGACTGAGCCCTGCAACATTCTCAATATCAATACCTAAAAAATGATACCAGTTGAAGAAGTGACTGTTTTGTCAGACTTAAGGGGCACTCCTCAGTCTTGGAATAATGAAATTACTTGATTTGGCCAGCAGGGTCCCAGAACCTAACTTCCTTAACCTTACCAAAGATTGATCAATGGTTGAATAACTCACTGAACAGGCCTGAAGATCTACTGCATCATTGACTGATGCCCTTTTTAAGGCAGAGAGGTCATGAAACAGTCTAAACAAACCCTGCTCTTTCTTTGGGAATACTCCCAGTGGGGAGCATACAAATGCATCAAACATTGGGGTGGGAAAAGGGCCTATGATTCTACCAAGGGAGCTCACCTTAACCCCTTGGTGCCTTGGACGTAATAGTTATGTCCTCGGCATCGGTGCTCAGGTGCTGAGGACATAATCGTTACTTCCTGCACCCAGCCCAAGGGGTGAGCACTAGCGCTGCCCCTGTGGGCCTCCCACCCGCCTCTCCTGGGCAGGGATGGAAAGGGAATCACTTCTTCTTTCACCCAGACCCCCCAGTGACGTCATTAGAGGTCACCTCCATCGCGCTGGAAGCATGGCTTCCACCGTGATCTGAGGAGGTACGGGGGCAGTGGAGCTCAGGGAGGCATGAAAGGAAAGGAAAGGTTTTTCCTTTCCTTTTCATGTCTCTCTGAGCATTCCTGCAGCACAATCGCATAGTGATCATGCTGCAGAAATGCGCACTAGACACCAGGGAGTTTGTTTGCTTTGTGTAAACAAATAAGGGGAGCGGCGCCTTGGGCAAGGGTCACTGCCCAAAGGGGGCAATTTATTTCTAGGCCATTTCTGCCCCCCTGGGGGGCAGATCAGCTTATTTAGTCAGAAAATACTAGACACCAGGGATAATTTTTTTGTTTGTTTTTTACAGGGTTTGAGTGGTCCCTTAGGCAAGGATTGCTCCCGCAGGGGACAATTTTATTTTAGGCCATTTCCACCCACCTTGGGGGCAGATCAGCCTACTTTTATTTGGCCAATCTGTCCCCAAGGGGCAAAAACCACTAGACACCAGGGAATGTTTTGGCACCAATTTCACACAACGGGAGCGACCCCTTAGGCAAGGGTCGCTCCCCTGGTGGCAATTTTATTTTAGCCCATTTCTGCCCCCCTTGAGGGCAGATCGGCCTACTTTTATTAGGCCAATCTTAGACACAGGGATTAAAAAAATGTTTTACATAAGGGGAGCGTCCCTTAGGGAAGGGTTGCTCCCCAGGGGGGCATATTATATTCGGCCATTTCTGCCCCCCTTGGGGGCAGACCGGCCTATTTCTATTAGGCCCATCTGGCCCTAAGGAGGGCAGAAACCACTTAGGCACCAGGAATTGTTTTGTGTGTGTGTGTGTTTTGTTTGGGGGGTTAGGTGGATGGCCCTTTGGTCAAGTGTCGCTCCCCATGGGGGCACATTACTGTTGGCCATTCCTGCACCCTCTGGGGGCAGATCGTCCTATTTTTATTAGGCCCTTCTGCCCACAAGGGGGGCAGAAAGCCCGCTGGACACCAGGGAAGAATTGTTTTTAAAAAAAGATGGTGGGGGGTATGGCCATACCCCATCCCCAAATAAATGAGGACAAAGTTGTTCTGCCCACCGGTGGGCAGATGGAGCAATAACCCCCAATCGACTTCCTGGGGGGGCAGAAACCCTACTAGCTGCCAGGGAATTTTCATAAGAAATAGTGGGGTGGTGGCTACCAACCAGTAGGGGCATGGTTATGACCTCACCCTAACTGAAGGGGTTAACAGTCTTTCAGCTCTCCCACCGCACACTAAAAGATCTTATCCCAACGACAAGCAAGAGGACATTTGAATATTTGGGGTTTTGATTTTACATTTGGGCCATAAGAGCTTGGCTAACTCTCACAATCGTCCCACTTGGAATGGTAAGGGCTGCACTTTTTGGTCTTTGGGACACTGCCATCTAGAAAAATCTACAAGACCTTGACAGATCTGAAAACTAAACATCTGAGTGAGTCCAGGGTGGTGTGCTTCACATGCATCCACACCACTTTCTTACCTACAATGTCCTGCAAACCTCCAACTTTGCTTGAAATTACAGATTTTCCCCACATTTCTGTGATGGAACCTTCCGAAAACTGCAGGAATCCGCAATATTACTACACCCAGCATTGTCGCAACTATACCGGTAAAAATTCTGCCCAACTTGTCAACCTAAAAACATTTTTTTACAAACTGCCCTTTTGGACCCACCTTGGTTACCCCTCAATTTCGACATGTTTTTGGCTCTTCCCTGTCACAGGCACTTGGGCCATGTACACAAGCTTTTACTTGCTTATTTTTAAGATGCAAATGCAATGGGTACATGTCTTACTTGCAGAAACATTTTTGTCTGAAGCATTAATTCAAGTGCTGTTCTTCAGATTACATTAATGATTTATATAATTTACATTTTGAAACAATTACTTTGGATGCCCTTAATTCGCTGACCACCTCATTATCTCTTAACTATATCCATCCCTGGCCCCTTCACAATCCTTAAACACCATCCATCCCTGGCTCCTAATAACCTCTTACTACTCCAAAACTACACCCATCCCGGAGTCCTAAAAGCACTTTCTACCTCTAAACTCCACCCATCCCTGAACCCTAAAAAAACTCACTATACCTAAACTACACCCAGTCCTGACTCCAAATCTATACCACTCCATGAACCCTAAAATCCCTTTCCACCCCTAAACTACAGCTATCCTTGAACTCTAAACCAATCACTAACCCTAAACTCCACCAATTCCTGAAACCCAAAAACGCCTTTGTATGTCTAAGCTCCACTCACCCCTCAAACCTTAAAGCCCCTCACCTCCATGGCATTCCACCCATTCATGAACTCTAACAGACCCCCACACCCGTAAATTCACCCCATCCCCCACACTACAAAAAATCCTCACCACACATCCCTGGCCCTCTAAAAATTATTCATCACCCCCTAAGCTCCACCTTTCCCTGAACACTAAAACGCCTCACTACCCTAAGCTCTACCCAATCCTGAACCCTAAAACTCTTTTGGGCTATAAACTCAACCCATCTCGTATTCCTAAAACACCTCACCACCCCTAAACTCCATTTACCTCTGAACCCTTAAAACCCTTCATCGCCCCTAAATTCTACCCATCATTGACCCTTAAAATTCCTCCCCAGCCCTAAATTCCACTCATCTATGAAACCTAAAAACCCCTCCATACCCCTACCCTCCACCCATCCATGCAGCCTAAAAATCCTTCACCAGTCGTAAACGCTACCCATTCTTGATTCCCTAAAAGCCTTTAAACTCCCCAAACTCCACCCCCTTCTACACATAAACTCTGGTTGTCTCTGACCTTTTAAAAAACGTCATCATCTCAAATTAATATCCATTCCCGAACCCAAAAAGCCCTCACTGCCCCTAAGCACCACCCAAGTTTAATGTTGTTTTGGACTTTTCATTCAAATGATCTTTCCTTTAAAACGCTTTCTTTATTTTTTGATTTATTTTATATTTCCTTACAACTGCATTTCCTTAAAATAGTTTTTCATGACTTGGCTTCCTCCAATGTGGTTTCTCAATTTTTTGCCTCTTAATCCACATACTTCAGTAATATTCAAGCAATGAGAAATTCTTTCAGAGTGTGGTGCATTGATTCATTGCTAAAAAAGTTTTAAAGGTAAAGGGGCATATTTATACTCTGTTTGCGCCGGAATTGCGTCGTTTTTTTTGACGCAATTCCGACGCAAAACTAACTCCATATTTATACTTTGGCGTTAGACGCGTCTAGCGCCAAAGTCCATGGAGTTTGCGTCATTTTTTAGCGTGGACACCTACTTTGCGTTAATGATATGCAAGGTAGGCGTTCTCGTCTAAAAAATTGACTCCGAGGCATGTGCGCCGTATTTACACTCCCGGGCAAAATTCACGCCTGGGAGTGGGCGGGTCAAAAAAAATGACGTACGGCCGCTTTTGCGCCGTTTTTTAGCGCCTGGACAAGGCAGGCGTTAAGGGACCTGTGGGCTCGGAAGGAGCCCAGAGGTGCCCTCCCATGCCCCCAGGGCCACCCCCTGTCACCCTTGCCCACCCCAGGAGGACACCCAAGGCAGGAGGGACCCATCCCAGGGACATTAAGGTAAGTTCCGGTAAGTATTTTTTTTTTTTTGGCATAGGGGGGCCTGATTTGTGACCCCCTACATGCCACTATGCCCAATGACCATGCCCAGGGGACAGAAGTCTGGGCATTGGGCAAGGGGGCATGACTCCTGTCTTTGCTAAGACAGGAGTCATTTCTATGGGGGTTGGGAGTCGAAAAAAATGGCGCAAATCGGGTTGAGGTGAAAAATTTGCCTCAGCCTGACTTGCCCCATTTTTGGGCGCCCAAGCTCCATATCCCCCTACGCCGGCGCTGCCTGGTGTACGTCGTTTTTTTTCACGCACACCAGGCAGCGCCGGCGGCTAACGCCGGCTAACGTCATTGATTAAATATGGCACCCGCATGGCGCTTCAGAATGGCGTTAGCCGGTGCTAATTTTTTTGACGCAAAACTGCGTTAGCGCAGTTTTGCGTCAAAAAGTATAAATATGTCCCAAAGTGTACATAATGTACACATCATATATTTAAAAACATGCATGTGTATGTAATAATATGATTTGGCATCAATAAGAGAGTCTTTGTATTGACCTCCTGGGATATTGTAATGTCAGCAGTCATTACAACTTAACACGGAAGGAAATTAACTTCTTTTGCTCCTGAGTATCTGCTTTTCATTCTTGGTAAATCAATTATTTATCCCAAATATTAGCTTCTCTTTTACTTAAAATATACATATTTTACACTAAAACAGTTTTGTTAAAATAATATATTACTCATTTACCATGGTCCCATGTAGTAAGTTAAAATAAGCATGTGCAGTTTTTCAAGCTGCAGTTCAGCATCCCCACATCCATGCCTCCACACCATCTGTCAAGCGTAGCCACTAGATTTCTGGCAGAAGATGTCAAGAATTGTTATTACATGCCAAGGATGAACCCAACATTTGAATGATGACCACATGCTACCAGGAAGAGCCACCATACTGATGAAGATGGTCAACATAATTCTGTGGATGGTTACTGTTAGACCTGTCAGCATTAGGGTGGTCTTCTCACAAACATTCTGCTTTACTCTTCTATTTTGACAGATCACATCTTTGTGGGAGTTAGGACTCTGTCCCCACTGCTAACTAGTGCTAAAGTGTGTGTGCATACTAGCTTACACCTCAGTTAGGCACATTTATTTTGCTTAGAAGTCCCTGTTAAAGTGGTACTACATATAGCCAGGACCTGTAAGTTAAATACTGCTAGTTGCACTAATTGTGCCACCCAGTGAAGTAGCCTGTCAAAGACATTTCAGGTCTGCCATTGCAACCTGTGAGTGCAGTTGTAAACTGCCTTTTCAATCTGGCAAAAACTTTTGCCATGCTTAAATGTTCCCTTGTAATACATATAAGTTACCCCCAGGGAAGGCCCTCAACAGCCCATAGGGCAGGTGCAGAGTATTTAAGAAGTTGGCATGTACATTTAAGTTCCTGGTAGTGAAAAAACTCTTAGATACATTTTTCACTACTGCAAGGCTAGCCTCTCCCATAGGATAGGAATTGGTTTCCTTATTACATTTACTAAGTCATAAATGTAAAACTCTTTTAATGGTAAAGTTGGATTTTAAGTCACAATTCTGAAAATGCCACTTTCAGGAAGTTGGCATTTTCTTGTCCTAATCACTCGGTGCCTGCAGCCTCTACCCATGAGGCCAGATGTAGCAAGCGTTTTGCATGGCGCAAACTGCAAAAATCGCAGTTTGCGCCATGCAAAACGTGCATCGCGATGCTCATTCCCATTTTGCGAGTCGGTACCGACTCGCAAAATGGGAATGCGACTCGCAAATAGGAAGGGGTGTCCCCTTCCTATTTGCGACTCGGACCGCAATGCTAAATTGCTTTGTGACCGCGAACGCGGTCGCAAAGCAATTTGCAGTTCCCACCAGTGTCACACTGGTGGTAACACATTCGCAAAAGGGAAGGGGTCCCAATGGGACCCCTTTCCCTTTGTGAATGTTGCCAGAAATGTTTTTTCAGTGGACCACTGCCTACTCTGAAAAAGCGAAACCAAGTGGTTTCGTTATTTTTTTGTACTGCAACTCATTTTCCTTTAAGGAAAACAGGCTGCAGTACAACAACAAAAAACTGCTTTATTTAAAAAGCAGTCACAGACATGGAGGTCTGCTGTCTCCAGCAGGCCACCATCCCTGTGAGTGCAGGGAATCGCAATGGGGACGCAAAATGCGACCTACCTCATTAATATTAATGAGGTGGGTCTTTGCGACCCCATTGCGATTCGCAGACGGTGTCTGAGACACCGTTCTGCATCAGAATTTGTGATTTGGAAATTGTGAGTCGCACCGACTCTCAATTTCTGAATCGCAAATTTGGAAATTGCTACAACTGGCCCTAGGTCACATGACTAGATGTACCTGCCAGTTGGTCTTTGTGTATTGCTGCCAGACAGTGAGTCAAAGGGTAATAGGTGTCATCAGGATGGGTCCTCTGTGACTTGATAGGGGGCAGAGATGTCACCTACCACACTTGCACATCACAAAGGATCTGCCTTAGCACGTTCACAAAAGGTTTGACACCAGTCTTTTATGGCCCCAGGCAAGCTTGGGCCAGGGCGGGGAGGCAAGACATTCAAACACCACTAGTGTGATAACTTCCTGAACCTTTTCCTGTTTCCAAACTGGTACCAAATATAAACATTGGACCCTCAGACCCAAATCTTCAGTATACCTCTGGACCTGTGGAATACTCAGAAGGACTGCTCTGCTGCTCTGCTGCAAGGAAGACTGCTTCTCTGCTGCCCTGCTACTATGCTACCCTGCTGCCTCATGGAAAGGATGTGACGTGCATCTTGATTCCAGGGCCACCAGAGTGACTCCAAGGCTACGTGGATGGCCTCCTAATCAGAGACTCGGGACAGAAAATAAATGCTCCAACCACCTTAAACCCAGCACATGGACTCTGTCTGCTGTTAATCGTGATCCCCAAGTAGTGTCAACTGAGTACTAGACCCTGGATGTGGTCCTGAAGATGCTCTGCCATTCCAGCTGTGGTCTTTTGGGCAGAACTAAGCAGCACAGCACCTTTCTTTGCAGCTCCACATTGGAACCGCCAGTGTCTGAAGCATTGCTGGCACAGGCCATCACATCACAACCCACTGCTCCTCAGAACCGCTGCTGTGCTACCCATCCTCGACACAGGACTTCATCCGCAGCACCGCAGCTTCATTGGTTCTGTTAGCTGGCCTAAGTTGGTCACTGCATTCCGGCCACACTCGATTGCGGTCAGCCTGAACTTGTGACTTTGTCCCGACATGACCAGATAACCACAGTTGGAGCTTTTATGCTTTTAAGCACTGTTTTTATTTAAATCTGCAAAATCGCACATCTATGGTTCTACTGACTGGATCTTTTGTTGTTTTGGTCTTAAATAATTTATTACATTTTACGTTATTTTTCTAATTCGGTGTGGGATTTTTCTTGCATTGTGTTTTCACTTTATCACTGTTTGAAGTACTGCATAAATACTTTGCACATGTCCTCTAAGTTAAGCCTAACTGTTTTTGTGCCAAGCTACCAGAGGGTTCAGCACATTTTAAATTGGTGTTGGCTTGTGACTTCAACCTGACAGATTTTGTGCTGCTGCTTGAGTAGCGTTTTACACCCCTCAAACAGTAACCCATATTTCTACAGTCACCTTTTATAAAAGATTACCACCATCATTTCAGAAATGGCTATTAGAACTTCAAAGATGGCCAACCAGAATGCCATTAATGACCCCACCATAACATTCAGGGGCACCATCATGCCTGCAATTGTAATCATCCTCCAAGTACAGCCAAATTCCCACACCGAATCACCACAATCTTCTGTGGACTTTATCAATATACCAGAAATGTCATCAACATGCCAGGGGTGGGCTACATGATGCAGCTGATGGCCTTCATTATGTCAAGGGCACCCATAATAACTAATAGTTTAACATGCCAGATATTACATATATGTTTCCAGGAATGTCTGCTTTCATTTCTGGCATGTACAACATTATTCTAGATACACACACACATGCACACAATCACAAACTCACAAGCTCACACACACATGCACACAGGCATGCTCACAAGCTACAATTGCTCACATCACACCGGCCCCGTTGTCCACATCACATAGGCCCCATTCCTCCCTCACATAACTTGTATATCTGCTTCTCTTTCATAGTCCAATTCTCAAGTTTCCATGAGGTAAGCCGATGGTTTAGGGCCAGGCAAGATCCCATGGTATTGGTGCTGGTATTAGACATGCACAAGACATCAGGAAATAAACCTTTCCTAATATAGGACTAATAGTAGACGTTTGTGGGGTCTAAAGGATTTGAAAAACGACTCATTCATCCTATTAAAATGTGTGACATTTTAATGCACTGACTTATGCAAATTAAGTACAGAATTTTCAGCACATAAGAAGACAGGCTTATCTTTTTATGGGTGGAATCTCTACCACTAATGCGGATACTCCACATTCATACAGATACTACTTGTAAAATTTGTTCGTGAATAGCAAAAAAACATTAACGTATACTAAAGAGCTAGTTTCCGTTTGTGACTCAGGCCCGGATTTGTGAAGCTGGTCTCACAGAGTAACACCTTTTGAGATCTAAATATCGACACATACCCCACATGAACAGATTAACTGAAAGATGGTTTACACACAGAATATCCAAAAAGACTCTTCCTTTATTTATGGTTGAGTGTTGATACACCAACAAAGACCACTTTCCTTGGATGGACTTCTTATCATTTATGGCTTGAGTTGGTGTATGCTATTGTGTTGACCCTCTAGCCTATGAGAATTTTCTATGATTTTGTGTTTTGGTATTGGAAAGCTGTGAATATGAATTTAAGGTTTTACATTTGCACTTGATGCAGAGTATCCCTTTATAATATGTAATTAATGAGCTTATACATTGTTTTATGTATTTGAATTCATGAGGATTGGATTGATCCAGATGATTCCATGAATACTAGAGTCATTTATACAAATCATTCTTTCAGGAGTGTCCTCTCATACTCCATGAAAAAAAAAATGGCTTACTCACATGAAAATATTTGTGTGAGTAAATCATTTTACAGGTGTAAATACAGCTTTCGTGATTCTAAAAGTGGTTCAACACTCATAACACAAGTTATTTGAGCTGATAACAACTTTCCAATGCAAATAGCTTTGTGAAACTGGTCCAATGTGCATATTTTCCTATATGGAACACCACTGTTTTTCTTCTTACGAGGGGCGGCTCCTCATAAGGGCGGAGGAGCGTTGTCCCCTCCAGCAGCGGCAGCTGCAAAACCTTTCAAAGAAAAGGATAATTCTTTTCTCTTTGAAAGGGGTGGGGCCAAGGGAATGACATGCACTGGGGGGGGGGGGGTGCACAGCACTCCCCCCTCACTGCACATGTATATTTGTCCGGCCGTCTCTTGACAGCCAAACACACCTGCGCACAGGGCTCTCTCCAGCCCAGCAACAAAGTTGCTGGGCTGGAGAGAGCCTACACAGGCTCCCAGTCTGCCTGGGACCACCCAGCCAGGGAGCTACCAGCCATACTTACACTGCTTTTAGCAGCGTCAGGATTGGCCGCAGAGCAGGCTGGGATCCTGTGCCTGCAGCATCCGGCGACAAAGGAGAGGAGCAGTGGGGGAGCAGAGGAATGTTTTTTTTAAAATTTTATTTTGTTATTAGTGCCCCCCCTTACCACACCCTCGTGCCACCTCGTCCCGCCCCCAGGAATCCTCACGAGCCACAACTGCTTCTTACGAAAGCCATTTTAAGAAGAGCCAAATAATTGTTTGGTATTTTTGTCTTTATGTGTGCATGCTATCAGAATTTTTCAAGTTCGCATTTGGCAGTCCATTATAAAATTACCAAGTGGGTGTAACCAGAGCTCTACACCAAGCTCTGTAAGTTTTCCTCAGGGGCGTGGTGGAGAGGACGGTAAGGGTGGAGGTGCAACGGTAGACGGAAATGTATTGCATTGTCATTTTCAGCCTATGTGTGGATAATTTCCACCAGTTATGTTTTTTATTGCATGATTTACACCCTGCCCTTTATGGAAGCCTATATTTTGGTAATTTTGGGGGTCATTCTGACCTCGGCGGTAAAAGGCTCTTACCGCCGGTCAGAAGACCGCCATTCTACCGCCGCTGCCGCGGTAAACCGCCAGGGTCATTCTGACCCACAACTGCCAAGCTGCCAAAAACCCGACATCCACGGAAGGCCGCCTCATCAGCGGGCAGCGATAAACTGGAGATGACCAAACCTCCACCGCCACGCCAACACAAACACGCCCATGCCATTACGACCCACGAATCCACACGGCGGTCATTGAACCGCGGTATTCCATTGGCGGTACACACCGCAGTGGTCAAAATACACACCCAGCTCCAAAACACAGCCACATTGGACAATTTGAAATACACACACCTGATACACATACAAAGACCACTTCCACACATCCAAGCAACTATAAAACACACACCCACATCACCCACAAACCCCCACTAGTAGGAAATCGGAGAGAAGGCGATAGAGAGAGAGAGAGAGAGAGCATAGCAATCGAAAACACCAACACACACAGGAACCCAACATCATCAACCACACCACATCTACGCACACATCACCACACACCACCACTCACATCACCACAAACACCACTCCACACCTCATCCACACCACCCCATGGCACCCCAAAGACACCCCAGGTTTTCGGACCAAGAACTCAGGGTCATGGTGGAGGAAATAATAAGGGTAGAGCCCCAGCTCTTCGGCACACAGGTGTAACACACCACAATAGCCAGGAAGGCGGAGCTATGGCAAAGGATCGTCGACAGGGTCAACGCTGTGGGACAGCATCCCAGAAACCGGGAAGACATCCGAAAGCGCTGGAACGACCTACGGGGGAAGGTACGGTCGATGGTCTCAAGACACAACATCGCTGTGCAGAAGACTGGCGGCGGACCACCACCCACTCCTCCCGAATTCACAGCATGGGAGCAAGAGGTCTTGAACATCCTGCATCCTGCGGGCCTCGCTGGAGTAGGCAGAGGAATGGACTCTGGTAAGTCTAGTCTCAACTACTCCCCCCCCAACCACCAGCATGCCAACCTACACCCCCACCCTCACCCCCAACCCCCCAGCACACATCCTCCCTGCCAATGTCTCACCAGCACAACCCACCCAACCCAAAACCAAACCCTGAATGCCAACACAAACCATGGACACCCATCACCTATTCATGACCACTGCACATACCCATCCCTCCCACAAACCACCCTCACAACTCCTGCCACAAGGGAATGCCAGCACTGGGGGACAAGGGCACCCACAAATCGCACGCCATGGAACACACAGAAGCAATAACCATACTCTTTCACCCCTGCAGGGCCCGAATGCCAACACACCGGCCAGGAGGGTCCAGATATGTCCATCCCACCCCCAGAACAGGCCCCCAGTGAGGACAGCAGCTCTGTCGACCTAGAACCTGATGACCAGCCCGGACCATCGGGGACCTCTGGACAGTCGGTTCCCCACACACAGACACAGGCCACAGCAGACCTAACCCCCTCTGGGAATATCAGCACAGCTCCCTCCCAGCGGGCCCATGCCTCTGTCTCCAGGACAGGTCAATCAGCGGTGTGTCTGCCACTACAGGGCACCCAGGCTGACCCAACACCCCAACAACAACAGGGACCTGGGGGCAGTGGTAGTGGGCACACCGTCCAGGGGACAGAGGCCCGGGGAAACAGGGCAACTGGGAGGGCTGCAGTGTGACAGGGGGGGGAGGACAGGCCCCGGGAACCGACTCTCCAAGAGGCCCTCACCACCATCATGGGAGCATACCACCGCTCCCAGGAGACGATGGCGACGGTACTGGCCAGGTTCCAGGAGATCCAGGCACAGCAGGAGGAACGGTACATGGGGTACAGAGAGGAGCTCAGGAACATCGTCCTGGCCCTGAACCTAATAGTCACCACATTGCGGGACCATGTGGCACCCCAAAGGGCCCCTGTCACCAGCCTGGACCAGGAACAGCCTACCAAATCCGCCGGCGCTAGTGGACAGGAGGCCCCCACACAACGACGGGCCACCAGAACCCCACCTCCTGCTGAAGATCAACCACCCCGCAAGAGGAACCTGAGATCACAAAGGAAGACAGAGTAGGATGCCAAGACCCCCGCCAGCACAAGATACCCCCGGATGTCATCCCACTGTCCCACATTGTCACCCTGTCCAACCTTGAACTGCCCCTGCTCCATCCTTCCACAGGCATATGGACAATGCACCTGTGCGACCGAGAACTGGACTCTGCCATGGACATCACTCCACCCCCACCCATCACCGTTTTACTATCATGGACCTATATGTAGCACTTTAAATAAATCACTAATTGCACTTAAAACACTCAGGAGTCTGCTTGTATTCTTAACAAATGTATTACACATAACGGTTCAAAAATGTTCAGTTACATTGTGATGACAACATACCAATGTCAATGTGCTTTACTGCATGGGCGAACAAACCAGAAGTCACGCAGTGGGTCATACAGTTCTGAAAAGGGAAGGGAAAGTCACAATTCAGTTGAAAGGAACTGGGGGGAAACACAGAAAGTAGAGATGCAGGAGGCCAGAAGTAAATGTAAAATGGCGTGGGGGATTCTTACCTAAGTGCTACTGAAAATACTGTTGTATGACTGTGTCCCTGTTGTCCATGTCGTCCCCGTCGTCTTCCTCCTCTTCACTCTCCACAGGCTCCACAGCTGCTACAACACCACCATCTGGACCATCCTCCTGCAGGAAAGGCACCTGGCGTTGCAATGCAAGATTGTGAAGCATACAGCAGGCCACGATGATCTGGCACACCTTCTTTGGTGAGTACATTAGGGATCCCCCTGTCATATGCAGGCACCTAAACCTGGCCTTCAGGAGGCCGAAGGTCCTTTCTATGATCCTCCTAGATCGCCCATGGGCCTCATTGTACCGTTCCTCTGCCCTGGTCCGGGGATTCCTCACTGGGGTCAGTAGCCACGGCAGGTTGGGGTAACCAGAGTCACCTATTAGCCACACACGTTGTCTCTGTAGCTGTTCCATCACATAGGGGATGCTGCTATTTCGCATAACATACGCGTCATGCACTGACCCAGGGAACTTGGCATTTACATGGGAGATGTACTGGTCAGCCAAACAGACCACCTGCACATTCATAGAATGGTAACTTTTCCTGTTTCTGTACACCTGCTCATCGTCTTTTGGGGGTACTAAGGCCACATGGGTCCCATCAATGGCACCAATGATGTTGGGGATATGTCCAAGGGCATAGAAGTCACCCTTCACAGTGGCCAAATCACCCTCCTCAGGGAAAATAATGTAGCTCCGCATGTATTTCGTCAGGGCAGACAACACTCTGGACAAAATCTTAGAAAACATAGGCTGAGACATCCCTGATGACATGGCCACTGTTGTCTGAAAAGACCCACTTGCCAAAAAATGGAGGACTGACAGAACCTGCACCAGAGGGGGAATTCCTGTGGGTTGGCGGATGGGGGACATCAGTGCTGGCTCCAGCTGGGCACACAGTTCATGTATAGTGGCTCGGTCAAGTCGGTATCGAAGTATTATATGACGTTCCTCCATTGTCGACAGGTCCACCAGCGGTCGGTACACGGGAGGATTCATCCTTCTCCTCGCAAGTCCCAGCGGACGGTGCCTAGGAAGGACAACATGGAGTACAGAGTCAAGCAACCCACAGGTACGTAACTACAGCTTGCACAGTACACGATTCTCAATGCATTGAATGGCTTGTATGAGTGGCAATGCAAGGCCTAGGCCTGTGTGACGCAGTAGAAATTGAGCCATGTCGGCCCTTGAAATGGCGGCTGCCTGACCTGAGAAGTGTGACAGTGGGATGTGAGGTCAATGCGCTGGCGTGACACACCGTGGCGGTAGGCGGTCGAAGACCGCGGCGCCGAGCCGCATTGGTTAACATCGAACCCTATGGGTTTCACGAGCCAATGACTAGGTGCGCCGGCGGTCGCGGTACGCACCGCGGCGGGCGTGACCGCCATTTTCTATCTGGTTAATCACTCGAGACCTGATCATCCACAGGAGAGGACCTATACTGCAAGTGCTGCTGTGAACTCGGTCTGGAAGAGACAATGGCTGCTGCGACTGGGGAAAGGGCCCCTGCCTTCACTACAGAAGAGTTGGAGAAACTTGTGGATGGGGTCCTGCCCCAGTATGCGAGACTCTACGGTCCTCCAGACCAACAGGTAAGTACACTGTGTGCACGTTGAATGGGCTATGCCTGTGTTGAGTGGGGTGGATATTAGATGGTGGGGTGGGGAGACAATGACGAGTGCAAGGCACGACAGATGAGAGCATGTGCCACATGGCAAGGTTGGGGAGGGGGGGCCAATCGCATCTATCATGCGGAAAATTGATGATATTTCCAATTCCACCCTGTACATGTCAAATAGGTCAGCGCCCATCAGAAAGTCGACATTTGGCGTGCCATCGCCAAGGAAGTCCGGAACCTGGGGGTCCACAACAGACAGGGCACCCACTGCCGCAAGAGGTGGGAGGACATCCGCCGCGGGACCAGGAAGACCGCCGAGTCACTGCTGGGGATGGCCTCCCAACCTAGGAGGGGTGCCAGTCGTACCCTGACCCCCCTGATGTCCCGGATCCTGGCGGTGGCCTACCCCGATTTGGATGGGCGCGTGAGGACATCACAGCAGACACAAGGGGGTGAGTACCAGCACATTCAGCTATCTTTACACGCAGTGGAGGTGCCTGGGTGGGGGAAGAGGGCTGTGGGTGACATTAGGCCAGGGCGCTTTCTGTAGTGTAGTCCTCTCCTTTAGCCATGTCCCTGTGCCCCCGCCCCCCACCTCTGTAGGGTGACAAGTACAGCTATCCATGGTCCTGCATCACCCATGTGCGCGTTTGTTGTCCCTAGAGCTGTTGGCCTAGTCACAAGTACTGAGTAGTGTACCCCGATTGCGCGGCTCAGTGCATGAGGCTCCTCTGTCTGTCCTCTCCGCCAATGGTGTTGACAATGCATGCACTCAACCTGTTTTTATTTCTCCCCCCACCCTTTTTCTTTATCTTCTTGTGCATGTGTGCATTAGCATCATCAGGCGGAGGAGAATTGGCACCGGAGCACGAGGGAGCTGCAACTCACAAGGCCCAGGTGGGCCATGGCACAGACACTGAGGCCACCAGTGATACGGAGGGCGAGGGGAGCTTCACAACGGGGTCCCGTGGTGACACCAGCGACACCGACACATCCTCGGATGGGAGCTCCCTAGCGGTGGCGGCAACATCCGTGCCCCCGCCTCTACAGGTACAGCCGCCACCCAGCACACCAGCTCTGCCTTCCCAGCAGCCCCTCAGCCTTCGCTCCGTGCCCGCTCGCCCAAGAAGGCGGGCGTCTCCTTCGCCCCAGGCACCTCAGGCCCTGCCCCTGTTACCCCTGCTGCCCTCAGTGAGGAGGTCATTGACCTCCTACAGACCATCATTGTTGGGCAGTCTACCCTTTTGAATGCCATCCAGGGGGTAGAGAGGGAGGTGCATCGTAGCAATGCATACCTGGAGGGCATTCATTCGGGTCAGGCTGCCAATCAACGATCGTTCAATGCTCTGGCCTCAGCACTGACGGCAGCCATTGTCCCTGTTTCCAGCCTCCCTCTTCTAACTGCCTCCAGCCTGTCTCTGTCTCCTGTTCCTCTGCCTATCCCACCCACACCATCAGACCAGCCTGCACACACCTCAACACCCAAGGGCAGCTCATCCAGACAGAAGCACCACAGATCACACAAACATTCACCCAAGCAACACCCAGATGCAGACATGCCAACAGCCACTACCACCTCTGTGTCCCCCACCTCCTCGTCTCCCTCCTCCCTCCCTGTGACGTCTCTACTCACACCTGCATGCACACCACCAACAGCCAGTACTTCCATCACCAGCACACCCTCCAGTACAGTCCGTACACGTGCAGTCACCACCCCCACTGCCATTTACACGTCCCCTGTGTCCTCTCCCAATGTGTCTGTCACCCCCTCTTCCAAGACACACAAACACAGGCAGCCACCCACCCAACAGCCAACCACCTCACCACAGCCTCCAGCCCATGCACCTTCACCCAAGGACAGCACACCTGACTCTCCTACAACCACCTCCTCTTCCTCCACTCCCATAACCACTCCACCTATCCTTTACCTTGGTCCTAAAAAAGTTTACCTCTCCACTCTTGACCTCTTTCCCTCACCTGACCCCCCCCCTCCATCTGCTAAGAGTCCCAAGAGAGCCTCAGCCACCACCAGCCCGGCTTCAAGAGTCACCGTAGTTCATGGATTTTGGAGTCCCCCCTTTGCCAGCAGTGATACATCTGTCAGCAGCAAGGGGACAGCCAGCCCCCCCCTTGAAAGAGGACCCGTAAAGTAAGGGGCCGCCGCGAGAAGACTGACATGGCTGCCCCCAAAGACCAAAGTTCTGCCACTTCACCTGCCACAACATCCAGGGGAGGCAAGGCCCAGAGAGCCACATCGAAGGAGGGCATGGGCAGCAGGGCGGAGAAGTCAGGCAGCAGGAGCGAGGACCAGGAGGGCCCCACAAGCCCCATCCCGGGTGTGAGGGAGGACACCCAAGGGCCCAGGACACCGTCACCGAAGGGTCCAGCAACTGCACGGTCGGAGGGCAACTGAGCAGGGAGTCGTGGCCAGGTCTGACTCCCTTGACTTACAGCACAAGCACCGCTGAAGAGGGCCCCGCCGTCCCGAAAGGCACCGCTGAACAGGGCCCCGCCGTGCAGAAAGCCACCGCTGAACAGGGCCCCGCCGTCCAGAAAGGCACCGCTGAACAGGGCCCGCCGTGCAGAAAGGCACCGCTGAACAGGGCCCCGCCGTCCAGAAAGGCACCGCTGAACAGGGCCCCGCCGTCCAGAAAGGCACCGCTGAACAGGGCCCCGCCGTCCAGAAAGGCACCGCTGAACAGGGCCCCGCCGGGAGGAGCACCGCTGAACAGGGGCCCTTCATCTCAAGCACCGCCCCGCTGGGCCCTTCTTCTCAAGCACCTCTCCGCTGGGCCCCGCCGTCTCAAGCACCGCTCCGCTGGGCCCGCCGTCTCAAGCACCGCTCCGCTGGGCCCCGCCGTCTCAAGCACCGCCCCGCCGGGCCCCGCATCTCAAGCACCGCCCCGCTGGGCCCCGCATCTCAAGCACCGCTCCGCTGGGCCCCGCCGTCTCAAGCACCGCTCCGCTGGGCCCTTCTTCTCAAGCACCGCTCCGCTGGGCCCCGCCGTCTCAAGCACCGCTCCGCTGGGCCCCGCCGTCTCAAGCACTGCCCCGCTGGGCCCCGCATCTCAAGCACCGCCCCGCTGGGCCCCGCATCTCAAGCACCGCTCTGCTGGGCCCCGCCGTCTCAAGCACCGCTCCGCTGGGCCCTTCTTCTCAAGCACCGCTCCGCTGGGCCCCGCCGTCTCAAGCACCGCTCCGCTGGGCCCCGCCGTCTCAAGCACTGCTCCGCTGGGCCCCGCATCTCAAGCACCGCTCCGCTGGGCCCCGCATCTCAAGCACCGCTCCACTGGGCACCGCCGTCTCAAGCACCGCTCCGCTGGGCCCCGCCGTCTCAAGCACCGCCCCGCTGGGCCCTTCTTCTCAAGCACCGCTCCGCTGGGCCCCGCCGTCTCAAGCACCGCTCCGCTGGGCCCCGCCGTCTCAAGCACCGCTCCGCTGGGCCCTGCCGTCTCAAGCACTGCCCCGCTGGGCCCTTCTTCTCAAGCACCGCTCCGCTGGGCCCCGCCGTCTCAAGCACCGCTCCGCTGGGCCCCGCCGTCTCAAGCACCGCCCCGCTGGGCCCTTCTTCTCAAGCACCGCTCCGCTGGGCCCCGCCGTCTCAAGCACCGCTCCGCTGGGCCCCGCATCTCAAGCACCGCTCCGCTGGGCCCCGCCGTCTCAAGCACCGCTCCGCTGGGCCCCGCCGTCTCAAGGACCGCTCCTCTGGGCCCCGCCGTCTCAAGCACCGCTGGCCCAATGACAGTGCCGGTTCTGTGTCGAGCTACTGTTCACGCTGCACTCGGGCCACCCTGCCTCCTCCATTGCCTGTGGAGACTGTTATCCACTTGATAGACCGTGGCTTTGCACTCCCCAGGATATGACAGTGGGCAAGCCACCCACTGTAGAGACGTGAGAGACTGTGGCTTTGCACTCCCCAGGATCGAACAGTGGCCATGGTGGCCCCTTCTTGGATCTGGCGTCGTGGACTCATGTGGCTGTGGTGCCCCCCTTCCCTTCCCCCTGAGGTGCCTGTAGTTTTATCATCTGATGCCCCTGCAGTGTTCTCTCCAACGGACTCAGGTCTCCTGTGTGGGCTTTGCCTATGTGTTGATACACTTTGGCCCACGGACAGTTGAAATTTCAGTGACTGTGCTGGACTTATTGCCTCTATTTATCGGTTACGCAATGTTTAAACTTGAATTTTTTTTATTCATTTTCCTATGTTACCATGACTTCAATGAACCTATTTTATATATAAATTTGATTTCTCACTTTAATTATATCTTTTCATTATTACGGGGGGTTTGGGTGGGGTCACTTTGACTTGGTGCTCTGCATTGGTGTGTAGATAGTTGGGAGGTGGGTGTATTGCGTATGTGTGTGCCCGTAACCCTTCCTCCTCCCCCCCTCCGTCGTAGGTGCGGTACTCACCGTTGTCGTCTGCGCCGGAGTTCGTACTCGTGGTAGATGAGCAGGTAGACGAGAGCAGGTAGGATGTTCAATTCGGGCTCCATGCTGTCCTCCGTCCTCGTGGAGTGTATAGAGGTGAGCGTTTTCCCGTTCGTAGTCTGTTTCCGCCGTGTTTTTATCGGCGGTGCTCCCGCCCTGGAAAAGGTGGCGGATTGGTGAGTTGTGATAGGGTGGGCGGTACATTGTCTGCCGCCTGCCTGTTGGCGGTGACCGCCGCGCTGTTTGTGTGTCCCGCCGTGGCGGTCGGAGTGTTAAAGTGGCGGGCTCTGTTGGCGGTTCCCGCCAGGGTCAGAATTCCATTTTTTGGACCGCTGACTGTTGGCGGGTTGGCCGCCGCTTTATCACCGACCGCCAGGGTCAGAATGACCCCCTTTGTTTTACTGACTTCTCGCACACTCTAGATGTTGGTATATATTAAAAATAATTTCTATGAAATAAAATTTACCCCCAAAAGATTTCATAAAGGAATTATTTTTATATTAGGGGCTTTCAAAGCTTTACGTTGAACTATACCAGACAGCAGAGAGAGCTGTTGGAAGAATTTTTCGAATGGAAGTGCCGACCTTAACGTCTCGTCGTCAA
Source organism: Pleurodeles waltl (assembly GCF_031143425.1). NCBI lineage: Eukaryota > Metazoa > Chordata > Amphibia > Caudata > Salamandridae > Pleurodeles > Pleurodeles waltl. Next base: position 725,713,483 of record NC_090438.1, read on the forward strand.
AGGTTTAGGGAGTGACAAATCTTAATGCTGCTTAAAGAGGTAGTGAACCTAAAAATGTTTTTGCATCTAATGGCAACCTATGTGTTAGGTTGTTTGAACCCACTTTGTTCCTATTAAACATCGGAATTAAGAGTCAATGTGCCGTGTGTGTACTTTACATGCTTCCTGACCATTTACAAATGCTTTAACTTTAACTTTTCAAAAATTGTTTTTATTTATACATGTGCTAAAAAGATCTTCGACATGAATCCATCTTTTGTCACTCTCCACTTTACAAAAGGCAGAGTGCCATTGGGCTCCAGCAGAAAAACAGGAAAAAAGCGTTAATATCAAGAAGCAATTGGTCAAAGGCAGTTGGCTGATTTCTGACAGTCTGTCTCTGATAGCACTGCTAAAGGTGCTAGAAGAAGAACACTTCAAAGACCTCCTATTACTATTCTCCATCTGCACTTTAAGGATATTTGGGGGGTGTTGCAGCACATCTAGCACCCATAGTTCCACAGCGCCTGTTAAATGCCTATTTTAGCCTTCTCATCACATCTGGCAGCCATATTGCTTAAGGCATGTATTCATTTAGAAATCAAAATCGAAGCACTAAACTAAACTACTATTTCGAAAAACATGCAAGGCAACACAGAATGCCAATCTATTCTTCACACAGAGTATATTCAGTAACAAAAACTCTAACATTGACCAGCTTCCTGAGGGAAAAAAATTCTTGAATGTGTGTTACCTTTTGTTAAGCACAACATATACTATTTTCACTCTCCATCTATCCAAATATATTCGACTGGAGTTTTATTGTAAATTATATTTATATAGCGCTTACTAGCCCTGACAAAGCGTTGAAGTTTATGGTTTGAGGAAAAGGTTTTCTCTCCAGAAGACATTCAATTTTATCTTACGAGTGCTGCAGGACGTCAGTGCTTGAGTTACTGGTGCACAATCATGAGAGGATGTGTCTTTGAGGAACATCAGGACAAACAAAACATTATTCGCTCCTGGGGGTCGTTATGTTCCAACATCTAAAAATTACAGCGCTCCTAGATGAGAGGGGAACAATAGTTTTATTATGACAGTGCCATAATTGATGACTGTGATCCCATCTGCTTCTCCAATAAACAGTGAGGCGGTTGGAGTTTTTCAACAGTCACAAGTGTCACTGTAAGCATTAATTGTTAAACATATTTACTTGCAATTTCTTAGGCAGATGCCGTCTTCCCGCCTCCTCTTGTCATTTAGATAAATGACTGCCCCTCCCGCCCTTTCCACCCCTTCTTTTCAAGTCGACAGTGTTATAAACATTGCCTGATCAGATTGCATCGGTTAGAATGGAGCAAAAGAAAGAGAGAACAGTGCCCAGGCTTTCGTACGGGGGTGAGCAGCAAAGCTCTTGGACTAACTTTGGATGCTGAAGATAATCAATCTCTTGATGAGGTACAGAGATACTTGTAATATAGTTGCCAAAACTATATCATGCTACTCGTCCAAATTATGAAGAGATTGCTTAAAAATAAACTTAAGCCTAGTGTATTACAGAGTAAAAAATCCTGAACCATATTCGCAAATGCATTGCAAAGACCTGCAACACAGGAAGTGGGCATTTTAAAGCTGTTCAAGTCAGTAAGACCCCCACATTTATGTCTGGTATCAGCCAAGACCTTTTGATTTTACCAAAAGTATATGTATATTCAGTCGCGGTGTGCAAAAGGGGCAGGTGCTGGGAGGGGGATGAGGGAGGAGTAAACATTAATAAAAAAAAACACTTACCTCGATTGCCCCCACTGCTGACACCACCACGCGGCCCCTCTTCTGCAGGCACAGGCTCCCAGCCTGCACCGCTCAGAGCAGTGTCAGGATTGGCTAGGAGCACCTAGCCAGGGCCTGTGCATGCCCTCTCCAGCCAGGCAACACAGTGCCAGGCTAGAGAGAGTCTACTGCGCATGTGTGTTTGGCCGGCCCAAGACGGCTGGCCAAACATACATGCACACTGAGGGGGAGTGCTGTGCACTCCCCTCACTGCTCATTAGCCCTGTGTCCCCCGCCCTTTTACAAGAAAACAATAATAAACATAGTTTATTATCGTTTTCTTGTAAAGGTATTGCAGCTGCCGCTGCTGGCAGAGGAGGCGATGCTCCACGCCCTAATGGAGGAGCCGCCCCTATGAGTATTGTACATACTTTTCGGGGCTTTCACCTAGCCCTCCTCATCGATTGTTATGTTATTGTGTCATTCACATTTTCTTTCACTCACTACAGTGCAGGGCATGGGGCAGTAGGTCACCTCAGTTCAGCAACTGGTTAATTTCACTGTGAGTGGCAGCATCCTGCCTTTTCACAAGAAGCAAATCCACATACAAAGTAATTCCTTTTAGTGCCAGGGGCTACAATGGCAATGTATGTTTTTTTAAGACAAATTAATATTTTTTTAAATGATGAGGACCCAGATGCTTTCTATCAATAAAGATTTGCAAAGTCTATGGCAAAACAAAACAAGCATTGACAAAGCCAAAAGGCTGGCAGCCAATGTAGACCTATTTACTTTGACAATCAATAATTATTGCATAATATTAGAAACAAAAACGATAAATACCTACAACTTTCTTATATAGCTGAGCAGTAGCAGCTGACTCTTAGCACAGGCAGGGAATCAAGAGGAATACATAAGAATGTGTACACTTATGTACTATTAGAACTTATCTCCAAACTGCAAATACATATGTGATGGTAAGCAATTAACCATTACCTACCAACCATAGGATTAAGTGTTAACATTCACTGTAAGCTTTGTGTTACCTGATTCAACAGACTTGAGGTACCTGATTCAACAGAAATAAGTCATGCAAAAAACATAGGACCTTACTTAGAGTTTGACAGATGAACTACTCTGTCACAAACGCGGTGGGTGTCCAATCTGCAGTTTTACAAGTGCATTGTAGCCAATGGCACTAGTAACACAACAGACAGAGTATCAACCATGTTTTGAAGGAGTATCTCATTTGCCAAACTCTAAATATGCCCATAGTGTACATTAATATCTAACAAATTAGGAATGGTGATCAAGGGGAAGTTCAATTGAAAGGTTAAGAAAAACCCCTCATGCAGGATAAAATTACTGTTATTATCATTAACACAGAATTGTGGTCCATGTGATACATCGATTGGACAATAATTTTCTGATTATAATCCTTCAGCTTGAACCAGTTTTTACTGTTTTTTATTTTTATTTTAAGGGTAGAAAGTGCAGAGCAATTCCATTTTATATTCAGATGTCTGGTTTGTGTGTCACCATGTGGCCTATGTGGGTAGTGTTTTGTTACGTGAATAACAAGAATATTTTGTCACAAAATGCAAGACAGAAATATCAAGGAATATAATGTAGAATGTAGGGATATCATTGTTATGTATATAATATATATTTTAAAATACAATATATAATAGTGTTTACTTTAATATAGTTGTATTAAATATCATTTTAATTCAGAAAATATATTTTAGCTATTGTATTAATTTTAGGTGTTATTATCATTATTACAATTGTCCTCTTAGCATTTTCTTTAGCATAGTTGTTAAGTTTTACTAGGAAATTCACATGATTTTTTTTTTATTGCGTTTTTACATTAATTATTTAATTGGTGATTAATTATGGATTTGTCTAACTGAATAATGTTAGCTTAATTATTTGAGTGTATGTTGTGATTTTTAATGTGCAATTTTAATAACATCCTGCTACTAAACATATACTTTAGTAGTGGGTTGTTGGGTTTGTAGGAGAATAGGTTGGAAAGTTATTTAAATTAAAAATTATTGTTTACAAAAATTAATGTTGATTATATATTTAATAATTTGTAATTCATTACGTAAATTATTTGATTAAACAATTATTATCTTAATTATTTAACATCACTTTGTGACTTTTTAATGTTAATTTAAATTTTTTGTAGGTTAATGACTAATATATAGTTTAGTAGTGGGGTACTGGGTTGGTAGGGGCATAGGGTGGAAAGTTATTCAATTTATACATTTGAAGGTTTTTTCAAATTGATGTTTTATGTTAGTTAAATATTTAATTGGAAAATGATTATGTAAATTATAAGTATGTTGTATTTTATTATTAATATTAACTGTTTATTCAATTATAAATGTATTTAATAATAAAAGCATATTAAATGGATTTTACATTGTTTGTTTTAATGTTACTTGTTTAATTACAATGTTAATGTTATAACTTTTATTTATAATTGTTTTGGTTGTGTTTCTTCGGTAGTAGGGAGGGATGTGTATTAAAAAAATTATTTATTTTGTTTTGCATGTGTTAAATAATTTTTGTATTTTCTTTCACTTACGTTTAATTTAATGTATTTATAATTCATACCGTTTTTTATTTTGGGCATGTTTTAATACTTTTATGTTGTTAGTTCTTTAAATGTTTTATTAAAAATGATTAAGAATTGGAATGGTATATCCAAACCTTCCTAAGTTCAACACTTTCCTTACTGTTGCTTATGTTGGAGAGGGTATAGTACATCTAACCCCATCAAAGTCCAACATTTTTCTTATTGTTGCTTCTACTAGAGTGGGAATAGTAAATCATACCCTTGCAAAGTTCAACACTTTCCCCTCTGTTGTTTATATTGGAGTGGGTTTAGTAAATCTAACCCCTCCGAAGTCCAAGACTTGCCCTGCTTTGGATTAAGTTGCTGTGGAAATAGGAAATCACACCTCTCCAAAGTACAACACTTTTCCTACTTTTGTTTAAATAGGAGTTAAAAAAGTAAACCTTTTATTTAAATTTAAATTTGTGTTTTTTGTATTAATTTTGATTTTTTTCATTCAGTGTGATGTGTGTTTTTATTAAATTTTATATATATATGTGTATATACACATATATGTGGGTGTGTGTGCATATATATATGTGTGTGTGTGTGTGTGTGTGTGTGTAGACGTCTGCACAACATGGGGTTGCCCGGCTGCAGGGTGTTGATCACAAAGATGAGGGTGTAAATATGGTTAAAAAATCCCTAGGAAAAAAACTGAAAATCACTGAAAAAAAAGTTAAAGTTGCAATGTGGTTTGGCAAGGCACTTAGGGACATATTTATACTTTTTTATGCAATACTGCACTAATACAGTTTTGAATCAAAAAGTTTAGCACCGGCTTGGGCCATTCCTGAGCGCCAGCCGGGGGCCACCTTTATGGAATGGTGCAAGCCGGCGCAAAGGGTGGGCCAGAGAAAAATAAAAAGACATTAGCCGGCCGTGGGTGGCGGTATGGAAGAAAGGAGGTTTGCACAAAAAAATTACGTTTGGCTGGTTAGAGGCAAAACAAATACCTCTAACCAGCCTAACGTCATTTTCTGATGCAAAACCATCAATACCACATGAATCCTGTCTTGGAAAAGACAGGAGTCATGCCCACCACCCCAATGGCCAGCACAGGGGACCAGTGTCCCCTGGGAATGTCCATTGCACCCTGTGCCATGCAGGGGGCACCAAGTTGGGCCCCCAATAGCACTTAAATAAAAAAAAAATGCTTACCTATTCTTACCCTACTTACCTGGGATGGGGTCCCCAATCCTCTGGTGTGGGTGGGGGTGCTCCTGGGACTTGAGGAGGGCACCTGTGGACCCATTCCATGGTGTTTAACCATGTAAATTGGTCCACAGGTCACCTAACGCCTGGTCTGACTTAGGCGTTAAATAATGGTGCAAAGCAGGCTTTGCACCATTATTTAGCCTCTCTTCCCACCCGAGTGTTATTTTAGCACAGGGGGGATAAACATGGGGCTATGAGTTTAGCACAATTTTTTAGATGGGAATGCCTACCTTGCATTTCATTGACGCAAGGTTGGTTCACAAATCTAAAAAATGGTAAAACGCCAATATTTTGACATTAAACGGGTCTACCGTCAAAATATAAATATGGAGTTAGTTTTGGGCCGAATTTGCGTAAAAAGAAATTATGCAAATTTGGCACAGATGGAGTATAAATATGCCCCCAAGAATTTAGGTTGCATTAACAAAAAACCATAGAAATTCATCTAAGCCACCAAAGGTTAAAGTGTTATAATTAGGCCTTGTAATAATATAAAAACTAGTGCTTTAAAATGAAAAAGCACAACATTCATTCATGTTATATTTTATTGTGCTAACTATAACTTGCACCTCACCACGCAATATTTATGACTTCACATATTACAACACTCATGATATGTTCAATTATCTCTTTGATGACATCATTGATGGCATCTCCCATGACATAAATGATAAATTTTCAAGGTTTTAAAGGTGGCTAGTGGAGGATAAAAGTGTAAGCAGGAAAAACATGGAGACACTGCCAGAGCGCCTGGTGGTGTTTCTGTTCATGCACTCCCTCTATATCAAGAAGCAGCTTCAAGATCCTGGTCCCAATACCTCTCATGATGGACAGTACTGGATTTTGAAGCAGTGGGGAGAGATGGTTTTGGATCAGGGGATCCGGGGATAGAAGGTCTAGGATCCATGACTTGTGAAGAGGAGAGTCTCTGTTTCCAGGGCTTTCGTATCCCAAAGTTAGACGTCTCCTGGATTCAGTAACTGCAGCAATATGGTCCTGAATTCTTTACTTTTGGGGAGTCATTGATAGACAATGAGATTCTGAGTTGGAGATGGCAGATGATGTTGTGTAGATGTCTTAATTTCATCAAACCGGTAGGCCAAGTACTTTTTATAAGCCCCCTTGGGAATGGTAGAGCTCCCGTCTCAAAAGTCTCAGTTCCAAAGGATGAGAAGGGTGACCTTCCTCAGAAGCCACCTTTCAACTTTTCTGAATATAGGGCTACTTAACAGTGTGAAGCAGAGTTTGGTCCTAAAAGCAAAATATGAAAAGCATTGAAGAAAAACAGGGAGGAAGGCACATATGAAAGGGGACTGATACAAGAAAATAAGCCAGAGAAAACCTGTTTATAATATACCAAAGTTCCACACAGAATAAACATGTTTCACAGTAATAGAATGTGGCAAGTGAAAATCAAGGAAATGCAGTGAAAATGGGTGATGAGCAATACAGAGAAATTCCAATGTGCTACCATGACAACATGTTGAAAGATAAGCTTTCTCCTATAACGGGTACTGCAAGGTGCTTCCTGGGATGATGCATAAGCTAAGGCTTTGGGTGTTGTGGAGGCCTCCTGCTAGTAGAGGCCACTCTTTGTCAGCCTTGTGAGCAGAGGATCTGATCACCAGCACTCAAGTTCAAGAATGTGTTCCACTTTCTATTTATGTAAAACTCACTAAGGGCCACATGTACTAACATTTTTGCACGTCGCAAACAGTGAATTTGGCTGTTTGCGACGTGCAAAAAGCACATTGCGATGCACAAACCCCGTTTTGCGAATCGCAAAACGGGTTTGCGACTCGCAATTAGGTGCCATGGAGGATTGATTTGTAACCGCAAACGCGGTCGCAAAACAATCGCAGTTAGCACCCATTTCAAACGGGTGCTAACACATTCGCAAAAGGAAAGGGGGCCCCTTCCCCGTTGTGAATGTCGCTGAAAACATTTTTTCAGCGCACGCAGGGTAGGACCACTGCCTGCGCTGAAAAAATGAAACGAAAACGTTTCATTTTTTGTTTTTGGAATGCATCTTGTTTTCCTTTAAGGAAAAACGGGTTGCATTACAAAGAAAAAAAAGCGGCTTTATTGAAAAGCAGTCACAGACATGGTGGTCTGCTGTCCGCAGCAAGCCACCATCCCTGTGAGGGCCCCCATTCTCAAGGGGGTCGCAAATTGCGACCTGCCTCATGAATATTCATGAGGTGGGCATTTGCGACCCCCTTGCAAATCACTAACAGTGTCCTGGACACTGTTGTGCATAAGGTTTTGAGACTCACAAATGCGAGTCACTCTGACTTGCAATTTGCGGGTCGCAAAACCAAACGTACGTACATGTGGCCCTAAGCATCTGCACGGTGATCTGCATGGTGATACCCGCAGGAAACAGCACCTTTGCAATGGCTTTGTTCTCTATGAGTTTCTGGATCTCCTCCTTGAGGTGTGCTTGTCTTTTCTGGTGGGATAGTAGTAAGGGAGTCACACAGACATTTGCAGTAGGGAATTCTCCAAGCTCTATTTGGTAACCCTTCTTGGAATTTCTATAATACTCAATTGTCTTTGATTGATTCTTTGCAAGCCCTCCTTAAGTACATCAATCAACAGATGACTGGAATGGAAGTTAATGTCTCAGTGTGGTCATGGCTTGATTGGTGGTTTGGTTTGAGATGTAGCACTTGGCTGCTGGAACTTGGATTTCTTTAAAGTAAGGACACCCTGGCCACATCCGCTGCTTAAAAAGGGCTGGGCCCCCATTTGTGCTTGGAAAGCTGGTCCAAATGCTCTTTGTGCACCAAATAATTTTCTCCTCGAAGCTTTGTGAACTGGGACTAGAAGCTTTTTATCCTCCACTGATTTTGTAAACATGGCTTCCAGCTGGTCACCAAATAACCTGGACCCCGAAAAGGGAATCTTGATCAGTATTTCTTCTGGGATGCCTCCACTTTCCAAGGTGTCATCCCCACTTGTCTCCGGGAAGCTACTGCAGACCCTGATGCAGCTGAAGCTGCACTAAGACAATCAAAGGACAAATCTGACAGGAAGCATACCTGTTGTTCCATCATGGTAAAATTAGTAGTGATGTCAGTAACCTGTTACTCTGAAATAATTAAACTTTGGTATGATAAGGCTGCCAACAAAGACTCTACTTTTACCATGGTTGGAAAGTCATTGGCAAATCCTTACAGGTGATATCTCTTTATTGCTTGAGCATTTCTGGTGGGTGGAGTGGAAGCTTATAATGCAATGAACATGAGGAGGAAGTTGGCTGAGGAAGTAATGTATATTCTGTGATTATTTAGAAAATGTATGCACACCAAAAAGGAAAGTGTATAAAGTACTAATTTCCATATTTCTTATAAAAAAAGTTCATAGTATTTAAACATATCTCTTACAGCTGGCTGGAAAGTGCTACTCGGTCATGTAGATACCCACTCAAGAACATATACCAAGTCGTAATGAAATTTACCACTTACCATGTGTGTTCTACCTGCTTTCTTTTTTTGGATTACTTTTTTGCCTCCATATTAGGGGGTGGTTACACTGGAATGGGCTTGAACAGACATCATAAATGGTACTTTTTTTTTTTACAAAGACACTGGTGAAGGAGAGGATGCAAAATTTAGGGCATAATTAAGAGTTTAGGGGATGAGAAAGCCCATCCGCTAAACTCCCGATAGGGTAGCCACCGCCTTTGTGGCGACTAACCCTGCTGGAGTTATTAAAAGGTTCCCGTTAGGTCAGTGGATGGAAAACTCAGTTTCTGCCCACCGTCCTAGCAGGAAACAGGCTACAGCATTGTCTCCAGCTTGTAATCGAGCTGGCTGGAAATGCTGTATCCCGAAGGGTGCATCTAGCAGCCTCGCAATGTTCACTGTCTGCTTTGCAGACAATGAACATTGTGAGGGTGCTGGTCATGGGGGCTCCTGCACTGCCCATCCTGAGTGCATGGGCAGGGAAGGCCCCCCCCCCTTGTGGGGAACAAGGTCTTAATCCACCTGGAGGATTACGATCCCTGCTACCGCCAGGCCGCCGGGATCATGGATCCTGGCGGTGCTGACCGAACCCTGGCAGTTGAACTGCCAGGGTTTTAATGTGGCGGTCGGACCACCGCAACATCGGCAGACCTGACCGCCACCGCGAGTGTGGCAGTCTGAAGACCACCACACTCGTAATGAGGCCCTTAGTCAGCCATTGGGAGGATGCTGATGCGAGTAGGGAGTGCTCTGAGAGTGGGATAGACCTATCCATTTACCAAATTGGCTGAGAGTGTCATCCAGTATTCAGTTTATGCAACCTAAACATAGCAAAAATGAGACCTGATGGGCCCTGATGGTCAACAATGGATAGCTGTCATCCCAGTGACATGTACATGATACTGTAGATGGTTAGTAGGAAATAGTCATTGATTAGGAGTAAGTCCTTGTTGAGGAATGTGTGGTGGACTGCATGTGTCATCTACGGATGCACTGCACATTATGGCCCATATTTATACTTTTTTAGCGCCGCATTTGCGTCATTTTTTTACGCAAATGGGGCGCAATGTTACAAAAAACAATTGTATTTTATAGGTTTGCGCCCCTTTTGTGTCCCAAAAAAATATAAATATTTGCCTATATGTCTGTTCTACCACAACCCAATGCTGTATTTAATGCTTTATTCTCCTTGTTTTTCAGTTGCCAATATGACACCTGAGGAACGACATCCATTTCACAAAAGGGCAGACAGATAGTTCACATTTTGGATGTGGATGCTGGTTACAAGAGGATGGAAAGGAGGTTCCAGAAGGAAAATCCCACAGGGGCATGGCGTGCCTTCCCACATGGGGGACCTCCGTACCAGCCACAAAAAAGCATGGCACATTGGGGAAATTCTTCAGGGGCCCAGGGGGCCAATGCGGGTCCGACCTTCTCCACATCTGCTGCTCCTGTCACAAGCCAGGCCCCTCTCAGTCCAACTGCTGCACTCTTCAGCCCAAACGTTAAAAGTGACATGAGAGGGGACATGGCTGCCGTGATGCCCAGATTGGACAGGTTGGAGCAGGAAAGTGCCAAAAATCGCAAGTTACTCAAGTACTGCAAAAGGAAATTGAAGAAATAGTGATGTGTCAGTGCCACAACCTCCTAGTTCTTTCCCTCTCCCTTTTACTGTTGTTAAATGTTTTAGATTGGGTTTTAGATGGGTATTGTTAGCTTAGTGAAATAGTATAGGGTAGGCATAGGTTAGAATAAGTATAGTTGGGTGGTGGGTTTTAGTACTTTTTTAATTGGGGATTGTGTGGGGTGTAATGTTGGGGTATATGTGTAAAACAAATACCAAAAAAATATATATTTGTTTAGGCCATAAGTTAAGTAAGTACATGTGTAGTCATAGTTTATGTTGTCCTACTTGTATCTTGTCTCTTAAGGAGACTGGGGGTCCAATGTTGAAAGTGTGGTGTTACATGTGTAAAGCTGTAAACTTTGCACTTGTATAGCGCACTACTCATCTGTTAGGGTCTCAAGGCGCTGTATGCATGCTGCTGTGGAACCCCTTCTGGCTTTCCCTGTGAGGCACCCACTCCTGGACAGCCCCAGGGTGAAGCCAGGCATCCAAGCACTGTGAGGGCTGTTGTGGAGATTAAGCAAGCTATTGCCCAGAGTTACAGAGTGGGACCCATCAATTAGATTAGGCACAGAGGCAAGAATTATCTGGTCCAAGGGAGTTGAGCCCAAGGCCTGCTGAGGAGGGAATTGAATCCTGGTCCTGGGCCAGATCTCTGCATCAGGGTCTGCTGCTCTAACCATTGTGCCACACTTCTCCATGAGAAGTGTGGCACAATGTGTAAGATTACAATGTCCAGGTCACAGACCCCATGAGAGAACCTTAGCCATTTGTAGCACAATCAGAGTGCACAGGTTGGGGACATGTCATGAGACATGGTTATGAGAAGTGTGCATTAGTAAGGAGGTTTAAAATTGCCAATAGGTGAGAATGGAGACAATAACAGTGCATAGCAGACATGCCAACAGTGGTTGAGTGAAGAGAGCACATTTCCTACTGTCACAAAACTGGCATGATCTTAAGCCTAGTACTAAAGAGACTCTCCATGTGGCACATACTGGTGCTACCAGGTGGTTATCCTTGTGAATGTTGTTCCTTCCACATCTTCATCAACTGATGTGTGGTGCCTCCTGTGTGGTGCCTCCTGTGACATGGGTGGTGCTGTTGTTGAGGTTGAGGGGCCACACATACACCAGGGGATTGACATATGGAGTCAAAGGTCCTGGCAGCTGCCATTTGTGGGAACAAATAAGGCATCACTGCAGCAAGGAGGAACTGCTTATTTTTCAACACCGCAGCAACATCATGGTGGTAGGCAGCCATGTTTTCCCTGAGGGAGGACACTTTCTGATGTACGGACTCCAGGGTATTCTGTATAGCCCCTAGCCTGTTGTCTATCATGCTGCTGCCACTTTGGGAAGGCAATTGTTGAAGCCTCTGCCTCATGACAGCTCCTATGTGAGCCAGGGACTGCTGGAGTCCACGTAGTGGGGAGTGGGTGCTTTGATGGCAGCTGAGTTTGCACTCCCTCTAGGCTGCCTTGCATGGTCTTCATCCCCACCCACACATGCTTGGTCAGCTCCTGCTGGACTCCTACCACCGTCCTCTGAAAGGTGATCTCTGGGTCCACGGAGTCCAGGGCTGTGTCAGTACTGACTGGTGGTGTGTGTTGGTATCGGGGTGGTTCATGTGGAGACCCCGCAATGCTGTGTCCTCCCTTGGACTGGACGTAGTCTTTGGAAGGATCCTAGGACATCCTGGAGAGTCTCTACATTGATGGTCGGCTGCTGGTCATCCATGTCATCTGTAAAATCCAGGAGAGGCAGGTCGGCAGGAGGTAAGTCATCATCCTCTGCAATGAAATAGTGAAAAGTCAATCGTAGATTGCTGTTAGCTGTTGACATGGCACATCATTTACTTGTTACCGGAGGCTCAGTGACATGTTAGAACCCAAGTTTATAGTTGTATGTTATGTGTCGCATTGTGCATCACACATGGGTCAAGCTCACGATGTATTTTGGGGCATATTTAGGTGCCCCAGCAATACCTGAGTGTTTCGTTTTGTGAAGCTCGGGTGGCGCAATGCCCTGTGATGGTTTTACAATGTGGCACTAATTGACTTATTGTGGCTTAAGGCCATCTTGTAAGAAGGGCCCCTGCACAAGCAGCACTTTGTGTGGTGGGGCGTGCAATGGGTGTTGCTGTGAATGGGTGTTGCTGTGAACATGCCACAGCAACACTCATTATTTTTTGACAGTGCCTCAGATTGACATGTTTTTGTAAACCAGAGTCCTTGCCAAAATATCACACCACCCCAGGGGTGTCATTGGCATGTTGCAATTAGGTTAAATGCCATATTTTCTCCTCATTTTGAACTTGTTCTGTGTGTGCTGCATTTAGCAACACACATAGACAGAGCTAATGGACTTTTAAGAATGTTTTTGTGCAGAAAAGTGTTCCTTCCTGCACAAAAATCAATCTCCCCCTCAATACAGCCATCCTTGCACTATGGTGCAAGGCTTGCTGCGTTGGCCCACGTCGGCTAATTTAGCCACTGCACAGGGAGTGACACAGGGATGCTCCGTATACTAGTGAATACTGACCATCAATGAGTACTGAAAATAAGGGTGTGCAATGCTGAAACTTTTGGGGTAGTGTGGCACACCATCATTTCCTATTAGATCTGGGCCTTTGTGATTTTATTCTACTCCACTTCCTTGCAGGCTCCTTGTCCCTGCCACTGACACAACAGCGGCAGGTAATTAGCCTCACTATTCACCATGGTGGACATTGCCATTGTAGTGCATGCATTGGCCCCATGAATGATGGGACTACTGCAGAATACCACAGGTTGGTCCATTGCATACAATGCTTTTGTTACATTCTCAACTGCCTGTAGCAAGCTCCACACATGTGCTAACTGGAGGTGGCAGTGCAACCAGTATGGATTGTCTGACCATTTGGTTGTCCCTCCCTAAATTTGGAACATTTCCTTGCACACAAGACATCAGCAACAGGCATGTGTTGTAAGGATGCTGAATGTGGAACATGCTTGCATTTTGTGACTTCGCAGATGTGGCACTAGGGGACTGTGCAGCTTGGTTGCACATGGGCTATTATTTGAATGATGATACAGTTGCATTACAGGCTAGTGACATTAGTGCAACATTGATGCCACTATTGCCAATTCTCACGCTGGTTGAAAGTGCCATTAAACATTAAGACCAACCTTTCACACAGGACACTCTACCTTGTCAGATGGTGAGATTGCAACTACTTGTTCAGCGGCACACATGATGTTCACAGACATGCTACATGTGCTGTACGTGTTTTATTTTGTGCCCATTCCCATATGGCGCATAGAGTTGTGTGTGAGTTGTTGTGGGTTCACCCTGTGTGGTTGGCGTTGCACAGGTTGCACACTTTAGGCCAGAAAAATAGTTATGTTAAATTAAATAACTTCCCTTCCTACAATTCTAAAACTCAAACACTAAATAAAAATTAAAATGAATGATCATATTACATGAATATTAATATTAAATTCATTATGAGAAACAAATTAAAACAATTTATATAAAACTAGTTAACACAAGTTGATGAATAAATTGAGTAACCAAATAATAATTAATTAAAAGACAACACATAGGAAAATGACAATTAACCTATGAATTAATTACATAAATATCAATTCCAATCATTAAATTGTACAAAAATGCATGATAATTGAAAAACAAAAATTTACATTGTAAACTACTTGCCACCCTAATCGTCAATGAACCAAATAATCCACTATTAAACACAAATCTTCTTAGAATACTAATGACATAACACAAACTAACTAATATTTCTTAAATTATTAAATAAACATTATGTTCTACAACTATATTAAATACAACTATATGATAGCAATTTTAGAAACAAATTATATAAAAAAACTCAAAACACAATGATTTTACCATCTATATTCTGTTCCATGATATTTTTGATATCACAATATTTTGGCATGATTGTTGAGAACCACAATGTTTTTTGCACAGCGTTTTGCCGCAATACCGTAATACCAGAAGACATGCTTTGTTTAATTCTAAAACACAAGCACATGAAAGTGATACGCAATCATAAGTAATAACAAATGTCATGTGTATTTCCCAAGTTCTTTCTCACAAAAATCCCACAGAACCAAACTGAAACACTTGAAATGATGCTTCACAAATACAACACTGCTGGAGGTAAAACACCAGGAACGGTATAATTAGGTACTCCTTATTAAAGGTCTTCCTTAACATATTTAGCAATGGTGTAGGAGATTAGAAGACAAGCCCCACACCTACCTAAAGGTACAAGTCAAGAAAGTTCAAATGATGCCCTTAATGATTAATATTTAACTTCTATGCATAGGTTATGCAAGGTTTATACTGTTTGTATTCATTGCACATGACAGTACAAAATCGAGAAGGGCTGGAGAAAGAGATTGCATGTATCCAACAGAGCACATACATGCTATAATCTTGCCTTTCACTTTGCTCAAAATATCATATTTGTACTTTTATACAGCACTGGCACAATACCTAACGTTGCACTTTATACAAAATACTGCATGCCTATCTAAGCACATGCACAATATCTAACATTACACTGTACACAGAATATTGTATGCATGTGTAACATAGCACAGATATGCCTTGGCTTGCTGGTTTTCAGCGAAAATCAAATATAACTAACAACCTCCTGACCACCAAAGTAATTATTTGCCGTCCACTTCAGTTATATTGCGTCGGTGTCAAAACAGTATAAATGTAGCTCCTATGTCTAAGGGAGTCATTATGACATTGGCGGGCTGCTGGCCTGCCAGCCCCATGGGGAGGAGACCGCCAAGACCTGGCGGTCTCTCCCCAGCTCTATTGCGATGTTTACACTGGGCTGACCAGTGGAATCCTCCATAATAGGAAGTGTCCACCAATCAGACCAGTGGAAAAAGTGCAGCGGAATTGGCCTCGGCTCCTCATGGAGCTGAGGCCAATGCCATCAAACAGAGGGGTCCCCCAGCACTCTCGGAATGCACAGTGTCTGCCAGAGCAGGCAGTGCACATTCGGAGGGTGCTGGACAGGGGGGCCCCTACACTACCCATGACAGGGTGGTGGGTAATGCAGGGGGCCCCCCTGTAGCCCAGAGGACTGCCTTTCCACCAGCCTTTTCATGGTGGGGACCCCATCCATAAAAAGGCTGCTGGACAGGGGACTCGTGATCAGCACGGTGGCGTTGAACTCAGCGCTGCCGTGGCTGACTCCGACCGCTGCCACCCTTTCAGGAACCATGTTCATGGAGGTGGCGGTATTCCCCTGGTAGTCTGACCACAAGGGTTGTAATATGGTGGTCGGACCTCCAGGAGTGCAGCGGTCTGACCAGCATTGTGAGTCCTGGTGGTCAGAATGAGGCCCAACGTCTTTTCTTCCATGGATTCTGTATTTTAGCCCCACTGGGCACTCTTAGTAAGTCACCCAGTTTGCCCTTGTGACTGTCTGCAAGGTTCCTGTGGTAAAGGACTTATAGCCCCTCCACCTCCCTGCTTTTATGAGTTCATGGTTCACTTCTTGTGGCTTCAGTTTACTGATCTATGCATATTGTTCTACAGTGGCCAGCAGGTTCACAGCAGAACATTTAGCCAGCTCTCAGTCATTTCTCTTTCTGAAAGCTCATTAATTAAGATTGTGGTAACAGAGGACTGCCCATGTGGATGCCGCAAAAATGAATGGCCCCCCATACAACACTGCATCCACATTAATTCCTGTTCTCAGTCTTAATCTAGATGGTCTCAAAAGCACACTATTGGGACACACCGTCCCCATAGTGAAAAATCAGGGAACATGTCATGAACATTGTCACTGCCCTTTTGAGTTCTGAAAGTTAGTTAAAGAGCTGCAGACAGCACCATACAGAATCACCCAGAGACAACCACTGCTACATGAGTCCTAGTTGCACTAACTTTAGGTCATTTTCTAACTCCTACATTTAATAAAATATTTTATGTGTGGTAAACAGTGGATTTCAGCAAAAATTAATGCATGGATCCTTTCTGAACCTGCCCAAGAATGCTGACCTTGTACATGATATGGTCCAATGGAGATGTTACCCGCAAACAACACAATGGAAGTTTTCATTGGCAACACTTTGAGTTTTGTTCATTCCTTCACCTTGAGACTGGAAATTTACCAGAGCAGTACAGAAGGTGCAAGGTTTTTTTGTAACTCTCAAACAGAGAACAGCAACAGCAATCGCTCCAATCCTTTCAAGTAAACAGGAGCCCACTTATGTGATAGAAATTAATGCTTAGCCATCTTCATGCTTACTTTCAAATACAGGAACCCAAAAGCATGGCTCAACAATGTAAAATAAACATGAGAAAGAAAGGAAATACTGCCAAAGGTACACAGATCTTGCCTGTATGTCATCAAGATTCTTTACTACCTCTGCTGTTTTTTAATACACAGCACAATTGTCGTTGGAGGTCATATGTCCCACACAATGCATATTAATTGATTAGCAGTCCTTTCCCTTATGACAAGGAAGAGCAAACAGCAGAAAAGGTCCAGTTCAAAAAGTATTAATACGTATGTCAACCAAATTCTTTCTTAATATCTTAAGACAAATAACGGCAAAGTGACATGCTTCCAAAAATGGTACATCGACCACTCCACGACCTCATGTCCTAAGCAGCAAATCTTCATTCAGGCAATCTGTTACATTTTACTTAAGTTAAAAACGCAAGATGGGGCACTAAATGACCACCATTACACTGTGTCTGCTGCAATCAAAGCGTAATGAGGTGCAAATATATACCCAGCCATGCACATCCTTGACATGGGGCTGGCCTGCTAGGAGAAGAGTTTGAATTCTCGGAAACGCGAAAAGCAGTGAGGTGAGAGGAATAATGAAAACTTAAATGAAAGAGCAAATACACTAAAAACTGCTGGAAGAGGCGTAGGGAGTAGGAAATAAGAGAGGGAAAATAAGTATGGAAATGAACAAGTAGAGGAAAGAAATAAAACAATTTTAGCTAATAGCAAGGGAAAAACATCATGCCCATAACTTGTATGTTGCAGAAAAGAGAAAATATTGCAAACCACTAATTTTTACATGTTTTGAAAACACTGGAAACTCTGAAATCCCCACTTGAATTCACATTTAGAAACGGAAAACACTGTAAATACTGTCTGGCAGTCTAACTACACAAGGAAACATAACACAGGGAACACCAGGAAAACAGAACATAGTATGCACATAACATACAACTCAGTTATGACACATAGATGGGTATCTGCATGCTCACAGGAGCATTAACCTATAATTGCACATGAAACCCATAACATTCAACAGTGCACTGGATAAGGAACATGCCACAAATGTCACAGTACAGTATAGCTAAGTTGTATAAAGTCACCATGGTAACAACAGCAATCTCCACCAGGAAACACTTCACAGAATCTTATCGTAGTGTACATTAAGCAAACCTCCTAGCATAAAGCCAATGATGTTTGGACAAAATATCAATCCATAAATATCAGAAAATAAATATTATGATGCACAAATATCGCTTACAGGAATGTCATTCTTTGAGGTAAGTAATTTATTGATGTTTTAATATCATTATCAATAATATAGTGATTACAGATATTATGCTTTTAATTATTTAAATATGTTTTAGTTGATAGATTAATTGTATGTGTTACCATTGTTTATATAAAGGTTATGCTTTAAATATTGCTTGTATTTTTAAGAGATATTAAATTTTTTATTTAATTTGATATAGTACTTATAGTGTTGTAGCGGATTGTTGGGTTTATAGGAGGATAGGGTGGGAAGTGAACTAGTTAATCATCATTAATTATTTATTGAATTATATCTAATTATATGATTGATATTTGCTATGTAATATTGATTTATTGCTGTTATATTTTATATGTGGGCTTTGTACAGTATAAGATGGGATGTTAATTAAGTAATAATCAATTAACGATTACTTCTTAATTGTTAAATATTATTTAATTGATTTTAATTATGTAACTTATGTAATATTTATTTTACTTTTATTTTAGTTGTGGGCTGCTAGGTTTTTATGGGTCTTGGGTGGGAAGTTAAAAATTTAATAATTAATTAAACATGTAAAATAAACTTACTTAAATTATTTAATTACATTTTAATTATGTAAAATATGGAATACTGATTTATTTTACTGATATTTTAGTTGTGGTATGCTAGGTTTGTAGTGGTTAATGGCAGGAAGTTAACTAATTAATAGTTAATTCAATCTTAATTATTATTTTTATAATAATTATTTAATTGAATTTGAATATTTAAATTATGAAATATCTACTTATTCTAAATATATTTTAGTTGCAGGGTGTTAGGTTTGTAGGGGCCTAGGCTGGGAAGTCAAGCAAGTAGCTTGTTTATTATTTAATGGATTTTAAATATGTTAATTATCGAATATTTATTTCTGTAGTTATATTTTCGGTGCTGACTGCTAGGTTTGTACGGAGATATAGAGTGGGAGGGCAATTATTCAATAGTTGAAAACAAGTATTTACTAATTGATAATTAATTCTCTATATATTTATATTTATGTTAACTAATAGTTTTTATATTAAGGACTTATTTTTTTCTACATTCATGGTGTTACTTATAATTGAATTGTTTTTTAAATGAAGTACTTTCAAAACTCCTGTATAGAATGCAGTGGGAAAAATAAAATGAACGTCTTTGCAATCCAACACTTTCCCTATAGTTGCATTGTTTGGAAACGGAATAGTAAATCTCACTCCTACAGTTCACAGAGTAGAGTAGGAATAGTAACTTTTACCCCTCTGAAGTCCTACAGTTTCCCTACTGCTGCATGAACTAGAGTGGAAATAGTGTATTTAATATTCTGAGACTCCATTAGTTTTCATGTTTATTCAAATAAAGTTTATTGCAGTATTTGTTTTCTTTTTTCTTTTTTACATTATTTGTTTTTAGTTTTACATTTATTTTGATGTGTATAATTTTTTTTATTTTTTTTGGGAGTTTTCATTTTTTAATATTTTGTTTCGTATCTAATATAATATTTTTTTCTCTATTTCTTTTTTATGATTTTTGTGTATGTGTGATATATATATATATATATATATATATATATATATATATATATATATATAAATATATATATATGTATATATATATATATATATATATACATATAAACATTGTATATAGTGTAATATAATTAATAAAAGATTAATTTTATTTACATTATATTAATTATAATATTATTTTACATTATTTCCAACATATACAGAAACATGTTTTATAATAATACATTTAAAATATAAAACAATATATATTGTACAATACATATTTTAATTAATTATATATATTAATAGCAACACATTACAAATAATAATGTAAAATAAATGTTTTTATTGATTATGTTACGCTATATTGTGTAATTGTCTGGAGCTCTCTAATTCAAACAAATCAAAACAGCGTTGTAAAAAAGCATTCCAATTTATTACAAAGTATATTACATAGATATAAATATCAAAAGAACAAGGTCATAATTTGCAATGCCATTATACACCATAAGTCTCTTAGCCAGTCTAATAAATACAATACACTATAATGTCAACATAGAATGGATAAAGATCAGACAATATGCAATGCAGAGAGAGGTACAAAGAATCTCTTTGCACTATTGCTGAAAGAAACATTTCCTATGGAAGTTGAAATTGGAACTCATATATTGGTGAACCCCTTTTTGATATCCTCCTCTATGAAACTTATATACAAATGTAATATTTATTTATGATAAATTGAACATGGAAGTGTCTGCTATGTGTTAAAGGTCATGCTTTTCGCTGTCAATCCACCAATAAGTTAACAGATTTGTGACAGGAACCTCTCATGCCTGCATTCAAACATTCAGCATGTGAGTGCAGGGAGGAGGATGCATTGCCTTTAGTGCTGTTGTTGTCCTGGAATGGAGGGCTAATTTCTCTGTTGTCCTTGTATTCCAGTGGTTGGAGAAAGGATGGTGGAGGGGTCCAACATAAAGTGGGAGAAGAGGAATGGAGCTGAAGGGGTGGGTGCCTCATTTCTGGTATTTTTTTGTTGTCATTCCTGCTTTGTAGTATGAGACTAATTTTACACCTTGTGGTCTCTACTGGTGCAATGAAGGTACAGGAGACTAGGGCCCTCATTTCGTCTTTGGCGGTCTTTTTTTTCGACCGCCGTCGAAGCGGGTGCCGAAAGACCGAAAGTGTTAGTGGTCCGCATACCACCGTAGTACGTGTCACCACCAGATTTCTGCCCATAAACAGGTGGAAATCTGACATTCTCTGCATTGACCGATGGTGGGTGAGAGGCGGCTCCAACGCCAGAACCGCCACACCAGAAGTGCTCTCCTGCCACATTATGAGAAGTAACATGGCACGGTTGTCCTTGCACAGGAGTTAGCTTAGCCTGTGGCTTGCAGACTCGTGCCCCGTCACCCAGTGACTTTTACCCTACTTAGCTTGCTCTGTTTTAGCCCATTTATTTAATTAAATCTTTTAAGATGGCTGCCTTGTATTGGGTGAGGCCCATGTTTTAGTTTGCAATATCAGTGTCACCCTGCTAAGGCGTCAAGATCAAGCGACAAAGACAAACAAACTGTAGGTGTTCACTTTAGGTACTTTCCCTCTTCATGCTTTAGCGGGAAATGTTTATATTAATTACCATCACAAGCACACCTTGTTATCCATTGTTTAGGAACAAACCTACTTCAGGGGTCCAAGTAGATCTGTATAAATACTCCTCACTTTAACAGATAGTCAGAAGGATTCCGACCAGATGCCATCGCTGTTATTGATGCTGCACTTCACCTTGACGCTGACCCAGTCTTCGTGTTCCCACGGTGTCTGAGCTAGAGACCTCATTCCAAGGTAAAGAGGGTTGGGGGCTCTTCTCATGGACATGCCTTTGGCAGATTGAGGTTTAACATGCCTAGCTCTCTTCTAGGTTAGAGGTTAGGCCTAGCATGCTAGGGCATTAGGACATATCACACACTTCATGTTTTTCCATGATATTGCAAGATGGTGTGGGTCTTTGTATTAATGACTCTTGTCTTTACCATTCTGTTTCTTGCAGTGTTCATTATCTTAATCACTGCAGCCCATGCAACGTGTCAAAGATTGCAGTTTTGCTCAAATAAAACCTATTGAAACTTTACTGCATCTTCTTCATTGCTTGTGTGTGATTGAGACGTTGTTAATGTGAGAAAGGGGTGACCTCCGTTTAACCACGACACTCCCTGAGATGTCACACTTTTGAGTCCATTTGTAAAGGTTGCCACAAATCACCTTTTTCTATTTGGGTTTCTGGTGAGGGGCTGCTTGTGACCCGGAAGGGTTGGGACAACAGTTGCGTTTTGTTGTAGGTGTGACATAGTCGCCTACAAACATAAGTACTGTCATCCTTAAACCAGCAGTCTTGCCTAGAGCAACAGTCCAACTACGACGTGGTGCCACCAACAATGGTGTTTAGACACTTAGGGCCAGATGAAGGAAGTATTTTGCACATCCCAAACAGCAAAAAATCGCTGTTTGCGACGTGCAAAATGCACTTTGCAATGCACAAAACCCGTTTTGCGATTCGGTAACCTGGTTACCGAATCCCAAAACAGGTTTGCGAGTCACAATTAGGAAGGGGAATACCCTTCCTAATTGCGAGTTACAGTGCAATGCAGGATTGCTTTGTGACCGCGAACACGGTCGCAAACTAATCGCAGTTTGCACCCGCAAAAGGGAAGGGGTACCCATGGGACCCCTTCCCCTTTGTGAATGGAACTGCAAACATTTTTTTCAGAGCAGGCAGTGGTCCTATGGACCACTGCCTGCTCTGAAAAAATGAAACAAAAACGTTAAAATTTTTTGTTTTTGTAATGCAGCTCGTTTTCCTTTAAGGAAAACGGGCTGCATTACAAAAAAAAAACCTGCTTTGTTAAAAAGCAGTCACAGACATGGTGGTTTGCTGTCCGCAGCAGGCCACCATCCCTGTGAATGCCGCCACTCACAAGGGGGTCGCTCATTGCGACCCACCTCATGAATATTAATGAGGTGGGCCTTTGCGACCCCCTTGGGAGTCACAGATGGTGTCAGGGACACCATCCAACATTCTAAATTGCGAGTCGCAAATTGCGAGTCGCAATTCAGAATCTACCTACATCTGGCCCTAATTTACGGGTACCCTGATTATCACTGTCTTACATACTACAGGTACCCTACGTACCATTATACGAAGATGTCCGTGGTCTTGGGGAAGATCCTCCTCAGCTGAACAGGGACCACCTAATTAGGCTGTAGGTTATTCGAGCTCAAACTCATAAAAGGACTTTAAACCCCACGTGGTGCATCTCTTTACTCATTTCACAATATGGATAACACCATAGACATTCCTGAGAATGCTAGACAATCATTAACACTACACCTAGCAGTGCATGGTTTAGGAGAACAGGGCGGGGATATTACATTCATAGTAGAAGCTAGTGAAGCTTACCAAACAGAAATATTTTACTCTTGGCTCACATTTCCTGCAAAAAACGGCAGATCAGACACATTCCACACATATAACATCGCAAACCTACCTCAATGATACCAAGCATACCAGTATCTTGAAATACCCCTCACTTAACAAGAGCATCAGAACTGGTTTGAAGGCGCCAGCCCACATGTAATACAACGTGTGAGATTAGGTCCTTTAGGCAATGATGGACCAACGTGACCTATGTTTGCCATGTACACACCTCACTCAGGTATGTAAAACATGCAAGCAACAAACCTGCAAGACTTATATCTTGAATTAGTAATACTTTACAGACAACCAGTTCAGTTTGTAATGTGAACCTTGAACATAACACCAGCACATCCAGCACCACCAGCACCTGCTGGATACCAATTGGCTACTGGATTAATCCAGAAACAGTACATACCATCATGGGCAAGTGTGAGAAAATAGCCCCTTTCTATCATGGTTACCCACACTTTTGGCCTGTTTGTGAGTGTGTGTCAGTGTGTTTTTACTGTCTCACTGGGATCCTGCCAGCCAGGACCCCAGTGCTCATAGTTAAAACCCTATTTGCCAGTGTGTTTTGCCTGTCTCACTGGGATTCTGCTAGCCAGGACCCCAGTGCTCATAGTTTGTGGCCTATGTGTGTGTTGTCAGTAGTGCTTAACTGAGTCACTGAAGTTCTTCTAACCAGAACTTCAGTGCTTATGCTCTCTCTGCTTCCAAATTAGTCACTATAGTTTAGTGGCTTAATTTACCAATTCCAATTGGCACACTGGACCCCCCTTATAAGTACCTAGTATATGGTACCTAGGTACCAGGGGCATTGGGGTTCCAGGAGATCCTTATTGGCTGCAGCATTTCTTTTGCCACCAATAAGGAATTCAAACAAACCCTTTCAAAGGGCTGCCACTGCAGCCTGTGTGAAATAGTGCACACACTATTTCACAGCCATTTTCATTGCACTTAAGTAACTTATATAAGTCACTTATATTTCTAACCTTAATTTACTGAATGTTAGGTGCAAAGTTACTAAGTGTGAGGGCACCCTTGCACTAGCAAAGGTGCCCCCACGCTGTCCAGGGCCAATTCCCCTGACTTCGTGAGTGCGGGATACCATTACACGCGTGCACTACATATATGTCAATTTCTATATGTAGCTTCACAATGGTAACTCGGAATATGGCCATATAAGGTGTCTAGGATCATGGAATTGTCCCCCATTCCAAATCTGGTATTGGGTGGCCAATCCCATGCATCCTGGGGGCTCCACCATAGACCATGCCAAACCAGCTCTCTGAGGCTTGCACTGCAGCTACAGCTGCTGGCAGCTCATAGACAGGGTTCTGCCCTCCTGGGGTCTGAGCAGCTCAGTCCCAGGAAGGCAGAACAAAGCATTTCCTTTGGGAGGAGGGTGTTACACCCTCTCCCTTTGGAAATAGGTGGTACAGGCTTGGGAGGGGTAGCCTCCCAGAGCCTATGGAAATGCTTTGAAGGGCACAGATGGTGCCCTCCTTGCATAAGCCAGTCTACACCGGTTCAGGGACCCGCAGTCCCTGCTCTGGCGTGAAACTGTACAAAGGGAAGGGGAGTGACCAATCCCCTGTCCATCACCTCCCCAGGGGTGGTGACCAGAGCTCCTCCAGTGTGTCCTTGGCATTAGCCATCTTGTTTTCCAAGGTGTGGGGACACTCTGGAGATTTCTGAGTGGCCAGTGCCAGCAGGTGACCTCAGAGACCCCTCCTGATAGGTGCATACCTGGTTAGGCAACCAATACCCCTCTCAGGGCTATTTATGGTCTCTCCTGTGGGTTTCACTTCAGATTCAGCTTGCAAGTTCCCACCAGGAATCCTCTGAAACTCCTGCTTCATCCTCTGACCGTCGGATCAACCTGAGACTGCTCCAGGAACCGCTGTAACTGCAAAAAAGTATCCAAAAAGGCTATTGTGACTCTGCAACCTCAGCTCCAGCCAGCAACTGCAACGATTTCCAATGCGTGCACACTCTGGGGACTCTTTGACTTCACCCTGCACCAGCAGGACCAAAGAAGTCTCCTTTGGAGTGACGGAGTCACTTCTCTGCTCCAGCAGGCACCTTCTAAGACAACAACCGGTTCTATGGGACTCCTCTCCTGGTGATGCGCATGCTCCCTGGAACACAGGTGGTGGACCCCTTCAACACAGACTGTCCTAAGGTCCAGCTCTACAAATTTGGAGGAGGTGAGAGCTTGCCTTCCCTGTACAGTACCCCTGTGCATCACGTCATCTCTACCTCCTGAGGCCTTTGTGCACTAATTCCAAGAATCCTTCATGCACAGCCTGGCCCAGGACCCCAGCACTCTATCCTGCGATGCTCAACTCACTGAGTTGTCCTCCAGCGGCGTGGGACCTTTTTTTTTAGTGCTGCAGCAACCGCAATTTGCACCTCCTTTGTCCCCATGTCTTGGGACCTTCGTGGGTTCTGCCTGGTCACCTGTGGGTTCCCTCCAGTGTTGGGAACCCCCTCTTCCTCCTCAGTCCGAGTTGAGGCCCCCAGGTCCCTCCTGGGTCCAGGCAGCGCCATTTTGATGCAAACCGCGACATTGGTTGAACCAAGGCTTGTTGGACGAATCCAGCGCTGCAACTTGCCTGAATCCAAGATCTCGACGTGGGACATCTTTTGCATCATGCAGGAACCCACAGCCATCTTCTTTGGTGCTCTTCTGCAGACTTCTTCCAACCCGAGAATCCTCTTTTGCACCATCCTCCAGGTTGATAGGGGCTCCTGTCCTTCCTGGAATCTTCAGCGACTTCTGGACTTGGTCTCCTCTCTTTACAGGTCTTCAGGTCCAGGAATCCACCATTTGTTGTTTGCATTCTTGCTTCGTTCTTGCAATAACTCTAATCATGATTTGTAGTGTGTCCTGAGGAAACTTGCATTACTTTACTCCTACTTTCCTGGGCTCTAGGGTTGGGCATTTTACTCACCTTTGTGGTTTTCTTACACTCCCAGTGCCCCTCTACACACTACACTTGCCTAGGGGGGAATTTGCGATTCACATTCCGCTTTCTTAGTATATGGTTTGTGTTGCCGCTAGGCCTATTTGTTCCTATTGCATTCTATAGTATTTTCCACTGTTTGTGACTATTTACTTACCTGATTTTTGTCTCTAGTGTATATATTGTGTATAATACTTACCTCCAGAAGGAGTATTGCCTCTAAGATATTTTTGGCCTTGTGTCACTGTAGGAGGTTGGCTCTGTATGCACTATTTCAAAGTAAGGAATAGTATGCACAGAGTCCAAGGGTTCCCCTTAGAGGTAAGATAGTGGCAAAAAGAGATAATACTAATGCTCTATTTTGTGGTAGTGTGGTCGAGCAGTAGGCTTATCAAAGGAGTAGTGTTAAGCATCTGTTGTACATACACACAGGCAATGAATGAGGAACACACACTCGGAGACAAATCCAGCCAATAGGTTTTGTTATAGAAAAATATATTTTCTTAGTTTATTTTAAGAACCACAGGTTCAAATTCTACATGTAATATCTCATTGGAAAGGTATTGCAGGTAGGTACTTTAGGAACTTTGAATCATTACATTAGCATGTATACTTTTTACATAAAACACAATAAGCTGTTTTAAAAGTGGACACAGTGCAATTTTCACAGTTCCTGGGGAGGTAAGTTTTTGTTAGTTTTTGTCAGGTAAGTAAATCACTTACATGTCTCAGGTTCGGGTCCAAGGTAGCCCACCGTTGGGGGTTCAGAGGAACCCCAAAGTTACCACACCAGCAGCTCAGGGCCGGTCAGGTGCAGAGGTCAAAGAGGTGCCCAAAACGCATAGGCTTCAATGGAGAGAAGGGGGTGCCCCGGTTCCGGTCTGCCGGCAGGTAAGTACCCGCGTCTTCGGAGGGCAGACCAGGGGGGTTTTGTAGGGCACCGGGGGGGACACAAGTCCACACAAAAAGTACACCCTCAGCGGCACTGGGGCGGCCGGGTGCAGTGTAGAAACAAGCGTCGGCTTTTCAATGGAAATCAATGAGAGATCAAGGGATCTCTTCAGCGTCGCAGGCAGGCAAGGGGGGGGGGCTCCGCGGGGTAGCCACCACCTGGGCAAGGGAGAGGGCTTCCTGGGGGTCACTACTGCACAGGAGTTCCGTTCCTTTAGGTGCTGGGGGCTGCGGGTGCAGGGTCTTTTCCAGCCGTCGGGAAATGGAGTTCAGGCAGTCGCGGTCAGGGGGAGCCTCGGGATTCACTCTGCAGGCGTCGCTGTGGGGGCTCAGGGGGGACAACTTTGGTTACTCACGGACTCGGAGTCGCCGGAGGGTCCTCCCTGAGGTGTTGGTTCTCCACCAGTCGAGTTGGGGTCTCACGCTTCTTGCGGGGAGTTGCAGGGGTCTTTAAATCTGCTCCTTCGAAACAAAGTTGCAGTCTTTTTGGAGCAGTACCGCTGTCCTCTGGAGTTTCTTGGTCTTTTGGAAGCAGGGCAGTCCTCTGAGGATTCAGAGGTCGCTGGTCCTGGAGAAAGCGTCGCTGGAGCAGGGTTCTTTAGAAGCCAGGAGACAGGCCGGTAGAACTGGGGCCAAAGCAGTTGGTGTCTTCTTTGTTCTTCTGCAGGGGTTTTCAGCTCAGCAATCTTCTTCTTCGGTAAGTTGCAGGAATCTAAATTCTTAGGTTCAGGGGAGCCCTTAAATACTAAATTTAAGGGCGTGTTTAGGTCTGGGGGGTTAGTAGCCAATGGCTACTAGCCCTGAGGGTGGGTACACCCTCTTTGTGCCTCCTCCCAAGGGGAGGGGGTCACATTCCTATCCCTATTGGGGGAATCCTCCTTCTACAAGATGGAGGATTTCTAAAAGTCAGAGTCACCTCAGCTCAGGACACCTTAGGGGCTGTCCTGACTGGCCAGTGACTCCTCCTTGTTTTTCTCATTATCTCTCCTGGACTTGCCGCCAAAAGTAGGGGCTGTGTCCAGGGGGCGGGCATCTCCACTAGCTGGAGTGCCCTGGGGCATTGTAACACGAAGCTTGAGCCTTTGAAGCTCACTGCTAGGTGTTACAGTTCCTGCAGGGGGGAGGTGTGAAGCACCTCCACCCAGAGCAGGCTTTGTTTCTGTCCTCAGAGAGCACAAAGGCTCTCACCGCATGAGGTCAAACACTCGTCTCTCAGCAGCAGGCTGGCACAGACCAGTCAGTCCTGCACTGAACAATTGGGTAAAATACAGGGGGTATCTCTAAGATGCCCTCTGTGTGCATTTTTTAATAAATCCAACACTGGCATCAGTGGGGGTTTATTATTCTGAGAAGTTTGATACTAAACTTCCCAGTATTCAGTGTAGCCATTATGGAGCTGTGGAGTTCGTTTTTGACCGACTCCCAGACCATATACTCTTATGGCTACCCTGCACTTACAATGTCTAAGGTTTTGCTTAGACACTGTAGGGGCATAGTGCTCATGCACTGGTGCCCTCACCTATGGTATAGTGCACCCTGCCTTAGGGCTGTAAGGCCTACTAGAGGGGTGACTTATCTATACTGCATAGGTAGTGTGAGGTTGGCATGGCACCCTGAGGGGAGTGCCATGTTGACTTACTCGTTTTGTTCTCATCAGCACACACAAGCTGGCAAGCAGTGTGTATGTGCTGAGTGAGGGGTCCCCAGGGTGGCATAAGATATGCTGCAGCCCTTAGAGACCTTCCCTGGCATCAGGGCCCTTGGTACCAGGGGTACCAGTTACAAGGGACTTACCTGGATGCCAGGGTGTGCCAATTGTGGAATCAAAAGTACATTTTAGGTGAAAGAACACTGGTGCTGGGGCCTGGTTAGCAGGGTCCCAGCACACTTCTCAGTCAAGTCAGCATCAGTATCAGGCAAAAAGTGGGGGGTAACTGCAACAGGGAGCCATTTCTTTACAGTCACTATAATAAAGCACCTTTATTTTTGGTAACACTGAGTATTGTCTTTTATTGTGTATAAGTATTGTGTAACTATAGTGGTATTGCAGGAGCTTTGCATGTCTCCTACTTCACCCTAAGCTACTCTGCTACAGCTACCTCTAACAGCCTAAGTTGCTAGAACACTACTACATTTCACTAATAAGGGATAACTGGACTTGGTATATGGTGTAAGTACCTAAGGTACCCACTACAAGCCAGGCCAGCCTCCTACAGTAAGGTACCCACAGAATGAGAGAAAATACCGTTCTGGATAGCCCAGAAAAAAAAAAGCGCTGGAAGTTGTGTTTCCCCATACGGGACCACAGGAGAAACATAGACTTTTCACAATATGCTTGCCTTTCGGTTATGGTTTCCTTGGTGGATGACTGCACCACATGGAGTACAGTCATCGCTGCAATATACGCTACCTCACATGGTACCCCGACACTTGCCAATTTACCAGAAGTGTTAAAACAAATACAGAATGAGCACGGGGCTGCCCCAGCCCTAGATTTGGGGATGAAATTAATGCGTAACTTTGACGCAGTCTCCTCAATCATAATCAGTAACATTAAAGGGGAAGAGGTAGCACTGGCTACACACCAGGGAGTCCGAGAGATTCCACATTTGGGTAAGGAGAAAGAGCTGCTGAAAGTTCTTTCCAATAACTATACTAGTAGAGGACAGAATAGTTTGGGAGCCAAACCAAAGAAGCTGGAAAACAAAGTACCACCCCTAAGGAAGGTACTTAACAAGCACAGGAGGGTTCTAAGAAGCTCTGGGATAAGCAGAAACAATTTAAGGAAAGATTAAATAAGAGAGCAGATTCTCCACATCTGGAGAACTTCAAAAGGAGATAGACTCTCAGAAATAGCGAAAGTATAAAAGCTCCCGACAGATATACTGATTCTTGTCCCTCACGTTCCTTTCAGGATGCACCGGATAGATGTAGCGAGAGAGGGGGTCGTCCTGATCGACATCCTGAATACGTGAAACGGAAGAAAGACTCACCACAGTCTTCAGACAAAAAAGAAGATAAGTCCTCACAACAGAAGCCACAGTTTAAAAAGAAAAAGGTGGCAGAACTATCAATTAAAAACGCCAGTACACTTGAGAACATTGCTGGAGAACATGACGTAGGCAGAGACACTGTTAGGCAGTGCAGCAGAGGTCACGATATGTCGCCAGAGTCTGAAAGCTCATCTGGATGTGACAGCAACTAGTGATTTAATTGCAGTTGAGGCTGCGGACGGGCAAATTCTCCCACCGGATAGGGTTAATGATTCAAAAATTCAAATTGAGGGCGACATAGAGCGCACCATTAAAGTGATATTCTGTGATGAACTTAATTGTGATATCCTATTGGCCGAAAGAGACTGGCCACCTGAGCACATCTATAAGCTCCCACATGGGGAAGTTGTAATTTTGCCCTATTTCTCTGATCTTGTTCCGGAGGTGGTAAAACAAGCTTACGCTGTCGATTGGGCTTTAACGCAGGCACCTGCACTTTACTGCAATCATGTAGGTTGGGAAAAGGACTCTCCTTGTCATGTAATACCTATCAGGTCCACACCCCAACCTCAGCCACAATATCCTGTTAAACACAAAGCAAAAGCTCCATTGACGGAGATCCACACTCAGCTCGAGTACCAGGGAGTACTTGAGCTCTGTGTCTCTGCAACGAATAAACCATTATTTCCGGTTGGAAAGCCAGACCATTCCTACAGAATAGTCTTAGATTACAGACACTTAAACAGTCATACACGCACATACGCTATACAAAATTCAAATAGCACAGCACTAATTAACAATATAGTGCACAAAATGTACAAAACAAGGTTGGATATTTCCAACGGGTTCTTCTGCCAAAACTTAGGACACGAAAGTCGGGACCTGAGTGCATTCTCATTTGGCTCACAGAAACACTTTTGCTGTTTGTCCCAAGGCTATAAGAACAGACCAGAGCTGTTCTCAGCCTGTGTAACATCAATATTACATGATATTCATCCCAAGGGGTTATCCTACGTGGATGACATCTATCTCATGGATGACGAGCTCAATATTCATCTTGTCAGGGTCGATCAGATCATTTTAGGATACGCGGACCTCGCTTACAAATTTAACTTTAGGAAAAGTAAGATAGCCTTTCTCAGTGTATTGTTCTTGGTATATGAGCTATCAAATGAGGGGAAGAGCATGGTCCCTGCACTTCCTAGAGAAATGTGCACAACTTCGCCCACCTAACACGCTCAAGAGGCTACAATCACTACGTGGCTTCTTTAATTGTGGCAGAACATACATTCCTGACTGTACACAATGTATCAAGCCACTTTATGACTTAATACGCCCAGATTGTTCTAGCAAACACTGGACAGTTGAGCACACACGCATCCTTAGGGAATTGCGACAGGACATGCTAGAAGCCAAACACTTGCACACACGTGACAACAAAACAAATTTGGTCATCAGAATAATTGCTGGTGCCATTGGGTTTACTTATGTCATCTTGAATGAGGGCGACACAGTGCCCATAGCTTATAAATCTCATTTATACTCCTATGCAGAACAATTTTTTGCACCCACAGAAACAATTCTAACTGCAGTTCAAATGGCTGTCATTAAGGAGATGCCACTTGCCCAAGGGAAACGCATCATTTTCGTTACTCCGGTGCCAGCCTAATAGGCTGCCACCAAAGCAAGATTTCCTAACGCTAAAGCATTACATCCACATTGGATTCAGTGGGCAACCTTCCTGACTGCCACTGATGTTGACTAAATCTTTAATCCAAATCTTTAGACACAAGAATTTCTCCAATACGAACAGTAGTACCCGCTCTTCTAGATATTTTGCCACTTGACAGATACCGTACTGTCATTTATACTGATGGTTCAGCACAACCAGCTGTAGGTATCAAACATCAGTATTCAGCCGCTTGCACAGCCGTGAGTAGAGAGATGAAGGATGGAGTTTCTCACCCTTACAATACCTACACGCAGACCATAGGGGACTGCATAGCTCAGCTGCCTGAAGTTAAGGCCCTTCTTCTTGCGCTAGAACACCCAGAACTAGGCTTGCCGAATTTGATTGTCTGCGACTCATACTACTGCGTCTAGTCCTACAATGATTATCTTAATCATTGGAAATTGAATGGGTTTAGAGATTCCAAGGGGAACACCATAAAACACAAAACTTTGTGGGGTAGGGTGGCTGATCTTAAGGATAAGCTACCATGTGTCCATGTAGTGCATACATTGGGCCACCAACTTGTAAGAGTACAAGTTATCTGCAACACTTTGATTGATGAAGCAGCCAAATTCGCAGTAGCTATGGCATCTGTGGCTGCAGTGACTCTTTCTGAGATGAGATTGGATAATGAAATAATGACTGTTATGAAGGCTTCGGCTGAAGGCAAGTCTATCCCAAAAGCATACCCCACAAAATACTCTTACCACATCAGTGCACAGAATTTTGCTTACACAACAATTCCTGGGGTTGGTGATCGAGCGATCCCCAATGAAGACCAGAGATTAAATCTAATAAAAGCAGCACATGAGGGTGTCGCTTCTGCACATGCTGGTATTTCGGCCGCGGTAACACTCTTACAGAAGCACTTCTGGTGGCCAGGTCTATACAAACAGACAAAACGACACGTCCTTTGTTGTGAAATTTGCCAGCAAATAAAGGCCTCTAATATCTAATGCCCACCTCAGACATCCCTCTTAGTGTCCAGCAGGCCACTACAATATGTGTACCTGGACCATTGCGGTCCACTCAAACCTGATGTTGCATACAAATACATCTTAATGGCTGTTGATTCTTGTTCTAGATTCCTGTTGGGTTGGCTTCAGCAGTCTGCTGATGCCCGAACTGTTATAAAAGACTTGCTGATCTTTATCGGTACATATGCGGTTGCAGCAATCCATTGGGACTAGGGCCCTGCATTTGCCTCAAAGGCATTCAGGGACACCATGAGGACGATGGGTGTTAAACTCCATTACTCCTTATCCCGAGGGAAATTCGGTTGTGGAGAGGCGGAACCGTGATCTAAAGCAGTCCTTAACAGATAGAGTATTAGGTTCTGGCCGCAGTTCGGTTCATCACCTATATGGGGTCCAGAGAGCACTGAATAATCTGCCAAGACGGTCCTTGGAGAGACGCACTCCTTATGAGGTTCTCTTTGGGATACCTATGTATGTCCCAGATCTTGATGACCCTGGCTTGGTGGCAGCAGACACACCTTTTGACATAAATGAACGTCTCACTGTCTAACAGGAGCTTCAGCAATTTGTGATGATAAATCATCCACCAGTGCTGCAACTTTAGGACTAAGGGATTTACCAACAGCTTCCACTGACTGGATTCCTAAAGTTAGGGATCTGGTCAGTGAGAAGATCGCTGTGAAGAAGGAATTTGGTTCATCCTACAGAGCACCAGTCCCAGCCCTGGGAGATCACAAGGTACCAGAACTGTCGTCTTACCACCACTGCCTGGTTCCAGAGCAAACAGATTCATTTCCATTGATGACGTAAAAGTTTATTATGTGGCCGATCCTGCACAGTAGATCCAGAGGTCCCTTGGGTAGTTCCCGATCTCCTCTCACTACCCAACAGGACATACCTCTTCAAAGTAGAATTAACAGCACTACTTCGGACTGCATAACAATGTCCAACGATGTTTCAAACACCTCCTCGACCATAGGGAGGGTGGAAAATGAGCTCTTGCTGATTCCAGTTACCACATCAACGACAGCACCTGTCCAAGATGTGGCTGTTTTTTGCAACACTACACAGACTGATGACACCGTCTACTATGAGCTTCCATATGAAGTGGATCATTCTACCAGTAATGCACCTGCTCCCGTATATTTGCAGAGACTGCCTCTGGTTATTTCATCGACATTGATGACTTTTCCTCAGACTCATCCACTCCAGTGATCGAAAATGTATCAAAAACGCGTAAGCTGGACCTATGGCTCAAAATTAACTACTTAATTCACCCATGGAACTATTTATGGTTCTGTTTGACATTTTTTGCATTGTTCTTATGGATTGGGTTTGTGACTGTTTTCTTTTTGCTTATAAATGGTCATTACCTTCCTGAACGATCCTCAGTTGAGCTTGTGAATGAAGTCTTAACTCCATATCATTCATCACATAAGGTCTGAAGAGACTTGTCCCTTGTGAATATTGCAGCTGTGCCAATTCCTGATGGTATTGTGTCAGAGAACGTTCCATTTGATATATATGGGTCTAATGAGGTCATTAAAATTCCATATGTATTCAAAATTTCTATGACAGATGTCATTACACCTGGTGTTGCATCTAATAATTGGGATGTCCAAACAGTTGATTCTATGTTAACTGAAATGAAGGACTATTCAGTGTTTGAAAGTGATGATGTATATAGACATACAATGAATTATGGGGAAATATTCTGTTATAATAACTGAGGACATTACTACCTGCACCGTGCTACTAGGCACAGACCAGTACTTAACTACACACAGTGGGAACACTGTTCTACACCACCTGTGGAGAGCCCGAAATGTTATTCAGATAAGTTTACTTATTTCACTGGACATAACATTAAGAATTCAGCGTCATATTATTTCAAGTTACCCCTTTAAAAAATTAGGAACATTTTGCTAACCAATACAAAGCTGATTTATTCAGAGTCCTTTGTTTCCCGTCTTGCAGTTGAAGGTTACGAATACTGGAAGAACACTGTTGATTTAAAAAGTGTAGGGGGAACACAAGATTGGCAAATACAGGGTAGGGAAGCTTTATTTATAACATGCCTGATCCCTGTGCAAATGATCTTTTTAAATGACACCATTCAACAAACATCCTGTCTGGGGTTAGTGAAAATTAAAGAAATGAATACGCCCAGTATCCTCACACCTGCAAAGTTTAATGATAGGCAATTCTTCCTGAATGTCACAGAGGAAGTGCTAGACGCAAAGGTTCAGGCTGGTACTTATAATTCTTCACTTTCCAGTGCCAGTGGGTGGTTAATTTGTCCAATAGACAACAATGGATGTCAGGCACGTTTTTTGAACTCCTCAGGGGGTTTCAAGATCAGCCGACCACACCCTTGCTTTATCTCGGGTCAACACACAGGTATAGTTACAACATACAGTGTGGGTAAACTGTGCCAACAAAGGGTACAGTCTAACATGTTAGCCGCAGTTAAATAACATCTTAACACTCTTTCTGAAGATGTAGATTTGCAGGACTTTTTGCTAGGTCCTAAAAAGCCACGCTCTAAAAGATTCATATATGCTTTGTATAACAAGATCACAAAGCTTTCTCATATCGAAGCTGCTGCGCACTTAAGGCAAATAGATAGGGAAAACTTAGAAAAGGCTTTAGCTGTTGTCGATAATGGTATGAACACTTTGTTCAACAGAGTTTGTTCACTGACAAACAGTGTCATCTGCGATAGATATCATTCAGACAGACATGTCCTGTTTATATCATGGACAAAGTCAGCTGCATTCCATCATGCAGTTAGATTGGACGTTACAGACATTGAAAAATGGCCGAATTCCATGGAAATATATGAACAGTAGTGAATTGTTCACTGCTTTTAATTTTTCCAAGGAGCAGCAGACAATGGCTAAAAGGGAAGCGAGTTTCACCATGCTTCATACAGAGAAGTTAGAAAAGCAGCCTTTCACAGTTTCAGACAGTCCTTCAACAGTATGGCTCTTACATGGGCTCATTAATCTGCCCATTTACACTTTTCGTTTTTCAAAATGCCTGAAACATCTTGCCATGGGCAGGTACGAGCGACTGGGCGATAGCTATATTAAAGAAGATTGGGAGTTGGCCTTTGATTATAAGTGTCTGAACGGTGAAACAGAGGTCTTTCTTAGCGGAAGTGAATGTGAGACAACTGTTAGTCAGTCAAGATTTGCAGGCAGGTATCCCTTCATGGCCTTTGCAATGCAGGGGTCGCAAACTTCACCTGTTTTTTGAGGGGTACTCCCGTCCCTTTTATTCGACCGGCATTTCATGTACTTTCAAATGAAAGTTATGTGGTGCTGAGCAACCAAAGCTGTTGCGGCATGTGACCGAGATACAATCCCTATTAAATACCAACTTCCCCAAGCACTTTGGAGAATTGGTTTCCAGAATTTTCAACGCCTTGAGCACTGCTAGGATTGCCCATTTCTTTAAGGCTGTTGGGTCTGGATTCATGTCCATCTTCCAGACCGTCTTCCGAGTCATCCCATCAGCCATCCATTCACTCTTTTCGAATGTGTTTGGCAGCTTTCCAATTATTTTGACATTGATTGGCAGGATACTGCTGCTATTTCTTCTGATTCGCAGTGGTTGTGTTTTTTCAGCTACACAAAGCAACAGAGCCGTTGCCACCAGCTCAACTGTGCCGTGATCGCATGGTTCAGATCTCTGATTCTTCCTTGCTGGTGGAATTGGAGCGTGATTGGTCATTGTCATTCCGACCACTCCTATGGTGTGTGCCACCAGTCTTTCGCTGCGTATGGTGCCTCTTCTAACATTTGCCTACAGTGTGTCTTGCTATTATGCCAGGGACCGTGGTCCAAGAACTGCCGATGTCCCCGATGAGGGTTCATTCACGCTTGTGCCCCTTGAGACTAAGGCTGATTCGCGAGGCCTCTTATGAGCATTCCTTG
Source organism: Pleurodeles waltl (assembly GCF_031143425.1). Taxonomy (NCBI): domain Eukaryota; kingdom Metazoa; phylum Chordata; class Amphibia; order Caudata; family Salamandridae; genus Pleurodeles; species Pleurodeles waltl. Next base: position 725,750,262 of record NC_090438.1, read on the forward strand.
CTCACCAAGTTGGCTTGTTACACTATGGAGGACGGCACTACTGCAGGTGGATCTGCAGAAGAGACTACTACGCACTACTGCTCTGTGGACCCATCCTGTGATCGATCGAACATCTGATGATGTGGCCTCTTTCGTGGGATCCTTTCCATTCAGTGACTCTGGAGATGCTCTTCCAGATCATGACTATTGTCAATAATTTGTTGATTGGCTTATTATACCAAATTGAAAGTATACATTTATTGTCCTTACTTTGGCCTGATGCTCTTGTCATGGTCGACATTATGGCCCTCATTACAACTTTGGCGGGCGGCAGTTGTAACCGCCGCACGGCCGCCAATGCGGCCGCCAATGCGGCCGCTCTCCCGCGGTGGCCATTTCGACATGCCCGCTGGGCCTGCAGCCGCAACATGGGAGCCGGGTCCAAATGGAGCCGGCGGTGTTGCGGCGGTGCGATGGGTGCAGGTGCACCTGTCGTGCTTTTCACTGTCTGCTATGCAGACAGTGAAAGGCTTCATGAGGCTGTGCCAGGGGGCACCTGCCCATCCCCATGCCCAGGGGCCCGCGACTCCCCTTTCAGCCAGGATTTTCATGCCGGTTCCTACTGCCATGAAAAGACTGGCGGGAGGGGACTCGTAATCCCGCTGCCCTGGAGGATTAAATCTGCCGGGACCAACGTGGCGGAAAACTGCTGGTCCCGGCGGTGCGACCGCGGCGCTTCCGCCGCAGTTGTAATTCCCAAGATTGCACCGCCAGCCTGTTGGCGGTGCAATCGACAAAACAGCCCTGGCGATCTTTGACCACCAGAGTTGTAATGAGGGTCTAAATCTCTTGATATGTTTTTAGCTATTGATTTTGATATGTCTTAAAGAGAGTTTTTTAGCTAGTTCCTATGCTTTTAGCTTTTAGTCCAGAGCATTTTTAGCATTTGGATTAATTCACCTTCGGTGGCGTCAAGGTGTGGTGTCATACTTGTTACGGCAATGGGGAGGGTGTAGTGAATCCTATTTTGTTTTCATGGGATACAGGAGTTAGCTTAGCCTGTGGCTTGCAGACTCGTTCCCCCGTCACCCAGTGACTTTTACCCTACTTAGCTTCCTCTTTTGTAGCGCATTTATTTAATTAAATTTTTTAAGATGGCTGCCTTGTTTTGCATTAGGCTCATGTTTTAGTTTGTGTTATCAGTGTAACCCTGCTAAGGCATCAAGATTAAGCGACAAAGACAAACAAACTGTAGTTGTTCACTTTAGGTACTTTCCCTCTTCATGCTTTTGAGGGAATTGTTTATGTTAATTTCTGTCCCAAACACACCTTCTTATCTATTGTTTGTGAACAAACCTACATCAGGGGTCCAAGTAGATCTGTATAAATACTCCTCAATTTAACAGATAGTCAGAGGGATTCCAACAAGATGCCATTGCTGCTATTGATGCTGCACGTCGCCTTGACACTGACCCAGTCTTCGTGTTCCTAGGGAGTCTGAGCTAGAGACCTCATTCCAAGGTAACGAGGGTTGGGAGCTCTTCTCATCGACAGGACATTGGCAGATTGAGGTTTAACATACCTAGCTCTCTTCTAGGTTAGAGGTTAGGCATAGCATGCTAGGGTATTAGGACATATCACACACTTTTTCCATGATATTGCAAGATGGTGGGGGTCTTTGTATTAATGACTCTTGTCTTTACCATTCTGTTTCTTGCACTGTTCATTATCTTAATCATTGCAGCCCATACAACTTATCGCAGATTGCAGCTTTTCTGAAATAAAACCTATTGAAACTTTACTGCATCTTCTTCATTGCCTGTGTGTGATTGAGACATGTTGTTAATGTGAGAAAGGGGTAATCTCTGTTTAACCACTACACTCCTTGAGATGTCACACTTTTGAGTCCATGCGTAAAGGCTGCCACAAATCACCTTTTACTATTTGGGTTCCTGGTCAGGTGCTGCTTGTGAGCCGGAAGGGTTACGACGACAGTTGCGTTTTGTTGGAGGACTAGCATAGTCGCCTATAAACATAAGTACTGTCATCCTTAAACCAGCAGTCTTGCCTAGAGCAAAAGTCCATCTACAACAGGCTTATGTGTGTGGTGTGTGCATGTATATGTGTGAGCATGTGTGTGTCGGAATGAGTGTGCGTGTGTGTGTGACTGTGTGCGTGCATGGTGGTTTGTGTGAATGTATGCCGGGGTGTGTGTGAATGTATGCGGAGAGGGTGTGTGTGTGTAAATGCATGCTTAGGGGTGTGTGTGTGTGAATGTATGTGTTGGGTGTGTGTGTGAGTACATGCAGAGGGGTGTGTGTGTGTGTGAATGTATGTGGAAGGAGGGGGCCTCTGCGTGTGAGTAAGCGGGGGTACGTGTCTGTGTGCGAGCGAGTGGGAGTGCCTGTGTATCTGTTTGTGTGCGAGGGATTGGTGGTGTGTGCCTGTTTGTGTTCGGTTGGGTGGGGGAACATGTCTGTGATCGGTTGGATGGGGATGCATGTCTGGTTGCATGCGGTTGGGTGGGGGTATTGGGATGTATGCATGCAGTCAGGTGGGGTTGTGTCTGTAAGTGTGTGGACATGTGAGGGTGTGTGTCTGCAAGTGTGTGGACATGGGGGGTGTGTGTCTGCAAGTGTGTGGATGTGTGAGGGTGCCTGTCACCGGGTGTGTTACCACCTGGGTTTTCGCGGCAGGGCGACCGCCATGAAAAGCCTAGTGGTTTGCTGTCTCGTAATACACCCGGTGGTATTAGGCATGCCTCCTGCCCGAATGTGCTCATCCCCAGCTGTGCCGGTCTGACCACACCGGGGGGACTGGCAGCGTTGTGGCGGCTTGCCTTTGCCAAGCCACCACACTTGTAATGCAGCGGTCTTTACCGCCGGGACCCCGGCAGTAAGACTGCCCCCATGAGTGTAGCAGTCTTAAGACCGCCACACTCGTAATGAGAGCCTAGATCTGTTATGTGGAAGGTAAGTTTAAAGTTGGGGGCACATCACACTGTCAGATTAATCCTTCCTTGGGCAGTTGTAATTTACACTGTGTGAGCAGCCAACAGTGGGTGGGAAGGGTGCACAAGAGGCTGTAGGGTATTCTAAGAAAGTAAGGCAGTTTATTGATATGCAACCTTTCCTGTTTGAGTGAACCCACAAGGAGTAAGTAGTAGCACTGGAGAACATTTGACATAGGCAGACCTGTGTTTGTAAAAATTGGCTGCTAGTCTGCAGTTTAAATAAGGTTCATGTGGTGCACAATAAAAAGAAAACATTGCTGATGAGGAATAATTACGAAAAAGATCTAGAGAAATTGGAGAGTCTGACTTGCACATATGTCATAAGAGACTCCAAAGATAAATGAAAAGCAAGTCAATCATATATGATTTAACTGTCTATAACTGCTAAAGGAAGGGGTGAACCCCAGGCTCTGAAGCCCCTGTGGTGCAGGGAGGTCAGCCCTCCAGGGGACCCCATTTAGCCCAAGGTCAATGAGTATCTTTGAGATGTGGGAGACTCAGAGGTCCCTCATCACATTCTGGAGGGTGGTCGCATCATTTTGCGGTACACCTCTAGCTGAAGGATGTATGAGGAGTTGTATGCTTATTGCAAGAAGGAACTGTAATTACCTGTACCGTTTGGTATTGCGGTGCTCTGACAGGATAATGACCCAGAAATGCAGAATAACTTGACAGTTCCTGACTTACCACACCTTTCATGGATATCTTCCACCATTATCAGTGCATTGTCAAGCCATGAGTTCCACTTGCACTCATCCCCTCTTTCACTGCATCCAGTAACTTCAGGTGTAATGAAACCAAGGGACTCAGAATAGATGAAAAGATATCTTCTTGTGAGATTTCACTCTGGTCAATGTGAGATGGGGCCTAAGAGTCTGATGTTGCTCACTCAAGCAGTGGTTGCAAGGTTCACAGCAAATCTTTCAGAGCCAAGGTGCTCTAAGTCTAAAAAAGGGCAACCAACCATCTACCTACATCCTACCAAGCTTCTGCCGTGCCCGAAGAAACAGAATCAGGATAAGTTCATACCAGCACCCAAATTGTACTCTGCATTTTAGTCCTCTGACATAACCAAAAGTTAAAATGGCTGTGAAGAAGTGGAAGAAAGATGGCAAATGTATCTTAACCAACTAAAATGATTAGGAGTAGCAGGAGGGGAATTGTGAGCAAACCTTCTTGAACTGCTAAACAGATTACAGCAAAGGATAGGTCAAATGCAGGATATTAAAAGTCTTGAATGTCGGGGCAGTGGCCTCACACCAGTTGTAGCCCCACCACAGAACGCTTGGGATACCTTGTATTTAGAGTATGGGCCCATGGCTAAGAATTTCTAAAATATTGCATGTGGTATAGGGTTGCAGTCCTCTACTTAACCTCTTTACAGCAAGGGAAAATGATTGAAATCTCTGTCCTTAAAGAGCTTCATAGGTTCAGCTTTTCTAGTATTGTGTAAAATGTCACACTAGTTTTTTTTTTTTTATTGTACATGTATAGTGGTCCATTGCTCTTGTGTTTAGGTCAGCACTATTAGCCTAATTCATACATTTTTCCTGCATAACTCTCAATTGCATTGCCATTCATGATAGCAGCTGCAAATCGTATGGTCAGAGATACAGATAATGGCAGGATGAGACCCAAGGGCATTTTCCCATGCTTAGGGTCAGGTGCAGGAGCGCTCAAGGTATCATGGAGCAGGTACTGACTATTATGTATATAGTGAAAGCTCTGACATCCTAACTTTTGGGTGTTCCTATGCTTTCCCCCAGGGTGCTTCCATCTCATGTGCTCATATAGATTTGCTCTCTAAAAGGGATGGAGAAAGTGTGTAAATAGGGGTGGAAGGCTCGACAAACAACTCAAATATTCCTGTATGTTTGCAGAAAAGATGCTCTCCACCAGGACTCATATTTTCCTGATGTATAAAAACATTTTAAGTGCACTAATTTACAAAGCAATTATCCTGAAGATTGTTCCTCCTGCAGACAAGTGCCAGAAATAAGTGCAAGTCGGTAGACTATGCACAAAAGCCAGTTGCTGCAGCAGAATTCCATACTTAGTTGCAGATTTTTGTGAATTCTATGTTTAGTTGTGAATCCATTCAAATCATAACAATAAACCTATGATTTCTAGCTTTTGCCTTTCACAAAAATGTATTCCGAGTCAGCTCCAATATGAATACCCTTTTAAATAAAGTATTGAATATATCATGCGCGCAAACTACAACAGGTGATTAGCTTATTGTAGCTTTGAGAAGTTAACACGGGGAACGAGTTAATGACTGAATTAAGAAAATCTGTTGCTGTTGGATGGAAATACAAAACCTCACAATAGCACTGCAAACACAGGTTGTGATGATGTGCATAAGTGCTAAGTCCACTCTATGGTGTATTTCTTGTTGGGCCTCACAAACAGGCAGTATGATGTTAAGCTCGCCGCTATAATACAGAAATCTATTCAGAACTCCAAGATTTTAGTATAAAAAGAACTAAACTAGATGAGTATACTTAGGGGTAAAATACATTCATTGAGAAGACAGTTTTCTATTTGAAGAGACAAACATTAATAAAAGAGTTAATGGTGTAAAACTGGGAAAAAGCCTGTTAGACACCAAAAAGACAGGCAAACCATCAGAGCAGTTAAGGATTAGAAGAGCCCCCATGGGAGGTGGTTGAAAGCTCATCACTGCGAGGCTTTAAACAAAACGACGAAAATGTAATGAGTAGATACGTACAGGGGTCGCCGCAGCAGGGGATAGAGGGAAACACCCCGTGGGGCTCGTTTAACTCCACGGGTCATTCTGTTGCATGCTGTCACTAATATAGGAACCCTTTGCTCCCTACTTAGCAAACCTGCCCAAACAAATCCACGGACATTTTGTGGAAGACTTCAAAAGCAGAACCGAACTACATTTTTTTAATTATCCCGTCTAATGTGATTTCAGCAAAGTCGTGTTCCACCAAATTGTTGCAGGAAGGATGAAAAACGATTTCGACAATGAACTATTTTACCCAAATAAATTCATACCAGAGCTTTAGTGTGAGGGTGTGTTTTTTAAAGTGCATCATATCCCTAAAGGACAAACTCTGAGGCGAATTAGTGATTGAAAACTGAATTATGCATGTGCACGAGGAACTTAAAGTGAGAGCTGCACTAGCCCATGTATCAGAGCATGTTAAACCACAGCCAACAAAAAAAGGAAGTGCTTTATCGGAAAACGGCACCAGGCAATGGGGCAGGAGCTATATTGTAATGAATGGAACTGCTCATGTAACTGGGTGCCAACAAAATCAGATATACCAAAGAAACCATTTTTTCACGTCCTCAAGAGGAGTTATATTCTCTTTAGATGTATAGCATATTATGTAAGTTTCTTCTTTTTAGTATTGGGGAAGTATGCACAAAACAATATAAGCACTCCGAAATGTTCACTCCCTGCAGCCTGCTTCCTGAAATCAATACAAAGTAACACTAGACAGATACAGTGTAGTCTGCCGACAAGCAGCACTATGCTCTTGGCTGTCCTTCTGAGTAGGTGCTTGTCCTTTGTACTGCATCAGGAAAACCCTGGAAATGGGAGACGTTCCCTTAAAAAATGAACAGGTGCTAAAATACGACTTCCAAATCTATGTATGAAGATGGGATCTTGCAGGTAGTACAAAATTACTATGAGAAGTTTCGCTGGTAAGCCCACAATTGCATTCACAACACAATCTTTTATAGTAGAGCCCCAAGTATGTGGCTCTGAGAAGACAGGATGGTGGAAGTTTTTTTGGAGCTCAGATGACGGGTCGTTTTTAGGGTCAAGCGCGCAAGCGTTCTGGCCTATTGTAATCTCTCTGTGGGCTTTTAACCACGCCCAGTCTTGCTATTCGTTCTTTGTTATGCTTGTTTTAAATGCTTCATTTTTATTGGTGCATTTTGTGAAACGTCCCTCCTTTGTGTGCTGAGTTCCCTCTCACAAGCGATTTCACTAAGTTAACATTTTTGTTGGTCATCACACTACTTCACGCTTCCTCCTGTTACAGCGTGTGATGTCCTCTCCTCCGGTTTTGGTTTGCCTTTCATCCCAGCCGCGATCCTTTCTAGACATTCATGCAGGGAGCCAATAATGCTCGTGCTCAAGCTCAAGGCGGCCATGGCACTGACTTGTTTTTCTTGGGATCCATTTTGATTCACGTGTTTGTCTTTATCTCATCAAATGCTGTCTGAGAACTGGCAGTAGCAGCGCTCCTGTGCGTCGGCAAACAGCGATGATTAAATCACAGGTGAATCAGCGATTTGTTAGTCTTTACGCCGAGAGGTGGACAGCGAAATATTTGTAAATACAGCCAGTGGAACAGTGCATCGCCTATGACACAGTAGTGAAGAGCAAGACAATCCCTAATGCTGTTTTTTCATTTTAATTTTCAATTTCTGTGGCAAGAAAAGTCCAGTTAGGAATTTACAATGCGAATAGCTTTAACTCGTGCAAACGCGAGACCCATTGCATTACAAATGCTTGTTTGGTATATTTTCATGCTGTTTTTGACAGGTGCAAAATGAACCTGATTTGAAAAATGTATATGCATTTTTAAGTCCACCCTGCAATGTTGATTAAAAGCAGAATTGCTGTTTTGTCATTTTTAGCATAGTATAATGTCCACAAAAGATGGCTTAGAATCTGCAGATATGAAAACCTTGGCAGGGGCCGTATTACAAGTAACACTATGCATCTTCACACAGCAGCACACCCTCAAATGGGTCCTTTGTGTGTGTGACAGTTATTTCTTTATTTAGAATATTATGTACTTAATTATATGAGTTGTTTTGCAAATGAAACAAAAAAGCTATGATAGGTAGAACTGTGTTGATTACCTAATATTAACTAGGCCCCAACTATGCTTCCACTCCATTTTATAAAACATGTTTGCTGACTTCATAATATTTATTGTGTGTTTATAGAAAGAGAGCCGGGTAGTACCATATTTCTGTAGACATGGCATTTTTCTGCTCTCTCGCTCTGTCGCAACAAAAAGCAGCGCCTTTGAGCCCCAATTTATTTTTAAGATTTTGCTTACTGCTGTATTTCTTAAACTCGGATAGTATTCATGGAAATTGATTTCTATTTATTTTAACCTATTGAAATGCTGCTATGTTATTCGTGGTTTTCTAAGTAACTGATCTAAAACTCAGTTTTGAGTTCATTCTTACTTATCGATTGTACTTTAAAATGCCGTTTTGAATCTTGTCCTTAGGGACATATTGCCTCATGTATTCTTCAGGAAACCCTGTTCCTAGCCCCCCAAGGTATAAGGCAGAAGGCAAAAAGAACAGGCAGAGAGAGAGAGAAACAGAGAGAAGGAGAAAAGAGAGAGTTTGGAAAGAAAGAGACTGCAAGGGAGCGGGGGCTGATTTCAAAATCTTAGCAGGGTGTCACCTTGTCATTCATTTTGGTAAATGAAGCCACCCCCGAAAATAGGATTTAAATTGATTTATTTAAATGATGTCTGAATCAAACAGTACGATGTTTAGTTCATATTCCTTCTTCCACTAGATATTTTTAAATCTTCCTGATAATTCAATCTAATTCTGCAGAAGAACTGGCTTCTATGTGGATTCTCTCTGACGTTTCTTCTCTTGTTTTTCCTCCAGGCAGTACATGTACCTCCTGACCAAAGCCCTCGGGAAAGAAAGACAGAGGTAAGTTCTGTTCTGTCTTTATTTTTTCCTTCTTTCCCTCATCCTTATATTTATTCCTTTCTTCTAGGATTATCCTTTCAAGTACCTTTTCTTTTCCTTTCTTTTTATTTTACTTCTCAGCTTCCTGATTTAGGGATGAACACCACTCTTTCTCACCATTTATTCCTTTCCGATTTATAGAATATTCTTGATATTTATGTTTACTATGTTCCTTATACTATCCTGTCCTCTTGTCAGGAGTATTTCCTAAGTTTCAACTAACATACAACAAAAATAGCACTATAAGCCTTCAAACTCATTTAAAAGAAAAAAAACTCCATTTAAGCCACAAGACTTCCCCTCTTGTCAGTAGAGAAGGTTAGTGGTCACCATGTCGTTTGTTGAGTTTTCACGGTAATTTCCCCTGCTAGGAGTTCTTTTCTCTCTATATGTCATTAGAGTCTCTAGTGTCACCTTTTGCCACCCTCCAACCCCGCACCCTCGCATACATCAATGTGAGTCATGCTACTCCTGGAGCATGGAGGGTCTGAGAGTCTCTCTTGCTGGTTTGCCTCCAAATCAGCTGTAAAGTTGGCTTCGGGTGGTTTTGCTGCTTTTGAGTTCCTTGCCTCTTGGGGCCCAACCTCATCTGTCTTGAGACTTTCCATCAGGCAAGTTCTTACTCGAGCTGGAGCCAACGCAGTTGTGCGTCAAAAATTTTAACGCCGGCTAACGCCATTCCAAAGCGCCATGCGGGCGCCTTATTTATGGAATGACGTTAGCCGGCGCAGCTGACTGGTGTGCGTAAAAAAAAATTACTCACACCAGGCAGCGGCGGGTAGGGGAAAATGGAGCTTGGGTGTCAAAAAATGGGGCAAGTCAGGTCTGAGGCAAAATTTTGGCCTCAACCCGATTTGCGCCATTTTTTTTTTTACACCCAACCCCCATTGAAATGACTCCTGTCTTAGCACAGACAGGAGTCATGCCCCCTTGCCCAATGGCCATGCCCAGGGGACATATGTCCCCTGGGCATGGTCATTGGGCATAGTGGCATGTAGGGGGGCACAAATCAGGCCCCCCTATGCCACAAAAAAAAAAAAAAAAAATACTTACCTGAACTTACCTTAAGTTCCCTGGGATGGGTCCCTCCATTCTTGGGCGTCCTCCTGGGGTGGGCAAGGGTGGCAGGGGGTGTCCCTTGGGGCATGGGAGGGCACCTCTGGGCTCCTTCCGAGCCCACAGGTCCCTTAACGCCTGCCCTGACCAGGCATTAAAAAATGACGCAAAAGCGGCTGGATGTCATTTTTTAAGGCCCGCCCACTCCCGTGCGTCATTTTTGCACGGGAGTTTAAATAAGGCGCACATGCCTTAGAGTCATTTTTTAGAAGGGAACGCCTACCTTGCATATCATTAACGCAAGGTGGGTGTCCACGCTAAAAAATGACGCAAACTCCAAGATCTTTGGCGCTAGACGGGTCTAACGCCAAAGTATAAATATGGAGTTAGCTTTGCGTCGGATTTGCGTAAAAAAAAACAACGCAAATCCGGCACAAACAGAGTATAAATATGCCCCTTGGGATCTAGAACACTCCTGACCCAAAGGTCTGTTTGAGGCTAATTATCCATATCTCTTAAGGGCTCTACACAAGAAATTCAAGCTATGGCCTCCACTCTTCTCATCATGGCTGAGCAGAATAAATAATTAAAATGAATGTCCTTCATAGAGTTTTGCATTTATTTCAGGTCCTCCCAGCAATCTTTCCTGAACTTAGAACCTTAAAATCACAATTCATTTGACATAAGCGAAGAGCATGACTGGGCTTCAAGATATTGAGACTTCCTAAGTTCGCAAGTGGTTTAGCCCTCCCACATTTCTTGCTCTAATACTGGGCTTCCCAATTCAGGGTTGTGGCCGTCTGGCTCTTCAATGCCACAAATAACCACTTATTACACATTGACCAGGCAATAGTTGGGGGGACAATTTAACACCTGGTATGTAAGTCAAAAGCAGATAGACCCCCTAATGCCTACCTATGCACCTTAAAATAACCACTTTATTGGAGTGGTATATAATTACAAAGTGATCAGGAGAAATCTTTATCTGATGACCTCCAGCTACCTTAATCCAGTCTTTGCCCCGGCTTAATGAGGATGGCTGTCTGATAAATGCTGAATGAGATATAGCTGGACTATACTGGAGTTATTCAGGGACCAAAGATTTTATCTTTTGAGACCTGTAAGCAAACATATCAAGAAAAGTGGATACTTCTGTCATACACAACTGAGACATTGGGGATTGCACCCAGTTATGAAAGGAGCAGCCACTAGGGGTTTGTTTGTAGAAACTGCAGGGAATGCCAAAGGCCAAATTACCACTCTGTGCAACATGATTCTAAATGGGACACTGTGGAGAGATTTGTACAAAAATTGACATTTTATTGCCCAATGAGAGGTGCACTATAAGCTACTGTTTGATTATGTACCAAACCAAACTACATAAATAATACCTGTACATAAGCGACCTATGCTGGAGAGGTTGTTCGGTACAGGGAGACCAGTAGCGGCTCGAGGAGTGCTGAAGGGGCGGCACGTGCGGGGGGGGGGGGGTGAGGGAGGAAATAAACATTTATTTTATTAAATAAAATAAATAAAACACTTACATTTCCTCGTCACCACGCCGCTCCTCGCCATCACCGGATGCTTCAGGCACAGACATGGCACTACCAGGCAGACTGGGAGCCTGTGCAGGCTCTCTCAAGCCTGGCAACTGTGTTGCTGGGCTTGGTTGAGCCTACTGCGCATGTATGCTGTGCAGTGAGGGGGAGAGCTGAGCTCTTCACCCCTGTGGGCCCGCCCTCTTTACCAGAAAACAATCCTAAACATAGTTTAGGATTGTTTTCTGGTAAAGATTTGGCAGTTGCCGCTGCTGGTGGGGGGGAGGGGCGACGCTCCTCCGCCCAAACGGAGGAGCTGCCACTAATGGAGACCCTAAACTTATTTACTAGAAGTGCCCGGTAATTAAGATATATTGGGCTGAGGTGCTGGCAGCAAAGAGATTGATACTGCACTAGCCTAAGCAGGTGGACTTCTCCTCCATTGTTTTGGGTGTGAGGTCCCTTTTTGAAGTATCAAATAAAGTCCAATTGGGTCACACAATTAAATTGTCTGGAAGCTGCCAAAATGACTCTACAGGCTTACTGGAAAAAATTAACCCCCCCTCCATCTCTTTCAGAGACACAGGGCATATTTAAAGTGGTTTAAGAACCATTATTATCCTGTTTGTCACAAGGTCTGACTCAATTAGTGTGCTCTAATCACTTGTGGACGCTAAACCGTATTCGTCATTAGACTGCACAATGTATTTCTAATGCCATGAAAGGGTCTAATGGGGTTAATGGTTGTTTTGTAATTAGTAACTATCATAGTCACATCATACCAATGGACATTTTTGAGGTGCAGCATTCCTGTTTTTGGCGAGGGGGAGGGAGATGAAGGATTATTGGAATTATTTCATTTTTTTATGTTTGCCTTGATGTAATTCATTACTCTTATTCAAAACATATATGGTAAATTAATGAGCATAACTTGGTTATAAAATAAAAATGAGTAACAGAAACTTGTGAAATGTGGTCACCTAAACTCGATAAACATCAATATTTCCCATCTGATCCTCTAAGCCATACATCTGTGGACCAGAGGATGAGGTGTCCTCCAAGAACTACTGTCTTATCAGAATTAGGTTTAGGAGTGCTTACTTCCATCAATTTCGATATCTTTGCAAGACAGTGATATAAACTTGACTGAGAAACTCCTTTAGTTATCACCTATACTGAGAATGGTCTGGAGTTCAATGATCTTCATCATCAGTGAAAAAAACTAAAGTATGACTGTTCTGCTAGAATGGTACATAAAGGGTGAAAAGAGTGGGGCTCAGTGAGGACCCCTGTGAGTCTCCACAGTAAAAGGTGGATGTGAAGGGACAAGATGAACCTTAGTCATGCTGTGAGAGGAATGATTGAAAGTAGAGTAAGATGTAATCATTGACACCTAACAAATATTCAAGTGAGAATGGTGAGTTGAACGACTATATTAACACTGTGGAGAAAATGGGGAGGATCCTGCAATATGGCTGTCCTAATTCACCTGTGATTGAACTTCTCTGGAAACCGCCAAATAGAAGTATTCATTCTGTGAAAAGGTAGAAGCAAAATTGCCATGAAATAGATTGCTAGGTGTATTAAAAGAAGTCAGTGATTGTTAATGTTCCTTTCAAGAAATTTAGAGGTGAATTACAGATGCGTGAAGAAGCAATAGTTGGTAAAAGTGGCGTAGTCTAGGAAAAGCTTTTTCAACAAAAACACAATCAGAGCCATGCCACTGACAAGCGGGCAGAAGTCATAGAGAAATTGTATCATATTATTTCAGTGATGGTTAATCAAATGGGGATAAAAGCATGAGAGAAGGTTGAAGGTGGATATGGGTGCAGTGGAGATTCAAACATTATGAGTCTACTGATTTCAAGTGTATTGTCAAGATAGAGACAAGAAAATGATTCAGCGAGGGACCAGGTGTATTATGGCCAGAGGAGGAAAGAGAGTAGGAAGTAGATTTGAAGGCAGCAAAAAACTGATTCTTCTTTCCTGTGAAAAAGTCAGATAGAGAATTTACACAGTTCCTGTGGAGGGACTACACTGGAAAGGAAGGAGGAAGAAGTTTAACATTTCATGATTTTGAATATCTAATTGACAGAATTATGGCCACACAAAATGTTAATGGTAGGATGAATGAGCATGGTGAATTTTGCATTTGTACATTTTAAATGAGATAAGATAACTTGCTTTCACATTGTTGCTATATGTAGCTTGCCATTTGTGGTCCAATCCTTTTCAGTGTTGTTCATACACTGTAAGCTCTTCAATGCACCCATTGGAGGAGGGATAATTGCTACTGATGCACATGGTTTCATGAAGAGCTAGAATATCTAATGCAGAAGAAATCCAAGGGCCAACATTTCAAATATTAATGTCTGTACAGTTGCTTGTATGGGGATAGATGAGGTAAGTTCAGTCAAAAAAGCTTCATAGGTGACCTTGTTCCACCTTATGGTGCTACCGAAGGATCTTTGTCCTTAACAATAGAGATAGGTGGGAAACATATGGTAAATAGTACCCTGAAGCGGTCCATTGAGATAAGTGACTAGGGTAGAGACATAGGAGATGAGCTCGGAGGGAGACCAAATAGAATCCTGAAGATGGCAGGTCTTATCAGTAGGAGCGAGGACCAGCTGAGAAAGGCAGAGAACTTGGCAAAAGCTAGAAAGAGCTACTGTGGTAGTCCACTGACTGTCCACAATCCGAATTTCTAGATTGCATCATAAAAATAAATTAGATGCTTTGAGAGCAAAGAGGGGCTAACACATCAACAAGACATGAACTGTAGTCAGTATCAAGTACTGGGAGACAGCAAAAGAGTGTGCCAGAACATGAGGCGGAGGCGTTGATACAAAAAAGGAGAATTTTAACAAATAGTATTGGGTACATCAAAAGATTAGAAACGGAGTGCTTGTAAATAATGACAGTGCCTCCACCCACTTTATAGATGCAATATCTTATAGGACAAAGGAACTGGCTAAAGCAATAAGAAGAGCTGAGCTGTCTCAGATCCAAGTCTCAGTAATAAAAGCAAATCCAAATCAGCATCCACAAAATGTTTGGAGATCTCAATTGAGTGTTTCTAGAGGGAAGATATGTTTGGTGCTGCTCGAACAATTTTCAGAGTGGGAGTGCTGCAATTAATGCCTTTAATGTTATATCACTAAAGTCCTAGGGACTGTGAAAAATAAGCATTAACAAAGCCAAAAGGTCTTGGCAATGTGAGGGCTATTTGCTTTGTCAGTGCCATTGTCTTTTAACATTTATAAATGTTGTATAGCAGTATCAAAGCACTTTTTTCCCTGACTCTCAGCCATGTTGAACAGCAGCCTTGCTGCTATGCAACATGGCTAAAAGACATTGACATAGCCAATAGCTCTTGTATTGCCAATACCTATTGGCTTTGCCATGCTGTTACTGCAAAAGCAGGGGCTAGGTGCTGATTTTGTTGCTGCTTGTATTGAAGTCCAGTCACTGCCCTTCTTACAATGTTGTACTAATGGACAGCAGATGGAATTCACAGAGGGGACTCTGTGATGTCAAAAGGTATCCGCCTCCTATAGAAAGAAACACCGCTGGGGACAGTGGTGCAACAAAACTTGAGGGGGTACCCCTGCAAAGTACATCGGTAGCCAGTGTTGTAACAATAGCCCCTGCATTTCAAGGGGGGCCTGAGCTCCAGGGGGCCCACTGGGCAGTGGGCCCCTGGCCTGAGGGCTCATGACTGGGTTGGCAGGGATTCCCCTTCAGTCAAGAACTCTCAAGCCAGAGTACTGTGCTAAAGGCCCCCCCCCGGAGTTCAGGGGCCCCCACACTGCAGGGGCTGTGGGGGATAATGTTACACAACTGGCTGGGTAGGTAACAATGTACTCCATTCATAATAGCGAGCAAAAAGAATCACCTACTGGAAAGCACATGGGGAGAAGGAGCGGAAATGCTTTTCTTCACACTACAAGGATCTGCTCCCCAGTGGAGAAGAGACCAATCTACGGGAGAGGAGGGGAGAATCTGTGATTACAACACACTAACAAAGGGACAGAGGAAATTATTTCCAATAAGCGACCAGCATCGCCCATAGATGCTCTTCTGCAGTCGGGAGTCTGGTTCCAGCAAGCTTTTGGGAGATTAGGCCCATATTTATACTTTTTTTGTGCCTCATTTGTGTGATTTTTACAAACCTAACTCCATATTTATATTTTGACATTAGACATGTCTAACGTCAAAATATAGGAGTTTGCACCATTTTTTGGATGAGTGAACCTACCTTGCGTCAATGAAATGCAAGATAGGCGTTCCTATCTAAAGAATGGTGCCATCCCCATACCCCCATATTTAACCCCACATGCTAAAATGACACACGGGTGGGAGGAGGGGCTAAATAATGGTGCTAAGCTTGCTTAGCATCATTATTTAACGCCTGGGTCAGACCAGGCATTAGGGGACCTGTGGACCCATTTCTATGGTAAAACACCATAGAATGGGTCCACAGGTGCCCTCCCCAAGTCCCACGAACACCCCCACCAGAGGGACACCGGAGGATGGGGGACCCTATCCCAGGTAAGTCCAGGTACGTTTTCTTTTTTTTTTTGCCATCGGGGTCCTAACTTGCATGGCACAGGGTGCAATGGCCATGCCCAGGGAACACTTGTCCCCTGTGCTGACCAATGGGGTGGTGGACATAACTACTGTTTTTCCTAAGACAGGAGTCATGTTTTGGTGGTTGTGCACCAGGAAATGGAACTAGTCTGGTTAGAAGGACTTTTTTTTACTCTAACCAGGCTAGCGTAATTTTATGACGCACAACCCCCTCCTTCCCTACCGCCACCCCCACCCGGCTATTAAGACGCTAGCCCAAGTTTAGCGCCAGCTTGTGCCATTCAATAAATATGGTGCCCGGCTAGTGGTGTGAAATGACGCAAGCCGGCGCTAAACCTTTTGCCGCAAAACTGTGTTAGCGCAGTTTTGCAGAAAAAAGTATAAACATGGGCCTTAGTATTAACCGGTAGCATGAAGGGATAGCTCAGCTTTCGGGCTCTGCTCAACTACATCTCCTGGAGAACAGCAGATTGACATGGCAGAGAATAATGACAGTGGACATTATAAAGAAATGGTGTTTGAGGTGTGTGACAGCTCCATGTTTAATGCACTGACATGCTGAAGTGAAAATGAGCAACAGAGCAGGCACCTGATTGGAGCAAACCCGAGCTTCAGGGGAAAGTAAGGGCAATGACCCAGGTGTTGCTGAGCTGGGCTCCTTGGGATGGAGGGTGTAGCCTATAAAGCTGGTATGCTAGGACAGCAAAGGAAATGGTCCTCAGTCTTCAAAAGGGATGGGCTGTGAGGCTAGGTCTGTGCAATTGGGTCTGCACCAGTGGCACCAGTATTTGGGAGACAGAGTGAAAAACACTCTTATGGAATGCTTGACACAGAGAACAAAATAGCTCCAAAAACGGAAGCGGAGATGGAAACAAGTACTAGGTCCATGATCCATCAGGAGAGGACATGTTGCAGGCATGCCTTCAGAAACCAGAAAAAGGAAATGAGCGTGAAGGTGAAGCAAACCAATGATAAAGCTATGGGCGGGCTTTAAGCCCACTGTGTGTGTAACAAAATGTCTTGAAGAGAAAGCGCATGCCTAGACATAAAAACAAGTGTAGCAAATCGGAAATGACCATTCAACAGGAGAATGCTAAGTGTGTGGTAAGTAGCTGGCGGTGCATTTTGGAGCGCAGTATTGTCACCTAGATCACTTTTACAGAATCCTCTCACTTTGGAGTCAGAGAAATAAAAGTACAACTCCAGGAATTTGTCAGAAGACATAGCCTAATATTTTACCTTTGTCTGCAGCTAATATGACAACATTCAAAGGCATCTTTACTGTTCATGTACCATCTGAACTCTAGCATGATATGTTCTTAGGTGCTGCAACACCTCCAGCACCCATGTTTCCAATGCCCATGAACACGTTGGGAAGAACACAGGAAAGATGAGCAGGGATGATTGTATGGGCAGCTGATGAAGTTGTGTGAGAAAGAGAAGATTTTGCATTGGAGGTAAAATCAGAAGGGTCCAATTGTCTATGATGAGGCTGTGCAGCTGAAGTGAAGTAAAGCAGGTTGCATGACAGAAGGAAATTGAAAATGTGGGAGAGCCAGATTGTGTCAATCTTGAAAGACCAGTGTTTCATGCCCTGCACATGGTTAGAGCAGAGACGGATGCTAAGGGGCTTGCCTGTGGCACACGTTAGGAGCACCTTCCTCGCGGTTCTACAGGTGGTGTCTTTAAGTAGATTGCAGGCAGTAGGAAGGACAGAGCCAGGAGGTGTGGGGAGCGTTGCCAACCAACAGCTCCATGCAATGCTTAATTTGTAAATAAAAACATACCGGTGCCAAAAGCTCTCTTCTGAAACAAGCGGCTGCTGCAATTAAATGTGCGAATACAGAATACTGAGCTTTATCTACTTTGCTAGATATGCAGACATTTGAGGTGAGCAAATCTAGAGTGTCACTAGTGTTGCAGAGTGCTCTCCACCTAAACTTGGGGACTACCCATAGTTCTCTATACTTTTTTGCATAATTTATGCGTTACTCTACCCCTGAAAGGGATTTGTTTTGACTAATACTGGGTGCTCCCTTGTGTCTGGACAAAGCTAAACCTCTCTGATCAGCTCTAATGAGAGCGAAACACATGTCAGAGATTGCTCTTACTCATTCCAGGTTGGCTTAGACAGAATTTTACCAGTCCAAAGCTGTAATACTGTGCCTGGAGTGGTAAATGGCTTTTGTCCTTTTACAGCGCAGCAAGGTTGACACTGTGTCAAACCTATGCTTAAAGACTTTGCTGTACAAATGGCAAAAGACTTTGTCACTATCTAGCTCAGTGTGGATAGCACTGTGCTGATCCTATGCTTAAAAACCTTGCTAGATTAACAGACATTTGAGGTGAGCAAATCTAGAGTGTCGCTGGTGTTGCAGGGTGCTTCTTACTAGAGCTGCTCTCCACATAAACTTGGGAACTACCCAGAGTTCTCTATTCTTTTTTGCATAATTTATGCTTCACTACAATACGTGGTTCCACCTTTTCAAACATTTCTCATGTAAAATCCCTCTGATCACTAGCATTGGAGAGGTAGTTAGCACTCACTCGCTATAACTCACTTGGTCCGATCCAGGGACAGTATTTATGATTCCCTACTGAAGAGAAGGGGAAATATCAACACATCTAGAAAACTAGAAAGAACTCCTAAAAGTCCCTCAGTTAAGAAAGTAGGTCAATGTCATATTTACATTAAAAAATGTTGGATCTTGAGCTAGGGGTATTATGGAAAACAATTCCCATGCTAACATAAGATGTATTAAGGACTAATAGAGGGGCAGATTTATGAAAAGTGGAGCTGCCCATAGTGCAGCTCCACTTTTCTTATGCACCTTAGTGCCCCCCTAAAGCCACGTGTGCACAGTATTTCATATACGGCGCACAATGGCAGTAGTTAGGGCACTAGCTTCAGAATGTTTGAAGCTAGTTCAGACCTTTACAGGATTAGCATAAAAAATCTTGATGCTAATCCTGCAAAGCCCATTGAGACCCATTTTAAACTATGGTGTTCCTCTTTGTAATGCCTGCTCCAAGCAGGCATTAAAAGTGCTGAAAAAATAGACACAAAGAAATCTCTGAAAAATTTTGCACCATTTGTTGGCCCCCCTTTCGCCTTGGTGGGCCATATTAGCATTAAACAAATTATGCTAATGTGACACAAGGAGGTGCTAGGGATTCAGCTCTAGTGGGCTGATTAAAGAGGAAAGTACTGTGGTGCACCATCCATTTAAAGAAAGTCTGTTTATTTAACAAGTTTTTTAAAACCCAGAAATGTACATATCATACAAAACCACCTAAAATCTGTGTTGATTTCCAATTCCTAGCAGATTCTTAAAAATCCACTGGTGCAGTCGCAAAAATCTATATAAGACAAGGCTGTCCAGCAGTACCATTCCTCCATAAACATAGTCCTGCACAATGTAAATTCCAAAGGACAGGCAATCCTTATTAGTAGCTTAATTTGTTTATTCAGAAAAACATTTCTCCTGGTGTATGACACCCTGCTATCCGACGTTCATTTTTAGGTCTCAACTGCCAGACAGCCATCTGATCCACTCCCTCTTGCTTCCATGAATCGCTTCACCATTACCTCGCAAACCCTACTGTTCTTTTTGTTTTTACATGTGTCTCTCTTCCTTATGTGCTTCTCCCACAGCCCCGTGGTATACTCTCCTTAGTGTTCTGCTTTCCTCCTCCTCCTCATCCCAACTGGCTTTAATTTTATTTTAGACTCCTGGTCCACTCGCCACGGCTTCCCCCACCCACTCATCCATTGCCACGCAACACTTATGGTTCTTATTTTATTAGTTTTTTTATAAGGGATAGGTAAACAAATTGCTGCCTGCCCCCCATTCATTTCACACTGATAATGTTAATTTTTTTATTTACCAGTCAATCTCAGATAAAACGTGCAAAATTCTTCTCTGTATTGCACCACACTATGACAAACCCGTAGGCAGAGTCATGGATGGAAAATGAAAACACCATTTACCTAGGACTGCCAGAAAACTTTTATGGAAGGCTACAGCTCATACAAATTGTCACTGACCAGTTACTCACTGGTGCTAATCCTAAAGTTTATATTATCACTGCCCTAAGGATACTTCATTGATAACCAGTCAAGGAAATAGTTTAAAGCCGTTATCACAATTCTTCTTCCCCATTTCTGGTTTCAAAATTAGAATGTTATTCAATTCAGTCAACATTAGGATGCAACATTTTGTTTGTTCTCCTTTCATTTATTCTTTTGGTCAAGTCTACCAGACATGCCAACTTTCTGGTTGCCCAAGACAAATTGTGAGCTTACCAAGAACATATAGGGGCTCACAGCCTATAACCCTGCTTAACATTGTCTGTCTTTGCTGTCACTCTTTTTTCCATGCTTTCTGTTGGATGTCTTTTGTTGTTTCTGCCCGTCCATCTTGCCTTTGTCCCACCCATTAAGTACAGTCTCTTTACTGTCTCTTTATTGGCTGACTTCTATGGTTCCTCTATTCACTTTTAGGGAATTACTTTTTTTTCTTTTTGCAAGCACTCCATGAAAATTCATGTGTTTTCTATCAATCTCCCTTATATGCTTTTCTCCCCACCCTTCATGGTACTCTCTGTCACCCATATGCTTTTCCCTTTCACCCACGCTCCATGTTGGTCTCTCTTCATGTTGCCTCCCACTGCCCAAAGTGTTGGTTATCCCCTTGTCTGTCATGTTGCAGAACCCCTTGCCAACCGTGTTGCCTCACTCTCCCTCACTGTGGTTGCTTCACTATTTCCTAAACCTGCTCATCCATTTAATGTTTTTTTTTTAAATAAAAAAGTGTTTTCCTCTTGTTAAAGGGCCTTGCACAGGCAAGAGCTTTCTCTTGGTAGGGTCTGGCTCTCCTGCTACAACCACCCGTAGAACTGGATCTGGGATGGAGATATGTAGGTCTACATTTTGCATTGAAGTTTTGTAAATAGCCAAAAGTAGTAATGTTAGTACAAGTATAAGAACAAATTTAGACATGCTACCACTCACAAGTGTAAGCTATTTTTGTGAACAGCCCTGATTTTGTCCTGGTGACATAGAGTCATCTGAAAACAACATCAATTGATAAAATGCAAAATAATTTCATTTTCTCTGTGTCTCCCAAATATTTCTGATGACCCCTTTCTTAGGCAGCACTTAGGATGGTGCATTTCCACCACTGTATGTGTGGTTATGCAAACAGGCACTACTGTATGGTACATGCTGGGCTTTTTTAGCTCACAGTGTGAGTTCATTAGCTATAGGCAGAGCACATAATGAAAATAGTACTACATCATATCAGCATCAGATCACATCTTTTGTGTGAGCATATATTAGGATAAACAAACATGTACATATGTGCGGTCACCCTTGAAGTGTCAATAAAAGATGTTTGAGAAAGCGGCTTTGGGTAGCGACTTAAAGGTTTTGAAGGTTCCCATTGGAACAGATTTCTCCTTGATCTGTTCCCCTCGTCTCTAAGCAGAAGAAACGATGAACTAGATGAACGATGATCACTGAACTAGATTAAACATGATAATATATGGAGTCAACTTCTAAGAGTCCCTTTGGAGGACCTTCTGAACTACTACTATCTTAATGACAGCCCATCATCCACAAAGGAATGCTTCACAACTAGGGCTGGGTGTCACTTGTGTAATTCTGTCTATGGTACTCACACAGAATCACCTAAACTTCTGCGAGATAATGCAGACTTATGCAAGATGAGTAATCATACATTGAGTGCTATTTTGTTAGCACATAAATGTCCCCCTGTCTCCAAAATGGACACGAGAATCCATTTTTCGCTTAGAAAAAGTGCTAAGTGCAGCAGAACACGAATAGTGAGCATTAACAGCCCATTCACACTTGCTAAATGTCCAACTGGAGTAAGATTTTACCCTAAATTACTCCGAACATTTATGTTATTTCTTTGCGCAAAATGCACTCTTGTATTCTAAATGAATGGAAAGATACATTTTGCGCTAAGAAAATAATGCTAAATGCAACAGAATAGAAACAGCAGCGCAGGCAGCCACTCATGCTTGCTTAATGTGCTCACACAGTAAAATGTTTCCCTAAAATTAATCTTAATCGTGCTAGTGGGCATAATCACATTATTATCAGTAATTCTGTGTTAAGTAATAATGAAGAATTACCAAAATTACTCTGACTACTGCATAATTTATTATTTTTGAGTGTTGCTATAACAGATGCCACTAAAACCCAAATTAATACCATTTAATTTCTTGCTTGGAGTGTTCCTTTCGTGATTCGAACTGATAACGCGTCACGTCTTAGATAATTTACTTTATCTGGGACTCGTTTTAGGCCAATGAATCTTTTGACCCTGATCGGAGACACCTTAAGATGAGATATCTAATCAACATGTCAATCAAAGTCCAATAACCTCATCAATATTCACAATAGCAAATTAATCTCATTAGTCAATGACATTAAAAAGATTCGGGACATACCATGATCTTTCAGCCATGAATAACCACACAAATGTTTGTAAGATTTACAATATTTATTCCCCATTGATTACACCTCTACTAGTAAGTTTACTAGTCTCAATACCAGGAAACACATCAACAATGTCACAATATGACAACTTGAATAAGATTTAATCAGAGCAAAGATCATAAACATTAGAACAAAGCATGACGTCAACATGGATTAATTTTAGCAGAGTATCATTAGCGCATTTTCAACAAAGCATCGATTCAGTCATTTGTCTATTTGCATCTGTCTCAGTGAACTCCTTAACTACCCTCAAATTAGCATTAGCATGTTGGGCTTCATGCAAAACAATTTAGCAACACAAATTTAGAAAACATCTAACTATGGTCTCTATCAAAAGGAAGCAGTTGGTACCTAGAAAGAAAAGGCAAACAGACAATTACAATTTCATCATTATATAGTTACCCTCCGCAATGGGTCAGCATACAGAGTCAGTCTTCGTCCTCAGGACATCAGTGATTCGCCATCAGCCAGGAAACGCAGTAAAGTTCAGCAAGATAGGTAATAAGGGACACTTTCCTCATAAGGAGGAAAAGTATGAATCGGTCAGAACAAAGGTAAGGATGGTTTGAAGAGTCAAAGGACAAAGTCTTTAAGACAGGGTGGCAAAGTGGCTAGGTAATAACGAAAAATCGCACGTAATGGCTGATTTCTCCTTGTGACACAAGATTATATCAATCTTGTTGTACAGTCCCCTAATTTCCAATTGGGTAAATTTTGGTGCATCATTATCTCCAACCAATAATTAGCCCATCACCTCATTAGAATTGACACTTTAGAACAGTTCTCACGTAGTTTATTGGCTCCTGTAATTGACATCTCCAAAGGGTAGAATGTCAGGTACAAACTTTTATTCTTGCGGTCCCAGTCAGTAGTCCCATTGTCTATACCAGTTCAGGAGACCTTGTACCTGTTGCAAGTTTACACTGTTGCATTCGGCAAGAATGTGTCCTTGAGCAAGTCGAGTCTCAAGAGAAAGAATTTACTACGGTTACACACATCTTTTAGCTTCTGGAAAAGTACAGCTACATGTCCTTCAGCAAGTCAGCACATTGCACGTTAGAAAAACACATTTAATATGAAACCGGGCAGCTAGGCCCCGACTCATGCTAACTAAGGCCTAATGACTAATTTAGCAAAACCTTAACATATAACTCTAAATGCTAATACAGAATCATAAATTTGTACATTAATAATTAATTATTAGTCAATTTAATTAATCGTAACTTTGGTGGCCACTTTCCGTGGGCACATTTCAAACACACGTTTAGTAAAAGCACATTAATAAATTTTCTATGCGGCATCATTATACATTAATTCGCAAACACTTCATGTTAATTTTGATTATAAAAACTTCACTCCAACAAAACTACTCACAGTTCTCTGAATGGAGTGCTTGACTTACTCAGCTAGCTCACCAGATAGCAACGCATCATTTTTATTGAGCAGTGGTAAAAGCTTAAGTCAAGACGGATGATGAAGCCTTCAAAAAATTGCTTTATGACGACTTCTTTATGTTAACTAATTATAAGATCGTACCTTGTATAATGAAACACAGATATGACATTTACCAACATAACATAACACAACATAACGTGACGGCACAATGATAGTTTAGGTGTCCTAAACAGCACTTAACAGGAGATGTAGTGGGCTGTGCTCCAACTGTTCGCATTGTTTACAAAACATGATTTGTGTGATTCAGCATGTCAAGAATTCTATGTTTAAAAGCCTTACTATTACAACCAGTTCTGTATTTAACTTTATTATTTTAAGGAACATAAAGATTTTATCAAGCAATAGCATGCCGACAATCTGCTCTCTTCAAAGATTACATTTACGCTTAGAGTCTCATAAATAATATAAATGATGGTTCTCAGTACTAAAATAACAAGCATTACTTAATGGAACAGCATTAGAGTAATTTTTGGTGAGTTAAGTAACTGCTTTGATAATGTAGCTGAATCCAATCTTTTTAAGTAAAAGGGGATTGTAGAAAGAGAAGAGACAAGCTAGGGTAGTTAGAGGGGCAAAAATTACTAAATGCACAGCAGCTGTGATCCATTGAAAGCCTTTAACCCATGGGTACTCACAAACTTTTTCTCGGGGGCCAAAATTGCAGTATGGTTTGCGGCCGAGGGCTGCACTGAAGGGACAGCGGGGGGCGGGGCTTAGAGGGGGTGGGGCTTAGAGGGGGACCAACCACCCCACCCCCTTTTTCAAAACAATGCCCCTACCCCAGTAACACACACAGCGCGCACACATACAGCGCCATCTGCTCCCACCCCTACCCCAGTAACACACACAGCGCCATCTGCTCTCACCCCTACCCCAGTAACACACACAGCGCCATCTGCTCTCACCCCTACCCCAGTAACACACACAGCGCCATCTGCTCTCACCCCTACCCCAGTAACACACACTGCGCCATCTGCACACAGCGCCATCTGCTCTCACCCCACCCCAGTAACACACACACACAGCGCACACACACAGCGCTATCTGCTCTCACCCCTACCCCAGTAACACACACAGCGCGCACACACACAGCGCCATCTGCTCTCACCCCTACCCCAGTAACACACACAGCGCGCACACACACAGCGCCATCTGCTCTCACCCCTACCCCAGTAACACACACAGTGCGCACACACACAGCGCCATCTGCTCTCACCCCTACCCCAGTAACACACACACACAGCGCACACACACAGCGCAATCTGCTCTCACGCCTACCCCAGTAACACACACTACATTAAAAACAAATAAATAAATAACCAAAGAGCCTTACCTGACTCAAAGCACTGTAAAGATGCCACAAATGTGGAACAGCAGGCAGGCAGACGGGCAGCAGATGTGGAGCCGGTGACAGGAAGCAGACGACCAAAGCCCCATAAAAGTTAGCTGCAAGCGCTGACTTTTATGGGGCTTTGGCTTCCAGGATCGTCAGGGCAACGCCATAAACAATGGCCGCCGTATGTAAACATAGAGGAGGGCTGCGGGAGCATGCTCCCGCGGCCCTCTTCTATGTTTACATACTGCTGCCATTATGATGTGGCGTTTGGTGTGCGTCTCGCGGGCCGCCAAGCTAGGTCCGTGGGGCCGCTGGCGGCCCGCGGGCCGTACTTTGAGTACCGTTGCTTTAACCTTTACATTAATATTCATAACCGTCAACAAGTTTTTTCCAGATGTTATTGTGTTAGCGTGGACAACTCATATCTCTGGGGGGGGTGTTTTCCGTGTTGCTGTGTGTGACTTATAGCCTGAAAAAGTGTGGGCCTAAAGGGCCAGATTTACAAAAAAGTGGCGCAACGCAGCAAGTCACCTTGCAGCGCTGCTCTGCATCACTTGGAAAGGATTGGAATGTGCCGTATTTATGGAATGCAGCCTTTTCCTGTCCTTTCCCCTGTGCAGTCGCACATTGCTTAGCACCAACGCAGGTACCCATGCTCCTTGTTGCACCTCACCTGGGGAGGCGTAGGTTTTTTGCGCATCGTCAAGTTTACCAGGGTTGGTAAATCTGGGGCTGCATCAAAATCCATGGGCTTTGCATGGGAGCACCCACTGCAAAACCCATGAAATGTCTCCTTTGCGCAAAGTAAGGCAGCACAGCGACTTTGCGCTGCCTTGTATTACTCCACATCTATGAGGCCAGTCAAAGCCACGTGGCCACAAGGACTGCACTGCCGTTGCATCACAAAACGTGTCGCCAAGGAGTGCATGGGGCTCATAAATATGGCCCGAAGTGTCTAGTGAAACTCACAGGGGCCATAGCTTCCTCTGTATTTACGCGTAATATATTCCAATGTTTTCATTAAAATCATTATGTAATGTGCTTGTTAATGTCATTGGAGCAGCTGCTGGTTCCTCTGGCTCGCCCTTTGTTCCCCCTTGCTACTTCTGGTCTCAGGGGTCACGAAGGTGCATCAGGAACAGAAAGTACGTCTAAGACCCCTGTTTTTTATGTATTTATGTTACGCAACTAAGGGTGGGACATAGGTTCATACCTGTAACGGCCCTTTCAGTCAAAGAGTGCATGGTGCCACTTCCACTGACTCTAGGATTTTGATCTGTGCCTGAATTTAGGATTATTTTGATGCTGTAAATGCCACCATTCTCATTTTTCTCATTTCAGACATGGTCGTTGCAGGTTGTGAGGGAGACATGCCTATTTGCAGTTTAATTACAGAATAACAATTGTTCAATTGATATAAATCATGAACGTTTTGCAAATTTTGAAAACCAATATGCAATTTACTTTGCTGTAGCACGTGAATGCTTCACGTCTAAGAAGACAAGTTAATGGCACTTGACAAAATAGACCAATGTCAATTTCTTATGCAAATTAATCATTGTTGTTCTCTTACCCATAAAAAACAATCGGTTCATCAAACTGGCATAAAATTGTGATACTATGTGGTGTCGAAACAAAATAGATCATTATTGAGGGGTGCCGTTGGTCCTCTGTTTAGCCCTGCAAAAGTACCTGCAATCAAAATACCAAATTCGAAACCTTGGCGTGGTGTACTTTCCATATATATAATGTTTGATTTAAATTTGAAGGTCCAGGAGCTTGATTCAACTGCTTTGGTTACAGTGTTTAAAATTACACTTCCATAACACAATAATTTTATTGAATGTTTACCTAAGCGTAAGGCAGACTACCAAAATGGCACAGTTGGCTATGCTTCGGGAAATTACTAAAAATCTTTCTTAACAATTTCCTGCAATAATATTAAAGGCGTCTGCGGATCTTAATACTTGCTTAATTTCTAGAAAGCACCTGGAAAAATAAGCAATGCTAACATTCAACCACTGCATGGACTTGGCCTAATAATTCTGAATGATAACATAGCAAATTAATTCTTCAGTGCTGACCTTTAAAAGTTGCAAGTCTCACTCAATAATTGATTATACCATAATTTCCAAGGTCTTCGAATGTAATATCAAGGGGTATTCTGTAATACCCCGTGTTGAAATTGACCATAATCCGCAAGTAATAGCGTTGGAGTGGAGCTCCATGCCATCTATCATCCAAAAGCGAATATCCTCCAACAACGCTCAACCTACAGTTTAAGAACATTGGTTTAGAATTCTACAAAACAGCAGGATATAATAGATTTTGTAGATCAGCAAATTATACCCTTAAATGTAACCGCACAATCAGTGGCAATGTTTATTATGTTTTTGCTGCAAAAGGAGTGGGGCCATCGGCTTAACAGGGACAGAGGGGGAGTGCACAGCACTCCTCCTCAGTCAGCATGTATGTTTGGCCGACCGTCTCGGCAACGCAGTGCCGGGTTGGAGAGAGCAGGCAGAGGGTCCCACTCTGCCTCGGAAAGCGCTGGTTGGGCACTCTGTCCAATCCTACCGCTGCTTTCATGCTGCCAGCAGCATGAAAGCAGCATTAGGATTGCACGCAGGGCAGGCTGGGAGCCTGAGCCTGTGCCTGCAGCTGGGGAGCGGTGCGGTGGTGGTGCAGCGAAACAGGTAAGTTTCTTTCTTTTTTTGATTGCTCCCCCCACCACATGCCATACTGCCCGCCCCTTCACCCTCCCATGAGCGCCACTGATCAATAGTTCAAGTTTAAGAATTTTCTTAAACAGAACTGCAAAGCAGTTATCAATTGAGATGGATAAAGAGGCCCTGATAGTGAAAAGGAACAGCAGGTTTGTTGTTATCCATTACAAAAGCTTTAGCTTCATTCCTGCTTAAAAGCTCACTTCTCACCTCATAAAAAGTACAGGTTCCTACGATTGAGACTTGGCAGATATACTACCAAGGATGGTTTACCAAGTTAGACTCAGCCCTGGGCAACACTGTGCTGTAGACTGTGTGGTTACAAAAAAGAAACCTTCCTTCATATTATTTGTACTTATCCTAAATTATTGCAGGCACGACAAACTTTGCTAAAACCATTCTTTTTAGAAGTGAGAACCTGCCAGGAAGCTGTTAATTTGTGTCCATCGGGCAGGTCAATATTGGTAATGTGCCATCTGGTGAAGTTTCTGTCTCTGGCTGATAATCTGCTGAATCCTGTTTCGAGAAGTAGCTATTCATGGTTTTATGGAACTAACATCAATACGTAACATTATACAGTTGGGCATGATAGTCTTTTTTCAAGCACTAACGGTAACATTAATTTGGCATGTCATATAAACACCAGCAATAGTAAGACATGCTATTTTTAGTCTTGGCTTTTAATTTTAATCTTGTCGCCTTGTGATAAGTCTTGAGGAACATTAATTTTGCTATGACATTTAATTACCAGCAATAATAACTTATTTTATTTCAGGCTGCTTTTGTTATATGTAAATTATGATGTATTGTGATTTGTGTGGTTAATGTCACATATTTTAATGATTTTAAATGTTTTTTAGCATAGATTGGAAGGGTTTTAAGTAACCAATCAATAAATACTTACTTACATTAGGAGAACAGACTACAGCACTCTGTCAGCTACAGACAAGGACAAACGTATGTTGTCGCAAACAATAATTTACATCAAAAATGCTTTCGCATATGAATGGTTTTGTGTAGACTTTTATAAAAGAATTAAATATGCTGTTTAAACATTTCATGACTCTCTAGTAAAGTAAATATACCTTTAAATGAGTCATAAAAACAGGATCAAAAATATATATGTACTTCGATGTTTACAGTTTGGAATCATGTCTCACAGTTACATACAACTGTTCATAACATATTTGCAACTACACATTTACTAACAGCTGAATATTTTAGAACATAATAGTTTGTACAAACAGACATGAGTTATAGGGTTTTTTAATGAAATCACTGTAATCTTCCATTTGTCAATGCCATTTATTTCCAGACTGACAGAAACAACACAATCTACCTACTTGCTTTCAAAAATGTTCATTCTTTGTGGATACTGCATGAGATGCAATGACTTGCAAACTGAATATTTCCTGATAATGTGCCACCAGACGTGCATTAACTAATTGACAACGTATGCTGTTTTGGAGTTGCCTGAACTTGCTTTATGGTATGTCACACAGATAAAATTGCAAAGGCCCTAAATTGCATATATAACTGTCTTCATGTTGAAATTAGCATATTTCATGAGGATTGCAGACGTATGTTTGTGTAAAAACTGTAGTATTCAATGACAAGGTGCATGTGGCCAAAACCTGTATTTATAATGTTGAAAGACAGGAAGCAGTCCCTAACAGCTGTTAATAGTTGGGTCTGGTATTGATAGGGGACATGCATGCTGAACGCGTCTCAGAATTTCTTAGATCTCTTAAATGCTACAATAGGTTTGTCAAACGTGGTGCCAACAGAGGTCAACCAAATACAATGGATGTATACAAGGAGCCTCCTACATGTGCATGAATATTGTTGGAGTTAGAAATGACAACCAATGAGTTTTACTAAATCGCATGCTCGTTCCATTTCCAACTCAAGATTGAGAGAGTTAGAGTTTGACAGACAGGGTACTCCTTTGCAACAACAGTGGAGTACTATGTCCACCAAACACTCGTCCATCTCCCTCATTTAAAGGGAGGCACACCCTAAGATTTCCATTGATTGAGCCTCCGTTGGCTCTATCGAGATAAAGCTCCCTCCAAAAGCCTAGTGGAGTAGGAGCATCTTAGGAAGGGCGTTACACTGCATGTCCTATTTAGGGTGGTCCGGTGCAATGTACTTTTTTTCTGTCCCTCACCATCAGGTAGTACTTGTCAGTGAAAGACAGAAAAAAACAATACTGGCCCCTATACCCCCTGAAACAATTTGAGGGTTGGATCATTTGTTTTTTCTATTTCAGAAACAAACTGCCGCTTTGGGAGATTCTTTCTGAAAAACAAAAAAGGTTTAAAAGTTGGAGGATGGTTAAATGCCACAAGCCACTTTGATGGACTGTACCCCATCCACTAAACTGTAAATAAAACCCCTTGAAGTTTTCTTCTGCTATGCTTCATTTGTTCATAAGTTGAATTGTTGCTGAACAAATGCAAAACATTTTTCTGTGGACATTTTGAGTTTATTGAAAGACCAAATGAGTTTGTTGATTACATCCCAAAAGCAGTTTTTCAATCTTTTTATACTTTAAATAATGTTATGATTGACAAGAATAAAGTATTTGAAAATAGAAATTATTCTCAGCAATATGTTTATTTTAGCTGCAGTACTTTTTGCCCAGAGATTCAATTCATATTTATTTCATCTTGATCCCTAAATCAAGTAATCTGCACGTTTTTCATACCATAATGCGTAACGTTCTTAAAGGTCTTTATTGTCCTAATCCGCTGTATTTTTTCCACTTAGTCTGTAATTACATGTGACCATCAGTTATCAGCCCCACCAGAGTTATAAGATTTGCAGATACACCACAGCTCTTTTAACTTTCACCTGGAGCTTTTGCCTGCTGAAAGCAACCAACCTCTCTAAGTGAAAGTCAAAATGAGGAATTACCAGAGGTATCTGATGGGGAATTACCAATTTCCTCACAAATTCCTTTTTTCTTAGTTGACCCTCATGGTTCAACTAGTAATGGGATTAATATTCCCAACCCCCAGAGTTACCAGAACCCTGCTATTGGTAACTTTGGTGGTGGGGAACATTCAGCACAATTATCAAGCCTCTAGTAATGAAGTCCTTAATACATTAATGGCTAAGAGATTGTTTCTGCTCATTGGTTATCATTTGCACTGTGTCACCTTTTCCATGTATCTAATACACAGAGGAAGAACCATTTATTCCTAACATCTGTTTCACAGAAAAATAGATTTGCCTAGGTCATTACTTTTTACCTACACAAAAGTATTGTATGTCAGTCTCTTTAGGTAGGTGTGCATTGCCTGATGAGTTTATACATCTTATAAACTCATTGGGCAATTGGGCTTATAAAGCTTAACTTGTTAGATCATTGACATACACCTTGGAATAGAACCTGGAAGTGTGATAAAATGCCTCACAGACACACTGGACATGCACCCACACTCTTTGGACCCCTTGGGGCACTTTAGTCTAAAAAAATGGGCCACAGGTCATGCCAGAGCTACATGTGAGCTGCCGTATTCACAAGGGGGTGTGGCCCCATACAAATGAGGAAACACTTTTCTGTGGTATTACTGAGGTGGGCAGGGAGGAAAAGAGTATGTCATGAGTCTCACTGTCTATTGGGAATACTGAGGTGCCTCAGAGTCAGACATTCCCACTGCTTGTCAATGAGATTTTACAGCAAGGTTTGATGATTATGTTGATGCAGTCAGGTTTCTGTCCTGAGCAAGACCCTACTACAGTCTCACAATTACACTTTCCACAGACCTAATGTATTGTTTAAACTGTTACATCACTCAACTTGACCATTAGATCATTGCACCTTTCACAAATTGGTTATTCTTGTTTTATATAATACTAGTTGTGCATAAAAATATACAACTATTGGAAACAAATCTATATACATATGTATATGTATTTGTATATACATATATATGTATACATATGTATATATATATGTATATACATATACTGCTCTCCACTTAAACTTGGGAACTACCCAGAGTTCTTGCATACATATATATATATATATATATGTATATATATATATATATATGTATTTAGAGAGAGAGAGAAAGAAAAGAGAGAGAAAAGTAAAATCAAAGGCTTAAAGGGACATTATAGTTAGGTGGAAGCAAACATCTGTGTCCTGAGGGAAGGAATTTGGAGACCTAGGGAGCCAGCCTTGGTGTGTGGCGGTCCCTAGGACCATTCGTGGCTCCAGGAGGAGAGCTGTAGGGCCCCCCTGTCCCTTTTGCTAAATCAGCCTGGCCTCAGTGAGGTGGTGGTCCTCGAGGAACTAATAGGCCCAGGAAGGTGGGAGGTCCGTGCAGCCCCCCTCCCCTCATTAACATCGCCTAGACTCACGGAGGTGGCGTTGCCTGGGGCCGTAAATGGCCTTGGGTGGGGAGCCATGTGCACCCCCCCAAACATAATTATTATAATTTGCACCAAGGCCCTGGGCCACTTGGGGGTCAAGGATTAAACAAGCACGAAAGACCACGCATGTTTTTTTTGCCTGGATTCAAGGATCTTCCGCGATTATCATGTAAAAAATTACATTAAAAAGAAATTGGCCCAGGCGGGGTCTGTGGCACCACCAAGCCCAGGGGTTCAGGGTATTCCTACCCTGCCCACTTCTCTTATTTTTTTGCTTTTCTTTGGGACTTCCTGGTTGAAGTGTTCACAGCCAATCAGACTTCGGCATGTCCCTAGATATCTATATTTCTTTTTTCCTTTAGTATTTAAAAAACTACTGAATGGATTTGCACCAAAACACAAAAAGCAATCTTTCTGGACTTAGATCTAGCTTGCTGCCCAATTTGGTGTGATTCCATTCAGTGGTTCAGGCTGTGGTCGTGTCTAAAATCTCTAAGGGAATTAACATTGGAAAAACACTTTTTTGAACCTCACTGCTTTTTCTCAGCCCTCGAATGACAAATCACCACAAAACTTTCCATGCACAACGAGACAGAGGAGGGCACGCTTTTTGAAAATTCCATGAAGGTTTGTCAAATGACATTAAAGTTATAAGCAAAGCAAAAACACTTTTCTTATGGAATCGAGGTCCTAACTATACCTAAATATATTATCTAGTGGTGGTCGCCAGTGGGTAGTTATAGTTAGGACCAAATTTCCATTGAAAATTTGTTTTTTGACTTGCGTATATCTTTGGCACCCTTTGACAAATCTTCACAAAATTTCCAACAAAAGTTTGAGCAAGAATCTTGCTGTGCATGGGAAGTTTTGGGGTGATCTGTCAAGCTGGAGCCAAGAAACCAGGAACCACCACCTCCCTAGGGATTATTAATTGTATATGTAATGGGGGGCGGGTCCTGGGAACCTCCCCGGGCTATGTTACTATAGTATGCCGTGGGCCACGCAGTCACCCTGCATCTCAGGGACCACAGGGGTCTTCAGGATCCTCTTGCGGTCCTGTCCTGTCAGCAAACATCTTGCTCGTGTGCCGCTTAATTCTATAGTAATTCTATGGAGAAACCATTGCAATAACAATAGTAATGGCCTCTCCATAGAATGACTTCCAAGGGACACACAAGCAAGATGTTTGTTATGGATGTTTTAGTTACATTTTGATGCCCCACAGAACAGACTCACCTCTGGCCTACTGGTAAATCTCTTGGACTATCACTGAGTAGGTTGCTGGTTTGAATCCTGGTATCTCATGCCAGTGTGTCTGTCTATTTCCTTGTGCTTAGCTTGGTAAACATTCCTAGTGATGGAACATTTAATTCTTTTTCATAATCACCATATTTGGCTTGAATGTCATAGAGATGTATGCGCACTGCATACTAAGGAGTCATCTGTGGCCTACAGGCTGACGTCTCGGACCCTTATAAAGAAGGTTGAGGGTTCCAGTCTAGGTGTGTCAGTTGTCATTTCTCAGCTTCAAATTCCTTTCAACTTCAAAAATTTAAGGTAGATACAGAAAGGTGATCTCAGTCTTTTTACTTGTCAAATACATCTTTTTTCTATTTGTCAGAACATTTCTCATACTAAGTGACGCAAGGTTGGGTTGTTATAGGGGTTTGGACGCAGGGCCTGGCCACAGACCAGTCCCTACGGCCAACCCCCACCATGCATGGCCAAAGGCCTTCTGTGGTGCAGGGTTGCATGGTTATAGGGAGTTGGCCTTAAGGCCAACTCCTGCCGCCCCAGGGCCATGCAGCCAAACCCCGACATGCACGGACAAAGGCCATGCATAATGCAGGGTTTGGTGGTTATAGGTGCTTGTAAAATAACAGTAGGCATTTGAGAGAGTCTTCCTTTAGATTACAGAATATGAACTTCTAATAGATGGCTACTGGAGACAGATAGACATATGATTGTTTCATCTTCTTCTAGATCCATGAAAGATGTTTTTAAACTCTGAATGCCGGTTTCCAATATTTATACAACTAGTGACAAAAAGCATTTACACCTGGCAATGTTAGTAAAAGGGCTCAAGTGTAACAATCTGTATAAAATGCTGGAAATCGTTTGCTGTATTCACTCAAAACTTGAAAGACAAATAAAGATCAGACACTCCAAATCCTCTGCAATGACATAATGCATTAATTTCGCAATAGCTTGTGAGATCTGTGATAAGTATTTATAAAAGAATTTTTTAGCAGATAAAATCTTGAGAATATAAAAAAACTAAAAGCAAAAATGTGAACTATCCTGTACATTATCCTGAGAATCATACACAATGAATACTACAAAAGATGCAAATCTCAGGGCCCAATTCCAAATAAAAGTTGTTAATCTGTGCCCCTACATGTACTCACATTTGGCGAAGTGGAGACCGTTAAATAAATATTTGGTTTACAGTATAAATTTCACCAACTCATCTGGACAAAAGATCCTGCTTTTTCATCTGGGCCTAGTCAACAGAACTTTTTCGTAGATAAAAGTAACCCGAAGATGTAAATCAAATCAACTAGTTATCACAGTTTCAATATCACTTTCTTGGGGGTCAATGATGAGAGTTGGCGTAAGTTTCAAAGCTTTATTTAAAATCTTTTAGTGCGTTAACCTTCGTTGCTCAGTATAAAAAATAATCAATCATTTGGTAATCAATATAAATCATTAATATCAGAGAGAGCAAGTGCATAAAGTGAGTTCCATACAGGAAAAGTCCCTATTCTAATCATCAGTTAGAACCCATAAAGGGTCCTAAATTTGAAAGGTGAAAGCACGAAGCTTTTGCATCAAATTTCAAATATTAATCAAGGCAGTACCTCCCATAAAGGGAGTTTCAAGAAACTCAGTATGCTCTCAGAGCAGTGTAGATTCCATCTGGGAAAATAATAGAGTATCTCAGAATGAATCTGAGAAGCATCTGTAATATAAAGCGCTCTGTAAAGAAGCCTTCAAGAGAGTGTCCTGTCCTACTCTAGGAACAGCACTTTTACAATATTTTCATGTCAGCATTTGAAACAAGTTGTTTCTATCTTCGGTCAGCTAATTCAATCAGCTTGTGGTGTCATCATGGGAAAAGGAATGCTTCTAAGCAGTCAAGAGACAACTCAGATATTAACATTAGAATGGAACATTACGTAAAAGATTTGGTAATTCACAGAAGAGATTTCACCATTTACTTATTATAAGACAACTTCAGTTCATGGTTAGGCCTCTGCTTCACTCTATGAGCTAATAGGTTTCTCACCCATCTGAACTAACTGTATCATTGTTCATACAGAAACGTTCTATGGAAATTGAACTAAACATTTTAATACATTATTATTTTCTATGAAAAGAATGGGAAGTTCATGATCTAACATTTTCAATTAAGTCATGCATTTTTCAGCACATTTGTGTAGTTGAAACTTTGATATTTCACATTTCTAACCTAGGTCAGCGTTTAGAAAAAGAAATTAAAAATGCATTCTACAGCTTTTCAAACATAACGCTTGTAAATATGAAAGCCTAGTGCTCTCACTTGCTTTGAAAATATGGCTTTTCGTGCAAGACTTATGCATTATGTCTTTATGTTAATTGCATTAATTTTCATTAGTTAAAAATGCTTTTGCACATGCAAAGGTGGGGAGTTATGGCTTTTGGCTATTTACAAAAGGTTACAGTGGCACACCGGAAAGCTGCGCCAGTGGCAGCTTTATAGTCATCCCTGTAAAAAAGTCATGTGACCTTCAATTTTTTTAGGCCTTGGCCCTTTCTCAATGCAGAGGTATATCAACAGAACTACACCATAGTGAAGAAGCTAGAACCAGCGTGCCACCACAATTGTTTCATCCAGGGGAAAAGTTGTCTTTAGAAGCCCCTTACACTACACACCCACGGACCCAAAAATGGATTTACACTGCACTGTGATTGGTGTAACTCCAGTCGCAGCTCCTCCATTGAAGCGGAGGAGCGTAACTTATTACCCTTTTACTTCTCATCATCCTATCCTGAACTGAGTGTCAGCACAGGGCGGGGCCTGCTGAGTGCAGCAGAAAGGAGTGATGGGCAGAGGGCTCTTTATGCACTGTTTAAAGTGCGCATGTCTTTTTGGCCAGCTGTCTTGCGACGGCTAGCTTAACATGCGCACTTTAAACCTTTCAACCCAGCTGACTTAAGAGAGCTGGGTTGAGAGCAAGTACAGGCTTCCAGTGCGCTGGGAGCGCTGAGAGAAGCTGCGCCCTCCAATCAGGGTTCTGCTCTCATGCTGGTTTACAACATGTGAACAGAGCCAGAATTAGTAAAGGGAGTCCAGGCAGAAGACATCCGGGACGAGGAAGACATACTGTGCTGTCCCGATAAGGTGTTTTTTTTTTTTTATTTTTTTTTTTTTATGCGTGCATCCACCCATTTGACCGCCTCCCTCTCCTCCATAGATTCCAGCCGCCACTGTATAACACTCCTGTGTAAATCTCAGGACTGTTTCCACAGTGTAAAAGGGCCAGAGAGGAAATTATGAATGTTCACAAACTGATTATTCATGGTATTCACAATGCCTGAACTACCCACTCTCCACCCATTTACTGGGACTTACTCCTGTATACTGCTCTGCTAAAGTACAGTAATAGTAACAGGTGTGAATAGAAGTATGGCTGCGAGGTCAGTTGTTTTATTTGATGAGTGGGACTCCCAAAAGACCCCGGAAAGATCATACATGGCTTTGCTAGAAATTTGTCTTTTCTACCTCGGAATGTCAGGGGAATGGTGATATTATTTAAATGCAATAAAATCCTAGTGTATTTAAAGACGAGAGGGATGCAGATTCCTTTTAGGAGACCCATGTTAACACACCATGGAACTAGACTGAAAAGATAATAGCGGGGCAGCTGCTTGCAACAGTTTCAATCCATTTGCTAGAGGGGCATTAATTTTCGTGAAAACAAGGGTGACCCTTGATATAAGGCTAGTGGTTCTAGGCAAGAAAGCCAATTTTGCACTTTCTTCATGGCTATCTGTATAATATCTTCCTCACTTTGGTGTGTACATCACCCTAAATGTCCCACTGATGGAATTCCTGTCTTTGGTAATGCTCGGAGTACCTGAATGTGGGGATGCTATAGTACTGAGGGGCAGACTGTTACTGTGTTGTCGAGGTAGGGCTAAAAGGGTCTTCACCACCATTGCCACTGAACACAAATGTAAGAAATATCTCATAAGGCAGAGAATTGCAGTCACTTTCAGTCTTGTGAGAAGGATGGAGGGGATTACACACTCTTGCCATGGAATATTCGTTTTACTACCCTACCCATACATTACACACAAGGACAGACAGGCCATTAGCGTAGTCAAGCTCCTGAAGTCAAATAGGGGACATGGAATATTTGTACAATGCAATATCTGATCACATATTGTTACTAATGTCAGTGTCCTGAGGGGCGAAAGGAACGGTTATGAGAATTCTTGTTTGAAGACTTCAAGCATAAACCTTCCACGATGCTGTGTTTAGCCCAATGGGAGAAGGTATTTCAGGGGAATGAAGGCTCGGTTAACAACAGGAGAATCTAGTAGGAAAGCGTTTTGGCAGTGATCAGAGGAGAGTGTATCATGATGACCAATGGGGTAAGAGATGCCACAGCCCATGTTACACTGCCTACCAGAGCGAAATATGAGAGTTCTGAAGTACAGGAGCATCCAAGATAGTGGACTGTTGGATGGCCTTGGTGAGGTTAGGCAGTCACATGCTGGATTGCTTGAATAACTAGGGTGCCTGAATTAAATGTCCTGTGTAACTAGACAATATCTGATCAGGTGGGCGGTATGCATACATAACAGGAAATACGTTATATTTTCTGTGATTATTATTTGCTGCACTATTCGAAGCCCATGTCCCCACTCATAGACCATTCTATTGGTTATTTACGCGGGATAAACCTGGGTAAAATGTCAAATGAGAAAGCAGAAGTACTGCACACTCAAGAGACTGAAGAGGCGATAGGGTAGATTAAATAAATCCCCGGGTCGTTCAGCCTTCGTCTAGAACTTTATCAAGAATTTCAATCACAGTTATGTTACAGAACATTAGACAGACACATGATGTCGAGGAAAGGTACTTCTCTTCCACCCACAACAGGAGAAGGAGTGAGAGTAACTCTTGTTCTAATCTAGAAAGGGCAGGTTAGTGATGGGGTTCATAACAGTGCTTAATTTGTAAATAACAACGTGCAGGTGCCCAAAGCCCTCCTCTGAAGCACGCGGCTGCTGTATTTAAATGTTGGAGCACGGAATACTGAGGCAGCGTAATCCTGAAGCCATCTCGGGCTTCTTCAATCCATTTAAAGCCACTCCCCGCCCCTTCAGCTCACTCTTGCAACTTCCTGCTTTCTCCCATAGTGATGCTTTTTCGTTTTTGTCTTCCTCCGTCTTTCCCATATGTGTCTTTTGCTTGCAGTAAATGCCTAGGGCAGAAGACTAAACGCCGGCCCTCAAAAACAAGTGCTGGTGCTCAGCACCGGAAACAACAAGCACAAATTAAGCACTGGTTCTTAAAGTCCACTCTCTACTTAATTTAAAGATTGAAATTGTTGGCCAGCTTGATTACAATGGCTTTGCATCCGAGCATAGTGCATCACCTAGCCACAGAAGGCTTTTCATTTGTTTTACCTGAAGATATTAAGTTGCATGGAGGGATCTCTCAAGTAGTACATCATTGCACACAAAGACAGCATTAGACGTGATTGTTTGGGCCTATTTACAGAATGCACTGGTAATGCGAGGGTTTAGGCCACAAATGAGAGGAGATATTTCTCTGGTGAAAGCTGTCCCAAGGGCAGTGGTTCAGACAGGCTGTGTGTATTCCTCACTGTGGATAGTTGAAAAGGGGGCGGGGGGCCAGACGTGGATGTTCTCTGCGTGCAATTTTTTTTTGCTTTGGTTATGAAACAAGTGACATGTAGATTTAGGCGGCAAAGCTCTAATAGGTGTCTGAGAGTATAAAACTCAACATAAAATATTCTTGATTCGGCTGATGATCTACTGCGTATATATCCTTTGCCCTAAAACCAGGGCCACTGGGATTGTGCAGCAGGAGAGTGGCAAATTATGCGGCAGGGGTGAGTAATTTATGCGGCAAGAAAAGGCAAATTACGCTGCATAATACGGCACATTTTGTATTAGTATTCCTTCATTATTTTGTCATTTTTAAACATTGAAACACTGTCTGGGTAATGGTTGCACCTCACTAGTACCTATTTAACACGCAAATATAGCAATAAACAAAAGAAAGGTGACCAGTCCAGCTTTGCAAACACTTGTAGCTGCATTTTCAGTAACTTTTGAACAGTCTGAGCTGGAAACAATTTTTTTTTGTTAAAATCTGCAGATGATGCAGTAGGTGATGGATTATGTGGCATATGCAGCAAATCTACAACTATGCAAAAATCGCCGTTGACGCACAATCGCAGAATTCCAGTGGCCCTGCCTAAAACACATCTTTAAGCAGTCACGGAGATGGTATACGACTTTGGCAGTTTGTTGTGATTGAGGTGCAGTTAACAAATGTTCAGTTTATTCATGTGCACGAAGACTTTGAGGATATGAGCAATCCCTTCTCAGATTGGCCCCTCACACATAAGCATTTTGAAATGCAAGTGTGTCGCTCTGACATTGAATGTATTTCTGGCAACATGAGTGAAATCTTAAATCCATTTAGAAATTTCGTCACAATCTGGATGATGTTCCCTCTTTCTGTTATAGGAAGAATAGCTCTCCCTGTGACAGTAATACTCCCATATTTTCTGGATTATTTTGTAAACTTCCAAGGAGTTTTATTGCTTTCTCTATTTGGGGAAATTAGAGGCCGATGTGCCAATATTACGATTACGTAATCGTAAAGACCAATTGGAACGAATTGCAATATCTGATTTGGAGGTCAAGAGGTACCAAAAATTAGAATGATAAAATACCAATTCGTAATCATTCGCATTTGGGGGTTATCTATTCCAAATTATAAAATTTCTGAATATCCCATGAGCCTTTATGTGAGAAAGGGGCCAGAAAACATAAACATAATTTTAGTAGCCAGACTTTGGCTATGTTGATGGAGGTGTTTGTTGTGCATAGTGACTAACATTTTAGTGGCCAGCAGCCACAAAAAGATACATTTAGAATTTAAGAGTAAATCAGTGCTGTGGGGTGGCATCAAATAACAGAGATGAAGGTAACATCAAAAAGTATGGATGAACTACGATCCCGTGCGAAA
Source organism: Pleurodeles waltl (assembly GCF_031143425.1). NCBI lineage: Eukaryota > Metazoa > Chordata > Amphibia > Caudata > Salamandridae > Pleurodeles > Pleurodeles waltl. The sequence continues at coordinate 725,790,869 of NC_090438.1, forward strand.
GAAGAGATGACAAGCAGGAGCATTGCCAATATGTCCTGTAAATAGGCCCAACTAATTCAGTCTAATGACGTCTCCAGGGGCAATGATGCGCTACTGGGGGAGGAGAATCCCTGCAATGAATTTAGGAAACATAGCACCTAATAGATTAAAAAAAAAAACTAGCTAAGGCTCTCTATGATACCCCACCTACCGTGGCAACTATTCCATAGTAAGAGCCTGAAGATGCAGGAAACTTGTGACCTGCACATGTGTTGGGATGGACTCACTTCTGTGGGTCTGTCTATTCAAAATCCTGGCAAAGTCAGAAATCACCTGCCTGCTAGCCTGCGAAACCTATATTTCAAATATATGTCTGCATTTCTATGATAAAATATTGTCACCCTCTCTTAAAATGTTCTTCATTCTCCTCCGTCTTCTTTTCTGTCGTACCAGGACCCTCATTCACCTTGCCACTAACTACAGTCCAGCCACATCTGGAAAACAGATTTGCTTTCTAATCCACCTGTTATTCTTTTCACCTGCTTAACATCTGCTTTCCTTCGGCAGTAACTTGTGCGTGTGAAAAGTCAATGTTGCAGCAATTTGCAAATGTTTGATACATTTTATTACTAAATGGCTATTAGTAAATCGCAATTTAGTAATCACAATTTCCTTTCACTAACAATTCAATATTTATTTAGTTCACAATAAATATTTAGCATATTGACAGCTTGATACGTTCCAATGTGGTGTTTTGCCTTTGTAAATCACTTAGCAACTATTCTACAATTCGCAAAAATTTGGGCTCTTGAGCGATTCTTGACCAGCCCCTTGTGGAGCAAGAGGAGGCAGTGGGTAGCTCTAGACAAGATTCAACTCAGTGGTGCAACAAAGGCCCCCGCAGCCCCACGATGCAAGGGGGCCCCAGGGGGCCACCTCAGCACAGCACTATGGCCTGAGAGCTCCTGAGTGAGTCCAAAGGGGGAGGGGGCTCTATATTCTTTGCAGGGGACACCACTGATTTAACTCCCTTCAACAGAGGGTGGACTGGGAGTGCTATCCCATCACCAATAATATTTGATGGTCGTGCTGCAATATATCTCCAGACAGAACGCTCAAATAAAACCTGTGTAAGTTGGCTTTCTGAGTTGTAGAGTTTTCCCTGATATCGATGGGGATCCTCTGTAGCTTAAATGGTTTGTTCTTAATGGCTTCCTAAAGTGATCTCTGTGGTTAGATACTACTGGGAACTTTACCTGAAGAAAGACACCACCGACAACGTTACACCTTATGTGCATGATCTACTTCTTTCGTGCACGTCAGCATTTGCAGAAGTGACATCAGTATTAGATGCCCAGTTCCAGACAGATCACCTGTTTGAGGTGATAGGAGACTTGTACAAGTTGATAAAACTATGGTTTTGTAGAGGGAAATAGCGACTAACGAATACTGAATGGTCATGTTTTGATTAACGATCAAACAACAAGAGCTGTCGATGAATCTGGTCATCGGGCACAGTTGAATCGAAGATAGACCAATTATTAGGCATTGATCTTGAATCTATATGGGATGTTATTAACAACTTTTAATTCCCCTCTCGTGGATTTGAGAGTTAGATGGGTTAGAATTTTGAAGGGACTAGAGAAGTGGTGAAATATGTGAATGAAATAAGGTTAAAGACCACATGGATATGCTGTCTAGAATAGTTTTGAATATATTCAATTAACTGTCTGCTCCAACTGTACCAACCTCAGTCAAGGTGAGTTGCATATTTGGTGCCAATTCTGTAAAATGGTGACTAGTAAAAAATGCAAATTTCACACATACCTTTTGGAAATGCTTAAGAAAAACTTTGCTCTGGAACAAGGCAGTGGTTGGAGTAGTGGAAGCAGCTGATCTCCATTTATTGACAGCACCACAGACCTACGTGGTGGGCTTTTTTGACCATCCAGAAATGAGAAACCAGGAGAACCAATTTGCCTATTTAGCCATAGTGTGGGCCCAGCAAATATATGTGATGTGCTGTAATACAGTCAGGTACCCCACTGAGCAGTTGGTATGCAGAGAAACAGATATGAGCATTTGCAAAGATCACATTTCTTGAATAAAAAAAACAAGGCTCAGTGTTAAAGTGAGTCATGCTAAATAGGTTTAGCACAGAAATCAGAATGCAAATCGCCCTGATCGTGGAGTCAGTATGTGCAAGGTGGATGGGAGAGGAAGGGATCTGACAAGACTGACAATACACACCTACCCCAAACTGGAGACTTCTGGGCAGTATGTATGGGTCCGAGCAAGTGATGATGAATTCTAATAGTGTGTCCTTGGTAAAAGATTTTGATGGGGACAGGTGGAGACTGGATAAAGCCAGAATCTACGAGATGTCACTGGTATTTGGCATGCCACTTGTGTGTCGCTGTGGTTAACTAAGCCATATGGCATTTTAAGATATAAATAGCATCAATGAAAGGATAGTAAACATTACATTCAATAATGTTTGTTTAAAAAGAGCTTGTGAGGTTCTCCTAAACACCACATCTTCCTGGCTATCACAGCTCAATCACACACACATAATTACACCATTAAGAGTTACCTAAAAGCATGTCATTCCACCCAATACTATGTATAAGAATTGGCGACCCGACTGGTCAGAAAGGAATTAAAGAAACTACAAAGAATAAAGGGCCATATGTACTTAGATTTTTTGTTTTTGCTATCAGGATGATTTAGTAAATCGACCCATTTGTGACCACAAAAAAGCATTTTCGTATATATTAAACCTAACCTACGATTCAGTAACATATTACTGAATCGCAGTTTGGGTTTGCATCCTAATTCCGATTTGTTATTTTGAAGGGGTATTTTAAGGGAGCCCCCTTCCAAATAATGAATCGGAATGGTATGTACTAATGTTTTTTTTTACCAAATTCCAATCCCAAAACATTAACACTTTACCGACTATAAGCAAAACTTTCGTATGTGAGAGACTACAAACATGTAGTGCTAACACATTTGCTAATAGGAAGGAGGTCGGGACACTCTTGTAAATGGAAAAAAAAAGTTTGTTTAAGAGGAAGCCGAAGCAGTGGTCTGTGGAACCACTGTGTCTTTAATCAAACAAAACAAAAAAACTTTTCTTTTTAAATGCAGTCCTGTTTTCTTTCTGGGGAAATGGATTGCATTAAAAAAGATTATTTTATTAAAAAACAATCACAGACAGGGTGGTCTGCTGACCTCTGCAGGCCACCATCCCTGTTTTGGCTGTGATTCATAGTTGGAAGCAATTTACGACCAACATCATTAATATTCATGAGTTAGGTCAGATTGCAACCAACTAGGAATCAGTAATTTGTAAACCCATCTATCAATACCTAGGTCAGTTCACAAAATACAACACTGGTCACAAAAATACTGGCTGCAAATTGCTACCAGTAAATTGTAACCAGTGTTTGGACATCTGGCCCAAAGTATAGCTATGCAGTGGCTGAAATAGAACTCTTATCTATGATCTCCAATTTGAGCATCTGTGCACACATAGATATAGCTACTGAACAGGATGTTAGCAGTAACACTTCGAGAATAATTCAAGACCAAAATAGCATTCTTTTCACACAACATATACATTATCAAAAGATTAGACGGTATGTATGAAATGAAAAGAATGAAATATCATGTAAATAAAACCCCACCATGCATCTACCATAACCTCAGCAGCACACGATTCAGTCGATATCACCACCAATATTAGAGGAAAGTATGTACGAGCTAGAAGCAAAGAACAAAAAAACACATGGGGCAAATGATCAACCACCATGAACACGTTTTACACCGAAATCCTTACAACCTTTGCTATGATTTGTAGCATAATTTCTATAAATGACCAAGGCTTCCTACATCCATTTCATATTGGCTCGTAGATTGCGAGAAGATACCTTTTCGATGATTACACAGTCTGCCTAACCAAGGCAATAACAAAGTACCAAGCCAACAGAAGGCTCTACTTACCACAGTGAGCAACTCCACACTGTCCAAGTACTGTTCACGAATAGAAAAGAAACAACACCCACACAGGGGGGCCTGAGACCATGACACAGAGCCATGAACCAGGAGGCCCCACTTTCCTAGCTCACAGAGCTGGTACTCTGCACATTGAATACCTCTGCAGTCATTCCACACCCCACTAAAAATAAAATGTCATACGCTACATTAGACCTGCTGGCTTGAGTCATCATGACCCACATTAGCAACCTGACAACTTCAAGTAGTGCTGTACACTTGCAGCACTCTCCAGAAAAGGACCAAAATGGCAGAAGGCATTCCAACATAAATTAAAGCCATGGGAATTCAAAGAAGGTGCACAGAGAAAAGGAAGCCTACGTAGGAGATCATGCAGGAGCTACAGCCCCCAGTGCTCAAAGTGTAACACTGATCTCATAGAACCTGGTTGTGGCCGGTTAAAATAGAAGCTAAAATTATGGTAATGTCACCACAGACACCATTGCAGACCATAAACCCTTTAGCATGAGCTTGGTTGGCTTTTTAAAAAAAAAAAAGAAGACACTCACTTGGCATCCAAAGACGGAAAGAAAACGTCTCCCAATGAAGAAAAGGAGAGCTTTCCTCAGTCCACTAATCCAATAATATGTTATAAAATCTCAATGTATGGAGGATTTTCTACAGTACTAATTTTAGGGTAAAGGGTGGGAACATGGGTAGATCATTGGGTGTGGGTTGATCACACACAGAGTCATAAATATGTGGGTTTCACAAGCATTGCAAAAGGTTATCACACTCAATTTGCACACAAATTTAGGTTCAAAAAGCCTAGCATTGGGGTGCCCATTGGGGGCCAGATTTACTGAAGTTTTGCACAGGGATTGTTTTACTTTTGTAACGTAAACCTGAAGCAAAGTGTTATGCTGGGATTTACTATCCAACATAAATCAGGATTTGTGTTGGATAGTTTCCCAAACAAACACAAAGTTGTGCAATGTGCTGCTTTGCATTACTTTGCATCAAGGGGGCGTCCGATGTGTGGTATTTGGCCATTCTCACGCAACCACCCACAGGTTTTGACACAAATTATTAGCTACAATTATTCCTACACAGAGATTTGCACAACAATAGTGCACCTCCTTGAGGCAGGGATGTTTTCATTTCATCTTGCTTTTCCTACTTGGCATGCACACTGATTTGTACAGCACATGTACAAAGCAGGAAAATGTTAAAGGATAGTTTTTGTATTGGAGGGGTCAAAAACGATTCCTTACAGAACACACATACCCTTGCACTTTGGCACAAGGGTTTTATGTATTGCCAAATGGCGGCCTAAAGTGCACCAGAACAAGGAGATAAAAAAAACAGCACATATCTCAGTAAATATAGCACTTTTCTGCCCTCTCCCTTTCACACAATGCAATGCAGCAACTTTGAATTTTGCGTAAACCTGGGCCCATGTGTGAAAAATGCATAACTTGCAATGTCATCCATCGATATTCCTAGAGATCTTTGAAACTCCCTGATAGTGGAGAAATCCATACAGAATTTGTTTATGACATGGATTTCGGCAATGTGTGTGAATCAAGCCCTGAGATCTTTTCTGGTGCATATTTTATCTTGAAGAGTTGTGACATGCAACACAATAGAATACTCTGGTTCAGTTAATGACTCCTGAAAGAAACTAATATTGTGCATTTTCTGGTGTTAAAATCTGGATATGAGGTATCAGTTCAATAATGGTCTGCCTAAATTCATTTTACATAGCCTACAATTACTCAGATGCTATAGAAATCATTTAAAATTAGATGAGTTCCTAATCCTGTAAAATACATATCTCAATATGTATGACTAAAGAGATGCTCTTAAAAATAAGTGCTTATAAGAGACAAGTGTTTTTTTAATTATTATTTTATTATTTATTTTATCATCATGTTCCATTATAGCATAACTAAACCACATACAACTAACAATAGCTCAGGTATTGCCACCCCACCCCATAGTTTAAACAACATAGGGGTCATGTACATTATCAGTTTCCCACCAGGTTCAAGCAATATATAGGCATTATTGATATATAGAGTGCACAAATGATAGTCCAGTAGCATCTGGGTCAGTGTCACCGGCACCCTGTGGTCGTAGGGTTGTAAGTAGATAGGTCGTAAGGAGAGGCCCAGATTTCCTTAGTTCGTGAGGGGCCCGAAGTTCCTCAGCATACAGTTAAAGTTGTTCCTTACAGTAGGCCAGATTGTGTAACCATTGTTTCTTAGTAGGAACTGCTTGTGGACCCCAGCATATAGCCACTCTCCTTTTTGCTAACTAAGAGCCACTGCCACATAGCGCCTATTTGTTGGCTGTATAGGTTTTACCAGGCCCATTAGGCACAGTTCCAGAGTGCAATTTACTGTCTCTAGTATCATCTTGGAAAAAAGTCTTTGATACACAAGATCAGAAGCTATGAATCCGAGGGCAGAGCCAGGCCAGGTGGAGGAAATCTGAATTCATCTTGCCACATCCCACAAACACACGCATGCGAGCGCAGCCTAAATTTCTACAATTTTGATGGTGTATAATACATTTGATGTAGGATTTTGAAATGTATGATATGTAGGTTACAATTGGAGGTAAGCATGCTAATTTGCGCATAACAGAAAGACCAGTCACCTCTCTCCACTGGTTCTGCTAAAACTGGGTTCCACCTCTCCAGAGCCTTGTCCGGCTCCACTGGTCTATCAGTTTGTGATGCATCATACAGCTTGGTAATTAAGTGTCTACCATGCCACTGGTAAACAACATCTGCAATGCATTAAGCTCAGGAAAGGGTTCTGGAAATTGAGGAGAATATTCCTTCATGATTACACTGAGATAGTAGTAAGTGAAAATTAATAATGGAATGTGGCGCTGTGACTGCAAGACGCTGGCTAAGGTTATAAATTTGCCATTTGGGCATGTGTTCTCCATGGTCTTTAACCCAGCCTGAGTGAGTATAGCCAAGGCCTTCTTCTTATGTGTAACTAAGAGAGCAGGGTGATATTTAAGTGGTAGATTAGAGGTACAGAGCACATTTTTCTCTGCAATTTGTTCCAACTGCCCCCACGCAGTGACAGTGGAGTGTATCATGTTTATTTCGACACACAGTTGACCATTTTATCTATCAGGGAGAATAGCTGGTAATAGAATGGGGTGTGCATCATCATGCTCTACTGCCAGATGTGGAATATAGTCATGTGACCAATAATGGGCTAAGTGGGCCTGGTCACATAAGTTATATAAATGGATGCCTTGTACACTACATCCCCACAATGTGCACAGCTATGTAAGTACCTTCTAGAACTACACACAGCTGTTTCTCTGCCCAGGCCAGTGTTGGTAAATGGGTCTGTAGTGTTTTGAAAAAATGTGATGTTAGTACAATTGGAATATTGGTAAATAAATATAGAAATTTAGGTAATACAATCATCTTCATTAGAGCTGTTCTGTAGGCCAAGGAGAATGGTAGTTTTATCCATTTCTGGATCTGGTCTGTCAATTGAGAGATGGCTTTGCCATAATTATAGCAGATAGCAAGTTCAGGTTATCTATGTATCCAAACTCCCAGGTATTTAATGGGTTCGTACTCCATTACAGAGGGAACTCTAAAGGGACAGTCTGAGTGTCAAGAGGAACACCACCGATTTAGACCAGTTGATACACAGGAAAGAATATCTTTCAAAGTGTATGTACCCTCATATGACTGGGGCCAAAGAATTATCTGGATTCCATATGTAAAGCACCATGTCATCTGCGTGTAGGGATATATGCACGGCCCTCAAGTGAAACCGTAAAGGAAACACTGAATGGCACTGTCTGATCATGGTAGCCAGGGGTTCCAGGGCAATGGCAAACATCAAAGTGGATAGAGGGCATCCGTGCCGCGTGCCTCTAAATATTGGGAAGCCCCCCGATATGTTGCCATTTAGCCAGATGCAGGCCACTGGCATGGCATGGCATGGCATCGCACCCAGCTGATAAATCCCGCAGCCATCCCCATGCGGGCCATGATCCGAAACATCTAGTCCCAAAGCAATGGAGTCAAATGCTTTAGCTACAGCCGTGTGTATTGAGGGTGCTAACTGATAAAGAAATTCAAACAAAGGCCCATATTTATACTTTTTTAGCACTGCATTTGCGTTGTTTTTTTATGCAAAATCGGCGCAAACTTACAAAATACAATTGCATTCTGTTAGTTTGCGCTATGTTTGCGTCAAAAAATTACGCAAATGCGGGGCTAAAAAGTATAAATATGGCCCAAAGTCCTTAAGTTATGCATAGCGTACCGAGCTGGAACAAAGACTAGCTGATACGGTAGCCCTATCGCTGGGAGCAGTGTTTGCATTCAAGTTGCCAAGACCTTTGCCAGTATCTTGGCATCAATATTTATTGGGGAAAAAGGTCGGTATGATTCACATTGGGCCAGAGGCTTGTCCGGTTTCAGTAGTAGTTTAGTATGCGCAAGAAGTTGTCAGATTGTTGCAGTAGCAGTATAATTATACAGACATCTTGTCTTCATTAAACTTCTCTGACATTTGATTCCTACCTCTGTTCCCTCATGCCTAACTTTTTACCTATGCAGTAGTCACAGTCATGGCGGTCAATCTCCCACTTTGTAGCTATAGCTGTATAACTATTGCAGTAATTCTTTTCATTTTCCTGAAAAAACCTTTTCTTTTCCTCAACCCAGGTGAATGACTGTCTCCCCCGGGCCGAAAAAACACTTTACCCTTCAGGTTTTTCCTCTCGAACCTCATCCACTTTTCCCATTGCAGTAGACTAGTGCATGAGTGTGGAGATGTGGAATGGATTTTAGATTATCCCAGGTAGCATCACTGTCACTTTTACTCAACTCTTCAGTTTCTTCAGCAATAGTCGGAGGCACTTGTATAATTGGCAAAGTTTGCTCTTTAGGCCCATTGTCTCCTGGTACAGCTGTATCACTTATAGCAAATCGTCCTTCGTCAGCATCTAAGCTAGCATTAATCAGCTGTTTTCGTCTTGATCCTTCTGTACCGTTCATTGTTGTTGACTCACTCAGAACATCATCAGGCCTTGCTGTAGCAGCCACTTTTCTAGTCCCAACAACTAACCTGATACCTCTCAATTACTGTAACTGACCCTTCTCGAACAGGTGCTGTTTCATCTAAGGGACATGGAATGTTGCAAGTGTTGCTCACATGTACCCAGTTTGAAAGACTAGCACACTTCACAGCTGTAGTGGTTACCAAAACCACCTGGTGAAGACCTTTCCAGAGCGGTTCCGAACATGTTTTACTTACGTGCTTCTTGATCATGACTCAGTCACCTGGACATAGGTCATGACACAGTTCCTGCTGCAGCTGCACTGTAGCTTCTCCAACCTGATGAGACAAAGAACAAACCACGTCAGACAGGCCTTTGCAATAATCTGGTACCAAGTCATCCATAATGTTCATAAGCGCATTTACAGGCACTGCTGGCAATCTCATGGCCTTTCCCATGATAATTTAATGAGGAGACAATCCAGTCTTTCTGTCAGGTGTACTGTGCATACTCATCTAGACAAGAGGCAATGTGTCTGGCCATTTTAGTGTGGTGGATGCACATACTTTCTCGTCAATCTGGACTTCAAAGTTCCATTAATCTGCTCTACCAGTCCTAAAACCTTGGTTTTGTAGCTGTAATGCAATCTTTGATCAACTTGTAATGCCCCACACAACAATTTTAGGACCTCACTGTTGAAATGAGTTTCTCAGTCTGATTCTAGAGAAGTCAGAAAGCTGAAACAAAGTAACAGCTTTGCTACTATGAGACTATAATTTCTCCTACTGGGGTAGACTTTAACCTAGTGTGTAAGAATGCATACAATGGCTAAGGCATATCTCAGTCTATTACACACAGGCAGCTCAATAAAATCCAGCTGCATTCTGTTGAACAGTCCTCCTGTTCTACCAATATGACTCAGTTTAACAACTGTGCATTTTTTCTACGTTCATCTGTTGACATGACACATCAGTGGCATGTGGCTTCTGCAATCACTCTGAATCTAAGGTTAAACCATGTTTGTTTGAGTGATCTGATTATTGCAGCTCTACCTATGTGTGCTTGCCCATGGTAATCTCTTGCCATAGGGAACAGTAAACTATTTGGCAACACTGATCTTCCATCACTTGAAACCCATATATCATCTTCATTTCTCTTAATACATTTTGCTCTAACACAACTTTGTTTGATCTTCCTCTGTCACTTCTTCCTGCAATCTCTTAACTTCCTCCCATGTATCAACAGTAGTTAACAGGACATTTTGACTTGTCTCATTTGTGTATCACTGACACACTCTTATTGAAGTAGGTACGACTAAGGGCGCAATATCTGGCAACTTTGTCTGCACAAATATTTCCTAAGGTTACATAATCAGAAGATTTTTCTTTGAGCCATACACTTTACATTAGGAATTTTTGCAGACAACTCTCATGCATTCAACAGATTGTAAATCTTGTCACTTTTTCGGATAGGGTATCCCGAGGCGGTCATGAACCCTCTCTGGGACCACAACTGTCTAAAATCATGAACTACACCAAAACCATACTGACTATCAGTGAAAATTGTCACTTTAAGCTATTCCTAAGCACCGCATGCTCTAGTAAGTGCCACCAATTTGGCTATTTGGGTTGAAAAGAGACCTCAAAACCAGGAGGCTTTTATAACACCTGAGAGAGTGCAAACTGTATGACCTGCTTTTAGGGTACCATCTTTATCTCTTAAACAGGAGCCATCAATAAACATGCCATAGTCAATTTCAGCTAAGGGGACATCTTGAATGTCAGGTCTTGGTTTGTGCAGAATTCAGTCTTATCGAGAGAGTCATGCTCAACCTCATCCTTGCGGTCACTTGTATTTTCAACAGAATTAGGCATTGACATAGAAGGGTACCTAATATTCACATTCGACGAAGCAAGGATAACCTGTTCATAATGGGTTAAATGTGCACTTGTCAGGTACTGGGTTTTGGTCCAGGTCAATAAAATTTCCTCTGAGTGGGGGGATAAAAACGTTCAGTGGATGGCACTGTTCAATGCTGACACTGAGTGCAGCAACAGCCTTAAAACAACTAGGCAGTGCTTATGTTACAGGACCAAGTGTAGGAGAAAAATAAACCACAGGCTTCTTCGCATTTCCAAGCAGCTGTGTCAAAATTGAGGGAGCCAATCCATCCCTTTCACAGCAAAATAATGAAAAACATTTGTTATAATCAGGCATTCCCAGAGCTGGGGCTCGGTATAGGCTTTCTATCTGCGTTTTCAAGGAATGTATGCAACTGTCATCCAGTAGTACCAGATCAGATACATCCTTGTGTGTCAGTCTCTGTAAAGGCTTGGCCAAAAAGGAAAAGTTTGGAATTCACTGAGGACAGTAGCCAATCATTCTCTGAAAAATTCTGACTTCCTTCTGTGTGACAGGGGGATTCAGTTTCATAATTTTTGAGATTCTCTCTTGTGACACTTTCCTCACACCTTTCTCAATATGGTGACCAAATACAGAACCTCTTTCTTGCAGTACTGTAATTTTGCTGGGGAAACTGTATGTCCATTTTCTTGTGAATGATTCAAAAGAGCAATTGTATCTCTCCTGCATGCTTCTCGGATGTTTGAGGCAACTAACAAATCATCTATATACTGGAAGAAGACTGATTGATAGGGCATTTTAAGAGACCCCAAATTCTTTTTCAAGATCTGGTTGAAAATGGATGGTGACTCAGTATACCCTTGTAGAACTCAGCACCATGCCAAAACACAACTGCTGAATTTGAATGCAAAGAGGAATTGAGTTTCCTCATGCAATGATATGGAGAAAAATGCTTCACAGTAAACCATTCTCTTTCACAGGGAATTTGAAATAAAGTCTCTGCTGGATTTGATACCAGAGGACAACATGAAACGACAATCGTGTTCACTTTCCCCTGGTCTTGAACTATGCAGTACTTTCCATTGGGCTTCCGCAATCATAAAATGGGTGAATTACATGGACTTCCCAAAATCTCTTTCAGGATATCTTGCTTAATCAAACAGTTAATCAAAGGGGTAATTCCAGCAATTGTCTTTAGTGACATATTATATGGGTGTGTTTTTGGATACACTGCATTTGGCTTCACTGTTATTCTAATAGGGTAACTCCTTTGATGAGTCCTATTTCTTTTCCTGAAAATTCCCAAACTTCAGTTGTCACTGTTTCTTTTAAATCTTCAGGCAACTCATTACACGTCAGCATTGGGTACAATGTGATGCTCGGGTACGGCTCTACAATCTTATAGGGCACATCTTCCTCATTTGTCTGAATTGCTATTCCTTGAGGTGTGCAGCTAATAGAACAGTTTTGCTTACATAGTAGATCACGTCCTAGCAAGCTTATGGGACATGAATCACAGACCACAAATTGGTGCTCATCTTCTAAGGAACCTATTGCTACAGGGACATATACTGTTACAGGGTTGGTCAATTGCTTATTTGCAACTCCTACAACCTCGATTCTTTTTCCTGAAAGGGGCAAATTTGGCACTTCAGATGTTCTAACTGGAACGTGTAGCTCCTATGCCAACCAAAAATGACACATCATGGCACGTAACATTGGCATTTACAGAGGGACCATGTTGATCTACTTCCAAGGAACCACTTATCATGCCATCCTCATCATCAGAGCTATCAGTTTGAAGAATTTCTGAAAATTCCTCATCACTCAGGTCCATTAGGGGAAACTGTCTAACCGATCCGTAAACTGTTGTGCTGTGAAACCATGCAAACTGATATCATTTCTCTGTGGTACTTCTGCTCTTGTCCATTATTCTGCTGATTTGGAGCCTTAAAGTTTGACATATTCCCTGGTCAATTGAAGGGTATTCATCCTAGTGGGGAGCAACAATGTACATTCAGGATTTGATCAGGGCTGGGCATAACATAAGGTAGAGTTCCCTGAGGAAACCTCACATCAAGAATAAGTCCTGCTTGATTTAACATCGGGTTAGGTTCTGCAATTCGAGAAAGGGCCAAAGGTTAAACCAGAGAAGCTGTTCTCTCATCGCTGAATTATTCGAATAGACTGATCTCTGCATACCAATTGGCTATATCCCAGCAGATGTAACTGGTATATCAGGTACAGTCAGGCTTTTATGAACGGGCATTAGATGTGCCTGAAACATACAAGGGAACAACTGGACCTATAGTCCCGGGAACAATTGATGCATCAGAACCCATAATATTTGCCTGATTCTGAGGAATTGTCATTCCTGCACTCTGTCCTGTTAAGACAGTACTGAAACTTTATCCTGTTTGACTCTGCTTAACATTTGGAATTGACTGAACTGGACTGAACTTTGGCACATGTCAATGTGGTACAATCATTTAAAATAGCGGGACACATTCTGACATCCTCAATCACATTTGCTCTCAACCTTTTCTCCACCCTATCTATCCTCTGAAAGTGTCTTAATTGCTTTCTGCATTGTACTCTCATACATGGTTGTTATTTTTTTTTGTGATACGAGTTTCATTGGGCAAGCCATCTACATGCATGAAATCCTTTGACAGACGACACATAGTGACCTGGAGTTCCCTCACATGGGACTTCTTTATCTTCTCTAACTGGAATGAATCCATCTCTTAACACACTCTTTAATGCTTTGAAGAATTTCATTTTCTGTCAAATTCAATTAATTACTATAACTTTCGATCGAATCAGGAAGTAATTTTAATCCCATAATTCTTTGCTCTCAATGTTCGGCACCAATAACAACGCAGCACTGTCCATCAATACGAGGGCGGCTTCACACCAACCGTCCAATACCAGCATGGCACAAAATAACGTCACACTCAGTTCTCTCAGCAATGCAGTTGCTTCGCAATTGTCTCGCATGGAATCGCTCAGACACACCTAATGCAAAATATTGCAAGCAAAAAACAACAACCTGTCTGCTCACTACGCATAGGCACTCAAACGCTTCAATGCTGTATTGAGATACACATTCCTGCTGTAGCTTTCACAATTACACAATGAGTGAAACTTGTTCCAGCAATTGATACAGATCCTCCATGTGCACTCTGAATTCAGTTAATACCAAGCAATAACTCACACTCACTCAAGGAAAACTATTGTCACTGTCAATGATGTCTCATGACAAGTACCTCACTGCAGACAATAAATTAACCAAGTGTCTTCCTACCTTGTGTGTTATCCTGGAATCTCAAGCCACGGACAACAACAACAACAAATGTAAACATTTTTAGCAACAAGGGCCACATTCACTATGAGTACGGTGACTCTGCAAAATACTTCACAACATAACACTTTACCGTAATCTTCAGGCCAAAGCAATGAAAGTGCAAAACCCTATTAATACTCACACATCCGTCACTTGCAGGCACGATTCTGGAACCTCCTCGATCTTTGGAACGAACCATAGGCCATAATTGGGGTAGACAATTTTTGGGCTGGGCAATCACATGGGGCTGACTCCTAACTCCCTAGTACTACACTTAAATGGTTCTCTCCCCTTGTTCAACAAATCATACTTCTGCTACCAGATCTGCTGGGTCATTTTCATCCTTTCTAGGAATTAATGTCCTTCGAGGTTGAAGGATCTTTGGACCCTTTGGCAAGGTGTGGTAGAACCACTAAAACAGTTTCAATACAAACCCAATTAAGTTACACATCATGATCAATGTGGCCATGTAAGCAAAACTCCAGTCAAGAATAGAGTTAGAGGATTTATTACAAACTCAAACTCAAAGTCATGTAGAGAATTTGCAAGACCAGGTTATAAAGATACATAGTCACCAAGGGTAGCACAATGTGACTAAATACATTCAGGCAGGCAGACATTAACAAAACTTAGCATTCAAGAAAAATAATGCAGATCATCAACAGAAATATTTAAGATACATAAATCAAGTTTTGCTTAGGATTAGCAATCATCAGTCAATTTAATTTAGCAGAGTCACAACTTAGCTGGACACTGGGGTAAACCTACAGTTTGCCAAATCAGGGAAAAACATGTGTGGCGGAACAAAAGCAGGCAAAAGACAAAAAGTACACAAATGTCAAAAATAGTTTGGAAAAAGATAATCTTGGACTGCAAGCCACTAGCTAAGGTGGGCAAAAGATAGTTAAAAAGAGAAAGTGTCAGCATGTCAGAAGCTTGATCAAGAGTCTTCTGAGTCTTCTGAGGGAAATTGGAAGAAAGGTTTCCATGTCTCAAAGGAGCATCTCAAAGGAGAAAAGGCAGAGAGAAAGATACCTCTTCAAGAGGCACATCATACCTTATCAGCAAGGCAACTGGAGATCTCTGACAGCATCTGAAATCTCACCAAAGTCCAGCTGGTTATCAGTATATTAAAGTTCATATGGCATTCTGATTAACCAAAGGTGACAGTCCATTTTACGCTGAAGTTCATCATTCAATAGAAATCGATCACAACACTCCAAACTGTAACATCCATAAATCTTCCCAGGTATGTTATGGAAACGTCTTCCAACAATGTGGTTCCACACAAGTTTGAAAGACTAATAGTCCCATGTTTCATAATGTACTACATTCAAGGATATTATTGCAATACTCTCTACATCTAAAACAATAGGGAGCTATTAACAAATGCTTGTTTTCTCATGGGAACGAAGTCTGAAAGAAAGCTCACATTAAGGAATGAATCAACATTTCCTGCAGTCGTGAAATACAAGCTTAGCAGATCTCACTTAGGCTAATGCAAGAGAATTATAGCAATACATTTAATTAATACATTTTAATACACACATTTAATATGCAAACTTATGAATTCAACATTACTTCATTATTATGTATGCTATGTTACATTAAAAGGGAAAATACTCTGTTAATGTGTTTCATTAAGTATAAACGGAAACTAAATTTCTTCCATTTTGCACACATTTTTAGTTCATTAATCATTAAAAATTAAATATCGTTTCAAGGCATTATATTAGTCTAGAGTCTAAATTACATCATAATATCAGTTTAGTCTTTCTAACATTTGAATTAATTCCAATATCACTTATGTAGAATTTTACATTATAAACAAATGCATATTAAAAAAATATGTCAAGCAATTTCTACATTCCAACCATTAGCACTTTGATTAATCATCAGGCATAAACTGTCACATATTGATGACTTCTGTCACATCAAGGACAGCACTATGTTCTCAACCACATCACCCCTTTGCCCTTACAACTTTTGCAAAGCTCAGCCATGGAACACTGCAAGTACCCCGTCTGTCCTTCTTCTGATCGGACAAAGTAAAAGTCATAATCCATGATCGGTTCCACATGAGAAGATTAATACAATTGAAACAGTTGTACTTACAAGCAAACAAGCTCTTGACATCTAGGACATCTGGAAAGAGAAGTGAAAAATGACAGCGTGAATGAGAACATAGGAGGTCTTCTTTGGACTAATTTGACATCAATGGCCAAGAATTATCAGACTCAAAGTGCCCTTTTCACAATAGCAATTTGCAAGGTTAAAACCAAATCTACATTTTGGGTGCCTGCCGTAACTCACAAAGAGAGTTTTGCAGGTGAAAATCCAAGGGATGGAAAGTTGGAGTTTCAAGAAATGGTTTGTTTTTTTCGAAGTTTATTAAACTTCTCTCAGGCCCCCAGGAAATAGGTGGAGATTTACTCACGCACAGGGCTGGAGTAACATCCCTTATGTGGGATCACACTCACAATTGGTGGAGGTCAGGGAAAAGGCTTTCTCTCTAGGGAAATAATTTCCAGGGAGAGGAGAAAAAGACAAGTATGCTTTTTGCGCAGGGGATCTCTATTTCCCTTGATGGGACTTCTCCACCTGTGCTAGGGGAATAGTCACATGACATTTTCAGATGCTTTCCTGGAAAATTGTGCCTGGCTCAATGTGGATTGTTGTTGCCACAGTCTCAAAAACAGATGACCCATCCCTATGTGAAGGGTCTGCACAATTTATATCGGATTCACAAACTTGCTTGCAACTGACTCAAAACTGATTTCTGGATATTGCCACTCGGGGACATTTTGGCCCCACCTTACACACGTTTGCACATAAGAAATCAATATTCCTATTTCCGATCATCAGATGCGCTTCTAGTTTGCTCCGTCCTGATGAAGACCCATGGATTCATCCTCCAGGTTTGAAACACCGACATGCAAAGTGAAAATTAAGCTTAAACAATGACATTGATTGGTCGAATCATTAGTTAACCATTTGATTATTTGTGGATATACTTCTCTTTTCACTTTTATTTTTTTTCCATTTTTTTGCTATGTGCTATTACTCTTCCTTCTTATAAACACACTTCATTGAGCAGTAAGCTGCATAGTCATTCTAATTGTGATCACGGAACCATAATATATCTTACAAATTGAAAGTTTTCAATCTGTCTCAGTTGAATTCTTTCATGATCACAAATGTACTGATGTAAAGGAGCACTTGGATTCAGTTGATAGACCTAAAAATGTGATGTTCAACAACTGATTTGACTTTGATAAAGTGAAATTATTCACTACATGTAAAGGTATTTCAAAATATTCTGGTCAAAATAACGTTTTAGATGAACCACTGTTTTCTTTTGTTATGGCTGAGCTTTCTGGCATACTTATGAGAATGTTTGTGAATTCCCAAAATAGTAAATCTTCATCCGCAGGTGCCGATTTACAACTTTTTTCCTGAATATCTCAGAGTTAGTACATGGACTACGGACAGCAAAGCTTGGAAACATAGGGACAGATTCAAGAAAAGTGGCGCTGCAACTAGTGCAGTGCCACTTTCCTTGCGCCCTTTCGCACCCCCCTACCGCCACCATGTGTGCACCATGGCGCAGGGTAGGGGGCAATAGCGTAATATCTTTTAATGCTATTGATGTACTCTGCAGAGTGCCAACATTTTGATGCTACTGCTACAGAGTACAAAGGGGCACATTATAAATAATGGAAGCCCCCCTTTAACACCTGCTCTGAGCAGGCATTAGAAGTGCCGAAAAAATGGCGCTAGGAAATCTCTAAGAGATTTCCTTGCGCCATTTTTTCGGCCTCCGTAACGGGGGAACGCCCCCATTTGCACACATTATGCCTGGCGCAGGCATAATATGGTGCAGGGGTTTACAAAGTGGTGCAAAGCATGCATATCCGCCACTATGTAAGTATGGCATGGGGAAAATGCCACTATGGCGGTGCTAAGGTGGCACTAGGAGGTCTTAAATCTGGCCCAAAAGGGCTTTTTTACATGCCCCTTGCGCCGCTTGTGCATCACTTTTTCACATATAAAAGGTGATGCACCAGCAGCGCAAGGGTCTTGTTAATAAGCCCCATAGTGTAATTATTGCCTTGTTAACGCGTCCTTTTATGTTAATTTATTACACATCAGGACTCGTTTTAGGCCAATTAATCTTTTGACCCAGTTGAGGGACACCGTAGGACGAGATAGCTGATCAGTATATCAATCAATATATCAATAATGTCATCAATATTTATCACAACAATACATTTCACTTTAGTCAAAGTCATTAATCAATTCAACGACACTGCCATGACCTTTCAGCCATGAATAACCACACCAGTTTAATAGAATTTTATTAATTGTATTCCCTTTTGGTTACAATCTATTGGTGAGGATGGTTTAATAAGTCTCAAGTCATCAATCAGAGTGACAAAGTTTCTGGATAAAATCAATAGCATTCCCTAACTCGCTCTAATGACCTCCCTTTTTCATAGTACATTTCCCCAAAATTCTATTGGACACTTGCTATACTCCACTATCTTTAACCTATTAAATTTTACATTAGATAATCCCAATCTTCACCCCATATTGTTTTACAAGTCTTTGATTGGTCTTCGTAATTGACGTCTTCAGAAGTGGCACATCCGGCGTTACTTCACCTCTTGGTAATTTTTTGTACATCTTTTGGTCAGCAGTTCTTTGTCGTCCCCGGTTTGAATGACCTTGTACATTACATTAATTTACACTTGTTTCAATATATTATAACATTCATTCCAGAGCACCGAAGATGCGCCTGGGAACGGATTTAACATGGTTACATTCATCTTTCAAGCTTGAAGGAAAAGAACATTGCGGGGTCATGGCCCCTTGTGAGTCAGCACACTGAAAAACAGAAAAATGCATTTAATATGAGAGCCGAGCAGCTAAACTGCAGCTCACGCTAACTTAAGGCCTATGAGGATTTTCCAATTCAATAACGCAGATGTTAATATAAGCTTAATTTGAACATAACATAAACATTTTATTCATCATTACCAGTTTTCGTATACATTGGTGGCCACTCATCGTGGTCACAATTCAAGTGCACGTTTAAGCAAAATCGCTATTATTATAGTTTCTATGCGGCATCATCACACATTAATATATAAACGTTTCATGTTAATATAGATTATATAAACTACGCTCTCTCAGCCTCTATTAGCGACTCATGCGGTAACTCAGAGATATTTTGGGTTAATGTATGCACTGAGGACGTGAAAAACGAACGTGCACAGTCTGAACCCTCAGCACCTGCACAGCGCAGACAGAGGGACGGGACCATGGCATTGACTCAGCTTTTATTGTACGTTCCTTAGTTCAAAGCCCATGATGCTCTGGTACTGCCGAATCCCAAAATTACCATACACTGAGGTATTGATCATTTCACATGCAGTATTACATCTGGTGTTTTCCACCCATTGTCGTAAAATGGGGCCGGGGTGGTGGCTTTGGAGCTGGGGATTCCAATTCACTTAAGTCAGATATCTACTAAAATGTTTTGGAGTCTGAAATAAAATCTACGAAATGGGAATCATAATGGAAGCCAGCCCGAGAAATAAATATACACGAAGTGTGGCAGGAGAATATTTAGAGGTTTGATGTTAGAATAAGCACAGGCTAAGCCAGTGACAAATTGTAAATGAAGCATATACCTAGTGGATTTGTGTCTGTCATTACCGTGTACAGCTTAAACATGTCCATTTTATTCATAAATACTATGGTTGTGTATTGCCAGGGTTGAAAGACATGTCATTGGGAAAATACATTTAAACCGGTTGCCCATGCTGATTTTGGCAAGAAAATGGAGCAATGAATACCCTTGAAATTAGAAACGTTTCACTGGGATCTTGTTTCTTTTGTCTTCTTTCTCTCTATTTTCAGGCCTGGCCTAGAGACTGCTTCAGCTATTTCGCTGGCATCATTTTTTCAAAAATATCATAATAAAAATACATACATATACCCACACAGAGAGGAGCTTTCGGCTAGCCTTCTTCACCTATTGGCTTATTCAAGTGTCAGTCACATTTTGCTTCCTCCAGCCACATAATGTAGCAAGGGGCTGTAGGTTAGCCCACGTCATTCATTGGCTGTCTTGCACTGTGAGTGACAGTATGTTTCCTGATCAAGTGACCCTAGCCACCTGAAAAGTAGTGCACTTTAGTTCCAGGGCTGGTGTGTCACTCCTTTACTTTTATATTTTTCATATTTCTGTCTATTTTGTTCATATGGGCAAAAAACAAAATAAAAAAGTACTGCCCAGTTGCCAAAGCTAGAACTACTGGCTTTGCCGATGCCTGTTATTATTCATTTCTTCTAGTCACACTAAACTTGTGCATTACAAACGTCCAAAATACACACAATGTATCAATAAGTAATATATATGAATGCACATTGAAAACATTTGTGACCACTTACGGGGTGCTCAAAATGCAGTAGTTCCACCGGATATTTGTCTCAGGAAGAGAGGGCAAGTCTCTGCTATCAGAATATTCCTTCATTGACTTCCAAGGCACAGACCTGAATTCACTTTCAATTCCTTACCATGCTTAATAAATGTCCCATAGCTCAGCCCCTCGTTAAACACGTAGCAAACTGTGCCCTTATATCGGCTCAAGATCCCTGCTTTTATTTCTGTGCAAGATCCCAGTTGATAAAAGCTTAGTTTCCATATTCTCTTTCAAACACTGCAGAAGGACCTCAGAGCTCATTTCTGGAATGACTTCCCAAATCTTAGAGTTAATAATAGTATTTGGCTTTTTTCAGAGCAAACTTCATGCTTTTCTTTTCTGAGCTCAGAGGGCTTATATTGGCCGGCCAGCACCTAGAGACATTTCCAATACTGGTTTGCTACATAAATGTTGTTACCTATAATATTCACAACAGAATCAAATGTTGCTTCATTAAGAAAGGTTATCCTAACATGACTCCACTTCAGCAGTACAATTTAGGTATGTTACTTATCTTTGATCTATTGAGCAATTTAGATTAAACCATTGTGGTCTGGGATTTTCTCAATTTTGAGTAGGTGAGTTGTGCAGGATTCCATCAGAAAGTGGACGGCTCCAACGAATGCATGATCCTGATTCTCAAAGTTAACTTATGTTTTTGGGTAATTTACAAGTCTGATTAAGTTTGCTACTTTTTGCTTATTCACAAAATCTGAGTGACAGTACTACTAAAAAATACAGTACTAAATCTAGCACTATACTTGGCCAACCACCGGCATTACAACGTCTTCTCAAACAAAATACTGAAAGTAGTGAATTATATTCATCCACATAGGAAAATTACATTAAATACAATTATTCAAAATAGTTAAAAATATAAATAAATCTAATTTAATGTTAACAAAATAGATAAAAATAGTGCATATGTATTATTTAATTTCATCACTTTTAATAATTATGAATGCATAATAAAAATATTTTTTCTTTGGTGGGAATTTAGGTTTTGATTTTAACTTCAGAAAACTGATTTTAATTCAATGACATTTATTGGCATGAATTAAATACATTAAAAAATTAAGTTAAAAGCACTGTAGATGTTTTTAAAATGTTTCTACATTAAAAAAAATAAAATGAATTTTCATTATTCTTTCACATGAAAACATTTCTAATATTTTTGTTAAATAAAAAAATTGTACTGTCCCCTATATTTTACCATACAGCGATCTCCACTCTGACTGTGGAGTTTCCCTATGGAAAAGTATTGGGGCGAATTTAAAAAATGTATGTAATTTGGAGATAAATACTAAAAATTATTTATATAAAATCATATCTTCTACAAATCATAATTTGGTTTAGTTACTGAAATATCCTAATCGTTGATGCCCTTTGCATCACTTTTTTATATGCTATTTTATTTGCTTCAAGCAATAATTTCATAGTCTTGTCATAAAGTTCATAATTCTGAGCCTTACATCCAAGTAAGTTTTTAAGTGGTTTAGTTTTTCGATGGGTTTTATGGTTACCCAGACTAAATTTTCAAAAATCAAAGTTCCAAGACCTATGATTTTCATCAACATCATTGCAGCCTCCATAATATGTTGTCACTATTGCAGACACCTATAAGACCTGCACTCTTACAGTCCCTCAGACTATTATAGTTCCCAACTTATTCACAAGGAATTTAGGCCCATATTTATACTTTTTTAGCACCACATTTGCGTCATTTTTTTACGCAAAAGCGGCGCAAACTTGCAAAATACAATTGTATTTTGTAAGTTTGCGCTGTTTTTGCGTCAAAAAGCGGCGCAAACGTGGCGCTAAAAAAGTATAAATATGGGCCTTAGAGGCATTTTTAAGAGCCCCTAGCTCTTCCTTGGGCCACATTAGCGTAATTTTTTTTTACGCTAATATGGCCCAACGAGGCCAAATATTTCTGCCCCATATTTACAAAGTGACACAATGCATGCACAGAGCAGGTGTTAAAAGGAGGCACACCATTGATTACAATGGCCTCAATGAGCTTTGAGGGATTAGGGTAAAAAAAAATTACGCTATTCCCACAAAGCTCCAGACTAGCGTCAAAAATTCTGACGCTAGTCCCCTAACTACCGCCAGGGTGTGCCGTATTTTAAATATGGTGCACACATGGTGGCATTAGGGGGGAGCTAAGGGGTGCAAGAAAAGTGGTGTTGCACTGTGTGCAGCGCCACCTTCCTAAAAAATACCCCTTAGTAGTTGAAACAAATTGTGTGATTCCTCATACATGGAGCAAAATAACACGCAAATGGGTTAGAAAGGAATGGGATAGCGCAAATAAACTGTTCCTACAAAAAAATTGAAAATCATCAAATAATTTCTAAAGATTCCATCTTCTTTCTGTTGCTGCTCTGTTAGTGTTTGTATGACATGACAATCACAAGTAACTAATCATTGGCTCTGGTTCTCTGGACAGAAAGTTCTCCATAAGATCGAAGATTGGCAGGGATAATTCTATCTTATTTAAAGTGTAGGGGAGTGTGACTTTATGAACCTGTAGAATCAATGAGTGTTTAGTTTCTCTTTAGATTTGAGGGAGTGGTTTTTGGAGAAATATAGCTTCAAATGTCATTGTATTGGTTCCTACCAGCTCGCTAGACTTTCTTAGCTCATAAGATTTAAGCAGCTAGCTTGGTCTTAGAGATCACCTATTTTGGTATCAATCTTGAGGTTAGCATCATGCTGAATGTTTCTGACATTTAACTGGTTGGTGGACGGCTTTGCTTTCATAACATCTCTTTGCATTTCCTCCATTTTTGCACTAGCAATAGTTAATTGTGCTGTAATTTCCATCAAGAATAATTGAAGGCTAGAAAATGCTCCATCTAAATGAACTTGTTTACATTCTTTTTTCAGGTAAGCCTGGTCTACTGCAAGTATTTATAAAACTCCATAAGGCAGCATCATCAGTATGTTTAGAAACGTTGAGTCTAATTTGATAACCCCACTTTGGGCAGCATAAATTGATAGGCTAACTACTACATACTGTAAGGAAAGTAAGAGGCTCATTTGTCCCTTAGCAGCTGTGGTGCTGTGTCATATACTATGCTGGGCAGTGCACATAAAATTACAATGTACCCTAGCGGAAGTAGGAAGTAAGGGTAATGCCTCTAATAGATGAAAGGCAAAAATAAACTGGTCGGGTTTCGAAAGAAGCAAGAAGCTGCATTTTAAGGGCATATTTAAGAGCCCCTAGCGCCATTCCAATGCCGCATTAGCATCATGTGTTTTAAGATAATGTGGCGTTAGAAGGCCAAAAACGCTGTGCCATATTTACAAAGTGGCACAATGCATTCTTTGTGCCACTTTGTAACTCTTTGCCCTACATTATGTCTGCGCCAGGCATAATGTATGCAAAGTGGGCGTTCCCCCATTAGGGGGGGCAAAAAAATGGCACAGAGAAATCTGAGAGATTTCTTTGCGTCATTTTGTCAGCACTTTTAATGCCTGCTCAAAGCAAGAGTTAAAAGGAGGCTTCCATTGGTTACAATGGGCCTCTGGGTGCTTTGCAGGATTAGCGTCAATTTTTTTAACGTTAATCCTGCAAAGCACCCGACTAGCGTCAAAATGTTTGAAGCTAGTCCCCTAACTACCGCCATAGTGAG
Organism: Pleurodeles waltl; assembly: GCF_031143425.1. NCBI lineage: Eukaryota > Metazoa > Chordata > Amphibia > Caudata > Salamandridae > Pleurodeles > Pleurodeles waltl. The sequence goes on from NC_090438.1 coordinate 725,815,240, forward strand.
CAGTATTTTAAATACGGAGCACACATGGTGGCATTAGGGGGGCACTAAAGGGTACAAGAAAAGTGGCACAGCACTACGTGCCCCAACACTTTTTTTAAATATGTCCCTAAATACCTGTAAGGCACTCAAACAAGTCAGCTAAAGCACACGCTCATTGTACAAGCGATGACCTCTGACAGCCAATACCCCAGGTGTGATTAGCCAGTGTAATGCGGGGAACAATCTTTTAAAGCATCTTCATGTGGAAAAAATAGACAGGTTTAAGGAACTCAATAAAACTTAAAATTTTCTCTTAATACCAAGACAGCTTCTACTCCTCCTCCTTAAAGAAGGGGCAGCTCCCTGTGCTTTGCGATCATAAGGTTTTATCTCAGACATCAGCAGTGTGACACTGGTTCATAATCTCAGTCTTGATGGTGGTTGAATTGAGACAATTGCTATCCATCGAGTCCCAGTCTTGCTAGACAGAACCTCACTTGGATCCAGGATGATATGTGTTTTGTTAGCCTACATAAGATAGCAGTAATCCTGGCACTGGAGAAGAGAACCAACGATTTGACAGAGATTGAGGAGGCTGTGTAACAATGATAACTCCATGCGGAATGTTGGACTTGGCTAAGATTTTGAGACAAATTGTGAAAATGAACTGCTTGAGAGCCATTTGTAGATGAGAATGAGATAAGACGTATGCATGCACTAAACTCAACAAATCTTATCGTCTGCAGGCAGCTGAATAAGATGTCATGGTGCATAGTGTAAACAGCCACCAACAGGTCTAAAGGAGGAATACAGTGCCATCATCTCAACTTAGCCTCAATTTGCAAATTCTAAACAATGAATGACACCAATAATTCTTCACTGCAGTAAAAAGGGATCCCAAAAAATCAAAGCTATGCAGTTGTGTGGATACATCACTGTAATAACACAACTGTACAAGAAAGCACTCTCATATTGTTTGGAATTTGCCACAAGGACTGACATTGGACAAAACGTGGTGAGATTTAATATATTCATGAAGCTAGAGAAGGTATCAATTAGCTCCTTAAACCTAAATTGAGTAACACCTGTGGCCAAAGACACGGTCAATAAATAGAGAAGAGGGAGCATTCTTCTGCAATGTCAAGCTCTTAAAAATTATGAATGGGTAAGGGAGAAAAGGAGAACACAACTCTACCTTGGAGGAAGGTAAGTATAAGCAGCTGATCCAGAGAGATGGGAGGAATGTGAGAGACTAGGAACATTAAGAAAAAAGAAGAGGATGGCAATGTGAAAATATGTATTCCCTGATAAGAAAGACTTTATTGTTGAAACTGAGTCTAAGTTATGAAGCAATATCTGCTGTAAGAGCTTAAGGACTGCAAGGTTTTTGGAGAATCTGCAGTCTTCTGTTATTTATCAGATGTTGTGTGCCTCTGCTCCAAGTAACATGAGATGGTAGCCTTTTCTATATGATGGCCATATACTCGGAGATGGGTGTTTTTTCTAACTCATAATGATTTCTAACATGAGGTTATATCGTTCTCGGTTATTGCTAGATATGTGGTGAAAGATGTAAAACTTGTGGACATAGCCAGAAAGTCGTTGCCAAACAGGGAGTCATTAATCTTGCATTCATTGTTTTCATGGTGTATGCTTATTAGAGAGTAAAGCTTCTCTTTCACATACCTGTTCTGGTACCCAGAATGGAGGGTGACTCTGCAGGAAGCTCCGGAAGCCCATGTTGACTCATCCTCAGGTTCCACATGTCATCAAAACAGTCCTTATCCAGCAAGCATGCCATTTGCCAGCCTGTTTCTTAGGTTTGTCATCTCCTGAAAAGTAGTAGAGTTTCTTGGAAGTTCACAATGATGACAAGCTTTTACACTTCTTGGCTGTTGCACATTCGCACAGGATACTTGGTATGCCCTTATGTAGCTGCCATACTTCCCACATTCTTTTTCTTCCACCTTTGTTGCCTATGTCTCTACTGCCATCTCCATCACTGTCCATGTCAATTATTCTGCTGCCTCAGCTGTTGTTATGCTTCTACTTCTGTACATCTTGCAAGAGTCCATTGTAGCCACTCATATTCTTGCAGTAAGAAGATATGTAGGTAAATTATTTTTGAAATCCTAGATCAATGGATGATGTCTATTTGTAAGGATTTCATATCCGCTCCCTAATTACTTACACCTGCTGGGCCCTAAGCATAGATTTCACGTTGTCTGTAATTTTCCAACAAAGTTTTGATGTGAGAGGGTTCTCCACTGTTTGGCTTCACTGATTTACTAGACTAGACTGTGTGTCATTAGAGGCATTGTACGGTTCACAATGTCTGCAGCTGAATGCTTTTGGGGTACTTTTGAGGTATTGGACACAAAAAACAGGAACAGTTTTCATCCCTACAACTCTGATGGCAGTCAGTATGGATCTATGCTGGCAGTCAGAGATGGAAAATGGAAAAGATTTACAAGAGCAACAGTGACCTCAACTCATCCTGCTTTGCAGACAGTGAACATTGCGAAGAGTGCTGGCGCACTTTACGCACTAGAGCATTGCCACTGGCTCTATGACGAGCCGAGGGCAATGCTGTAGGCCGTTTCCCACTTGACTAACGGGTGGAAACTATTTTTCTGCCCGCTGACCCAGCGGGAAACATGAAATGGGGCCGGCGGGGAGGCAGCCGCACTGGCGGCAACCTACCCGTTGGGAATCCGGCGGACAAGCTTTTCCATCTGCCGAAGTCGTAATGACCCCCTATGTCTTCCACCAGATAGTCTTCTTTATGTAATAAGGTCCATTTAAGGTGATAATGCTTTGTAATAAGGTCCATTTAAGGTGATAATGCTTTCAAATAACACCAAGTAAATCTTTATAGATATTAAATAGTTTATGGAGTTATTTTCAGGTTTTACATCCTTATTTGAAAACTTTCATGTTCATTTTACACACCTTAGTTTTTCTTTGTTCTTTAGCTTGTAACTGAACTTTAAAAGCTATCAGTCATCGAATCCTGTATATTCTTTACTTATGGGCTGACTGCAGAAATCCACATTATTCAGTGCAACTTATTTTCTCTAATTCATTTGCTGAGTTTGCCGTAAGAAGGCTTCTTTATGAAGATCATAGTTTTTACACTCCATACCTATCACTTTTTTTAGAACTTCTCATCACATGGGAAATCAGAGTTCCTTGATTAGACTTGTGTCTGTATTTAAGGTTTAACGGTACACCGGCCAAACTGCTGTGGGTTTGGAGACACCGTCTCTGGCACCCAAGCCAGGGCCTTGCGGTGGACTTTTTTCACAAAAAGTGGGTTTGTTACAAATCAGAAGCAACCTCTGCCAAAATACAAAACACCAGTCAGTCTGCCACGCAATGATAGCAAAATGTGCCAGACAGATTTTTTTTGATTTCCAAAGTAGAAGGTGTTTGCTTTTAGAAAACAAAAAAACAAAGTTATTGGCATGCAGAGAGTTCCCTCGCTGTGCCAGGAGGAAATTTTCAGTCTGGCAGTCTCAGACTAGAAAATACAGTGGTGGGCCTTCATACGTCTTGAGTGCTGTGAGAAGCTGGTGATTGCCCCAAGGTGGGAGCTGTCCTGATAGGTGAGCTGAGCTGGGAGACCCACGATAGCCCAAACACTAACAGCCTCATTAGGAGTTGTCTAGTAACTACTCTGCCCCCTCCTGGAGTTACAGATATAGGAGTACCGGTATCTCAGATGGGAGGAAACACCATTATATTACCAGTGCGACGTTAAGAACACGATTCACAAACTGCATTTTGTACTACATAAAGTAGTGCTATAGTAGAACTGCTTTCTTACTACAAAATGCTATTCACAGACCTACAGGTTTAATTTTCTATCACCAACTCTCATTTCTTTTCTATGGCAGATCTCCACATATGTACGTTTACTACTTAATAGACAATCTAGGAGAGACCAGAGGGACAGGTGGGCAAATGGGTAGCATCTACTACAAAATGGTGGAGGCTTAGGAAGGAATAAGAAGTGGTTCAGGCAGGTGTTTAGGAAGTGACATACAAATACAAACATCCACCCACAAAGGAGTAATCCTATTGCTATTCACAAAATACACCTCTAGAGTTACTACAGCCAAAAAGGCCACAAAACACTCATACAAGTCTTGCACACAGGACACTCACACGTACTGCAACATCTTTCCTTGGAAATTAATGGAGGAAAGGACTTAAAAGAGTACCCCAGAGGAAATCATGTTTCAATAAACAAATTTAGTTTTACTTTTTAAAAATATACATAAATTAAATGTCGAAACATTTTATACAAAATATTCATATTATATTGATGAAAAATAAAAGTAACTAATTAAAAAAATAATCAAATTAATTTCAATTAATGCTACACATATAGTTCAGTAATTTTAATAAATAATAAACAAATATAAACATTTTAATTCAAGTGGGATCTGTTAAATTAAGGGCCTCCTTACAACTTTGGTGGTCCGACCATCAGACCCCCAATATGGCAGTGGGTAGTTAGCCACCAAGGCGGCGGCCTCCCAACCAATGTATTATGAACTCCCCACCGGGCTGATTGGTGGAAACAGTGCAGTGGCATTGGCTGCAGCTCTCAGGGAGAGCCAAGGCCAATGCCGCCTCACTTTCGGTGCCACCAGCACACTGGGAATGAGCAGACAGTGTGCATTCCGAGTGTGTTGACAGAGAGGCATCTGCACTGTACTGCTACGGAAAGGCTGGCAGAAAGTCAAGACGTGATGAGCACAGTGGTGCCGACATCGGCACTGCCGTACTTGACCACGATTTATCCTTGTGAATAGGCATAAAGAATTACCAGGGGAAACAGTAATTTCAGTTCCAAGTCCCCTGATAATTCCGCATTTTCCTAATGCTACTTGCAGTTGTAAATCTTACCCTAGCTAAGCCACAATCAGGTCATAGGGCCTGATTACAACCTTGGTGGAGGGGATTACTCTGTCACAAACGTGACAGATATCCCGTCCGCCGTATTACAAGTGCCATAGGATATAATAGAACTTATAATACAGCAGATGGGATATCAGTCACATTTGTGGCAAAATAATCCCCTCCGCCAAGGTCGTAATCAGGACCATAGTGTCTTAGTTGAAGAGTCCAGATCCTCTACTGAGAAGCTCCTCTAGAATATGGTCTAAAGTTGTTTATGGGTCATACTTTACCTCACGGGAAAATATTTAAGGATATGCAATAACAGCAAAGATACTTTCATACTCTCTTTTACCATCCTTTTTGCCATCCTTGGTAAGTTCTGTGACTCCAATGCAACATGACATCCTTTAAATCAGAAAATGCTGAACCAATTATCGTATTGAAATTACAGCCCCACTTCATCTGTATATCAAATAATGCACCCGGAAAACAGTCTTCCTGCACCACGTCATGTTGAAATCAGTCCTCTCTAACTAAAGCTTGGCTCTGCTGGTATAGAAATGGGAAATTGTTTTTTCATTACATCGAAGGGCATATAATTTCTATAGCTGCAGTTCTCTGAATGTTGTAATTAGCAAGCTCTCACTAGTTTGATTTAAAAATGTTGTGTCATCAGCAAAAGACAAAGGGCCTGACATATTTAGATGGTCATCCTACTATTCTGCCATGGGGATAGAGTAAATTACTCTGCCCCCATAGTGGAGAGGCCATCCACCTATTTTATACATGACCTCCGTTTTAAAAGTATTTATAACGGCATTTGCAGGTACTACAATCACGGTGGCTCCTGTGAAAGCATTTCACTGTTTGCTGCAGGGCTGTGTCAGAAAGGTTCTACTGTTCCCTACTCCATGGCAGTAAGGAACAGTGAAAATGACTACATGTCATCCGGTACAAATTGGGTGGGCGGAACTATAGGGGGTCATTTTGAGTTTGGCCTGCGGAAAAGGCTGCCCACCAAACTCCTGCGGTCAGGTTGCCGCCAGTGCATCCGCCTTTGGGCGTGCCCCATTATGAGTTCCCTGCTGAGTCAGCGGGCGGAAAGGGTGTTTCCGCCCACTGGCCTAGTGAGGAACAGACCACAACAATAATGCTGGCTCATAATTGAGCCGGCTGCAATGTTGCCGTGTGTAGGGTGCAACAGCACCCGTCGCACTTTTCACTGTCTGCAATGCAGACATTGAAAAGCGTGAAGGGGCTGTCCATGGGGGCCCCTGCATTGCCCGTGCCAAGTACATGGGAAGTGCAGGAACCCACATGGGGCTCCCTGCACCCCATCTCCGTCAGCTTTTACATGGCGATGCAACCGCCATGTAAAAGCTGGCTGAGAGGGGGGTCAGAATCCCCAGAGCGGCGCCGCATGCAGCGCTCCCCTGGCAGATTAGGACTACTAGCACTGCCAGTCCCACCAGTGGAGGGAAACTGGCGGTGCTGATGGTCAGACAGTAAGGCATCCGCCACAATCATAATGTGGGGGTCAGACTGCCGCCAAAGCAGTGGGACCACTGATTTGGTGGCAGTCAGACTGCCACCGCGACCCTGGGGTTCTGAAGACCGCCAGGGTCATCATAAGGCCCATAGTCATTTCTCCAAAGACCCTTACTCCCCAGGATCATCGCAGATGTTTGGTCAAGGCAGAGACATAGTACTCTCTGCCATGGCCAAACTTAAGGTCCACCTGCTATTAAATTTGGCTAGCGGCCCGCTATATTTGGGGAGGGAACTCTGTCTCAATTGCAACTGAGTTACCTCTCCGCCAAAGTACAAATCACACCCTAATTTTGGACTGCTCTACAATCTAGACTCAGATAGTAGACATTCACAATTTTCAAAGTCTAGCTGTGATCTGAAATAATCAAGGCAGAAAAGAGCAAATTGGACACAACTGATTTTACCTGGCCTGGAAACAGCGACTAATATGTCATCAGTAAATGCCAATGATCAGAATTCTTAATTACTCCTTGCAATACTACTAATACTAGTGTTCTCTCTTATTACCACTGAAAGTGTCTTTAACACCAAATTATAAATACAAAGCCAAATGAGGACAACCCAGACCTCAGATATAGCCTAAATTCCTTATGTGAGGTCTCATTTGTCACTCCCATTTCTAAACCAAGATCCAAAGAGAAATAAACATAATATACATTTCAGATAGATCGAATCATTTTGATGAAATAGTTTCCTTTTATCAAGATGATTGTTACAATAGACTCCCAGGTCTCAAAATGTCTACAAATCAATTAAATTGCTGATATTATTCTTTTTATCTGCAACGTAACAAAACATAACTTGAAGTGTTAGTCATGTTTGAGGATTACTTTTTCTCATCTCAATCAAGTTTGAAGTCCTTCCCTAATATGGTGGTAGACGTGATCCAATTGGATTCATTTTTGGTTAAGTGTTATAAAAAACTATTAAATGTGTACTCATATAGGCCCTCATTATGACATTGGCAGTAAGTGCCGCTTACCGCCATGCTGACTGCTGCCAACATACCGCGGCGGTATACCGCCACCCGTATTTTGACCCACACATAGAAATCCGCCACTATACAGACACACACACAAGTCCGCCAGCCCAAAGGTCAGTGATAAAATGGCGGTACCAAAACCCACACTGTTACGCCAACAGAAATACGCCCACAGCATTATAACCCACGAATCACTGCAGACATTCAACCGCGGTAAACCATTGGCGGTACATACCGCTGCACTCAAAATACACACAACACCACTACATTGGTCAATTTAAATAACACACACCTGACACCCATTCACACACCAAACCCACACCACGATAAAACACACACCCACATTACCCACAACCCTTTACCACTACAAACAATTTACAACAGAGAGAGAGACACGCCAGGAGCACCTACAGAACCAGAGTCACAGAACACCATCACCATCACACATAAACCATCCACGCACCTCACAGCACACACCCCAACACATCAACCCCACACACACTCACACACACCACACACACTACACCCATGGCACACCAAAGACACTCCAGGTTCTCAGAGGAGGAGCTAAGGGTCATAGTGGAGGAAATAATCCGGGTAGAGCCACAGCTATTCGGATCACAGGTGCAGCTAGGAAGATGGAGCTATGGCGGAGAGTCGTGGACAGGGTCAACGCCGTGGAACAGCACCACAGAACAAGGGATGACATCAGGAAGAGGTGGAACGACCTACGGGGAAAGGTGCATTCCGTGATTACAAGACACCAGATAGTTGTACAGAGGACTGGCGGTGGACCCCCACCTCCTCCCCCACAACTAACAACATGGGAGGAGCAAGTCTTGGCGTTCATGCATCCTGAGGGCCTGGCAGGAGTAGCAGGAGGACTGGGCTCTGGTAAGTCAACTCTTTACTACTTTCACCCCCCTACCTGCATGCCATCACATACCCCCACCCTCACCCCACACCCATCCCTCTACCACCTCCCACACACCCCACCATCACAACCCACCCCTCCCATAAACAAGCCCTGCATGCAACACAAATGCATGGACACCCATCACAGACCTGCATGGACACCCATCACCAAAGCATGCACACTTGACGCAATCACCTATCCCACCAAATCACCACTCACACAATCCTAAGCTGCCAGGGCAATAACAACCATAGAGGGCAACACACATCCATGCACAAGATGGCACACACAGAAACAATAACACTGCATCTACATCTCTACAGGACCCCCATACAACGTCACAGGAGAGGAGGGGCCAGCAACATCCAGTCCCCCCCCAGAAGAGACCCACAGTGATGACAGCAGCTCTGCATGCCTGGATCTGTATGACCAACCTGGCCCATCAGGGACCTCTGGACAGTCGGTTACCCAGGCACATTCCCATATCACCACAGAGCCCCCCCCCCTCAGGGAACACCAGCACAGCACCCACAAAACAGGATAATACCACTGTCCCCAGGACACGTCAATCAGCAGTGTGTCCACCACTACAGGGACCCCAAGCAACCCCAAAAACACAGGACGATCAGGGACCTGGGGTCAGTGGGCACATGGTTCAGGGGACAGAGGCACAGGACAACAGGGAAGCTGGCAGGTCTGCTGTGCAACACGGGGAGGACAGGCCCAGGGAACCGACTCTCCATGAGTCACTCACCAACATCCTGGGAGCATACCACCATTCCCAGGAGACCATGGGCCAGATACTGGCCAAGTTGCAGGAGACCCAGCACCTGCAGGAGGGACAGTACCTGAGGATGAGGGAGGACCTGAGGGACATCCACACCACCCTGGTCACCATTGCAGGGGTGCTGGCTGACATGGCCAACACCATAAGGGAGGCAGTGGCACACCAATGGGCCCATGACACTAGCCACACCGATGAACAGCCTTCCACCTCCGCTGATGCTAGTGGACAGGAGGCCCCACCACAGGAACAACAGGCCACTAGCACCCCACCCCCTGCAGAAAGAGAACCACCCCACAAACGGGCCCTGCGATCCAGGTAGAAGCCATAGATCATTGCCAAGACCCCCGCAAGGAAATAAGACTCTCCTGAATGTCACCCTTGTGTCCCACTCCGTCACCCTGTCCACCTTGAACTGCCATTGTTCCCCTTCCTATGCCCCCTTGGACAATGCACCTGTGAAACAAATAGACTGGACCCTATCCTGGACTTTCCTCCACCATCATCCAAGCCCATTGAACATCCCCATTTACTTCTAGCACTGAAATAAACACCCTTGGAAAAAACAAGTATAGAGTATGTCTTATGATTTAAGGATGTAGTTTTTTAACACTCATTAAACATTGCAAATAGACTGTACAGTGATGTATACATACTTATGAGCTGTAATGTGCTACAGTTAATACACCAGGAGCCAGAGGAGCCTTGTAGTGTGAACAGCAGCCAGCCAGAGACAAATCACTTCAAAATGCAGCATTGGAAGGTGAGGCTACAGTGTCTTACTGGTGTGTCACTGGAGGTACTCTTGTATTATAGTTGCTCTGTTGTCCACATCCTCTTCCTGTGCCTCCACTTCGTCAGTATCCACAGGCTCCACTGCTGCCATATGACCATCTCCAGCCTCCACCTGCTGCAGAAAAGGCACCTGAGGTCTCAAGACCAGGTTGTGCAACATGCAACGATGATCTGGCAGACCTTCTTGGGTGAGTAGCACAGGGATCCACCAGTTAGATGGAGGCACCTGAACCTGCCCTTCAGGATGCCAAAGGTGCACTCAATGATCCTCCATGTTCACCCATGTGCCTCATTGTAACGTTTCTCTGCCCTTGTCCTGGGATTCCTCACTGGGGTCAGTAGCCATGAGAGTTTAGGGTAACCAAAGTCACCTGTGAATATCGAGGGATACCTGTTAGCCAGACACTCACCCTTAGGGCAAACCCCACATCTATATACCAACATACACTGGGTGGGGACCATGGGCTCACCTACTAGCCACACCCTGTGCCTCTGGAGTTGAGCCATTACATATGGGATGCTGCTATTCCTCAGGATAAAGGCATCATGCACAGACCAAGTATACTTTGCATTGACATGGGAGATGTACTGGTCCGCCAGGCACACTATCTGCACATTCATAGAGATAACTCTTTCGATTTCTGTACACCTGTTAATTTCTGCGGGGGGGGACAAAGGCAATATGTGTACCATCAATAGGACCAATGATGTTGGGGATATGTCGCAGTGCATAGAAGTCAGCCTTCACTGTGGCCATATCCTCCAACTGGGGGAAAACGATGTAGCTGCGTATGTGTTTCATCAGCGCAGACAACACTCTACTCAGCATGTTTGAGAACATAGACTGTGACATCCCTGCTGCTATAGCCACTGTCACTTGGAAGAAGCCAGTTGCCAAGAAATGGAGCACTGATAGGACCTGCACAAGAGGGGGGATCCCAGTGGGGTGACGTAGAGCAGAAATCAGGTCTGGCTCCAATTGGGCACACAGCTCTTGGATTGTGGCCCTATCAAGTCTGTAGGTGAGGATAATGTGCCTGTCCTCCATTGTTGCCAGGTCCAACAGGGGTCTGTACACGGGGCCATCTCCTATTCATCTGCAGCGGTTGAACTCTAGGGTGAAAAACAGTGAGCAGATGGTCATACCCAAACATATCCTCAGAGTAAAATGCCTTACATGTTCTGACAGAAACGTGTAAGTCCGTAAATGTGCCTATGTCTGCTGTGATGCAGTTAGGTGCCATGGCCTGCCCCACCATGAAATGGCAGCCGCCTGACCTATGTGGAGGGACAAGTGGAAATGAGGTAATTCTGCTGACGTTGTGTGCATTTGTGCGAGGCGGTCGAGTACCGCCGTGCAACACCTCATTGGTTATCATTGGGCCCTATGGGTTCCAGTGGCCAATGGTGATGTACGCCGGCGGTGATGGTACGCACCGCCGCAGACGTGACTGCCATTTTCTATCAGTTCACTCACTTGCTACCTGACCTTCAACAGGAGAGGACCTACACTGCAAGCGCTGCTGTGACCTGTGTCTGGAAGCGACCATGGCTCGAGTGTCTGGGGAAAGGGCCCCTGCCTTCACTTCGGAGGATTTGGAGAGACTGGTGGATGGGGTCCTACCCCAGTACCGTTTGCTTTATGGTCCTCCAGACCAACAGGTGAATACATTGTGAGCATGATGCATGGGGTATGAAAGCATGGAGTGCTGTGTGTGTAAGCCTTGTGTAAGGGGGGTGGCTGAGGGGTCCCGGGCAGAGTGCTGCATGTATGGTGGTCAATGTATGTGCGTAAGGGGATGGTGACTAATACCTTTTGTTTATGTATCTTTTTCTGCAGGTCAGCGCCCATCAGAAAAAGGGTATTTGGCGTGCCATCGCCAAGGAGGTGCGGACCCTGGGGGTCTTTGACAGGCATAGCACCCACTGTTGGTGGGAGGACCTGTGCCGCTGGGCAAGGAAGACAGCGGAGGCCGAGCTGGGGATGACCCCCCAACGAGGAAGGGGTGCCATTCGTACCCTGAGCCCCCTGATGTTCTGCATCCTGGTGGTGGTCTATCCTGAGTTGGATGGCCACTTGAAGGCATCACAGCAGCCACAAGGGGGTGAGCACAGTTTCAGAATCAGAAAATAGCGAGTGTTGAGCTGTTATCTGGGTGGGATATGTGGGTATGTGGGTGCCCCTAGGCCAGGACAAACATGGCAGGGTAGGTTCAATGATGGGCAGGGTCTGATGCACTCCAACCCCAAATATGCTAGTGGACATCTACTACTGGGCAGGGTCCTGTGGGTTTCAGCTGTGCTGCTACTGGCGTTAGGTATTGTACTCCATGGCCTGGTGCCTAGCATTGTAACTGGTAGTGCATGGCCTAGTGCATAGGGCTGTTCCCTGTGTGTAGTGCGCGCCAACGGTGGTGTTGTTGCTGGCATTGACCAAGTGTATCCTCTGTCTTCCCCCCTCTTTTTGTTTTGTCACCCTGTCCTTGTGGGCATTAGCATCCTCTGGCGGAGGAGCAGAGGCACCGGCGACGGAGGGAGCTGCATCCCACATGGCCCATGAGGCCGAATCCACAGGCGGTAAGGGCACCAGTGGGACGGAGGGCGAGGGGAGCGCCACAACGGAGACAGGAGTGGACAGTTCAGACAGCGATACCTCCTCCGATGGAAGCTCCCTGGTGGTGGTGGACACTCTGTGGCCACCCCAACTACAGGTACAGCCACCACCCCCCGTACCAGCACCGCCCTCCCAGCAGCTCCGCAGCGTGTTTCCCATGCCCACTCACCCAGAAAGGTGGGCATCTCCTTTGCCCCAGGCACCTCAGGCTCTGCCCCAGTCAGCCCTGCTGCCCTCAGTGAGGAGTCTATTGACCTCCTGCAATCCATCTCTGTTGGGCAGCCAACCATAGTGAATGCCATCCAGGGTCTGGCAGGGCATTTGCAACAAACAAATGTATTCCTGGAGGGCATTCACTCTGGCGTGGCGGCCCAACAGAGATCATTCCAGGCTCTGGCCAACTCACTGATGGCAGCCATTGTCCCTGTTTCTAGCTTCCCCCCTCCAACTTCCTCTACCCAATCCCATTCCCTTCAACTCCAGCCTATCCCAAGCACACCTTCAGACCAGCATGCACCCAAATCAACACACAGAAGTGGCTCAGGCAAACACAAGCAACACACTTCATCCCACAGGCACTCATACAAGCACCATCCAGATGCAGACACACCAACATCCACTGCCCCCACTGTGTCCCCCTCCTCCTTGTCCACCACCCTCCCAGTAGCATCTCCACTCACACCTGCATGCACCACATCCTCATCCACTACCTCCATCACCATTACGCCTATCACTACACGCCCCTCACTGGCAGTCACCATCCCCACATCCATGCACACGTCCCCTGTGTCCTCTCCCAGTGTGTCTGTGCCCCCTCCTCCCAAAGTACATAAACGCAACCACTCAGACACCCAACAGCCATCCACCCCACGACAGCATCAAGCCCATGCACCTACACCCAAACACAGCAGACAGACACCTCCTACCACCACTCCCTCTTCCTCCATTCCCAAACCTTCACCCTCTTCCCGGCCCAATTTCCTCTCCACCCTTGACCTCTTCCCTGCCCCTAGCCCCCCACTCTCCTCATCCTTCACTTCGGGCCATGGTGGTCGGGACCCAGGCTAGCACCTCAGCCACCCAGGCCACGGCCACTTTCGTTTCTGCAGGCACAGGAGTTGTGAGAGGCTCCGTGAAGACACCCGTCCATACAGCCAGTGTGCCTGCACCAGCTGCCAAGGGCAAACAGGGAGCACCTGCTGTCAAATCCACAAGGGCACCACCAGCTGGCAGAAGCAAGGAGGCACCACCAGCTGCCAGACACAAGAAAGCACCACCAGCTGCCAGACGCAAGGAGGCACCACCAGCTGCCAAGGGCAGGAAAGGAACACCAGCTGCCAAGGTCATTGACAAAGGCACAGACACCGCAGGCAGGATGGATGTGGAGCCTGGTGCAGGAGCAGCATCGGAACATACACCAGCCATGGCACATCAGCCGTCCGAGCCTGCGGGAGAAGGGCTAGAGCCTACTCCAACCACAGGCAGCACCGCCACCTGCACCGCCGCTAGCACCGCTACCTGCACCACCAGCAGCACCACTGCCAGCAGCAGCAGCCCCAGTGGGCAGCTGTCTAAGGCTGCGGGAGAAGGGCTGGAGCCTCCCCCACCACAGGCAGCACCACCACCTGCACCGCCACCAGCACCGCCGCCAGCACTGCCACCTGCACCGCCAGCAGCACCACTGCCAGCAGCAGCCCCAGTGGGCAGGCGTCCGAAGCTGCAGGAGAAGGGCTGGAGCATCCCCCCACCACAGGCAGCACCGCTGCCAGCCCCGCCACTGCCACCACTGAGCAGCCGTCACCACCGGCGGGCAGTGTGTAGTCGTGCCTCCATGGGCTGTAGGTGTGACACCCAGGTCAGAGACTGTAACGTTGCACCCTCCAAGATCTGCATCACAGGGCACAAGGCCCCCTCCAGAACCAGTGGAAGAAGGCATCCACTCACCGCATCCTTGCCAGGATGTAGCACACTAGGCACAAGGCCCCCTCCAGAACCAGTGGAAGAAGGCATCCACTCACCCCATCCTTGCAAGGATGAAGCACACTGGGCACGAGGCCCCCTCCAGAACCAGTGCAAGAAGGCATACAGTCACCGTATCGTTGCCAGGATAAAGCACACTGGGCACAAGGCCCCCTCCAGAACCAGTGGAAGAAGGCATCCACTAGAGAAACTGTGGATTTGCACTCCCCAAGACCAAGCAGTGGGCAAACCGCCCACTAGAGAGATTGTGGCTTTGCACTCCCCAGGACCAAGCAGTGGGCAGACCACCCACTATAGAGACTGTGGCTTTGCACTCCCCAGGACCAGGCAGTGGGCAGACCACCCACTAGAGAGATTGTGGCTTTGCACTCCCCAGGACAGAGTGATGGGCATGTGGACCCCTCCAGGAGCAGTGGCGTTGTACCATTTTCCGGCTGAGGTGCCCCCCCTTCCCCTTCCCCCCGAGGTGCCTGTGTATTTTCGACCTGATGCCCCAGCAGTGTTCTCTCCGTATTGAGGCAGGAGTCAAGTGAGGCCTTGGCCTATGTGATATGGCCCTATGGGCCACGGACAATTTGGACTGGGCAGTGTCCTTCCATTTGTGTATATTGTAGATACTGTTTTGTGCTTTGAGGACGTATTTATTGAAATTTATATTATTACACGGACTTTACACACTTCCTTTTGTCCTTGCATTAGTCCTGAGGGGTACGGGGTGGATATGTATTGTTGTTGCATCTGTTTGTGTGTATGTTATTGGGGGTGGGGGTGTTGTGTGTTGCGTGTGTGTGTTACTCTCTTTTTCCTCCCCCCTCCCTTGTGTGCTAGGTGCGGTACTCACCGCAGTCGTCTTTGCCGCCGTTCGTGTTCCTGGTGTAGGAGGAGGTAAACCAGCATGGGGAAGATCTGCAGTTTGGGCTCCATGGCATCGTGGTTCTTCCTTGAGTGTAAAGAGGTGAGTCGTTTCCCTTCTGGGTACTGTTTCCACCATGCTTTTGATGGCCTTGGCACTGCCCCCAAAAAAGGTGGCGGATTGCCTTGTTGTAATAGGGTGGACGGTACATTGTCTTCCACCTGGCTGTTGGCGGTTACCACCACGGTGCTTGTGCTACCGCCGTGGCGGTCAATGTGTTAAAGTTTCTGTCTGTGTTGGCGGCTTCTGCCATGGTCATAATTCCATTTTTTTGACCACCTGCCTGTTGGGGGTGTTACTGCTGCTTTATCACCGACCGCCAGGGTTGTAATGAGGGCCTTAGTCATTAATGGTCATTAAGGGTGACTCTTAATAAAGAACCCTTAATTAAATTACATTACTGATGTGAGAGCAAGTGTAGGTCACACTGGTGGATTTCAACCTATCCAATCCTGGTGATTTCCCTTTCCATTTCAAATATGAGAAGATCCAAATAATTAGGCACATTTCGACTTAAGTTCAGTAACTCTAAGATAATAAGCAATGTTTTGATTTTAAGGGTTCAATGGTCTTCTCAGCTCTCTGAACATTCTTAAGAACTCTTCAAAGTTTTAATGCAATAGATTGTTAGATTTCCTATTCTATATCTGTTGTCCTGTAGGACTAACACATTTATTATAACCACATGTTGTTTTAGTTCTGAAGAAAGATACTTACAAAATCTTTCCCTTTCGTCCCAGAATACCTGGTGGATAATCTATGTTTACATTTAACCAATGTTCTAAATCAATTGTAACAGATTTTAGCAGTAATAAATCTTTATCCTCTTGAATGTTAGCATATTTTCACTTGGCTGTTTAACATATATATTACAGTCATTTCTTCTGTAGCGTATATAATTTCACCTTAAGGATTCACAAACCTCAAATTGTTGGTGCAATTGTTTCCTGTAAAACCAGTAGGATTTAGGCACTTACCTTTGCTATAGTCATACTATGGAAGGCTTAGATTTCAATAATTTCATGATTTCTTGCATTTGCAAGAATACTACATGCAAATCCTAACTTTAGAATATAATAATCACTTTCTGAGAAATGTAAATTGTTTCTTCAAGACATATTTACCAGTGAGTATTTCAACAATGACATTATCAATCAGATGCATGTTTTTATGAATATGGAATTTGAAAGACACTTCTATATTGAATCTAGTAGGTCACGCCGAATTGAAAATCAAAACCACTCTCTTTATTGAACTTCGTATTAAGGAGCTGTCTCAGTTTTGCAAACCTGATTCTAGACAACTGGAAACCATCTAAAAACTCTGTAAATAAATAACCTCTAAACTGATTGCAAAAATGGAAATGGCAGGGTTGCAAATAGAAAGCAAGCTAAGTTATTAAATAATATTTAGAAAAATTACCTACAATTATATGAGTATGATTATGATAGGGATACAATTAATTACTTAGATATATTACATTTGAACTATCCAAAAGTCCTTTATTCAATATACATGATAAGATATGTGCAGTTCTTTTAATTGCTGTATTATTTTTCCCAATAATATTGTGATGTGTGATGTGTTTTCCCTTCCTCTTCTTGCTGACAGATGTTCCCATATTTGAGTATGGAGATATTCTGATATGAGGGCTATATGGGTACTATATTAGTGTAAAGGTTTAGGTTAAACCAAAACTTATTTTCAATTTTCTGATTCATTCATACCTAAATAATACCAAAGACAGATGTACAACTAATGGTATTCATTTGAATTCTATTCTTTAACCATTTTATTAAAAGTAATCATGCAGGTAATGCACCAAAACCATTCTTGGGTAGGAGGTACTCAAATACCAAAACATAAAATATGAAAGTAAAGAAGAATCACCTTTATTTTCCCACACACAATCCAACCCCAACTAAGTGGACCGGGTAGGAGAGGTTGCAAAGGACACTTCACTAGCATTAACATTATCCACTTCTGTTGTCTATATTTATGATTTATATGCTGGGGTTGCTTTCAGAATATTTTCTTAGTTTTGTCTTCTTTGTTGCACTGCGCTCATATGTTCTTATTTCCTTGCTGTCTCATACCCCTTTGTCCTCTCATGCGCTTCACATCAGCTCGCACAATCTATAACAGTTTCAACCATCTCAGAGCCTTAACGTTGTTGTTCTCACCTCAATTCCAACGCTTCAGTGGCTGAACTCTGTTCCTCGCTGCCACGCTCCGTTTCCTCCATGGGGCGCGGCATCAATCTCCGCCTTTCCGCTTACCGTCGGCTGAACTCAGATCCTTGCTGCCGCACTCCACTTCCTTAAGGTGGCACTGCCTCAATCTCGCCTCTCCGCTTTGTCCGGACCCTTTTCAAGATTCAATACACGCCTCAGGTGAGTGTCTCTTTTTGTTTTCCCCGCCCTCTTTAATTCCATTTCTTTTAACCCCTTAATTCCTGAATTTTTTCCTTCCTATTTCACAAAATGAAGTTAGACAGATCCCCTTTCATTACTGATATTAATGATGATGGGGAATTTTTCAAACAATAATTAAATGACTTTATTCAGTCCTCTGTAGAACAAGACCTTCAGGCTTCAGTTGAATTTTTTTTTAAGTATTGAGAATTCCATAAGAAATATGATGTTGAATACTTTAGTGGCCCATTCTGGAGGGGAAAACAGAAAACGCAAATTAATTCCTCTTATTAAAAAGAATTGTACCTCTAATGGCGCACAGTTCATTAATGAGGTTTCCTCACACCAGAATGAGGATTTACTTCTTCCCAGGCCTCCATGTAAGGAGTGGAATACATCTAAGGATGCAAATAATTCTTCCAACTCACATTCTAAATACAAATCAAAATTGAAACATGTAGACGACACGCCCAAAAAGATTATTATTTCACAGATATTGGACACAGATGATGAAATGGATGATTTAGATAAATCTGATATGGCTGGTGATGACAATTCCACCTCTTCCCCTCCCCCCTTCTAAGAAAAGCAAATTAACCAGCTCTGATCTTTCCTATTCTTTTATGGCTACTGAAGGGGTTCCCATGTTCAATCCTACCCTTATCTACCACCCCAATTCCACTGAATGGTTACCTGCCTCCTATATTGGAGAATAAATGTCTTCTCACCTTCATCTTCCTTTAGACAACAAAGGCAAGCAAAACTAAAATCCTAATGCCCTAGACCTTGTTGTCCAACATCACTGTCACTCCTACTATCGACCAATCCCTAATAATTGTTTTCACTGAATTTGGAAAAGATCCTCGAAAAAAGGGTTGCTAAAGCCTGGACAACGTGCCAGGACAAGCTATTGCATGTGGTTGGTCCACTCGCTCGTATTTTTGACCTGGCCGAATCAGCTATACTGGATAATACAGACATCAATCCTTCAGACCTCTCTCTTTGGGTCCAAAGGGCCTTTTGTCTTTTAGGTAATGCCAATTCAGCTATTATCCATGAAAGAAGGAAAGGTTTACTTCTAAAACTAGACCCTAACCTCGCAAATCTCACTACTCTCAAACCTGGCATACAAGCGGAAGGCCAACTTTTTGGTGATTCCTTCATCAAGGACCTCAGTCACTATGTCATAACATTTTGGTCTATCGACCAGGCCCAGCAATTTCTAAAAAAAGTCTTCAACCAACATGTTTTTGCACAGGCCGGTAGAGGCAGCAGCCGCTTTACCGGCCATACATACCATAACCAAGGTTCAAGAGGCTCCTTTAACGCATTTTACAATGTCTAGGACTACAAGCCCCAGTTCAATTCATAGAGGTCCAGAGGGTTCCATGGCTGCGGACAATGATACTCCAAAGCCAACACTTCCCAAGGTAAGCCCGGCATCTGCCATTTCCGTGGGAGGGCACTTTCAATTGTTTCTACCAAAATAGCGATCAATTACAATAGACCCTTGGGTGTTAAATACTGTTCAGGGTTATTTCATAGAACTCTATTTCCTTCCATTTCAAAATGTTTTCCCCTTCTCCAAGATTTTCTACAGAAATGACCAATCCCATTACAATGAAAATTTAATTTCTCTTACAGAAAAATGCCATTCAACCTTCTCTTCCTGATCCCAAAGGATTTATGAGTTCCCTCTTTCTCATCCAAAAGAAAAAGAAGAAGTTAAGACCTGTCATCAACCTCAGATCGTTCAATCACTTTGTGGTATAAGGCCACTTCAAAATGGAAACCATGACTCATCTCAGAGATACTTTACTTCAATACAGCTGGTGAGACTGGACTTACAGGATGCTTTTCTTATGATACCCATTCACCCATCTCACAGTAAATATCTCCAATTCCAATGGCAGTCAAAAACTTATCAGTTTTCTTCCCTTCCTTCCGGGCTTTCCTCTGCCCCCTGGTGTTTTAAGAAAGTAATGAAACCGATAGTTGCCCCTCTAAGGTCCCTAGGTATCAGACTCATAATCTATCTAGATGATATCATTCTCATGAACCAGAATGTTCAAACTCTTTACTCTCATCTTCAGTTCACGTGCTTACTTCTTTCAGATCTGGGTTTTATAATAAACTGTGAAAAATGATTCCTACTCAGCGAATAGAGTTCCTAGGGTTCTTAATAGATTCCACTACACCTACTCTTCATCTTCCTATTTCAAAGGTAACTTTAATTTTTTTTAAACTCCTTCACATCCTCCCCAATGATCAAATCTCCCTCAGATCCCCTGTAAGAATCGTAGGTCTTCTTTCTTCCTCCATTCTAGTCATATTTCCGGGGCCTCTCCATTATCGAGCTCTACAACGTTTTAAAATTCTCCACCTCTGCAAAGGTCTGGCCTATTCAACCTTATGAAATTAGACACAGAGTCCCGTCTAGATCTTCAATGGTGGATACATCATTTAGACGCCTGGAAGGGCAGGGCTATCTTCCCCCAGCTCCAGATCTTGTATTAGAATCAGATGCAAGTCTAACGGGCTGGGGCGCCCATTGTGGACCAATATCGGCTGGCGGTGCATGGTCTTTAAAGGAGTCCAAATTGCACATAAATTGTTTAGAAATGCTTGCAGGCTCCTTTGTAATCAAAAGCCTTTGAAAACACAAAGTACAATGTTCTATTCTTCTTCCCATGGACAACGTCTCTGCAATTCGGTACATCAATCATCTCGGAGGAACCAAATCAAAACCTTTAGCTCAACTAGCAAAAAGCCTTTAGGAATTCTGTCTTTCCTACAGGTTTTCCGTACAAGCGGAGTACCTCCCAGGCTCCCAAAATTCCGTAGCAGATTGGCACTCCTATCATCTCAAAGATTCCAGCGACTGGAAACTCCATCCTTCAACATTCCAAATTCTTTTAGACAAAAGGGGTCCTGTCCTCACAGATCTCTCCGCATCCCATCTCAATTCTCAATTACCACACTTCTTCAGATGGTGACCGGATTGCTTGGCCCTAGCAACAGATGCTTTTCTACGAGATTGGTTTCTGGCCAACAACTATGCCTTTCCACCTTTCATCTTGATCAACAGAGTATTAACCCAAGTCAGACATCAGAAAGCGTCCTTAGTTATAGAGGCCCCCTTTTAACAGTCTCAAGTTTGGTTTGCCCCTCTTCTCAAATTATCAACAAACTTTCCAGTCCTTTTCCCTTCTTTCCCTTCTTTTCTTCTAGACCCATCAGGATCTCCCCACAACCTGATACTCAACAACTCCCTAAAACTCTCAGCTTAGAAGGTCTCAGGTCACCCCAACAAGGCACTTCATTTCAGCAGAGGCTTCAGAATTCATTAATAACACCTGGGCTATATATCAACTTGGTCTCTATGGACAAGCTGGTGTGTGGGAAAATGTATCAATCCCTTTTCAACAAATATAATTGTTATCATTTATTTCCTGGCCGCAGAAGCCAGTTCAGGTAAGTCCTACAGAACCAGCAACTTATATGAATCAGCAATCTCCATGCACCATCAGTATATTAATGGCAAACCAGTCAGAGAACATCCTTTAGTCTGTCCCCTATTAAAAGGAGTAAAACTTTCCAAACCTCCTTCTTCAAAGTACACATATCTGTGGGATGTATCTGTGGTATTACATTTGTTCATCTCTTGGCCTGATAACGCAGACCTTTCTTTAAAAATGCTTTAAGCAAAATTAACTATGCTATTATGTCTTATTTTTATACGTGTGTCTGATGTCAAATACTTAGATGTATCTTCTCGTCAATATACTCTTACAGGGGTTTCATTTCACATCAACAAACGCACAATTTACATATGTTGTTTTACCCTTTCTTGCCTAATAAACCCAAACTCTGTGTAGTACTGTGTTTAAAAGAATATGGGAAACGTATGCTCACCTTCAGAATGTCCTCTCTCCACCAACTACTGATTTCTTTTCATAAACCCCACAAACCATTTTCCTCTGCTGCTCTAGTTTGTTGGGTTTTAGGGCCAATTCTTCCAGGGGTGTCATGGCCTCTAAAGCTTTTTCAGCAGGCTGTAGCCTTGAGGACATTCTGAGGTTGGCTGACTGGTCCAACAACAAAGTTTTTAGAACATTTTATTATAAACCTGTTCAAACTGCAACTTCATTAGTGATCAATATGCTTTAAACTAGCATAATAAGAGCCTCCGGTCTTGACATAAAATGTAGATTTTCATAGTAATTTATGAAGGAAAGTCTTAATTTTATTAAAGACACAGAGGCAAGTAATATCCCACCGCATTTAACATCAACATGTTGTTCTCTTTCCCTCCCTGACAGCGAATCCAGCATTACTACCTTCTTCTTCGTGAAGACACCTATGCCCAGATTTATACTTATTGATGCCAAACTTGCAAATGCAGTTTTGCGTCAAAAAGTATAGCGCTGACATGCGCCATTTGAGGACGCCAGCAGGGCACCAAATTTATGGAATGGCACAATCCGGCACCAAGGGTGGGCTAATGTCATGGAAAATTACGTTAACCGGGTGGGGATGGTGGTATGGGAGAAGGGGGTTTTGCACCAAAAAATTAGGTTAGTCTGGTTAGAGTAAAAAAAAGATTACTCTAACCAGCCTAGCGTAATTTCTTGATGTAAACCAATCCATACCACATGACTCCTGTCTCACAAAAGACAGGAGTCATGCACACCACCCCAATGGCCAGCACAGGGGACAAGGGTCCCCTGGGCATGGCCACTGCGACCAGTGCCATGTAGCGGGTCCCATTTCAGGGCCCTCAATGGCACTTTGGGTAGGGGTGTTCCTGGGGCTTAGGGAGGGCACCGGTGGGCTCTTTCCATGGTGTTTGGCCATGGAAATGGGTCCACAGGTCCCCTAACGCCTGCCCTCAGCCAGGCGTTAAATCATGGCACTAAGCAGGCTTAGAGCCATTATTTAGGCCCGCCTCACTCCCGTGCACCATTTTTGCACTGGAGGATAAATAAGGCACCTGCACCTTGGAATAATTTTCTGGATGTGTACACCCACCTTGCATCTCATCGATGCAAGGTGGGTCCACACATCCAAAAAATGACTTGAACTCCAATATTTTGACATTAGACTAGTCTAGCGTCAAAATATAAATATGGAGATAAGTTTGTGCTGAATTAGCGTAAAACAAATTACGCTAATTCAATGCAAACTGAGTATAAATTTGGGCTCAGATGTCCATTGTTACCTTCCTTCTCTTCGCTTCTTCAGGATTCCAGGATCTCTTACCTTCAAGATTCACAAGTTTTACCAAGGGATTCCTGGATTGTGTACTGTTGCCAAGAACTTTTGTCATTCATTTTGGCAATCGCTAATATTTGCTCAATATTTCCTTTGTTTTATGACTCTCTTTGACCTTCTCGCACAAGAAAAGGGGGCGGCTTGCAGTCAAGTGTGTACTCTATGGTCGTTAGTGTTACCCAATTGGTGGTTAAGTTTTTTTATCCCATTGGCTACCCTGTTTCTAGGTCTCTTGAGATTTGTAGTTCTTGACTGCTACTATAATATTAAAGCAAGATTAGAATGCATAGTACTCGCCTCTGTGTCTTTAATAAAATTAAGACTTTCCTTCATAAATTACTAGGAAAATCTACATCTACCTTCAGAAATGGGTTAGAGTAAAGGGTTTTTACTATTGTGATTTTGCTTCTGATTTGTCCAGTGTGAACTAACCATTATCATGCATGCTACATCTGCAGTTTTGCTAATTGTTTATGCGTAAAATGTGTATAAAAAATCCCTGCCTTTAAAGGTTTGGGTGACTTCTGATTTTCCTCCTGAAACTCTGTCTGATTTACTTGAGACTTTCTTTACTCCTTTAGCATGCTATTAGTACTCTTTATGAGTATGACACCAGCATCTGAGTCTTGATGACATTTATTACACTTTTCTGTATCGTTTACATTAAGATTTCTGTAATAAATCTTTACATTTTTTCCCTCAATATAGAACTCATTTATTGAGTGGTCCCCATTACTACTTGACTATTTGATTCTTACTCTGCTAATTTGGTGGGTTTCATGCTTGGAGGGTGGTAATCAACAGGAACTGTAGAGACAAACTGCTGGAGGTAAATTCTGAGGAGTCCTGAATATTTGGGTTCAGCAGATTATTAGGGCTCAGCTCCCACACAAGGGTACCATGCATCCAAATGCAAACAAGGAAAATAGGCCCCATACAACCCGTGCGGGTGGTAAAGGAGCGCATGAATTGGAGGGGACTCAGCCCTTTACACACTTGATCACATGGGCACTGTACCTGATGCACTAAAGTAGCTATGCTCCTCGTCCCATCTAGGTAGAGGTGTTCAGGATACTCTCCCAACTCACTGCACTACCTGCACCTACAGAAGTGAAATGAGTGCCCACCAATTGTAATTGTTTGTGAACACCCACAAACCATAGGCCCATATTTAAGAAAAAGTGGTGCATCAGCTATGATGTGCCATTTTTCTTGCGCCCCCCTACCGGCACCTAATGACATCATGGTTGCGCCATATTTATAATGCGCTTAGCCCAATAGCGTCAAAATGTATGACGCTGTTGTGGTGCTTTGCTACACTAGTGTCAAAAATGTTGACATTAGTGCAGGAAAGTGCAAGTAGGCCCATAGGTTACTATTGGGAGCATCATTTGAACACCTGCTCTGAGTAGGCATAAAAAATGACGCCGAAAATGGCGCAGTGAAATCTTTTAAATTTAACTGTGCCATTTTTGCAGTCCTCCTAGCGCTGGCGCGCCCCCTTTGCATACATTATGCCTGGAGCAGACATAATGTGGAGCAAGGGGTTACAAAGTGGCACAATGCACGCATTGTGCCACTTTGTAAATATGGCTCAGCAGAAAAGCCACTTTATAGACGCCTTAGTGTAAAAAAAAATTATGCTATGGCAGCTCTAAGGTGGCATTAGTGGCTCTTAAATGTGACCCATAGAATTTTGTGGGTGCTCAGAACATTAGGAATGCCACCTCCCATGG
This sequence comes from Pleurodeles waltl, assembly GCF_031143425.1. Classification (NCBI taxonomy): domain Eukaryota; kingdom Metazoa; phylum Chordata; class Amphibia; order Caudata; family Salamandridae; genus Pleurodeles; species Pleurodeles waltl. The sequence goes on from NC_090438.1 coordinate 725,840,089, forward strand.
CACTCCAATGAGTTTACCCACTTTCCAATTCAGAAAATCAGTCCACCTATCGGATTTAGCCTTATAGGAAGAGCAATTAGCACCTCTAAAACTGCACGTTCTGGTACTCTGAAACAGGATCTGTCAGTTGTGGCAAAGATGCAAAATTTCGCGGATATACATTTCACTCAGCTGTACAAAATGTTTTAAGAAAGAGTCACACAAGCCCTTTGTACAAATCATAATTCACCTCCAAATGTCCTCTCGCAAAGGGTGCTCCTCTTGTTTCTGCCTTCTTACTTTTAGAGAAGACATTACATTAGTAGAGGCTGTTAGAGTGATAGAATTGGATGGGAAGTGGAGAGGGCGGTGTGTTTTGTGTCTAATGGGCCAGACCTCGCTAATTTCTGCTTTGCAGTAGCTGTGAGCTGCCACTGTTCGCAATACATTAAGGTGGTAATTTTCGGATTAGTTTACTCTCTGCCTTTGATGCTCTTATGAAACGCTTCACCGCTTCCTTTGGGAATGCCTTTTCCCACCCTTTGTTGTCCAACTCTCCATCTAATCAGACTAAGAGGATAAAAGTCCCAGGCTTTAACTTTTGAAGATAAAGGAATTTTCGAAGTGAATTTTTCAGATGCTTGGAGCTTTAGGTGTTTCCAGAATGAGAGTGGCGTTCGTTTTTGTAAAAAAAAAAAAAAAAAAAAAAAAAAAAAAGCAGTCAATGAGAGGGTTGGAAATGGTGTAAAATAGACAGTCCGCTTCACATGGCAGAACTTCAAGCATGAATAAAACTGGCATCCCAAAATGGAAATGCTGTCAGTTCTCATTTTTCTCAATGGAGTTGTTCCTTAGTAGCCATTGCGATTGTACAGTATCTGACTCAAACTGTAAATTCAGATTGTTCCCAAATTTATTAGCTTTTTGCACACGATTTGTGTTACTTTTGTAACACAAAAAATGCATAGTGTTATGCTGTTATTTACAATCCAATAAAAATGCTAGGGTGGCATTTAGAACACACTGGCAAATCGATCACAATGTGCCAGTTTGCTTGCATTCCCCTGTGCCCCCCTAACGGCACCATGGTAATGCTCTATTTACAATACAGTGCACCAAGGCGCCACTAGCACAGCTGCATCTGAATTTTTTACGCAGTTGTGGCGCTTTGCTAGACTAGCCTTAACAGTGTTGACACTAGTCCAGCAATGCTTAGGGGCCCCATTGAATACAGCACAATGTCACATTAACACTTGCCTGAGCAGGCGTTGAAAAATTACGCTAGTGTGGTGCAGTAAAATCTTGAAGATTCATTCCTGCATGCCTCGTAGCGGGGGACGCCTCCCCTGCATACATTATACCTGGTGCATGTACAATGTGCCACAAGGGTTTACAAACTAGAGCTATGTTACCATTGCGCCAGTTCGTGAATATGGCGTGGGGTGGGGGAATGTTCTGCACCGCCATAGCGTAAAAAAACCTGATGCTACAGCGGGGCAAGGGCCTTGTAAATGAGCCCCCTAAGGGCTCATTTACAACAAACTGGCACGTTGTTCATGATGCACCAGTTTGCTTGCACCGCCCTGCACCCCCCTAAGGACACTATGGTAGCACTGTATTTATAATACAGCGCACCATGGCACTCATTAGCACAGCTGAGTCATAATTTCTGCCGCAGTTGTAGTGCTTTGCTGGACTAGCATCTAAAATTTGGACGCTAGTCCAGCAATGCTTAGGGGGCCCCATTGAATACAGCACAGCATCACTTTAACACCTGCTCTAAGCAGGTATTAAAAAAGTGGCGCTAGTAGACGCAGTGAAATCTTGTCGTTTTCACTGCACCATTCCTGCAGGCCTCCTAGCGGGGGAACGCCTCCCTTGCAGGCATTATACCTGGCGCATGCATAATGTGATGCAAGGGTTTACAAACTGGAGCTATGCAACCATTGTGCCAGTTTGTTAATATGGTGCGGGTTGGGGGACTGTTCTGCACTGCCGTAGTGTAAAGAAAAATGATGCTACGGCGGCACAAGGGCCTTGTAAATGAGCCCCCTAAGGCCTCATTTACAACAAACTGGCACATTGATGACAATGCACCAGTTTGCTTGCGCAGCCTGCACCCCACCCCTAACGACACCATGGTAGCGCTGTATTTACAATACAGTACACCATGGCTCTCGTTAGTGCAGCTGCGTCAGAATTTCTGATGCAGTAGTGGTGCTTTGCTGGACTAGCATAAAAAATGTTGGATCTAGTCCAGCAATGCTAAGGGGCCCCATTGAAAACAGCACAGCGTCACTTTAACACTTGGCCTGAGCAGGCGTTAAAAAATGATGCCAGACTGACGCAGTAAAATCTTATAGATTTCACTGCACCACTCCTGTGGGCCTCCTAGTAGGTTAATGTCTCCCTTGCATACATTATACCTGGTGCAAGTATAATGTGGCACAAAGGTTTACAAACTGGCTCAATGTTACCATTGCACCAGTTTGTAAATATGGTGTGGGGTGGGGGCTATTCTGCGCCGCTGTACTGTTAAAAAAAAAAAAAGGTTACGGCGGCACAAGGGGCTTGTAAATGAGCCCCCGAGTTTCCCAAAGTAACGCATACTTGTGCTATGTTCTGCTTTGCTTGAGTTTGCATCAAAGGGACGTTCCATGCATGGTATATGAGCATCCCCAATCATCCGCCCATGGATTCTGATGCAAATCCCTATCTATAAACATTCTCAGACAAGGATTTACACCAATTCCTTACGCCTCCTCGAGGCAGGCATAACAATGAGAAATGTTTTAATTTCTCCTAATGTTTCCTACTTTGCATGCATGCTGTATTGTACAGGACACATATAAAGCAAGGGGAGTGTTAAAGGATAGTTTTTTGTACTGAAAGTGTGCTCTTTCATTACAAAAGTTATTCCTAACAAGATTCACAAACTATGGGGCAAGGGTGTGTGTTGGTGCATGGCAGCCTAAAGTGTGCCAGCTGAATGGTTTGTAAATCTGGGCCTACATGGAATAGCCTTTTCTCTACTGGAACGTCATGTTTGCTTTTCGCAGGAAATACTTTCACACTGCTGAAAACACGTTTGCTATTCACAGTACACGCTTTCAAACCCCTGGAGCCATTTTACTCACATTTAATTTTCCCTACATACAGTTCCGTACAAGGGGTGGCAAGTGACTGTTCCATGACACGAATGCCCTGCAAGTGTGGAACATCCACAATATTACTGGTTTGTGGATATTTTTTCCAGGTTGGGAACGGAAAGAGAACACCCCAGAATTAGTGGATGTGTTTGAAAAAGGGTTGTTCCATGGGTAAAAATATGTGATGCAGGGTTGCGTTGGTAATTGTGCACTGTGCACATTTCTACATAGGATACCAGAGTCACTTTATCATACATAAAAGTTGGCAAAGGATTTCCAAAAAGAATCCCTTTCTAGGCAGTGGTCGAGTAGACATGACCCTAAAATAAGGTACAGTTTCGGGAAAGGTATATCTTAACGGGGAAAATATTTCCAAGGAAGAAACAATTCGCAGTGCAGCTGCACAAATACGAGACATTTTAGCAGACACATACGCTATGTGCAATAACTCATGTGAAAATTGCTTTCCATTCACAAAGGTTTGCCAAGACAACGTCTGAAAAACAGAAAGTTACATCTTCTCATGTCACATCGTCTCTTACTCTAGAAAATCTGTGTGAGGTCTAGAAAACTGTAAACCTACACCAGTAAGTAGGATTAAACCTACGGGTCAAGATTTGCAGAGCGAGACCGACAAGCACAAATATTCTCAGAACATTGAACAATGACCCACAATATTTCTTAACATATTTGAGGCTGATTCGCTGACTCGTGTTGTTGGAAAATAACCCATACCCTGGCTTTGGACTATTTTGCGATGATCCAAATGTGAACTCTTAACAGTTTCCTCAACGATATTTCTTTATTTATTTTCCTTTTATGTGCCAATACTTCTTAAGCACATCTGTGTGATGTACATACGCATACCTTATGTGTTTTTTCTGGTTTATTACCCTCACATTCTTCCACCCAGCCCCAATGTCTCGATTTTACAAGGCAGCACCGGAAAAGCCTACCTCTTACCAGTGCGTCATTAGGGTGAAAGATGGCCTGATTTGTTCAGTGAGCAGAGGGGGTAGGTAGGGTTTTGCCTGAAGCCAGACAATAAGTATTAATTTCAAATCTCTGTGCTTAATGGCCGATTCGGCTGCCTGCCTTCTGATGAGTGAATTTGGTTCAATGCCGTCACCCCCTGACTTTTCCAAGCTGCGCTCTGAAAGAAAACACAGGCTTTCAGGATGTGTCCACGACCGGCTTTTTGTGGTAGGCCCTTCTCTCTGCCCGAGTGCGCCCCCCGCATAAAAGGCCAAAGGGAGGTGGGGGGAGATGTGTTTATGTCAACATTGATACTGAATGGGAGCCAGTGGGAAGGTACTGCCCCGGGGCTCTGGGGGGAGCAGCTCCTCCAGGTGGCACTTGCTGGAGGAATGGGGGTGCACAGAGCAGAGCATTCGTTTGTTGTGTCAAATTGGCCATTCAGGATCAGTAGCACTGAAGAGGTTGCATCCTGTTTCACAGCCACGCTTTATTAAGCAGCGAATGTGCAGCTTTTCAGAATATTTCAGGGGGTTCCCGTAAAATAAGGGGACATTTCTTCTTTTAATAAAGGCAAAGGTACAGAGCAGTAGTATTTTATTTTATTTATTAAGTGCATATTTTCATCCACGGGTACCGTGGAGCTGATGAACCCTAAAAGAAGTCTGTAAAAACAGAATATTGTTTACCACAAAGCAAAACTAGGAGAAAGGATATAACCATGTGTAGAGCAAAAGGAAGGAAAAGGATATATCATGTCTAAAATGTAGATTACATTTTTAACAATTCAAATATGTGATTACGTGTTGACCAAATCAGTAATTTGTTGTGTTCATCTAGGTAAGGTTCTGCTAGGGGAGGTTTGACCAATTCACAATCAATTTCTAAATTCTGAGATGTGTAAGCTCATGTACACACTGCAGATTCACAAAAGGTCCATATTCACAAAAGGTCCAGTAACGTGTAAGTCAACTACGGATTTCAGAACTTACTCACTGAAATATATGCTTCACAGATGTTGCTGATTTTCTGTAACCAGTACCCATTTGTGCCTGTGGGCATCACTGGCACGTATTTTTGTTAGTATTTTTGTTGGATTGGGACTTTATTCTTTTCTTTCTCTTCACTGTTCTGGTCCAATCCCCAGTCAAATAGCCATTTTTTTTCAGTTTTATATAGCATAAACTGTCCCGAATTTGCTAAGCACCAGTTACATTACACAAGAAAACACTAATTTTGTGTGTATATTTTAGGCGCTGGGAGATTGAGCGATTTGCCCAGAATCACAGTCTATTGAGCCAAGGCCAAGAGTGGAAGCTGGTTCCCCAGTTCCTAAATTGGCAATCTCTTGCCCTAACACCACATCCTCTCCCAGAGGAAGTTGTCCCAGTTGCCTGTCCTCTACAGGCCCAGACATTTCTGGTGTCATGTTGGCATCATTAAACTACAAAACTGGGACAGCTTTGCTGGACAAGACAATCCATGTGCTTGTGAAGCACACTGCCAGCTTTTAATTTCAGGTCACATGTAATCTCATCTGCTCTGTCACAGCACTAGCGCTTCTCTGTTGCCCATGCCCGTGCTCTCTGCCAGGTCCTTCAGCCTGCAGCCTGAAAGTGAGCCCTGCCACATGCCACCACGACTTTCAAGCTGAAGTCGTGGTCTTTTATTTCATTTTTTTTTTTTACTAGTCACACACCCAGATATCTGACAACCCATCAACACTGGTATGCCCTACATGGCACTGGGCAATGGTACTTATTTTTTTAAAATAAATACTAAGCACTGCCCCTAACCTTATGTGTGCAGAGGAGCCCTCACAGTATTTTTAGAGTTGAGAAATTTTTCAAATTTCTTTAAAATTGATTTTTTATCAAAAACTGTGTGGACCAACTTCAAGCATGTGCAAAAACGTAGGCCCGCCCACCCACAATGTGAGGGCTGCAAAACCCAGATCACATTTGTGCATTGGTGTAATCATAGGATTGCTCGTTTTTATGACACCAACATACCATCCCAACTCTGAAATCTAGCCCATATCATACCCGCTCTACCAGGGGTGGTCTCTAAGTCCATCTTGCAGGTCCAATGAGTGGCCACCAACCATTTTTCTAGGGATGGGGGAGTTGGATTCAACCAATTTCTGCAAATCTCCCTTCTGGCAGTAGGTAAAGTATCAAACACCCCTGTGATCTATCCAGTCGATTATACAATACAATATCTACCTCAAACAGAACCAACTGGGAGCTTACCTTGATTGTGATTCCCAGGATCCCAGGTATAATGCTACTCATGATCTCCCAGTAGCTGAGTATCAAGGGACAGGTGAAGAACATGTGTTAATCATTTGCCTCACAAAGGCCGGATCCAGCAGTCTGTATTGTGTTTTTAAAATTTAGCGACCATGTGCGGGTCAAATAGATCCTGTTGAGGGTGAAAAAATGGTTCAGATTCAGGTTTGCAGGCTTAACAGTATAGTACAATAGTTTTAGAGATACTAGCCTCAAACATGATTACTCCAAATTTAGTATCACCTCTTGGAAGAACGAGTAACAGGCCTCTAGTTTCCCATCATCTACTTCCAGAAATTTACAATACCATATGAAGATCTCTTTTTTCAAAGGTCACACTTTCTGAAGTTCTGCCTCTGCTTCCCAAACACCCCCCATGTTTTTGAGGCCTGAGTTTGCAGCTGCTGGGGTGATATGAGGAAAAAAAAAAGAAAAAAAAAGATTTCTCATGAAATCTATTTATTTCCCACAGGCTTCACTGTCACTAATAAAATGAGGAATATTTGTGCACTATTGCATGCTTTCTGCATCACTTGTGCCTGAATCAAACAGATGTTTTTTTCAGAATACAGTGAAGCTTTTGAAAACTTAAGGCCTGATTTAGATCTTAGTGGACACGTTACCCCATCGCAAAAGTGACAAATATCCTGTGTGCCAAAATATAAATCCCATTATATCCCAAGGAATTTATATTTTGGCAGACAGGATATCTGTCACCGTTGTGATGGAGCAACTCGAACGCTAAGATCTAAATCAGGCCCTTTATCTTCATGTTCCACTTTCCCATCCTTATAATGAGGTGGTGCCACCCCACAAGAAAGAAAATATCTGTTTTTTAATGCTGGAATACTATCACTATCTACCCACTATGCAGGGTCCACCTCTGATCTAAAAGCATCCCATGGGAAAAGTCCTAACGTCTTCCATGAACCCAAGCCTTGCTCCATCTAAGCTGCTAAACTGCACAATCAAAGCCATTCTCCTTCTGTGTTGAGAAACAGCTCTTTATGAAAACCCAAAGGCAGCTGAGGGTTCACCTGAAGCTTAACACCTGCATTAATCATTCAAAATCTATCTCTGGCCATCGTGTTTTTCTCTAGGGTCTCTTTCCTGTTGTTCAAAACAATGCAGTGGGTTATTTGACCCAATACATGGATTAAATGTTTTAGTTGCTTAGGACCATTCCTGCAGCACTGATAAAATTAATAAGGTTGGAATTTTTACTATGAAGCGTTTGCTGGGATAGGTATAAAGATGTGTTGCATGTCAAATTTTGTAATGTCATATATCTAAGTATGGTAATTTATTTTAAAGTGTAGTCTAAATGAAGATGGCAAGTGACTTAACACCAGAGTCTAAAATGCAAATTTGCCTACCTGAGCTGGTGTGGTGTACGATAGCAGGAAGTTCATGAAGGTACATCCTCTTCCCCGGTGGGTCAGTTATACTCCTACTTAATATGGTTTCCACAGTTTCAGAGGGACAGAGAAATGACTTGTCACCATTACTTCTAAGTAATACTTCTGAATACCAACTCAGCATTGGATGCGGTTTGTGGAACAATTCTAGCTCTTACGAAGAGGAAACTCATGTTTTAATGGGACAGTTGTAGATAATTGCAACAAGACTTAAGTATGTTTACTGGAGTATCCTTCTTTAATTTGCATGAGACAGTAGTGTTACTTTTTAAAACTGATGCTATACATTCCTTCGAACACCATCAGACCACATAGGTGTATCTACTATGTGCTTAAACTGTCAGTTTCAGACCTTCTCAGTAGAGATGATAACCATACCTGAACTTTGCTGCAGGGCTGTCTTTTGAATCAGCAGTGTGATCAATATTTGGATGGGCATGGAGTGCGGACTCCTCCTGAGCTTGTCTGATGAATAAAGGAATGTTGCACGCAAGGTAGCTGGGGGTAAGCTATTCCTATACACAGACCTGTTCTGCAAAAAAGAACTGCAATGGAGGTTTCACTGATACACACACAGAATGCAGTACAGGAAGCAGCCATGCTTCGCTCTACCTAGCAGGTACAGTACAGGGCTAAAGCAGGTTAATTTTAATCTTGCTAGTAAGCATGTTTTGATTGCTAAAGCTTAATTGTATAGCGATTCTCGTTCACATATCTGTATCTAATTTGAGTAGGCTTATGGGTTCAGCTTAGTTATTGTCATGCAGTGTTATGAATAATAAAAAAAGAAAACCGAATCATTTAGTGGTTTATTTTAGTTTTTATTATCACCTTGGGGTAGACACCAGTTGACCAGCCATTTCAGTGATGCGGAGAATTTGGATGTCATACACAGATTGCTCACATATCACTGTTAATGAGATAAACATTAGTGTGAGTGACTGTTAACGTTTTTGCAGTCTCCATGCCCTAAACGATGTTCACAACACTCAAAGTAAATAAAAAATGTAATGCATGCCAGCTCAATCACAGTCCAGCACCAGCTTCCCTCTCCCAAGTCTTTGCCGCAGGATAGCAAAATGTTTCACCTGCCCCTACTTTGACAGACCTATCAGAGCATAATGGATGTAGGGGTGGGAGATTGAGGAGATAAAAAGAAGGGTGATATTGTGGCTGCACCACAAGGGTCAATATGAAACAAAAACAGGTCTCCATCATTGCTAGTGTCTGAGCGAGACTGTCTGAAGCTCCAGTAACCACTCTGGCCCCATGGCGTAACAAAGGCACCCACAGCACCCGAGCTCCATGGTGGCCCAGCAGCACAGCACCTGGCCTGAGTGAGTCCAGAGTGGAGCCCCCTCCATGGTATTTGCAGGGGGGAACCTCCAGTTTCGTTACACCCCCTGCTCTAAGCCCAGGCACTCTCAGCAGCCACCGAGGTTGCCCTGGTGGAAGGTTAACCCAGACTCATTAGGCACTTAAAAGCATCTGTAAGTCCCAGAGTTCGAGAGTTATTTAACAGTCATCAATGGCAGTCAGTTGGGTAATTTTTGGATCACTGCTTGGCTGTCATTTTTGTTCACCATCTTTATTCCGCTCTGTTGGGTTGGGGATTGACATGAGGTGTGCACAGAGGAAAAACTATTGTGGCTATCAGAAGACCCCAGGTATGATTCCCAACTGCCCAAAAATAGTGGAGGAGAATACTGGCTTTTCAACCAATGCCTACACAGCACTGGGCATGATTGGGCAGATTCAGGAAAGGAGGAACAAAATGGGATACAGTAAGAATAAATTAGGCCCTCATTATGAGTTCAGCGAACAGCACAAGCCGCCCACCAAACACATCCTGCCGGAAGACCGCCAGTGTGGTCATGATCCCGCCTGCCCTATTATGCATTTACCTGTGGTGAACAGGGCCCTTACATTGACACTGGCTCTTAATGGAGCCGGTGGCAATGTGGTGGTGTGGCGGGTGCAGCAGCACCCGCCGCGCATTCCACTGACCGTAATTCGGGCAGTGGAATGCGCAACAGGCCTGTGCGTTGTGGACCCTGCACTGCCCATGCCAAGTGCATTGACAGTGCAGGGGCCCCTTGGGGGCCCTCATGTCACCCATTCCACCGGCTTTTCCCTGGTGGTGTAAATCACCATGAAAAGGCTTGCGAAAGGGGACTCATGATCCCCAGGGTGGTGCTGCATGCAGTGCCACACTGGAGGATTACAAACGCCGAGACCGCCAGGCTGCTGGCTAGCGGCAGCCAGGCGATGGTGGCGTTTCAACCGAGGTGGCTCCGCCATAGTCATAATATGGCAGGCGGACCGCCACAACTGCCACAGTCTGCCCCCCAGACTCATAATGAGGGCCTTAGTTTTATGTTGCATTTTCTATGATTCGCACTGGAAGGGGAGTGTAGTTATTTAGTGCTTCATGATCTGCAGTTAATACTCCAACTCTGACCTGCGCACATAGCTCACAAATGGAAACAGCATGCTGATGTCAAGGTAAGCATATAACCATGTGCATCTGCTCTACCCTCAGGCCTGTCAAGTAAGACCAGGTAAACAAAGACGGCTAAATAATGAAGCACGAAAGGGGTACAGTAAGGCTCAGTGCCCCTATTATTAGTTACTGAACTGATTGCAGCCATCTGTCGAGAATCATCCAAATAGAGAGAGGATAAAGAGAAATATTTTGGTGATGGATTGCTCTGCATCCAGGTCTACTTTATCCTGGTGACAAGGATGGGCTTGTCACCAACCCCTCCAGGTAAACTAAAAGGTCACACTGTTAGGGCATTGGCATGGATGTGCAAGGGGGAAATGCAGTCTCATGTCACAAACAGCAGATGTGTACAATATCTCTAAGCAGGTAGAAACAGAACATGTAGAGGGTTCAACAAGCTTTGCCCACAGCGCAAAAAAATATAAATTTCTAAAACAAAATGTAGGCAGTCCTTTTTGGCCAAGTTCCTGAAATACGTGGTTCCTAGTGCCAAACGTATTGCATTGTGTCAGCGAAAGCAGTGATCTTAACATGTTTATCACAATGAGGCATGGTTGTTATAGAGGAGGAATTAAATTAATTATGGAATATAGGCAAGTTACCCTTATGTGTGTCTGCATACAGTCTGTGTTTGCTATTGCATTTAATCAGTTGGATTTCTCAATTTGTGAATATTGGTTATCTATCCTGTGTAGTTTGCAGATGGCTACGGCAATCAAAGATGAGCCCAACAGAGAGCAGAAAGCACAGAAGGGTGATTCTGCTATAGAGATACCTTTCAAATTTCTTTACTCTGACCAAGTGTGGAAGAAACCTATGCTCCAACAAAGACGCTAGGCTCTCCATCAGCAAATGGAGAAGAAAAACACGAGGAGAAAAACAACTCAACACAGCAGGTACTCAACTATGGAAGAAACTGCATCCATGCTGCACATAACTCTATTTTTTAAAAGCCAACCTGAAAAAGCCTGTGGTGAATGGCCCTTTTCTTGATGCCTAATGTACACCTGATCAGATCGCAATATCCCCTCCTTCATACTTGCTCTTTCCACATATTTCATTTTCTGTTCCCTCCCTTTCCTTTGTTATCATCTCACCTGCAATTTGAAACTATACTGTTTGAGTATTTGTTGCATATAATACAAAATAAGTACAGATTCAAAAGTATGTTTGCAGACTTTTTTTCGGCTCTCTTATCTGCTATATGTGCTGCTTTAGCACAGTCAAAAGGAAGCAATTTCTGCTGTCTGTTTTGAACAGTGGATGAAGGGAAAAGTTAATCTTCCTCTTGAATTCAGTCTTCGATGTGGATGCGCTTTGCCACGTGACTACCAGTGCTCGTGAGGATAAGATTGGTTCAGGGAGGTACTTACTTGCATTGACTAGGTGTCCTATGCTAAGTTGGGCATAGACATAGGTGGTAGCCTAGAAACCCAAGATGTGGCCTGTGATAGAAAAGGAGCAGGCCAAAGACTTTGGCCCTCATTACGAGTCTGGCGATCCTAGGACCGCCAAACTCGTGGTGGTGTTCGGACCGCTGCCAATGCAGCGGTCCGGCCTCCACATTATGACCATGGCGAATGAGCCATGGTCGGATTAACAGCACTGCCACTTTTTCGCCGGACGACGGCCTAGCGGTGCCTGCGGTCTTAATATGCCAGGGCAGCACTGGGTATTACAAGTCCCCTCCCCGCTGACTTTTACATGGCAGCTGCACCGCCATGTAAAAGCCGTCAGAGATGGGATGCTAGAGGTCCCCATGGACAACCCCATCGCACTTTTCACTATCTGATTAGCAGACAGTGAAAGTGCGATGGGTGCTGTTGCACCCAACACACCGCAACATTGCCACTGGCACAATTACAAGCAGGCTTCAATGTTGTGGGCTGTTTCCCACTGGGCCAGCAGGTGGAAACTCTGTTTTAGCCCACTGGCCCAGCGGGAAACTCATAATAGGGGCTGCAGGAGGGCTGCCGCATAAGCGGTAACCCGACTGCGGGAGTTTGGCGGACGGCCTTTTCCCTCTGCCAGACTCATAAAGAGGGGTTCGGTGTCCATCAGTAGTGGAGCAGCATATATGAAACAAACTGAGCAAGTCAGAGAGACCCAGCCTCTTAAGAGGCAGGACATTGACTATGGCAGCTGGAGCATCATGCCAACAGCTTTGAAAATTAGCATAGGTATGCATTGCAGAGGGACGGGGGTGCTTTTCATATACCTTTCCAGTGCACATGGTTATTCAGAGAGTATTGAAGAAGGGCAGACTCAGATTATTTGAGGTGTGGGAATACCCTTCTCTCGCTATTCCAGTCTTTGTCTTAGCCATAGCCCTTTTAATCACTTTCTAGTAGTAATTAGATGAGGGTGACTTCACAGGGAAACTATGGTTAGTTTTCCACCCATTAGAAGATACAGAGGTCCTGACTATTTTGCTAAAAGTCAGATATTCCTCATATATAGGCTTTTATTCTGGAATCTAATCTAATTTTCTGCATCAAATTTTGGTTCTTGGGGATCATAAGTAATTCTTTGACATGGAATGGTAACATGCTCCATTTTGCCACTAGTCTGAGGGGTGGCTGTTGTCCAATTGCCTTAGCCTGACAACTAGCCAGAGGTAGCTAAATTTTGATTTGTCAAGTCCATAAAGTTGCATTGCATAAATTGGAGATAACAGAATAGCGTTGTATCTACTAAAAGGTGATGCTGTTCTGGTCTCTCCCTTTGCTGGCGCACTTTTGGCTGGAGTGTGTCAAATTAGACACCCTTGCACCATAATACAAGGGTGTCTGCATTGTCGTAAGCATAGATTTTGTACAAAATCTATGCTTTAAGGCATTTCCCACTTTGTATGCGTGCTGTAGAATGCAGGACATATGCAAAGATGGAAAACGAGAAACGTGAAGAAATGAAAACATTTCCCCATTTTACACCTGCCTCAAGGAGGTGCAGGATTTTGGCTCATATTCCTGTCTACAGTTATATGTAGATAGGGATTTACATAAAAACCCAGGGGTGGTTTTATCAGAATGCCTATTCGCCACCATTGGACTGCCCCTCTAACAAAAACGAATGCAAGACAGCGCCTCAAGCAGCTGAGAGAGATCAAGTTTTAATAATAAATTAGTGGCATAGATGTAGCATATGTCAAGTAATAAATCTGCAGTTTTAAAAGCTTAATAGAGAAAATAACATAGAAATGAAAATGTGCATGTTTTAATTGTGGTGGACATTTGTGCTTACCATTTGTATTTTGACCTCACATTTAACATGACAACATTTTGCATTCATAAATGTGTGAATTGCTAATAAATTAAATGTATTTTGAGTATTAAGTGAATTTGAATTAAACACACTTTTGTTGAATTAATTAAAGAAAAAATAAATACACCTTTAAAACTGTTCTGACATAACTTGAATGATATTTGAAATATAATAATTTGCTTTGCATATTTGATTTGATTATTAAGGTGTGTAAAAGGTTTTACTAATAAATTAATTGCATTAACGTGCATTAGGCTTTCTTAACATGACTAGGCCTGGAAGGTTCATTTTGAAAGCAGTCATGGAAAATTTTACTTGTTTATTCTGTCCCCTTTGACCTGTATTCTTTTCCTAGTCAGCAAATGTATTGTTGAATTTTCTGTCGTATTGCAAGAGAAGAGCATCTTTCAAATTTAGTTAATGTAACAATATACGTTCAAGCTGTCAAATGGAGAAGGGTGTCACAGCACCCTAGTGAAAGAATATTACGTTAGTTTACGGCGTGCCATGTGCAAGGAACTGTAAGTTGCAACTTATTAGAAAATGTAATATTTTGGCAGAACCCTGTACCCAAAGGAAAATGACAACACACATTTGCTGAGAAAATTTCTGAATGCATCAGAACTTTGTGGTGCCATCTACAATGATTGGATGCTGAAATTGATGCCCAGAATGTGCCCACCTGAAGAACCAATTAATGGATTTTGGTTATTTTAATTAGTGAATAACTTTGGAATTTAAGTCAGTTCCCTTCTGAACCTTCGTAGAGTCAGTTTATATTTGCTTAAATCTGCTCTCTCACACTCTGAGTTTCCTGATGAGCTACATCATCATGGACTTAACTGTCCTATTCTGTTATGTGGTTCAGTACTAATAAAGCCAACTAATTCTGAACTGCTGATCTGTCCTATGTCCAGCTTGTGTTCTGCACTGTCCTGGTGCTGCTGTCAACGGACACTGGAAGAAGGTGACTGTTCCTGTGGAATAATCCTGTATGCTGTCTCATGAGGAGAGGTATAACTAAATGTGGTTTCTTGTTTCCCTTTTTAGCTTAGTCACTAACACCAGCATATTTTATAGTGATTTATCCCAGTTAGATGTTTTCCAAATTATTTTTGTATTTCTTTTATTTTTGCTTTTGCCCGCATTTGTTAGCCCGCTCCCACACATGCAAGTCACAATTCTGGTGAGTGTTAGGAATGGCCCATGTCTGAAATCTGAACTCTGAAAGTGATGGTTAAAATGTTATTTTCATGATTTACTGATGTCACAATCCTCTGCTTTGAATTCTAATAATAATGTGTATATTGTGTTGTTGCTAATCTATATTATTCTTTTGGAGTGTTCAACAGTACTGATGTTTAGTATGCTGAATCTTTTCGGCCGTTTCTGTCAGCCTATGGTTTTCATGTATGTATATAACTTTGTTTTGCACATCATTTATGTGACATTGATTTTGAGATTGTAATAAAGCTTTGAAACTTTATTCAGATTGGAGTTTTGATTTAGTGTTAAATTATTGATGGTGTTCAAAATTGCTTATGGTTTCATGTTATTGATTTATGATTGAATGCTTCTGACTACTACACCCTTCGCCAAGTTCGAAGATCTAGTCGATCCCAAGGGGTGAGAATGGTGTTGATGGTGTTTCATTTGCCCCTGTGGTTTCTGAACCCGAGGTGGGAAGAGGACGTCCGCGGGCACGCCAGCCAGCACAGCTTTACATTACTTTTAGTTACAATCCATGGCAAATCGCGATTAGCTTTGGATTGTAAATCCCACTACTACACTGTGCATCAGGTGTGTGTTAAAAAAGTAATGCAAACTTGATGCAAAGTGTTTGTAAGTACTGTATGAGCCACAGTGTCCTTTTCTTGAAATTATGCACTGCTGTGTCTTCACCATCTGTCCACATCTGCATGCATAGATATTTCCCATTACAAGCGATGGACAGTAGGAACACAAGACCAGGGTTTGAGTTTCTGCAGCCGTATAGGCCTCCATTATATTTACCCCTTGACAGGATAGAGTCTGCTGGCATATGCATAGGTTGTCATGGCAATACCTATTTTCAGTTTGATATTTGAAGGAGCATGTATTGTTCATCTGATTGTCGTAAGTCACCGCGCCTCAAGTTTGCTATACTGGTAACAATTGAAATGAGGAGGAGTGAAGTGGAGGTGATACCTAGATTACATATTGGTGCTTTCCATTACTACTAAACCCATTCTCCCTTGTCACAGTTCCTAAGCACCACCTATGTCTGTGCAGTCTTCCCTCCAGTGGGAGGCGTGGGTATACTTATGAAGAGAATGGAAAGGACAGACCGTTTTGTGGGAGTCCTGTTGGGTGGTCAGGGCTTGTACTATAGCATTTACAAAACAAAACTGAGGTTTACTGTCTCATTGGTGGAATCCACCCAGCAATGGATTGAGATGTCTTGATATCTCCGAGCTCAGTAGCTTAGGGGATCAGGTGAGACTTCCGTTGTACAAGCCTGCACATTGTGGACATGTTATGAGTGTGTTGGTGCATATGTTATTATTTTAATTTTGTTTGCAGTTTTATATATTGCAACCTTTGCCCACCAGCATTAGAGCACTTCACATGAGCCCAAGTAACATTACACCAGATCAGATTATTTTTTTATGCACAGGGAGGTTAAGTGATTTTTCAGAATCACAGGACTTTGAACTGACACCAGGACTCAAATCGAGTCCCCCAGGTCAAAAGTCGACAGCTCTGGCCATAAGCCACATCATCTCTCTTATTTGCATTGCTTTTTTCCCAACCCTGCTCTAACTCCTTCCTGGGAATTACTGTATCTATATGTTATGACTGAGATAGGTATGTACGACCCCACTGCATGTGTAGTTTAGCTTTGTAAAGGGTATCTAAATCACACACCCTTGTCAGTTAAAAAACTATTAGATAGAGGATTGGGTGAAGCTTCAATTTCAGTCCCTTCCAAAGAATACACAGAAAAATCTCACATGTGGATTTACATAGTGCTGTATCTATTACAGCGTAAATTAAAAACTATTCAATACAAACAATATAAAATTAAGATTAGCATTTACATTTCCTAGAGCACTGCAAAGTACTCAAGATACAGACAAAACTCCTTGAAAATATTGGAGACAAGAACTGCATCATGACATTTGAAATCTGATCCTGTTAGCTCTGCTATCTCTTGTTGTACAAACGAAAGCAGTTTTTGTACTTGCTGAAGTCTGAAAAAGCCCTTTTGTGTACCTCTTTACGCACTCTGTTTGCCTCTCCTTAGCTTTCACTCTGCACCCCGGAGTGCCCCCTTCATTTTCCACCGTAGACTGCATTACTGGCTCAGCTCATCTTCTTTGCTGTGCTTTCCTTCTTTTGCCACTCTCTGTTTCCTTCTGTTTGTTCCCCCTCACTGTTCTCTTTGCCTCCTTACGTTTTCCACTCATAGGACCCTGCTGACTACTTAAGTTGTGCTTATCAGCCCAATAGCTGTGTACTTTTAAGACTATAATCAAAGTACATTTTTAGATCCATATAATTGCAGCATTTATGGTGAGAAGCTGTGCTTGTGTTCATTGCAAAGGTTTGTGAATGTGTGCAGTTCTGCCTGCTATTAACCAGAGGTTGCTGATGCTGGGCCAAGTTTTATCCTCTATCCTCCATTTATCTTTTCCTACCTGCTCTCCCAGATGCAGCTCGTAGATTAGAAAGCTAAATGCAACCCCTCCTCCAGGTGCACTCATTTGGTAGTTGCTGGGCAAACACTTGACTAGTCCTGCAAGTGAACCCTCTTCCTAGGGCTTCTCAGTCTGGATGTCAAAGTTAATGGCAAAGAGGATAAGGGCGATTGCCAGGGTTGGTCCTGTTCGGGCCGGAGAGGCCCGAGGGCCACAAATGCTCCCCATTTCACAACCTAAACACACTCTCCAGAAAACATTCACAAACACAGCCACACACACAAGCTCACAGCAAACAAATACCTCTCCATACCAGCAAACAAGGACAAACTACCTACCACCCACACACTAAACACCATCTAGTCATATAACACACTCCTATAGACTTGTATTCCTACATCCACACACTCTTACACAAACCTGTACTACAACTCTGTACTACAACACACCCAAAACACATTTTGCTTGTATACCAATAACTCACATAGCACATATTGTCAGTCATACGAACCACCCATTCCAAACAAAATCCTTCCACTACCTGCTGCCTTCTCTTAACATTGTCCTTGTCCCCTTTCTGAACCCTTTCTTCAACTCTCTATCATGCCACTATGCCATACAACCCTCCTATTCTTGTCACACAGGACCAGTGACAATCCATTTGCAACACCCCCTAACACCTATAAGGCTAAATCCTTCCTCTCCTCAGCCTACAACTATCATTCCTAACCCATTTACCCACTCTCATGATACACAGACACTCGCCTCTCACACCTAATCCCACCCTCTGTTCTTCAATATACACAACTCACTAGTTCTTCACATTCAAATCTTATACCTCAAACCACTAGCAAAATACTAAGTAATACTACCCTACCAAAATAAGACCAAATACACATACATACTGTTTCTAAAGCAAATCTCATCCATCCAAAAACAACCAACCAACCCAAAATACCTACACACATCCACTCTGCTATCAATGCCAACATAAATAAAGCACATTTAAATCCATCTCCAACTTGCACTTTCCAAGCAACATATAAACCAACCACTCAATCCACAAATCCACAACACTCACTTACACATCTATCATTCATTGCATAATTCGGAGCCTAAAAACATGACCCTCATACGTCACCACCACCTAACACCCATACACCTTCCACTTTTAACTTTCAACGTACGGAAAAGGAAGCAATTCCACAACGCCCTTCATAACCGCACATCCCCTTGTCTATCACACAGCAAATCTGCCTTTTGTACACTCCATAGCCCATCTTGTGACTCTCACCACTCTCAAACATAGACCCGAAAAAATGTCTTCTTTGTCTTTTGGGGGAAGATAATGCTGAACATGATCAACATGTTCTCTGCCCTGCAGTATTTAACACCACAACCAATATTACAACACCTACCAGTTCAAGGGGCAATACTGACCCTCCAGCAGCACAAACTTGCACCACCTCCAAAAAACATTCTTTAGACTGCCTAATGAGAAATGCTTGTTCCATTTCAAAAACACAAACACCACACATTCAACCTATTGACAGACACAATAGCTGAACTGACACATTTTTCTTGTGGAAAATGGAGGGCGCGGCTCTTAGATCACGGGGCCGCCGTGGCCTGAGCTCTATGCACCAGTCGTGCATTGGCTGGCCATGGGCACTTCCGCCCTCTCACCTCACGAGGTGGGAGGGCGGAAGTGCTTGCTGCAGGGGTCGTGCTGGCCGTGTCATTTCCGGGGCCCAGCCGCTGGTGCCGCATCTGATTAGGGTGGTACTTCAGTGCCCTCCCAGAAAGGGCCCGGCCTTTTTGTGGATGCGGCATCAGCGGTTTGGGGCCTGGAGCGACGTAATCCCACCCTCCCATCCCCTGGTTTTAGGTTTAGAGTCGAGATACTAAAGTCACCCTAAGCAACAGAGGGGTCGCCAAGTTAGGGTCCCCTGGATATCACCAGAGGTAGGGTCCTGCAGTCCTGAACCAACCTGCGGATGTCCATACCAGGTTGGGGGTTAGGGAGCCCAGATCGCTGAAGTGGGCATGAGGCTCCCGCTCCTCGCCACTCCGTTACATCCCCAAGGCAGATTGGTGTTTGAGGAGGGGGCGGAACCCAGAGCACGAGGACAAGGGACGGTGAAGTGTGGGGAACAGCCACCCCCCAAGGGAGTCAGGTGAGGTACGGTTCACCTGTGTGGTCCAACGGAAGTTCAGGACATGGAGGGATCCTTTCAGATTGGGGTGTTAGCAAGATTTATGATTTAATTGATTTAATTTTCTATTGAAATGTTATGAAGTTATTGATGTAATGTTTACTTGAAATTTAACTGCATGTGTTTAATCCCATCATTGTAAATAAGTTCCTCCCAATGAAATAACACAGTCTGTGTCGGTCTACGTGTGGTGGGTGTTGGGGTGATGGCCGTCTGGTGGTCTCTGGGTTCTAATAACTGTATCATGGCTAGGGGAAGATATCGCATCAGTATTGCATAAAGCAGCCCCACCAGGCTATCAAACTGTGACACAAAATCGCATAAGCAAAAGAGGAGGAAGCTTAGCCATCATATGCAAGAAATCAACAAATCTCACCAAAGCTGAGGATATTTCTTTACAAGGTTGTGAGAACCTTGTTGTCAGCTGCAACCCTACCCCAATCTTTTCCTGTAACTTTATTGTTCTTCACAGACCACCACTTAGAATTGAAGCATTCCCAGTCACATTTCTAGACACAATCTCAAATGTTCCTACAATGTATTCAAACTTATACATCCTTTGTGACCTCAACATATGGTTTGACAAACCGAATATGTCATAACTCAGAACCATCCTCACTGGCCTAGACACACACAACCTGCAATAGCTCTTTCCCAACTCCATACACATCGCAGAGCACACAATAGTTGTCATTTCCACAGGCTCAGACCTTGTCACGTTCCCAAGGATTACTCCAGTCATGTGGTTGTTGCCTTCCAACACAAGACACCACAACTCACCCCAGCTACATTTATCTTATCCACAACTACACATCAACCTTGGTACAAGCTGAATTTAGAGGAACTGGAAAACCCTTTTACGTCCAACACAAATATGGTCACAATAATTTCTGCACAACGCTCTATGAATAGCTTCATTAATTCTTTGATCTCTGAATTGCACTAAAACGTCTACAAAGCAAACAAAAACACACGCCTTGGATTAATGCAAAATTAAAAAGATCAAAAACAAATTAATAGGCTTCAACACAGCTGGCTCAAATCAACAGCCCTGAAGACAAGATAAATACACAGACATAACAGAATATACAAGTTAACGATCAGAAAAGCTCATTATTCCAGCAGAATATGGAATGAAAAATTTACCTATACTTTAAAAAAAAACAAATGCTCAAAAAATTCTGTAAGCCAAATGCACATAAGCGACCATCCTAGTTCTCAAGAGTTTTGTGACAAACTGGGAAATCATTACACAACTAAACAAACATGTTGGGGTCTTAATTAACCAACAAAAATAAACTACGGCCCCAACCCATTTGAAACAAAACCCTCCAGAAGAAGGCAAACACAGCCTCAATGTCCCTCCAAAGAATCTCCCACTGAATTTCTGGATCTGGCCAAAGCAACCAGGTCAGCCAGCTGCTTTCTGACCCTTGTCCACTTCAAATCTTTAAAAACATATTTGTAACTACTTTAGCAGCTATATCAGTCAGAGCCCTCATCAACAACTCCTTAATGACAAGAATTTCCCAGGAAGATTAAAAAAAGATGCATACATTTGTCTGTTGTTGTAAAAGTTTGACCTCCACAATCAAAACCCAACAACTACAGATCGTTAGCAAATTAATCATTCCTGGGCGAAAATATCGAAAGAGCAGCCTTCACCTAGAACACATAATTCATTGAGGACAGTTTTCCACTTTACAACTTCCAAACATGATTTCCTCCAGGAAGAGCACAGAATCAGCCTCGATCTAGTATGACCTTAAACACACAGTAGACCAGAATCAGCCTCAACCTGGGTTGACCTTAAACACACAGTATACCAGAATGGGGTTGCTGCCCTTCTTCTCTTGGACCTTTCAGTGGCCTTGATATAGTTGATCGTGACACAATAATTCAAAGACTTGAGCAAGTCACAATAGAGTGCACCGCCCTCGCTTGAATCGTATCCTACCTACACAACAGAGCAAATGTCATACATATTTCTCCATTCTCTTCTAAACCATACAGCATTA
The DNA here is from genome assembly GCF_031143425.1 of Pleurodeles waltl. Lineage (NCBI taxonomy): Eukaryota > Metazoa > Chordata > Amphibia > Caudata > Salamandridae > Pleurodeles > Pleurodeles waltl. The sequence goes on from NC_090438.1 coordinate 725,861,585, forward strand.
AACACCTGGGAATATGTACCAGATAATAATCTTCAAAAATTCATAAATCAGAATGCTCAAAACAAGAATGGGAGACAGAGTGCTTCTAACTGACAGCATGCAGGAAAAAAAAGAAAAACAGGATACTAACTGCAGACAGGGAAAGCCAATTCCGCTTTCCACCCCTTGTGCACCACTAATCAATCAGATGAATTGTGGACCAATCCGTGAAGACTTTGAAGCAGCTCCTGAGGCCAAAGTGAAGCACCAGTCAGCACAACCTAATTTCCATGACTCCCAGGTAGTGAATTTTGTTACTTGCAGTCCTGTTCATCCCATTATAAAACTAGGACAACAAGTTACCAGAATACAAAGAAAAAGTCTTAGCCTGGATTAGTTGCTCGTGTATGAGCCTGAGAAACTTCTGAGCTCTGGTTTCATAAGTTCATTACAGTATTTAGGTACAGAAGAAACTGCAATATAAAGAGCTACATAAAAATATTTTTATTCATTTTTTTAAGTCTACTTTACAGTAGAACCACCAGTGGGTGACTTACCCTGTGTTGTATTTTCCTATGCTTTCTCTTGCAAAGCCCTGAATTACATTGGACACACATCCTGATTTCTGCTATCGTACATCCTTAACTGGGTGCAGTCAGTGCAGATTAGGAATGTGGCCCTCAGTCAGAACAAAAATGTGCTGTCTCCCGAGTAGGCACAAACTTGTACAGGTCGTTACTACACTGGGAAATAGCACATCAGCAAAAAAGTGTCAATGTTGGAGACCGTGGTTCCGTCTTTCACTACAAAGAGACACACTCTCATATTTAGGAGGGGTCAGAGATCCCCATTCAGGCAGGTGCAGTGAGTGAGTGCACCAGCTTGTGGAAGGATACCTGAGGGACCCTGGAGCCCCCATGCTTCCCTCCTGAAGGTCACTCTCAAAGAAAGCACTGACTGTGAACCACCTCCTCTATGGCAGACAGTCAGTGCCCCTGCCAACGGCTTCTTTGTCATTGCACCTGGGTCTTTAAGACAGCACAGGGACAGTGCCACTGACTTTCCCTCATTTGCACTCTCGATGAAAAGAAGGGAATGACCCTGCGGATAGCTCTGGCACACATTTAGGCCCATATTTATACATTTTGTGCGCGCATTTGCGTAATTTTTTTATGCAAAAATGTCGCAAACATGCTAAATACAATTATGGCCCATATTTATATTTTTTTAGCACCATATTTGTGTCATATTTTGATGCAAAAGCAGCGCAAACTTACTAAATTCAATTATATTTGGTAACTTTGCATCCTTTTTGCGTAAAAAAATTACGCAAATGGGGTGCTAAAAAAGTATAAATATGGGCCTATATTTTGTAAGTTTGTGCCGCTTTTGTGTCAAAAAATTACGCAAATGCGGTGCAAAAAAAGTATAAATATGGGCCTTAGTGCTGTGTCACCTATATTACAAAAGAGGCTACACAAGCAACTCTAGCTCTTTTTGTAATATCAAAATGCCCTAGGAGTGATAAAAACAGATGCCAAAGCCCGCTGCTCCCCAGAGGTACTTTCTCTCATATGCTCCCAAGGTCGCGCATATTGAAACAGGACTGGATAGGCTATTCACTCTTGACATGAGGAACCTTGAGAAAACTCACTAAATTATACTTAGCTCTGCTTATCATTTTTATAATCCCTCGTTTGTTATCATTTTTTTTAAATCAAACTGTGTTAAGAAATTGTGTAAACTTACATGGGTATAAACTACCAAATACACACATGGTCTATTATGTATTTCTACCGACTGACTGGTTTCATGGTGCTTTCGGAGAATGAACGATATATGTGGCACACTCAATCCTGCCTTTTTATGCAAAAGGTTCACTGCATTCTGGAATATGTAGTTTCCAGGAATGGCTGATGGTGTCACTCTTCATAGAAGGCCTCCTGGGAGCTATGAGTTTTATAAATATGCTATACCCAGCAAGCTGTTGTGTTATGTCCCCTATTGTAGGAGGCTAGAAATAGAATGCTGCTGTGTTTCAGAATTTCAGTGCTCTTATTGGTAGGGAAAATCGAACTCTGCAGCACAGCGTGCTCCAGCGAGCTCCTTAACCCGTTTAGTGCGGGCGACACAACACTACCTCCCTGGTGCGGGTCACGACCAGTGGCTGACACCAGGGAGGGGGTTAAAAAATCCTTGGGGGTTTTTAAAAACCCCCGGGAAACACAGAAGATCTTCTGTGTCTCCTCCCGGCCACCCACCCGCCCCTTTATGAAATCAGCGCACCGCAAGATGTACTGACGTCACTGTTTTGTTTTCCCCATCAGAGCAGGAAGTGGCTGCGAGGCTCCAATGGGGAAAACAGCCCCAAACGGCCTTCCTGATGTTTGGGAAGGTCTTGTTTGAAGGGGGAGACTCTCCCCTTTCTAACAAGGCCTTCCTGAACAGGTTTCCTGGCTCTTGATCACAGCACAGCTGTGGTCGAGGGCCAAGAAACCCCTCTAGACACCAGGGATTTCACTTGGGGGGGGGTCGCCCCCCTAGGCAAACGGGCCGCACCTGGGGGCATTTAAAAAAAAAAAAAGATATTGACAAGGGGTCGCCCATGGGCAGGGAAACCCCCTGTGGGGGCAATAATTGTTTTAGTAGTTGTAGGGTTTCCCTGGGGGCCATTATGGCCCCCAAGCAAACCATGCAACTACTAAAAAAATATATAGATCTATATATATATATATATATAGATAAATATATATAGATCTATATATAGATATATCTATCTATGTAGATAGATCTATCTGTGTAGATATATCTATCTACATAGATAGATATATCTATATAGATAGAGACAGATCCATATATATATATATATAATTGTTTGGAACTAGCACTTAGCACTTTGTACGTCACATCATGAAATAAAAGAAGATATTTTCCTAACTTGGATTGACGGTGCCGGCGTCTTTCTCATGCGGTGAGAATCTGGAATTTGGTTCCTGTGTGCTATCGAGTGACTTGTCAGAAAAAAGAAAAAAGAAAAAAAAAAAAAAATATATATATATATATATATATATATATATATATAAACATATCACTTTTGTCAATGCATGTGTGGTTTCCTTGGGGGCTGCGATCGGCCCACAGGAAAACCAAACCCACATATAAAAGTGATATATATATATAGATATATGTATATATATAGATATATATTTGCCACCAGTTGTCTTGCAGTTGCAGCTTGCATCTTTAAAGCAATGCACATACTTCAACTGACGCGTTTCAATTGTAGCTTTTAGGCAGCAATAAAAAAGTCAAGTAAGTCTTGCGATTATGTTTCTGCTACAAAGGATCAGACTTTTGTCTAGTGGCAGTTTTGGTGCCATAAAGAAGCGCAGAAGGTTTATATGCCTACTGCAAAGAGCAAATCTGTATTTTATGTAAATAGCTGAGTACATTAATAAAGTCAGCCATTACCTGCGCTATAATGCATATGAAATGTATGTGCAGGGGTGGCTGTGGAGAGATGAAGGGCACTTTTGCTGGGTGGTGGTGAGGGAATCCGAGGAGGAGGACATGGGAGTGGGAGCATCAATAATGATTGTTGGACTGGCCGCTAGAGGTGCGAAAGACTGTGACGATTGGTATCTGACAAGGTGTTTTTTTAGTTTCTTGAAAAAACATGCTGATTGAGGGAAGATGAGAAGGTAAGGTGACCTCTTTTGTTGCACGTATCACACACACACACCAACAACTTTGTGACTGTGTACGTAGGTTACTGTTTTATAGCAACAGTTTAGCCAGTAGAAGTGGCATTTTGTTGGATGACTTCTGCTCACACCCTCACTCGGGTTATAGAGGACAGCAGATACTGAGACAGCATCTAAGGGATAGGACAATGGCACAGACTCTGGGAGTGATTTTTCAGTCGGAGGAGTCCCATTCGATAACTCCTCTTCCAGTAATTATGAGGGAGGTGATGAGGACAGTCCTGCTGTCCCTTCGCAAGCACAGTCTGTACATCGGGACAATAGTGGGTTAACCCAACCCAGAGAGCAGGTGAATGCGTATGCAAGCACAGAGAGAGAGAGTGTTCTCTTGGGAGCTCCCCAATTTAGTTCAACCCCAAATTCCACTGCCCAAATTGTATTGTGGAGACATCAAAATTATATGTCACAAAACAAACTGGTTTTGTAAGGCAGGCACCTGTGTTTTTGGTCCTGGGCTCAGCAGCCATACAGGCAAACATACTAAACCCAGACATGTCTGGAAACTAGACATCTGGGGGAGTCCACAGAGGTGTGACTTGTGTGGGTTCCACAAAGTTTTCTTACCCAGAATACCCTGCAAAGCTGAAATTTGAATAAAAACTCTATTTTTTCTTGCATTTCTGTCACACAAACTACAGGAATATACTGGGATCCACAAAATTCCTACCACCCAGCGATTCCTCACCTGTCCTGATAAAAACACTACCCCACTTGAGTGTCTGTACCTAGTGCCTGTGTCAGGAATGGATCACCCCAGAGTCAACAGTTGCCTCATGTAAGGACCAACATTGACCGTTGTGTGATCTATTCCTGTTGCGGGCACTTGGCCTACCCACACAAGTGAGGTACCATTTTTAAAGGGAGACTTGGAGGAATGCTGGGTGGAAGGAAATTTGTGGCTCCTCTCGGATTCCAGAACTTTCTATCACCGAAATGTGAGGAAAAAATGTTTTTTTTGTGCTAAATTTTGAGGTTTGCAAAGGATTCTGGGTAGCAGAACCTGGTGAGAGCCCCACAAGTCACCCCATCTTGGATTCCCCTAGGTATCTAGTTTTCAAAAATGCACAGGTTTGGTAGGTTTTCCTAGGTGCCGGCTGAGCTAGAGGCCAAACTCCACAGCTAGGCACTTTGCAAAAAACCAGTCAGTTTTCTTTGGGAATATGTGATGTGTCCACGTTCTGTTTTGGGGCATTTCCTGTCGCGGGCGCTAGGCCTACCCACACAAGTGAGGTACCATTTTTATCGGGAGACTTGTGTGAACACTGGGTGGAAGGAAATTTGTGGCTCCTCTCAGATTCCAGAGCTTTCTGTCACTGAAATGTAAGGAAAAAGTGTTTTTGGCCAAATTGTGAGGTTTGCAAAGGATTCTGGGTAACAGAACCTGGTGAGAGCCCCACAAGTCACCCCATACTGAATTCCCCTAGGTGTATAGTTTTCAAAAATGCACAGGTTTGGTAGGTTTCCTTAGGTGCCGGCTGAGCTTGAGGCCAAAATCCACAGCTAGGCACATTACAAAAAACACGTCAGATTTCAATGTAAAAATGTGATGTGTCCATGTTGCGTTTCCTGTTGCGAGCATTAGGCCTACCCACGCAAGTGAGGTACCATTTTTATCGGGAGACATGGGGAACACATAATAGCAAAACAAGTGTTATTGCCCCTTGCCTTTCGCTACATTTTTTCCTTCTAAATGTAAGACAGTGTGTAAAAAAGACGTCTATTTGAGAAATGGCCTGTAATTCACATGCTAGTATGGGCACCTCGGAATTCAGAGATGTGCAAATACCACTGCTTCTCAACACCTTATCTTATACCCATTTTGGAAATACAAAGGTTTTCTTGATACCTATTTTTCACTCTTTATAGTTCAGTAAATGAATTGCTGTATACCCAGTATACAATGAAAACCCATTGCAAGGTGCAGCTCATTTATTGGCTCTGGGTACCTAGGGTAAAGCGCCCCCCCAACATGGGGGGGGGGGTGCGGTCCATTAGGAGACGGGGCCGCTGAGGCCTGACAATCCCCTCCGTGCTAGTTGTGCAGCGGGCTGGCCTTCGACTTCCGCCCTCACGCCTCGCGAGGCGTGGGGGCGGAAGTCGGGTGTGGAAGGAACGTAGCGGCTGCGTTAGCTGCTAGCCGGTTTTAGCCGCCGCATACCGGTGGGGGGCTATTTAAGTGCCCCCCCCCCCAAGAAGGCTTGACCTTTTTCTTTCGGTGGCGTGGCACCTGGAGCTTGCGGAGGTACGCAGTTGGGAGTTCCCAGAATCGTCGCGATTGGACGGACGGACGTTTGCTGGAGCGATCAGGTGCTGTTTGGAGTTCCCAGAATCGTCGTGCTTGAGGTTTCGGAGACACGTAGAAGTTCGTGGACGTTTCTGGAGCGATCAGGAGCCGTGTCTGTGAGCGTGGGCACATTTACATGATAAAACGTAGAGAAAATGGCTGTTTTTTTCAGCTCAATTTCAATATTTTTTTTATTTCAGCTGTTATTTTCTGTAGGAAAACCTTGTAGGATCTACACAAATGACCCCTTGCTGAATTCAGAATTTTGTCTACTTTCAGAAATGTTTAGCGTTCCGGGATCCAGCATTTGTTTCACACCCATTCCTCTCACTAACTGGAAAGAGGCTCAAAGCACAAAAAATAGTAAAAATGGGGTATGTCACAGTAAAATGCCCAAATTGTGTTGAAAAATGTGGTTTTATGATTCAAGTCTTCCTGTTCCTGAAAGCTGGGAAGATGGTGATTTTAGCACCACAAACCCTTTGTTGGTGCCATTTTCAGGGAAAAAAAACACAAGCCTTCTTCGGCAGCCCTTTTTCCAATTGTTTTGAAAAAACGAAATTTTAGCTTTATTTTGGCTAATTTCTTGGTCTCCTCCAGGGGAACCCACAAACTCTGGGTACCTTTAGAATCCCTAGGATGATGGAAAAAAAAGGACACAAACTTTGTATGGATAGCTTATGTGGACAAAAACTCAGCACTGGGGGGTGGGGGTGGTGGAAGGCCCAGCAGCTAAGAGGTTAACGCCCCCCATTTTCACGCAGGGCTGCGCTCGCGTAAAACCTGTAATTACGCATTTTCTCCAGGAGGACAGTTGCCGCTTCCATGTCATTATAACACGGTAATATAGTTGGGGCGTCCTACAACAATCCACCACAGTCAAAAGTAAGAGGGCGATTAATTACAGTGATGCTCGAATAAGTGCCAGACTTAACTTTCTTTGTTGCTGTAATTAGGCGCCAAGGAATTGTCTACCTTGAAATAGGAAAGAAAGTATTTTACCCCGGAATAAAGAGGCGCACTTCTTGGTATCGGTGACTGCAGCTTCTTGTTAGCTCGAGAGAGGAAGTTTTGTCGCAGATCGCTGTCAGTATTCATTAGGTGTGTCAATATTCAACGAAGCCAAACACAGAGCCAAACACTTGTTTTTATAACAGAAACTCTAAACCTGATAAGCACACTGTGACACTGTGTAAACCAATAAACACATATTTGTACATACATTAATTAGTTAAAGCCACAAAATATGAGATTTTCAACAAACAACAATTTTATTTTGCAAATGTTTGCTTTCTGAACGACGTCATGTTTATCTGAATTAGCAGCTGAGGAATGCCAGTAATAGTATTATTTTCTGAGGTGTAAATATAAAACAGTTTGAAGAAATATCAGCATTCTGGCTTAACCTTGCCCTCCTGTCGGTCGTCTGTGCAACTATAGGTGGAAACAAGCCGAAGAAAAGTATGTTTTCATTTAATAATGACATAAGTTTATATAGCATGCATCACAAACTAAAATGTTAAATATAGCTGTTACCCGACTGAATTACCCTACCAGTCCACAAAGTAACGTTTTTCTCTTGAAACTTGAAGCGTTGTACAAAGGCACGACCTATGTGCATGTTAGGAAGCGACAATCTCTTACAGCAACTTTCTGCACATGCAGTCGTACTTGCCATTTGAAATCTGCAGCATTTTTATTATAACAGCAGCACATCTTTCCCCCCTGACCTCTCCATGAGCAACACAAGGCTCTTCGTAAATGGCTACAAATTGCCCAAATTGCGCGGGGTGGCGGATCTGATATCACACAGACTTTTCACCTTGCAGTAACTCTATTTGCTGCCTGGGGCCAGTGGAAAGACAAGGAATAGAAACAGAATATCAGGCAGATGGAGCATAAAGCCACTCAGACAACCATTACAAGTAATAAACGCTGCTTTAATGGAACAGGCCTACAAATTATACATACACAACAAAATGGCCTAATCCTTACAGCCTAATAATCACCTAATCAATACAACAAATATCACCAACCCCTCCTTTAACCTCCCTCAGACAACCGCACAAGATACTAAAACTACAAATAAGCAAACTCCAACCTCCTGCTTCCTCCAGCAATCACCATACAGCCCATTGAAGCCCTTTCTTGCTTAAATATAATCACAATCCAAAGCATACCCCACTCCATTGAGTTTGAGTTATCGCCCTCCAACAACCAAAAACACAATGACTCTTCTACCTCATGTCCTTCACCATGCCAACTAGTAAATCCCAAAGATGTTTTCTTTATCCACACCCCCTTGTGTCTAACTACATCACCACATACATTTACCAGGAACGATGACTCAAGCCCCATCGCTTCTCACAATATGTGAGCTATGGACAGGTAATATTCATTTCAATAAAAGAAAGCTGTACCCCATCCTGCCTGAATACGTTCTCTCCCTCATCACTTATAGCGATGTGCTTCAACATACTAAAACCATTTTCTACACAAAACCTATGCATTTCTCTATCTACCTTCTATTTTTTTGTTTCTAACTCGTTGGGGTGTGTGTCATTTCCCCTTCTAAACTTTGATTTGCACGAGCTCAGTCTACATAATATGTGCTCCTAACTATAATTATTTGATTCTCTCCAACTTCCCTTTTGTGTCATACAGAAGTCTAATGCCTCACAATTGGACCAATTCACTCTCCCCTAAGTGTTTTATCAAAAGCTTAGGTCACCCTCAGGCACAAAATATTTCTGCCAACAAAATTCCCAAAAAATGAACAAATGAGATTCCAAGGTTCCAAGTAGTTGTTGTGTTGCAATTTGTCCTGTCATACAAGGTGCACCAATAAACAACTGTACACATCAAGGAAAACTCTTCTTGACATTATATAACTGTAAACTTTACACAATTTGACATACTGCATAAACCAACACGACCTCCATCTACCCAGTAGGTGAACTTTGTCCTTGCTGAAATCTAACCTTGTAGCTTCATTAGGTGCTCCCACTCTGAACAAATGAGTGTTGCTCTCTTCTGGGTACAGCCCTAGCGTTGCTAACACATTGAGCAACACATTTATAACCTGAAATTGCACAAATATTCACCTGCAAAGTCACCATCATCTTAAAGAAATTATGCCACACTCTCGGTGGGCAACACACCTCATCCCCGTTGCCATACACAATGTAGGCAACATGTTAAGTATTTTCCTAACCTATTCTGATATTCATACATATTCATAGTCTGTATACCAGCAAGACCAGCGTCTTCCTCCCTACCTAGCTAATCGGAAATTCAAACTCTCCAAAAACACTCATATTATGCATAACAAACATAGCACATTTCCTCAACTTGAAAAACAAATCCCCTGAAACCAACATACAATTGCTAGCAGCTAACCAGATATAGACCGTCAGTTATCACACACACACTCTCTTTCACTCAACTTGCTAGTATCCTCTTCCACTGTTCACTAGCATAAGGCTTGTAACCTTAGAAAAACTTACCATAAAAATGCTATGCCTGATAATGTACCTGCTATAATTACTTCCAAAATATTTTCCCAATCCTTAACATGATTAAAATCATCTCTCCATTTCATCATCATTCTCGCACAAGCCCTGTCACTCTGTTTATTTCCCCACTGTCCTGAAATCCTCTCTTGCAAAACTGCAATAGACTTCTCAACTAACTACAGAACCTTTACTGTCATGGCTCCCATAACTCCCATAACTCCAGCGACATCCCTGTCTTCTCAGCTACATCTCCAACCCCAAGACCATGAAACCTCTGCCACTGTGAACAAGAATATGCATCCGTAATATCATTGTCTTTTCCCAGAACATATTTCATCCTAAAGACAATGTTCAGCACACAAATAGCTGTACCAAAAATGCCAAACCCTTTGAACTCTGCCAGGTCACAAAAAATATGTACTGATCAGAGCCATTCATTCTCCATTGATTATACTATCACTCAATTAAAGCCTTTCAAAAAACAAATCAAAATCCTCTAATCCACTCACACACACACTCAACCATACTCGGTATGCAGCAAAATTGCACCGGACAAACAAAAAAACATAGGGGGTCATTCCAACCCTGGCGGTCATCGACCGCCAGGGTGGATGACCACGGAAGCACCGCCAACAGGCTGGCGGTGCTTCATTTGGGATTCCGACAGCCGCGGTCGCCCAGCCGGGTCCGGCGGTTTCCCGCCGGATTTCCCCCGGCTGGGAGAATCCTCCATGGCGGCGCTGCAAGCAGCACCGCCATGGGGATTCCGACCCCCTTCCCGCCAGCCTGTTTCTGGCGGTTTTTACCGCCAGGAACAGGATGGTGGGAACGGGTGTCGTGGGGCCCCTGGGGGCCCCTGCACTGCCCATGCCACTGGCATGGGCAGTGCAGGGGCCCCCTAACAGGGCCCCAGCATGATTTTCACTGTCTGCATAGCAGACAGTGAAAATCACGACGGGTGCAACTGCACCCGTCGCACCCCTGCAACACCGCCGGCTCCATTCGGAGCCGGCTTCTATGTTGCAGGACCTTTCCCGCTGGGCCGGCGGGCGCTCCCTTGGCGGGCGCCCGCCGGCCCAGCGGGAAAGTCTGAATGGCCCCCGCGGTCTTCTGACCGCGGAGCGGTCATTTGACGGGGTAAGTTTGGCGGGCGGCAACTGCCGCCCGCCAAACTTGGAATGACCCCCATAATCTCCTACAGTAAGCTTGCCCTGCCTTTACTCCTTTGCATGAACAATTGAGGTGCCCAACTGGGCTTGCACTTTGTTCAATTCTAACGTCTTCATGACTGCCACCTCTTCAAGCATTGACAACATTGACACAATGTTCTACTGTGGTCTCCTCAGCTCCATTTTCAAAGTATCCCATTCAATTTTCAAGAAAGTGAGTGTTGTGGATTGAGCTTCTGTTTTCTCTCAGGTCAATGGCACATTTAGATAATCCATCACCTCCTGAAAACATTGCAAAGCTCCAGCACATTTAGCAGAACATCTGTCACCCACCAAGAAATCATCCAGATAGTGTGTAACTTGATGAAAACCCCTCCTGAACGTGACAGCAAGTTGCAAAAACAAACTGCATGAAATTGATCAACCCATATTTAAAACCCTATCCACATAAATGTGCCCTTTAAACTGCATGCCTCCATGGATGAAACCATCTGAATGTACCAGAAACAATAAAATTGCAGATTTCATGTCTGTCTTTGCTAATTCTGCACAGAACACCTCATCTCCTGACCAAACAATGACATTATCTAAAGATGCATAATTCACCACCATCTCCCATCTCTTCATTTGCATTAAAATCATTAACCGACAAACCTTCAGGCCACAACAAGCAATGCATTAACGAAAATTCATCCTCTTATTAAATACGGCAATGACCAACAATCAAAATGGCCTAAGACTTTATCTCCTCATTCTTATCTATTCAGCTTAACCCTAACCACTAAATTATTCTTTTTGGTAGACTTCAAGTTTGTCGCCTTTGGTCCCTGATGGCTCCCATAACTCCAGCGACATCAATGTCTTCTCAGCTATATCTCCAACACCAAGACCACGAAACCTATTTGATGTCCCATACTTGCATCTCCACAACTTTTGTCCTAGCACAAGCAACCAACCTGTTAATCCATTTGTCAACTGTAAATTGTGTAGGCTACCGCACTAGCAATGGGTTGCACATTTCTTTCCCTATACTTTTGTCCCAGGAATGCAACTAGGATCTACCCAAGGCATTAAACCAGGGGATGCTTCCTGCCACACTATAAACAGTCATGTCAAAATGTGCAATGATGTTGTTGTATACAGCTATCCCTATTAAATGACGAAAATACCTCATTCTGTTGTAATAGTCCTGAACCAAAACATCCCACACCAAATTGGATGGGTCACCCCTCAAAGGGATTATATGAATAGATAGCCCACTAGCTGTGTGTTCCAAAGGGACACATCTAGTCAGTGCCTTTCAATGGCACCAACTTGTCAGGATAAACTTTAAGCCTAGTTCTAAACTCCTCATCGTAACATAGCCATGCAGTATCACCATAGTCAAACTGGACACTCCAAACCAAATTCATATACTTAAATAATGTGACACATCACTCAAGGTGGCGTTCACTGATGTCTAATTTGCAATAGTCATGGGGTAATTTTTTCTTAGTTCTCCCTTTCTCCACTTCCCATTTCTTAATGTCTCCAGAACACTCAGATTCTCAGATCTTGCATCATTCTTCTCAGCCCTTGTTGTTTCTGCACCCTCTCGGAAACCCCCTCGATGCTTTTACTGTCACATTCTTCCTTACCTTTAACCCCAACTTTTGTAACAAGTGTCTCCTGCACAAGTTCCCTCATATTGTCATCACCAATCGCCATCAATACCATCTTGACAGCCTTATGGCAATCTCCCTGGAATTATGCCCAAAATGCTCACTATCTCTACCTACCTACTCTTAGGAAGCTGATGTCCAGGTGTTCTGTACTGGATAACACCTTAAATTTTCCAGCTGCCTTTTGTCCTTTTGTGTTTTTCTTCTTCCTAGTGTCTGAACTCTGAAAGACACCAACCCCACCCACATACTGCACCACAATCTCTCCTTCTTCAGTCTCTGTGTCACCAGTCTCATGGTCCAATTCAATTTCTTCATCTGAACCTTCAGCGATTCCATACATCCCACCAGTCACACACCCCAAGCACTCAGGGTTGGCACTAAGCCATCTCTCATACCACAATCCATCCTTGCTGTTACCATGGATCTTTCCGTTTCTTCTGACAAATGTTTAGGAGTCACCCAAGAGCACAGTCGATAACTGCAGACCATCACTGTACTCTCTTCCCAACATTGCGCCAAATATTCTCCCATAGCAATCAATATGGAAGGGTCACAATGCCAAGAAGCCCCTCAAGCCAATCCGGATCTTTTTCAATTGTCCTTCCACACCTTTTTTTCCAACCATAATCCAGCTTCCTTCCTTTTTTCTCTGACCGCAACAGCCCTAACATCTCTACCCACTTACCACTGCACCATCCCATCAGGCCCTTCTAACTCTTCAGCAATTGAAAGGAAAGCCCAACTAATTGTTCCTCAGTACACCGCCTGTGTGGTTCCACAAATGCCTTGTCCACTTGCAACTGCTGGCTCCACATTGCAGCAGCCACCATACTCTTCATACCCCCTCTTGTGTCCTACTCTTCATTAGATATTACAATAATTGTGGCTCTTTCGTTTAACATTTGAGCCGTCATCTTTTTTAAAAGTTTAGTGGCTTCACCCATCTTCACCTTACTCCCTGACAACACTGACTCTGGCTTCCCATGTTGCCTAATTTGCCCACCACAGCATCCTCACCATGTGGTTCACCTACCAAATGACCCTGGCCACAGCTATAATCTGGCTCACACCTGCAGAGATTTGACCTCCGTTGTACTTCTACATGGGCCTGCTGAAGTGAATGTTGTCCTCCAAAGCCTGTCACAATGCCCATGTCTGGCTTCCTCCATCAACATACCATCTAGGGAGCCTGCCTTTTTCTCTCTTGCTGATGCACTCTATCCTCTATCAGCCACCCAAGACCCTCTTCAACCTACCAAATTAGCAAATCTTGCCACCCTTGCATCCTCCATTCCTTACAGACCTCTCCCATGGCAGAAAGCAAATGATAGCCACAAATACCACACCATTAGCAGCCACCGTCCTTGATGCTTCAAACCCACTCGTCTGTCCTAAAACTCCTGAGATTATCAAATCCTTCCTTTCCTCATACTGCAACCCCTGTAGAACCCCCAACCCTTAAGTAGTCATCTTTAGAAATTCAACCCCAACGATCACTACAAGACTCGTAGTACAAGGACCTTACAACCTCACAATGCACTCCTAAACCACCCTGTAACCTTACTTTCTACTGTTCTAAACGACAACAATTTCTACACTCTAGGGCTGATGTCAGTTGGAAAGGCTGTGGCCACCTGGCCACACCTTGATAACCCTACCTAACCCCACCCCTGCCACATGGTCCAACAGGAGGCAAGTTGAATAATAAAACAGGCATTGTTGAAGGCATCAATGAGTTTATCTTGAGCAGTGACTTTGCCATTTTGTCACTTTTCTGCTAGCAAGACATAACCACAGACTGTGAGAGCACAGACAATATCATTATATAACATGAAGGTGACAGATGCCAATCCTACAAGATGCCTTAGTGAGGTCATTTTTCTTCGGTAGAGGTCTATGAGTTACTTATAGGTCACTAATTCCAGCTGTGTCCGCAGCTCTGTTTGCTATACGGGTAAGGGTGTCAAAATAAATGCCTCTGAGAAGCATACTAATAATATTAGGAGTGCAATTTGCATTTGTGTAATTACAGCAAAATTCCAAAAAATACACATAATTACGCAAAATGCAAATCTGTCAAATATGTTACTCTATATTTTAGACTGAAATGGATTCTCATGTCAATATCTGGCACAATGATGCATTTAAACTAGAGCACTGCAAACAACAGGCAGGCGCGTTCTGTTGTTCCCTGGCCTTTCAGGGAATTTTTTTACCTCACCTTACATCCAATTGTGCCATTTGCAGTAACTTTTTACCTCGAATGGCATGAAAATACATGAAGTAGCATAATGCTGCAATTTTTGGGAATCCACGTAACAAACATAACACCCAATTCCCAAAATAACAAGAATTACACCAGCATAATTTGAATTCCTCCAAGCCTAAATCATATACTAATGTTGACAACATAATGAAAGTGCAAAGATTTGTAGTAGTAAGTGCTCTATAAAAGAAATTTATTTTTATTAGTATACACCCCTGAAAACCTCAGTTGAATGTAGTGCTTAAAAAGGAAGTATAAAAGTGGAGTGCTGTCAGGTACATTGCAACAGGAGAGATGTTAACTTTCCATGTTGTGTCTCCACCACAGTGGTGCACAAAATAAGCAACACTAATTTATGATCATCCTGTTATTTTCCACAGTCTGTTTTCACTTTTTAATTGGGTTGAGCTCTGTGTTGAGTTAAAGCACCAGGAATGCAAACTTTTCCTGTCTGTGACCAAGGAGACACACTTTCCGAAACACATCAGGCTTGTTTGTTGCCATTAAACTAAGCAAATAAAGCACTGCTGGCAATGACAATTGGGACTGTGGCTGTCTTTTCAATAGTCCCTGGACATGGGTGCTTTCTACTAGAGTGCCTGAAAGTGAATAATTAGCGGGTTCGCAACCCTGCTGTGGACCGCTACCACTAAGAGGCTGGGGAACCTCCACAGAACTGAATTGAGGTTAGATATATAAAAACATAGAGATTCACTGAAAAAAGCAGAGGTTAAAGTAACGTTATAGTTAGGTGAATATGTCAGTGCCAACTTTAACGTTTTGAACTCAAAAAGCCACAGAAATTCACAAGTCACCGTTATCAGAGCTACCTATAAATAGCACCCCCGCCATGCACTGATTATGACCTCATTGTCAACACCAGAGCAGTACGTGCTCTATTGGTGATAAAAAATGCAAAAACCCAGCACTCTCAAAACAACGTAATTTATGCATTGTGATGATATGTTGTGGTTTAACCTTTTGCATTGCAGAGTTCAATCCTGAAAACTTATTTTTAATATGCTTACAAACACTGTTCCTTTGCAATGTATTGCTGCAGGTTTTCAGAGTGTGTTAGGGTGTGGTCCCTTTCCAGGACCTTCCAGAGACTTTCCCTGCAACATGCCTGTGCGTGGTTCTGGGCTGGGCCAAGACTCTATAAAAGAAAGCCAGCCCAACTCCCAGTGCTCACTGTTCAGAGGTCCTGGTGCAGAGCAGCAGCTTCTTCCTGAGCTCCTGTCCCGGCAGCCTATTTGGATCTTCCAGTCTTTTGCCCTTCAGCCTTCATTGGTGATCATTGTTCCAGGCGGTAAGACGGTGGTTGTACTGTCCCGACACCGTTATTTAGAATTTTCATATTCTTGGTTTAATTCTTAAATGAGTAACAGATTACTTGCGCGCTACAATTTCTTGACATTTATATGGTAGTTTACAAATAGGCAAGAAGCGCGATTTGTTTCATAAAGGTCTGACTTTGTTATTCATTGCATGCTACCATTTCTTGACATTGGCATGGTGGCTTAAGAATCGGCAAGACGTGCAATTCGTTTTATGGTGTTTAAACATTGTTGTCCATTGCGCGCTACTATTTCTTGACATTTACATGATGTTTTACGAATTGGCAAGACGCGCAACTCGTTTCATGAGTATTTAACTTTGTTGTTTATTTCGCGCTACCATTTCTTGACATTTACATGGTGGCTTAAGAATCGGCAAAAGAAGTGCGATCCGTTTCATTGTACTTTGATCTTGGTATTTATTGTGAGCTGTTATTTCTTGACATTTACATCGTGTTTTACGAATCGGCAAGACGCGCGATTCGATTAATGATGATTTGACTTTGATATTCATTGCGTGCTACCATTTCTTGGTACTTTACATGGTGACACTCGAATCCGCAAGACGCACAATTCTCTCCTCGAGTTTAATTCATGTTGTTTATTGTATGCCACTATTATAAGATATTTATTATATAATATTCGAGTTGACAAGTTATGTGATTTGTTTCCTGAATCCATATTGTGTTATTCATGGTGCACAATCCTTTTATGGTGTTTACTATATATATATATATATATATATGTGTGCAATTTGTGTTGAAACATTTTAAGAGTACACAGAAGGCCAGAGTTTCTAGATGCAATATTGTATGGTCCTAGTATACATTCTCAAAACAGGATTTATATGACTGGTTTAAAATTTAGTCAGAATGTTTTTCTGATTCTCATGTAAAGGAAAGTACTTGAATAAGAAAGTTTTCATTGAATTCATCTTGATTCCCCTACAGGTATCCGGCCATCTTGAAACGTAGTCATTTTAAACTTAACTCTTAGATTGTTCATGTTTTCAGAGTGACTAGGCTTAGAATCATAGTCTAGCATTGATTTCAGGAGATATAATTTTCTTATTGTGTGTTCTAACCTTTTTCTTACTACTGGTCTCCTTCCCAGCTGTTCCCTTCCTAATCCTCTCTTCCCCTCTTGAACTCTCTCAGTCTCTGTGATTTATCTATCAGAGTCTTGGAGCTGTTTAGTGGTGGACGTGTTGGGAACGTGCACAGACCCCGAGGATCTGGTGACTCTGACAGAATAGGTAGCCCACGAATTATTATCCTCCTGGCTTGTGTATGTTCTCAGCATGGCCACGCTAGACGAGTTAGTCAAGGCTATCACCCAGCTCCAAGCAGAGGTGGTATCATCCAAAGAACTGACAACTAGCTTAGCAGAGAGAGTGAGTCAGTTGCAAGATAAGGTAGAGAAGAAGGAACAAAGTCCCACAGGTGTGTCTTGGCCAGGTACTTCTTCTCAGGCTTCTGGAAGTAATCCGATTTCCCTAAATGTTCCTTCTGCAATTCCTTTAGCTCCCCCCAGAACATTTCCCAGGTGACCCTTTGAAAGTGCAGCCTTTCCTGGTTCAAGTGGAACTACACTTCACCTGCAGACCAAATACTTTCCTGATGCCCAGTCCAAAGTAGCTTTCTTGTTATCATATCTGTCTGGGGATGCAGCTACTTGGGCAATTCCCCTTGTGCGTAAAAATAGTCCCTTGTTGTACAACTGGAGAAATTTTGTTTGTGAATTTGAGAGAGTTTTTGATCGTAGAACTGTAACACAGTCAGCAGATCGTGAATTATTAGATTTACGCCAAGGGAATCAAGACGTAGTGTCGTATTTAGCCAACTTTAACCGGTTGGTTGCCGAGACATCCTGGCCTGAAGAAAAACAAGCGGTCTTGTTTTACAAGGGACTCAAAGAGGAACTAAAAGATATCTTAGCACAAACCGACCCACAACCTACAGACTGTCAAGAATTAATAAATCTTGTCTTGAGACTTGATCATCATTTAGCAGAACATAAAGGAACACGCAAAAAGATTAAAAAATATTCATGACGCGTTCATGATAACAGAGACTCAAGAACTCAGAAAGAAAGAACGCTGGAACCGATGGAAATTGGAACCATCAGAAGACCTTTGACCAAAGATGAAAAGGACCTACGCAGAAAAAATGGACAATGTCTTTATTGTGGGCGAAAAGGTCATTTTGCAAAAGATTGTTCAATCAGACCAAAGAACAAGCAAGGTCCAGTTCAGAAGGTCGCAGCCAATGCACCAGTCGAGTTGGAAAACTAAAACACCCAAGATACAGAGAAGGGTTGCTCTTGGTTGTCACCGTGGACCCTTCACAATCTAGACATTTTAAACTGGAAATAAGAGTTCAGGTCAAGAAAAAGATCTATTTCAAAAAGGCTGTAGTCAATTCTGGGGCTATTGGGAACTTTGTAGATGTCCAATTGGTTTGTGCATGGGGGATCCCATGTATTGAAAAGAAGACCCCAGAAATCATCCAGGCAGTCGATGGAAAACTCTTGACTGGAGGTCCGGTAACTCTTCAGACTATCCCCTTGTCGATGATTTGTGAAGATAAGAATCAAAGAAAGAAACATAAAGAGAAAATCATCCTTGACGTGATCCATGCTCCTCAATATGGGATTATCCTCGGCTTGCCATGGTTAACTCATCACAATCTAGAGATCAATTGGGCAGAACGAAAAATTGTGTTCTCATCTGCGCTATGTAACGAACAATGTCTCCAAAAGATTCAAGTACCAAAAGTTTGCAACTCTTACATAGGTACTGCTGTGGAGAAAGAAATTCAGCTGCCCAAACAGTATTCATCTTACAAAGATGTATTTGATGAGAAAGGAGCAGAGACTCTACCTCCTCATAGATCTTATGACTGTCAAATTGATCTAGCCCCAGGTGCGATACTTCCCAACTGTCGTGTATATGCCCTGTCAGAAAATGAAAATCAACATTTACGAAAATACCTAGATCAATTTTTGGAGAATGGCTTCATTCTCCCCTCTAAGTCTCCTGCAGCTTCGCCTTTGTTTTTTGTTCCAAAAGCTAATGGAGGACTTCGAACTTGCATCGACTATAGGGGTTTGAACAAAGTCACCATCAAGAATAAATATCCTTTACCCCTAATTCCGGTCTTATTGGAACAAGTAAAGAGAGCAAAAATCTACACGAAGCTTGACCTTTGAGGTGCTTATCATTTGGTCAGAATGAGAGAGGGTGACGAATGGAAAACAGCGTTCAAGACAAGATATGGCCTTTTTTAATACACCGTCATGCCTTTTGGTCTGTGTAATGCTCCAGCAGCATTTCAATTTTTCTTGAATGACGTTCTTAGAGAGTACCTCAACATATTTGCCATAGTCTACATCGATTACATTTTGATCTACTCAGACAATGAAAACGAACATGTCCAACATGTCAAGAAAATTCTTGCAGCCCTTCGAAAACACCATTTATACTGCAAACTAACCAAGTGTGGTTTCATGTTACCACAGTTGAGTTTTTAGAGGTTATTCTTACCCTTCAAGGTATGGTGATGGCAGAAAATAAAGTAAAAAACGTATTTGATTGGCCCACCCCAAAGACTGTTTGTGATGTACAATGTTTCCTGGGATTTGCACATTTTTACTGGAGGTTCATAAATCATTTCTCCCAGACAGTGGCTCCAATCACTAAGCTACTAAGAAAGAAAGAAAAGTTTCTATGGTCCCCAGAAGCTGATCAAGCCTTCTCGACTTTGAAGGAAGCTTTCTCCACTGCCCCAGTCTTGAGTTATCCTGATGCGAATCAACCTTTCATAGTGGAAGCTGATGCTTCAGATGTAGCAATAGGAGCCGTCTTATCACAACGAAATAAAGACACTGGTCAACTTCATCCTGTAGCTTATATGTCTCGGAAGTTGAACGAAGCTGAACAGAACTATGTCATTGCTGAAAAAGAGCTTCTGGCGATTTGTGACGCCTTTAAAGAATGGAGCCATCATTTGTTGGGTGCCAAATACACTGTCACAGTATATACTGATCATCGTAATCTTCAATTCATGAGTTCCGGCAGACTTTTGACCCCTCGGCAATTACACTGGATGCTTTTTTTTGCCGAATTTGATTTTGTAGTAACCTTCCGGCCTGGTAAAGATAATCGCAAGGCTGACGCCTTGTTCCGTCAAGAGTCTACCATGTTGCCTGCATTTCAAGCCTCCAGAGCTATCATTGCTCCTGACAAGGTTCTATGTATCATAAAAACTGAAGATTTCTTTGAAGAAATTCGCAACTCTTTCACTGTTGAAAAATGGCAAACATGGGCCCAAGCAGATCCCAAAAGGTCAATCAAGCAAGGTTTACCCTTTCATGACGCTCGTTTGTTCGTACCCACTACCAAACTTCGCAAGATAGTGTTTCATTGGTTGCATGTTATACCTACTGCAGGTCACCCAGGTACTCCTAAAACTCTTGAACTGATCCAACGCTATTTTTGGTGGCCTACCCTAACAAAGATGTAAAAGCAATGGTAAACAACTGTGAAGTTTGTGCTCGCATTAAAACAAGTCATTCAAAACCAAAAGGGTTGTTACATCCACTTCCAACCCCAAGTCGTCCATGGGAGCACATTTCTTTAGACTTTATTACAGGTCTGCCAGTGGTTCAACAGCATTCAGTAATTCTGGTAGTAGTAGATAGTCTCACGAAATATGGACATTTCATCGCCTGTAAAAAATTGCCCACTTCTAGTGAATTGGAAACTATTTTACTGAACAGAGTGGTTCGCTATCATGGACTGCAAAGGTTATCCTCTCCGATTGGGGGTAACAATTTTCCTCCAATTTCTGGAAGACATGGTGTAAAACACACCAAGTGACATCTACGCTATCTACTAGTCACCGTTCTCAAACAGATGGTCAAACGGAGAGACTGAATCAGACTTTGAAACAATACTTACATGCCTACGCTGAAAAGGCACTTCATTCTTGGACATCTATGCTCTGGTTAGCTGAGTTAGCTTACAATAACTCATTCCACACTTCTATTGGCGTTACACCCTTTTTTGGTTTATTTGGCTATCATCCTGACACCTTGCCCATCACAATTTCTCAAGAAAGTTCTCTTACTCCAGCTGTGTCAGAAACCATTCAGCATTTACATCAAACCCAGAAACTGATTCAACAACATTTAGAAAAAGCCAAACAAAAATATAAAAGGCATTATGAGAAGAAACATTGTGAGGGACCGCAATATCAACCAGGTGACAAAGTGTGGCTTTCCACAAAACATATAGACTTCAAGATGAAGCACATGTTTAACCCCAAATTCATAGGTCCTTATACTGTCCTTCAGCAAATCAATCCGGTGACCTATAAACTACAATTGCCCAGATCCTTACGGATTCATCCAGTGTTCCACACTTCCCTCTTGAAAAAGGCAGTCCAAAAGGTCCACCCTCATCCAACTCCTGTTCTAGTACAAGGGGAAGAAGAATACGAAGTCAAGAAAGTGTTGGATTCTCAACGGAGAGGGCGTAATCTATGGTACTTAATCTCATGGAAAGGTTATGGTCCTGAAAGTAACTCATGGGTTTCCACATCCGATGTTCATGCTCCAGTACTTGTGAGACGCTTTCATCGTCTTAATCCAAGCAACCCAGGCCCTAGAGTGCGTCAGGAGAGGGGAGTACTGTCAACACCAGAGCAGTACGCGCTCTATTGGTGACAAAAAATGCAAAAACCCAGCACTCTCAAAACAACGTAATTTATGCATTGTGCTGATATGCTGTGGTTTAACCTTTTGCATTGCAGAGTTCAATCCTGAAAACTTATTTTTAATATGCTTACAAATACTGTTCCTTTGCAATGTATTCCTGCAGGTTGTCAGAGTGTGTTAGGGTGTGGTCCCTTTCCAGGGCCTTCCAGAGACTTTCCCTGCAACATGCCTGTGCGTGGTTCTGGGCTAGGCCAAGACTCTATAAAAGAGAGCCAGCCCAACTCCCAGTGCTCACTATTCAGAGGACCCGGTGCAGAGCAGCAGCTTCTTCCTGAGCTCCTGTCCCGGCGGCCTATTTGGATCTTCCAGTCTTCTGCCCTTCATCCTTCATTGGTGATCATTGTTCCAGGCGGTAAGACGGTGGTTGGACTATCCCAACACCGTTATTTAGAATTTTCATATTCTTGGTTTAATTCTTAAATGAGTAACAGATTACTTCTGAGCTACCATTTCTTGACATTTATATGGTAGTTTACAAATAGGCAAGACGCGCGATTTGTTTCATAAAGGTCTGACTTTGTTATTCATAGCGTGCTACCATTTCTTGACATTGGCATGGTGGCTTAAGAATCGGCACGCCGCGGGATACGTTTTATGGTGTTTAAACATTGTTGTTCATTGCGCGCTACTATTTCTTGACATTTACATGATGTTTTACGAATTGGCAAGACGCGCAACTCGTTTCATGAGGATTTAACTTTGTTGTTTATTGCGCGCTACCATTTCTTGACATTTACATGGTGGCTTAAGAATCGGCAAAAGAAGTGCGATCCGTTTCATTGTACTTTGATCTTGGTGTTTATTGTGAGCTGTTATTTCTTGACATTTACATCGTGTTTTACGAATTGTCAAGACGCACGATTCGATTAATGATGATTTGACTTTGATATTCATTGCGTGCTACCATTTCTTGGTATTTTACATGGTGACACTCGATTTGGCAAGACGCACGATTCTCTCCTCGAGTTTAATTCATGTTGTTTATTGTATGCCACTATTCTAAGATATTTATTATATAATTTTGCAGTTGACAAGTTATGTGATTTGTTTCCTGAATCCATATTGTGTTATTCATGGTGCACAATCCTTTTATGGTGTTTACTATCTGCAATATGCACAATTTGTGTTGAAACATTTTAAGAGTACACAGAAGGCCAGAGTTTCTAGATGCAATATTGTATGGTCCTAGTATACATTCTCAAAACAGGATTTATATGACTGGTTCAAAATTTAGTCAGAATGTTTTTCTGATTCTCATGTAAAGGAAAGTACTTGAATAAGAAAGTTTTCATTTAATTCATCCTGATTCCCCTACAGGTATCCGGCCATCCTGAAACCTAGTCATTTTAAACTTAACTCTTAGATTGTTCATGTTTTCAGAGTGACTAGCCTTAGAATCATAGTCTAGTATTGATTTCAGGAGATATAATTTTCTTATTGTGTGTTCTAACCTTTTTCTTACTACAGGTCTCCTTCCCAGCTGTTCCCTTCCAAATCCCCTCTTGAACTCTCTCAGTCTCTGTGATTTATCTATCAGAGTCTTGGAGCTGTTCAGTGGTGGACGTGTTGGGAACGTGCACAGACCCCGAGGATCTGGTGACTCTGACACTCATATATCACATCACTTATGACATGTTCTATTACATGATTTATAACATCACTGATGACATTTCAAATGACATCAGAGGGGGTAGCTCATCATCAATTCGGGCAGGGAAACAGAATGCAAGTCTGCTCCCAGCTGGCAGGAGCATTTTTAAAGCTCCTGTTTGGCAGCTCATATGTTGTTTACTCACTGGAGGTGTTGGCAGCTGTCAGGTATTGTGAATCTGTGAGAGTGACAAGACTGCAACTCACAGCAGGCAATGTTCCCCCAAATCAAGGCTCCAAAATGTGTCCTCCCCTCAAAATACACCTGTGTGCCAAATCATCACTGAAGTGTACTCACCTGGGAGGAAATCATCAATATAGTTTATGTAATACAGGGAGTTGCATGGCTGCAACTCACAAGAGGCTCCCTTACTGTCACTCCAAACACCAGTCCAGTGTATACTTGCCAAAATACCCTTCTTTGGGAATTCACACATGAATTGCACTCATCTGGGGGTGACATATTACAACTGCATGAAGTACAGGGAAGGACTTGACTGCTAAGGCCAGGATGGTCTGTCCCAAAATTCAAACACAAGCCCAGTGTGCATCTGTCCCATTATCCTTGTTTGTGAACTCCCTGTGGAAGTGTATACAACTAGGAACATAACCTATGCATACCATGTAGTAGTTGTAGTAACATTACTGTAAATTCCAGGAGGGCCAATCCCTGTAACTCCAATTACCAGGACCACTGTACATATGTCACAATGCATCTGTCTGTGAACTCACATATGAACTTTAATCACCTAGGACGGACAAAGAGACACATCATGGTACACTCTGTGACGTGGCTAAACACCTAGATCCATTGTGAGCAGCTAAGCCAAGATGAAATTATTGTGGAAAGGAGGGACAGCTCAACCTGTGTACCCCAAAAAACATCAACCAAAGCCATCAAGATGCATCACCTGAATGGTTTTGGCAGCAGACACATTTACAATGCACTGACCATATGAGGAATACAATCACATATACAACAATGTCCAGGGTCTGCCTTCATAACAGTCAACTAGGACTTAAAAGTATAAAAGCCACATCCTGTCCAACCACTGTTTTATCTGCACTGCTGGCAAGGTGTAAGTCTATGAACATCCTCCCAAGTGCTAATGAGCGCATACATTCTTCAGCTGATGGACTGAAATGGAATTGCCATATCTCAGATATGTCAGGTTCATACAATTGATAGCATGTGTACCAATCACATAAGAAAAAGCTGCCAATCGAACATGTACACGGCCTTGGATAAATGTCACTGTCAACATTTGGAGGCAGATGTCACAATAAAACCTGTAACATTGTATCTCTCACATCAACAGGTGGAGCTGCCACTGGGAACACCGAGACTGCTGAAGAAACTGCCACTACCCCCATGGATGAAGCCCTTAATGACAACAACACTCCTGGATGTCTGGACTTTGAGTATGGTTCTGGCCCATCAGGGCAACCTGGTGAGACAAAACCAGTGAGCCTCACCATGACCAAATCAACTCCTCCCAGCCCGGTTGCATCTACATCCAAGGCAGCCATCCACCCCCCAACCTATGTCCCAAGGACAATGACTGCCATCTTGTGCCCCCTGGTCCAGGATCCTGAGTCACAGCAACACACCTCCAACAATAGTGGTCCTGGAACCAGTGGTAGGGGCAAACTGTGCCAGGGGTGCAGACATGTGGGTGTGGGGTGGGATGTTGTGGGCCAGCGGCATGAGGCCACTGGGGAGGGTCCTGGCCAGGACACCATCAGCAAAGTCTTGAGAGTCTATCATTAATCCCAAGGCGTGATGGGCCAGGTACTTACCGAACTCAGGGAAATCAAGCAGCTACAGAGGGACTTCCATTGAAAGTCATTGGAAAAGTGGGAGGCCACAAACACCAACCCTGGCCTCCCTATCAGAGGTGTTCAGGAAGATTAGCAGTACCCTGATCAGGGAACATGAGCAACACCATACCCCATCCTTTGGGCCAGCAACACCAGGCCCTTCTACATCGGTGGCAGCCACTGGAAGGGAGGCCCTGTCAGGAGAAACACCCACCTCAGACACCTCTGCAGCTGCAGAACCCCCACACAAGCAGGGATGTCCACCCCAGACTCCAGGAGGTGCAGAAGGCAAGACACCAAACACTGCCAGCAAGTGACCTCTTCCTGATTTCACTCCTTTGTGTGCCAATTATTCACTCTGTTGACTGTTCTCCAACCACATTCCATCTTCCATAGTAGTAAGACACTGGACTTTGGACTCCAAATGTTGTAGCATCTACCAATATGATTATATCCAGTATGACTGATCCCCTCACTTTCAGATTCTGTAGCACCAGTTTTGTATGCCCTGCACCCATGTAAATTAACTCACTAAACAGGAAAACATTCCCTGTTTGCTTCTGTTCCACATGTTGAAATGTTGAGATGTAAGCCCTTGTGATGCCCACAAGGAAGACACACTATGGTAATGAAAGGAGGACTATGTCACATGTAGTGTCATGCTGAGGATTAATAGCAACACAATGATACAAGTGTCAAATCACACCAAACACTTTATTGAACTGTACACCACATAGGCTGTCAAAATGTCTGGACTGTCATAGTCAAGAATGTCTGAACCATTTTCAATCAGGGTAGATATGCCAAAGTACCGTTCCCCAGACCACAGAAGAAAGGGCTTTGTCAGACATTGTCCGTATAATAGGCTAACAGATTAGTGGATCTTGTCATTGGCTTGAGCCTTGTCACATGCCGAAACCAGGTCTGCCAACATTACATGAGCCATGGCACAGACAGAGGGCAGTACAACAGTCCCTGATCATGGGTCCATCCCATTAAAATGACAAAGCATCTATGGGTCTGATAGAACCTATGTCAGTGCTGTGGCACAGGCACTCAAGCCTGCAATGAGGAAACACGTATACAGCTTCAAACAGATCATACAGGATCATTGTCAACACAAAGTGAAGGGAGAATGCATGGATTGCACCTGATTAGAACATATATCAAGGACATATGGTTGCAAACATGTGACAACTGGGCCAACACACCTCATTAATCCAGTGTATTCCGTACTTCAGATTTCCATCCACACACTGTCCAAGCTGCTTTGGCACAGGACTGATACATCCTAAATCTGTGACAACATCACGTGGATCAATCCATGCCCCCTTCCGATATCAGAACAGCATCAGATACCTGACAATGTCACAACTCTGTGTTTAGCAGGGGAATTTATACCTATGACCATAAGCTCAAATCAAACATCAGTGGATACACTCACATTGCAATGACAATGACACAAACCCTGCAGATAATCAAGGGAGAGAAATGTTCAAGTGTGAACTTAGCAAGCAAAGCATGGATGTATACAACAAAGCATTACATCCACGATCTGCAGGTAAAACTCCCTAGTCCACACATCCTGACTATCACAATTCCTCATAAAGTCACAGAAATAGCATAACAATACTTATTTACACTCAGATAAAGTAGTGATTGATAATATCTGCCCGCAAGTCTTCACCTTCCTCCTCATCACTGTCATCCTCACTTGGCATTTCAGGATTCTCACCCAGTGGCACTGCTGACTCCCCCTCAACTGGCATATATGGGTTATTCCTCCGCAGGGCAATGTTGTGGAGCATACAGCAGGTCACAATGATCTTACATACTTTTTCACGTGAGTAGAGGAGGGCTCCACCTGTCTTGTCCAGACACCTAAATCTGATGTTCAGGAGCCCAAAAGCCCGCTCCACGACATGCCATGTTCTTCGATGGGCATCGCTGAAGTGGACTTCCCCTGGCGTAGTTGGGTTCTTCACCGGCGTCAACAACGATGGACTGTTTGGGTATGCAAATCCCCTGTTATGGAATGGAACTTATGTGCAACTATGAGTCCCGCTCATTGGATTTGTTG
The DNA here is from genome assembly GCF_031143425.1 of Pleurodeles waltl. Classification (NCBI taxonomy): domain Eukaryota; kingdom Metazoa; phylum Chordata; class Amphibia; order Caudata; family Salamandridae; genus Pleurodeles; species Pleurodeles waltl. Next base: position 725,888,892 of record NC_090438.1, read on the forward strand.
CAGCAGACATTGCACACACACAAACAGGACAGATTTGACTTACCAACCAGCCAGGCTCTCTCTGGGTACAGTCATAACATCAGTTGGGGGATCGGCATAATGAAGGCATCATGGACTGAACCGGGATAAAGGGCACAGACTTGTGAAATGTAGAGATCTCCCAAACAAAGCACTTGGACATTGATGGAATGGTAGCTCTTTCTGCTGCAGTGTACTTGTTCATTGCCATGTGGTGGAACCAAGGCAACATGTGTACCATTAATGGCTCCCACATGTGGGATGTGTGCCAAACCATAGAAGTCAGTCTTCATCTGGGTCAAATCCTAACATTGAGGAAAGCAAATATAGCTGCCCAGGTGTTTCAATGTTGCTGAGAGTACATCCTTTAAAACCAGACTGAACATAGGCTAGGACATCCCAGCAAATAGGGCCATTGTATTTTGGAAGGACCTTATGGCCCTCATTATGACATTGGCGGTAATACCGCTTACCGCCATGCTGACTGCCGCCAACATACCGCCACCGCGGAGGATCACCGCTACCCATAATATGACACACACACAGCAATCCGTCACTATACAGCCACACACACAAGTCGGCCAGCCCAAAGGTCGGTGATAAACTGGCAGTAGCAAAACGCACACCGTTGCGCCAACAGATCTACGCCCATTATGACCAACAAATCACCACTGCAGACATTCAATGGTGGTAAACCATGGGCGGTACATACCGCCACGCCCACACACATGCAAAACAACATCACATTGGACAATTCAAACTACACACACCTGACACCCATTCATACACCACACCCACACACCCACACCACTATCAAACACACACCCACATTACCCACAACCCTTTACGAATACAAACAAGTGCCACAAGAGAGATAGCAAGACCACAGACAAGACCACAGCCACACACCACCATCACCTATACACCATCCACACACCTTACATCACACACCCCAACACATCACCCTATACACCCTCACCCACACCACTCACACCACACCCATGGCACCACAACAACAACCCCAGGTTCTCAGGGGAGGAGTTAAGGGTCATGGTGGAGGAAATCATCCGGGTAGACCCACAGCTATTTGTATCACAGGTGCTGTCGTAGTTTGGACTCTTTCTCAGGGCAAGACTGCTGATTTAAGGATGGCAGTACTTATGTTTATAGGCGACTATGCCTATTCAACAACAAGTCGCAACTGTCGTCCCAATCCTTCCGGCTCACTAGCAGCACCTCACCAAAAACAATACCAATAGTAAAAGGTGATTTGTGGCAGCCTTTACGCATGGACTCAAGAACAAGACATCTCAGGGAGTGTCGTGGTTAAACGGAGATTACTCCTTTCTCACAGATACATTATGTCTCAACCAAACATAGGCAATAACGAAGATGCAGTAAAGTTTCAATAGTTTTTATTCAACACAACTGCAATTTGCGATATGTTGCATGGGCTGCAATGATTAGGATAATGAACAGTGCAAGAAACAGAATTGTGAAGAAGAGAGTCATTATTACAAAGACCCCCACCATCTTGTAATAGCATGTAATAGACATAAGAGGTGTGATATGCCCTAATGCCCTAATACCCTGATAATACCATGATAGGCCTAACCTCCTACCTAAAGGAAAGCTGGGTTTGTTAAACCTAATCTGCCAATGCCATGTCCATGAGAGGAGCCCCCAACCCTCGTTACCTTGGAATGAGGTCTCTATCTCAGACTCCGCAGGGACACAAAGACTGTGTCACAGTCAAGACGACGTGCAGCATCGATATCAGCGATGGTGGCGATGCCCTCTGGTCGGAATCCCTCTGATTATCTGTCTAAAGTGGGATATATTTATACAGATCTACCAGGACCCCTGACGATGGTGTGTTCCCAAACAATAGATAACAGACATACTTGGGGCGGCAATTTTTATAAACAAATCACTCGAAAGTATAGAGAGGGAAAGTCCCTAAGTGTGAACACCTACTGTTTGTTTGTCTTTGTCACTTGATCTTGATGCCTTAGCGCGGTGGCACTGATAATGCAAAGCATCACAAGTGGCCTAACTATAAACAAGTCAGCCATCTTAGATGAATTAAATAATTAAATGGGCTAAGACAGAGCAAGCTAAATAGGTTAAAAGTCACTAGGTGACGGGGGCACGAGTCTGCAAGCCAAAGGCTAAGCTAACTCCTGTTATCCCATTGAAACAAACTAGGATTCACTACACCCTCCCCATTGCCGTAACAGGTATGACCAAGGTACAGGAACCCAAATGCTAAAATTGCTCTGAACTAAAAAGCTAAAAGCATAAAAACTAGCTAAAAAACTCTTTAAAATGCCTTAAAAAGAGAGTAAAAACATTTCAGCTAAAATACATACAGAGATGTTAATGTTAACCATGACAAGCACAGCATGCCAAAGCAAAGTCAATTTGAATGCATAATTTTAATTGGGAAAAGGCAAGCCAATTCATCAAATCATTTGCTGTAATCATGATCTCTAAGAGTGTCATCAAAGTCACCAACCAAGGACCTCAAAAATTAGTCCACATCATCTGATGTTAAATCGAGTGCTGGGCGAACAAACGGATCCACAGAGCAGTAGTGAGCAGTAGTCTCTAGTGTAAATTCATCCCCTGCAGTGCCGTCGTTCAATGGTAGACATTAAAATGGAAGACTCATAGGTGGCCTTGCGGAGCAACCTCAGTCTCAAGGGGCATGACCGTGTATTAACCCTCATCGGGGACATCAGCAGTTCGTGGTCAACAGGAGATGTCGGTGCAACAGCAAGACAGATCACAGGCAGATGTTCAAAGAGGCACCACACGCAGCAGAAAACTGGTTGTACGCACCAGAGAAGGGGACAAAATGACAACGACCAATCATGCTCCAATTCCACCAGCAAGGGTGCACCGAAGATCCAAACCATGCGTTCACGGCACAGCAGAGTTGGTGGTAGCGGCTACGTTGCTCTACGTAGCTGGAAAAAACAACCACAGCGAATCAGAAGAAATAGCAGTAGTACACCGCCAATCAAAGTCAAAATAATTGGAAAGCCACCAAACACACTTGAAAAGAGCGAATGGATGGCCGACGGGATGACTCTGAAGTCAGTCTGGAAGATGCACACGAAGCCAGACCCAACAGCCTTATAGAAGTGGACAATACCAGTAGTGCTTGAAGCATTGAATATTCTGGATACCAGTTCTCCAAAGTGATTGGGGAAGTTGGTATTTAATAGGGATTGTATCTCGGCTGATGATCTCGCAATCTGGAGAGCATACGTCTCTCTGAAACAATAGCGCCTTTAGCCTGCTCAGCTTGTCATAATTCACATTAATAGTATCTATGTGGGGCCACATGTCAGATACTTTTATCTTTCGTGTGGGGGGGGAATAAAACATGTCCGCAACACGACCTTCGAGACCGAGATTGCGTAGGCAATTCCTGGTCGCATGCCGCAACAACTTTGATTGTTCAGTACCACATAACTTCCATTGGAAAGTACATGAAATACCGGTCGAATCAAAGGGACGGGAGAACCCTTAAGAAAACAGGCCAAGTTTGCGACCCCCGCATTGCAAAGGCTGTGAAGGGACACCTGCTTACATATCATTGAATGACTAACAGTAGTCTCACATTCGCTTCCGCTAAGAAAGACCTTTGTTTCGCCATTCAGACATTTATAATCAAAGGGCAGCTCCCACTCTTCCTTAATATAGCTATCGCCTAGTTGCTCGTACCTTCCCACTGCAAGATGTTTCAGGCAGCTTGAGAAACGAAAGGTCGAAATGGGTAAATTAATTATGCCATGTAAGAGCCAAATAGTTGAAGGACTCACTGCTACCGTGAAGGGCAACTTGCTTAACTTCTCTACATGAAGCATGGTGAAACTAGCTTCCCTTTTAGCCATGGTCTGTTGTTCCATGGAAAAGTTAAAAGCAGTGAATAATTCACTCCTGTTAATATATTTCCATGGAATACGGCCATTTTTCAGCATCTGTAATGTCCAACCCAGCTGCATAATAGAACGTAGCTGTGTTTGTCCATGATATAACCGGGACAAGTCTGTCTGAGTGATATCAATAGCAGACAACACTATGGCCCTCATTCTGACCTTGGCGGGCGGCGGAGGCCGCCCGCCAAAGTCCCGCCGTCAGGTTACCGTTCCGCGGTCGAAAGACCGCGGCGGTAATTCTGACTTTCCCGCTGGGCTGGCGGGCGGTCTCCTTCAGACCGCCAGCCAGCCCAGCGGGAAAGAGGCTTCCACGATGAAGCCGGCTCGGAATCGAGCCGGCGGAGTGGAAGCTGTGCGACGGGTGCAGTTGCACCCGTCGCGTATTTCACTGTCTGCGCAGCAGACAGTGAAATACATGTAGGGGCCCTCTTACGGGGGCCCCTGCAATGCCCATGCCAGTGGCATGGGCACTGCAGGGGCCCCCAGGGGCCCCGCGACCCCCCCTACCGCCATCCGGATCTCGGCGGTCCGACCGCCGGGATCTGGATGGCGGTAGGGGGGGTCAGAATCCCCGCGGCGGTGCAGCAAGCTGCGCCGCCGCGGAGGATTCAATGGGGCCGCGGTACACTGGCGGGACCCCGCCAGTGGTGCCGGTCCGACCGCGGCTTTACCGCCGCGGTCGGAATCCCCATTGAAGCACCGCCGGCTTGTCGGCGGTGCTCCCGCGGTCCTCCGCCCTGGCGGTCAAAGACCGCCAGGGTCAGAATGAGGGCCTATATTTGATAATGAATAAATTCTGTTGGACAGAGTAATTATGCCGTTGTCGACAACTACTAAAGCCTTCTCTAAGTTTTCCTTATCCAATTGCCTTAAACGCGCAGCAGCTTCAATCTGTGAAAGTTTCCAGATCTCATTATACATAGCATATAGGAACCTTTTCGAGCGCTATTTCCTAGGACCTAGCAGAAAATCCTGTAAGTCTACATCCACAGAAAGAGTGTTCAGATGTTTCTTAACTGCGGCTAACGTGTTAGACTGTACCCATTGTTGGCATAGTTTACCCACACTGTATGTTGTAATTATACCTGTATGTTGACCTGATACAAAGCGAGGGTCTGGCATGTTAATTGGAAAACCCCCTGAAGAGTTAAAAAAATGGACTTGACACTCATTAGTGTCAGTTGGCCATATTAACCACCCGCTGGGACTGGAAAGTGAAGAATTATAGGTACCAGCTCTAACCATTGCATCTAGTCTTTCCCCGGTGATATTAAGGAACTGTTGCCAATCATTAAACTTTGCCGTTGTGGGGATACTGGGCGTGTTCATGTCTTTAATTTTTGTTAACCCCAGACAGGATGTCTGCTGAATAGTGTCATTTAAGAAAATCGTTTGCACAGGAATCAGGCATGCTCAGAACAAAGCCTCCCTACCCTGTATCTGCCAATCTTGTGTTCCCCATACACTTTTCAAATCAATAGTGCTCTTCCAGTATCCGTAACCTTCAAATGCGAGCCAGGAGACTGAATCTGAATAAATCAGTTTTGTGTCAGTTAGCAAAATTTTCCTTATTTGTGCTGGAGGTAATTTAAAATAATATGACTCCGCATTTTTCGTGTCATGCCCAGAAAAATATGTACATTTATCAGTATGGTATTTTGGGCTCCCCACTGGTGGTGTTGAACAGTGTTCCCACTGTATGTAGTTTAATACTGGTCTGTGTCTAGTGGCACGGTGTAGGTAGTAAAGTCCCCAAATGTCATAACAGAACATTTCCCCATAATTCATTGTAAGTTCATATACATCATCACTATCAAAAATGGAATATTCCTTCATTCCAGTTAGCAGGGGATCAACTGTTTGGAAATCCCAATCATCAGATACAACATCAGGTGTAAGTACATCTGTCATGGATATTTTGAACATGTATGGTATTTGAATAATCTCTGTAGGCCCGTATACATCAAAGGGAACTTTGTCCCACGCAATCCCATCAGAAATCGGTATTGTTGTAATATTTACAAGGGACAAGTCTCTTCAGACCTTATGTGAGGAATGATATGGAATTAAGACCTCATCCACAGGCTCAACAGAGGAGCGTTCAGGAATATAGTGACCATTTATGAGCAAGAAGAAAACAGTCACAAAACCAACCCAAAAAAATAATGCTGAAAATGTCAACCAGAACCATAAATAGTTCTATGGGTAGATTAAATAGTTTTTTTTAAGCCATTGATACAGCTTACTTCACGTTGAAACATTGTCAATCACAGTAGTAGATGAGTCTGAAGAAAAGTTGTCAATGTCTACGAAATAGCCAGAGGCAGTCTCTGCAAACACGGAGCCGCTGAATTATTTGTACTTTGGTCCACTTCACATGGAGACTCTGGGTAGACAGTGTCATCAGTCTATGAAGTGTTTGTGTAAAAAACAGGCAAATCTTGGACATGAGTTGTCACTGAAGTGGTGACTGGAACTAACAAAAGTTTGTTTTCCGCCCTCTCCATGGGCGAGGAGGTGTCTGGAACAGCGTTGGACATTGTTGCATAGTCCGTAGTAGTGTTGTTCATCCTACTATGTAGATGTATGTCCTGTTGGGTAGTGAGAGGGGATCGGGAACCACCCAAGGGACCTCTTGGTCTACTGTGAAGGATCGGCCACATGGTGTAATTTGATGTCATCAATGGAAATGAATCTGTTCGTTTGAGAACCAGACAGTGGTGGTAAGATGACACTCCAGGTACCTTGAATTCCCAAGACCGGTACAGGTACTCTGTATGATGGACCAAATTCCTTCTTCACAGTGGACTACTCACGAACCAGACCCCCAACTTTAGGAATCCAGCCAGTCGAAGTTTTTGCTAAATCCCTTATTCCTAAGGTGGCAGCACTGGTAGATCATTTATCATCACATAATTGCTGAAGCTCCTGTAAGACAGTGAGACGTTCATTTATGTCAAATGGTGTTTCTGCTGCCACCATACCAGAGGCATCAAGATCTGGGACATACATAGGTATCCCAAAAAGAACCTCATAAGGAGTGCCTCCCCCCAAGGACCATCTTGGCAGATTATTCAGTGCTCTCTGGACCACATATAGGTGAAGTAGCCAACTGCGGCCTGAACCTAGTGCTCAAGCTGTTAAGGACTGCTTTAGATCACGATTCCGGCTCTCCACGACTGAATTTCCCTCGGGATGGTATGGTGAGGAGTAATGGAGTTCAACACCCATCGTCCCCATGGTGTCCCTGAATGCCTTAGAGGCAAATGCAGGGCCCTGGTCCGAATGGAATGCTGCAACCGCATATGTACTGATAAAGATGAGCAAGTCTTTTATAACTGTTCGAGCGTCAGCCGACCGCTACGGCCATACCCACAGGAATCTAGAACAAGAATCTACAGCGACTAGAATATATTTGTATGCACCATCGGGCTGTAGTGGACCGCAATGGTCCAGGTACACACACTGTAGTGGCCTGCTGGACACTAAGAGGGATGTTTGCAGCGGGCGTTTAATATTAGAGCCCTTTATCTGCTGGCAAATATCCCAGCAAAGGACATATTTCTTTGTCCGTCTGCATAGACCAGGCCACCAGAAGCGTTTCTGGAAAAGTGTTACTGTGGCTGAGATACCAGCATGTGCAGAAGCGACACCCTTGTGCGCTGCTTTTACGCGATCTAATCTCTGGTCTTCATTGGGGATCACTCGATCTCCAACCCCAGGAATTGATGCGTAGGCAACATTCTGTGCACTGATATGGTAAGAATAGTTTGTAGGGTATCCCTTTGGAAGGGACTTGCCTGCAGCCGAAGCTTTCACGGCAGTCAGTATTTAATTATCCAATCTTGTTTATGAACGAGTCACTGCAGCCATAGAAGCCGTAGCTACTGCCGATTTGGCTGCTTCATCAGCCAATGTGTTGCCGGTTACGTGTACTCCTACACGTTGGTGCCCCAATGTATGTACAACATGTTCTGCCAAAGTTAAAGAAACCCAGTAGTGACTGTAGTTTCTTAAGCATGTTAGGAGGGTGCAATTGAGCACATTTCTCTAGAAAGTGCGGGGCCAGGCTCTTCCCCTCGTTTGATAGCTCATGTCCCAGGAACAATACACTGAGAAAGGCAATCTTACTTTTCTTATAAAGTTGAATTTGTAACCGAGGTATGCAAATCCCCAAATGATCCGATCAACCGTTACAAGATGAATGTCGAGGTCGTCGTCTGTGAGATATATATCATCCACGTAGGATAACGCCTCGGAATCAATATCATGTAATATTGATGTTACATGGGTTGAAAAGAGCCCTGGGCTGTTCTTATAGCCTTGGGGTGAATGACAAAAGCGTTTCTGTGAGCCAAATGAGAATGCACTCAGGTCCCGACTTTCTTGTGCTAAGTTCTGGCAGAAAAAGTCATTAGATATGTCTAATGTCGTTTAATATTTTTTGCGCACTATATTGTTTATTAGTGCCGTGCTATGTGAATTTTGTATAGCATATGTGCGTGTATGACTATTGAAATGTCTATAATCAATGACTATTCTGTAGGAATGGTCTGGCTTTGCAACGGGGAATAACGGGTTATTCATTGCAGATGTACAGGGCTCCATTACTACCTGGTATTCAAGCTGGTGAGGATCTCCCTCACCGGAGCTTTCACTTCATGTTTAACAGGATATTGTGGCTGTGGTTGGGGTGTGGACCTAACGGGAATAACATGACAAGGAGACTCCTTGTCCCAACCTACATGATTGCAGTATAATGCAGGTGCCTACGCTAAAGCCCATTCAGCAGCATAGGCTTCTTTTTCTGCTTCCGGAACCAGATCAGAGAAAGAAGACAAAATGACATCTTCCCCATGCGGGAGCTTACGGACGTGTTCAGGTGGCCAGTCTCTTTCAGCCAATAGGATATCACTAGTAAGTTCATCCCAAAATATCACACCAATGGTGCGCTCCACATCTCCCTCTATTTGAATTTTTAAATCACACACCCTGTCAGGTGGGAGAACGCGGCCGTCCGCAGTTTTCAACTGTAATAAAATCACTAGTTGCTGTCGCATCCAGATGATCTTTCAGACTCTGGCGAGATATCATGACCTCTGCTGCGCTGTCTAACAGAGTCACTGCCCACGTCTTGTTCCTCAACAGTGTTCTCAAGTGTACTGGCATTTTTAGCTGTCAGTGCTGCCACCTTTTTCTTTTTTAAACTGAGGCTTTTGCTGAGGAGTCTTTTCTTCTTTTTTAATTGTAGACTGCGGCAAGTCTTTCTTTTGTTTCACGTATTCAGGACATTGATCAGGACGGCCCCTCTCTCGCTACGTCTATCCGGTGCGTCCTGAAAGGAACGAGAGGGACGTGAATCAGTATATCTGTCTGGAGTTTTAATATTCTCCCTATTTCTGAGATTGTATCTTCTTTCTGAGGTCTCCGGGTGTGGAGAATCAGCTCGCTTATTTCTTCTATCTTTAAACTCTTTTTGTTTTTCCCAGAACTTCTTAGAGCCCTCTTGTGCCTGCTTTGTACCTTCCTTAAGGGTGGTACCTTGTAACTCCAATTTCTTTGGTTTGGCTCCCAAACTATCCCGCCCTATACTAGTATAGGTGTCAGAAATTATTTTTGGTAGCTGTCTCTCTTGTTCCAAGTGTGGAGTTTCCCGGAGATGCTGGCGTATTGCCAGTGCTACCACTTCCCATTTAATATTACTGAGTATTATTGAGGAAACTGTGTAAAAGTTACACATTAATTTCATCCCCAAATCCAAGGCTGGTGCAGCCCCGTGCTCATTCTGTATTTGTTTTAACACCTCCGATAAATTGCCAAGTGTCGGGGTACCATGTGTGGTAGTGTCAATAGCAGCAAAGACTGTACCCCATGTGGCGCAGTCATCCACCGAGGGAACCATCCCAAAGGGCAAGCACATAGTGAGTACTCCATGCTTTTCCTGTGGTCCCGAATGGGGAAACACAGCTTCCAGCTGATTAGTTTTCTGGGCAATCCAGAACGGTATTTTTTTCCCGTTCTGTGGGTACTTTAAACTGTAAACTTTGCATTTGTATAGCGCACTACTCACCCGTTAGGGTCTCAAGGCACTGTACGCATACCGCTGTGGAACCCCTCCTGGCTTTTCCCTCTGAGGCACCCACTCTTGGGCAACCCCCAGGGTGAAACCAGGCATCCAAGCGCTGTCAGGGTCGTTGTGGAGATTAAGCAAGCTATTGCCCAGAGTTACAGAGTGGGACCCATTAATTAGAATAGGCACTGAGGAGAGAATTATCTGGTCCAAGGGAATTGAGCCCAAGACCCACCGAGGCAGGAATTGAACCCTGGTCCCAGACCAGATCTCTGCATCAGGGTCTGCTGCTCTAACCACTGTGCCACACTTTACCATTGATAGTATGCACTGTTTGTGGATTAATCCCAGTAGCCAATTTGTAACCACCAGGTGCTGGCGGTGCTGGAAGTGCTAGTGTGGTGTTCAAAGTTCACATTACGAACTGAACTAGTCGTCTATATAATGTCACTAATTCATTATATAAATCTCGCAGATCTGCTATCGGCATATTTGGTATGCCATGGTGAGGTGTGTATGTGGCAAACGTAGGCCATGTTGGTCCATCATTACTTAAGTGTCCTAGCCTCAGTCTTTGTAATACATGTGGTAGGGCGTCTTCAAACCAGTTCTGTTGCTCTTGGTATGTGAGCGATATTTCATGATACTGGTATGCTCGGTACCGTTGAGGTATGTTCGCAATTTCACATGTGTGGAATGTATGTGTTCTTTGGTCCACCTCAGGAAAGGTGGCCCAACAATAAAATATTTCTGTTTCGTATGCTTCATTAGCTTCTATTATAAGAGGAACATCCCAACCCTCACCTGTAAGGCCATGCACTAATAAGTGTTGTGTTAGTACTTGTCTAGCATTTTCCGGAATGTCAATGGCGTTAGCCATATTTGTTTAGAAAAACGGAACACCAAATGGGGAGCAAAGTCCTTTTATGAGTTCGAGCTCGAACAACCTACAGCTTAATCAGGTGTTACCTTTTCAGCTGAGAAGGAATTTTCCCAAAGACCATGGACGTCTCCGTGTAATGGTACTTAGGGTGCCTGTTGTCTGTGAGACAGTGATAGTTGGGGTATCCGTAAATTAGTGCCTAAACACCATCGTTGGTGGCGCCATGTCGTAATTTGGACTCTTGCTATGGGCAAGACTGCTGATTTAAGGATGACAGTACTTATGTTTGTAGACGACTATGCCTATCCTACAACAAGTCGCAACTGTTGTCCCAATCCTTCCGGCTCACTAGCAGCACCTCACCAAAAACAATACCAATAGTAAAAGGTGATTTGTGGCAGCCTTTACGCATGGACTCAAGAACAAGACATCTCAGGGAGTGTCGTGGTTAAACGGAGATTACCCCTTTCTCACAGATACATTATGTCTCAACCAAACATAGGCAATAACGAAGATTCAGTAAAGTTTCAATAGTTTTTATTCAACACAACTGAAATTTGCGATATGTTGCATGGGCTGTAATGATTAGGATAATGAACAGTGCAAGAAACAGAATTGTGAAGAAGAGAATCATTATTACAAAGACCCGCACCATCTTGCAATAGCATGTAATAGACATAAGAGGTGTAATATGCCCTAATACCCTGACATGATAGGGCTAACCTCCTACATAAAGGAGAGCTGGGTTTGTTAAACCTAATCTGCCAATGCCACCTCCATGAGAGGAGCCCCCAACCCTCGTTACCTTGGAATGAGGTCTCTATCTCAGACTCCGGAGGGACATTAAGACTGGGTCAGCTTCAAGACGACGTGCTGCATCGATATCAGCGATGGTGGCGATACCCTCTGGTCGGAATCCCTCTGATTATCTGTCTAAAGTGCGATGTATTTATACAGATCTACCAGGACCCCTGACGATGGTGTGTTCCCTAACAATAGATAACAAAGATGCTTGGGGCGGCAATTATTATAAACAAATCCCTCGAAAGTATAGAGAGGGAAAGTCCCTAAGTGTGAACACCTACTGTTTGTTTGTCTTTGTCACTTGATCTTGACGCCTTAGTGCGGTGGCACTGATAATGCAAAGCGTAACAAGTGGCCTAACATAAACAAGGCAGCCATCTTAGATGAATTAAATAATTAAATGGGCTAAGACAGAGCAAGCTAAGTAGGTTAAAAGTCACTAGGTGACGGGGGCACGAGTCTGCAAGCCAAAGGCTAAGCTTACTCCTGTTATCCAATTAAAACAAACTAGGATTCACTACAGTGCAGCAGACATCCATTGCTAGGAAGATGGAGCTATGGCGGAGAATCGTGGACAGGGTCAACGCCGTGGGACAGCACCCAAGAACAAGGGATGACATCAGGAAGAGGTGGAACGACTGATGGGGGAAGGTGTGTTCCGTTGCAGCAAGACACCAACTAGCTGTACAGAGGACTGGCGGTGGACCCCCACCTCCTCCCCTACAACTAACAACATGGGAGGTGCAAGTCTTGGCAATCATGCATCCTGAGGGCCTGGCAGAAGTAGGAGGAGGACTGGACTCTGGTAAGTTAAATCTCTATTACTATCACCCCACCTACCTGCATGCCACACATACCTCTACCCTTACCCTCACTCCCATCACTCCACCACCTCCCACACACCCCACCATCACAACCCACACATCACAATACCAAGCCCTGCATGCAACACCAATGCATGGACACCCATCACAGACCTGCATAGACACCTGTCTCTAAAGCATGCACACTAGAGGGAAACAGCTAGCCCACCAAATAACAACTCACACAAGGCGAAGCTGCCGGGCAAAAACAACCTTAGAGGGCAACACACCCATGCACAAGATGTCACATGAAGAAACAATAACACTGCATTTACGTCCCCACACATCCCCCAGCCAACGTCACCGGAGAGGAGGTGTCAGCAACATCCAGTCCCCCCCCTAGAAGAGGCCCACAATGATGACAGCAGCTCTGGACGCCTGGATCTGGATGGCCAACCTGGCCCATCAGGGATCTCCAGACAGTCGGTTACCCAGGCGCAGTCCCATACCACCACAGAGCCTCCCCCTTTAAGAAACACCAGCACAGTATCCACCCAGCGGGCCCATACCTCTGTCCCCAGGGCACGTCAATCAGCAGTGTGTCCACCACTACAGGGACCACAGGCCACCTCAAAAACACAGGTCAATCAGGGACCTGGGGTCAGTGGCAGTGGGCACACGGTTAAGGGGACAGAGGCACAGGACAACAGGGAAGCTGGAAGGACTGCTGTGCGACCGGGGGAGGACAGGCCCAGCGAACCGACTCTCCAGGAGGCACTCACCAAGATCCTGGGAGCATCCCACCATTCCCAGGAGACGATGGGCCAGATACTGGACAAAATGCAGGAGAACCAGTGGCTGCAGGACGGACAGTACCTGGGGATCAGGGAGGACTTGAAGGACACAAACACCACCTTGGTCACCATTGCAGGGGTGCTGTCAGACATGGCCAACACTATGAGGGTGGCAGTGGCACACCACCGGGCCCCTACCACTAGCAAAACCGATGAACAGCCCTCCACCTCTGCTGCCGCTAGTGGACAGGAGGCCCGCCACAGGACCAACAGGCCACCTGCACCCCTCCCCCTGCAGAAGGAGAACCACCACACAAACGTTCCTTGCGATCCAGGCAGAAGCCAGAGGGTATTGCCAAGACACCCACCAGGAAATAAGACTCTCCTGAATGTCACCCTTGTGTCCCACGCTGTCACCCTGTCCACCTTGAACTGCCATTGCTCCCCTTCCTATGCCCCCTAGGAAAATGCACCTGTGATCCACATAGACTGGACTCTATCCTGGACTTTCCTCCACCATCAACCCAGCCCATTGCACATCCCCCTGTACTTATTAGCACTTAAACACCCTTTAAAAAAAATACAAGTATGGAGTATGTCAAATGATTTAACTATGTATTCGTTTAACAAGGTATAAACACTTCAATACAACTGTCCAGTAATGTATACATAGGAATGACCTGTAGTTGGCTGCAGTCAACACACCAGGAGCGATAGTAGGGCAGAAATATCTGCAAATAGAGATGCCAAAGGGTACAGCAAGTGGCCATAGAAGTGGGAAAATCAGTCTGCCAGTGACAATGTCAAACACAAAACTGTCAATTAAAAGTGAAGTTACACTGTCTTACCTCTGTGTTCTTGGAAGTATTGATGAATTATTTCACTTCCGTTGTCCTCATCCTCATCCTCTGCCTCCTCATCTTCACTGTCCACAGGGTCCACTGCTGCCACACGCCCATCTTCAGCCTCATCCTTCTGCAGAAAAGGCACCTGGCGACGTAAGGCAAGGTTGTGCAACATACAGCATGCCACGATGATCTGGCAGACCTTCTTGGGTGAGTAGCACATGGAACCACCTGTGAGATGGAGGCAATGAAACCTAGCCTTCAGGAGGCCAAATGTCCTCTCTATAATTCTTCTTGTTCGCCAATGTGCCTCATTGTAACCTTCCTCTTCCCTTGTCCTGGGATTCCTCACAGGGGTCTTAGGCATGAGAGGGTGGGGTAACCAGAGTCACCTGCAAATATCGAGGGACACCTATTAGACCCACACTAACCCTTAGGGCCCACACCATACACCAACATCCACTGACTGGGAACCAGGGCTCACCTATTAGCCACACCCGGTGCCTCTGGAGTTGATATTATCACATATGGGATGGTGCTATTCCTCAGGATAAAGGCAGCACGCACAGACCCAGGATACTTTCCATTGACATGGGAGATGTACTGGTCCGCCAGGCACACTATCTGCACATTTATTGAGTGAAAGCTCTTTCGATTTCTGAACACCAGTTCATTTCTCTGGGGGCTTTGGGGACAAATGTAATATGTGTACCATCTATTGCCCCAATAATGCTGGGGATATGTCCCATTGCATTGAAATCAGCTTTCACTGTGGCCAAATGCTCCACCTGGGGGAAAACGATATAGCTGTGCATGTGTTTAATTAGGGCAGACAACACTCTGGTCAGCACTATTGAGAACATTGGCTGTGACACTCCTGCTGCCAAGCCCACTGTCACTTGGAAGGAGCCAGTTGCCAGGAAATGGAGCACAGATAGGACTTGTATAAGAGGGGGGATCTTGGTGAGGTGACAGATAGCAGATATCAGGTCAGGCTCCAATTGGACCCACAGCTCTATGATTGTGGCCCTGTCCAGTCTATAGGTGAGGATAATGTGCCTGTCCTCCATTGTTGCCAAGTCCACCAGGGTCTGTACACTGGAGGATATCTCCATCTCCTATTCATCCGCAGCAGTTGCAATCTATGGGGCAAAACGTGAGCAGCTGGTCAATATCTCATATTTCCAAACACTAAACTTCATTGCATGTTGTGATTGTAACAGTATATTGTTGGATAGGTCCAAATGGTGCTTACGTGTACTGTGACGCAGTTAGGTGCCATAACCTGCCCCCCCCCTGAAATGGCGTCTGCCTGTCCTGTATGGAGGGACATGTGGAAATGAGGTAATTCCGCTGACGTTGTGGGACGTTGCAGGAGGCGGTCGAGAACCGCTGTGCAGCTCCTCATTTGTTACCATTGGGCCCTATGGGTTACAGTGGCCAATGGTGATGTACGCCAGTGGTGGCGGTATGCACTGCCGTGGACGTGACCGCCATTTTCTACCTGTTCACTCACTTGCTACCTGACCTTCAACAGGAGAGAACCTACACTGCATGTGGTGCTGTGACCTGTGTCTGGAATCGACCATGGCTTGTGTCACTGGAGAAAGGGCCCCTGCCTTCACTGCGGCGGAGTTGGAGAGACTGGTGGATGGGGTCCTACCCCAGTAATGAATGCTGTATGGGCCTTCAGACCAACAGGTGAGTACACTGTGAGCACGATGCATGGGGCATGAATGCATGGAGTGCTGTGTGTGAAGGCCTCGTGTACGGGTGGTTGGTGGAAGGGCCCTGGGCAGCGTGCTGCATGTATGGTTGGCCATGTCTGTGCGTACGGGGATGTGAAGGGCTATAGTGGGCCATGAGCGTAATAGGCAGAATGGTCAGACTAATATCTTTCCCTGTGTCCATTTCCCTGTAGGTCAGCGCCCATCAGAAAAAGGGTATATGACGTGCCATCACCAAGGACGTGCGGACCCTGGGGGTCTACGGCAGGCGGAGCACCCACTGTCAGAAACGGTGGGAGGACCTGAGATGCTGGGCACGGAAGACAGTGGATGCCCTGATGGGGATCGCCTCCCAACGAGGAAGGGGCGCCCATTGAACCCTGACCCCCCCTGATGGCCTGCATACTGGCGGTGGCCTATGCGGAGCTGGTTGGGCACTTGGGGGCATCACAGCAGCCACAAGGGGGTGAGTGCAGTGCCCCGATATACTTCTTGCGCGTGGTGGGGTGGTATCCAGGTGGGGGATGTAGACCTGTGGGTGCCCCTAGGCCAGGCCAGACATTGCAGGGTAGGTCCCATGTTGGGCAAAGTCTGATGTAAACTTCCTCCACCCAAGCTAGTAGGCATCCACTACTGGGCAGGGGTCTGTGGGTCTCAGGTATGCTGCAATTGGGGTTAGGTGTCCATGTTCATGGGCTTGTGACTAGCGTTGTCTAGTGCGTAAGACTGTTCCCTGTGTGTGTGTGTCGTGTATGCCAATGGTGGTGTTGTTGGCGCCATTGACCAAGTGTATCCTTTGTCTCTTCCCCCCCCTTTTTGTTTTGTCACCCTGTCCTTATGTGCATTAGCATCATCAGGCGGAGGAGCAGAGGCACCGGCGATGGAGGGAGTTGCATTCCACAGGGCCCAGGATGCCGAATCCACCGACGGTGAGGACACCAGTGGGATGGAGGGCGAGGGGAGCACCACGGCGGAGACTGGAGTGGACAGTTCGGACAGTGATACCCCCTCCAATGGAAGCTTCCTGGTGGTGGCGGACACCCCTGTGCCCACCCCAACTACAGGTACAGCCACCACCCCATACCAGCACCACCCTTCCAGCAGCCCCTCAGTGAGTTTCCTGTGCCCGCTCACCCAGGAGGGTGGGCATCTCCTTCGCCCCAGGCACCTCCGGCCCTGCCCCAGTTAGCCCTGCTGCCCTGAGTGAGGAGCCTATTGACCTCCTGCAATCCATCTCTGTTGGGCAGTCATTCATTGTGAATGCCATCCAGGGGCTGGCAGCCCAAATGCGACAGACTAATGCATTCCTGGAGGGCATTTACACTGGCATGGCAGCCCAACAGAGATCAATCCAGGCTCTGGCCTCCTCTCTGATGGCAGCCATTGTCCCTGTTTCTAGCCTCCCCCCTCCAACTTCCTCTACCCAATCCCATTCCCCTCAACCCCAACCTATCCCAAGCACACAGGCAGACCACCAGGCACACAAGACAACACACAGGAGTGGTTCAGGCAAACACAAGCACCACACATCATCCCACAGGCCCCTCACTGGCAGTCACCACCCCCACATCCATGCACACGTCCCCTGTTTCCTTTCCCACTGTGTCTGTGCCCCCTCCTCCCAAAGTACACAAACACAAGCACTCAGACCCCAAACAGCCATCCACCTCACAACAGCATCCAGCCCATGCACCTGCACCTGCACCCAAAATCAGCAGACACCTCCTACAGCCACTTCGTCTTCCTCCATTCCCAAACCTTCACTCTCTTCCCATCCCAATGTCCCTAAGAAGCTTTTCCTCTCCACCGTTGACCTCTTCCCTACCACTCCCCCCATCCTTCACATCGGGCCAGGGTGGTCAGAACCTAGGCGAGCACCTCAGCCACCCAGTCCAAGGCCACAGTAGTGTGGACAGGTACTCCAGGTGGGAGAGGATACCGGGCACCAGGCAGCCATACTGATAGAGTGCCTGCATCAAGTCCTGCAAGGAAGGCTAAGGAGGCACCACCAGATGTGTCAAGGAAGGGCAAGGAGGCAATCCCAGCTGCTTCAAGGAAGGGCAAGGAGGCATTCCCAGCTGCTACAGGGAAGGGCAAGAAGGCACCCTCAGCTGCTTCAGGGAAGGGCAAGGAGCAATCCATGGCTGCTGACAGGACGGTGCATGAGGCCTGCACCAGCAGGCAGGAAGGACATGAAGCCTGGTGCTGGAACTAATTCGGAGCTCCCACCACAAACCATGGTGGTTTAGCCATCCGAGGCTATAGGGGAAGGGCTGGAGTCTCCCCCACCACTGCCAGCATCGCCACAAGCAGCACTGCCACCACTGACGGACAGTGGGCTGTTGTGCGGCCTGGCCCCTGAAAATCCTGTGGGTCTGACACCCAGGTGAGAGACTGGGACCTTGCACTCCCCAAGATCTGCATCACAGGGCGCAATGCCACCCACTCATCCCATCCTCCACAGGGTGAAGCTCACTGGGCACAATGCCCCTTCCAGAACCAGTGGAAGAAGCCATCCACTCACCCCATTACCACAGGATGAAGCTCACTGGGCACAATGCCCCCTCCAGAACCAGTGGAAGAAGCCATCCACTCACCCCATCCTCCACAGGATGAAGCTCACTGGGCACAATGCCCCCTCCAGAACCAGTGGAAGAAGCCATACACTCATCCCACCCTCCACAGGATGAAGCTCACTGGGCACAATGCCCCGCCAGAACCACTGGAGAAGCCATCCACTAGAGAGACTGAGGCCTTGCACTCCCCAGGACCAAGCAGTGGATAAACCACTCACATGAGAGACTGTGGCCTTGCACTCCCCAGGACCAAGAAGTTAGCAAACCACCCACTTGAGAGACTGTGGCCTTGCACTTTCCAGGACTGCGCACAGGGCATGTTGCCCCCTCCAGGACCAGTGGTGTTGTACCATCTTCAGGCTGAGGTGCCCTCCCATTCCCCGTTCCCCTGAGGTGCCTGTCTATTTTCGACCTGATGCCCCTGCAGTGTTCTCTCCGTGTTGTTGCAGGAGTGTGGTGGGGCCTTGGCCTATGTGTTGTGAACCTGTGGACCACGGACATTGAGGACTGGGCAGTGTCCTATATTTGTAAATATGTATATACGTTTGGATTTTGATGCACTTATAGGGGCATATTTATACTCTGTTTGCGCCGGAATTGCATCGTTTTTTTTGACGCAATTCCGACGCAAAACTAACTCTATATTTATACTTTGGCGTTAGACGCGTCTAGCGCCAAAGTCCATGGAGTTTGTGTCATTTTTTAGCGTGGACACCTACTTTGCGTTAATGATATGCAAGGTAGGCGTTCCCGTCTAAAAAATTGACTCCGAGGCATGTGCGCCGTATTTACACTCCCGGGCAAAATTCACGCCCGGGAGTGGGCGGGTCAAAAAAAATGACATACGGCCGCTTTTGCGCCGTTTTTTAGCACCTGGAAAAGGCAGGCGTTAAGGGACCTGTGGGCTCGGAAGGAGCCCAGAGGTGCCCTCCCATGCCCCCAGGGACACCCCCTGCCACCCTTGCCCACCCCAGGAGGACACCCAAGGCTGGAGGGACCCATCCCAGGGACATTAAGGTAAGTTCAGGTAAGTTTTTTTGTAAAAAAATGTTTGTGGCATAGGGGGGCCTGATTAGTGCCCCCCTACATGCCACTATGCCCAATGACCATGCCCAGGGGACAGAAGTCCCCTGGGCATGGCCATAGGGCAAGGGGGCATGACTCCTGTCTTTGGGATTGGGAGTAAAAAAAAAATGGCGCAAATCGGGTTGCGGCGCAAATTTTGCCTCAGCCTGACTTGCCCCATTTTTTGGCGCCCAAGCTCCATTTTCCCCTACGCCGGCGCTGCCTGGTGTACGTCATTTTTTTTAACGCACACCAGACAGCGCCGGCGGCTAACGCCGGCTAACGTCATTGAATAAATACGGCGCCCGCATGGTGCTTCAGAATGGCGTTAGCCGGCGCTAATTTTTTTAACGCAAAACTGCATTAGCGCAGTTTTGCGTCAAAAAGTATAAATATGGCCCATAGTATTTTATCGTATTACACTCACTTTCTTCAAGTGTTTTGTCCTTTCCTGAGGATGTCATTGTAATGGGTGTCAGACATTAGGGGTGACTATCCAGGGTTTTTGCTAATTCGTTGTTTTGTTTATTCTGGGGAGACTTCTCCCTGACTTATTGAACCTGACATCATCAGTGTTCCTTTCAATGCCACATATGAGGTCTATCATACTTACATTGTCACTACCTCTTTGAATCTATTGTGACATATGTCACTTGGTGAAGTGTACATTGTTGAAATGTTTCCTGTGTGACATGGTTATTTCCATGTCATATACTCAAGGATGTAGCACGTTTGAGATCCACATAGCAGGACTGCAGGGCCTCATTTCTAGTTCATTATGTATGTGCCAAATACATGTGTGCATGACCTTATGTGGAATATGTGGGAATACAATTTACAATGGGATACTGTTTTGCCATTAGAAGACTGAGGTCTGCTGCATGTGGGGCAGCTTTGAGGATGAAGAGAACTCCTAATTGTTGTATTGTTAGTATGGTTCCAAGACTTCACAAATGCAATTGTAGTAGTCTGAGGTCCTGATTTAACTGTGGACCACTGTAGTAAATCCAGATGGCATGCATGCATATGTCATGGCACATGTATTCACCACTTATATGAGTACTTTTGCTGGGGCCTACTAGAAATGATGGTATTGTTAGTCAATTGGAGTTGTGGTTCATGTGTTATCATGGACATGTGATGACCATATTCCTCTTTGACCTTGCAGCATCAGCACAGGCAAGCAAATGAGATTGGAGCGAGCCAAGTGGAGACACATCTAGGAACTGACACAGAGGGACCCAGTGGCCTGTAGGGTGAGGGGATGGCTGCAGGGTGAAACCAGGAGAGACCGAATCTTCCTCATCATCATCACCCTCGGATTCCTCCTCCAGAGGCCACTCCCTAGTGGCATCCCCCAGCACCATCTTTGTCTGCCACCTCTTGTTCTGTCACTGCCCTCCCTGTTGGTCCCCACTCAGTTGGCCATGCCTGCTCATCCAAGAGGGTGGGCGTCTCAATTGCCGCAGGCACCTCCACCCCATCCCCTGCTGCCCTCAGTGAGGAGGCTTTGGACCTCCTGAGAAGTATCTCTGTGGGTCAGTGAACCATTGTGAATGCCATTCATGGACTGTGACCCAACTGCAACAAACCAACGCGTTCGTGGAAGGCATTCATGGTGCAATGACTGGCCTACTGAGATCATTTCAGGCCCTGGCCTCCAAACTGACGGAAGCCAGTCACCCTCCACCTTCCGTCACCCATCCACCTCGCTCTTTCCAGTCCAAATTCCCCCTTCCCTTATCCACCCAAAGCATAGAAACAGATCCGCAGACCTCCACTTCAACAGACAAATGGAGTGCACACAAACAACATCCACCTACAGACATGACAACAGTGCAGGCAGGCCGCTGGCGGTCTTCTGTTAGTGCAACTGCCATACCTGTAATATGGTGGTCTGACCGCCAGATCAACAGCGGTCAGACCACTGCCACCACCATGGTGGTCCTCAGACCGCCAAACTCATAATGACCCCCAAACTGACCTTGGAAAATCTGCCAGTCGAGGTCAAGTGACAGACATGAGTCCAGAGAAGGAACTTTCATATCCTATCTGTGATCCGCTGCATTCTTCTTTCTTTTTGGCTGTCTTATAATTGACATGAGCATCAGAGTACATTACACATGGTCAGATTCTTTTTTTCTATTTTAGACATGGAAGGGTTAATTAATTTACCCAGAATCACAGTATGCTGAGCAGACGCATAGATTCAAAACTGGTTCTCCAGTTCTGAAGTTGGCATCTCCCTTCGTAATATGGTCTTGGGCCCAACCCTCACCACATAGTGTTAACTCCATATTTGAAGTTTCAACTGGGATCTGGTGTATTTTGTGTATCTTCTCATTCAAAGTATTAAGATCACAGTTCTCATGTTTTATATTTGTAGCATGTCCTTTGTGATTAGATTGGAAGCAAAGGTCAGTGGCCAAGATGGGATTACGATCAATTATATGAAGCCCAGGCTAGTGCTGATGATAGTCAAAACTAAGCCCCATTCCTTGCAGACAGGATATGTCTTTTCCTTGTGGTGAAAGTCTACAATTTTGTATTGGAGCTCTAGAAGATATCATTGAAGGCATAGCCTTCATGTGTAGGGATAATTTAGGTTTGCAGTAAAGAGTTGTAAAACCTGCATTCATGGCGTTGTATTGCAGCTGACTAGCTAGACTTAGTGGCATGGGCAGCAGAAAAATGATGGATTTAGGCCCAGATCTCTGTACTTGGGGTGAATGTTTGACATTGTTCAGCATTCCGTCCATCATTTGTTCTTTTTGCATTTGTCGCCCTAAGTGGGAAGGGTATGCCCAGACATGGGTCCCGTGCTCTCCATGCAACTGGATTCAAGCTTGCCTGGCTGAGGTGGGGTGACACCCCGAAACCGGTCCCAGGATGCTTGTTTCCAGTCCAATGAAGACCTGGCCTGGCAGTTCGGGCTGGACTGTACCCATGTGGAACAGGGTCAGGATTGATTTGTATATGGCTGGGTCCAAACTGGAATGGCATGGGCGGCAGAAAAATGATGGGTTTAGGCCCAGGTCTCTGTACTGGGGGTGAATGTTTGACATTGTTCAGCATTCCGTCTATCACTTGTTCTTTTTCCATTTGTTGTCCTGTGCTCCCCATGCCACTGGATTCAAGCTAGCCTGGCTGAGGAGGGGTGATACCCCGAAACCGGTCCCAGGATGCTTGTTTCAAGTCCAGGGAAGACCTGCCCTGGCAGTTTGGGCTGGACTGTTCCCATGGGGAACAGGGTCAAGACTGATTTGCATGTGGCTGGGTCCAAACTGGAATGGCATGGCCAGCAAAATAAGTGTGGATTTAGGCCCAGATCCCTGTACTGGGGTGAATGTTTGACATTGTTCAGCATTCTGTCTATCACTTGTTCTTTTTGCATTCGTTGCCTTAAGTGGGAAGGGTATGCCCTGACGTGGGTCATGTGCTCCCCATGCCACTGGATTCAAGCTAGCCTGGCTGAGAAGGGTGATACCCCGAAACCGGTCCCAGGATGCTTGCTTCCAGTCCAGGGAAGACCTGGCCTGGCAGTTCGGGCTGGACTGTTCCCATTGGGAACAGGATCAAGACTGATTTGCATATGGCTGGGTCCAAACTGGAATGACATGGGCAGCAAAAAAATGATGGATTTAGGCCCAGATCTCTGTATTGTGAGTGAATGTTTGACATTGTTCAGCATTCCGTCCATCACTTGTTAATTTAGCTAGACATACGGGCCATCACTACAGCCTTATGACTATGAGTGTGTTATGGTTATGATCAATGGTTTCATTTGGAGCTAGGGAATCTTGAGTAATCTGCCTCATTGTGCTCTTCTGTGCTCAGATGCCATGTTCTGTTTTTCAGTGGTGACTCAGTGTGTCCAGGGATCTGATATAGGTTTCTTGCACAATTTTCTCTCAAAGGTTAAGATGAGGAAATGGATGCTGCCTGAATAAATGGTCATGATGTATGTGTGTGGATTTATCAAACATAGGCTTAGTCACAAAGTAACAGAGCACTAAGGTAGTGGTGCATTGCATTGCAGAGATGGAGCAAGAGCAAAGCCAGGGGGGCTTAGGGTTGCACCGGGGGATCACAGTGGATAGATGGCACTGGTCAGACAAGCGCTAGAGGCCCTGCAGTGGTTTGGTGGGGGGTGAGGTAGGACTGGACTTCTTTTACATAGTGAGCTGAAGATATATGTTGACAAAATGCAGATGGGTGTTTTACATTTCTTTCAGAAACAGAGTATGAATAGAACTTGGTGGATTTCTATGTAAATGGTATTGCAAACCCGTGCAATATACTACAAGAAGGCCTGATGTCTTGTTTTCTGATATCAACTGAGTCAATGGCCAACAAGGGTGTCAGTAATAAAACAAAGTATCCTTAATCAGACATTTAGGCGTCTATGATGTATGACACATTGAATCGAATCATAAGAATTAAACGCAATCAAGAGTTTAACCATATTAAAGCAAATACACAAATCAATTGAATTGGATAAACAAAATTACTAATGGGTAACAAAATAAATGAAAGACATCAATGAAAACATGCATACAAAAATAAATCTATTGTATGCACTTAATGTATATTAGCAATCAGACCCTCATATGTCCCATGTGTAATTTGTCCATGTTGTTACAATAATCATGTATAAGGAAAATGTATGTCAATTCCATTCTGAAAAAAAGCAATAAGTAGAACATATCTATGAGTGGTAGAATTTGTTCTAATGGTATGTAACTTACAGAACAGTAGTAGAACTGTGTTGACTTTTCAGTATCTATAGTGTTAGTTACATGAGATCGTCCTCAGAACTAAAAGCATTTGTGAAATCTGAGGTCCCTTAAGATTTCTCATTCCCCGTGGGGTGACAAAAGTGGACCAGAGTTTATTAACCACCCCCTAGACTGCTTCCGTTATGACTCTGAGACCTTTCTCCGCCTCAACACCGGGCGTCTCAGCAACTGCTGCACCATCTCCCCCAATGATACCCACAGACATTTTATCTGCAGGAAGTGCAACTTTAGCACAAGCCACAACGAGCCAGGGTTACTCCCCGCACACAAAATTACCAACAACCTCCACAACCGCATCAACTGCCTGCTCTTCAACATCCGCTCCCTCTACAAACACGCCATCAAACTCTGGGACCTAATCGACACTGCCCGACCGGACATCACCTTCCTTACAGAGACCTGGACCAACCCCGCCTCGAGTCCGAACATCACCATCGCCATTCCCGACAGTTACAGCATCCTAAGGAGGGACCAACCATCTCGCCATCGTACACAAGTCCTCACTACATGTCAAGGCCGTCCCAGAAGAACACTTGACCACCATGGAACACATTCACTTCCTGGTCCACTCCAACCCCAACTCCTCTAGAGGCATTCTGGTGTACAGGCCATCTGGCCCCCTTTCAGCTTTCATAGAAGATGTCGTAGACATCGCTACCCCCAGGCCCTGACTATCTCCTCCTCGGCCACCTGAATTTCCACCTCGAGGACCACACCGACCCAAACACCGACAATCTACTTGACAACCTCGCCACCCTCAGCCTGAGATAGCTGGTCTCTGCAACCACACACATCGCAGGACACACACTGGACCCCCTCTTCACTTCAAGCAATCGGATCACCATTGAGACCATTTCCATCCCAGACTGGACCGACCACCGCCGCATACACTTCACAATTGCCGCACCCAGGCACCGCACCAGTACCTCCAGGACCCCCCACAGGAAATGGAACAAAATCACCAACGAGAAACTCACATCAGCGCTCGCCAAAGCCCTCACTCCGACGACGCCAACACAACAGCGCACAATCTCAACGCATGGATGACCAAATGCATCAACACTCTAGCCCCTCCCCACCTGACATCAGCCAATCACGTACCCAAGAAAGCCAGTTGGTTCACCACCAAACTCCAGGAATCAAACCGTACCTGCATACATCTAGAGAAAAAATGGAGGAACAACCAAACCAGCAAATTCAGAGCCGCAACCGAAACACACCAACCAAAAATCAAGAACGCTAGGAAGGACGCGCTTCGGGAGCACATCAACTTATCCGCACACAACTCCAAGGAACTCTTCTCAGTCATCAACAAGGTCACAGATCCCCCACCTGAGGCCACCGGCATCCACCCGTCACAGGGCCTCTGCGATAAACTCACCTCCTTTTTCCACCACAAGATCCAGGACATCTACAACAGCTTCCTCCTGGAAAATCCTGGCACCAGAGCCTGTGACCGACCCACCCCCCTAGACCATCCCCAGCTGGTCCACCCTCACCACAGAGGAAACAGTCAACATCATGAACAGCACCCAATCCGAAGCCCGCTCAGACCCCTGCCTGCACTACATATACATCAGAGCTAGTGCATCCATCGCCCGAGCTCCGAAACACAATCAACTGCTCCATCAACACTTCCCTGAGGACTGGAAAAATTATGAAATATGCCTTATCCTAAAGAAACCTTCGGCTGACCCATCAGAACTAAAGAATTTCCACCCCATCTCGCTGCTACCCTACCCTGCCAAAATACTGGAGAAAGCAATCAACGCACAACTACGGAATTTCATCGAGGCCAACAACTCCCTGGACAGCTCCCAGTCCGGCTTCCACAGGAACCACAGCACGGAGACAGCCACCAACAACATCAGATTACTCCTAGACTGTGGCCACGCTGCAGCACTCATACTCCTCGACCTCTCAGCAGCATTCTACACAGTCTCTCACAGCACTCTGTGCACCAGACTCCACAACATAAGAATCCGCAGAAGAGCCTTGGAATGGAGCCACTCCTTCACCTCGGGGAGGACGCAGAGGGTCAGACTCCTGCCCTACACTTCCAGACCCAAAGGAGTCAACTGCAAAGTCCCCCAAGGATCCTCACTGAGTCCCACACTGTTCAACGTATACATGGCCCCTCTTGCTGCCATTGTCAGGAGCCACATTATGTACATCGTATCATATGTCAATGGCGCTCAATTAATCATTTCCCTCACTGAAGACCTAGAAATGGCCAAACGGAAACTCCACTCAGGAATGGAAGTCGTCGCCCCCTGGATGAGAGAAGGCTGCCTCAAGCTCAACTCCAACAAGACTGAGCTCATCATCTTCGGAAACATCACCTCAGCTTGGGGCGACTCCTGGTGGCCCACATCCCTTAGCGCCCTCGATGCACCGACTGAGCACGCCAGCAACTTAGGAATCATCCTCGACTCCTCCCTATCCATGACCCCCGAGGTAAACTCTATTGCCTCCTCCTGCTGGCACACACTCCACAAACTTCAGAAGATATTCAGATGGATCCCAGCAGACTGTGGAGAAGTGTGGCTCAATGGTTAGAGCGGCAGACCCTGAGGCAGAGCTCTGGCTCAAGACCAGGGTTCAAGTCCCGCTTCGGCAGGTCTTGGGCTCAATTCCCCTTGACCAGATAATTCTCGCCTCGGTGCCTAATCTAATTCATGGGTCCCACTCTGCAACTCTGGGCAATAGCTTGCTTAATCTCCACAACGGCCCCAACAGCGCTTGGATGCCTGGCTTCACCCTTGGGGTGCTCAGGAGTGGGCGCCTCACAGGGAAAAGCCAGGAGGGGTTCCATAGCGGTATGAGTACAGCGCCTTGAGACCCTAACGGGTGAGTAGTGTGCTATACAAGTGCTAATTTACATTTTTTTTACATTTTACTGTCACAGGACAGTCACCCACACCTTAGTCACTAGCAAGCTTGACTACGGCAGCGCCCTCTATGCCGCCACTTTGATCAAGAACATCAAAAAACTACAAATCATTTAGAATGCCACTGTCAGACCCATTTGGACCCCCCTCACCAAGAACTCATCTCCCAACTCCTTGAGGACCCTCCACTGGCTATTGGTCGAGAAGCGAATCACCTTCAATCTTCTAACCCACACATACAAGGCCATACACAACGCACGACTAGCCTACCTGAACCACTGCATCGCCTTCCACACCCCCGCCAGATCCCTCTGCTCGTCCCAGATGGCCCTGACCACCATCCCTCTCATCCGCAAAACCACCGCCAGAGGACAATCCTTCACCTACACTACAGCGAAGAGCTGGAACAACCTCCCCCTGCACCTGAGACAAAGCCCCTCGCTCACCATCTTCAGGAAGAACCTCAAGACGTGGCTCTTCTGATGAGGCCACTCCCCTCCACCAGCACCTTGAGACTCTCACGGGTGAGTATCCACGCTCTACAAATACTGATTGATTAACAAACACTGATTAATATATGCCCAACAATGGCAGAGTCCTAAGTTGTATCTTGGCCAGGCATCAGCTCTAGTATGGTGTGGATGAACTTGCACCAATAGCCAGCCATGAGTCAAACACCCCAACTCTCCTTCCTCAATGTTTGGAGTTAGGAGATCTGGCATGTTTGATTCACTAATATATGTTATTCTGTAATACACATAAAGTTAATGCAATAGCTTTTTTTTGTGCACATGTTTTTTCATTATTTCTTTTCATTCTTTTTTTTTAGCCATAATTGATTTTGTTTAGCCAATTCAATTGATTTGTGTATTTGCTTTAATACTGTTAAACACTTGATTGTGTTTAATCCTTACAATTCAATTCAATGCATCATAATTCATAGACCCCTAAATATCTAGACTCAGTATACTTTGTTTTATGAATGAACCCCTGGTTGGCCATTGACTTTAGGTTGATTCTGTTATCCAAGCTCAAAGGGGGCTATTGAGTTGCTCCTCCTTTGTAACATAGTTGTCTGGTTTTGCAACTTCTGGTATCTAAACAGTTGATGTGTGTTTTGTAGGCCCTTCATTTTGAAAACCAAAGCACCATCATTGAACACCTTCTATGCAATGAAGCTTGTTTTAAAGAGAATACGGGTGGGCCAATAGAGTAGTAGAGATATGTAAGTATTGGTGTTTTTCTGCTAAAGTTTCATAGACTTTGGAAGAGGCATGAATCAGTGTTGAAGACATATTTTGGGAGGGAGTGATGGGTCTCTGGGAATGTGGGTGAGAACATTGGAGTTTGACACACAGTCTTGCCAGTCCGGGTTCGATCTAAAGACTGAAAATTATAAGCAAGTATATAGGGCATACAGTGATGTTGCATGTTATCAATATGGGCTCTTATATAGAGGATTATATCTGCTGTGTTCTGTTCTTCAGATATGATCCGAACCACTGTGGAAATGTTCCATACAAACCCCATACAAAACCAATTCTGTGTGGTAGGATGCTCATCATGATTTGATGGTCAGCATTGTTGAATGCTGCACAGATGTTGAGTAGGAAAGTCTGTGATCTTTCTTTTTTTAATTTTATTTAGTTGCATGTAATAAAACAACAACTTATTGAACACAAAAGGTCATACAAAAATTCTTGTTATACTTAGCGGCAAGAAAGTAAGGATTTCATACCACGATTTTAAAAAAAGAAACATGACAAAATACTTAGGGCCGTATTTATACTCTGGTTGCGCCGAATTTGCGTCGTTTTTTTCGACGCAAATTCGACGCTAAACTAACGCAAACTAACGCCATATTTATACTATGGCGTTAGACGCTTCGGGCGCCAAAGTGCCCGGAGTGGGCGTCATTTTTTAGCGTGAACCCCTTCCTTGCGTTAATGATATGCAAGGGAGGCGTTCCCGTCTTAAAAAATGACTCCCAGGCCTTTACGTGGTATTTATACTCCAGGGCAAAAATGACGCCCGGGAGTGGGCGTGGCCAAAAACGGCGCTTTTGCGCCGCTTTTTAACGCCTGGGTCAGGCATGGCGTTAAGGGACAAGTGGGCTCAAAATGAGCCCAGAGGTGCCCTCCCCTGCCCCAAGGGACCCCCCCTGCCACCCTTGCCCACCCCAGGAGGACACCCAAGGACGGAGGGACCCATCCCATGGACATTAAGGTAAGTCCAGGTAAGTTTTTTTTTTTTTTTTTTTGTGGCATAGGGGGGCCTGATTTGTGCCCCCCTACATGCCACTATGCCCAATGACCATGCCCAGGGGACAGAAGTCCCCTGGGCATGGCCATTGGGCAAGGGGGCATGACTCCTATCTTTACAATGATAGGAGTCATGTTGATGGGGGATGGGCGTCGAAAAAAAATGGCGCAAGTCGGGTTACGACGATTTTTTAGCGTCAACCTGACTTGCGCCATTTTAAGACGCCCTAACGTCATTTTTTCCCAACGCCGGAGCTGCCTGGTCTACGTGGTTTTTTTCCACGCACACCAGGCAGCGCCGGTCTGATTGCGCCGTCTAACGCCATTCCATAAATACGGCGCCCGCATGGCCCTTCAGAATGGTGTTAGACGGCGCAAATTTTTTTTACGCTAAACTGCGTTAGCGCAGTTTAGCGTCAAAAAGTATAAATATGGGCCTTAGGGACATATTTACAAGAAAGTGGTGCAACATAAAAGATGCACCACTTTTCTTGCACCCCCGTACCAGCACCTAACGACACCGTGGTTGCACTGTATTTGCAATACTGTGCACCATGTTGGTTGTTAGCACAATAGCATCAAAATTTTTGGCGCTTTGCTACATTAGCGTCAAAAATGTTGATGCTAATGCAACAAAGCACAGGGAGGCCAATTGAACATAATAGGTGTGTCATTTTATTGCCTGCTCTGAGCAGGCATTAAAAATGATGCAAAAAATGGCACAGTGAAATCTTGTAAATTTCACTACACCATTTTTTTGGGTTTCCCACTGCTGGCAGCCCGCCCCCCCCCCCCCACTTTGCGTAGATTATGTCTGGCACAGGCATAATGTTGAGAAAGGGGTTACAAAATGGTGCAATGCAAGTATTGCCCCACTTTGTACATATGGTGAATCAGAAATGCCTACCTAACGCCACATTAGTGAAAAAAAACATGCTAATGCGGTGCAAGGTAGCGCAATGGGCTTGTAAATATGCCCCTTGGTCTTAATCAAATATATTGGGCCAGACATGATTAAGGCAAGCACAGCCCTTAACACCTTTTGCTTTAAGGATAGCTGGTTCCAGTTTAAAGATCTATAAGAAAAGTGCCCTCCACTCAGATAGATTAGGGGGCGTAGAGCTGACCCAAGATCTAACAATATAAAGCAGAGCAGTACTAATTGCTACTGATATGACTAGGACAATCTAGGACTAATATCACACTTCTGTACCAGCATAGTAACCTTTACTGATAGCTGAATATCATGACCCAGGTGAAAGGAAAGAAGCTGCACCATACCGGACCAGTAAGCGGTAATCAAACTACATCCTGCAAACATATGAATTATGTATGCAGCATGTAGGCCAGATTTTGGGCAGTAGGTCCAATGGTTAGAATTACTCGTGGGCCATTTGCAAATTCTTTCTGGTGTATAATACAACATACAAATGACCCTAAACTGCTGGAACTTCAAGCTAACTGAGCAGACTGATCGGTTAATAATATCAAGAGCATCGGAAATATCTTCAACTAGGATAGTCTGTTCCAGCTTAGTACTCCATTTAGCGGCCAGGCTGGGTCTGTCATCCTTTCTATCTGCAGACATATTCCTATATAAGGTCCTAATTGCTATCTTTAGAAAGAGCATATAGTCCATTTTGTGAAAAGAAATCACGGCTCGTGATGCTATGGCAGACAGTGTGTATTCCGAGGGTGCTGGGAGGAGTCTCTGTGCGACAGCATTGTCCTTCGCTCCACGAGGAGCCAATGCGGCCACACTGTTTCCACTGGGTTGACTGGTGGTTTCTGCCAGTCAGCGTAGTGGAAACCTTGTAATTGGCCTAGGAGGTGGAGACCTCCATCTCCGCTGCAGTTTCTGCTCCACAGGGCTGGCGGGCCGAAGGTCGGCCCGCCACCCTCATAATGAGGCCCTAAGTCCCCTGACCACTCCGATAATTCTAGACTCAGCCAATCAAACAGCCCTGGATCATCAGTATTTGGTCCATATACCATGCAGATAGTAATCTTCTTTGTGAGAACCTTAATTTGAGCGATCGCCCACCTACCTACAGAGTCGGAAGCAGTTCACTGAATCAAGTATTCAGCTCATTTTTTTAACATCCACCCAAACCCCCACCTGAAATAGTGAAAATAGACCCAACCTGAGTGACATGCAAAAAATCCTACCCCAGCCACATGGAAAAATCATCCTACCCCTTAGGCTGTCAGAACCCCGGGACAGCCCTAAGTGTGCTCTCCTTATACCCCCATTCTCCACCACCCGAGCTATCTAGACTACCTTCATGAATCCATAATGTCCATACCCCTCAATAAAAAAAAAGTGAACTGACCAAAAAGAGAGAAACTGAGAACTAGAAGAATGGAGATACAGAGTAGAGAGACAGAGACAAGGGAAAAAATAAATTATAGTAGAGTTTGGGTGAAACAGAATAGTGCATCGGTAATTCTTTGGCTTTCTGCGAGGGGAAAAAGAAGATAGCAGCAGGCTGAGCCTGCTGGTGAGTGCGCTTTCCCCTTTGCCCCGATGTTGCGCTGCTACCCACTGTTTTATGGAGAGAAGCTTACCAGTGCTGTTGTCAGCTGATGAGGCTGATTTATGTGTGGGCATTCCTAGGGCAGTCAGATCATCTCTGGTGAGATTCATGTTCTCCGAGCGGTCTTACGAGCAGTTATGGTAATTCAGAGTCCTCTCTATACAGCAGGGGCACTGCTGGGGGTACAACCATGGAGTTAACTGATTTAAATATGAATACTGACACTACCATTTCCCCTGCAGCTACTGAGCTATCTCTCTCACCAACATCAATCAACCTATGCAGGTTCAGTGCTCTGAGGCACTCCAACACTACACCCAGGTCAGAAATGACAACCTACAGTTGCAACAATCTCTAGCTGAGATAACCAGGAAAGTCTCAGCGCTTACCGCAAAGGTTTCAGAGCTTCAGAAGCAAGTGGCAGTTACAGAAGAGGTCAGTATGGTCTCTGCAAGAGAGCACGAGGGTCATCTTACTTTGATCCAGTCTAAGATTTAGAACTTGGAGACTCGCCAATGACGTAACAATCTTAGGGTCTTTGGTATTCCTGAGGAGAAACGGGGGATGATCCCCGACAATTCATCATCTAGTTGTTTGCAAAGGCGTTCCCGGAGCTGTTGGAGTGGGACTTAGACTGCCAGATTCAGCATGCTCATTGTCTTCCACTAGGCCGGGACTCTACCAACTTCTGATAGCGCTCATACATGGCCGATAATAATAGATATTGGCAACTTTCTACTGGGAAAAACAATTTATCTGAAGACGCATCCCTCAGCACCGATGTTGGTTGCTTAATATCTCTCTATGTCTAATCAGAATGCAAACTCATGGGGAGGATGCCACTGACCATATTACAAAGTTCCCACCGGGCTGACCAATGCAAATATTGTATTATGAGGGTCCCAACGGGGACAGTTCTACGATATTGGTCTCGGCTCCCTTAAAGGAGCGTAGGCCAATACCATAGCACACCAGCACCATCAGAAAGCAAAGCAGGCAGTGCGCATTCCAATGGTACTGGGCAGAGGGGGCCCCCAGCACTGGTTTACTGCCAGCCTTTTCATGGCAGTTAGGCTGCCATGGAAAGGCTGGCTGTAAGTAGAGTTATGATCAGCCAGTTGGCACGGAACTCAGTGGTGACCTGGCTGAGTACAACTCAGACCGCCGTCGGACCATCGGGAACCATTTACCCGGTGGGACAGCGATCCCCTGGTGGGTCTCCTCACCAGGGTTGTAATGTGGTGGTCGGCCTGCCACAGTTGCAGCGGTCTCACTGTCACCACGAGGCTGGGGGTCCCTGGACCACCAGCCTAGTAATAAGGCCCAAAGATTTGTGAGGTATAGGCAATATGTGTTTCGCAGCTAGACGTCCACCGCTTATTCAGGACTGTGTGACATTAGTAAAAACACAAAGAAAAATTAAACCACAAATACAAAGCTCGAATCATAGATATTGTATGTACCAGATGAAAATGTATTCTATTATTACTGACCCATTTTTGCAACATTTGAATAAGTATTTCATGATGAAAAAATTGTCAAATATATTTTTGTAAAGTTTTGAGCTTTTTTGGGGCAATAGATAATGGCGACATTCGTTCGTGTCAAAGTCACAAAGATAGACACCACACTTCCTTTTCTCAGCTTCCTAAAGAGAGCATGTCACATAGATTACAAAATGAAATAATTATACTATTCATCATCGGACCTATGCTACAATTGGTAAGTAATCACTCTAAGATCATTTTTTCCAGCACCATGTTTTCTTCCATTTTCATGCATGTTTAAAGTTAATTATTCTGAACACATTAGTAACTAACTATTAAAATAAAATGAGATACTTCTTTAAATGATCCACTTGCATACTACCCACTTTTATCACACTCAGCGAAACTCATTGAAGTATACTCATACATAGTCTAATGAGTTTTCGAAGCTTTTCTCTAATATAATTCATCAATATATTAGAGGGCATTTTTAGACAACTTACCCTAAAGCTACACTAAAAGATTATTCATTATAGTGAAAGTAACAGAGTCTAAGATAAACACCATCTGGATTAAATAGGCTGTACCTAACTATTATCCCAAAAACGTTTACTCCAGTTGTCACAACTTCTGTCTATTTGGTTACACGATTCTCATACCACAGTTGTAATGTCTGCATCTGCTACAACTATGAGCCACAGAAAGCTACAAAAAAGAACCGAACAACACAATCAACTTTACAGTCTCTAAAATTAAATTCGGTTAGCCTATAATTTTATGTTCTCCCTTTAAACTCTATTTCAAAGCACCTACAAGTTCCTGTGAATTTAAATGCTACTCTGTATGGCTTTTTAAGTGTTTTCAAAGATTCAATGAATATATCTCTATCATAAGGCATTATCTATCTATTTTTTTAAAGTGAACAAAGCGAGGAAAAACGTGAAAATACAAAAAGACACAAAAAGCAATGAATAAACAACTCAATAAAGCAATTAACTCAATCGTCTCTAAAATTAGATAGAATCAAAATGTGATGTTACATTCACCCTTCAACTTCTACTTTCAAGCATCTTCAGTCTTTTGGTAATTTAACTACTAGTCAGGATAGCAAATGTAATGTTTCCAAAGAACCAGTCAATCTATACATATGATAACACAATATCTGCATGTTTTTTCGCAAATAGAACAGAAAGAGGAAAAACAAGAGTTTTTCTTTTTTTAACTTTCATGAAACTACTATTAATGGATCGTTCTCAAAATATAGCTAGTTAAAATCACTAGCATTATGTTCCTTGGTCAAACAGCTCCAAAGTACATCATCTAAACCAACCTTTGCACATTGCACCATTCAGTTTCCTTCAAGCAAACAGCACGAAGGAGGAAAAAAGATGTTGAGGCCCTACACAACTTCCGTTTATAGCCGGAAATTATATCAGCTTCTGCCATCACAATGAGCAATTAAACAAATGTTCCAAAACTTGAAAAAATACATTAGCACACTAATTCATTTCTATTGTAGTTCAGATAAAGGGAATACAATATCACACAGACTCCAAATTTGACTCCTCAAGCTGCTTTTCATTTACATAATAAGTGATATTCACTGTTTACCAATCAACTACTTAACACTTTAATGAAACACAAAGTACAAATTATAAACTTCTTCAAATTCCTAGTTTATGTTGTGAGGACTGGTGTGACCTTTCTTAATACAAGTAGCATTTACTTTTGACATTGACATGTTCTCTATGATGAATTTAATGTTAGCGTAGTTTCAAGTAGCCCTAGGTGAAACTTAAATTACACCAGTATAATTTGCGTTATTTTAGGAATTTCATTTTATGCTTGCTGTGCGAAAACCTTACCACAAACACACCATTCACAGTACAAATAAACCTCGATTGTACAGAAACACTAGAATGTAAACTGCTTTTGTGCATCATGCACTGTTTTCTTTGAATGCATTCTCGCATCAAAAACTGACGCGAGGAATCACTTTATGGTAAAATGTAGTGCAATTGACAAATTTGCATTTCACATAGATAAATGTAATTTAGCATAATTTTACCTACATTTTGCAGAATTGTTTATGGGTAATTAGGTCATTGGGTTGCCTTGTAGAGCTCTTTATCTTCTTTTCTTGTCTTTTGCGGTATTTGCAAATATGTTCCTAATTATACCATGAAGCAGATGGTTTAGTTGATGCTTCAGGAGAGCAGGTGTGTTTGTTGTCTTTCACAAAGTGTTGTACACGGGTTTCAGCAGCAGTACTGAGGGTCTGGAGTGGCTGCATGGTCTACCTGCTCTTTGTGGATGGCATAAGTTGGGAAGGTTTTGAAAGATAAACTCCAGGTTTTCGTTGTCTTTTTCGATCCATCCTTGGTGAGGCTTTGCTGGTGCTCAATAGATGAAGTGCTGTGAGACTGTTTCCATTGGAGGTCGGGGAAGGTGTCAGACAAGAAGCCTGAAAGTGCTGAACGTCACTGGTTGCTTGAGGATGGGGCTGAGGTGATGGAAGAATGACTGCTAAATCATTTTAGTTACCCACCCTTTAATGATGGCCCCAGGGTAGGATGTCTTGTGATGACTGAAGAAGAAGGTGTCGAGGCATGTGACCCAGTCGATGCAGAGGACTCATGGTCAGCAGCTAAGAGTATGGCCTTTATGGTGGCGTTGAGGAGCGATGGGTCAGGTTCTCTATAGATTTCTCATCAACAGATTTCTTCCAGTTCCCAGTTTCCTGCATATTTACAAGAAAGTGGTGCATTTGTCCTGGTGCGACACTTTTCTTGTGTCACCCTTGCCCCACCTAACGACATCATGGTTGTGCCGTGTTCATAATACGGCGCACCACAGCGGTTGTTAGGACCATAACATCAACATTTTTGACGTTATTGTGGCGCTTTGCTGCACTAGCCACAGCTGGTAGAAAAAGGTTGATATGCTAGGAGTGATGCAGCACTTTACACCACAACATTTTCACATACAAACTCGGGTACAGACTGCACTTGCTTGGGTGGATCTTTAGTTCTGTCTCAAGCTGACCTGACAATCATTATATTTGAACAATATGACGCACAGTTGGCTCCAAAAGGACAACAGGGAGTATTAAATGTGCAAACCATGAGGGCTTATTAGGAGAATAGCACGGTTACAAGTTCTAATAATCGAATTAGTTGTAAATCAATGGGCAGTACATGAATACATTAGGCAATATAATGCAGGCAATTCGAGTTCATAAATGCAAAGAAAATTGCTATAAAGGTGTCTTAAGATGAATCAAAGCAGACTCAGTTTCCCATGAAGTGAAAACTCTATTCGACCAAGCCCCAGGAATGACAGGAAAGCTGGGGAGCATTTAGGCAGAAGGTGTCAGCTTGAAAAGCCTCTGAAAGGCAGTATATATCAAATAAAACTTTGTCTCATAAGAAGAGAAGGCATCTATCCGAGAGTCAAGTTAAGGTCACTGGGGCAAAGGAAAAAGGGACCTGAATTCAAGTCTTCATTACATTAATTTAAAACATAAATGTCAACATTTTGTTACACCTACACTCAGTTCCCGAAGGTAACCAATCAGGTTAAAGAGCATTTTGATAAGACAGGCTCATTATTTTCACAAGCTAAAGCACAATGAAATCTCTGCTAAGCAACCCCTTTCTTCAGTAACTGCAACATGAGAAGATGCACTTGTCCCATGATGTTCTCTCCCAGGTTTTCAATTGCTACATAGTATACCTTGAGTATTCTGGAAAGTTCAACATTCATAGGAGAAAATATCAACAAATAATATATTGTACAAGTTACTGGTATAGCTTTTTCCTGAAATGAAAAAGAAGATACGTGATAAGGAAACATGGAAGACTAATGGTGGCCATTCTAACAAGTGGCCTACGTTAACTACAGTTGAACGTGAAAAATGCATTGTACACTTATTTGTGTATGGTATGTTAATATATATATTTTTTTATAACATTTTTTTTGTCAGGATCAATCAAGATAATAACAAAAATAATACATTGCCACTTACAGTGAGAATAAATAGCTTTGCATGATCATTCAATAGTAAATTTAACCATAGACAAATTCACCCAAACATATCTAAAAAGCATTCGCCCCAAATCAAAGCAAACTTTTTCCCACTTCCTACTCTATTGGCATATCTCATTTCCTGATTCCTGACTTGCGTTATTTTGCTCCGCCATTCTTGAGAAGTGGGAACCAGCTCAGATCGCCAGTTTCTTAACAAAAGAGATCTAGCGACTACAGTGGCGATAAAAATGGGTTTCTCCCACCTGGAGGGGAGTCGTGCCTCAGGATCGAAGCCTAAGCACATCAGCCAAATGCTAGGAGTTATGGAGACCTGCGCCATAGTTGTTAAGATCTTAAATATTCCAGCCTAGTATTCCTGTTTATATCAACATGTCCCAATCACGTGTGTCCAACCCGCCAGCCCTACTTCCTTACAGCGAAAACACAGATCAAGGGAGCAAGACACCATGCGAGACGAGGCCTGCGGGGTTCGGTATAATATCCATTTGCTATAAAATATCACCCGATGCCAGTTTGCCCCTCTGAGAACAGAGAAATTCAAGTGATTATTTCTCGCCCAACATTCATTCGAAAGCTCTAGACCCTCCTGACGAGCCCATTTCCTTTGTACTTTTATCCCAAGATCGGCCTTATCCCTGTCTGTTAGTAGCCTTCTCCATGACCCCGCGGTCCTTATCCTAAGTGGATCCACCAGACCTGAGATCAATGTCTGGGCGTTAATAATTAAATTGACATCCTAGTCCCTTAAACTATGTAGCAAAGTATTATAGGATCCCAGCAGAAGAAAGTCCTTTTTGACAGCAGTCAGGATATTTAAGGGGGTTTCACAGTTATCATTGGAGCGAAAATCCCCAATTTTACTGAAGCCTGCGTGTTCCCATCTCCTTACTATGGCCCTCATTCTGACCTTGGCGGGCGGCGGAGGCCGCCCGCCAAAGTCCCGCCGTCAGGTTACCGTTCCGCGGTCGAAAGACCGCGGCGGTAATTCTGACATTCCCGCTGGGCTGGCGGGCGGCCGCCTTCAGGCCGCCCGCCAGCCCAGCGGGAAAGAGGCTTCCACGATGAAGCCGGCTCGGAATCGAGCCGGCGGAGTGGAAGCTGTGCGACGGGTGCAGTTGCACCCGTCGCGTATTTCACTGTCTGCCAAGCAGACAGTGAAATACTTGTAGGGGCCCTCTTACGGGGGCCCCTGCTATGCCCATGCCAGTGGCATGGGCACTGCAGGGGCCCCCAGGGGCCCCGCGACCCCCCCTACCGCCATCCGGTTCCCGGCGGTCGGACCACCGGGATCTGGATGGCGGTAGGGGGGGTCGGAATCCCCTCGGCGGCGCAGCAAGCTGCGCCGCCTTGGAGGATTCAATGGGGCGGCGGTACACTGGCGGGAGACCGCCAGTGTTGCCGGTCCGACCGCGGCTTTACCGCCGCGGTCGGAATCCCCATTGGAGCACCGCCGGCCTGTCGGCGGTGCTCCCGCGGTCCTCCGCCCTGGCGGTCTTTGACCGCCAGGGTCAGAATGACCGCCTATGTCTACATTGAGCTGAGCGCCCGAGTGTAACGTAATCTGTGTGAGAGGGGTGTTGAAATGCAAAAATGGGATTGAGTATTTTCTGAGAAAATCTGATTTCCTCTTTAAAAACCATTTAAGAGTTTTGTAACAAACTTTTTTAGGAGATTTCGCCAAGAGTACTGGATTCTGAATATTATGCTCCCTGCATATTAATTC
The DNA here is from genome assembly GCF_031143425.1 of Pleurodeles waltl. NCBI lineage: Eukaryota > Metazoa > Chordata > Amphibia > Caudata > Salamandridae > Pleurodeles > Pleurodeles waltl. The sequence goes on from NC_090438.1 coordinate 725,928,175, forward strand.
ACAAAAATCATTGAAGAACCCACAACCTACGGATTGATCCATTTTCAAGCTGGCAAAATAAAGCACAGAAAAAGCAAAATAACACTCTTTAAAATTAGGCAAAGCTAACACCCCCTTTTTTTTATGCGCATATAACACACTGAATGGGGCTCGAGCCTTCCGATTTTGCCAGATAAATGGATGTAATATGAACTCCAATTTTTTTGAAGAAGTTCTGTGTTAAAGCACATGGGATGGCCGAAAACAGAAAATTAAACAATGGTAAAACTGACATTTTGATCAACGCAATTCGACCTAATATAGATAGGGGAAGAGACTCCCAGCGAGCCAGCAAAGCCTGAGTTTTCAGGAGTAATGGAGCATAATTAAGATCGTACAAGTCTCCTATATTGGCTGAAAAGTAAATCCCTCGGTATCTCTTTGGCCTGGCATTCACACAGCATCTTAATTCAGGAAGCAGTTTAATAGGGGAGGTGCCACACAAAATAATATCGGTCTTACTCATATTAATCTTATAGCCACCAATTTGCTCAAACTCAGTTAATACATTAAAAACCGCTTCCTGAGAGGTACGTTTTTCATCTAGAAACATAATAATATCATCCGCGTAAAGTTTAATCTTCCCCATAGACTTTAAAGGAGGCTGAATCTGATTATGTTGTCTAATTTTAATGGCTAGAGACTCAATAAAAAGAGCAAAGAGTATAGGAGACAAAGGGCAGCCCTGCCGAGTTCCCTGTTGTACTTGAAGTTGACCAACCCACCTTGAGTTTATAATGATATTAGCTTCCGAGGATAAGTACAGCCTTTGAATTAGTGCAATAACCTGGGGGGGACACCTTATAGCTAGACAATATTGCAAAAAGTGTATCCCATACAACCAAATCAAATGCTTTTTCCGCATCTAATAAAAGAATGATGGCGGGAACTCTATTAGAAGCGAAATAGTCAAGAGCCTCAGCCAAAAAGTGGGTATTAGTGGCAAGTTGCCGACCAGCTATAAACCCATTTTGATCAGGATGCACCAGTTTATTAACTATCCCATTAAGCCTATTGGCCAGAGGTTTTGTAAGAATTTTATAATCTGTGTTTAACAATGAAATTGGACGATATGCATTAGGGTCTTCCCTGTCCTTCTTCTTCTTAGGGAAGCGCACCACATTTCTTGAATGCCAGGTCTTGGGAATATGTTCGCCCATCAGTAAGCCATTGATTAAAACCGCAGAATCATCAGCAAATGTTTTAATGAAAGCCTTCCCCGTGGGGAGGTTCTTGACAACATCAAGGAGTTCTAACTTTGTGAATGGCTGTATCAGAGTGTCGCTGTCTTTTTCTGTGAGACTTGGAATATCCAGTTTCCCCATAAATTCTCTAATGGATCTAGGGTCAATATCAGAAGCGTGGCTACAAACTCGTCTGTAATGCTCCAGCATAATTTCCTCCACAACTCTGGGATCAGTATGTCTAGACCCTGTAATAGGACATCTTAAATCGTGTATGATATTACCAGCAATTCGATCTGGAGCTTGCCATGCTAAAAATTTACCTGTAAAGTTACTTTCTTTGTAAACCTTTTGTGTATAAGTCCAATATTCTGTATCAGTCTTCGTAAAGAAATTATTAGCCAATGCCTTTTTAGCAGATTCAAAGACTGTCTGTTATTTTCCGAGGGGGCATGTAGATAAGCTGTTAAACACCTTTGGACTGCCTCTTCCAGTGCCCTGATTTGTTGTCTCAGATAAGATTTATCTGCTGCTTCCTTAGCAATTACCAATCCCCTAAAAAAGGCCTGAAATGAATCCCAAATTACAGCTGGAGTTGAAGATCCCCGATTACGTTTGAATAATTCACTTATTTCACCCTTGGAAATCTGTAGCCATCCCTTATCCATAAGAAGCTGCAAATTGAAAACCCACCTTTTAGTCTGAGTTCTAAGAGCCTTGGAGTAAAGAGACACCTCCAGTACCAGGGAGGCATGGTCAGATAAACCAGAGTGCTGCACCGACTGAGTTTTAAAACACAGTGTTTCTGATATTTAAAAAAAAACAATACGAGAGGAGCTTTTGAACCGAGTTGAAACACAAGTATATTCCCTCGCACTGGGAGCACTCTCTCTCCAAGGATCACAGCGCATCAAGACCTTAACATAATCTTTAAACGTTTTTGCAACTCTAGGTTTGTGTTGTTTCTTACCCCGGACAGTGGTGTCCAGAACTGGATCCTAAAGGAAATTAAAATCCCCTCCAATAATAATTTTGCCTGTTGTCTGCAAAAGGGATTGAAATAGTCCTTCATAAGGAACTGGGTCATCCAGCAGGGGAGCATAAAAACTGATGAAGACAAATCTCTCTTTGGCAATTAAGCACTGCACCCAACACCATCGCCCTCCGGGATCAGAAAATAAATCAATAGGCTGTGCATTAAGACCTCTAGCTAGAAAGATTGCTTCGCCTCCATGGGCCGCTGAGGCTGCAGCGACCACATTAAAATCGGCCATCTTTTTAAACATGTGGAAACCCAGAACTTTATTAACTGGAATATGAGTCTCCTGTAAAAGAATAACCAAAGGATTTAGAGCCGTTACCCTTTCCTCAATTACGGATCTTTTCCTACGGTTATTTAACCCATTAACGTTCCAGGAGAGTATTCTTAATGGAAAATACAACAGTGCCATTAATTTAAACCTTGACCTGCTTTGAGTAATAATGCAGACACCATGAACTTAAATATTCTATAAAAAACATAGCAGCGCTCTAGAATTGCGAAGACAGATCCTGAAATCCTTACTTCCCCTACCTCCCCTCCTGACCCCTCCCCTACCTCCCTCTCCCACCCCCACTGCCCCCCTGACCCCTCGCACCTCACCCCTCTCCCTATACCCCTACCCCACCCCATGGGTGGACAACGACTGGGGCCCTCCCGTCTGGGCAATCTGGAACCACCCTCCACCCCCTGACTCCCTTCTTGCCTAATCAGGTGCCTTCACATGGCACCCTAACGCCATTGACTACAGAGAACAGGAAAGTAAGTGCCATAACAATAGAGTGCTGAGCATGACAAAACCTTCCCTTCCAGGAAAGCCTCAGCCCTTAAGAGCCTGATATGTGCATCTTCTTTCATTCATATTTGAATCTAGTTTAGTTTAAGTCACCCCCCCCACCTCCGCCTGCCCCCCTATCCTGGTCTTTCAGAATTCTGAATTGAGTGCAAAAGAGTTTTAGCAGCTTCCACTCTATGGAACAAATTAGAATGTCCCTGGAAAAAAACTTTTAGTTTAGATTGTTGCACGAGTCCAGCTGGGGCCCCAGCTTTTTGAAATGCGGGGATCATCCTTTTCAGTTCTCTCCTCCGGTGGGCGGCAGCCACTGACATAACTGAAACAAAATTGAAGGCGTAGTCCCCAGGGATCTGAGGGATTTTACTCTTGGTTGCTTGTTGTAGAATATGCTCCTTAATACAGAAATCACCAAAGTTGACGAGCACAGTTTGAGGATACTTTGCATTGGATGGCTGTACTGCAGGGACCCGATGGGCCCGCATAATAGTGAGATACAAATGTTTATCCTTTGGGTCTGGGAGAACATGCTGTAAAACAAGATCTGAGACTAAGGCGGTCATTCTGACCGCGGCGGTCGGCGCCCGCCAAGCGGTTCCCGCCGAAAGACCGCACCGCGGTCAAAAGACCGCAGCGGTCATTCCGGCTTTCCCGCTTGGCGGGCGGGCGACCGCCAGAAGACCGCCGGCCGGCCCAGCGGGACAGCCCCTTCAGCAATGACGCCGGCTCGGAATGGAGCCGGCGGAGTTGAAGGGGTGCGACGGGTGCAGTGGCACCCGTCGCGATTTTCACTGTCTGCTAAGCAGACCGTGAAAATCTCTGTGGGGCCCTGTTAGGGGGCCCCTGCACTGCCCATGCCAGTGGCATGGGCAGTGCAGGGGCCCCCAGGGGCCCCACGGCACCCGTTCCCGCCATCCTGGGTCTGGCGGTGGACACCGCCAGAAACAGGCTGGCGGGAAGGGGGTCGGAATCCCCATGGCGGTGCTGCAAGCAGCGCCGCCATGGCGGGTTCCCTGGGCCAGCGGGAAAACGGCGGGAAACCGCCGGCTCCCCTTTTCCGACCGCAGCTTTACCGCCGCGGTCAGAATGGCCCAGGAAGCACCGCCAGCCTGTTGGCGGTGCTTCCGCCGCACTCTGCCATGGCGGTCATGGACCGCCAAGGTCAGAATGACCGCCTAAATCTGTGACAGTCTGTCCATTTTCACGCCCTTCAGGAATCCCCGTAAATCTCAAATTAGACCTGCGTGAGCGGTTTTCCGTATCATCTAACTGAGTCTGTAAGTCTACAAGATCAGCTTGACATCTAGCGACTGACAGATCCAAGGAAGATCGTGCATCTTCCAAATCGGATACTCGCTGCTCTACTTCTTTCATGCGTGAGTTAAGCTGTTGAATATTGCCAGATATTAAGTTTAATTGTGACTCCGTTTTCTGATTGGCCTTTTCTTGAAATATTTTCATAGTTCTTAGTTCTGATAGAATTTGAAGGAGCAGGTTTTCTGAAGAAGTGCCAGAACCTGTCTTATCTTGATATTCCTAAAATGAATGCCGAGCTTGTAAATTCTGCTGATCATAAGTCTCCTGAAGGGATTCAATTGCGCCGGTAATCATGAAGGGCCTCATCGCAGTATTATTCCCGGTGATATGAGCAAAGCCACAAGGTTCGCTGAAAGAAGAACTGTCCGCCTGGAAGGCAGAGATGGCATTATTAATTGAAAAGGGGACTAAGGGGTACAGCTGCTTGAATGCAGATCGTGTATACTGGATTTTGCTGTCGTAAGGCTCAGAATTCGGGCTAAGTGTTGAACAATCCCCAAGTGGGCGAGCTTTATTAACCGATCTTAAATTCGACTCAGGGTCTGGATCTGAGACCGAGATTAAGTCCGGCTCTCTGGCCATCTCCAAAGAAGAATCAGAACCAAGATGCTGAGCCACCATATTGATGACTTCCAGCGGGGATCTGTGAGGCAGGTAGTACTGTAAGAACAATCAGTGCTTAACAAAGCAGTAGTGCTAGAAGATAGATCAAGATTTGTATGGTTATCAGAGGGAGTAGGCCGCCTGGTTTTCACATTTCGTGCCATCTTAACTACCTTTGAAGCAGGGCGTCCTTTGCCCTGAAACTGATGCGGGGATCGACGCATTGTATTTTCTTTTCCTTTTTTCCATCCCCCCTCCCTCTCTCCTCTCCCCCTCCTTTCCCTCTCTCTACGTCCTTCTGCCTGAAAAAATCCCCCCGAATTTCTGGGTAAAAAAAATAAATAAATACTTGACGTAGCGCTAATAAACCTAAACACAATGGGAGTTATTACAACTTTGGAGGAGGTGTTAATCCGGGCCAAATGTGACGGGTATACCACCAGCCGTATTACGAGTTCCATAGGATATAATTGACTCGTAATACGGCTGGTGGTATATCCGTCACTTTACCGTCACTTTTGGGACGGATTAACACCTCCTCCAAAGTTGTAATAACCCCCAATATGTCTTAGGTAGTCAAGTTAGTATCCTCTAATAAATGACTTGGCGGTGCAATGTCTTCAGCTTGCAACTAGAGTGCTAAAGTATTCTAAATGGTAGAAAGCACGCAGCAATTGGGGAAGAAAAAAAAAACAGGCCGAATAAGTTCCACACAGTTCACTTCCGTTTGATCAGGACCTCCCGGCTAGTCTCCAACCAGAGTTTTATTTTTCAAAAAGAGAAGGGGAAGAGAAAACACCTGAATACTTCGAAATTTCCCCAGAACACTTGAAGACAGCCAAAAATAGAATACAGGTGAGTCCCAGTGACCCCTGCCTCACCTCCCTTCTGTGGGCTGATGAAATTTGGTCTGATGCAACCAAGGTTCTTCATAAAGGGAAGGTCCTTTCTGCCTCTGTTTCCAGCAGGTACTACAGCTCAAACGCCAAACATCATCTGGGGGAGGGAGCGGCGTCCGATATTTAATTGAGGATTTCAGTTGAAAGCGCCATGTCCCAGCGCGTCTGTGCTCTGACGCGCGTCCTCTCCTCTGAGCAAATGGCTAGCCATGGAGCATGACGGGAGCTCCTACGCGGCCTGGTGTCCCAGTATCAATGGTACGTTAATATTGTTAAGTGTGCAAAACACTTAGGGCCTGATTACAACTTTGGAGGAGGTGTTAATCCGTCCCAAAAGTGACGGTAAAGTGACGGATTTACCACCAGCCGTATTACGAGGCCACTATATCCTATGGAACTCTTAATACGGCTGGTGGTATATCCGTCATATTTGGGACGGATTAACACCTCCTCCAAAGTTCTAATCAGGCCCTTAATTATGGAACAATTTCCATGAGGTGCATGTCTGTTTTCAAGCTATCATTCACTGTAGTGTTCTGGTCTTTTTGTGTGGCAGCCTTGTTATGAGCACTGCCATGTGTTTCTTTTCTCCTTTTCAATGTGTTTTTGGGTAGTGTGTCCATTCTTGCTGTCGCTATTCCCAATCAGGTTTTGGGCATGGATCAATTCCAGATGTACAAATAGCTTTATTTGCATACTATCCTTTGTGGATCTTGCACTGTGGGGGTGGGGTTTGCTAGTGTGTGGATGTGTAGTGGGTTTGGCATGCACCATGAAATGTCGGTGTCTAAGGTATGGCAGTTGCTTTTTACCCTTTTTGTACATGTCAATGAAGATTTAGGTTTTCTTCCATCATGTCTTTCACAACCACCTTTACAAATTCTGTATTGTCTGACAACTGGTAACATGATACTTTACCTGGTAGTTGGATATTTTTAGGGAAAATTGGAGCTATGGCATGGATATCTGTAATGAAAATGTTTTAGAGGTCCCTGTTGTTGTCATTAGTTTGTTTAGTGTATCAGTGGAATTAATATTCCTGGTATAATTCCTTCTCACTTGAAAAGGAAGTAGCTAGAAAGACTCATTTAATTCTGAGTGGTAGGGCTGTATTTCCCGATCTCAGTCTTGGCTTCCTAGGCATGCTCACCTATTTTGGAGAGATTTTGTGAGCTTTTTTGAACGTGTTCTTTGCTCTAAGGCTTTGGTCTAAGTCATTCAGTTGACAAGTTAGTTCCATTCATTGATATCAATATGCCACTCACAATTTCCTACCACTTCTCCACACCACCTACTGCTTGACTACACCGGCAATGACTTGAGATGACTAATTCTACCTCCTTTTGACAGGCAATGTTCAAGAGTTGTACTCCACCAAGCACCATGTACTGGAATCACAACTTGGTGGACTCTTTATACCCATCTCCATGCCACCACCTAAAGGCATCCAGAGTTGATCATTATAACATAAGCAGTTTTTTGTGTGAAAGAACTAAGCAAATACATTAATCAATAAATGAAACAAAGAAAAAAACAGTGCTACTGCATTCATTATCAATATCACTTAATCATATGTACCCTATCATTTAATTTAATTTAATTTCATAGTGGAATCACACCTGAGAGGGAAATGTCCCTTTGTTATTACCGACTTTCTTCAAATTAGCACACAATGGGGGTCATTACAACCCTGGCGGAAGGCGGAGAACCGGCGGTAAGACCGCCAACAGGCTGGCGGTCTTACCTTGGTGAATTATGACCATGGCGGTTACCGCCATGGCCATCCGCCGGTTCTCCGTCCCGCCCGCCAGGGCGGAAACGACCACCGGGCTGGAGAGCTGGGTCTCCAGCCCTGCGGCCGTCAGTATACCACCGGCGGTATTTGGACCCGGCTTACCACCGTGGATTTCCAACGGTTTGAACCGCCATGAAATCCATGGCGGTAAGCACTATCAGTGCCAGGGAATTCCTTCCCTGGCACTGATAGGGGTCTCCCCCACCCCCCACACCCCCCCTGACTCTCTCCCCTACACCCCCCACCACCCCTGCCACCCCCCAAAGGTGGCAAGGCCCCCCTCCCCACCCCGACCCCCAACATAACATTACTCACACACACCCAACACGCATGCAGGCACCACCAACACACACACGCACACACCCCGACATACGTGCCCACAGCCACACACAGTCAGGCACGCACACCCACATTCAAACATACACGCACACATCCATACAGACATACCCACAGACATACATGCACTCATTCCCATACACACAACACGCCCACAAGCATACACGCACTCACACACCCCCTCTACATACACACACGCACACCCACATGCACGCACACAACACACAACACCCCCACCCCCCTCCCCTAACGGACGATCGACTTACCTGTTCCGTCGATCCTCTGGGAGGGGACGGGAGCCCTTGGGGCAGCTCCGCCAACACTGCCACGCCAACAGAACACCGCCACGGCGAATCACAGAACGTGATTCGCTGGGTGGTGTTCTGTTGGCGTGGCGGTGGAGGTGGAGCAACCTCCACTTCCCTGCCGCCCGCAAGTATGGCTGTTGGCGGCTCTCCGTCGGAATAACAACGGAGAGCAGCCAACAGTCATAATACGCTGAGCGGCAAACCGCCTGCACAGGCGGTCTACCGCACGGCGGTCTCTCGGTGGTCTTGCAAAAAGACCGCCGAGGTCATAATGACCCCCAATGTATTCTAAAACATACCAAAGGTAAATACTTCTTTATTTTTCCACAGATCTACTGTTTATATGGATTGGCCTAATAAAGGTTAAGGATTGTTTTGCTCTGCTTCAACTCCATTTTGAAAGGCAATCTCTCACTTATGATCTATGCAACTTATCCACAGCCAGTCAAACCGAACAGCTAGAATCAAACACTTAGACAATAGCTGTGCTATTCATTCAGTTACCTTCCTAACAACTGGGAGCCTCGCTTACTACCATTGTGTTATGATATGAAAACATTGATCATGTTCTATCGAAGAGCCACCCATCTTTTGTACCTGCAGATGTGTAGTATGTTATAGTTTAGTTAGTTGAATTCTTTATTCTTTATTCATATATTTATTTTATGTCTGTTACTATAGGCAACATTTGTATTCTGTGTACTAGAATGTGAAATGTATTGGAGATTCTCTTGCGTTTTCCAGCAACAGTTGGATCCTGGAAGGGTAGGTTACCAGTCTTCTCTTTCCTACTCTGTTGTGGGTTTATTTCTTGGATTAAACTACTTCCTCAATCAACTTTTGTATCAGCTCCTTTGACGCTCCTCGCATAATTTGGTACCAGGAGTGGGGTGTAGTGAGCTGACACGAGCTAAGTAATTCTACTACTTTGGTAAACCAACTGACAGTGCCCAACATCCTTTTCCTGCACTACAGCTAAGTTCCCTTGGGGTTTGTGAGTGGAGAGGCATCAGGAAACTTAAGATATCAGAAGTGGTGCAGTGAGAAATTTAAATTTTACCTGGCTGAATAGGCAAGCTCCTGTAATTCTCATTGAATGCATGAGCCCTGTCTGCATGAGGTCCTGTCTGTGCATTCAGCCCTTCAAGCAGCTGTTTTGCTTCTCTTCATGCAACTTTATGGAATCCTGGGACATGCCCTTCTGATGTGTGTCATGCGCAATTTCCTGTTCACTAGATTCTTAGGATGCATTACGTCAATGAGTGTCACATTTGCGTGACACTTTGGAGGCCATCTTGTGGTGGTTGTTATCTACAGTCTAATCTTTTGTCAGGAAATGTTAGCATCACTTCCAGTGCAGCGGCCGCTATCTTCACTCTGGTCTCTTTCCATATGATTTTTGTGAGTGCCTTTGTTTTTATGAGACCTAATAATGTCTTCATAAAACGGATATCGCTCACCGCTACATTAGATGTTTCTTGAGAAGCAGAGCTGGAATGTGCTACAAGTTTTGGTTGATATTTTTCTCTTGCATTTACCTTGCAAAATATATTGCTCTTTGTTGTATTACCTGATTAATCTAAACATCACTTTGCTACTACATTTTACGATGGCCTCTACCGGTGATGTGGTACAACCTCCACCATTTTTACAAAATCTAGGTAAACCAGATATCAAACAGAGACACTCATTTTTGTTAAATGATCTTGTTATTGATTCTGCTGGATATAATCCAAATCACTAGGTTGCGCTTCTGTTTAATCACCTAGAAATTGCAGGTCAAAGAGTTTTTGATAACTGACCTACAGTGCCTGCACCAAGTGAAGAAGACATACTGAGGAATTTGTATGAAGATGCTAAGGAGAGGTTCCACAGGCACTACTTTGAGGAGACAAGTGTCTTGCTGGAAAGACATACTTTTTTTCAAGTGCAGGTAGTGATGAGACTGAAGAAGAATGTGTTGGGTGTTCATGTGTCACCTTGTTAATTTGAGAATCACGTTGACATTTATATCAGGGACCAGTTTGTATTTAATTGTTTTTCAAAGAAAACTCAAGAAAAGTTATTACCATGTAGAAATCCCACATTATCATAAGTTTTTGATGTTGCCAAAATTATCGAGCTGTCTATTGTTTCATCGCAAGCAGTGTCTGGAAATGAGGGTCATCACCTATTGTATGTGTGTTGGATGCGAGTGCTTTTTGTGTGGTAAACACAAAAAATAAGAATAAAAAGCAATTGATTTGCTTCAGATTCGCTTCACATACTAATATTAGTAATTATCCTTCATGTCCAGCCTTAAACAAGGAATGCAGTAGCTGCAAGAAGACAAGACATTTTCCAGCCATGTGCAGGGGATAATGTAAAAATAAGTAATGTTGGGATTAATGATGCAGTTGTTCTTGAATATACTCACAAATTTGACAACACACTCTTAACTATTGATAATGAGTTTGACAAGGATTTTTCATAGATAAAGGGGCCATGTGTGCAGGCTAAAGTGAATGATAAGCCTATTCATGTCATACAGACTCTGGAGCACCTGTTACTATTTTGCCAGGAGAAATGTTCTTCAGATATTGGCCCAAGAATTTGAATTAGGGAAACCAGATATCAATCCCAAAGCTTTTTGGGGATTTGATACTGATCTTCTTGGATTCTTTGATGTACAATTAGAATGTGTGGGTAGGAGGATTTACACTAAAGTGTATGTTGCTGTCAGAGGAATGGACATATAGGGTTGGAAGGATTTGGCCGGGTTGGGTATCATATTACGTCCTGGGTTTAAGGAACCCATTGTTTTAGGCATATTAGCTGTGTTCTCTATTGAAAGCAAAGATAATATTTTACAGAATATTATTTCTAAGTGTCCCAGTGTATTTAAGGAAGAGATTGGTACCATCAGAGATTTTGAAAATTGCATTACATTGAAGAAAAATGTTTGCCTTGTCATTCACAATGTGACACCTATTTCTATAACTGTAAGTAAGAAATGTAAGTCTCTCCTTGACAAAATATGCAGCGAGGGGGTAATACAACTCACACAATCCTCGGAGTGGGTTTCTACTGTTGTTTTAACTAAGAAGATGTCTAGAGAGTTGTGGTTGTGTTTAGACTTGAGGTCCCTCACTCAGAACATAGTTGTTGACTGTCATCCCCTCCTACACATAGAAGAGTTGCTATTGACCTTCATTTTGCATAACACCAAATTGCATTGAATAAACAATCACAAGATGTTACAACTTTTGTCGCCCCACAAGGCACATTTAAATATTTAAGAATGCCTTTCGGCCTGGCTTCGGCCCCCAGAGTTCTTCTTATGGACAATCTGTTTAGTGTCTTTTATTGCTTAAAAGATTTCCAGGATGAAATATTAATTTTCACAGAAGAACATGTTATTGTTCATGAAAGAGTTTTGGGCATTCCTAAAAAGAGGGGTCTGACTGTCAGACAACAAAAGTGCAATTTGTTGGTGCAGGAAGAGGAATATTTGGGACATATGCTTACTGCTGAGGGAATTAAACCAAAGTTTGACAACTTAGTGGCTGTCCAGAGAGCACCACTGCCTTATGACAAAGATTCCTTGCACTCTTTTCTAGGACTGTGAATACTATGACTGCTTTTTCCCATATTATGCCCTCTTAGTTCAACCTATTAGAAATGTACTAGAAAAGGGGTAAAATGTATATGTACGAATGAGATCAATGTAGCATTTAACAATGTTAAAAAAAAACTGGTGATGGATGTACTTGCGCTTAGGCCTTACAGCCCTGATAGGAAATGTTTTATATCTGTGGATGCCAGCCAGATGGTTATTGGTGCTGTATTTGGTCAATTTGATGGGAGTAATGAGGTGACCTTAGCATTTGCTTCCAGAACTCATAGTGATGCTGAATCTAGATACAGTATGACTAAATGAGAGGCTTTGGCATGTATGTGGGTTGTGAAGAAGTTTAAGACATACATTTGGGGCAAACCTTTTGAAATATTAACCGATAACAAACTGTTAATGTATTTGTTGTCAGGTAATGGGCTAAGAAAGGCATCAGCGAGACTGGTTTGTCTTCTTTCAAAATTACAAGATTTTGACATGAAGATCAAATATATTCAAGGAGGAAGAAAACTTAGAGCAGACTGTCTTTCCCATTTGCCCTTACAAGCATCTGACCAAGATAATATTTACCATGATGAGTCTGACTGTGTTGTTGCCACTCTTGATGTTGTTTGTGGTACTAGTCCACAGATATCAGAATGGGATGCTTCTATAAACTGGGATTGTACTCTAAAAAAAGTTATTCTTTATGTTAGGGAAGGGTGGCCACATTCTAGACACCTTTCAAGTGAATTGTAAAGTTTTGTACAGGGTGCAGCTGAATTAACATGTGGTAATGCCATCTGCGTAAGGAATGGTTTATCTGTTCCTTACAGAGGTCTTCCTGAGAAGATAATTAAAGTGGATCATGAGGGACAGCTTGGAGTATCCACCACTTGCAAAAGAAAAACCTTTGTTCCCAGTGCCTTTACCTGAAGGTCCCTGGGACAAGTTAGCTTTAGATTTTTCAGGACCCTTCCATCTCCTATCAGCAGAGTGTCATTATATGATTGTATGAAATTATTATTTAAGCAAATGGATATATTTTGCTTTTGTTAAATCCCCACATTCAAAAAATGTGAGTGGATTTTTCGAAAAGGTTTTCTTCCTAGAGGGTCCACTGAAGAATTTAGTTGCAGACAATGGTTCACATTTCGTAACTAATTAAATGAAATATTTTTTTGAGTTACATAACTTCAAACATTTCCAGGTAGCTTTGTATATTCCAGATGCAAATGGTTTGGTTGAGAGAGACAAGAAGTTTCTTTAGGAGAGTATACAAACGAAAGAGAAACAATTGTCATATCTCACACCTCCCCACTCCACCACAAGCATTTCACCATTCAAACTTTTCAGAGGTAGGAATCCTAACTCTAATCTAATGCCAAGCTGGCTTTGTCAGTCTCAAATTAGGGAACCTATGGATTCTTTGAAGGGTATGATTGAAAGAGTCTGTCATAAACAAGCAATACAGAAACAAACTTTTGATGTCTGCAAACATGAAAGAAACTCAATTTTCCATTGGTGATTGGGTGTTATGTAAAAGATCTATTAGAACGATGAAGGGTAAATCAATATTTTCCATACCTGTTTAGGTATTCAAAGTCAGTAGGGTCTCTGTGGTTATTGTCAGGAAAGGGATGGTGGAAAAAAATTACCTAGTTCCCATTACCAGGTTACAGGTGGAAATTTACAAAGAAATGTATGAGTGAAAATAATAATAACTCCATGTTAAGTACTGATTTGTACTCATCCAATGATGTTAACACCCAAGTGGAGAACAATTCTGGGAAGATTGTGCATGGGGGGGTCTCAACTTGTTTTGTCTCAAGATTCTCTTGACAATCAGTGTTGACTCAGAATCAGCCACTATCAATCTTCCCAACAAGGATTGTGAGTTTCAGAATTTACAGTCTTGACAAGAAGAATCTAGTGTGTTTCACATAGTTCTAGATCTACTAAATTACCTGAGAGGTTGTTAGATTATGATTTATCTTAATTATCTGTTTTTTCCTTTTCTTTTATGAGGGTGTGTTCTATGGTATAGTTTAGTTGATAGTTGAATTCTTTATTCATTATTTGTATTTTTTTATGTCTATTACTGTATGCATTACTTTTATTTTTAATTCTGTATATTAGAATGTGGAATGTGTTGGAGATTCTCTGGTGCTTTCCAGCGACAGTTGGATCCTGGCAGTGGAGGTTACCAATCTTCTCTTTCCTACTCTGTTGTGGGTGTATTTCTTGGATTAAACTTCTTCAATCAACTTTTAAATCAACTCCATCGTCTCTCCCCAAAGGATGTTATCAATAGATGCCTTGCTTTGATGTAATGTTCATAATTTGTTCTTCCTAAATGAATTTTATTCCAACCACAACAAGAATTGTATGACTCTTTGGAGGGATTAACCTCTTCAGAGCCTGGGCCCTGAAATGAAAGTTTATCATACAACGCAGGGACCTTGCTTTACCTCGACATAGCTTTTGGCTTACCATGGCAGCATCTGAAATGTTCTCTAATTTTGTTTTGCCAATATGCTGTCAATCCAGTTGTAGATACATCATGGGCCCCATCTAAATTTAGCTTTGCTTCATCAAATCTGTTGCTAACGCCAGTTTATGTCCACTGAGACTAGTAGAATTTGGGCTCAGCTGATCTAGTGCTTTCCTATTTGCTGTTAGTATTTTTTTGGATTGGTTTGGTTTCAGCACCAACGACTAATTTTGGGAAGCTGAATTTTTTTCTTAATGTTCTCGTCTGTGCCAAAATGATGTCCTATTATTTTGCACAGTGCTGAAATGGAACAATATTTATTCTGGGGTCTCATAAACTGGGCGTTATTGAGTGGCAGCAGAAAGGGTGGTGGAGTCATAAGAAATGGAGTCTTACAGTCACATTATATATTTTTTTTTTTTAAACACTGCCCTAAAGAAAGCTGAAGCAATGCAACTGTGATATCAAATGTGTTCTGGCTTTTTTAGTAAGTCACAAACAGGCTGCATTTAAAAAAAACCTTGGGGATTAAGACACATGCTGCACAGATCATGCCCAGCAGGGGCCATGGTATAGCAGCTTGAGGATAACTCTGGTGGGTAATGCATTAGCTGAAAGATCTGCGTGCAGTCTAGTCACAGGTTTGAGAAGGAACAACTGTCAAAATCACACTCTGTTGGTCTCTGCTATGCACTCCTTGGTTTCCTATCCACATCCTGGACTGCACTTACACTAAAGGGTATTTATTTTACAGGTAACATTAGTGGATAATTAACAGCTATTGGAGGGCAAAGGGGATCTTTCTGGCCCTTAGCAGCCGTAGCAGTGGAGGTGAACAAGGTAACTGTGATGAAAGAGAGATGAGATTCCCACACCAATTAGTGTTGTTGAACAGCGTAGAACATTCAATTGGGGGATGCCACTGTGTTGCAACAAAGGATACGCACATAGGATCAGTGTGAGATGATCCATTGACATGGGCACATGTGTAGCTCCAGCGTATGCACAGGATGGCATGCTTCAGAGATATGTCAAGTCTTCAGAACAATGAGTTTCATGATGGATGGTGCTTCACCATATATAAGAAGAGACTGAAGACCTTGGCTTCCTTTTAGCAGTCAGTCTGTGTCTCCCCACAGTGGATGTCCAATATCCTTTGGTCAAAGCACGTGTCAGTGCCACGAGAAATAGGATCCTTAAAACAATGAATTTGAATGCTAGAAAATCTAACGCTGCAAATTATGCTTGGGACAGGATAAAATCACTGAAGAGGAAATATAAAAAAACAGCCGTGGGAGGATAGGAGAGCAACCAGCAACAAATTTTGGATCAAACTACTTCATGATCCCAAACAAACCAACACCTGAGTCTTCTGGGAAACAATAAATGGTATCAACAGAAATCCACGGGTAATAAATTCCTCAAGTGTTCCAGAAAGAGCCTACATAGTTCATCTGACCAATGCATTCAGTGATGGCTCACATACTCGAAACCCAGATCTTGAGCACAGAAGTATCAAACTCCACAAAACCAGCGCCCTACCCCAGACTGCCGGACGTACCAACTGTTGTCATACCCCAGACTGTCCACTGATTCCAGTTTACAGAGCAGGGAAGGTGGTGAAAGAGATAAGGTCAGTATGAATCGATGAGGCACCCTGAATACTGGGCAAATTCCCTATTGGTGCTATACAGTGAGCTGAAAAGAACAGGTAGAACTCCAAGCAGCTGGCGAGGGCAAAAGTAAATCCGATCTTCAAGGTTGGCAATCGGTCCAAACGTGCCAACTAAAAGCTGATTGCCCTAATAGATTTAGGGGCCAAATACTATGCAACACTTATTTTGGAGGATTTAGTTGATTGGCCAAACAATAACAACCTTGTGCCAATCAATCAGAAAGGGTTCTGGAAAAAGATCTGGAACCACAACAAATATTCTGGCCGTGACAACAGTAGCAGACAAATCCAAATGTTTAAAGAAAAAGCTCCATCTATGTTTCATAGATTTTAAAGCAGGGTTCTATTGAGCGGATCAAGGTCTTCCGTGGCAAAAAACTCAGGCAGATGGGGCTTCCCTATAAAATACTGCGTGCTATTGAGCAGAGATATACATGCACCTGGATCCAAGTCAAATTGGCGGACAGTTCAAGACTTTCGAGGAGAATCCCTACTGAAGTGAGCCTTAAGCTAGGCAAGGCTGCGTTTTAGCCCCACATTTATTCAATCTGTTTATGGCAGATCTGTCCCCAAAGCTTGACCAGATTAATTCTCATTCACTGCGATTGGGCCCATTAATGTTGTCACATCTTTCCTATGCGGACAAAACTGCTCTACTCAGCCACATAAGAGTGGGGCTGCAGGATCACTCTTCATGTTAGCAGCATATGCCAAAGGTAATACGTTGGAAATAAACAGGATAAAAACAAAAATAATATCCATATCAATTCGACCTGGGCCTCCACTCAAGATCACACTGGGGGAACAAGACACTAGAGGAAGTCAGCAGCTTTCAGTACCTAAGGCTATATCTATGTAAGAAGTTCAACTTCCAAGCGCATAAGCATCCTCTCCTGAGGAAGGGATACCCTTTGACCCACGCCTTCTACGTTCTCGCGAAAAAACTAGATAGTCCCTAATTTAAACCACTATTGGCAGTTATTGCAACAAAATTATTACCAAAGGTTTCCTACGCAAGTGCTGCCATGTATGGAGCTGACGCTTTAACCTTGAACAAACTGCAAACAAACACGTACAAGCGAGTATTTCGACTGCCTCAGAGCGCCTCACCCGCGTCCACACGGAGTTTGGATTATTGCAACAATCTATTGTGAGACAGTATGCCACTATTAAAACGTGGCACAAAATATGGTTAAATCAAAACAATCCACTCAATAACGCTTTAATGCAGTCAATAGACAAGGACCCTTTCTCTGTCAGAAATGTCTCTGGTCAGCATTTAAATAAACAAATACAACGGACCTTAGTAGTCTGAATTTAACCTACCCTGCTTTTTGAAAAACACTAAATAAAGTAGCAAAAATTCACTCATTTACAAACGACAACCACAAGCTGTCCAGTCACACGCATGCCTGTTTGGTAATCCAGTTGTTCCGCAAACTCGAGCCATCAGCGTACCTATTTAAAAAGAAGGCTGACGGCTATTTGATTTGGTGTGCTGCTATCAGTAGTCAATCAACCATCTTGGAAATATAGTGGCCACTATCATGTAGATTATGTGGGGCCACAAAGGAGGACATCATTCACGTGGTTCGTATATGTCCTTTGTTAAAGACTGTTTGTATTCTGATGCTGGAAAAAACCTTGAATAGCAAGGGTACTGGAACCTGCAGAATGGCCATTGCAAAGGATCTTAACCCTCTGGACCCCCAGATTAATTGTAACTTGATGAAATTCTTAGTTTTTATGAAAAACGAATTCAATTAAGTATTTTACACCAACTCATTGCTAGGTACCACCCTTCTAATAAGATCTTGATGTAAGGTATTATCTTATGATGGTGCACCTGTCGGTTTACAAAATGATAGTCGCCAGCCCTGCCTTCTTAATCACAGTTGTGCGGGAAGGTTGGTACAATGAAGTGTGTTCTCGTGAAAGGCTTTAGCAAGTCGGTGCGACGCGTTATAAGTTTTTATCTAGGAGTTGTATGTTTTATGTTGCATCGTCTGCGCGGCAATATTGTGATGGTTCTCATTAACTCAAAACAATAAATTAATATTCATGCTTCTTATTAATATTCTTCCTTTGGAGTTAAATGTACCCTTTCACAAACAGATTCCTTCTGTCAGGACCTACCTCTATCATCAGCTGATCTTAGAAAAATTGCTTATCCTTTATTTATTTAATATATTATTTTTTTCCTTTTGCTTATACGTCTATGCAAGAGCTTCCCTATGAATAGTAATTGTTTCAAAATCATACTTTTCTTTCGTGCTAAAATGAATTTCCAGTGTTGCCGTTGCCCAGGAAGCCACACCCTTCTGTTCTCGGGTCCCAGACTTCTGTTTACCCTTGACCTCACAGTTTTAAGGCAAATGCACCTACTTTAGAGTTTAATCATAATATTTTATTTCAAAATCAACCTTTTAAGACTCAAGTATTCTTACTTTTATATATAAAAAGTAAACCACCTCTCGTATATCAAAAGTGCTCCTTTGGCTGAAACATCTTGGTTGAATCAGAACAACCATTAAAATCACCTACCTTGTCACATGCTCAAAATATTTAATTATCCAGCTGTAGCTGACATTTTCTTACACTTAGAAGGCAATAGTCATGTTATAATCTACACGACCTATGTCCCAAAAATCAAATCTCTATTTAGAAATCCCTTGCATGAAGTAATTACTATTTTTTCAAATAAAAAAACACCAAAGTAAAATGCCAGCAATCCCTAACAAACAACTGCCCTAAGTGGGTCGATCCTACAATAAATCTGTCTGGACGAAATAGGAAATTAAAAAGGTGTAGCTGAAGATATATCTTATGCAGATCAGCATAATCAGATGACATATTTATATGAGTTCACACGAGGCGAGTGAGCATTTCTTCTCTGAATGTCTGATATGTTAAATGAATGTAATGTTTTATTTCCCTCATTATCACCACCTAAATAGCCCACTTGGGGCTCATAAGTATTAGTAATCCATAACTTGAGAAATTAAAACGGACACATTACTCCTTGAAGTCGTTTAGTGCCCATGTGAATCTTCACCACTATTTAGGTTCTCTAGCTGGACTACTAATGTGAAGGAATAAGCATTGGTAAAGTCAATAGGTTTTCGATTATGTGCAATCTATTGGCTCTGTCAATGATTGTTACATGATACACACACTGCAGCATGTAAGGAAACATTGACAAAGCCAATAGAATTCGTATAGGCTAAACCTACTGGACTTGCCAATGCTTGTTCTTCTGCTTTCCCTGCTGATGTCCACAATGCAGTTGACGTTCTGCTGCTTTCATGTCTATCGAAATAAACTACACATCTGTGTAAGACCGTCTGGGAGATTAATGAATAAAATAACATTTCTCCATCCGGCTCACCCTCTCCCTAAAGAAGTATTTATACTTGTCCAATTAATCACAGACCAGTACAAGTGAAAAATATCCTTTCACCGGGGAGGGTGTTCTACAGTATGATTCAAAATAATAAGAGCAACACGGGGGTGTGGTGGGGTGTAATGGTAGGCGGCGGGATGAAACAAGCAGACGGGAGAAGGGTGAGGGCCTCTCAACAGTGTGCAACTGGAGACTCGCTCTATTTCCATAAGGTGTTGTAAACAGGTGAATATTTTCTTGACTTCACTTCGGAGGTCATCAGTAATATTGCCAACGTGTGCCAGTTGTGAACAGATTAGTGAATCTGAGGCTTGCTCAATCCGCTTATTTCATAATGGCTACTAAAGGGTATATCAGAAAAGAGCCGTGTTTGAGCACCTGTGATGTTGACTGGACATCAGCCACTGAGCTTGGGCACTTAGAACGATGGCTCATTGAAACTGATAACAGGTTTATTTTCAGACATTTTAAATATTACTGTAAGTACTGGTCTCTCTCACTTGCTTATTAAAACTTGAATTGTAAAGTATAAAATACTCAAAATGTGCATAGCTATAAGAACTGAAGAAAACCTGTTTAGATTTAACCACACTTTTTGTAGGAGAACAGGGCAGCGAAAGCTAGAGTTGCGCAGGATCAAGCAATTTGTTGGTATAGCTAGGATTAAATCGTCACCATTAGACCAGGTCTTCATGTGACTCTAAGGATCTACCTGTAGGTAAAAATAACTCTCATTACAACTGCCGGATATACCTATCGTTTCTTTTCATTTGTCACCCAGAGCCACTTTTTTCATTATAGGTGTTGAAAGCTGCTGGGCCAAGTGTATGGGTCTTGAGGACTGCAACATTAACTCGGGACGCCGTGTGACGCATGTAGCAACACGCATGCGCAGATCAGATATTAAGAGAAGGATAGATGCACGTTCAGGAGGAATAATAGCTCTACTTCTCAAACTAGTAAAAACTGATGAGTCCTGGAGATGCAGGCAAGATGAAAGTAGAGTTGAAGTGTTAGTAGAGAAGTAAAACAGCAAACAAATACTGGACAGTGTAGGAAGAACTGTCTGCTACTGGCTGGCTGTTGTAGCTGTCCCATCCTGTGTTTTTCATTATTTTCCTCCACTCCCTGGTATGTTACTCTGTTTGAACCCTAAGTCTTGAGGCCATTCACACACTAAGCCTATGTGCTCCCCGGTAGATCCATAGGCTGCTAATGGAATTGTTAGGACCCCAAAAGCATTCCCAAGGTATTACGTGAGCAGACTACCCCTCAAGTTGCTTACAAGGAGCTACTTGGTTCATGGAAGTCAAGTCTAGGTATAAGTGCAATTCCTCTTTGCTGTGCCTGGTGTTCAGCCCACCAATCTGTCCATGTAAAATTCATGCAATTTCCATGAAGATGAACTGTTCTTGAAATAAAAATAGTAAAATTGGGGTGGGGTGATGTGAAACAGAAGGCGCACGGTGGAACAACAACGCAGGAGGAGGGCGGGGGCAGTGATTAAAGAACGACACGGGAGGAGTAGGGGCAATGATTAAAGAAAGACATGGGAGATGGGAAGTGTTAATCTAATTGGGGTTTGATTGCATTGTGGTATGTTTGCTATACTAAGTATTTAATCTTGTATTGGCCAATGGCAGCATGTATCTTGTTAGAATTGTCCTCCTGATATTGATTGGACAATCATCTCACGTGTGGAAGCTAGAGTTTTATTTGTTCACACATGGAGGGTGTTCATTTGTGCTACCTTCTTTTGCATTTGCCTGACCATGTGTCTATTTTGATGTGTGTACCTTGCAGCTACTTCATCTAGATGTATGGCCCATGTTGTTGCTGGTGATTTTGCTTCCTTGACTTGCAGTTACACACTATGCAGATAGGCATGTCACTTGGCTCAAATATTGTTTGTCTTTGAGATACATGAAGGGCTGGTTTCTGTGCAAATGGTGTTTTAGGGTATTTGCAAAGTGTAATGTGTCCCAGGGCAGCATCCTTACAGGAGTGCTCCTGATGCCCCCGTCTCTATTGCACAGGTATTTTTTGTATTGTGAGCTTTAGATATCTGTCTCAAAATGTTGTGCATACCACTCACCTTCCATTGTGTTGCATTGTGGGTAATGTGTGGGTTCATTGCAGGGATGTTTCATGGGAGGGGTATTTGAGTTCCATGACACACCCATACATGTGTCTTCAATCTGACAACAGTCCATGGCATATGTGCAATGTGAGGGTGTCAGTTGAATTGGTATTTGTGATGTTGATGCAGTGTTGCTGTTGTGTGACACAATGTTCTATGTACTTCACTGCTCCTGTGCCTAAGATGAGCAGACATGTGTTATTGTGGAGTGTGGTGGTGCAGTGGCAGTGACCTGACCAAAGGGGACATTTGATGGCTGTGAATATGTCATTCTTTGTGGATGACTCTGACCCGGAACACAATGACATGTGCACTTGGTGCTCGTAGCATGAGCCCCATATCATGTGACAGACAGCGCAACGATCTGTTGTTGAGCTTAATAACACAGGTAGGTGTGTGTTCTTACCATAGTTTGCATCACAGTGGTGTGGAATTTGTGCTGCTTCTTTGAGCAGCAGCAGTGGCAGGACCTATTTGATGGGCTCCATGGCAGCACAGGACATGTGACGCTGCCTGCAGGTGAGCTGCTTCCTTTATGCTCTCTGTTTCCACCTGTTGGGATGTGGTGGTTGGACCTCCATGGTCACGTCGACAGTAGGCAACATCATAATGTGGCCAGCAGTAACACTGGCTCCATTGGCCTGATTGGCCTGTCTTGCCCCTGTGGCGATCTGCGCTGCCAGGCGGTGCTGGCAGGACCGCAGTGGTCTTTCCTAAATGGAACTGCGTGCATCGTAATACCGTGGTATGACAGCCAAACCGATGGCAGTCAGACCACCATCACTGCCAGGGCGGTCCACGGACCCCCAAACTCGTAATCAGGTCCTATGTGTGAGTGAATGAGCATAAGTGAATGTAAGTACGCATAAGTAAGAATGTGTTATGCTTGCAAGTCTGATGTTGGACCTAGTATGCTTCTTGGCTTATAGAAACGTATGTAGCTTCCTGTGACATCATTAAGGTCAAAGGGCATACAATGTCTCTCCAGCTACCATTAGCATTTTGGTGAACTGGCATCCATGGTTAGGGTATGGACCTAGCACAGTGGCTCCAGCTGCTGACAGGAGCCTCCTCGAGGGTCTTTCTATGGACGGTGCTCAATATGGGCTGGGCACAGTCACTGCTCACCTCGTGTTGGTGTTGTCCTGGTAAGAGGGGTTCAAAAGCACTCACCATGTGCTAGCAGACAATGACGTGCTCACTATGCGCTAGGCACAACAAGAGAGAGTGACGGCCAGCACTCACCACATGCTGTGAAGCACCTTCTTCCAGGGAGGGTGCCCACATGGAAGAGGGGGGCCATCACCTGTCCCTGGGGAGAACTGGGTGCACTAAGGGGGCTGCAGGCAGGAGGCCGGCACATGGGATTGTCTTTCAGCAGAGTGGCAGGTTTCTGAGTAACCCAGCTGGTAGCAGGTCAGCAGAGTAAAACAACTATGGCAAATGGTGACTCCTCCTGGCAGCACAGCAGTGCCTAGTCAAATCAAAGTCAGGGAGCAGCTGGTAGCAGGGCAACAAACAGAAAAGCAATCTAGTGAGTTCTTTAAGCCACCCAGCCGATAGCAGGCAGCAGGGCAACATCAAAAGAGCAGTCCAGATGAGTCCTTTCTGCAATGCAACTGTCTTTCTAACAGAGGTCCAGTCCCAGTTTCATACTAACATTATGAGGTCAGAGCCCCTGTACTAATACTCAATAATGTCTTAAGTGTAAAGTGTGACTTCAAAGGAACTCTTTAAAGTGTAACACAACTCTTTTCAACCCAGCCCTGGCTCCAGACATAGTAGTAGGGTAAATCAGCCCTTTGTGTGAGGGCAGGACACAACCTATTGACAAGTAAGGTGTGAACAACCTCTCACTCTCTCAGCCTAGGAAGACTATCAGTATCCAGATGGATGCAGGTGCCTCTCCTGTCACACCCAGCCCGTGCTGTGTTGTGGCTGTCTGGAAAGTATGCACAAAGTGTAACTGTCACTCTGCCCTAGACATGGAATAAAGTCAGGCTGCAAAATATTAGAGTTATAAGCACAGCAAAATGCCCACTTTCTAAAAGTGGCATTTCTAAAATAGTTATGTAAAATCCAACTAAACCAGTAAACAGGATTTTTCACTATGACTTGAAACACATCAAACATGCCCACACCTCTCCTTTCAGATCAGAAATTACTACTTAAAAGTATATAAGGTAATTCCCAAAGCTAACCTACGAGAGCAGCAGCCCTTACAGTAGTGAAAGACAAAATAGGATATTTGTCACTACTAGGACACACAAGACATAAAAGTACATGTCCTACCTTCTATACACATGGCACCAAGGGAGTGTGCCTAGGGCCTACCTTAGGTAGTAAAAAGGGGAGTTTAGGCTTTGGTAAGTAGTTTCAAATGCCAAGTCAATGTTGCAGTAAACTGTGCACGCAGGCACTGCAGTGTCAGGCCAAAGACAGGTTTGAAAGGCTACTTCTGTGGGTGGCACATTCCGAAATATAGGCCAACTAGTAGCATTTAATTTACAGACCCTGGGCATATGGTATACCCCTTTACATGGGATTTTAGGAATTTTAAAACAGTACAAAATGTCACACAAATGATTAGGAAAATACTTCACAAAAACCCTGAACTTCAAGAGGCCTAAGTGCTGCAGAATTGCTGAAACACACCACAAGAAAAAGACAACTCTCAAGAAAATAACTAATTTGGAAGTAAGTTAAATAACTAAGTAAATAAGGAAACACTAAAAATGCATAATTTAAGTAAGTACTTAGTATGTCTTTTTTATGTTCCTGTAATAAAAATAAATAAAACACATCCATATTGAAAAGAAACCTTTATTGAAAATCAAATCAAATACCACAATGATAAATAAAAGGAAATTAAAATGTAATAAAATATAAAATTGTTAACAACTTCTTTTTCAAGACTGCAGAAGTCAACAGTTAAAAATTAAAACTAAATTCATTATTTACCACATAAAACTAATATTTTTTTTTTTCCAACAGTCCATAAGAAATACCTATTGCAAAAACCATCTAAATAAATGACCATTTAAAGTAACATTTTTAAAAAACATCAAAACCATCTAATTTATAAGTATAACTCAAAAAAGCCTTTTACATCTGCATAAATAATCGCTTAGTAACAAATACAGTTATTAATAATTTATTAATAATTTAATATTGTATAACCAAAAGATGTATTGTGTGACAGGGCCACACACACAAGATTTTAGAGAGGAAAATTGATACTAACACACATGGAATACACATACAGCAAAGAAATTACAAGCAGTGATAAGACACACTGGAAACATACAAAATATTATTATAATGCACAGGATGACAACAAAAAAAAATAATTTTGAAAATATTAGATAGCATAACCATCCCCCCGACAGTACTGAAATTGAAGTAAGAAATGTACCACATGAACTCAGTGAAATTAGTGCCAGATCACAAGAGTCAACTGTTGCCATTTAAAAAAAATTGAATTTAAAATATAATCCTCAATGCCAGGTCCCAAAAATAGAATCCTCAATATAATCCCCAATGCTAGCTCCCTGCAATTTATATTTTAGAAAGACTTATAGCCAGAACTAGAAAAGTAACTAGAAAAAACCTACTGTTCCTAAATGACTTGATAATCTAAATATACCCAAAAACATACACTCACTACACAAAAATTACACTTTACTTTTATATGACATGGTACCAATGAGCAAAGAAAAACTATAAGTAACAAACAATAATCTACTAAACCCCAGCCAGAGCAAAACGTGAATGATGGATGGCATATTAAAATTGTGCTCTCCACCATTCACACAAATTTACGCAAATCATGGGGAATGTCAAAACACCAATATCCCCTTCGTCTATGCAATATTTGTTCCAAATTAACAATGTAAAGCATACCAGTAACTATTGAGCAAAATAAAATCCAAAACCAAGCATTACAAACCACAAAAATTAATTATTGATTTTGAGGAAGCGAGGAGTTCTGCCATTTTAAAAACATAACTGCATGAAGCAATTCAAGGGTGTTACTACCATTTTAATCAAAATATCTAGAGACATTTGCAAAAATCAATACTAAGGGAAGAATACTCATCAAATGCCAATCTTGTCAGTGAAATTAAAAAATACAATGTCCTGGCAAATGACCCTGTCACTGAAGTACCAACACTGTATATCCTATTAACATAGTCATCTTAGTTTCAAATACATGAACACAAATTAATTCCAATAATGGACTACTTTGAAGATATTTGGGTTGGCGGATTGCACCATTGTGATTATAAACCCCAATCGAAATACCATCTACCATGGTGGAGCGTTTACAACAGTGCCATGACAGTACTATGACACAACAGGCAAAAACCAACAATGCAGTGTGAGTGTGGCACAATTCCTTCCAATGAACTTTAGAACTAAAGAATCAAGTCATCCTACACTATACCAATTTATTGTATTTTTAAAAAAGGACAAAGCTATCAAGAGTTGAAAATGGAATACTTTCTTACCCAAATAAAATGTAAAGTCTCAAAACAAACCAAAGAATCATGTTGTAAAGCAAAGTTGTACTGTTTGCTCACAATCAAGGCCTACCAAACCTAGACTCCTTTGCAAGAGTCTTACCCAAAACTAACCAGTCCAAAAATAAAACAACCAAAAACAACCCTAATAAACATATAAACAACTAAACCATTTCTATTTATTAATAATATTTTTTATTCAAACATGTGTAAAAAACATAAGCATGCACAACTTGTTCATAACATTACATTGCAAACAATACCTCAATAAATATACATTAATAAATCAATACTGAATTGAGCAAACATCTACTTTAAAAGCACACCACATGATACAAAATACTATATAAAATGTACAGGGCATAAAAACATCATACAAAATAATACAATAACATTTCTCACCATTTAACAATTAAAAAAATGATTACCTGTTTTTGTGGCTGTAGAGAGGAAACTCCATAACAACGAAAAAAGCAAAAATATTCTGTAAATATTAATCCTCAAAATACGCAAAAATATCAAGGGCAAAAATGAAATTCCAAATAGGCAAATGCAATCCCAATGGACTATCCAAAACCCACAAAATGTAAACACTCCAGGAAAGCAAAAACACACGGGAATTACAATTAACAGTAATTAAAATACACCCAACAAGCATACAAAAATGTATCTCACACAACTTAAATGAGAAAGTTGTAAAAGAAACTCAAAACACCCACCCACAAAGCACATAAACATTTCAATACAACTTACAGTTAAAAAACACATAGAAATGTATAACTAAAATATAAGTTCTGTTGTTCTTGACTGCCACAACTACAATACATTTCTAACACTAACCAAATAAAACATTAACAACCATTAACCTAACTAAACTAATCCTAAACACATCTCCCATAACACTAAAAGCCCCAAAGGTGATAAAGAAATAACCTTGCATGACCCAGAGAAAAGGAACACTGAAAGCAAGCAGGAACAGTCCAAAAAGACAAAGATAGACCACAACATTAATAAAGGAGAAAATAGGTTGCTAAATAAACACAACAAAGACTCAAACCATATAGAGAACAATGCAAAATAAAAAACATAATATTTATTAATACGTCTGTTAAGCATATGTTAAAAATGTGAAAAATGTAACTGTACTAACATGTAAATCTACATTAAACAGAGCTATAAATAAAAAATAAAAATGACACAGTATTTTTTAATAAAATTAAAGAATTCTGAATATAACATGTATATAGTAAATTGTTTCTATGAACAAATGTACTATATTTGTTGAGAATTTGTTTTAAAAATATATCTGTGTACAAGTGCTCTACAAATGTAAATTGTTCAAAATACATTATAAAACAATGCATGAAATCAATGCAAAAGTAGTACATGTTAAAAATGTATGTGCATGATGATTATGTTGAAAAAGTGCACGACGGATGTTGAAATGCAAATAAATATCAACTATGTGAAAAACATATGAAATATATAACTGTATATGTTACTAAAATGATTACTTTTATTAAGTAACATTTACCTTACAAAAACAATGGGTCATATGTGAATTTCCTCTTGATAATCTAAATTGCAAAGTAAGGTATGTTATTAAAAGTTGTACTTTTACACATAAACACTACTGTAAAACAAAAACATCAACAATGCAAAAAAATATATTTTTTCTAGCAAAAGTTAAACACAGTAAACTAAGATTTTAACATACAAATGTGTAAATTGAATATTCCATCCCCAAACTGAAATATATTGTAGAAAATGTAAAATATTTAAGAGTAGATACACCACTCGCACTCCAATATAAGACACATAGATCAAACCACTGAACTTTGTGGTGGCTGATTTGCTATTTCCACTTCAATCTAAGCCATGTTTGGGAAAGCGTTTAACTTTGAGGGGTGTAAATGTAGTATTTTCACTCCAATCTACACTGCACTGGGTAAGATTTGGACTTTGAGGCAATAGATTTACTATTTCTATGCCAATCTAAGCCACATTACACGTAGAAGCCTGGATCAAGTAGAAAATGTCTCTAACCAATCTTCTGCTGAGAAATCTGCAGAATTTTCATGATGGCAAAGTCTCACACCATTTTATGGGCATAAATAAATTATGCTCTGGTGTAATGTTCTTACATACAATAAGCTGCAGTAAGAGAGAGATAAAACCAAAGGGAGTAGTAAGGTGGAGAATGCAATGACGAGTTATAAGCCAACAGTCAAAAAATAGAAATATGCTTAAATAAATTACTTTAGGTATGAATGTGTTAGTGTAGGGATTGGTAGAATAGATTAGTTCTAACAGGTATCCTGAAGAGGTGAAGGGAAGATTTCTTCCTAATTTCAAGGATTGGGTGTTCCAAGTAGTTGTAGCAGCACTGGGAAAGGAATGCTTTAAGGTGACATTTGCTTGAATTTTGGCAGCTTCGAGTCCCACTGTATTGTTTCAAAGCATCTCAACCCACCAGAAATAGGGTTTAATTGAGCTAGATATAGAGAGTTGTTGAGGTGCATGGCACTGTGCAACAGAGTCTAAGTTAAATGATGAGTAGATGATGAACATCACTCAGGCAAACTGGATCACATTGGACATCGCCTACAGATAGCTTTTAACTCTTTATTTATGACGTAAAGTGAACACTTCCAATACAAAGAGTAGGCTTTGAGCCAGCTCATAGCTTACCAGTGACTCAGTTACTTGTCACTCTCATTTGGTTGCTTCTTATTCAATGGATTTCCTTTCTCTTCGTGGGGTTCGATTCAGAAAGGTAAACTTAGACGTTGGGTCTAAACTGAGACCAAAAGTCTAAGTTTACGACTCTGGGAATTCACAAAGGGTATTTAGAAGTAGTATCTGTAGGTTCGCAGTCATGGCTGAGATCCACAAAGGGAGTGTGGACCTACAGATACTACTGGTAAATGCCATTTGTGAATTCCCAAAGTGGCAAATGGAAACATTTGGTCCAAGTTTAGACAAAATATCTAAGCTTGCCTTTGTGAATCGGGCCCCTTGTGTTTATCCCTGTCCTGGAGCATAGCTTCTTTACTGTATCTACAATTGGGTGTCATGCATCCTTCCACAGCTGTACATCAGGGAACCCCTTCTTTCCTTTTATTTCAGCACTCGAAGGGAGTGCATATGTTTTATTACTCTTTCCTCATATGCTGACCCACATATCCCCACCCCCCCAGCACTCTCCCTGTTACTCCCCAAGCTCATGTATTGCTTTCCCCATCCCTCACCATCCTGCTCTGCTTCTTCTTTCTTTTTTAGGTTGAGCGTGCAAGAGCTTTAGTCTGACTGAATTCTGAGTTTGTCCTGCAGCAGCTTCAATGACTCGTTTTGACACGGAGTACCACCTGACCTGTGCCTGCTTAAAAAATGCAGGTGGATCTCTCTGTTACGGCCTTCCAAATTCTGCTGTTACAAGGGGAAGAAGTGAGGAGTAGCTGATGGAAAGCATCACCATCTGCCATACAGGTTCAGTAAGAGGGAGCAAAGTTTAATGTCACAAAACAAGCCGGATAAAATATAGAATAAACAGGTAAGATAAAAAGTGATTGCTGCAGGAGTGGGGGTGGATTTTTGTGATGTATGTGTATGTATTTGTGTCTGTCTGCGAGAGGGAAAGTTTATGAGTGTGAC
Source organism: Pleurodeles waltl (assembly GCF_031143425.1). Lineage (NCBI taxonomy): Eukaryota > Metazoa > Chordata > Amphibia > Caudata > Salamandridae > Pleurodeles > Pleurodeles waltl. Next base: position 725,957,969 of record NC_090438.1, read on the forward strand.
TGTTTTTTATTGTTTTTGTTATTCAGCTTGCTGGTATCTCACCCAGTCACTGGTGGGGTCATCCCAATGTCAAATTAGCAAGGTGTTTTCCCCCTCTAAATGCTAGATCCATCTGTGACATCATGGGTTCCACCTATAGCAAACTGGTGATGACTCTTGGCCTGTTGGTAGTCAGGTTTGGCATAATGTTTCTATCTATGGCATGATGGTGTACACTTTTAGCAAACATCTGTCATAACTGTAGTATTTCTTGCATATTGTGGCAACCATGACATCATGGTACCTAAGTCTGGTATAACGCTGGTCTTGGCTTTATGGTGATAATTGTTAGCATAATGTGAGGATCCACAGCATGTTGATTCCCAGTCCTAGCACTATGCTGGTTTTACATAAAGGAGGTACTTAGTTTCACACTATGGAAACCCATGGCATGAGGGCACCCACAACAAACATTATGTTGGGTCTGGTGTTATTGTGGTAATTCTTAGTATATTATGGCATACATGTTATACTGGTATCCACTTATTGCTGTTTCTGTCCATAGTATAATGGCAGTAATTCTTGCCATTGTATAGGTACCTTCGGCATAATATGCCAACTAATGGTATAATACTTGCCCTGGAATCTATTGCATGAAGGTATTGACGTCTAGTACATTGCCGGTCATGGAACATTAGATGAATTTTTGACATCCATACACTTCATTCCGTTTGCAATAGGGTAAAGTTATGGATGTAAGAATGACACAATATTTAACTGGTAGAGGAACAACGCCCCTTGCATTTTACGTTGCTCATTTAAAACACATCTTGGGGCTATGTAAATACGAGTACTGTCAAACGTAACACACAATCGATATACTCATCAGTTTAAACATTTGTCGGTATATACACTTGTCACTCATCAGTCCATGCTCTCAACTGGCGATTAATTTATTCATTCATTCAGGCAAACAGCCATCTATTCATTTTCTCACTCACCCATTCATCCATCGAGTCATGCCCTATGCCACTCGTTCATAAACCCAATGACTCACTCATCCGTATGTGAACTCACACTTCCATCAGTGCTTCCAACCGCGGTTTCAGTTTTGCATTATTCCATTTAATTATTTGCAGAAATCACACACACAAACTTGTCAATCGATATTAGAGCAATTTTACTTTTCTTTTAAAATAAGCCAGATTTATTGGCTTCACCACTGCTGGTTTCAACGATTCTTTATGTTATAGTTAGGAAACAGAGGCTGGAGGAAGGATGAGGGTCTAATATGGTACATGCCATGGCATCTTTATGATGTCGATGTAATTTGGACTCATTTATGGGGAATTGGTGTAGGGCACCCCTGCAAGTCTTCTTGCTGTGATGCTGTACGTTAATGGGAAAGGGCAGGAATGCACCGTATTTATAAAGTACAGTGCATTCCAGTCCTTTACCCCTGTGCTGGCCCACAATGGGCTGCCTAGTGCCAAAGCAGGCACCATTGCACCTGCTTTGCTAGAGGGATTGTTTCTGTGCAGGAAGTGACACCTTCCTACACAAAAACAATCCAGAGAGACATTTTCCTCTTTTTAGTGTGCTACGGAATGCAGCACATACATAAAGAGAAAAAAGCCAGGAGAAATGAAAATATTAATCCTCCTTATGCCTGCTCTGGGGAGACATAAGGTTTTTGAGCTGCCCCAGGTTGGCGTGATTAAGTAAATCTGAGGATGCATCAAAATCCATGGGTTTCGCGTGGGAAAACTCACCCCAACGCCCATGGAACGCCTCCCTCCTTCAGAGTAAGGCAATGAAGCGACTCGCGCTGCTTTGTCCTAATCCATATCCACGAGGCCATGCAAAGCCACACAAATATACGGTTGGGAGGCTTGCTGTTGCCATTACTGTAAATTACGTGTACTTAATAAATTTACAGTGCCCCCCCAAAAAAATTATGTGGCATACATCAAACTAATCAAAAATAAAAGATGCATGAGAGTTAGGACATAAATCACAAACTGCATATCTATATACTTATTTAATTTGAAAAGCAGATACTCAATTCCACAAAATGCTGGTAAGGTGCTTTATACGAAAACCTTAATAACATTTCTGTTTTCAAAATGTTCACAGTGGCGTTCACAAAGTGCTGAAAATTCAGGAAAAAACTTCCTCTACAATTAGTGACTGATTTAATGCCGGAGAAAAGCATTAAACATTCGACCTTGGAATCTAAGGTACCTCATTTAAACATTGATGCTGTGGCCTTTGGCTTTTTGGCATCTTAAGAATTCTTGGTGACTTTAATATGGCATGTTAATATTTGACTGCGTTTTCCATTATAGTTTGCTGCAGTTGCCCGTTTCGATCAGATAACAGAAAAGTTCCGCTGTTGGCATTTTCTTTCTTCTCGTCTGGCACATCACCAGCTACCTGGTACATTTCCTTTATGTCTTGGAAAGGTGGACAAAGGTGCATACCAGAAACCTATTCTCTGTTCTTCCTATGTCCTCCTGATTGCCTGCTGAAGAAACTCTGAAGGTGTTTCATAGTTTCCCAACCTTAATTAATGAGTCTTACGACTTTACTGGTTTCTTTAATAGAATCTTGGACATACTTTTTGCATTAATAACTCCTTGTGATTAAACAGATGGTTTGCATATTATTTCATATGTGGGTATTTATGTTGCGCCAGTGAAAATAAGTGTGGCCCAATAATATGTTATTTACATCAAGTGTACTAATAATTATTACTGCAGGTCAAATTCCATGTTAGTTACCACAATACAGCATAAGTGACATGTAAAAAACATTGCGTACGCAGGGGCGCAGCTATCAATAGTGCAGCAGGTGCAGTGGCGCCAGCGCACAGAGGCTTGAGGGCCCCACTGTACCCCACATTCTGGTATATTTTTTTAACTACTGAATCAGCGCATGACAGGTCCATGCTTGCATTATGGCCTGCAGCAGCCACTGTGCTTATTGTCTCATAGACTGCATTGTACAATGACTTGACAGAGGAAACGACTAGCCAAGTGGATTATTAGGTGTGAAGTTATCTCACTGCATGGATTCGAACCCTTGTATCTTGGGTCTAGTTAAACACCTTTATTTGGAACTAGTACACAATGCAAAACAGAATGGCATAAATCAACCATGCAGATACGCAGTGATATGTAGTTTAATAACTTTGTCGAGGTAGGTGAAAGGCATCATAATCTAATCGAGGCTTCTCCTCTAATGAGTAAAGGTCTCTCCCCACACCCAACAATGGTAGTACATAGCATATTACATTCTATACATCTGCACATATACTCTATTTTGTCAGGCATACCTGCACCAGGAAGGGACTGACATGGCCCTAAAGCTAGCAATCAAATTAGATTATGGGCAGTGAAAAATCCCCAAACTTTATAGTTGGTAAGAAAAAATTAAAACTTTCAATTCACTGAATACACATGCTTTTTACTACATTAGTGAGAGCCCATGATTGTAATGTCTGTAAGTAGAGGATTACTTAGGTGATGTAACTGTCATATAATGTCAAACGAAGTAGATAAACCATACTATCTGTTCCACCAATAAAACTGGGGGGCATATTTATACTCCGTTTGTGCCGAATTTGCGTCGTTTTTTTCGACGCAAATTCGACGCAAAACTAACTCCATATTTATACTTTGGCGTTAGACGCGTCTAGCGCCAAAGTTCATGGAGTTAGCGTCATTTTTTTGCGTGAACACCTTCCTTGCGTTAATGATATGCAAGGTAGGCGTTCCCGTCTTAAAAAATGACTCCGATGCATATGCGTCGTATTTATACTCCCGGGCAAAAATGACGCCCGGGAGTGGGTGGGTCTAAAAAACCCGCATTAGCGCCAGATTTTAGCGCCTGGGTCAGGGCAGGCGTTAAGGGACCTGTGGGCTCAGAATGAGCCCAGAGGTGCCCTCCCCTGCCCCCAGGGACACCCCCTGCCACCCTTGCCCACCCCAGGAGGACACCCAAGGATGGAGGGACCCACCCCAGGGACATTAAGGTAAGTCCAGGTAAGTATTTTTTTTAATTTTTTTTTGTGGCATAGGGGGGCCTGATTTGTGCCCCCCTACATGCCACTATGCCCAATGACCATGCCCAGGGGACAGAAGTCCCCTGGGCATGGCCATTGGGCAAGGGGGCATGACTCCTGTCTTTGCTAAAACAGGAGTCATTTCAATGGGGGATGGGCGTCGTAAACAAATGGCGCAAATCGGGTTGTGGCGATTTTTTTGCCTCAGCCTGACTTGCACCATTTGTGGACGCCCATACGCCATTTTCCCCCTACGCCGGCGCTGCCTGGTGTACGTCGTTTTTTTTAACGCACACCAAACAGCGCCGGCGGCTAACGCCGGCTAACGTCATTGAATAAATACGGCGCCCGCATGGCGCTTCAGAATGGCGTTAGCCGGCGCTAATTTTTTGGGCGCAAAACTGCGTTAGCGCAGTTTTGCGTCAAAAAGTATAAATATGGCCCTGAATGGCTTACCACTACATGTTTGTAGTCAGTAAAATATTAAGGGGCATATTTATACTCGGTTTGCGCCGGAATTGCGTCGTTTTTTTTTACGCAATTTCGACGCAAAACTAACTCCATATTTATACTTTGGCGTTAGACGCGTCTAGCGTCAAAGTCCATGGAGTTAGCGTCATTTTTTAGCGTGGACACCTACTTTGCGTTAATTATATTCAAGGTAGGCGTTCCCGTCTAAAAAATCGACTCTGAGGCATGTGCGTCGGATTTATACTCCCGGGCAAAATTCATGCCCGGGAGTGGGCGGGTCAAAAAAAATGACGTACGGGCGCTTTTGCGCCGTTGTTTAGCGCCTGCAAAAGGCAGGCGTTAAGGGACCTGTGGGCTCTGAAGGAGCCCAGAGGTGCCCTCCCATGCCCCCAGGGACACCCCCTGTCACCCTTGCCCACCCCAGGAGGACACCCAAGGCTGGAGGGACCCATCCCAGGGACATTAAGGTAAGTTCAGGTAAGTGTATTTTTTTTTTTTTTTGGTGGCATAGGGGGGCCTGATTTGTGCCCCCCTACATGCCACTATGCCCAATGACCATGCCCAGGGGACAGAAGTCCCCTGGGCATGGCCATTGGGAAAGGGGGCATGACTCCTGTCTTTGCTAAGACAGGAGTCATTTCTATGGGGTTTGGGAGTGAAAAAAAATGGCGCAAATCGGGTTGAGGCGAAAAAATTGCCTCAACTTGACTTGCCCCATTTCTTGACGCCCAAGCCCCATACCCCCCTACGTCGGCGCTGCCTGGTGTACGTCGTTTTTTTTAACGCACACCAGACGGCGACGGCGGCTAACGCCGGCTAACGTCATTCAATAAATACGGCGCCCGCATGGCGCTTCAGAATGGCGTTAGCCTGCGCTAATTTTTTTGACGCAAAACTGCGTTAGCGCAGTTTTGCGTCAAAAAGTATAAATATGGGCCTAAACTTTTGCGACTGGATTTCGATTGCAAAGCACTAATACATACCATTCTGATACTATACTTGATCAACGCCCTAAACATGCCCCTTCTAAATACTGAATTGGAATTTGGTCACAAACTCAAATTGCGATTCAGTAACGTGCCATTAAAGTCTATAACTTTAGAGCAGTTCTATCAGGTCTGTTATACATTTTAGCTGGAATTATAAACTACTTCCAGGTCTATTGTACTTCTTTACTGGCCTCAATTTAGTCAACCTACGGTCTGATATTCATCCACCTCTTTTTTTCATCAATGAAGGTCATAATATTGAGAAAGATCTACCAACGATTTCACCTCTAGTCATATAGTGTATTGTATTGTAATTGTATTTATTTCGCACTTACTACCCCTGACAAGGCACCAAAGCTTTTTTCAGTGATCAGCATTCAACTCCAGAACCCAAGGTTAATGGTTAATCCAGTGGTCATTGTTTGTTAGTTTGATTACTCTTGTGCTGTGCATTCCTTAAACACCAGCTTAATAGGAGTTTGTTGTAGCACTAAAAATGCATCTATTGCAGCATTGTTTTTTTCAAATGCACCAAACTTTTTGTATTCAACAATTATTATTATTATCAACTGAATTTCTGCATTTTGTCAAAGCAACCGAGCCAGCAGGCTGCTCCTCTGAACCCGGTCTACCTCAATCTTCAAAAACATTGTATTATCAACTTCTGCAGCAATTCCAGTCAGAACACTCATCGAAAACTCCTTAACAGCAGGAGTTTTCCTGGAAGACTTAAAAAAGCATACATACACACAATATTAAAAAAACCTACCCTGGACAATCAAAACCTTGACAGTTACAGACTCAGAGCAAAAACACCATTCCTGGGAAAATTTATAGAAAGAGCAGCTTTTGCCTCGATGCCACAGTTTACTGAAGAGAATGCCATACTTTATGAATTCCAAAATGTACTCTGCCCAGCAAGTGGCACTCAGTCGTCCAATATCTCTATCGGGAATTACCTTAAAAACACAATAGACCAGAAAGAGGTTGCTGCCCTTCTTCTATTGAACCTTTCAGCAGCCTTTGACACAGTCGGTCATGACACACTAATCCAAAGACTTAAGGAAGCAAGAATAGAGGGCATAGATCTCTCTTGAATGACATTGTTCTTTCACAATAGAACATATATACCCCTCCTATCTCTTCTAAACCATACACCATTAAAGCAAGAATCCCTTAAGGCCAATCATCTCCCCTATGTTTTTCAAAATCTATTTGAAAGAATTACCAGCTCCATTCAATTGTTTTTACTTCATCTGCTATAACTACACAGATGACACATAGATAACTCTGAAATTGTTAAACCCAAAGCACTTTGAACATCTAAAATCTTCAATTGCCTCCAGGGCGTTGGCCAATGGATAACATGGAGCCACCTCAAGTTGAATGCCTTCAAGACCAAAACACTCACCTGTAGCGACTGAAAAACCTCTGAGCCTCTTTGGGCCCGGGCTGATGATCTAGGCTTACTGCCAAAAATATCTGAGGGACAAGAAACCCAGGAATTACCATGGGCGCCAAGCTGTCAAGAACTGCACCAATGGACAAGGTAGCCAAATCAAGCTTTCTCTTATTGAAAACACTGCAACACATATTCTCACAGCTAGGATTCCCTCCCAAGGTTAAACCTACCACCTCTCTTGTCCTACCAAACCTCGATTGGTCTGTATCACAGCTCATCTCTGTCAACTATGAGAAGATTACAGAGAATTCAGAAAGCTACTGCTAGTCTACTCCTACATTTAAAGCCGCAAGAACACATCTCCCCTGCCTAGGGGGCCCTGCACTTGCTACCCGTTTCCAGAAGATCTTCCTTCAAGCTGCATTGTATCATACAAAAAGCAATATATGGTTCTTCATCAGGAAGAAAACCAGCAAATAATGCAACAAATGAACCTACATTCAAAAATTGTTCCCTTCCTCAACATTCCTACACACAAGGTAAAAACCATGGGTGGAACATCTTTCTCTGTTCAAGCAGCAAAACTATGGAATTCACTACCCACCTATATGATCCACTGACAGCCATCTTAGCTTCCTCATATGACAGTTATACTCACTACACAACAGGGCACCACAACAATCATACTCACTACTCAACAAGGCACTACAACAATATACTCAGACATGACAAACTATACTTTACAGGGTATAGAGATGAAGTTGTGCATGTACAACAGTACATGCACGTTGTACAGGGTATAGAGATGTATTATTGTACATTGAACTGTCTCCTGTTATAATCAAATACACTTCTTAGAAGGAGAAATATGTATATCACACTACAAGATACATGTGTATATCAGCCAATATTATAATTGCTGCTTCTATGTGCACATAGGTGGATATATACAAGAGTTAATAGTTTATGCCTTCTACTAAGACTTTAACAAATGTCACGAAAAAATGTGCATACTTCCCTACAAGATAAATGTCCCTTCAGACCATGGAAATAGTAATGCTTCTTTGCTCATATGAGTATTCATATAGAGGGGTTTCTCCATACAATACACTCTTGGCATGTGTTGTGTGCATATGTGTATGTATAAGTTAATATCTGTTTTATTTTGTACAAAAAAGAAATAAAAAAAAATAACAAAAATATTTTCCTCCTTTCAACCTCGTCCCATCCCTCCTCTCTCTGGCTCATCCCAAAGCTTTCTGACTAATGGGAACCCCCAAACATCCTTTTCAAACGTTCCCCTTCTTTTTTAGTGATGTCCCACAACTAACAGGTTACAAAAGCAACTTCCAAGCACACAAGAAATCAAGAGCATAACCTAACTAACACAACTAATCTACAAAGAAAAGAAAAAATGTACTGATCTACCAACTATTAACCTCTAATCTTGGGTTCTGAAGTAGTGTGCTACTGGCCGCAAAGAGCTTCAATGCCTCCTCAGGGGTAATACGCGATATATAAATACAAGTTACATTTACAATTACAATTACAATAGCGAGATTGGGCTATGTGTATTTAAAACCTCGTTAAGATATGATACCACTACTTCCATGGCAACAATTAACAATTGCAATTTTAATAGTATTTATAAAGCAGTTACTATCCCTGAAGAGATGTTGTTTTTCAGTGAGTAGCACCCTATTATGTTAGTGATTAGTACAGTGATTAGGTCAAAGGATTCAGTCCTGTGTTCTAGACAGATGTCCTACATGCATTAGATTGAGGGTAGATAATGTAGGCGTGCATAAGGTGAGGAGATGTAGGTGAAGGAGATAGATTACAATTCTGTATTATGTATTAGGATTAATTGTAAAGATTGAGATTGATTCAGGTTTAAGGCAATTATGCAATAGATTATGGGCCTGATTCACAAAGGTAAACTTGCACCTTTGTGTACGTTTACAATTGCTTGCTATTCACAAAGCTATTTTACGAGTTTTATCTTAACGACTGCGGAGTCTTCACGCATAAAAAGATAGGACTGTCCTATCCTATTTTTCAATGTGCGGAGACTACACAGTCTTAATGATACTACTCATAAAATACATTTATGAATAGCAAACAATCATAAAAATACATAGAAGTGTAAATTTAGCTTTGTGAATCAGCCCCTACATTTAGTAGGGAGATGGATACAGTGCCCAGGTGACAGATCACATGCTCGGAAGAGTGACAGTTGATGGATTCTTAGGCAATGGGAATTGTTGTCAGATTGTATACTATTGAGAGTGGAGGGAGAAATTTATAGGCACAGCTGAGAGGTACTAATATGGAAGGAGATTCAAGTGGGAAATCTGAATTGACACCGTGGTGCATGGGAGTCTGCATTGTAGGCAGGATTGTTTTTGTGCAGGAAGGTACACCTTTCTGCACAAAACCAATCCTGGGAGTCTTTTTCAAAACAGGGAGAAATGAACATATTTCTTTTTGCTGAACCTTCCCTGGGGAGGTGTAAGGTTTAGGCACATCTCCAGGTTTACAAGGACTTGTAAGTCTGGGCATGCATCAAAATCCATGGATGTTGCGTGGGAACACCCACCGCAACTCCCATGGAATGCTTCCTGTGCGCAGAGTGAGGCAACGCAGCGATTTGTGCTGTATTCCATATCTACATGCCCAATCAAAGCCTCTCAAAGTGGCGTTGTGTGGCCTCATACATATGATTTCAAGGTTTGCGCCACCGTTGTATCACTAAAAGTGACCCAACAGTGGCACAAGGGGCTCATAAATATGCCGCTAAGTATCTACAAAACAATTACCATCAACATATCACAGGCATCAAACTAAGCTGAATGAATTAACATAAACCACATCACTATCTTTAACCTAATGAACTACAAAATTATTTCCTGGAATGTTGATTGCGTGCTTTATGTATAATCTTTGTTAAATGAAACATTTTTTTTTTAATCCAGTGATATTTACTCACTACTGAAAAAGCAGACACTACTTTATTGCCAGTGCGAGGACCATGACTTGGTCATCATAGCTGGTCAGCACCAACAGAGCAACCCTTAGTTCCTCAGTCATTGTGAGTGCCAATGTAGCCAGTGCAAGCCATGGTAACTTGTTTGCTACCTTTATCATTTTTTGCCAGTGCATGATTTCAGCTCAGACACTATCTCCACACAGTGAAGGGCCATCATCGATAAATCCTATAGTAGTTCAGTCCTATTAATGCCAACACTGTTAGTATATGCTTAGTAACTGTGGGCCAGATATACTAAGAGATGGTTGCAAATAGTAGTCGTATAGTGCACACCGACTTTTTACAACCTATCTCTGAATTAGTTTCATTATCTATGTAGTAACAGGTTGCTTTCCAAAATGTCTAGTTGCAGCGGGTTGTAGAATTGCCTAACTGACGAATATTAATCAGACAAGTTGCTACTTGTAACCCCATTTAATTGGTCATAAACACAGTAATGGTGGCCACCACCCCTGTGTTTGCATTCCCAAACCGGAAACGTTTTTTTAAAGCAGCCTGTGTTCCTTAAAGATACCAGAGATGATTTAAAAAAAGGTTTCCCATTTGGGAACTTACTGGGGGAAGCAGGCATAGTGTCTTGCATGATTTAGAACAAATCTTTCTGACTCCCACGGACTCCTGACATAATCGCTAGAATGGAAATTTATTGAAAGCTTGGTTTAGAATGGTGGAGTTCACAGGTACAGGTAGAGGGATAAAGATATGTGATTTATAGCTCTGTGTGGTGTAGTGTTTGTCGGGCACCCAGGCTGGGGAAGACGCTACAACTGTTGACGAGCTAGGGGACAAGTAACCCAAAGAAGAAAGTGATCTCCTGGAGAGTTTGCCGTGGTCCAAGCAAACTGCTCGTGAGTGGCACGTGTGCCTTCATCGAAGTGGCGAGTCAACTTTTGACATATATGGAGTCAAAGTACATATGCAGTTGGTGTGAAGCGTGTGAATGGAAAGAAAGCTTCACTATGAAGTGTACGCATTGTTAGTCAAGGAGGTACGACCAAGATCATACAGTGCAATGCAGTGCAAAATAAAGTTTTACATTGTACACAGCGTTAATGCTGAAAACGGATTCCACCGAGGTTTACAGAGCCCAGTAAAAGACAATTATCAGATACCAAATAGCGCTGCAAAGCAGATACCAACCTGGTGTGAAAACAATAGACTAGGAATGCGATAATCAAATATAAAAAGGCTCATATGCTTACCCGAACCAGGTAGGCAGAGTTATCACAACAGGGTTGATGGTGGCCCTAAGAGAAGTGCCTGTGGTTTTGATTAGGAGTGGTCCATATTTACAGTGACCAGGAATTCAGCAGAAGGCAGTTCTGCTGATGAAGCCCATCAAGGACGATGAAGAGGATGGCTCATCACAGGGGAAGGGCAGGGGCATGAATGGAACTGATCCTGGTTTCCGTCCAGAGGGACCAGAAGGAGCTCCAATCACAATGCCAGTAAGTTCCACTCTAGTCTAGTATGGCACTGTGTTCCTAAAACCACCACCAGAAAACAAAATATTGGTGATAGATCGACTGCCTGGATAGAGGCATTTGAAGATTTCATTGATGCATTTGAAGAGACTGATAACAGAAATATCAAAAAATCTTGCTGTTGATGGTGTGAAGAAGTCATAGGAAAATGCAGAGAACTGATGAAGAAGTCACATACCATCAGACTAAGAATGTGTTGAATATCAAGTTCAATTCAGTACCAAATGTTGATTATAAATGATACGTTTTCAGTCAAGAACATCAAAGAGTCGGTAAAACAATCGATGAATTTGTGGAAAGACTCAACACACTAATCAGACACTGTAAGTTCAATTAATTCAATGATGAAGAAACCATGTGGCTTAGGGTTATCAATGGATGCTTGCCTAATTCTTTCAGACGATGAATGTTGAGAGAAACTTTTAGGTGGTCATTACAACCCTGGCGGACGGTGTTAAAGCGGCGGTAAGACCGCCATCAGGCCGGCGGTAAAAAATTTGCAATTACGACCGTGGCGGAAACCTCTAACAAAGACAGCCACTTTAACACTCCGACCGCCACGGCGGTACAAACAAACAGCGCAGCGGTCACCGCCAACAGAGAGGCGGGAGACAATGTACCGCCCACACTATTACGACAGGCCAATCCGCCACCTTTTCCAGGGCGGATTCACCGCAGATAAAAACACGGCAGAAACAGGAATTTCGAAGGGAAAACGCTCACCTCTACACAACCCACGAGGAACGAGGACACCATGGAACCGGAACTCCAAATTCTACCTGCGATAGTCTTCCTGCTCCTCTACCAGGAGCACGAACGCCGGCGGCGAAGACCACGGTGAGTACTGCACCTACGACACAGGGGAGGGGGGAGGCAAAAAACAGGGACACACACACGCAACACCCCCACCCTCACCCACTACAACACACACACTAATGCATATCAATACATCACAGTTACATCCCCCAAACTCCCCCGGAAGAATGCAAAGACCAAAGAAAATGAGTGTAACCATCAGAATATATTACAAACAAGTAGGCAGAAATATATATATATACACCATGTACAAAATATATATACCAGGCATAGTAGTCCAGGTACTGCACAAAGAAAGTCCGTGGAACACTGGGACCACACAGTATGGGCGAGGCCTACACAAGATCCCTGACCATGACGGAGAGAACACTGCAGGGGCATCAGAAAGCAAATAAACAGGCACCTCAGGGGGAGGGAAAGGGGGGGGCACCTCAGCCGCTTGAGTGCACAACGCCAAATCCACGAGAGGGCCACATGCCCACTGTTCCATCCTGGGGAGTGCAAAGCCACAGTCTCTCAAGTCTTTACAGTGGGTGGGTTGCCCACTGTTCCATCCTGGGGAGTGCAAAGCCACAGTCTCTCAAGTCTCAAGTGGATGGGTTGCCCACTGTTCCATCCTGGGGAGTGCAAAGCCACAGTCTCTCAAGTCTCACAAGTGGGTGGGTTGCCCACTGTTCCATCCTGGGGAGTGCAAAGCCACAGTCTCTCAAGTCTCACAAGTGGGTGGGTTGCCCACTGTTCCATCCTGGGGAGTGCAATGCCACAGTCTCTCAAGTCTCACAAGTGGGTGGGTTGCCCACTGTTCCATCCTGGGGAGTGCAAAGCCACAGTCTCTCAAGTCTCTACAGTGGGTGGGTTGCCCACTGTTCCATCCTGGGGAGTGCAAAGCCACAGTCTCTCAAGTCTCTACAGTGGTTGGGTTGCACACTGTTCCATCCTGGGGAGTGCAAAGCCACAGTCTCTCAAGTGGAAAACAGTCTCCACTGGTTCTGGAGGGGGACTGGTGCCCAGAGTGCTTCATCCTGTGAAGGACAGAGGTAGTGGATGGATGTCTCCACTGGTTCTGGAGGGGGACTGGTGCCCAGAGTGCTTCATCCTGTGAAGGACAGAGGTAGTGGATGCTTCATCCTGTGAAGGACAGAGGTAGTGGATGGATGTCTCCACTGGTTCTGGAGGGGGACTGGTGCCCAGAGTGCTTCATCCTGTGAAGGACAGAGGTAGTGGATGGATGTCTCCACTGGTTCTGGAGGAGAACTGGTGCCCAGAGTGCTTCATACTGTGAAGGACAGATGTAGTGGATGATGTCTCCACTGGTTCTGGAGGGGGACTGGTGCCCAGAGTGCATCACTCACCCCGTGACGGACCCAGGTGCATCAGTGCCCCTGGCGCTCATGGGCTAGCGGTGCTTGAGTTGTCGGTGCCCTGTTCAGCGGTGCTTGAGTTGGCGGTGCCCTGTTCAGCGGTGCTTGAGATGGCGGTCCTTCATGGCCCAGCGGGGCTGGTGCTGGCGATCCTTCATGGCCCAGCGGGGCTGGTGCTGGCGGTCCTTCATGGCCCAGCGGGGCTGGTGCTGGTGGTCCTTCATGACCCAGCGGGGCTGGTGCTGGCGGTCCTACATGGCCCAGCGGGGCTGGAGCTGGCGATCCTTCATGGCCCAGCGGGGCTGGTGCTGGCGGTCCTTCATGGCCCAGCGGGCTGGTGCTGGCGGTCCTTCATGGCCCAGCGGGGCTGGTGCTGGCGGTCCTTCATGGATCAGCTGGGCTGGGGCTGGCGGTGGCTTCCTGGGCAGCTGGGCTGGGGCTGGCGGTGCCCTCCTGGGCAGCTGGGCTGGGGCTGCGGGATGATGGCGGTCTTCTCCGCCGTGCAGCTCTTCCCAGACTTGCCGGGTTTCTTGTGGCCCTTCCCTACCTTGGAAGGTGTCACAGCTGAGTCCACACTCCCAACGGGACCCCTGGGAGCGGCTTTGGTGGCTGGAGTCTTCCCCCTCTCCCGCCGGGCACTGGCCAACTTCTGATGCTTCACAGGTGGGGGACTGTCTGTGCTGTTGCTCCGTGTCACACTGGCTGTCCTGGTGGCCTGTGCACTCCACATACCGGTGACTACAGGCATCACTGGTCCCGGAGATGTTGTGGCTGAAGTGCTAGTTCGGGACCTATGAGATGGACGGGGAGGGGGAGGTGTGGGAAAAAGGTCAAGGCTGGACAGGAAAAGTTTTTGGGACACACTGGGACAGGTAGCTGGAGGGGGTTTGGGAGTGGAGTAAGAGGTGGTGGTAGTAGGAGGTGTACGTTTGGTGACTTTGGGTGCAGGTGCATGCGCTGGAGGCTGTCGTGAGGTGGATGGCTGTTGGGTGGGTGTGTGCCTGCGTTTGTGTATCTTGGGAGGGGGCGTCACAGACACACTGGGAGAGGACACAGGGGACGTGTGAATGGTAGTGGGGGTGGTGACTGCACATGAGCGGGGTGTGCTGGTGGGTGTGCTGGTGAGGGACGTAGTGGCTGTAGAGGTAGTGCATGCAGGTGTGAGTGTAGAGGAGACTGGGAGGGAGACGACGAGGAGGGGGCGACACAGTGGAGGCAGTGGATGTTGGTGTGTCTGCATGTGTGTGTTGCATGCGTGAGTACCTGTGGGATGTGTGGTGCTTATGTTTGCCTGAGCTTCCCTTGTGTGTTGACGTGGGTGCATGCTGGTCTGATGGTGTGCTTGGGATAGGCAGAGGTACAGGGGATTGGGTCTGGGTGGAGGAAGTTGGAGGGGGAGGCTAGAGACGGGGACAATGGCTGCCATCAGTGCTGAGGCCAGAGTTTGAAAAGCTCGGTGAAGGGCCGCCTGACCAGAATGAATGCCCTCCAGGAATGCATTAGTTTGTTGCAACTGCCTTTCTACACCCTGGATGGCATTCAAAATGGTAGACTGCCCAACAGTGAGGGACCTGAGGAGGTCAATGGCCTCCTCACTGAGGGCAGCAGGGGTGACTGGGGCAGGGCCTGAGGTGCCTGGGGCGAAGGTGATGCCCACCCTCCTGGGTGAGCGGGCACGGGGCAAAGGCTGAGGGGCTGCTGGGAGGGCGGTGCTGGTGGGGGGGTGGCGGCTGTACTTGTAGATGCGGGGGGCGCAGATGTTGCCACCACCACAAGGGAGCTCCCATCAGAAGACGTGTCCGTGTCGCTGGTCTCAGCTCTTGTCCCCACCGTGAAGCTCCCCTCGCCCTCCATCCCACTGGTGAATTCCGAGTCCGTAGTCTCGCCCTGCAGGGCCATGTGGGATGCAGCTCCCTCGTGCTCTGGTGCCACTGCTCCTCCGCCTGATGATGCTAATGCACACTAGAACAGGGAGACCACAAAAAGGGGGGGACGGCAGAAGAAAGACATGTTGAGTGCATGGATTACCGCTACAGTTGGCGGACAAGACAGACACAGAAGCCCCCTGCACTACGCCGCGCTCTAGGGCTACACTGTTCAATTCCTGGGAAATGGCCGACAAGGCTATGGACGACATCTGCACACATAGATGACACAGGGGCATGAATAGCTGTACTTGGCACTCTACAGAGGTGGGGGGAGGTGCCACATGGCCTGCCTTACGGAGGGGCCTTGCCTATGTGAACTCGCCCTGGCCTAGGCCCTCCTCCCCCACCCAGACAACTCCACTGCGCGCAAAGTCAGCAGAATGAGAGTGTACTCACCCACTTGTGTCTGCTGTGAAGCCCTCAAGCGCCCATCCAACTCCGGTTAGGCTACCGCCAGGATCCTGACCATCAGGGGTGTCATAGTGCGATGGGCACCCCTCCCACGTTGGGAGGCCATCCCCAGCTGAGCCTCCGCGGTCTTCTTGCTCCAGCGACGAATGTCCTCCCATCTTTTCCGGCAGTGGGTGCTCCGTCTGTGGTAGACCCCCAGGGTCCGGACGTCCTTGGCGATGGCACGCCAAATATCTTTCTTCTGGTGGGCGCTGACCTACATGAAATGTACAGGGGAAGAAGAGAAGTCATTACCAACTGCACTGTCAAAGTGATTGGCCCCCATCCCTACCCTTGCCATGTGGCACATGCATTCACCGTCTTTCATGCACGCAGCACTCTGCCCCCTTCCTTCTTACATCCAGCCCTCTCCACACAGGCATAGCCCATACAACATGCTCCCTGTGTACTTACCTCTTTGTCTGGAGGACCGTAGAGTAGCGTGTACTGGTGGAGGACCCCATCCACGAGCTTCTCCAACTCCTCCGATGTGAAGGCAGGGGCCCTATACCTAGACGCACGAGCCATTGTCTCTTCCAGACCGAGGTCACAGCAGCACTTGCAGTGTAGGTCCTCTCCTGTTGAAGATCAGGTATTGAGTAATTGAACAGATAGAAAATGGCGGTCACGTCCGCGGCAGTGCGCACCGTCACCGCCGGCGTCCATCGTCATTGGCTCCTGGGACCCATAGGGTCCAATGTTCACCAATGCAGCATTGCGCCGCGGTCTTCGACCGCCTACTGCGACGGTGTACAACGCCAGCGCAGTTACCTCACATCCCGTTGTCCCACTTTACAGGTCAGGCAGCCGCCATTTCAGGGGCCCACATGGCTTCATTTTCAACTGCGTCACACATACCTAGGCCTAGTTTCAACACACATACAGGCCACCTTTTGTGTATGATTGGTGTTCTGGGTAAACTGTGGGTACGTACCTCTGAGTTGTTTGACTCTATGCTTGCTGTTGTCCTTTATAGGCACCGTCTGCTGGGACATGTGAGGGGATGGCGGCATCCTCCGGTGTGCCAACCGTTAGTGGACCTGTCGACAATGGAGGAGCGACATTTGATAATCACCTACAGGCTTGACCGTGCCACAATCCAGGAACTGTGTACCCAGTTGGAGCCAGACCTGATGTCAGCAATCCGCCATCCCACAGGAATCCCCTCTCAAGTGCAGGTGCTCGATTTCCTTGCAAGTGGCTCTTTTCAAACAACTGTGGCCATGGCATCAGGGATGTCCAAGCCTATGTTTTCCAACGTATTGTCCAGAGTGTTGTCTGCCCTTCTGAAACACATGAGGAGCTACATCGTTTTCCCTCAGGTGGAGGATTTGCCTACAGTGAAAAGTGATTTCTATGCCCAGGGACATATCCCCAACATCATAGGTGCCATTGATGGGACACATGTGGCTTTGCCCCTCCCCACAGGAGTGAACAGGTGTACAGAAACCGGAAGAGTTATCATTCTATAAATGTACAGATGGTATGTTTGGCAGACCAGTTCATCTCCCATGTGAATGCCGTGTTCCCTAGCTCAATGCATGACGCCTACATCCTGCGGAATAGCAGCATCCCTTATGTGATGAGTCAATCCAGAGGCACCGTGTGAGGCTATTAGGTGAGCACCTGGAAGCAAGTCAGTGGGAATGGTTGTCTGGGTCTGGGGTTATCCCTCCAGGTTAGTGTGTGTCGAACAGTTGCCCCTCACCATTTGCAGGTGACTTTGGTTACCCCAACCTGTCATGGCTACTGACCCCAGTGAGGAATCCCAGGACCAGGGCAGCGGAATGCTACAATGAGGCCCATGGGCGAACTAGGAGGGTGATTGAGCGGACCTTCGGCCTCCTGAAGGCCAGGTTCAGGTGCCTCCATATGACAGGTGGATACCTTTTCTACTCACCAAAGAAGGTGTGCCAGATCATCGTGGCCTGCTGTATGCTTCACAACTTGGCTTTGCGACGGCAGGTGCCTTTTCTGCAGGAGGATGGTCCAGATGGTGGTGTTGTTGCAGCTGTGGAGCCTGTGGACAGTGATGAGGAGGAAGCAAAGGAAGAAGACATGCACAACAGGGACTCAGTGATCCAGCAATATTTCCAGTGAGACACAGGAAAGAATACAGTCCTGCCTACTACATGTACTTTAACACTACTACCTCTCTCCTGTCTGTCGTTTTCACCCAGTGTATGGTCACTGAGTTGTCACTTTCCCTTACGGTTTCACAGATGTGGGTCGCACTGTGTGACATCTGTTTAGATTCCTCACGGACTAGAGCTGTGTGACATACGTATGTTGACATTACTATTTCAAAAACCTTTTGTCACTGTAATTGCTAATACACTATTTCGAAATCACAGACAGACTCCAGATCATTTTGTGATTTAGGTGTGTTTATTTAAATGCTAAATATTGGAGGGGGTAGTGAAATGGTGAGGGGTGATGGCGGAGGAGTGTTCATGGCAGAATCCAGTCTATTAGTCTCACAGGTGCATTGCCCATATGGGCATAGGAAGTGGAGCTGGGGCAGTTTAATTATGGACAGGGTGACAAAGTGGGACAGTAGGATGACAATCAGGGTAGTCTCATTTCTTGGCGGGGGACTTGGCATCGTTCTCTGTCTTGTTCCTGGATCTCAGGGACCGTTTGCGGGGTGGTTCTCCCTCTGCAGGGGGTGGGGTGCTGGTGTGGTGGTCCTGTGGCGGGGTGTCCTGTCCACCAGCGCCGGCGGAGGTGGTGGGCAGTTCATCGTCCATGCTAGTGTCAGGGGCCCCTTGTAGTGCCCCAGT
Source organism: Pleurodeles waltl (assembly GCF_031143425.1). Taxonomy (NCBI): domain Eukaryota; kingdom Metazoa; phylum Chordata; class Amphibia; order Caudata; family Salamandridae; genus Pleurodeles; species Pleurodeles waltl. Next base: position 725,976,747 of record NC_090438.1, read on the forward strand.
GTCCCTCCTGGTGTTGAGTACTTCGTTCAGCATCCCTACGATGGTGCCCAGGGTGGAGCTGATGGTTCTGAGTTCCTCCCTGAAGCCCATATACTGTTCCTCCTGCATGTGCTGGGTCTTCTGAAACTTGGCCAGTACCGTTGCCATCGTCTCCTGGGAGTGGTGGTATGCTCCCATGATGGAGGAGAGGGCCTCGTGGAGAGTGGGTTCCCTTGGCCTGTCCGCCCCCTGTCGCACGGCAGCCCTCCCAGTTCCCCTGGATTCCAGTGCCTCCGTCCCGTGGACCGTGTCCACTACCACTGCCCCCAGGTCCCTGTTGTTGTTGGGGTGGTGGGTTATCCTGGGTTCCCTGTAGTGGTGGACACACAGCTGATTGACGTGTCCTGGGGATGGAGGTATGGGCCCGCTGGGTGGCTGCTGTGCTGGTGTTTCCAGAGGGGGGAAGGTCTGTGGTGGCCTAGGCCTGTGTGAGGGGAACTGACTGTCCAGAGGTCCCCGATGGCCGGGCTGGTCATCTAGATCCAGTTGGACAGAGGTGCTGTCATCACTGTGGGCCTCTTCTGTTGGTGGTGTGGACATGTGTGGACCCTCCTGTCCGGTGACGTTGGGTAGGGGTCCTGCAGAGGTATAAAAGGATGTTTGTTAAATCTGTGTGTGTAATGGTGTGCAATGGGTGGGTGACCGTGTACCCCAGTGCTAGCATTCCTGTGTGGGAGCTTGTGTGATGGTGGTTTAGGGGGTTGTATGGATATGTGCAGTGGCCATGCTTTGGTGATGGGTGTCCATGCTTTGTTGTTGCATGCAGGGCTTGGTGTTGGGATGTGTAGTTTGTGATGTTGGGACATTTGTGAGGAGTTGGGGTGCTGGGGGTGAGGGTGAGGGTGGGGGTATGTGATAGCATGCAGGTAGGGTGGGGGATGTAATAGTAAAGCTTTGACTTACCAGAGTCCATACTCCACCTACTCCTCGAGGCCCTCAGGATGCAGAATCGCCAAGACCTGCTCCTCCCATGTTGTTAGTTGTGGGGGAGGAGGTGAGGGTCCGCCGCCAGTCCGCTGAACCGCCAGGTGGTGTCTTGAGACCACAGAACGCACCTTCCCCCGTAGGTCGTTCCACCTCTTCCTGATGTCCTCACGATTTCTTGGGTGTTGTCCCACTGCGTTGACCCTGTCCACTATTCTGCACCATAGCTCCATCTTCCTAGCTAAGGAGGTGTGCTTCACCTGTGCTCCGAATAGCTGTGGCTCTACCCGGACGATTTCCTCCATCATGACCCTGAGCTCCTCCTCCGAGAACCTGGGGTGTCTTTGCCGTGCCATGGGTTGGTGTAGGTTATGTGTGGGGTGGAGTGTGTGGTGATAAGTGTGGTGATATGTAGTGGTGTGTTGTGTGAGGTGCGTGGAAGTTGTGTGCGTGATGGTGTCGTGTGCCTGTGGATGCTGTTGTTCTTGCTGGTGGTGTCTCTCTCTGGCCTTCTTTCGGTAGTTTTTGTCGTGGGGGTTTGTGGGTGATGTGGATGTGTGTTTTATATTGTAATGGGTGTGTGGGAGTGGTGTGTGTATGTGTATCAGGTGTTTGTATTTCGAATTGTCCAATGTGGCTGTGTTTTGTAAGAGTGTGTGTATTTTGAGCGCGGCAGTGTGTACCGCCAATGGAATACCGCTGTTGAAAGACCACTGCGTGGATTCGTGTGTCGTGATAGTGTGGGCGTATTTCTGTTGCCGTGACGGTGGAGGTTTTGTTTTCGCCAGTTTATCACTGACCTTTGGTGTGGCGGACTTGTGTGGGTGTCTGACTTTTGGCGGATTCCGAGATGTGGGTCATAATAGCTGTGGCGGAATTCCACGGCCGCGGCGGTGTGTTGGCGGTCTTCTGCACGGCGGTAAGCGGCTTTTACCGCCAATGTTGTAATGAGGGCCTTAGTCTGGAACGAGTGTTGATGGCTGCCAGAGCTAAGGAACATGCTGAGAAACAAGCTGCAGAAATGGAAACCAGAGGTGCCCAGAGTGAGTCAGTCATGAGTGTGAAAAGTAATCCAAAATAAAAGACTGAAGGACGCAAAGTGATGTCTACATGTAAAAAGAAGTTGTGTTTCAGATGTGGATTTTTTTTCACTTCCGCACAGAGGAAAGTGTCCTGCTATTGGGCAGATATGCAGAGGCTGTGGTAAAGAGAACCACTGTGTGACTATGTGTAAAGCGAGGGAAAATTAAGGGCATCATGGAGCGAAGACAAAGTGGATGTCCTAACATTCCAGAACCAACATTTGACGCACGCCCACAAGGCCAAGCGGTGACATCAGTTGAAGCAAATGATACTAAACGAAGGTGATCGTCATCTAAATCATCGTCAAACAGTTCCTCTACCTCAATAATAAGCGAAAGTGAAGAAAGTGATTGTGCCATGTTGATGTTTACCTCAGAGAAATGTGCAAATGTTGGACTGGTCGCATGAGAAGATGTCAGTCAAAGAAAAGTCAACATGCCAAAGCAACAAATTCATACACACACTGTTCAAAGAATAAATTGAAAATAAATAGATGTTCAATACCTTTCATTATCAACAGTGGTGCATCGATAAATATGAGTGAAGAGAAATATAATGACCTGTCTCCATTACGGTGGCTTACGTTGTCGATGACCAAGTGTATACTTGGGCTGCATCGACTCCCACGAAAAGTCAAGGTTTATTTATAATGACATTGAAACATAAGAAAATGAAGGTACAAGCACGGATCCACTTGCTTCAAGGTAAAGCAACACGTGCCTGTTTGCTCAGTTTCAACACAACTGCTGACATGGGACTGATTTCTGTGAGTTACAACATGAATGCTCATTACGAAACAGTAAGTTAATGCCCTTAGTTGTTTAATGGTTTAGGAAAGTAAAAGGCTATGAAAGTAGAGCTGCGCATTAATGAGGATGTCTGTCCTGTTGCTCAGAGACATAGACAAGTTGTTTTCATTTGCAAGGAGCTGTTGAAAAAGGATTTGAATTGTTACTTAAGCATGACATTATGGAGCGCTCCACTGGTCCAACACCATGTGTTTCTCCCCTAGTAGTAGTGCCCAAAAATCATAGTGAAGGAGCTGTATGCATATGTTTTGACATTCATCAGGCAAACAAGTGATTGAATGAGAAGGACATCCAGGGGCACACATTTTTGACATGATAATGTAATCGAATGGTGCCAAGGTCTTTTCTCGATTCTGATTTGAATAAAAGTTATCAGTTGGAATTTCAAGAAAGCTGAAACTACATTATGAATTGTTTACACATGTTAGTTTGTTTAGATATAATGTGCCTGATTTAGATATTGATGATGGGTTACTTTGTCACAACGATGATGGATACCCTGTCTGCCGAAATCTAAATCTCATAATATCAAATGGGATTTATATTTCGGCAGACAGGATTTAGTTGCTATTGTGACAGAGTAACCCATCCGTCCGTTTTTAAATCAGACCCTTAGTTTTGGTGTGTCATCAGCTGCAGACCTTTTCCAAGACATTATTTGATTCATCATACAGCCTCTTGTGAATACATTCAACTATAGCAAGTGAAATATTCGTTTTTAGAGCTACACAAAAGGGGCACGATAGAGCTCTCACACAAGTTTATCAATTAGTGATGCAGGTTTGATCTTGATAAGAAAAGTGTGAGTTCAACAAGACAAAGCAGAAATTCTTTGGCCATATCTTTTCTGATGGGGGTATGATGCCTGATCCTGCAAAAGTACAAGCTTTGTCAAATGCTGACTCCCCACAAGGTGTTTCAATGGTATGTTCTTTTCTTGCCATGGCCAGTTACTGTTCCAGATACGCAAAATACCTTGCCACTGTTACTGCCCATTAGCATAGTCGATAAAGGAAACTGTTTCTTTTCAATTGTCACAGAAATATGAGAAAAGTTTCAAGTGAATGAAACACGCCATTGGAAATGCTACGGAACTGGTGTGCTTCAATCCAAAGCTTCATCTAGAGGTTGTGGTTGACGCTAGACCCGTTGGGTTAGGTGCTATCCTTGCACAGCATAGTGGATGCCCAAATGCTCAATAGTGGCCTATGCTAGTAGAAGTTTGTAGAAGTTTGTCTCAAACAGAATGTTCTTACTCACAGCCTGAGAAAGAAAGTTTGGCTGTGGTATGGGCTTGTGAACATTTCCATGTATTCCTGTATGAGAACCCTTTTATGCGGGTAACTGATCATCAAGCTTTGCTGACAATCTTTGGCAATCCAAAAGCCAAGATGCCTCCTTGCATTGAACGATGGGGATTAGGATGTCAAGAGTATGACAACACAATTGTGCATCATACAGGAAAATATCACAATCCTGCTGACTACTTTTTGAGAGTGCTGATTCAAGGTCACAGCACTCCATCCAAGACGACTGAGACTTACATTAATTTCATTGTCAAGTCAAGCACACCAGCTCCTTTATTGTTAGCCCAGAATGTCACTACCACAAGTTGTTACAGTGGCCTGCTGAAGTTAGAAAACACATTTACACATCAGTCAATGAACAAACACATTTCTTGGTGAATATCAAACATACAAACATGTCAGAAATGAACTGTCCATAGCTGAGGCAGGAATTATACTATGAGGTTTAAGAATCCTGATTCCGGAGAGCCTGTGATTGAAGAGGCTCACGAAGGACATTGTGGTATTGTTGCTACAAAGAGAGCTCTCTGAGATGGAGTTTGGTTTCCATACTTAGATGGAGGAGTTGAGAAGAATTCAAGACCTATCTCATATGCAATTGCCTTTCAACCAAGGTTTCTCAACATACTCTGAAAATGTCAGTACTCCCTAAACATGCCTGGGAGAGAATAGCCATCGATTTCTTTAGTCCTTTTGATAATGGACATCATTTAATGGTGTCTGTAGATAAATGCTCACGTTTTCCTTTGGTTGAAGATCTCTCATCTACAACTCATGAACGAGTAATTGAAAGACTTAATAGCATCTTTGTGACAAGAGGCTTACGAACCATTGTAAAGTCTGACAATGGTTCACCCTTCAACGGCAAAGAATTTAAGGAATTTCTGGAGCATCTGAACATAAAGCATCGAAAGGCCACACCTTTATGGCCAATGGACCTCTTCAGCCAGTATACTAAAGAAAGCAGTATAGCGTGTAACTCTTGAAAAGCTCAATTTGAAAACAGTATTGAATTCTATTCTACAGGCTTATCATTCATCACCCAACTTGACCACAGGAAAAAGTCCTGGAACTTGGTTGTTCAGGACAGCAATGAAAACCAAGTTACCTCAATGGACCACCGAGACAGATAAAAGTGAAAACATGATTCATACAAAAGTTTGGTAAGCATACAGAAAATGAAAGCTTACGATGACAAGAGGCGACATGCAAAAGACATCTTGTTTAGAAAAGATTTGGTGATCGCTCGACAGATGAGCAAAAGAAAATCTGATCCTCCATATGATGCTAAACATTTTCAAGTGGTGTCTTCCAAAGGACATATGGTGACTGCATAGCCCCCTGGGAAATCTATTACCAGAGGCTCTTCTCACTTCAGGCCTGTATTACATCGGTCTTTAATTCAAAATGGTGAAAGGAAGACCGAATCTGAAACCTCAGTGCCTGTTGCTGATTCTTTACCATCTTTAGCAGTCTCTGACACTGAAGATGACTGCTTACATCTTCAAAAAACCAGTCTGGTTCGTATGATCAAAATGCCATAAGGTAGTTAATTTGCGACCCCATTGGGAATCGCAAATAGTGTAATTGACACTGTTATACATCAGGTTTTGCAACTCGCAATTGCGAGTCTCTAAGACTCACAATTTGCATGTCGCAAAACCTAACATTCGTCCATGTGGCCCATAATGTCTTGCATGATTTACAACCGAATCTTTCTGTCTCCCAGTAGACTCTGTATCAGTGTGACTTAATCGTTAGAATAAAATGCAATGAACGCTTGGTTTAGAATGTTGGAGTTCACAGGTACCCACAGAGGAATAAAGACGTATGATTTGCAGCTCCGTGTGTGGCATAGTCATTAATGGTTACCCAGGCTGGGGAAAACGCTGCAGCAGGAAGTCGCTCCCTGGTCCACTACCTACTCTTTGTGAAGTCACCCACATCATTCACCACGGGATAGATGTCCCAAGGTGACACCTTCCCCTTTGCAAATCAGTTACCAACTCTGCGATTGCTAACCAATGATACATGTAGTTCCAAATTTCAATTAAGAAGAGATGTCCCTTTCATGTCTCTTCCTATTTGCAAGTTGGTTTAGGTCACTAATCTCATTTTGTGAGTTGAAAGTTGGGTTGATGCATACTTAAAAGTTATTTTGCAGTAGCAAACTCTGTGGACTTGCAAAGCTCCGGTGTTGCAATCTCAAAGTGACTTTGTCCTGCATCACCACAAATTTCCCAGTAATGCCAGCCTGAGCTTTTGTTACACAGTCACTGTTAGAAATTGGGTTACTGGATAAATAGGGTGTGAGCCCTGGTTAAGCAGCAACCACAATCCTAGTCATCGTAAGGCACAATCAAAACCCCAGATTATCCTGTGCTCATCCCCTAGTAGCTTAGTACAGACCAGTCAGGCTTAAGTTAGAAGCAGTGTATAAAGTGTCTGTGATAAACATCAAACACTAAAACAGTGAAAACACCACACAAAAAGGTTCCATACTATGTTAGCAAAATACAGCTTAATTGGATAGATGAAACAAGACCACAACAACACTAATCCAGTCAGTAGAACCGAAGTTATTAACTTTTAAAGAATAAACTGTAAAATAGCACCTAAAAGTAGAAAGCGCCAACTGTTGCTATTTGGTTGCAGTGGACCGGGTCAGAGTGAAAAGTTCAGGCTGACCGTGATGGAGCGCGGGTCGGCTACAGTCCCAGATTGGTCCCACTTACAGGTTACCTGTGCAGCCAGACTCATAATGAGGGCCTAAATGGCTAAGGCATGAAAATGCCAAATCTCAAAAAGTGCCATTTTCAGACATATAACCTAAAATAGGACTTCACTATAAATTAGGGTTTTAAATTAGGATTATAGAGACACCAAAACTGGTTACATCTTCCTCTTTGGAAATTACACATAGAACATTTAATAAGGTAATTGCAATGTTATCCTGTAGGAGAGATAGGCCTTGAAGTAGTGAAAAACAAATGTAAGAGTTTTTCATTACCAGGACATGTAAAACCTAAAAGTACATGTACAACTTTTTACAAGCACTGCACCCTGCCCTTGGGGCTGTCCAGAGTCTACCTTATGGATGATTTATATTATGAAAAAAGAAAGTTTGGGCCTGGCAAAAGGTTTATTTCGCAAAGTCAAAATGGCAGTTTAAACAGCACACATAGGCTCTTCAATGACAGCCCAGAGACATGTTTACGGTGCTACTTAAGTAGGTGGCACAATCAGTGCTGCAGGCCCACAAGTAGCATTTAATTTACAGGCCCTGGGCACATTTAGTGCTAGTTTACTAGGGACTTACAAGTACATTAAATAGGCCAGTTGGGTAAAAGCCATTTCAACATGTTTGAAGGAGAAAGCAAAAGCACTTTAGCACTGGTTAGCAGTGGTACATTGCAGTCCTAAAGCTAACTAAAACATAGTCTTCAAAAAGTGGAGGATACAAGACACAAATCTAGGGATGACCCTGCAGAAAGGGGCAGGTCCAATAGTAACCATCACTGAATATTTTTAGAAACTTTTAGGCTAACACTATAGATACTAGAAGCATGTGCTAGGAGTCAATGAAGTTGGGCAGGGGTAGGAGCACGGTTTCCTCTGTTAATCCGTTAATAGATGCTGGCCTTTCTTCCAAAGTTGAAACCAACTTCCTCTTGCCATGCTAGGGAGCCACAGTATGATAGGTGGAGGAAGTGGAAACGTGGTTGCATCACATCCAGTCTAGGTAGTGCAAAATAAGAGGATATTTATACCCGGATGGTTTGACCACTGCCCTTTTTGCTGCCTGATCCAGACGGGATTGACTCAAGCTCACCTCCAATCAGAGCTTTTATGGTGCCTATTATATCATTGGCTGGTATTTCTTTTCCTTCCTTTAGTTGTGGCTATTTCCTCCCCTGAACTATGGCATTCAGTTGTGAAGGAACGTTACCACAGTGGTACGAAAGCCGCCAGTATTATTACATACTTGGGGGGGAGGCTTTGTGCAGCTGTCTCCGGGCCTCTCCAGTCTTCCGCCTGTGTGGCTGCAGATATGTAGACACACATATTACCTGCATTTTTGCAGGAGGGAAGAGAGGAGCCTTTGACATCAAGAGATGATTGGAAAAGCTATCACACTCTATTATCAGGCATGTCACAGGGTGTTTTTGTTCCATTTTCTCCAGACACTTTGCAATTTGCCTGCTGTCTGTGCCTTTGTTTGGGAGACATATTGCCATGCTTGCCAAGCGCACTACTGTATAATTACAGCTGGGTTAGCACAGTTTGTTTTCAGTACTGCAGTGAAAGTGACATGGTACTGTAGCATCAGCCATCTTCTGCAACCTGTGAATTAAATGTTTAATTCCCAGGGAGTGGCTCAACCTTTCATACTTTGCCCAGTTGATGACTAATTGTCCATGTATAAAAAAGTGAAGCATAAGGCCCCCACATTCGATCCCCAGTTGAGCCATTTACTAAAGAGCATTCCGTTAGTGCTGAAAAAAGGGGGTATAGATGAATAGTGTGGTGCTGTGGATGAGTCAGACTCTGCTTCTCAATTAATGTACAAGATTGTGAAGAGAACAATGCAGCAATCCCAAACTTACAAAGTGTCAAAAGAGACAAAGTAAGACCACCCCTAAGCTTAGCTTTTCCAAGCATGATGTGGTAGGGTGCACAAACATGCTGCCAGACCAATCAAGAGCGTCAGTGGTTCCCCTAATAGGAGGCATACAGATTCAGGGATAGTACAGGTCTCATCACCTCCAGGCCTCTTACTATTGATAAGTTCTGCGCAGCCCCAGCGTCCTGCAGCAAGAATACCATGAACCGTTGTACAGCCGAGCACTTCCAATGCCCATCTGGCCATTGAACCCTTACCAGCTTCATTAGCAACAAACAATATTTTCCTCAATCTCAGATTACTGCCTTTACCAGTGCCTAATTTGTAAAAGAAAGAATGCTGGTGCCTGAAGCTCTGCTCAGAAGCACACCACTGTAGCAATTAAATGTTGGCATGCCCAACACAAGGGTCCATAGTCTTGAAACCACCTGGTGCCTCTTTAAACCACTTCTAGGCACTTCCTGCCCCATTATCTCACGTTTGCAGGTTCCTGCTCTCTCTCTTTGCAACGATTTTCCATCTTTCTCTTCTTCCGTCTTTCCACTTTATGTGCGTTTACCTCTGTTGCTCTCGACAAATGTCTGATTCAGAAAAATAAGTGCTTGTTACCAAAACTGAGTGCTGGTGGCCCCCACGGTAACCACCTGCTCAAACCCAGCATAAGTTACCATTCAATGACCTCTAAATATGCACATATTTATTAGGCCACATCTCTCGCTTCTCTCCATGCAACAGTTAACAGGGTAAACATAAATCCTGTTGAACGGCCCTCTCTTATAGTTACAGTTTTTCCCTCAGGCCGATCAAGCACATAAAAAACTTAGGAAGACTGAGACCTCAAACAAGTTGAGAACCAAGAAGCTATTAAGGAAGTGAGGGGGTCAAATGCCATGTTATCTAGGCCGGGCAAGTGAAGTGCACAGGCACCAAGTAATAAAGGCGAGTGAGGCTTGGGGCCCATCCAATACATAAGGGCCCAAAGGCTAAACCAGGACCTTTCACACTGTGTACTAGCTGAACGTGTGCAAGGGTCATGTATTGCTAGCCGCTTCTTTCAGAAAGACAAGGTGTTGAAGAGTAATCAACATTTTTAAAGGAGGGAGGGCAAGGCTTAGGTGCCGAAGAAGATGGCTGCTTCCGTGTGAGGCTCTGTTGCACCTCTAGCCACTGGGACTGTGTTGGCATCAGAAGAATGAGCAAATTGACAGCACTCAGGTGAATTTGCCTTCCACTTAGCATGGAAACTGGAAATGGAGCATTTAGTAGTGGTCTCATGTAGTAAATATGCTTTAATTTTGGGTCTCTATTCTGTGGGCTGCTTTGGCTGCCATTTTTTTTGTTCCCTCATGTCAGGAGCATCTCTCTCTCTGTTTTTTCATTTGTCAGCTTCCAGGAGTACCTTCATTGCATCAGGTCAGAATATTATTTCAAAATGCAAGCACGAAGAATCTTTCAGACTACATGTTGCTAGAGAAAAGAAGACTGAATAAGGCCTGCACCACCTGAGTATATTGAATCGTTTATGGAATGAGAAACAAGTGTTGCTTAAGGGGTGCGCATTCCACTGATGTAAATCAATTCAGAAGTCACTCTCTGTAAAGTTCCCTTTGATTCTTTTAATGTGCAGGTGGCATCCTGGGGAAAACCAAACAATGTGTTAAATCTGATATGTGCAGGCTGTGCAGAGTCATTCTTTTTGACCAGGAAGTGTCTTGCCACAGCTTTTGCATGTAAGGGTAATAGTGTCTCTCCTTGGACCCTATTCTACTCACTGATACACTACCCCAAGGCAAAAGAAACAGAAATAAGGAGTGTGTCATTGTTTCCAAGAAGTCTTCAGTCACTTGTGTCAGAGAGTGAATAGTGTCTTCCCACAGAGCAAGGCAATTCATACTTCAACCACAACCAGTCAGTTGGACTAGTATTTATTATTTAACATGGCTCCATGAAGAAAAAGCCTCATAAATAACAAGCAGCCTTCCCTGATCTGAGTGATTTTTAAGCAGAGCGTTGTCTCCAGCAACTTCTCTGTTACATTCATGGGTCATGCAAGTACTATTTAGAGGAAAGACAGAAGGTAAAATAATGTTTTTTTAGATTATTATAATTATTACTAAGGAAAGCTGATACAATATAAACAGTTTCAAGAATTTAAATTGTCTTTAAGCACATTTTGCAGTTGCAGTTTTCCAATTCACAAGGGGGATCTTTTGTGACTGTCTGTACAGGAAACTAATGCCATTCTGCAATGGCTGGAAAAAAGATGGAGTGTGATTGAAACTATCCAATATGGAGCAACAGCTTAGCGATGTTGAAGATGATGTGCCCAATGTCTCACAACTACAAAAGCATATTGACCTGCTGAAGAGGACTACGAGGATTTGGAAAATATAAATAGGAGGAACAATTTAAGACTGTATGGTATTCCAGAGGAGGTTGAGGTTTTGGACACGATTGCCTTTTTACAGTCCACTTTACCACAGATTGTTCATCTTAATCCTGTATGGCGTTTAAGCATAAAGCTTGCACATCAATTGTGCCAAAAGTTAACATCATCTTCAAGAGTTAGGCCTTGGGGCATTATTATGTTGTTTCATCAATATACTGACCTGATGGTAGTAGTCATGGCTGCTAAATTGCAAAAATCTCTTTAATGATCTGGTAATAGTCTTTCTTTCACAAGATGTATCCATTGCAACTGCAGCTAGGCAGAAGCCGTTTCTAGATCTCCAACCTCAGCTTAGGGCTACAAATGAAAGTTACACCCTTGTGACATATAGAGGCAGAACTACTACTTACACTGATCCTGGTCTCCTTAAAATAATTCTACAATGTCATCCATCGGAAAACATGGTAATGGGTGCCCATGCTAGTGGTTAATGTAGTTTTGATGTCATTTGAATAACCTTCTTATTGCATAGTTTTTTCTGATTGTTGTTTTCTAATTTTGTATGTTCCAATGTAACCTCCTCTCTTAATTTCTCTGAAGATATTCATTTTTATTTCATAGCGTCTCTACATGTTGTCCAGTCATTGCGTTTAATGGAATTTTTTGTTTAGTTTCGTTGATGCTGTCCACAGATTTTATGTCCTAATGTAGGTAAGTTATGAGATTTCAATTGTGCTCATTTTCTTGCGCTTTTATATATTCATTTTCAATAAATGGTAATTTTTTCTATTTGATGTTTTCCTATTGTTCAGTATTTTCCCGATATTGTTTTTAACCATGTTTAGCTGGGTACGGCATAGCTCCTTGAGAGTTTCCCCAATCCCCTGCACCTGATTAGATGTGTGTTTTCCTGTTTAAAGGTATTCATTTGTCTGGTCACCATTTTGGTGCAAGCTTTCTTTCTGGGCATTGTTTTCCCATCCCTTTATGAGTTTTATGGTTCTTATGTATTTCTGTTCATCTTTCTTTCTTCTCTTTTTTACCTCTCTTCTTCATTACTATTTCTCTGATTCTTTCTGGTTACCTCAATAGTGGGTGCATTTATCAGTTTTATAAACATGCAAATTAAGCTCTAACGTTATTACTTCAAATGTTTAGGGCCTAAAGGATCCAATCAAGAGATAGAGAATCTTAACTCACCTGTCAAGACTGAATGGGCAATTGGTTATTTTGCAAGAAACTAACTTATGGGAGAATGATGTTGGTAAACTTCTGATACAGTGGGTTAGAAATGTGTTTTCTCTCCTGCATTGGGTAATGACGCTGGAGTTGCAATCTTATGCCATAAAGGGTTGAATGCAAATGTGTTTGGGGAGGAAAAAGATTCTGAAGTTAGATTGATAGTGGTTCATCTTAAAATTGCTAACATTGAAATATGTATTGTTAATGTATACTGTCCCACTAATCCGAATCCCCAATTTTGGAGCACTTTATTACTGACATTTCTAAAATATCCTATTGCTAATTTGATATGGGGGAATTGTAATGAGATACTAGATCCCTTTTAGACAGACATTCACAGGTGAAATTCATCCCTAATTCCTCACACAAATCTTTTCTAAGGGTATTATCACAAATAGGCTTAACAGATTAATGGCGGTTAGTTAATCCAAGTCTCAGAGAATACAATTTTCTCTCTGCAACACATCAGTCTCAATCAAAACCTGATTTTTTATTCATTAATAAAAGTATGACCCAAGCTTTACATTATTCAGAGACTGGCTCTATATTTATTTCAGACTGTGCTCCGGTATGGTCTTATTTCGACCTTGTACAGAGTAAATCAAAATCTTCATGTTGGAGGTTTAATAACAACTTATTAAGTGACACGTCATTTCTGTTACAATACAAACAGTTCACTCAAGAAGTTTTACAACTAAATTTGAATGATGACATTGCACTTCACAGTGTTTTTTGTATACATTCAAAGCAGCATCTAGAGGTTTCATTATTAACTATGGATCTCATTACGAGTTTTGCGTCCCAACGAGGGACCATGCCACCGCCATAGCATCTCCCATTGCCCTACTACAAGGTATCCGCCATCATGACCTGGCTGACCGATGGAAACCTTGAAATAGAGCGTTCCCACCAGTCAGACCAGCGGGATCAGTGCTACGAGATGGCACTCGCCTCACTCACAAAAAACAGACAGTGCGCATTCCGATGATGCTGGGTGGGGGGCCCTGAGAAGCCCATGCCAAGGGGCAGTGCAGGGGCCCCCCTTTTTCCCCCTGCACTTCTTCTCCACCAGCCTTTTCATGTTGAGGACACTGCCATGAAAAGGCTGGCAGAAAACAAGGTTGACTTCAGCGCCACCCTGGCTGATTACAACCAGGACGACTGTCACTCCATGGGGATCATGGATTCTGGCTGAGACACCGGTCTGTTGGTGGGTCCGCCCACCAAACTCATAATGTGGTGGACGGATCGCCACAGCTGCTGTGGTTCGACTACCACTGCGAGTCTGATGGTCTTGTGACTGCCAGCCTCATAAAGAAGTCCCATGTCTTTATTAAAAAAAAGACTGCAGAGAAGGAAGTTCTCAAACTTTTGTCCAAAATTAAAACATTAGAACATAAATTCTACACCTCAAAACAGTATAAAGCTAAGATAGAGGAACTGATTAAAACCAATATTCAATTCAACAAAACTTCCACATATAAGGCCTCAGGTTATTTGCTAAGAGTAAACGCTAGATTCTAGGGTGGCAGAAACAAGTCTGCTACTTTTCTAGCAAATGACCTCAAATTCAACAACGAGAAGAATAACATAAAAATTAGTATAAATTCACAAGGGTCTGCAGTTTATAAAGACTCAGAGATTTCAAATTGTTTTGTTTAACATTATACTAACTGTTCCACCACTGACAATCCTTCCTCAGATATTTTGTTAGATAATTATTTTTCTTCATTAAAGAAAGAGGATTATACCCCTTCTGTCTTTAGGACGAGCCTTAACCACCCAAGAACTATTATCTGCTCTAAACAAATTTCCTACTGATAAATCGCCCAGACCAGATGGTTTCACAGTAGAATTTAACTTGCAATTCTCAGATTTGTTACTTCCCTTCTTACTTCGGTTACTTTCCTCTTTCTCGACTTCTAATTCCTCTCATGGATCTTTTACAGAGGCAATGATTTGTTTTATACCAAAACAAGGAAAGGATCATACACTATTCCAAAACTACAGACAGATGTCTTTCATAAATACAGATTGTAAAATGTTTGCCAAAGCTCTGACTTTTTGTTTGGAAAAACTCTCATCAGATATTGTCGACCGAGACCAAACGGGTTTTGTTGAAGGTCGTACTATTTCTGACGATTCTCGAACGTTCCTTAATATTATTAATAAAGCAAATAAGCTACACCATTCCTTGGCAGCGCTATCTCTGGATGGTGAGAAAGCCTTTGACAGAGTTAATTGGTGATTTTTACAAAAAGCTTTACAATGGCATGGCATCGGCCCTAATTTCATTCATTTGGTATTCCTTTTGTACTTTTCCCCCCAATCCTCTATGTATGTTAATGATATGGAATCTGCTTATTTCCCTCCCAAAGTGGAACCAGGCAGGGATGTCCACTTTCTCTTCTTTTTATGTTAACATTGGATCCCTTCTAATGTTAATCTAAGTCCTCTCAACGTGTTCAGGTTTTCAATTTAAAAACCAACATATTACATTCACTGCTTATGCAAATGATATTTTATTGTACTCTTGTAACCTAAATCATCACTCCCACCCTTGTTCCATCAATTACTAATTTATTCTTATGTCTCGGAGTACAAATTGATTATTATTAATTTAGAGGTTCTAACTCTTAACAGATACTTGTGAAGGCGCCATGTAATCAGTTGGGTTTGATATGGAACTCATACACAATGAAAGCCCTCAGTATTTATTATTCAAATACACTCCAAGACACTCTTAAGATTAATATTACTTATTTATTGGATAAGCGTACTGAATATATGCAAACATTTTCTTTTTTGTATCTTTCGTGGTAGGGTAGATTGGACACCATTAAAATGATGCTTCTTCCCCTCGTATATTTTTTCCTCATGATGTACCCAATAAAGATCACTAAGAAAGTATTTTCTAGCATTGATAATACACTTAAAAAATGGTATGGAAGAGTAAAAAATCTCTCATTTCCCTTTCTCTTTTAAAATTTCCAAAGGTGAGTGGGGCTTTTAAGTTTTCTGATTTTGTCCATTATCATAGGGCTTTTGGTGTTAAGCAATCTTGGACTCTGCATTTATACATCCCTTCACATACTCACATTTCTTATGTATGTCATCCCCTCGAAATCTAGGTTAACTCCTGTTGTCTCACACCCATGATCATAATTTAAGCCAGACTTAAAGCATAACCCTCTCTCTGTATCACAATTTAGTTCCACTCTCATTTGATAGAACAAAAATACTATAAACAATGGTCAGGTGGTTCATTGGAAATATTGAATAGATAAAGGGATACTCACGATTTCACAATTACTCCATAATGATAATAATAATTTCCTTTTCTGATGTCTCTTCTCGGTTCAATCTTTCAACCAAACAAATTAACAAATTTTATAGTTTACATGAAATAATCTCATTATTATGAAATTTGTTACATTCCCCCAAAGATACATCTAATTATAGTGATACCTCAATAAGACACACAATCTATAGCAAAACATCCATTATATATAAACTTGTGGGTGCCACTCCTTGAAATAGAACTAAAAGTAAAATTGAACGTGCATGGGAATCTGACTTGCTTTGTGAATGGCCCTTCAAGACATGGGATCAAATTTAGTTAAAAATACACTCTACTGCTCCCTCCACCTCTTTAACACAAAGTTTATTTTTCTTGTACAATAGAATATATTCTACACCAGAAACAAAATTCTAAAGTCATGCTTTCTGGCCAGCCGATATGTTAGAGGTACAGTGACTCAGATGGTTCATGCATGCACTTGTTTTTACTTTGTCCTAGTGTACTACAGATCTGAAGATCTGTTAGGTTTAAAATATGTGATATTACGAAGGTTGTTTCCCCCTTTTCCTTGCACAAACTCATTTTAGGAGGTGTACATTGCATATGGTCTCATGATAAATCTCTTGGAAAATTAATTGATTTCTCATTGCTATAGCATTACAGGTTATTGCATCTAATTTTAAAACAAAATAGGTGATATCAATGCAACAGTGGTGGAATGTAAAGTGTCATAATCACAGACTGCATACGTATAAGCTTCAAGCAACCTCCTTAGTACTCAAACATAATATTTATGGTCTCCTGTTACTTCTTATTTAATATATATATATATATATATATATATATATATATATATATATATATATATATATATATATGGAAAATGTCACTTACCCAGTGTACATCTGTTCGTGGCATGAGACGCTGCAGATTCACATGCTGTGCACATCCCGCCATCTAGTGTTGGGCTCGGAGTGTTACAAGTTGTTTTTCTTCGAAGAAGTCTTTTTCGAGTCACGAGATCGAGGGACTCCTCCCCTTTCGGCTCCATTGCGCATGGGCGTCGACTCCATCTTACATTGTTTTCCTCGCAGAGGGTGAGGTAGGAGTTGTGTATATAGTAATAGTGCCCATGCAATGGAGTAAATACGTATGTACATAATGTGTTTAAAAATAATATATTTACAAAGTTACAAATGTACAATTCTAATATTTTCTCAACTTAAAACAGCTACAGGCTCCCCGGGAGGTGGGAGGGCGCATGTGAATCTGCAGCGTCTCATGCCACGAACAGATGTACACTGGGTAAGTGACATTTTCCATTCGATGGCATGTGTAGCTGTAGATACACATGCTGTGCATAGACTAGTAAGCAGTTATCTCCCCCAAAGCGGTGGTTCAGCCTGTAGGAGTTGAAATTGTTTGAAATAAAGTCCGTAATACTGCTTGTCCTACTGTGGCCTGCTGTGTTGTTAACACATCCACGCAGTAATGTTTGGTAAATGTATGAGGCGTAGACCATGTGGCTGCCTTACATATTTCAGTCATTGGTATGTTTCCGAGAAAGGCCATGGTAGCACCTTGCTTTCTAGTTGAGTGTGCCTTTGGTGTAATAGGCAGTTCTCTTTTTGCTTTTATATAGCAGGTTTGAATACATTTAACTATCCATCTGGCAATGCCTTGTATGGATATTGGATTCCCTGTATGAGGTTTTTGGAATGCAACGAACAATTGTTTTGTTTTGCGAATTTATTTTGTTCTATCTATGTAGTACATTAGTGCCCTTTTAATGTCTAATATATGTAATGCTCTCTCTGCTACCGAATCTGGTTCTGGAAAGAATACTGGGAGTTCCACTGTTTGATTTAAGTGGAACAGTGATATGACTTTAGGTAAGAATTTAGGATTTGTTCGTAGAACTACTTTATGTTTATGTATCTGAATAAAGGGTTCTTGTATAGTAAATGCTTGTATTTCACTTACTCTTCTGAGAGATGTGATAGCTATTAGAAAAGCTACTTTCCATGTTAAGTACTGTATGTCACATGAGTGCATGGGTTCAAAAGGTGGACCCATAAGTCGTGTCAAGACAATGTTGAGATTCCACGAAGGAACTGGTGGTGTTCTTGGTGGGATAATTCTTTTCAGACCCTCCATAAATGCTTTTATGACTGGTACCCTGAATAATGAAGTTGAGTGCGTAATTTGCAGATAAGCTGAAATTGCGGTGAGATGTATTTTAATGGATGAAAAAGCTCACTTTGATTTTTGTAAATGCAGTAGGTAGCTGACGATGTCTTTAGCAGATGCGTGTAATAGTTGAATTTGATTATTATGGCAGTAATAAACAAATCTTTTCTACTTATTTGCATAGCAATGTCTTGTAGATGGTTTCCTAGCTTGTTTTATGACCTCCATACATTCCTGTGTAAGGTCTAGGTGCCCGAATTCTAAGACTTCAGGAGCCAAATTGCTAGATTCAGCGATGCTGGATTTGGGTGTCTGATCTGTTGTTTGTGTTGAGTTAACAGATCTGGTCTGTTTGGTAGCTTGATATGGGGCTCTACTGAGAGGTCTAGTAGTGTTGTGTACCAAGGTTGTCTTGCCCAAGTTGGTGCTATTAGTATGAGTTTGAGTTTGTTTTGACTCAATTTGTTTACTAAATATGGAACGAGTGGGAGAGGGGGAAAAGCGTGTGCAAATATCCCTGACCAACTCATCCATAACGCATTGCCCTGAGAGTGAGCTTGTGGGTACCTGGATGCGAAGTTTTGGCATTTTGCGTTTTCTTTTGTTGCAAATAGGTCTATTTGCGGTGTTCCCCACTTTTGGAAGAAAGTTTTTAGTATTTGGGGATGAATTTCCCATTCGTGGATCTGTTGATGATCCCGAGATAGATTGTCTGCTAACTGGTTTTGAATTCCAGGTATGAACTGAGCTATTAGGTGAATGTGGTTGTGAATCGCCCAATGCCATATTTTCTGTGCTAGGAGACCTAACTGTGTCGAGTGTTTTCCTCCCTGTTTGTTCAGATAATACATTGTTGTCATGTTGTCCGTTTTGACAAGAATGTGTTTGTGGGTTATTATAGGTTGAAATGCTTTCAGCGCTAGAAATGCTGCTAGTAGTTCTAAGTGATTTATGTGAAACTGTCTCTACTGGGTGTCCCATTGTCCTTGGATGCTGTGTTGGTTGAGGTGTGCTCCCCACCCTATCATGGAGGCATCCGTTGTTACTACATATTGAGGCACTGGGTCTCGAAAAGGCCGCCCTTTGTTTAAATTTATAATGTTCCACCATTGCAGCGAGGTGTATGTTTGGCGGTCTATCAACACTAGATCTTGAATTTGACCCTGTGCCTGTGACCATTGTGATGCTAGGCACTGTTGTAAGGGCCGCATGTGCAATCTTGCGTTTGGGACAGTGGCTATGCATGAGGACATCATGCCTAGTAGTTTCATCACTAATTTTACCTGTATCTTTTGTTTTGGGTGCATGGCTTGTATTACGTTTTGAAATGCCTGTACCCTTTGTGGACTTGGAGTGGCAAGCCCTTTTGTTGTGTTGATTGTTGCTCCTAAGTATTGTTGTATTTGACACGGTTGTAGGTGTGACTTGTTGTAGTTGAGTGAGAATTACAGATAATGTAATACACTGTTCCTCAAAGAAAAGGAGAGACAGGCTGAGTACTAGAGGGTCCTATTTGGTAGGAGCAAGAGTCCTCACACACCCAGTTGGGTGTCATGCTTCATCATCGGACGAGCTCCTCGTCAGACCGGCGCTGCAATGTCTGACGGGCACCACCCATTGGGGGGCTCTTTGCCGGAGATCTTTTTGAAAAAACTTCTCCAACTACAAACTAAATTAGCTCTTGCATAATAAAGCTGACAGTCAAATAAAGGTATCGTCAGTCACTTATACAAGTCCATTATGACCCTGTATATAGTTCCAAATAGGACCCTCTAGTACTCACCCTGTCTCTCCTTTTCTTTGAGGAACAGTGTATTACATTATCTGTAACTTTCATTGGAGGGTATACACTGGACCTTTAATCCTCCGAATCCCCCTGTATTTTGATGTAGTTGAGAGGGAAACCTAGTTTGTGAAGGGTTTCTATGACATACTTTGTGTGTTGTAAACACCGTTGTTGCGTATTGGTTTTGATTAACCAATCGTCTAGGTACGGGAACACATGTATTTGCTGCCTTCTGATATGAGCAGCCACTACTGCCAGACATTTTGTAAAAACTCTTGGCGCTGTTGTTATCCCGAACGGCAACACTTTGAACTGGTAATGTACTCCTTGGAATACAAACCTTAAGTACTTTCTGTGGGAAGGATGTATAGGTATATGGAAATATGCATCCTTTAGGTCTAGTGTTGTCATGTAGTCTTGTTGTTTGAGCAGTGGGATCACATCTTGCAGTGTCACCATGTGAAAATGATCTGATTTGATGTAGATGTTTAGTGTTCTGAGATCTAATATAGGTCTTAGAGTTTTGTCTTTTTTGGGTATGAGAAAGTACAGGGAGTAAACTCCTGTTCCTCATTGATGAATTGGTACTATCTCTATAGCATCTTTTTGTAACAACGCTTGGACCTCCAGTTGTAATAGTTCCATGTGTTGTTTGGACATGTTGTGTGTTTTCGGTGGGACATTTGGACGGAATTGTAGAAATTCTATGCAATAACCATGCTGGATAATGGCTAGGACCCACGTGTCTGTTGTTATTTCCTCCCAGTGTTTGTAGAACTTGGTTAGTCTCCCCCCCACTGGTGTTGTGTGTTGGGGATTTGTAACGTTTAAGTCACTGTTTATTTTGTGGAGTTTTGGGACTCTGGAACTTCCCTCTACTCTTTGGGAACTGTCCCCCTCTATATTGTCCCCGAAAACTACTCCGCTGATATTGACTCTGATAAGTGGGCCTTGTTTGTGAGGTTGAGGGTTCTGTGCTCTGTCCCCATAACCCCCCTCGTAACTGTGATTTCCGAAAAGTGCCTCTGCTCTGTGTGGAGTAGAGTGCACCCATGGCTTTGGCCGTATCTGTGTCTTTTTTGTGTTTTTCGATAGCAGTGTCCACCTCAAGCCCAAACAACTGCTGTCCGTTAAATGGCATATTCAGCGCGGCTTGTTGTATTTCCGGCTTGAATCCTGATGTACGCAGCCATGCATGTCTCTGTATGGTCACTGCTGTATTTACAGTCCTAGCAGCTGTGTCCGCTGCATCCATTGCTGACCGTATCTGATTGTTTGAGATACTCTGGCCTTCCTCCACAACTTGTTGTGATCTTTTTTGGAACTCTTTGGGCAGGTGTTCAATGAGCCCCATCATATACAGCCAGCAAGGCCTGTGAGTTGGCAATGCGCCATTGGTTTGCTGCTTGTGCCGCGACCCTTTTCCCCGCAGCGTTGAACTTGCGACTCTCCTTGTCTGGAGGTGGTGCGTCTCCTGAAGTGTGTGAGTTCGCTCTCTTGCGAGCTGCCCCTACTACCACTGAGTCTGGTGTTAAGTGCTGCGTGATGTACACAGGGTCTGTTGGTGGCAGTTTGTACTTCTTCTCCACCCTTGGAGTAATGGCCCTGCCCTTCACAGGCTCCTGAAACACTTGTTTGGAGTGTTTCAGTATTCCCGGTAGCATAGGGGTACTGGCTATGTGTGGACGATAGCGTGTTAAATAAAAAGTCATCCTCGATAGGTTCTGCATGCAGGGTGACATTATGAAACGCCGCTGCTCTTGACACCACCTGTGTGTAGGCTGTACTGTCCTCAGGTGGTGACGGTCTGGCTGGATAACAGTCGGGACTGTTATCTGATACCGGCGCGTCATAAAGATCCCATGCGTCGGGATCATCCTGACTCATTCCAGTATGAGTTGGGGGCTGCATCATTGGTGGAGTGGCTTGTGGTGATGGTTGTGGTGAGCGTTGTGGAGATGGTGGCGGGGTTACTTGTTTTGCCACCTTTGCCTGTGGCTGCTTGTCTTTCTCATGGAAGGCAAGTTTTCTTTTCATTCGAATTGGGGGAAGAGTACTGATCTTCCCTGTGTCTTTTTGAATGTGGAGCCTTCTTTGAGTGTAATCTGGCTCTATTGTCTCTAGTTCTTGTCCGAATCTGTGTCCTTGCATTTGTGAGGCCAGGCCCTGTTCCTCTGTGTAGGAACTTGATTTCGGTTCCGAGGCCGGATGTTTCGGTATGGAAACTTTTTCGGCTGTCTTTTTCGGTTCCGACGACACTTTCTTGAGCTTCGGCGTACTGATCTCTCGGTGCCGACTCGTTTCGGTGCTGCCCTCTCGGTGCCGAGATTGCTCTGACCCGGTTTCTCGGGGTCGAGTCTGCTCTGTGCCGGTATCGCGACCGGAGTCGGATGACTTCAACACATGCGTGCCATTTTTCGGTGCCGATGGTCGGTCACCTATTTTTCGGGTTAAGCAATGGCCTGCTGGTGGTGGCGTCCCCTGGGCTTTAGTGCTTTTTCCGTGAGTTTTGTGTATCGATGTCTTACTCACGGTTTTCGGCATCTGTTCGGGATCGACCTCGTCCGAGTCCAAATCCTCGATGGAGAAGGTTTCCTCTTCCTCCTCCAAGTGTTTTTGTCCTGTCGGCGCTGACGCCATTTGTAGTCTTCTTGCTCTTCGGTCTCTTAACGTCTTCCTCGACTGAAACGCTCGACAGGCCTCACAGGTATCCTCTTTGTGTTCTGGAGACAAACACAAATTACAGACCAGATGCTGATCTGTATAAGGATACTTGTTGTGACATTCGGGGCAGAAGCGGAATGGGGTCCGTTCCATTAGCCTTGAAGACGCACGTGGTCGGGCCGACCAGGCCCCGCCGGGGAATCGAAAACCCCGAAGGGCCACCGGAGCCCTCCAAATTCGGTGTCGATCTGTTGTAACTAACCCGATACCGAACGCGAACAATACCGTCAAATTTTCCGAGATTTTAACTAACTTTCCGACCCGAAGCGCGGAGCGAAAAGGAACACGTCCGAACCCGATGGCGGAAAGAAAACAATCTAAGATGGAGTCGACACCCATGCGCAATGGAGCTGAAAGGAGAGGAGTCCCTCGATCTCGTGACTCGAAAAAGACTTCTTCGAAGAAAAACAACTTGTAACACTCCGAGCCCAACACTAGATGGCGGGATGTGCACAGCATGTGTATCTGCAGCTACACATGCCATCGAACATATATACATATATATATATATATATTTATTCTAGATTTATCTTCCCTTATCTACTCTGTATGTATGTTCTTATTCAAAATGTAATAGGTTATGTTCATATATTATCCAAATCATATTATATAGTCTAATTTAATATGTTCAATTATATTGTGGTTATTTGTTATTCTTTTTCACTGCTATCTGATTCAGAGATCTTTTCTGTCATTCATTTTCATTTTTGTTTTACTTTCTTGTTTTATGTTCTTTTTTTCCTTTTGCTTTCCTATTTTAAAAATGTATTTTCTTATAGTTATCAGACACAAGGGCGATCAATTGTTCTTGTTAGTATTAGTTATACGATATTCCAATGTATCACACCCTGTTTTATCTTGTATTCTCAATAAAAATAATTTAACAAAAAAACATTTTTAAAGGAGAGTAAGGTGGGGTGTCAGAGACATACAAGGCTGCAATTAAAAGCCATGTCTAATTTCTTACACTTTTAACAACCAAGCCTTCAATGCATAACATTTCCTTTACGTGTTGAAAAATAGACCGATTTTAAATGCACCAAGCATGTGTACCCATTATTTTAACATGTCACTTTGGCTCACTATGTCAATGCCTCAATATGTACAAAATATGCATGTTGTTTACATTAGTAAAATAACTTAGAAAATGTTTTCACATTTCCATTTGGGATAATATCTAGTTTATTTGTTATTGTGTTCTTTATAGTGTTCAAACAGCCAGGAGACCTCTTGGGGCACCATAAAAACAAAGCATGACCATAATCCTCTTAGAACTCTGCATATGGTTAACATATGCACATTTGCAGTGTATATCATGGTTGGTGCTACATAAAATGAATAAATAAGTTGCTTATTATTGTTTTTGACTTGGGGCAAGTTCTTTCACCCCAGAGTGTTTTTCAATAGACTATCATGCATGTGAGTAAGAGCACCCATCTGAACACACCTATGCTCTCACCTTCTTCGTGGAAGAGCTCCTATGACCTGGGCCCAACCAATAATTTGTAGATACACGTCACTTCAGTGGCCTTGAATCGCACTCTAAATCTAAGAACTCCAAGAAGTCAAAAGAACAAGTAGGAACAGAAATAATTTGCAATGTCTCTGTTGTGTAGCCATTTTAGTTATAGCTCCATGCACGTTATTTTAGCATACTAGGCCTGCCGATGTGCACTTTAACCTAGATATATTTTATTCAGCTTAATTTTATTATTCTAACAATAGCCACTTTTGTAGTCTTGTTTTATTTTACTCTATCTAGCTGTTTTTGCCCAGGCCAGCGCTGCGTTCTCTGTGCTTCTTTCAAGGCTGTATTAAGATAGGTTGCTGATAGGGGGTGCAAGTTTTGTCTCTGACATTCATAAAAAAACACACGTCCTTACGTAGGGACATCTTCTAAGAACAATCAGTTATTTTATTATAAAAACACTTCCCTGTCCCTTAGAAGTTAGAGGTAGATTCCAGCCAGAGAACCATGACTGTATGCTGATTGCCGAATGCTTTGATACAGCTGCTTATGCAGACTTCAGGCCTTTGCTCAGGTATGGAGGATGATGTCTTCCCAGGGGAACCTGAAGGGCAGAACTAGAGATTAACAAGCTGTGTTCTATTATTGCTTAGGTAGGAATTAGTCTACTGACTCTAGTGACAATATGGCAGCGTTATTTCTATGCTTTACTCTCCTTGTCACCCTTTTAATTTTGTCATGCTGTATCGTCCTGACTATTGCAGACCATGCTTTGCTATCTAAGATGCGGTCGCTTCATTAAAACATTATTTAAACATATACTGCCTCTGTTTGTCATTGTGTATGTGAGACTAATGTAATTGAGAGAAACGGATGAGACCTGAATGACCACGGTTTCCCTGAAAAATCAGTTATGTCATGCGCTCGGCTGTCCAATCATCCCTGCCCTTGGGTAGAGATGAGGCACTGCTAGTTAGCCAGAGCAAAATACAAATTGGGGCGATAAGTGTCACCTGTAGTGGATCAGATACAGTCTCCCACACCACAGGCGATTCTGCCGATCGAAATCCAGTAGTCTCATTAGAATAATGAGAGCCTACACGACATGGTGCCACCAACGTTTGGTCAGGCTCTAATTTCCGGGTCCACATGAGTATCCCTGTCTCACTATATACAAAGACACATCAGTACTAAATACGGAGACGTCCGTGGTATTGAGGATTTCCTCCTCAGCTAATTAGGGAGACATCTATCTGCTGCTGGAGGTTGTTCAAGCTTGAACTCTAAAAGGATAATCCCCATTTGGTGTGCTTATCTCTGAACAAACATACCATTCATTATGGTGAATCCGCAACTGGTAGCAATTGCAGTCAATATGAGACCGCCCCTTACTGCACATTTATTGGCAAATGGCCTAATGGCCCAGGGGGGTCCAGTCACATTTGTTGTTGACGCAGATGCAGCATAAAGAACAGAACTATTTTATTCTTGGGTCACCTTTCCAGCAGTTGATGGGAACACAAACACATTTCATCACGATACACCTGCATACGTACCTGGACAATACAGAGCGTACGCATATTTACAAATACCTTTATCATATCAAGAACACAATAATTGGCTTGATGACGCCCTACCCCACACGATTTTACCAGTTAGGTTAGGTCCTCTAAGTAATGATGGTCCTGCCTGGCCTTTATTGGCCACTTATACACCTCACCCTGCAATAGCAAACCTAGAAGAAGCTGAAATCCATCGCTTATTTACTTAGCTGACGGGAATTTACAGACATTTAGTACAGTTTGTAATGCAAACATTAAATACAAACCCAGCATGTGCTGCTCCAGCGCAATCACATGCATTAACACCAGGCATTAATCCTGCAACTGTACATTCGATCATGGGTAAGGTACCCGCCAAATGGGAAGAAATTCCATTTTGGTTAGCTCAAAAAATAAATGCACTGGGAGCAGTTTTTTCCCATACAGGACCTCAGGATAAACATAGAATACTGAAAATGTGCTTGCCATTTGGGATGGTTCCCACAGCAGATAACTGTGATACATGGGGCACGGTATTTGCCGTGCTGTATACTACCGCACACGGTACACCGACACTTGCCAACTTACCGGAAGTGTTGAAACAAATTGAAGATGAATACAGGGCTGCCCCGGCCCTAGACTTGGGGATGCAATTAATGGGCAACTTTGCCACAGTATCCTCAATCATTTTAAGTAACCTTAAAGGGGGAGCGGTCGCACTAGCATGCAGCTCCGGGATGTTCCTCAGCAGGATCAACAACGTGAGTTGCCAAAGATTATCGCAGAGACCTAGGCCCATATTTATACTTTTTGACGCTAAACTGCGCTAACGCAGTTTAGCGTAAAAAAATTTAGCACCGTCTAACGCCATTCTGAAGCGCCATGCGGGCGCCGTATTTATGGAATGGCGTTAGCCGGCGCAAGCAGACCGGCGCTGCCTGGTGTGCGTGGAAAAAAACCACGTAGACCAGGCAGCGCCGGCGTTGGGAAAAAATGACGTTAGGGCGTCTTAAAATGGGGCAAGTCAGGTTGAGGCAAAAGAATCTCCTCAACCCGATTTGCGCCATTTTTTTACGACGCCCAGACGCCATTTCATGACTCCTGTCTTAGTAAAGACAGGAGTCATGCCCCCTTGCCCAATGGCCATGCCCAGGGGACTTGTGTCCCCTGGGCATGGTCATTGGGCATAGTGGCATGTAGGGGGGCACAAATAAGGCCCCCCATGCCACCCAAAAAAAATTAAAAAATATAAAAAATTATACTTACCTGAACTTACCTGAATGTCCCTGGGGTGGGTCCCTCCATCCTTGGGTGTCCTCTTGGGGTGGGCAGGGGTGGCAGGGGGGGTCCCTGGGGGCAGGGGAGGGCACCTGTGGGCTCATTTTGAGCCCACAGGCCCCTTAACGCCTACCCTGACCCAGGCGTTAAATAGTGGCGCAAATGCGGGGTTTTTTGACCCGCCACCTCCCGGGCGTGATTTTTGCCCGGGAGTATAAATACGACGCATTTGCGTCGCCGTCATTTTTTTAGACGGGAACGCCTTCCTTGCATCTCATTAACGCAAGGAAGGCGTTCACGCAAAAAAATGACGCTATTTGCCCATACTTTGGCGCTAGACGCGTCTAACTCCAAAGTATAAATATGGCGTTCGTTTTGCGCCGAATTTGCGTCGAAAAAAACGACGCAAATTCGGCACAAACGGAGTATAAATACGGGCCCTACTCTTGTATTGGTGAGATAGTCTGGAGGCCAGACCACCAAAACCACATTTTCAGGGTAAATCTAATAAAGTTTTTCCAAGCAAGCTCCTGAGGATAATAAGAAACGCTGGGATAAAAAACAACAAACTCCTAAAACAGAAACAGGAGCATCTCCACGGATGGAGACCCCACAGAATAGATATAATCTCAGCAATAGAGATAATATAAAAATGCCTGACAGATATCAATATACTAATATACACCAATTTCGTTCCTTTCAGGACTCATCAGAAAACCCAGTGAGAGAGGTGGGCGGTCAGAGAGAAGAACAGAGTACATGAAACCGAGACAGGAATCATAACGCTCAACAGAGGTTCCTGTTAAAAAGGAAGAGAAACCTCCCAAACAAAAACCCCAATTTAAAAAGAAAAAAGTGGCAGTAGTTGCAGTTCAACATGCCACTCAAGAAGAGGGTCCTCTTGAAGAACAGGACTTGGGCACTAGCGCTGCTAGAAAGCGCGGTAGAGGTCAAAATAGTTCACCTGAAACTTCTACAGCATCTGGAGGTGAAAGCAATTATGACTTTCTACAATTAGAAACTGAGGACATGCGTGTCTCCACGCCTGATAGGGTGGACAAAGTAACCCTACAATTAGAAGGAGACATTGAATGCACAATAGACGCAATCTTTTGGGATTACATAGTAAACATATATGATGTATTGTTGGCCGAACAAAACTGGTCACCTGAATTTGTCTGTACCTGCCCATATGGGGAAGATGTTATCAAACAATCTTTCTCACCCTTTGTTCCAGAAGAGCTCACAGAATCCTACGCCATCGATTGGGCATTGGCGCAGGCACCCACATTATATCGCAACCACGTAGGTTGGAACAAAGAATCCCCCTACCACGTAATTCCTATTAAAATTCAACCCCAACTTCAACCTCAATATTCAATAAAACATGATGCTAAAGCACCTGTGAGGGAAATCCTCACACAACTAGAGTACCAGGGCTTAATTGAACCCTGTGTCTCCCCAATGAATAATCCTTTATTCCCAATAGCTAAACCAGACCATTCATGCAGAACAGTCTTAGTCTACAGACACCTAAATAGTCATACATGCACATAGGCTATACAAAACTCACATAGCAGAGCACTAATGAACAACATAGTGCGCCAAAAATACCAAACAACACTGGACATTTCCAATGGTTTCTTCTGCCAGAATATAGCGCCTGAGAGTAGAGACTTAACAAGTTTCAGCGCACTAGGCTCCCAGAAAAAAATTCTGTTGCTTACCCAAGGGGTACAAGAACAGGCCAGGACTGTCCGCAGCTCGTGTGACTGCAATTGTGCACAACATTGACCCTGAAGCATTGTCCTACTTAGACGATATCTACCTCACGGAGGATGAATTGCTGCAACATTTAAGACGGGTAGCCCACATTGTTGTGGGATTCGCTGAATTTGGCTACCAATTCAACTTCAAAAGAACAAAAATAGCTTTCCTCAGTGTCCTGTTTCTGGGATATGAGCTATTGAGTGAAGGAAAGAGCCTAGCGCCACAATTCTTAGAAAAATGGGCACAATTACAACCTCCAAACACGCTAAAAAAACTCCAATCTCTATTGGGTTTCCTAAATTTTGGCAGAACTTACATTCCTGATTATGCAACACGCATAAAACCTTTATATGACTTAATACGTCCGGACTTTTCAAGTAAATTTTGGACAGTCGAACACACACGCATTCTCAAAGACCTGCAGACAGACATCCTTGCAGCACAACATCTACACACACGGGACAATAAAACACACTTGGTCATCAGAGTAATTGCTGGTGCCATTGGTTTCACTTATGTAACTTTTAATGAGGGTGAGACTGTCCCGATTGCATACAAATCACACTTGTACTCAGCAGCATAACAATGCTTTGCTCCCACTGAGAAACTTCTCACTGCTGTACAGATGCCTGCCATTAAAGAAAAAGAAAGACCTCTAGCTCAGGGCAAACGCATTATCGTCATCTCCCCAATCTCAGCCCTTGAGGCTGACACTAAAGTCAGCGTTCCAAACGCTAAAGCATTACATCCACATTGGATACAATGGGCCATGTCTTCGATCGTCACTGATGTAGACTAAATTTTTTACCCAAAATTACAAACTCAAGAATTTTTGCAATACGAAATAGAATACCCAGTTGCTGCAAACACACTGCCTGTTGATCAGTATCAAAGAGTCATGTACACCTATGGCTCTGCACAACCTGCAATTGGCACAAAGCATCAATACTCCGCTGCTTGTACAGTCATAAGTGGCTACATAGAGGATAATACATTTTGTCCCCAACATAAATTCACGCAAACCCTAGGGGATTGCACAGCACAGCTAGCAGGGCTAAAGATTCTGGTGATGGCACTGGAACGTACAGATCCTGCAAAGTTAATACTGATTGTTTGCTATTCGTACTATTGTGTCCAGTCCTTCAATGAATACCTGCATTACTGGTGCCAGAATGGATTCAGAGACTCTAAAGGTAACACAATTAAACACAGACTGCTGTGGGGGAAAGTAGCGGGTCTTAAAGAAATGCTACCAAATGTCCATGGTGTGCACACACTTGAACACCAGCGCATTGGATTACACGTTGCTGGGAATACACTGGCTGATGATGCTGCAAAGTCAGCAGTCACTACGGCCACTGTTGCTGCAGTAACTCGCTTAGCTGCGAAACCGGACAAAGGCATATTGGCTGCCATGAAAGCTATTCCTGATGGTACGCCCTATTCAAAAGCATTTCCTCCTAAATATTCCCACTGAATGGGAGGCTGCCTAAACGCTGAGGTTAAGATACCAGGCGTAGGGGTTTGAGAAATTCCCAATAAAGATATAAGACCAGAGTTGATTAAAACAGCGCATGAGAGGGTAGCATCTCCCCACGCTGGTGTGGCGGCTACAATATCATTGCTACAAGCCTGTTTTTGATGGCCTGGCCCATACAAAGAGGTGAAGCAGTATGTCCTTTGTTGTGACATCTGCCAACAAAATAAAGTTTCCACTGCTAAATGCTCGCCTCAGACACCACTCCTAATTTCCAACAAACCTTTACAGTGTGTGTACTTGGACCATTGTGATCCCCTGACACCTGATAGAAGTATACAAATACATCTTAGTCCTGTTGACTCCTGCTTCAGATTTCTATGGGTGTGGCCACAACTCTCGGCTGACACTCAGACTGTTATTAAAGATTTGCAAGTCTTTATCGGTACATATGCAGTTGCGGCTTTCCAGTCGGACCAGGGCCCTGCTTTCCCCTCAAGGGCATTCAGGGATGCCATGGCTTCATTGGGGGTCCAACTCCAGTATTAGTCTCCATTTCATCCCGAGGGAAATAGTGTCGTGGAACGATTAAAGATTGATTTAAAGTAATCCTTAACAGCCAGAGTCTTTGGTATGGGTCGTAGTTGGCTTATCCACCTGTATGGAGTCCAGAGAGCACTTAACAATCTGCATAGAAGGTCCCTGGGGGGTCGTACTTCATATGAGTGCCTGTTCGGAACTCGAATGTATGTTCCAGATCTTGATGGTCCTAGCGTGGAGGCGGCAGAAACACCCTTTGACATAAATGAACGTGTCACTGTCTTACAGGATTTGCAACAGTTCTGTGACGACAATGCTTCTGCCAGTGCTGCCTCCACAGGAATTAAGGACGTACCCGTAACGCCTACAGGCTGGATTCCTAAAATTGGGGATCTAGTAAGTGAAAAGGCTGCTGTGAAAAAGGAATTTGGCCCTTCTTATCATGCACCATTCCCAGTTTTGGGAATACACTGTACCAGAACTGTCATTCTACCACCGTTTGCAGGTGCCAATGAAAATTGCTTTGTCTCTATCGACAATGTCAAACTACACCATGTGGCCGATCCTGCACAGCCAACCAAAAGGAACAGCCAGTAGTTCCCGAATCCCTCTCACTACTGGTCAAGAAGTTCCTCTACAAGTTTTAAGCAACAATGCTGACACCCATCCGAGCTTGGGGAGTGTGGAAAATAATCTTGCATTGGTTCCACTAACATCAAATAATACAAAAATAACTGATCGATTTGATTCAACTTCAACACAGACGGATGGTGCCACTTACTCTAAGCCACCGTGGGAAATACCCACTCCACTTACAGATACGACTCAAGTTTTTGCACGAACTGCTTCTGGATCATTTGCCGACATTAACGACAATGTTTCAGACTCATTTGCCTCTTCGACATCTGAACTGTCAAAAACACGTAAGCTGATAAACTGGCTTAAAGCAACTTACTTTATTCTTCCATGGAACTATCTGTGGCTTTCCTTGACTGTACTAGCTTTCCTACTTTGGATTGGGTTTGTCATAACATTCTTTTTATTAATACATGGTCATTTTCTTCCTGAAAAATCAACAGTTGAACTGGTGGATGAGGTCCTAAAACCACATTTTTCTTCTCAAAAGGTCCCCAGAGACTTGCCATTTGTGAAAATTTCTGCCATACTAATTCCAGATTGGATCGTTTAGGATAAAGTAACATTTGATATATACGGCCCTACAGAGGTCATTCAAATACCATATGTGTTTAAACTTTCAATGAACAATATAATAATAACTGGAGTTGTTTCTGATGATTGGGATGTGAAAACAGTTGACTCTATGATGACTGAATTGCAGTATTATACTGTCTTTGAAGACAATGATGTTTATCAATTGATAGAGAATTATGGTGATATATTTTGCTATAATTATTATGGGCACCATTTCATCCACAGAGCAAGTACCCCAAAGACTGTTTTTAATTACACACAATGGGAACATTGTCCAACTCTACCGCAAGGGAGTTCTAAAACATATTCTGAAAAGTTTACCTATTTTTCTGGACACAATGTTAAAAATGTTGAGTCGTTTTATTTTAAATTGCCACTGACAGTAAATGTACGCATACTATTGACAAATACGAAATGTATTTATTCAGATTTGTTTGTTTCCCGGTTGACTATAGAAGGCTATGAATATTGGCTGAAGTCGATTGACTTAAAAAGCGTGTGGGGAACTAGACATTGGCAAATACGGGGGAAGGAAGCTTTGTTTAGAGCATGCCTGATATCTGTTCAAATGATATTTTTAAATGAAACTGCACAACAAACAAGTTGTTTAGGCTTAGCAAAGATTAAGGAATTAAACACACCCAGTATTCCTACACCTGCAAAATTATATAAATGGCAAAAATATATAAATGCAACTGAAGATCAGCTTGATGAAGGGGTCCAGAATGGCACGTTTAGGCCCATATTTATACTTTTTGACGCTAAACTGCGCTAACGCAGTTTAGCGTCAAAAAATTTAGCGCCGTCTAACGCCATTCTGAAGCGCCATGCGGGCGCCGTATTTATGGAATGGCGTTAGCCGACGCAAGCAGACCGGCGCTGCCTGGTGTGCGTGGAAAAAAACCACGTAGACCAGGCAGCGCCGGCGTTGGGAAAAAATGACGTTAGGGCGTCTTAAAATGGGGCAAGTCAGGTTGAGGCAAAAGAATCGCCTCAACCCGATTTGCGCCATTATTTTCGACGCCCAGACGCCATTTAAATGACTCCTGTCTTAGTAAAGACAGGAGTCATGCCCCCTTGCCCAATGGCCATGCCCAGGGGACTTCTGTCCCCTGGGCATGGTCATTGGGCATAGTGGCATGTAGGGGGGCACAAATAAGGCCCCCCTATGCCACCCAATTTTTTTTAAAAAAATAAAAAATTATACTTACCTGAACTTACCTGAATGTCCCTGGGGTGGGTCCCTCCATCCTTGGGTGTCCTCCTGGGGTGGGGAGGGGTGGCAGGGGGGGTCCCTGGGGGCAGGGGAGGGCACCTGTGGGCTCATTTTGAGCCCACAGGCCCCTTAACGCCTACCCTGACCCAGGCGTTAAATAGTGGCGCAAATGCGGGGTTTTTTGACCCGCCACCTCCCGGGCGTGATTTTTGCCCGGGAGTATAAATACGACGCATTTGCGTCGCCGTCATTTTTTTAGACGGGAAAGCCTTCCTTGCATCTCATTAACGCAAGGAAGGCGTTCACGCAGAAAAATGACGCTATTTGCCCATACTTTGGCGCTATACGCGTCTAACGCCAAAGTATAAATATGGCGTTCGTTTTGCGCCGAATTTGCGTCGAAAAAAACGACGCTAATTCGGCGCAAACGGAGTATAAATACGGGCCTTAATGCTTCACTGTCATGTCATGGCGGGTGGTTATTGTGGCCAATAGATTCCAATGGGTGTCATAAACGTTTTTATAAACTCCACGGGGGTTTTTAGAACGTATATATCGTCAGAGCATGCGGGTATAGTAACAACATATAGTGTAGGGAAACTATGCCAGCAATGGTTAAAGAGTTCCTCACTAGATGCGGTTAGAGAACACCTCAGTCTCCTGTCGAATGACACTGATTTACAAGATTTCCTGTTAGGCCCCAGAAAACAATGCAGAAAGTGCTTCTCATATAAAGTATATAATGACATTTGGAAGCTTTCCCAACAGGAAGCTGCTGCCAGTTACAGCAAATTGACCAAGAAAACTTACAGAAAGCATTAGCTGTTGTAGATAATGAGATTAATACCCTGTCTGGATATACACCTTAAATAACATTGTCTATTCTGCTATAGACATCATATAAACAGATATGTCTTCCTTACACCATGGACAGAGTCAACTAAGATCCATTATGCAGTTGGGTTGGACACTTCAAACATTGAAGGCAGGTCACGTTCCCTGGCAGCACATCAGCGCAAGGGAAATATTTTCCACATTTAATTTAATGAGACAACAACAACTAATGGATACGAAAGAAGTGACTTATGTCATGCTGAATGTCGAAAAGTTAGAAAAGTTGCCTTTTACTGTGGCTGAAATACCATCTGCTGAGTGGTTAATACACGGGTCTGCCTATTTCCACACTACAATTCACCTCTTGTTTAAAACACATTCCGGTAAGCAGATATGAAAGGCTGGAAGATAGTTACATCCATTAGGTGTGGGAGCTACCCTTCTCGTACAAATGTCTCAGTGGCATGAAAGAAGTCTTTCTTAGCTGTAGTGAATGTGAGACTTCTGTCAGCCATTCGATGGTTTGTAAACATCTGCCCTTGCATGGGACATGTAACACGTCTGCTACAAACTTAGCTTGTTATCTGAAGGGAGCTCCAATCCCCTTGATTAGACCTATGTTGCAGGTGCCTTCAAACTGCAGCTATGTTCTCCACAATGGTGAAGACTGTTGTGGGATGCGAGTCGGAATAGTTTATGTTGTTTTGGTCTCTAAGATTGTTACTTGCTGCAGGAACGTACTTTTTCCTACCACTAGAATAAAAGAGGTAGCTGACATTTGGCCTCATATTGCGACTTCTAATGTGAATTTTGACAAGTTGAGCTGGCTCATAGCTTTACTGTTTCAAAAACATGTGGCTCTCACATCTGCACGCGAGACCTACGCACTTCAAGTGGCAAGGTCGTCAGCAGATATACAGTCCCTTTTAAGTACCAACTTTCCGAGACACTTTGGTGAACTTGTGGGACGAATATCTAATGCATCCAGTACTACTAGAATCACAAATTTCTTTAAGTCTGTTGGTTCTGGTTTTGTTCACACCTTCTCCTCCATATTCGGTTTAATACCATCAGCCATTCACTCAATATTCTCCTGTATTTTGGGGGGATTTCCAATAAGTTTGGCTATAATAGTTGGCATTTTGCTGCGCAATGACTGTCCCGCAGCAACAAGGAGGAATGAGAGCGCTCCCATCAGTGCAGCTGTGTCATTAATGCATGATGCAGTATTTTGGAGTAACACACCTAGAGCAATTGGAATGTGACTGGTCCCTGTCATTCAGACCTGTTTTGCATTGTGTGCAGCCCACGTTTCGGTGCCTCTAGTGCTCCTTCGAACATGCACAAGAAGTTTGTCTTTCTATGTAGCGATTGCTTTCATTGGACGCTGATCTGTTGATGTTCTCGCTGAGGACTCATTACCAGACATGCGCGTTGAGGGTGCATTTGTTACGGGAAGGTGCTTATGAGTTGCCCTTCCTGGAGGATGCGGCTCTTAACTCATTATTGGGCACACCACGGAACGCCACCTTGGCTGAGGCTCAGGCTATGGAAAACAACTGCTCCTTGGTCCTTCTCAGCAATGCTTTTCCAACTTTAACACCTGCTGAAGTGGAAGATTTCCTGTCCTCCATTGTCCCAGACTTGATTGGACATTCTAAAAATAACTCTGACTCTGGAAATTCAGTCCATTTTTGCCACATGTTAACATTTTAAATTGTCCTTTTAAATATGCTCATGTGTTCCTTTTAGTTTGTCATTATTGACAATGTTTACACGTATATCTTAGGTTGAGTTTTAGAAGCTTTTATAAATATTTAGGCTTTGAACCACCCTCAACCGACAAGGGGAGGGTGTTGTGTAGCCATTTTAGTTATAGCTCCATGCATGTTATTTTAGCATACTAGGCCTACCGCTGTGCACTTTAACCTAGATATATTTTGTTCAGCTTCATTTTATTATTCTTATAATAGCCACTTTTGAAATC
This sequence comes from Pleurodeles waltl, assembly GCF_031143425.1. Lineage (NCBI taxonomy): Eukaryota > Metazoa > Chordata > Amphibia > Caudata > Salamandridae > Pleurodeles > Pleurodeles waltl. The sequence continues at coordinate 726,012,488 of NC_090438.1, forward strand.
TTGTTGTATTTTACTCTATCTAGCTGTTTTTGCCTAGGCCAGCACTGCTCACTCTGTGCTTCTTTCAAGGCTGTAGTAAGATAGGTTGCCGATGAACGTGTTACATGTTTTGTCTCTGACATTCATAAAAAAACACACATCCTTACGTAGGGACATTTTCTCAGAAAAATAAGGTGTTTTATTATAAAAACACTTCCCTGTCCCTTACACGTTAGAGGGAGATTCCAGCCAGAGAACCACGACTGTATGCTGATTGCCTAACGCTTCTCTACAGCTGCTTATGTATACTTCAGGCCTTTGCTCAGGTATGTGGGATGATGTCTTCCCAGGGGAACCTGAAGGGCAGAATTAGAGCTTAACACGCTGTGCTCTAGTATAGCCTATTGACTCTAGTGGCAATATGGTAGCGTTATTTCTATGCTTTACTCTCCTTGTCACCATTTTAATCTTGTCATGCTGTATCGTCCTGATTATTGCAGCCCATGCTTTGCTATCTAAGATGCATTATAGAAACATATACTGCCTCTGTTTGTCATTGTGTATGTGAGACTAATGTAATTGAGAGAAACGGATGAGACCTGAGTGACCATGGTTTCCCTGAAAAGTCAATTATGTCATGGGCTTGGCTGCCCAATCATCCCTGCCCTTGGGTAGAGATGATATTATTTTACCAAATGAGGCAACCCCAAGTAACCCTTAGACCTGGGTAATTAAATAATCAAATATCAAAAAATTGGTCCTCAGGGAGAAGTATATGCCTAAACTTCCACGGCACTCTAAACTTTTTATTCAGGAGCTATTTATAACCAAACATACCGTCATTAAATTAGCACAAATTACTTTTTATTTTTATCATCCAGACCAAATCTTTCTTCAATTATAAAAGGCTTATACATTTTCAAACATTGGTGCTCTTAAAATGTAACGGCGCAGTGCAGTAATTAAAGTGATAATTAAAGTGCCATAGTGTTTTATACAATATTTACAAAAATGTGGCTAAAAAACAAAGAAGAACAGTGAACCTCAAAAGGACCCCTTTACTCCTGGTGTCTTGAAGTCACCTTATATATTTATAATCCACATTTAATAGTCAACGTTTCAACCCTATATAAAAATAATTAACAGGTCATCTTCAGGACTAAAAGCTTTTTGTCTGTCGCACCTATTTTGCAGTTTTTTTTCTCATTAATTTCCATTAATGGCTTCTAATCAATAGTGTTTTTGTGACTTTCAACGTGTTGAGCAAAGAAATCTAATCATCTAGTCCTTTCTTGTCTTGACTCAGAATCATATGCGCCCTACTTTCCTTTCATACCGCTTCGATCCAATCTTTGCGTATATATGTCTAAACGCGGTCACCGCTTGTTTCTTCAGCCGTACGAGTCTAAGCAGTCGGTTTAAATAAACTCCGATCTGCGTGGTGTGCACAGCTCTAATTGCCTACCCTTTTAATCTTGTCATGCTGTATTTTCCTGATTATTGCAGCCCATGCTTTGCTATCTAACATGCAGTTGCTTCATTTAAACATTATTGAAACATATACTGCCTCTGTTTGTCATTGTGTATGTGAGACTAATGTAATTGAGAGAAACGGATGAGACCTGAGTGACCATGGTTTTCCTGAAAAATCAATTATGTCATGCGCTCGGCTGCCCAGTCATCCCTGCCCTTGGGTAGAGATGAGGCACTGCTAGTTAGCCGGAGCAAAACCCGGATTGGGGCAACAAGTGTCACCTGTAGTGGATCATACTCAGTCTCCACCACCACAGTCAATTCTGCTGCTCGAAATCCAGTAGTCTCATTAGAATAATGAGAGCCTACGCAACATCTCAAAAGCACCTTCTCATTGTGACTCCATAATTCCTTTTAGCATTGCTTCCGGATATTTCTTAAAACAAAAAAGTGAAGGACTTATACTCTGGCTTCCTTGGAGGCATTAGAACTCCCTGTGCAGGCATTATGTAGAGCCAGTATTTTAATAGGAGCTCCATGTATATCAACCCAGAAGTGCCCAAGGACAAAAAGGGAGAAAAAAGTATCTCTGAGTCGACCTCTTGTCCTTTTTTACTGCTCTCCTATTTGATGGCCCTGTCTGTGCCTGCTTGGGATTGCCCCTAAAAACGGGCCTAGGAAATTCCGCTTGATTTACAATATATCATTATCAAAAGGGATTTCCGTAAAAGATAACATTGTGCTACTATTTTGGTAGGTGCACTGTGCAGATCTAGAGCATACAGGAAGGAAGCTGAGGCACCTTTGGCAGGGCAGATTGGGTTCCAAGTAAGCCTTTTAATTGTTGTATGCACAATCTGATGATTTCTGGCTTCTGGTATTTCATTTCAGTGAGTGATTGTTCTTTAACAAATATATGGGAATAGATTGTTTTTTTCCGTGTACATATTTTGATTGACTGAGTACCTTCACAGGAGCAGTATTTTGCTGAGCAGTAGGTACAGGCAGATTAAATGAATGACTTTCCCTTCATGAGGTCAGCATCCTTAAATGATTTTGCATCAGCTCTAGTTATTTCTACACCTGATGGACGTGATTGGTATGGCCAAGAGGAAAATCATTGGCCTTAGCACTTTCATTGTTTTCTTGAAGGTTGAGATCCATTGACTGCTCATTGTTTGTAGGCTAAGGATTGGAAATTGCTGTTCTCCAATCCATAGAGCTATGTTTGCAAGCCAAGAATGTGACTCTACATAAGCTTCTTGTTTTAGTAGGGAACTGAGGTTTGATTTGTGTATCAACCCAACGGATTCCCCTTTCTTGAGTTCAAAAGCCCAAGCAATGGCAGACTTGGGGAAAAATACCCACAGAATAGGGCTCCCGCAAAAATAATGAGAGACCCACACATTTGAATGACAATGCTTCAGAAGTTTGAAAGCTCTGTTCTGTGGCTGGTACTATCAATCTTGAGCAAGAAATTATGCCTCTTTACAGATTCTGCCAGCAGATTTAGTTTTGATGCCATGCTAATGCTTGAATAGTGCAGGTTTGAGTGGCATGCTGAGTGGTTACACACTGGATCACCAAAAATGTGGCCTTTTGGAATTGAATCCCATTATTGTTGTTGTATCTATCTGACTGGCATGCTTTGTCAACAGGCCTGTATTTTCAGGTCTGACCACATCAGTGGCTGAAGCTACCAGTAGAGTGTGCACCTTCCTGCAAGAAGGTATTACTGTTTCTGAAGCATTTGGTGTTGTCATGCATGAAGCAAACTGTCATATTCTAGTCAAGAAATGTTTCTATGTGAAATAATGCAACTAATTACTTACCTCATAAAAAAATACAGCAATATCCGAGGCATTAACCGATCACAATCAACACCTTGATAGAGCTGTTGAAGCTGTTTGCCCAGACCTACCACATCTAATCACTGCTGCACTTGCACCGAAATTGCCAGTTGTAGTTTATTGCTCCTTATATTTCCAAAAAGATGAGAAGGTGTGTTGATGGGTGCAGAAAAATTGAAGGAAGATACTGGTGGTGGTGCTATCACAGATCTACTCAACTCCTTATGAGACACAGGTGTTGAGTTGGTCTTCTATGAGGCTTGTAAGTACTGTAGTGTATTGTATGTATGTAAGTATATGAATGAGGTATTTGTATAGTGTATACCTAGCTGAATAAGCAGCTGACTGCCAAACAGGGTCAATGGCAATTATACCATCCACAAGTGATAGTAGAGGTTGCTGATTAGTGGATTGTTACTGCTCTGTGATAAAGTGTACTTCTGTAGGTATGTCTTCACTTCTTTCAAAAAATGGACCAGCACTGGGGCAGTGTTATGGATACAGGAATGGTGTTCCAGATCCTAAAGGCATAGATTGAAAAGGCCTGCTGTAATTTTTTTTTTATACTTCTTAGGGCCTGATTTAGATCTCGGCAGATGGAATACTCCATCACAAACATGACGGATATCCTGCCCACTGAACTATGGTCTCCAGCGGATATAACTATAACAGGACAGTAGTACGGTGGATGGGATATCCATCACATTTGTGACTGAGTTTCCCTTCCGCTAAGATCTAATTCAGACTCCTAGTCTCCAGTCTGATTTTATTCTTGCTGTGATATGCCAGAGCTGGAGAGCTTGTCCGCAAGATAAGCTTAGATGTTGGTCATGATGTCATGGTAAATGATGCAGGGGGTTTTGAAGATGGTGTGGGCCGCCAAGGGGAGGCAATGGTGTTCTATCAGGATGGGGATGATCTGATCATATTTCTTCCAGCCCAGGATGAGTCCTGCTGTGCCAGGTAGGGGTGCCACTGTGGAGCGTGGGAGACCATGGATCAGGGTGTTACCACCGTCCAGCTGCAAGAGTATGAATGCTTGGACAGTATTTTTGATGTCACTTTCTAGAAGAAATGTTTTCACTCTCTTTAGAAGTGAGAGATTTTACCAGGCCATCTTGTTATTTTTCGCAGTGTGTTACTTGAGGGTGAGGTTTGTCTCCAAAGGCAAAGGGTTAGAAGCTGTCAAGGTTAAGGCCACTTTCTGGATTTTTCTTCTAGGAAAATAGAAGTTTTGGGTTGAGCTTCAGGTAGGGGCTCAATATCCATATCTGGATGTGGTTCAGGTGGTGTTTGAGCCATTATGGCACAAAGTTCCTAACACTCTGCGCTGGGTTTGCATTAATTTTTTAATGCAACTCATCCCCAAAGTGTTATGCTGAGATTTACCATCCAGCGCAACTCATGATTTAATTGGATCATTCCCCAAAGTAACACAAATTTGTGCTATTTGCCTCTTTGCTTTACTTTGCATTAAGAGGGTGTTTGTTGGGTGGTACATGAATATTCCCATGGAACCACCAATGTCAAACATTTGTAGACAGCAATTTGCACCAATTACGCTTCATTGTGGCAGGCTTATCAAGCAGCAATGCTTTCATTTCTCCTTGCCTTTGCCACTTTGCAGGTATGCTGCATTGCACAGCACACATAAAAAGCAGCAAACATTTTAAAGCATAGTTTTGGTACTGGAAGGGTTTACTTCAATACAAAAACTATTCCTTAAAGGACACACACACTCTTGCACTATGGTACAGGGTGTCTGCATTGGCACATAGCAGCTTATAATGCATCTGCGCAGGAAGAGAGGACCTTATCTTAGTAGATATGGTGCTGTTCTACTGTCTCACAGTGCAGCAACTTTAGTTGGTGCACTGCTTCGTGTTAATTTTTCATAAATCTGGGCCTGGATGTCTGCAGCAGATGGGACTTTCAGGTAGAGTTTTACATTGTCGGCATGTTGGTGAATCTGGATGCTGATATCTGTGGGTCGAGCCTCAAAAGGCTTCAGGTAGAGACTAAAGGTGACAGGAGTCAGTATAGAACCCCTGGAAATTACATAGGTAACAGAGATCTCCTGAGAACTACAGGTCCCCAGGTGAATAAACTGGTGTTCATTAGAAAGGTAGAAGAAGAATCAGTGAAAGTTAACCCAGTCAAGAGTCCAGGGTGTCCATTTGGGTAGGATGATCAACTGTGTTGAAAGAAACTGATTTTGCAGCAGGCAGAGGTCATCTTCATCCGTGGTCAGTAAGGCATCATCTACAATGTGTAAGATAATGGTCTCCATGCTGCAGCATGATATGAAGCCAGATCTGCAGTCATGCAGGAGATTGTTATCACTGATGTTATCTTGGAGTTGAATATAACCTGCTTTTTCAATGATCTAGCCAATGAAGGGTAGATGAGTGATAAGCCTGTAGTTTTGAAGATCGTTGGGGGTCTAATGTAGGATTCTTTTTAAGAGTGGGGGATCTGGTCTATCTTGAGACATCTAGGAAGATGCTTTAAGTGAGAGAGACATGGATAATGGTGAGTAGGGGTGAGAGAGCTTCCAAGGAGAGAGCTTTGATAAAGGACAACGGTAAGACATCATGTTATAGGAAGTGGCACAGATGGATTCTACCAAAAGGGGTGGGAACAAGAGGAGATTCAGCAGGCTTGGTGTTGTTGATGAGCTGTTGGATCTTTTTTATTTTTTCACTGAAAAATAGGTTGATGGCACTGCACTTGGCTGTGCAGTGTGAAACCAATGGGTTCAGCAGGGATTTGATGCAGTGCTTGATTGTCTTGAAAACTGATCTGCCCTTGTTGGTGACTTCAGTGATGGTGTTGGGATAGTACTTTGCTTTAGATAACATGATGAGTATCCTGTGTGAGCTGTCTGCATGGAGGGATTTCAGTATCATGTCGTCACCAGGAGTTCTATTTTTCTTCCATTTTGCCTACAGATCAAACATTAATTGTCAATGAGGTTGTTAGATTACCAGAAAACTGAAGTTGTTGGTCTGCAATTGCACATGTTAACTGGAGCATGGATGTATACATGGTTTTCCAAAAGAGCACTGAAGTTATATGGAAGGGTGTTGGCAATGCACGTGGAGTTGGCAGGGTGATACATGAGTTAATGTATGAGGTGGTTGATCGGGAGAGGAAAGATGGTACACTTATAACCAGTGATTGACTTGTCTTGCTTTCCTGTAAGTGCCAATAGGGAGAACCAAACACATTGCCTAGCAGGGTTTCCATCAGCCTTAATCTTTCACAAAAACAGTTCCTCTTTAGCTGGCTTCCATTTCTTAGTTATTTTCCATGGTCCCGTTCCCCACAGGGATTAATACCATCATTTTTTTGTTACCTCAATCCTTCACAAATCCAAGAACAGTATCAATAGTATGTGTAGGCAGGACTGGGTTTTAGCTTGGCCAGCTGAAGAAGTTTGATTATTGGTCTTCTGTTTTATACTATAGGGAATATTAATAATTAAATTACACAGCACAGCAAGTCACCTTGCTGCGCTTCGTGATAGTGAAAGGAAAGAAATGCACAGTACTTAACATTGTTTTGAACATCACTGGCTTTTCCCAGTGTTGGTGCACAATGTGCTGCCTAGCACCATTGTGCAAGGGTGCCTGCGCTGTAAGCAGGATTGGTTTTGTGTAGAAATGAACACCTTCCTAAAAAAAAACAATCCCTTTAGGCATAACCCTCTTTCTATGTGTGCCAGAGAATGCAGCAAACATAGATGGAGGAAGTCACAAGGAGAAATAAGGATATTTAGGTTTTTGATGCATTCCTAAGTCTACCAGCAATGGTAAATCTGGTAATGCACCAAAATCCATGACTGGATGCATGGGAACAACCACGCTCCACCAGTGGAATACCTTCCCAGGGCAGAGTAACACATCGCAGTGGTTTGCACTGAGTTGCGTTACTCTAGATTTTTCAATCATGGCAAGGCCACGCAAGGTGACCTTGTCTGGCATGATAAATCTGCCTTAAGAGTTGCGGCACTCTTGCACCTCATTGTGTGGTGCAAGAGCGACACAGTTCTTTGATAAATATGGCCATAAATGTAAGCCTCAATCTGATGTGATAGTGCCATGTCTTAATACTCATAATTTATTTTAGTTTGGTGCACGTATAGGATGCGGAAGGGTGTCTGCATTGTCCAGTACTCTGTTGTGCAGGTAGTAGAAATCTGAATCAAGCAGAATGGGACTCTAATGTCTTCTACTGCAGCAGGTATTTTATACCAACGGATGATGTCAGTGGTGTCCAGGTCAAGACATTGTTTCTGGTCTTGCCTCCAGATCCTTTCACTCTACACTCTTGTGGTATGGTCTTGGTGGGCATAGGATCGAAGCCACTACACAAAGATATTGTGGGGGAGTTTTTACTGTTTAAGGAAAACATGCCCTAGAGTGAATACTGATTGAGCTGAAATGATCCCTAGGTTAAATTTGAGTGCTAAAATACACCCACAAGCCATGAATTTATCAGTGAGATGTCTGAACACTTAGGCCCATATTTATACTTTTTGACGCAAAACTGCGCCAATGCAGTTTTGCGTCAAAAAAATTAGCGCCGGCTAACGCCATTCTGAAGCGCCATGCGGGCGCCGTATTTATTGAATGACGTTAGCCGCCGGCGCTGCCTGGTGTGCGTGAAAAAAAACCACGTACACCAGGCAGCACCGGCGTAGGGAAAAATGGCGTTTGGGCGTCCAAAAATGGGGCAAGTCAGGCTGAGGCAAAAAAATCATCTTAACCCGATTTGCGCCATTTTTTGGGGGCGCCCAGACGCCATTAACATGACTCCTGTCTTAGCAAAGACAGGAGTCATGCCCCCTTGCCCAATGGCCATGCCTAGGGGACTTCTGTCCCCTGGGCATGGTCATTGGGCATAGTGGCATGTAGGGGGGCACAAATCAGGCCCCCCTATGCCACAATTTTTTTTAAAAAAAATACTTACCTGGACTTACCTTAATGTCCCTGGGGTGGGTCCCTCCATCCTTGGGTGTCCTCCTGGGGTGGGCAAGGGTTGCAGGGGGTGTCCCTGGGGCAGGGGAGGGCACCTCTGGGCTCATTCTGAGCCCACAGGTCCCTTAACGCCTGCCCTGACCCAGGCGCTAAAATCCGGCGCAAATGCAGGTTTTTTAGACCAGCCCACTCCTGGGCGTCATTTTTGCCCGGGAGTATAAATATGACGCAATAGCATCGGAGTCATTTTTTAAGACGGGAACGCCTACCTTGCATATCATTAACGCAAGGAAGGTGTTCACGCAAAAAAATGACGCTAATTCCAGGAACTTTGGCGCTAGACGCGTCTAACGCCAAAGTATAAATATGGAGTTAGTTTTGCGTCGAATTTGCGTCGAAAAAAACGCAAATTCGGCACAAACGGAGTATAAATATGCCCCTTAACTTGCTAACTTTTACAGCAGCAAGGACAGACTAAAAAACATTTTACACAAACAGTGCAGAGGACCGGATATGTTTCTTCATAATCTATGCATCATGCATCTATCTAACTGCGGCATGGATATTTGTCAACTCTGAGAGACCTTTTGTAACTTCTTTCCTGGAAAAGGAGAGGGCAAAAAACCTGGTCACGCTGGTCACCTTTGTGATGGGGTATTGTCACTCCAGTGACCCAACATATGGGAATTTTTCCTTGTGATGGTATTTTATGAGAGATTAAAATAAATTTACAGCATTCATTCCATATTGTTTTTCCCATGGGTGCGCTGATGGGATTTGACTACTTTGCAGTGGACCCTCCAAGTACCTTTTCTGAAGAGGGGTCAGAGTTCATGTCTTGCATTCAGTTTTGTGGTTGCCCATGATAGCCTGTAAAACAGTTGGTTCCAACTGGTTTCTTCTACATACATGATTGGATAATGAATGTTCTAGTTAATCTTTGTTTTTACCAAAGAATTTGGTGATGTGTTAATGTTAAAGTCTGATGATTCTACCAAAAGATAACGCTTAATGAATGTTGTAAACAAATGCAACATTTTCAAAATCCAACAAGAGTTCTTTTTATACTTGGCTTATTCAAGAGGGGGAACCAGCTCTGGTTGGATCTTCAGCCTAAGGGACACAAAGCTTCTTGAAGAGAGGAATGAATATTAGCACAACAGATAAATTGGTATGTTGCATGTCACCTTAAGGGATGGAATTTAGGGACGCGCAGCATATTCTTGCCAAAGCATAATGGATTGGAAAATTACCACAGACTTCTATAGATAGAGGGGCTCAAGCCAAGGGCAACGGAGTTCACAGATTTGTTCCCTAGGGTTAGATTGGGACTGAGACATAGAGTTCACCAAATCAAGCAATGAATGCCTCGTCTGACATATTGAAATAGAGCATGTCTTCTGTACAAATGGGTGATTAAGAGGAAAAGAAAAGGAGTGTACTGTTTTGGCACCCTTAGTCACTCTAGTAAAATTGCCATAAAGATGCAGGGTATATCACCATTAGGGCTTGATGGGATTGTGGTGAGCATGGGTATGCAGAGTCTGTGGCCTCAAGGGCTAGACTGACTCTCGGGATCAACACATAGATTCCTACCCTTTCTTTTCTGGGGTGTGATGAGTGCATTGGGTTGACACACGGCTACAACACCTATCCTCTTTAGGTATTTAAGGCTCATAGATAATTTGACTGGAAAAGGGATGTAAAGCCTGACTCCTCCAACATTGGATGTTAGAAAACATAACATTGGCACTGGGTCAGAACACAAAGACAGTCACCTGTCGGAATGAATGAGTGCAGAGGCCTGTGGGATAAATAGCCTCTAATCTGTAGGGATAAATGTGTTCAGGAAAATATCAGAGTTTCAGAATACAAAACATGAAGGGTTGGGTGGGGCTGGGGTAGAGGATCAGTGCCCCCCACACAATACATTAAATGAATGTAAAGAAATTTACACTTTTGAGACTGCTGCACAATTTAAATATATGTATCATTCAATTTTGAACTTCATTCAGGCTACTTGTTGATCGAGTCATTCACAGTAATTCCAGATTCCAGATAGACAATAACCCTTTTGCCTAAATCCGGCCAATATGAGTTTTTGTTCCCAGAATTGAGAATACCCATGTGGAGCCTGAATTATCAGATACTTTTCTACTGCTTTTCAACAAACCAGTTGACAATTTCCATCTGTCATAAGCAGGTAGCAGATAGCAGGAAGTGGTGCAGGCCAAGTTGTGTGGAAGCCATGGAGGGCCTCACGAGAGATGGGAGACTGCTCTGGTTGAGTGGGGCATTGTCTTCTCCTCCCATGGTGCTGGAAGAGCAGGTAAGTACCAGTCAGTGCAGTACTTTCCACTCTCCACACTCAGGTCTACCAAGTGGGGATCTGCTCACTGCAAAACGGGATCTGGTAGTTTTGGGTCTGAAAAGACCAGACTGCTATTAGTATAACAGAGGGAATCCGTCCTGGGAATAGCGCTCCGCTAAACTTGTAATGATGGCCTTATACTTACCTGTGAGTGACCACATATAATCCAGGCGTTAATATTAGTCTTCAAAGTGATAAAACTGTCATAGTTGGACTCTTGCTCTAGGCAAGACTGCTGGTTGAAGGATGACAGCACTTTTGTTTGTAGGTGACTAGGACAATCCTACAAAAAGTTGCAACTGTCAGCCCAACCCTCTCAGCTCACAAGCAGTACCTCACCAAAAATTCAAATAGTAAAAGGTGATTTGTGGCAGCCTTTACGTATGGACTCAAGAGTGCGACGTCTCAAGGGAGTTGTGGTTAAATGGAGATTACCCTTTTCTCACATGAGCAACAAGTCTCATTCACACACAGGCAATGAAAGAGATGCAGTAAAGTTTTCAATAGGTTTTATTAACAAGACTGCAATCTACTGTAAAGTGCATTGGCTGCAATGATTAGGATAAGGAACAATGCAAGAAAAAGAATTGTAAAAATGAGAGTTGTGTATATAAAGACCACCACCATCTTGCAAGAACATGAGAGGTAAAAGATCCCTAATACCCTAGCATGGAGAACCTAATCTCTAACCTAAAGAGAGCTATGTGTGATAAACCTAATCTGCCAGTACCATGTCCATGAGAAAAGCCCCCAACCCTCCTTACATTGGAATGAGGTCTCTAGATCAGGCTCCGTGGGGACACGAAGGCTGGGTCTGCATCAAGGCGACATGTAGCATAGATGACGTTAATGGCATCTGGTAGGAATCCCTCTGATAACCTTGTCTGCATGAGATGTAGTTATACAGATCTTGTAGGACCCCTGATGCATTTATGTTCCCAAACAATAGATAAGAAGGCATGCTTGGGGCAGCAATCATAGAAACAGTTCCCTCAAAAGTACATTATGGCCCTCATTACAACCCTGGTGGTCGGTGTTAAAGCGGCGGTAATACCGCGAACAGGCCGGCGGTAAAAAAAATTGAATCACGACCACGGCGGAAACCGCCAACACATAGAGCCACTTTAACACTCCGACCGCTACGGCAGTAGCAACAAACACTGTGGTAGTAACCGCCAACAGGCAGGCGGAACACAATGTACTGCCCACCCCCATTACAACCCGCCCATCCGCCACCTTTTACGGGGCGGTACTAACGCCATCAAAAGCACGGCGGAAACAGTACTTGGAAGGGAAACCACTCACCTCTCGACACTCAAGGAAGAACCAGGACGCCATGGAGCACGAGCTGCACGTCCTGCCCATGCTGGTGTATCTTCTCATACATCAGGAGTACCAACGGCGGCGACGACCACGATGAGTACAGCACCTAGTACACAGGGGAGGGCGGAGGAAAAAGAGAGTGACACACACACGCAACACGAAACATCCCCACCGCGCCCTCACCCCTAACACCATACACACAAACACATGCAACAACATTACATATACAACCCGTAACGCTCTGGACGAACGCAAGGACAAAAGGAATTGAGTCAAATTAGTGTAATATTAGAATTTCAGAGAAATCCATTCATAAATAAATAAACTGGATGTACCATATATACAATATATACAAAATTAGGGACAATGTCCACACAAAAATAGTCTGTGGCCAACTGGGCCATAACACATAGGCCAGGCCCACACTTGACTCCTGCCTCAAAACAGAGAAAACACTGCAGGGGCATCTGATCGAAAACACACAGGCACCTCAGGGGGACGGGGAAGGGGTGGTCACCTCAGCCAGCAGATGGTACAACGCCACTGCTCCTGGAGGGGGCTCCACGCCCACAGCGATGTCCTGGGGAGTGCAAGGCCACAGTCTCTCAAGTCTCTCCAGTGGGTGATTTGCCCACTGCTTGGTCCTGGGGAGTGCAAAGCCACAGTCTCTCAAGTCTCTCAAGTGGGTGGTTTGCCCACTGCTTGCTCCTGGGGAGTGCAAGCCACAATCTCTCAAGTGGGTGGTTGGCCCACTGCCTGGTCCTGGGAATTGCAAAGCCACAGTCTCTCAAGTAGGTGGTTTGCCCACTGATTGGTCCTAGGGGAGTGCAAAGCCACAGTCTCTCAAGTCTCTCAAGTAGGTGGTTTGCCCACTGCTTGGTCCTGGGGAGTGCAAAGCCACAGTCTCTCAAGTCTCTCAAGTGGGTGGTTTGCCCACTGCTTGCTCCTGGGGAGTGCAAAGCCACAGTCTCTCAAGTGGGTGGTTTGCCCACTGCCTGGTCCTGGGGAGTGCAAGGCCACAGTCCTCAAGTGGATGGCTTCTTCCACTAGTTCTGGAGGGGACATTGTGTCCAGTGTGCTTCATCCTGCCAAGGATTGGGTGAGTGGATGCCTTGCTCCACTGGTTCTGGAGGGGGCTTTGTGCCCAGTCTGCTTCCTCCTGCCAAGGATAGGGTGAGTGGATGCCTTGCTCCACTGGTTCTGGAGGGGGCTTCGTGCCCAGTCTGCTTCATCCTGCCAAGGATAGGGTGAGTGGATGCCTTGCTCCACTGGTTCTGGAGGGGGCTTCGTGCCCAGTCTGCTTCATCCTGCCAAGGATAGGGTGAATGGATGCCTTGTGCCACTGGTTCTGGAGGGGGCTTCGTGCCCAGTCTGCTTCATCCTGCCAAGGATAGGGTGAGTGGATGTCTTTCTCCACTGGTTCTGGAGGGTTTGCTTCATCCTGCCAAAGATAGGATGAGTGGATGCCTTGCTCCACTGGTTCTGGAGGGGGCTTTGTGCCCAGTGATGCAGCACTTGGGGGGTGCCAGGTCACAGTCCCTCACCTGGGTGTCAGAGCCACGAGATTTGCAGTGGTCAGGATGCATGATAGTCCATGGAGGCAGGGCTACAGTCCATCCGGCGGCGGCTATGGCTGCACAGTGGTGGTAGTGCCGGTGCTGGTGGGGGTGCTGCCAGTGGTGGGGGGAGGCTCCAGCCCTTCTCCTGTAGCCTTTGACAGCTGCCCACTGGGGCTGCTGCTGCTGGCTGTGGTGCTACTGTCAGCGGTGCAGGTGCCAGTGCTTGCGGCGGGGCTTGCGGTGGTGCAGGTGGCGGTGCTGGCCGCGGTTGAGGTGCCGGTGCTGCCAGTGGTGGGGGAAGGCTCCAGCCCTTCTCCTGCAGCCTCGGACGGCTGCCCACTGAGGCTGCTGCTGCTGACATTGATGGTGCTTGCGGCGGTGCAGGTGGCGGTGCTGAAGGTTGTGCTGGTAGCTACCAGGCCTTCATCTGCAGGCTCGGATGGCTGAAGTGCCTTGGGTGGTGTTATGTGCCCCTTCCTGCCCTTGGCAGATGGTGGTGTCACCTTGGGTCTGGCAGCTGGAATCTTTGAGTGGCCTTGCTGGGTGGTTGTGGCTCCTTCCCTTACTGGATGCTGTCCCTTTCTTCACCTTGCTAGGTAGCTGAATGTTCTTTGCCTTGGCAGGGGTTGGTGGCACACTGGCTGGCCTGACGGGTGCCCCCTTTGAGCCTCTGACAGCTGCAGGAACCACGGCGGACGTGGACTTGGTGGCTGAGGTGCTGGGCTGGGATTTGGCCACCCTGGTCCGAGGGGAAGGACGGGGGGCGGGGTAGGGTACAGATCAATGTTGGCTAGGAAAAGCTTCTTAGGCACATTGGGGCGGGAAGAGGGTGAAGGTTTGGGAGTGGAGGAAGAGGGAGTGGTTGTAGGAGGTGTCAGTCTGCTGTGTTTGGCTGCAGGTGCATGAGCTGGATGCTGTTGTGAGGTGGATGGCTGTTGGGTGGGTGTGTGCTTGCGTTTGTGCACTTTGGGAGGAGGGGGTCACAGACACAGTGGGAGAGGACACGGGACGTGTGCATGGATGTGGGGGTGGTGACGGCCAGTGAGGGATGTGTAGTAATGGGCGTGCTGGTGATGGAGGTAGTGGATAAGGATGTACTGCATGCAGTTGTGAGAGGAGACGCTACTGGGAGGGAGGCGGAGGACCAGGAGGAGGGGGACACAGTGGAGGCAGTGGTTGTTGGTGTGTCTGCATGGGGATGGTGCTTGTGTGAGTGCCTGGGAGATGAAGTGGCGTGCTTGTGTTTGCATGAGCCACTTTTGTGTGTTGATTTGGGTGAATGCTGGTCTGAAGGTGTGCTTGGGATAGGCTGGGGTTGAGGGGATTGGGACTGGGTAGAGGAAGTTGGAGTGGGAGGCTAGAGACAGGGACAGGAGGATGAGCCTGGAGATGGTCTTGTGGCAGCGGTGGAGCCTGTGGACAGCGAAGAAGAGGAGGAAGAGGAAGAAGATGTGGACACCAGAAGTAATATCATACAGCAGTACTTCCAGTGACACACAGGTAAGACACTGTAACTTCACTTTACTTTTCAGTTTTCTATTGGACATTGTACATTGCAGCCTGATTTCCCTAAGTCTATGGCCACTTACTGTACCCTTTGGCATCTCTATTTTCAGGTCTCTGCTCCACTCTGGCTCCTGGTATGTTTACTGCTGCCCACTAAAGGTCATACCAATGTATAAATTACTGTACATATGAATTGCAATGTTTTCAGAATGTTGTACTGTGAGAAAGTAGCCTCTTTCTAGCCTTGTCACCCCCACTTTTGGCCTGTTTGTGAGTGTATGTCAGGGTGTTTTCACTGTCTCACTGGGATCCTGCTAGCCAGGGCCCAGTGTTCATAGTGAAAACCCTATGTTTTCAGTATGTTTGGTATGTGTCACTGGGACCCTGCTAGCCAGGACCCCAGTGCTCATAAGTTTGTGGCCTATATGTAAGTGTTCCCTGTGTGATGCCTAACTGTCTCACTGAGGCTCTGCTAACCAGAACCTCAGTGGTTATGCTCTCTCTTTACAAATTGTCACTAACAGGCTAGTGACTAATTTCACCAATTCACATTGGCATACTGGAACACCCTTATAATTCCCTAGTATATGGTACTGAGGTACCCAGGGTATTGGGGTTCCAGGAGATCCCTATGGGCTGCAGCATTTCTTTTGCCACCCATAGGGAGCTCTGATAATTCTTACACAGGCCTGCCACTGCAGCCTGAGTGAAATAATGCCCACATTATTTCACAGCCATTTTACACTGCACTTAAGTAACTTATAAGTCACCTATATGTCTAACCTTCACCTGGTGAAGGTTGGGTGCTAAGTTACTTAGTGTGTGGGCACCCTGGCACTAGCCAAGGTGCCCCCACATCGTTCAGGGCAAATTCCCTGGACTTTGTGAGTGCGGGGACACCATTACACGCGTGCACTATACATAGGTCACTACCTATGTATAGCTTCACAATGGTAACTCCAAACATGGCCATGTAACATGTCTAAGATCATGGAATTGTCACCCCAATGCCATCCTGGCATTGGGGAGACAATTCCATGATCCCCCGGGTCTCTAGCACAGACCCGGGTACTGCCAAACTACCTTTCCCGGGGTTTCACTGCAGCTGCTGCTGCCAACCCCTCAGACAGGTTTCTGCCCTTCTGGGGTCCAGCCAGGCTTGGCCCAGGAAGGCAGAACAAAGGACTTCCTCAGAGAGAGGGTGTTACACCCTCTCCCTTTGGAAATAGGTGTCAGGGCTGGGGAGGAGTAGCCTCCCCCAGCCTCTGGAAATGCTTTGATGGGCACAGATGGTGCCCATCTCTGCATAAGCCAGTCTACACCGGTTCAGGGATCCCCCAGCCCTGCTCTGGCGCGAAACTGGACAAAGGAAAGGGGAGTGACCACTCCCCTGACCTGCACCTCCCAGGAGAGGTGCCGAGAGATCCTCCAGTGTGCTCCAGACCTCTGCCATCTTGGAAACAGAGGTGCTGCTGGCACAGTGGACTGCTCTGAGTGGCCAGTGCCAGCAGGTGACGTCAGAGACTCCTCCTGATAGGATCTTACCTGTGTTGCTAGTGTATCCTCCTTCCTAAGTAGCCAAACCTCCTTTTCTGGCTATTTAGGGTCTCTGCTTTGGGGAATTCTTTAGATAACGAATGCAAGAGCTCATCAGAGTTCCTCTGCATCTCTCTCTTCACCTTCTGCCACGGAATCGACCGCTGACTGCTCAGGACTCCTGCAAAACCGCAACAAAGTAGCAAAGATGACTACTGCAACCTTGTATCGCTGATCCTGCTGCCTTCTCGACTGTTTTCCTGGTGGTGCATGCTGTGGGGGTAGTCTGCCTCCTCTCTGCACTAGAAGCTCCGAAGAAATCTCCCGTGGGTCGACTGAATCTTCCCCCTGCAACCGCAGGCAACAAAAGACTGCATCACCGGTCCTCTGGGTCCCCTCTCAGCACGACGAGCGTGGTCCCTGGAACTCAGCAACTCTGTCCAAGTGACTCCCACAGTCCAGTGACTCTTCAGTCCAAGTTTGGTGGAGGTAAGTCCTTGCCTTCCCACGCTAGACTGCATTGCTGGGTACCGCGTGATTTGCAGCTGCTCCTGCTCCTGTACACTCTTCCAGGATTTCCTTTGTGCACAGCCAAGCCTGGGTCCCCGACACTCTAACCTGCAGTGCACAACCTTCTGAGTTGTCCTCCGGCGTCGTGGGATCTCCTTTTGTGACTTTGGGTGAGCTCTGGTTCACTCTTCTTTGTAGTGCCTGTTCTGGCACTTCTGTGGGTGCTGCCTGCTTCTGTGAGGGCTCCCTATCTTGCTGGGCGCCCCCTCTGTCTCCTCACGTAATTGGTGACATCCTGGTCCCTCCTGGGCCACAGCAGGATCCAAAAACCCTAACAGCGACCCTTGCAGTTAGCAAGGCTTGTTTACGGTCTTTCTGCATGGGAACACATCTGCAAGCTTCTTCACGACGTGGGACATCCATCCTCCAAAGGGGAAGTTTCTAGCCCTCTTCGTTCTTGCAGAATCCACAGCTTCTACTATCCAGTGGCAGCTTCTTTGCACCCTCAGCTGGCATTTCCTGGGCATCTGCCCAATCTCGACTTTGTCGCGACTCTTGGACTTGGTCCCCTTGTTCCACAGGTACTCTCGTCCGGAAATCCACTTTGGTTGCATTGCTGGTGTTGTTCTTTCTTGCAGAATTCCCCTATCACGACTTCTGTGCTCTCTGGGGAATATAGGTGCACTTTACACCTACTTTACAGGGTCTTGGGGTGGGCTATTTTTCTAACCCTCACTGTTTTCTTACAGTCCCAGTGACCCTCTACAAGCTCACATAGGTTTGGGGTCCATACGTTATTCGCATTCCACTTTTGGAGTATATGGTTTGTGTTGCCCCTATACCTATGTGCTCCTATTGCAATACATTGTAACTTTACACTGTTTGCATTACTTCCTTTTGCTATTACTGCATATTTTTGGTATTGTGTACATATATCTTGTGTATATTTGGCATCCTCATACTGAGGGTACTCACTGAGATACTTTTGGCATATTGCCATAAAAATAAAGTACCTTTATTTCTTAGTATATCTGTGTATTGTGTTTTCTTATGATATTGTGCATATGACACCATTGGTATAGTAGGATCTTTGCATGTCTCCTAGTTCAGCCTAAGCTGCTCTGCTAGCTACCTTTCTATCAGCCTAAGCTGCTAGACACCTCTTCTACACTAATAAGGGATAACAGGACCTGGTACTGAGTGTATGTACCCCTTGGTACCCACTACAAGCCAGGCCAGCCTCCTACATTGGTGGTGCAGTGGTGGGATAAGTACTTGTAACTGCTTACCACTTTGTCATATTGTACTTTTCATAAGAGAAAAATATACAAAACAAGTTCAGTGTATGTACACCTAACCAAAAAGTTTTGCTTTTCTTCTCTTACTCTATTTGCTAAGTGCTGAAAAGTACCTCTAAACTTTCAAAATGTTTCTAAAAAGTTGAAAAAGTTTTTTTTCTGTTTCCTTAAAAAGTCCTTAAACTTTTTCTTTCTTTTTCTGTCCCTTAAACCTTTTCTATCATGTCTGGTACAGGTCCTACTCTTGATCTGGCCAGCACTGCTTATGATAACCTTAGCTGGAAAAGTTTGAGGAGTCTCTGCATTGATAGAGGTTTAGGGGTGGGGAAGAATCCCTCTAGAGAATTGTTGATTAACATACTCATTGAAAATGATAAGGCCTTAGCTGGCACATCTGTTGAGAAGTTAGGAGATGGTTCACACTCTGATTCTGGGGCAGCCCCAGCAAGAATGTTAGATGGTATTCTTTCCAACCTGCCCCTTAGCAGACCTCCTAGCATAACTGGTACTAATGTGAGCTCTCATCACAGTAGGGATGTCATTCCTTTAGACCAGGTTGTTAGGGTGCCAACTGTTAGGGACAGGTATCCTTCTGTTATTTCACATCATTCTTCTGTGTCAAAGCATGCCCAACCCACCGACCCTGATGACAGAATGTTAGAAAGGGAACTCAATAGATTGAGAGTGGAAGAGACCAGGCTGAAGCTTAAACAGCAACAGCTGGCTCTAGACAGGGAATCTTTAGACTTAGAAAAAGAAAGACAGAAGTTGGGGTTAGGGCCCCATGGTGGGAGCAGCAGTATTACAGATAGTAATCCTGTGAAAGAGCATGATTCTAGGAATCTGCACAAGATAGTTCCCCCTTACAAGGAGGGGGATGACATTAACAAGTGGTTTGCTGCACTTGAGAGGGCCTGTGTTGTACAGGGGGTCCCTCAAAGGCAGTGGGCTGCTATCCTATGGCTATCTTTCAGTAGAAAGGGTAGGGATAGGCTCCTTACTGTGAAGGAAAGTGATGCCAATAATTTTACAGTTTTGAAGAATGCACTCTTGGATGGATTTGGCTTAACCACTGAACAATACAGGATTAAGTTCAGAGAAACCAGAAAAGAGTCCTCACAAGACTGGGTAGACTTTGTTGACTATTCAGTGAAGGCCTTGGAGGGGTGGTTACATGGCAGTACAGTTTCTGACTAAGAAAGCCTGTACAATCTAATCTTGAGAGAGCATATTCTGAATAACTGTGTGTCTGATTTGTTACACCAATATCTAGTGGACTCAGATCTGACCTCTCCCCAAGAATTGGGAAAGAAGGCAGACAAACGGGTCAGAACAAGAGTGAACAAAAACGTTCATACAGGTGCAGGTGGTGACAATGATGGCAAGAAGAAAGATGGTGAGAAATCTAAGGATAAGCATGGGGATAAGGGTAAAACCAAAGATCCTTCTTCAAATCCTAAACACTCTTCAGGGGGTGGGGATAAAACAAATTCTTCCTCTTCTTCACAACCTACACACATTAAAAAGCCTTGGTGCTTTGTGTGTAAAAATAGAGGCCATAGGCCAGGTGATAAGTCCTGTCCAGGTAAACCCCCTGAGCCTACCACCACTAATACATCAAGCTCCAGTGCCCCTAGCAGTAGTGGTACTAGTGGTGGGACTGCTGGCAACAGTCAAGCTAAGGGTGTAGTTGGGTTCATTTATGGGTCCATCACAGAAACTGGGGTAGTCAGTGCCAAGACAGTTTCTGTCACACCTAGTGGCATTGGCCTTGCCACACTGGCTGCTTGTCCCCTTACAATGGATAAGTACAGGCAGACAGTTTCAATAAATGGTGTTGAGGCCCAGGCCTACAGGGACACAGGTGCCAGTATCCCTTTGGTGACTGAAAACCTAGTGGCCCCTGAACAACACATCATTGGACAACAGTATAAGATTATTGATGTCCCTAACTCAACTAAGTTTTTTCCCTTAGCTATAGTTCATCTTAGTTGGGGTGGAGTTACTGGCCCTAAGCAGGTGGTAGTGTCACTTAGCTTACCTGTAGACTGTCTCTTAGGTAATGACCTAGAGGCCTCAGGTTGGGCTGATGTACAGTTTTATACCCATGCAGCCATGCTGGGTATCCCTGAGGAATTGTTCCCTCTCATTTCTACTGAAATTAAAAAGCAAAGGAGAGAAGGCCTGAAAACTCAGGATCCCTCTCCAACAACAGGAAAAAGGGGTAACACAGTATCCCCTAACCACCCTGCCATTCAGGATACCATCCTGTGGTGGGAGAAACCTCTCCTGGGGTGGCACCTGTTCCAAGGGAATCATCAGCTGGCATAGCTGTACTCCCTGAGGTGAAAGTACCTCTTTATGGGATAACTCAAATTGGTGAGAAAAAGAGCACCATTTTAGTTAAAATGGAGCATCCCTCCAACCCTCCCAGAAAAACTTTAGTGCAGAAACCCTGCACTGCCTCACAACACTTAGGACAGCAACCCTGCCCTAGTGTGGAGCTCATAGGACAGCATCCCTGCCCTGCTCCAAATCAAGAGAAACAGCATCCCTATTCTCTCTTCCAGCCATATGGACAAAGTTTTTGCCCAGCTATGGCTTTACTGAGACAGCATCCCTGTCTGGCATTCTCATCACTAGAAATAGGTCCAGTGGACAATTCCCACTGTTCTAAACTAAAACTTACTGATAGAAACTCTGAAAATATATCTTCACATTGTTGGTTAGCTAAAAAACTTCAAACAGTGTGGTTTACATCCCCACAGGGAAGTAACCATATAGTGGATGATAAAGGGAGTAACCAGTCTATTGCAGAGCTACTCTCTACTTATCACCACTTAGACAATAAAGTCTCAACTGGCCAAGGTTAGCCTTATTGTCCTTCGTTTGGGGGGGGGGGGGGTTGTGTGAGAAAGTAGCCTCTTTCTAGCCTTGTTACCCCCACTTTTGGCCTGTTTGTGAGTGTATGTCAGGGTGTTTTCACTGTCTCACTGGGATCCTGCTAGCCAAGGGCCAGTGCTCATAGTGAAAACCCTATGTTTTCAGTATGTTTGGTATGTGTCACTGGGACCCTGCTAGCCAGGACCCCAGTGCTCATAAGTTTGTGGCCTATATGTATGTGTTCCCTGTGTGATGCCTAACTGTCTCACTGAGGCTCTGCTAGCCAGAAC
This sequence comes from Pleurodeles waltl, assembly GCF_031143425.1. Classification (NCBI taxonomy): domain Eukaryota; kingdom Metazoa; phylum Chordata; class Amphibia; order Caudata; family Salamandridae; genus Pleurodeles; species Pleurodeles waltl. The sequence continues at coordinate 726,034,048 of NC_090438.1, forward strand.
CTCAGTGGTTATGCTCTCTCTTTACAAATTGTCACTAACAGGCTAGTGACTAATTTCACCAATTCACATTGGCATACTGGAACACCCTTATAATTCCCTAGTATATGGTACTGAGGTACCCAGGGTATTGGGGTTCCAGGAGATCCCTATGGGCTGCAGCATTTCTTTTGCCACCCATAGGGAGCTCTGACAATTCTTACACAGGCCTGCCACTGCAGCCTGAGTGAAATAATGCCCACATTATTTCACAGCCATTTTACACTGCACTTAAGTAACTTATAAGTCACCTATATGTCTAACCTTCACCTGGTGAAGGTTGGGTGCTAAGTTACTTAGTGTGTGGGCACCCTGGCACTAGCCAAGGTGCCCCCACATCGTTCAGGGCAAATTCCCTGGACTTTGTGAGTGCGGGGACACCAGTACACGCGTGCACTATACATAGGTCTCTACCTATGTATAGCTTTACAATGGTAACTCCGAAAATGGCCATGTAACATGTCTAAGATCATGGAATTGTCACCCCAATGCCATCCTGGCATTGGGGAGACAATTCCATGATCCCCCGGGTCTCTAGCACAGACCCAGGTACTGCCAAACTACCTTTCCCGGGGTTTCACTGCAGCTGCTGCTGCTGCCAACCCCTCAGACAGGTTTCTGCCCTCCTGGGGTCCAGCCAGGCTTGGCCCAGGAAGGCAGAACAAAGGACTTCCTCAGAGAGAGGGTGTTACACCCTCTCCCTTTGGAAATAGGTGTCAGGGCTGGGGAGGAGTAGCCTCCCCCAGCCTCTGGAAATGCTTTGATGGGCACAGATGGTGCCCATCTCTACCTAAGCCAGTCTACACCGGTTCAGGAATCCCCCAGCCCTGCTCTGGCGCGAAACTGGACAAAGGAAAGGGGAGTGACCACTCCCCTGACCTGCACCTTCCAGGGGAGGTGCCCAGAGCTCCTCCAGGGTGCTCCAGACCTCTGCCATCTTGGAAACAGAGGTGCTGCTGGCACACTGGACTGCTCTGAGTGGCCAGTGCCAGCAGGTGACATCAGAGACTCCTCCTGATAGGCTCTTACCTGTGTTGCTAGTCTATCCTCCTTCCTAAGTAGCCAAACCTCCTTTTCTGGCTATTTAGGGTCTCTGCTTTAGGCAATTCTTTAGATAACGAATGCAAGAGCTCATCAGAGTTCCTCTGCATCTCTCTCTTCACCTTCTGCCACGGAATTGACAGCTGACTGCTCAGGACTCCTGCAAAACCGCAACAAAGTAGCAAAGATGACTACTGCAACCTTGTATCGCTGATCCTGCCGCCTTCTCGACTGTTTTCCTAGTGGTGCATGCTGTGGGGTTAGTCTGCCTCCTCTCTGCACTAGAAGCTCCGAAGAAATCTCCTGTGGGTCGACGGAATCTTCCCCCTGCAACCGCAGGCAACAAAAGACTGCATCACCGGTCCTCTGGGTCCCCTCTCAACACGACGAGCGTGGTCGCTGGAACTCAGCAACTCTGTCCAAGTGACTCCCACAGTCCAGTGACTCTTCAGTCCAAGTTTGGTGGAGGTAAGTCCTTGCCTCCCCACGCTAGACTGCATTGCTGGGTACCGCGTGATTTGCAGCTGCTCCGGCTCCTGTGCACTCTTCCAGGATTTCCTTTGTGCAACCGGTGTAGACTGGCTTATGCAGAAATGGGCACCAAATGTGGAAAGCATTTCCAGAGGCTGGGGGAGGCTACTCCTCCCCTGCCTTCACACCATTTTCCAAAGGGAGAGGGTGTAACACCCTCTCTCAGAGGAAGTCCTTTGTTCTGCCATCCTGGGCCAGGCCTGGCTGGACCCCAGGAGGGCAGATGCCTGTCTGAGGGGTTGGCAGCAGTAGCAGCTGCAGTGAAACCCCGGGAAAGGCAGTTTGGCAGTACCAGGGTCTGTGCTACAGACCACTGGGATCATGGGATTGTGCCAACTATGCCAGGATGGTATAGAGGGGGCAATTCCATGATCATAGACATATTACATGGCCATATTCGGAGTTACCATTGTGAAGCTACATATAGGTAGTGACCTATATGTAGTGCACGCGTGTAATGGTGTCCCCGCACTCACAAAGTCTGGGGAATTGGCCCTGAACAATGTGGGGGCACCTTGGCTAGTGCCAGGGTGCCCTCACACTAAGTAACTTAGCACCCAACCTTTACCAGGTAAAGGTTAGACATATAGGTGACTTATAAGTTACTTAAGTGCAGTGTAAAATGGCTGTGAAATAACGTGGACGTTATTTCACTCAGGCTGCAGTGGCAGGCCTGTGTAAGAATTGTCAGAGCTCCCTATGGGTGGCAAAAGAAATGCTGCAGCCCATAGGGATCTCCTGGAACCCCAATACCCTGGGTACCTCAGTACCATATACTAGGGAATTATAAGGGTGTTCCAGTAAGCCAATGTAAATTGGTGAAATTGGTCACTAGCCTGTTAGTGACAATTTGTAAAGAGAGAGCATAACCACTGAGGTTCTGGTTAGCAGAGCCTCAGTAAGACAGTTAGGCATCACACAGGGAACACATACCTATAGGTCACAAACTTATGAGCACTGGGGTCTTGACTAGCAGGGTCCCAGTGACACATAACAAACATACTGAAAACATAGGGTTTTCACTATGAGCACTGGGCCCTGGCAAGCAGGATACCAGTGAGACAGTGAAAACACCCTGACATACACTCACAAACAGGCCCAAAGTGGGGGTAACAAGGCTAGAAAGAGGCTACTTTCTCACAAATATTTAGAGGCAAAAGGAGCTGCCGTTCATGTGAATTATTTTTTTATATGACTGGCGTGTCAGAGAAAGTTCCACACAAAGAACTCCTTTGATGTCTGGTATTACACACGGTGCAATCCTTGTATTTTTCAAAAACAGCAACTGTGATCAAGTCATATGGTACCCTGCCAAGGCACAGAATCATACAGTAATAAAATATCTAATTATGTGGCAGGGCTGACTAAATGATGTGGCAAACTATGAAGCATGATGTGAGTCTTTTCTGTGAATATTATTTTACCTATTTTGTTATTTAACTCACATTAATGCTGTTTGGGAACCTTATTAGTACCAGTTAAACACATGTAAACAGCAATCAGCAACTGAAAGGTGACCAGCTGAATTCTGCAAAGTATAAACTAAAATTACTTTATGCTGCACACTTAAATATAGGTCGAGTTTACCAGACAGCGCAAATTGTCTAGTTGCAAAAGATCTATTGTGAGCTTACCAAGAATGTACAGGGGCTTATAGCCCACCCAAATGTTACTATTGCTTGGCTTTAATATAATTTACTTGCTTTTTTCCATGGCTTTCTTGTCCCAGCTTGTCCCTCCCCTTGTGTCATCTTTACCATCGCTCTAATTGGCAATCTTCTGGTCTTCCACTGTTCACTTCTAGAGAGCTACTTTTTCCTTTATGGTTAAGCACTCCATCCGAGTGCATGTGTCTTACAATTCTCTCCTGCTTGTCCTTTTCCCCTTCTGAATACCCATCCCTGTTCTCCTTGTTGCTGGCTTCCTCGTGTTTCAAGCTCTGTCTCATGTGCTTCTCACCCACCAATCTCCCTGCATCACAAGTGCTCTATGTTGCTTTTTTGCTCACGTGCTTTTTCCCCACCCCATGTTACTCTCCCTAGCATGCTGCTTTTCAACTCCCCATCGCTCCTCGATTCCCCTCATGTTGTCCCCCCATAACCACCAAACATCATCAAGCATGTGTACGCCCACAGATTGACGCAGCTCCTGTGGCTCTATCCTTGCGCCTTTTTTTTTTTTCTTTTTTGACTTTTGCCCATGCTGCACGGCATTGGAAAAGCTAAGATGTCCCAAAGTTAAACTGATTGGCTCTGCCAATGCTTCTTACCTGTTGTTTGGATTTTTGTTTGGAAAATTCAATGAAAGGGTCACCCTTTTATTTCTTTAGAAACGTAAGTGTGTAAGTCATTTTATGGCAAAATGCTCTTCAGAGACAACCTCCCTTATCAGACACGTGCACAGATTGCACAAATAAGGTTCAGTATGCTAGTTTGTTATATAAAAACAATCCTTAGAAAATCTTCAATATTTAGAGCTTTCCATCAACTTTAAACACTTGCAGGAAACAAAGTCATACAGGCAACTTCTTGCCAACATGAGTATTTTGGGGCATGGCTCAGTGGCTCCTCAGTGTTTCATTGGAATGCACAAAAAATACCAAGAAAGACCGCAGATTCCTACATTACTTTTCCAGCGTCCTTCATGAGTTGTTATACTTTCCTTAGCAAAAATGAGAAGTTACATTTGCAAGGAAAGGTGAAAGGAATGCACTTGAAATTTCCCTGGTCTTCTTCTGAGGTGGAACTGGGAGGCTAATCATTTTTGTGCAGATTTCCACAGATTACCATAGAAACTAGAATTCCACCAATTTGATTTTGAGTTTTATCTTTATAATGCGATGGTTTGGGTTGCTTTGCAAAACACTGTTCAAAGTTAAGCTCCGTTTTGGGCAAAAAAACTTTCTACTTGACAATAGTCCCTACTGGACTGTATAATGCTTCCAGAACAGAACAGACTTCTGAATTTGAAGGAGTGGTATCCGAGCTTCCAAAAGGATCTCCTTAATTGGGAACACGGTTCACATACAGTAAACATAACAAATTGGGTAAGGCATTAACTTCAATTCACCAAAATGCCAGATATAGCTGAAGTGACATCGCACGTCAATCTCGGGCCCTTTGTCCTTATATTTCACTCAAACACACCTACACACACACACACTCTCAGTAAACATACACCCCTGCAAGCACACACACAACATACATTTAAAAGCATTTTTTAAAAATGAGTTGCCACAGTGTTCCAGGCACTGACTTTGCCACTTCCGAAGCCATGGGTCGCGAAGGCAATGTTAGGGGTTGCTAGGGGCAAGTCAAGGGTCAAGGCTGTGACGCCTGGCGACGTCGAAATGACGTCCATGCGGTAAAGTATATCGAGGCAATATGGAGTTCTTCTAGCGGTTAGAAAAAAACACTTGAACAAGCTCCCTACTTGGGCCGGATCTCAGAGAGGAAAGGCCAGGTGCCAAAAAAGCAATGCAAAAAGCTTTCACGTGCCCAGTCAGCTTGTCCAGCTACAGCAGTTTCACACCCGGCCAATCAGTGAAAAAAATCAGAAAATCTCTCCCAGTTTTTTCCTAATGTCTTTCAGTCATTATTTAATATTGCTTCCTATTTTATCTCAGTTTCTTTTGGTCAGTGTTAATTGCACGATTGTGTCCAATGAACAGGCAAGTAGGTAAAGGTCAGTAAAAGTTCACAGAACTCACTCAAAATTTAGGGTTACATAATAAATAACTGCTTGACAAACTTTATGAACGGAATAGGAACAGCATATGCTCAGAGGCAGGGAACCTTAAAACAAAGAATACCAGAGTACCACAGTTGGCATAGTGTCTCAAAACAAAGCAGTAGATCAAAGGAGGGCCTATAAAATGAATAAGAGCCTTAACCAGTAATCCTCTGTAGATATCTTCAGCAGAAGGAAAGATCATTATTCACCTTGCAGATGAAATTACACTTCAAAGAGATCAGGGAGGAAAGCAGTTACATATTGAATGGGCAGCAAATATGCAAATAAGACATGTTCGGATCTGACATCGCTTTCACTTGGTCAGAGAGAAAAGGTGGAACAAAATGCTGTTGAAGGAGGAACACAGGACTTCTTCAGGAGGAAACTCAGAACACAGCCTAGAGACATGTAAATAACAGATTCAGCAGAGATGAGCGGAAAAGGAAAGCCAGTGGTAAATCACTGGAGACCAAAGTGGGCAAAAAGGACATTGGGGGTCATTACAACATTGGCGGAAAAAGCCGCTTACCGCCGTGCAGAAGACCGCCAACACACCGTCGCAGCAGCGGAATTCCACCACAGTCATTATGACCCACAGCTCGGAATCCGCCAAAATTTAGACACCCACACAAGTCCGCCACACCAAAGGTCAGTGATAAACTGGCGATAACAAAACCTCCACCGTCATACCAACAGGAATACGCCCACACTATCATGACCCACGAATCCATGCAGCGGTCTTTCAACCGCGGTATTCCATTGGCGGTACACACCGCCGCGCTCAAAATACACACACACTTACAAAACACTACCACATTGGACAATTCCAAATACACACACCTGATACACATACACAAATCACTCCCACACACCCAATACAATATAAAACACACACCCACATCACCCACAAACCCCTACTACCGAAAATTCAGAAAGAAGGCCAGAGAGAGACACCACAATCTACAAACAAGCCTCCAGAGGCACTCAACACCATCACCCACATAACATCCACGCACCTCACACAACACACTACTAAATATCACCCCACACATCACTACACACAACACCCCACACATCACCCACACCACCCCATGGCACAGCAAAGACACCCCAGGTTCTCTGAGGAGGAGCTCAAGGTCATGCTGGAGGAAATCATCCGGGTAGAGCCACAGCTATTCGGAGCACAGGTGCAGCACACCTCCATAGCTAGGAAGATGGAGCTATGGCGAAGAATAGTGGACAGGGTCAACGCAGTGGGACAGCACCCAGAAATAGGGATGACATCAGGAAGAGGTGGAACGACCTACGGGGGAAGGTGCATTCCGTGGTCTCAAAACACCACCTTGCGGTTCAGAGTACTGGCGGCGGACCCCCACCTCCTTCCCCACAACTAACAACATGGGAGGAGCAAGTCTTGGCTATTCTGCATCCTGAGGGCCTCGCAGGAGTAGCTGGAGGAATGGACTCTGGTAAGTTAAATCCATAATACTATATCCCCCACCCTACCTGCATGCCATCACATACCCCACCCTCGCCCTCACCCCCATCACTCCAACTCCTCACAAATGTCCCAATATCACAAACCACCCATCCCAACACCAAGCCCTGCATGCAACAACAAAGCATGAACACCCATCACCAAAGCATGCCACTGCACATACCCATACACCCCCCTAAACCATCATCACACAAGGTCCCACACAGGAATGCAAGCACTGGGGTACACAGTCACCCACCCATTGCACATCATGGCACACACAGATGCAATAATGATGCTTTTACACCCATGCAGGACCCCTACCCAACGTCACCGGACAGGAGGGTCCAGACATGTCCACTCCCCCCACAGAAGAGGCCTACAGTGATGGCAGCAGCTCTGTCCAACTGGATCTAGATGACCAGCCTGGACCATCTGGGACCTCGGGACAGTCGGTTCCCCTCACACTGGCACAGGCCACCACAGAGCTTCCCCCCTCTGGAAACACCAGCACAGCACCCACCCAGCGGGCCCATACCTCTGTCCCCAGGACACGTCAATCAACAGTGTGTCCACCACTACAGAGAACCCAGGCTAACCCACCACCCCAACAACAACAGGGACCTGGGGGGAGTGGCAGTGGGCACACAGTTCAGGGGACAGAGGCCCAGGGAAACAGGGGAACTGGGAGGGCTGCTGTGCGACAGGGGGAGGACAGGCCCAGGGAACGCACTCTCCACGAGGCCCTCTCCAACATCATGGGAGCCTACCATCATTCCCAGGAGACGATGGCAACGGTACAGGCCAAGTTTCGGGAGACCCAGCAGCTGCAGGAGGAACAGCATTTGGGGTTCAGGGAGGAACTCAAATCCATCAATTCCACCCTGGGCACCATCGTAGGGGTGCTGAAGGAAGTCCTCAACACCAGGAGGGACACTGTGGCACAACAAGGGGCCCCTGACACTAGCCTGGACGATGAACTGCCCACCACCTCCGCCGGCGCTAGTGGACAAAAGGCACCACCACAGCACCACCACACCAGCAGCCCACCCCCTGCAGATGGAGAACCACCCCGCAAACGGTCCCTGAGATCCAGGACAAAGACAGAGAACGATGCCAAGACCCCCGCCAAGAAATGAGACCACCCTGATTGTCATCCTTTTGTCCCACCTTGTCACCCTGTCCATCCTCAAACTGCCCCAGCTCCACTTCCTATGCCCCTTTGGACAGTGCACCTGTGAGACTAATAGCTTGGACTCTGCCATGGACATTCCTCCACCATCACCCCTCACCATTTTACAACCCCCTCCAATATTGAGCACTTAAATAAACACCCTTAAAGCACAAAACAATCTGGAGTCTGTCTGTGATTTCGAATTAGTGTATTAGCAATTACAGTGACAAAATGCTCTTTCAATTGTAATGTCAACATACCTATGTCACACAGCTCTAGTCCATGAGGAAACAAAGCAGATGTCACACAGTGGGACCCACATCTGTGAAATCGTAAGGGAAAGTGAAAACTCAGTGACCATACACTGCGTGAAAAGGACAGACAGTAGAGAGGTAGTAGTGTTGAAGTACATGTAGCAGGCAGGTTTGTCTTCTTACCTGTGTCTCACTGGAAGTATTGCAGGATCACAGAGTTCCTGTTGTCGATGTCCTCTTCTTCTGCTTCCTCGTCTTTACTGTACACAGGCTCCACAGCTGCCACAACACCTCCATCTGGACCATCTTCCTTTAGAAAAGGCACCTGTCGTCACAAAGCCAAGTTGTGAAGCATACAGCAGGCCACGATGATCTGGCACACCTTCTTTGGTGAGTAGAATAGGGAACCACCTGCCATATGTAGGCACCGGAACCTGGCCTTCAGGAGGCCAAAGGTCCGCTCTATAATTCTCCTAGTTCGCCCATGGGCCTCATTGTAGCGTTCCTCTGCCCCTGTCCTGGGATTCCTCACTGGGGTCAGTAGCCATGACAGGTTGGGGTAACCAGAGTCACCTGCAAATGGCGAGGGACAACTGTTAGACACACACTAACTCTTAGGGATATCCCCAGACCCAGACAACTATTCCCACTGATTTGGTTCCAGGTGCTCACCTAGTAGCCACACACGGTGCCTCTGGAGTTGCCCCATCACAAAAGGGATGCTGCTATTCTGCAGGATGTAATCGTCATGCACTGAGCCAGGGAATTTGGCATTAACATGGGAGATGTACTGGTCTGCCAAACACACCATCTGCACATTCATCGAATGGTAACTCTTCCGGTTTCTGTACACCTGTTCACTCCTGCAGGAGGGACCAAGGCCACATGTGTCTCATCAATGGCACCTATGATGTTGGGGATATGTCACAGGGCATAGAAGTCACCTTTCACTGTTGCCAAATCCTCCACCTCAGGGAAAACGATGTAGCTCCGCATGTGTTTCAGCAGGGCAGATAACACTCTGGACAACACGTTGGAAAACATAGGCTGGGACATCCCTGATGCTATGGCCACTGTTGTTTGAAATGTCCCACTTGCAAGGAAATGGAGTACTGACAGCACCTGCACTTGAGGGGGGATCCCTGTGGGATGGCGGATAGCTGACATCAGGTCTGGCTCAAACTGGGCACACAGTTCCAGGATTGTGGCACGATCAAGCCTGTAGGTGATGATTACATGTCTTTCTTCCATTGTCGACAGGTCCACCAGCGGTCTGTACACCGGAGAATGCCGCCATCTCCTCACATGTCCAAGCGGACGGTGCCTATGGAGGAGAACAGCGAGCATAGAGTCAACCAACTCTGAGGTACGTAAACACAGCTTACTCAGAAAACTATTCATAAACCGAAATTTGCCTGTATGAGTGTTGAGCCAAGGCCTAGGTATGTGTGACACAGTTAAAAATAAAGTCATGTGGGCCCCTGAAATGACGGCTGCCTGACCTGTAAAGTGGGACGATGGGATATGAGGTAACTGCGCTGGCGTTGTACACCGTCGCGGTGGGCGGTCGAAGACCGCAGCACAATTCTGCATTTGTTAACATTGGACCCTATGGGTCTCAGGAGCCAATGACGATGTACGCCGGCGGTGACGGTACGCACCGCCGCGGACGTGACTGCCATTTTCTATCTGTTCAATCACTCGATACCTGATCTTCGACAGGAGAGGACCTACACTGCAAGTGCTGCTGTGACCTCAGTCTGGAAGAGACAATGGCTCATGTGTCTGGGGAAAGGGCCCCTGCTTTCAGCACAGAGGAGTTGGAAAAACTCGTGGATGGGGTCCTCCCCCAGTACACGCTACTCTACGGTCCTCCAGACAAACAGGTAAGTACACTGGGAGCATGCTGTATGGGCAATGCCTGTGTTGAGTGGTGTGGATGAAAGATAGGGGGGGGAGAATGAGGCGTGCATGAAACGACGGTGAGTGCATGTGCCAGATGGCAAAGATAGGGATGCGGGCCAATGACTGTGACGGTGCAGTTGGTAATAACTTCTCTTTTTCCCCTGTACAATTCCTGTAGGTCAGCGCCCACCAGAAGAAGGATATTTGGCATGCCATCGCCAAGGTCTTCCGGACCCTGGGGGTCTACCACAGACGGAGCACCCACTGCCGGAAAAGATTGGGGGGACATTCGCCGCTGGAGCAAGAAGACGGCGGAGGCCCAGCTGGGGATGGCCTCCCAACATGGGAGGGGTGCCCGTCGCACCATGACCCCCCTGATGTTCAGGATCCTGGCGGTGGTGTATCCGGAGTTGGATGGGCGCTTGAGGGCATCACAGCAGCAACAAGGGGGTGAGTACACTCTCATTCTGCTGATTCAGCGCGCAGTGGAGGTGTCTGGGTGGGGGAGGTGGACTGTGGGTTCCCCTAGGCCAGGGCGAGTTTGCTAGTTAAGTCCCCTTTTTCAGGCAAACCCTGTGGCACCCCACCCCACCTGGGTACAGTGCCAACTACACCTACTCAGGCTCCTGTGACATCCATGTGTCCAGAAATCGGCCATAGCCTTGTAAGCCATGTCCCAGGGACCCCAAGTGCGCAGCATAGTGCATGGGGCTTCTGTGTCTGTCGTGTCCGCCAACGGTAGCGGTAATGCATGCACTCAACATGTCTTTCTTCTGTCTCCCCCCCCCCCTTTTTGTGGTCTCCCTGTACTTGTGTGCATTAGCATCATCAGGCGGAGGAGCAGTGGCACCGGAGCAGAAGGGAGCTGCATCCCACATGGCCCTGGAGGGTGAGACTACGGACTCCGAATTCACCAGAGGGACGGAGGGTGAGGGGAGCTCCACGGCGGGGACAGGAGCTGACATCAGTGATACGGACTCCTCCTCTGATGGGAGATCCTTTGCGGTGGCGGGCCCATCTGTGCCCCCCGCATCTACAGGTACAGCCGCCACCCCCCCTCCAGCACCGCCCTCCCAGCAGCCCCTCAGCCTTTGCCCCGTGCCCGCTCACCCATGAGGGTGGGCATCACCTTCGCCCCAGGCACCTCAACCTCTGCCCCAGTCACCCCTTGCTGCCCTCAGTGAGGAGACCATTGACCTCCTCAGGTCCCTCACTGTTGGGCAGTCTACCATTTTGAATGCCATCCAGGGTGTAGAGAGGCAGTTGCAACAAACCAATGCATTCCTGGAGGGCATTCATTCTGGTCAGGCAGCCCTTCAGCGAGCTTTTCAGACTCTGGCCTCAGCACTGATGGCAGCCATTGTCCCTGTCCCTAGCCTGCCCCCTCCATTTCCTCCACCCAGACCCACACCCCTGTACCTCAGCCTATGCCAAGCACACCATCAGACCAGCATGCACACACCTCAACACACAAAGGAAGCTCAGGCAAACATAAGCACCACACATCCCACAGGCCCTCACGCAAGCATTACACACATGCAGACATACCAACATCCACTGCCTCCACTGTGTCCCCCTCCTTCTCGTCTCCCTCATCCCTCCCAGTCTTGTCTCCACTCACACCTGCATGCACTACATCTTCAGCCACTACGTCCATCACCAGCACACCCACCACCACACCCCTCTCACGTGCAGTCACCACCCCCACTTCCATTCACACATCCCCTGTGTCCTCTCCCAGTGTGTCTGTGAGGCCACCTCCCAAGGTACACAAACACAGCCACACATACACCCAACAGCCATCCACCTCACGACAGCCTCCAGCCCATGCACCTTCACCCAAAGTCAGCAAACGGACACCTCCTACGACCACTACCTCTTACTCCACTCCCAAACCCCCTCCAGTGTTCCTAAGAAACTTTTCCTGGCCAGCCTTGACCTCTTTCCCTCACCTCCCCCACCCCGTCAGTCTCCTAGGGCCTGACTCTCCAGGTCCCAACCTAGCACCTCAGCCACAACATCGGCGGGACCAGTGGTGCCAGTAGTCACCGGATTATGGAGTGCACCAGGCAGCAGGGCAGGCAGTGTGGCAAGGAGCCACAGCACGGACAGTCCCCCACCTGTCAAGCATCAAAAGTTGGCCAGTGCCCGGTGGGAGAGGGGGAAGACACCAGCCACCAAAGCCGCTCCCAGGGGTCCAGTTGGGAGTGTGGAGTCAGCTGCGACTCCTTCCAAGGTGGGGAAGGGGCACAAGAAAAACGGCAAGTCTGGGAACATCAGCACGGCGGAGAAGACCGCCATCAGCCCCGCTGCCCAGGAGGCGACCGCCAGGAGCCCCACTGCCCCAGACAGGACCGTCAGCAGCAGCCCCGCTGCCCAGGAGGCGACCGCCAGCAGCCACACTGCCCCAGACAGGCCCGCCAGCAGCAGCCCCGCTGCCCAGGAGGTGAGCGCAAGCAGCCCCACTGCCCCAGACAAGACCGCCAGCAGCCCCACTGCCACAGGCAGGACCGCCAGCAGCAGCCCGCTGCCCAGGAGGTGAGCGCCAGCAGCCACACTGCCCCAGACAGGACTGCCAGCAGCAGCCCCGCTGCCCAGGAGGAGACCGCCAGAAGCCACACTGCCCCAGACAGGACCGCCAGCAGCAGCCCCGCTGCCCAGGAGGCGACTGCCATCAGCCACATTGCCCCAGACAGGACCGTCAGCAGCCCCACTGCCACAGACAGGACCGCCAGCAGCAGCCCCGTTGCCCAGGAGGCGACCGCCAGCAGCCCCACTGCCACAGACAGGACCGCCAGCAGCTGAACTGCTGCCAAAGACTCCGCCGCCACAAGCACCGCTGGCAAAGACCCCGCCGCCACAAGCACCGCTGTCAAGGACACCGCCGCCACAAGCACCGCTGGCAAAGATACCACCGCCACAAGCACTGCTGCCAAAGATACCGCCGCCACAAGCACCGCTGCCAAGGATACCGCCGCAACAAGCACTGCTGCCAAAGACACTGCCACCATAAGCACCGCTGCCAAGGACACTGCCGCAACAAGCACCGCAGGCCCATGAGCGCCAAAAGCTCTGACGCTACTGAGGCCGCCACGAGCAGGATGAAGCACTCTGGGCACCAAGCCCCCTCCAGAACCAGTGGAGATTGACATCCACTACCTCTTTCCTTAGCAGGATAAAGCACTCTGGGCACAAGGCCCCCTCCAGAACCAGTGGAGTATCACATCCAGTACCTCTGTCCTTGGCAGGATGAAGCACTCTTTGCACAAGGCCCCCTCCATAACCAGTAGAGATTGAAATCCACTTGAGAGACTGTGGCTTTGCACTCCCCAGGATTGAACAGTGGGCAAACCACCCACTGGAGAGACTTGAGAGACTGTGGCTTTGCACTCCCCAGGATTGAACAGTGGGCAAACCACCCACTGGAGAGACTTGAGAGACTGTGGCTTTGCACTCCATAGGATTGAACAGTGGGCAAACCACCCGCTGGAGAGACTTGAGAGACTGTGGCTTTGCACTCCCCAGGATTGAACAGTGGGCATCCCCCTCGTGGATTTGGCATCGTGCACTCAACCGGCTGAGGTGCCCACCCTTTCCCTTCCCCCTGAGGTGCCTGTTTTATTTTTATCTGATGCCCCTGCAGTGTTCTCTCCGTCTTGTTCGGGTATCTTGTGTGGGCCTCGCCCATGCATTTTGGGCCCAGTGGTCCACGGACTTTAATGGTGGAATACCTTGGACTTATATTATTGGTGTATATATTTGTTAATAGTGTACATATATTTTTTGAATACTCAATTTTAATATATTACAATCGTTCACCTTATTTCCTTTTGTCTTTGCATTCTTCTGGGGGGATTGTGGGTTGTAACTGTAATGTATCATGCTGTACTAGTGTGTGGGCTGTTGTGGGTGAGGGTGGGGGTGGGGGTGTTGCGTGTTGCGTGTGTGTGTCACTGTTTTTTCCCTCCCCCTGCCCCCTCCCCTGTGTCGTAGGTGCAGTACTCACCGCTGGAAAAATCTGGATCTCTGTTTCCATGGCGTCCTGGTTCCTCGTGGGGTGTGCAGAGGTGAGCGTTTTCCCTTCGAAGTCCTGTTTCCGCCGTGTTTTTGTTCATGGTGCATCCACCCCGGAAAAGATGGCGGATTGGTAGGTTGTAATTCTGTGGGCGGTACATTGTCCTCCACCTGTCTGTTGGCGGTGACCGCCGCTGTGTTTGTTTGTACCGCCGTGGCGGTCGGAGTGTTAAAGTGGCTGTCTATGTTTGCGGCTTCCGCCATGGTCGTAATTCCATTTTTTTTACCGCCGGCCTGTTGGCGGTCTTACCGCCGCTTTAACACCGACCGCCAGGGTTGTAATGACCACCATTAAGTCAATGGCTGGGATTCAGTCTTCTGCCCAAAACTGCTTCTTATTTGAATTTTATTGGAAACATTCCCGACTGTTTTCTCTCCAAATTATCTAGAGATTATGTAGGCATTCCAATTCACTCATGGACAACTGTGGGCCTGATTCACAAAGGAAACTTACACTTTTGTGCAAGTTTATGATTGTTTCCTTTTCACAAAGTTATTTTATAAGTAGAATATTTACGATTGCGGAGTCTCTGCATATAAAAAGATAGGACAGCTCTTTATTTTTATGTGCACAGATTTGCCAGTTGTAAAGATATGACTGCAGAATCTCCACACTTTAAAAGAAAGGTCTGTCCCAGAAAATACAAATCTATGCAGCAGGGTGACTCTGTCACCCAGAAGCAGAAGTCAGAAGAGACATGCAAGTTGAAATCACTACAGAAGTTGCCTTTGTGCCATGCTTGCTGAATTTGTGAAGACAGTCAGTCACTGTCACCACAAAGCAGAAGGTTTTTCACTGTGAACAGCCACTACACTGCTCTGAAACAATGGAATTCTCTTCTGGCAGTCTGTGAACTGTTCATCTTTCTGGGGGAACTTAAAAGGATTTTTGCTCCAGAGTGCCTCCGTTTGTAGAACCATGTTGGTGAAACAAAGGAGCAGATAATTTAGACTCAGTCTCGGTCAGCGCCTTCCTTTCTCCTGTTGAAGCCAATATGTTAATTAGAGATATTAATATGTGTTTATGCATCTTGAATAATAATATTAAAATGTAGAAATAAATAATGTAGAGAATTAATGTGCATGTTGAAAATGTGCCCTCGGAGAGTGGTCACCAAGATTCACAAATGTACTAATAAAATGAATAACCTGCATGAAATATAGAAAAACGTATTGAATAATGTAGCAGTACGTCATATTGAGATATATATTGTATGTTTTGCATTATATTGTAGAGTTAACTTAGCCAAAGTTGTGGCCTAGTTTTGCTAGGCCTCATGCAGAAGCTGAATTACTAACGCAATGTAGAGAAGCTAATGTGCTGAACTGACCCTGAACTGCTTATCGTTTAATAAAATCTGCTCAGCAAAAATCCAATGCGAGAACCGACGGACAGGATATGATGGAATCATAAATGTAACAAGGACTGTGTAAAGCAGACGAGATGTATTTTCCCAGGACTCAAACAATGGAGACACTGACTGGAGAAGAAGATGCAACGTTTTTTATACCTGACAAGCCGGATGATGAGAACATTGTACAGTGAGCCAATCGACACCTTGGGAAACCGTGAAATACTAGAATTCATAGATTTGAAGAAATTATTGGATAGTCATAACTGGTGACTAATTGACCAATTAGGAATTAGGGGATAGTCTGGGTGACTTTAATATGATGCTGTGATAAAGGGGAAAAACTTCAGAATTAATGGAGAGAATAGATGTTCGAGGTTAGGCGCGGACGTTTGAAGAGATTCAATATTCTGTCATTGGGCTCAAGCTCTTGAGAGCCTGATGCGATGCTGATCGATTGATGACCTGAAGACGAAGACTAACTTTGTTGCTGATCCATAACGTGGATAGGTAGATATGGCAATGTGACTGATTGATTTTTGTGCCTTTTCTTTCTTGGTAACAACTGCGCTGTTATATCGTTTTTCTCCTAAACTAGATGTTTTTCCAAATTCATGTTCTAAACTGTTTTCGCATGAAGTCCCACATGCTAATGCTAATCTGGGTTAGGTAGGCTTTCTATTCTGAGACGCTGACATATATGGTGATAAATGATTGACGGACTGATTTGCTGAACCCTGCTACTAAGGTTAACATATTCATCGTTCTTGGCTTATGTTGAGGCATTAGAACGCATGTTTTCTCAAGTTCTGATTAGATTATGTTATTGGTGGTCACTAATGAATTAATCTTGAGTGGATTTGAATAAAGTTTGAATTAACCTCATGATTTAGTATTGTAACCAATAGGGAAATAACATTTGCTAAACGTATATTGAGTTGTGATTTTTCATGAATATTGACGTTATTAACTACTGACTAATGTTTGCTTATTGGTTATTGGGTTGTGTATTGATTATTGATGCACATTGGTTACACCGTAACTAGGATACTCCATGCGAATCAAAAGGTTAATCGACCTATACGCGTCCCCTTGTAAGTTTACTTACTAAGGACCAGGCGCGCTAGCACTCCCCTTCTCCCCTTTTTTTGCAGTGACGTTGGAAGATTTTCATGGGCCCTAATTCAAGAAAGTAAAATGTTCCCCTGGCACTAGTCGTATAGTAAAATACAACAATTAGTGAGGTGAATTGGATGCAGTAAGCCCCTCATCCACCCTAAGTCTGATACCATTTCACCTACTGTACTGATATCTATGTCCCTGCACCTGTGGTTGTATCATCAATGATCCAAGGATGTGTAGCATGCATCTGACACTGGCCGCCACTTGATCCCTTTTGAGTGAAATAAGCTCATTAAGGGGCATATTTATACTCCGTTTGCGCCGAAATTGCGTTGTTTTTTTTAATGCAATTTCGACGCAAAACTAACTCCATATTTATACTTTGGCGTTAGACGCGTCTAGCGCCAAAGTCCATGGAGTTAGCGTCATTTTTTAGCGTGGACACCTACTTTGCGTTAATTATATGCAAGGTAGGCGTTCCCGTCTAAAAAATCGACTCCGAGGCATGTGCGTGGGATTTATACTCCCGGGCAAAAATCACGCCCGGGAGTGGGCGGGTAAAAAAAAATGACATACGGCCGCTTTTGCGCCGTTTTTTAGCGCCTGCAAAAGGCAGGCGTTAAGGGACCTGTGGGCTCTGAAGGAGCCCAGAGGTGCCCCCCCATGCCCCCAGGGACACCCCCTGTCACCCATGCCCACCCCAGGAGGACACCCAAGGCTGGAGGGACCCATCCCAGGGACATTAAGGTAAGTTCAGGTAAGTGTTTTTTTTTTATTTTTTTTGTGGCATAGGGGGGCCTGATTTGTGCCCCCCTACATGCCACTATGCCCAATGACCATGCCCAGGGGACAGAAGTCCCCTGGGCATGGCCATTGGGCAAGGGGGCATGACTCCTGTCTTTGCTAAGACAGGAGTCATTTCTATGGGGGTTGGGAGTGAAAAAAAATGGCGCAAATAGGGTTGAGGCGAAAAAATTGCCTCAACCTGACTTGCCCCATTTCTTGACGCCCAAGCTCCATATCCCCCTACGCCGGCGCTGCCTGGTGTACGTGTTTTTTTTTAACGCACACCATACGGCGCCGGCGGCTAACGCCGGCTAACGTCATTCAATAAATACGGCGCCAGCATGGCGCTTCAGAATGGCATTAGCCGGCGCTAATTTTTTTGACGCAAAACTGCGTTGGCGCAGTTTTGCGTCAAAAAGTATAAATATGGGCCTAAATACTTCTAAACCCGACATATCTCATTCAGTCCACACTGACCTGGTCGACCCATGGCTCAGTCTGGCCTGTGGTCCTCTTTCCACTGCCAAAAATAATTTGGACTTTTTATGGGGCCCAAGAAAAGAAATTATTTATTCTGTTAAGACCTATTTTCGGGTTTTGCTTTTCAGTGTTACTTTGCTGATACTAATTCACCATGTGTTTCTCATCGTTTTTGCTTTTCATTGTTGTGCTCAAAGATAGTTTGCAAGAAAACTATCGAACATCTTACAGAGTTAAGTGTCAGAGTCTGCGAATCTACCAAAGAAATAGAGTTTAAGTACACTGACAGTGTTTGCAAATATCTGGCTCTGGTTGGTGTGGAAACCTGGGCACAGGGCCACTGTGAAAATATGATCTGTATAAATAATGACTATTTCCTCTTCCATCTTCACTATCCAATTCTAACAATATGAAGTTTTGCCTTGCCACACAGAAAAAGTTCCACTATCCAAGTAAAAAAAACAGAATATCATAAGGACACTTTTTCTGATCCCTATGGAAGACTCCACCCCTTCCTGAAAGAAAAGATCGATACAACCACTCTTTGTTTGTTTTCCTGTTGCATGGTAAGGATCCTTTTCCTCATGCAAAAACGATAAGATTTTTACCTTTTCTCTTATTCTTTTTAACATGTTTGATTTCTTCTCTCCTGCTCTATCAGTCCCAATCAGTAGATGTTTTCGACTGGAACCCTCTTATGGCCTACGCACATGGATGATTACAATTATTTCCAGAAGTTGTGGACCAAGTGCAGCAAGAATGAATTAGGGACAAATTATTCTAGGAGGGAGCCCTAAAAATGTTCTAGAAAGTGCCACTATTGTTGGGCTTACTTGGTTCACCTTGAGCATGGTAGGGATGAACCCCTCAGCTCGTAAGCAGCTGGCCCTCCAGCACCTGAAGAACCCAAAAGGTCTACTTCAAAAAAATAATTTAAATGATCAGAAGATGATGACTCCAGAGGTTATTTTGTGCAAGGAGCTGACATAACTGCTCATCTTCACAAGAAGTTTTAAATTCCTGATCCCATGTTGCCACATGATGAAGATTTTTTCTTTCATGATCATAGGAAGGATCCTGAAAGCCTTCCCCTGCACATAGGTGTGTGTAATGTACTTTTCAAGGCATGGACTGAAATAGAGCACTCTGCCTTACCAAGATTTTTTTGGAAACCTTACCCCATGACAGGGTTGGAAAGAGTTCCTGTCAAGGTGAAAGTTTATTTATTGATGGCTGGCTTGTCTTACCAGGGCCTTATTATTTCAGACAATGCATCTCTATCTTATCCAATCGACGAGAATGTGGAAGTTGTTGTTAAGCAAGTCTACTCTGCTTCCAATTTCGTGGTACAGGAGAAAACGTATGTAACCTATAAGGTCTGCTCCTCTTAAGAGTCTTTCTAATGCTATCAGAACAGATGGAGAAAAAAAGGGCTGATTGCTTGGCTACTCGCTCTATGATAGAGAAACCTGTCTACTTACTCTCCAACAATTTTGTTGAGTACCTGGGTGCAGCAGCAGTGCCATCCATTGTTGGACAGAGGAATATTTCGATTCATTCATGGAAAGTTAATGGCTCTCAGATGCATATTTCATTTCCTGAAGCTGGGCTTTGTGGTCAACAGTTGGAGGAGTAAGTTATGTGACCTTTGGGATGGGGGTACACTTTTGTGTGCAGAACACTTACTGGTCTGATTTTCATTTCCAGTCAGTCCTGTCAAAGTAGATGTCGAGGTCGGATGGTCACTTTCTCCAAAATACCCCAATAAAGTCTAGCTGTAACTGTCCCTTCTTCCTCCAAATCATGACAATTCAAGAGAGGTTTCAGGCCCAGCAGAGGTCTTCTCAGAGCCACTTTCAAGCAATTGTTCTAGTAAGTTGGGGTGCTACCTGAATGTGTTTCTGGTGCAGAAACCATCAGTAGACATTAGTCTAGTCCTGCACATAAAATCAGGAATTTCTTTCATTCATCATCAGTAGTTCTAAACCACAACACTTTAGTCCATCATAACTATGATCATACCAGGAAGGTTTCTGCCTTCTCTTGACTTGTTAAACCTGCCTCCATTTTCCAATCCATTCAGACTCTCAGACATTTCTTTCATTCTGTAGACATCCAGCGAAGCTGCTCCCATTTAGTCTCTCTTACTCCAAGAGTTTTCTCAAAGATTTTGGATCTGTGATTGGATATGCTAATTTGTCAAGCCATACAAATTTGCCATTATCCAGGTGATTGGCTGATATGTGCCTCTTCTTTTTCTAAGGTGTGTAAATGTGTGGAGTGTGCCCATTCTGCTTCAGAAACCTGGTATTCTTTTATCTGCTAACCTTTCAAACATCTTACTTACTTCTCTCGCAGAACCTTCACTTCTTTGAAGCAATTGCCTATGGAGACTTGGATTGAGTCGATTTCCACCTGCAAGGAAGCTACAATCAATGTCATTTATCTCTGGGCTATTGGATCAATCTGATACAATAAGCTCAAACCTAGCTGACGGTACAGGGCCACATGGCGACATGTAGTTGGAGGTTTCATGTGCTTGACCTCATCTATTACCTTTCATAATAGATCTCCTTCAGTAAGCAGCAATATGCCTGACTCTACAACATGTTCGTCCTCTCAGGAAGGGCCATTCGTGAAGGATCTGGACAGGCAACTAGGTAGAAAAGGCATACATGAATCAATAAAGTGGGACTAGGACTCTAAACATAGCAGCACTGGCTTAACAAATGTGCCTCTGTGCAGATATCGGTTTCTTTGCTCTGACACCTCTCTGTCTTCCATTGAGGGAGGATTGAACGGGGGATCAATTGGGCTGCGTTTTTCCTTCCTCCTAAGCCCTTTGTCTAAGTCTAATACTGTTTCAGAAAATAAACGAATGATTCAGTAATCTCTGATTAGATCTTTTTGCTTCGATTTAGTATGGAACATTCTTCTCTCCAATTTCTGCAGTCTCTTTCCATGAACAAAAGGATGGAGGATGAATGTTTTGTCCTCTCCATGGCCATGAGACCTACTGTATGTCATTGCTCTATTCCCATTGTACCCGGCATCCTTCAGAACATTCAGGACGACCATGCAGAAGTATTACTGGTAGGTTCTTGTTGGCTCATAATCATTAGTATCCATTGCTCCTGCAACTGTCGACACAACCTCATTGGATGTTTACGATGTTTTCACCCCCACCCTGAACTACTCACCTTCCACAGACAACTTTTCTGAGTTTTCAGTACTGCTATAGTGATGTGGCTTGGGTTTTTTACAATCATAACTATCATCAACCCTCAAGGTTTATGACCATTATTTGTCAAAATTTCAGGCTTGGAGGCAGGTTTGCTAACTTTTGATTCCAGATTTAATTTGTGTCAAAGGGGCTTCCATGGGTGGTACATGGATGTTTCTGTGCAATCACCCATGGTTTTTGGATTCAAAGCCCTGTGAACTAACAATAGTAGACAGGATTTTGAGATAAAAAAGATGCTTGTTTGAGGCAGGTATTAAAATGAAGACATGTTTTTATTTTCCCAAATGTTTTAGGCTTTGCATGGGTGCTGTATTCTGGAGGACACATCCAAATTGGGGAATGTTTTAAAGTTTGTCTATGCACAATAATTTGTACTTGAAGGATAACCTTCCAGTACAAAACCTATAAAGGATATGGCACAGCACCTTTTTCACGATGGTACCAGGATGTGTCTGTGGAGGTAGGCAGCCTGATTGTGCACCTCTCTCCGACTCTCTCCCTAGTGCTGTCCTGCTGTCTCCCTCCTCGCAAGGCATAGCAGCACTTTTTATTGATGTAGAGCATTGCTGGTGTTTTAGTAACGCTACATCTTAGTGTTCAACAAAAAGCATACTAGCTGCCTCCTGTGAACAAGCTAAAGTGATGGATTTCCTTGAGACAGATTCTTCCTTGGTTTAGCTGTTTTATTCTACTTTAACCAATAGTCTTTAGAGGTTCACAAATGCATTCAAATTCTGAACTGTCTTCATGTCTTCTTTTTTTTTCATCATCCTGTGATTCAATGTCTAGTACCACCATGGTACCTTCCTTTAGTGTTTCAACTTCTTTAGTGGTAATTTTGAACTTCCAGATAAAGTTTACATAGCTTTCAGGTAACATTTTGTTCTTAACTATCATTTGTTCTGGTGGATGCTTTGTAGCTCTTGGTGCTCTACTTCCCTCTGTTCCTTTTTCTATTTTTTTCAGGACAAGGTGGTCCATAGGCCAGATCCTTCTTTTATTTCTACATTTCTTTAAAAATGTAACTGTACACAGGATTGACTGTTTCCATGCTTTTCCTTCCCCCTTCTCAGACCAGGAAGAATGCCTTTATACTCTAAACATGCACAGAGACCGCTTCATTGAATTATAATGTATGACTGCTTTCCGCATAATGGATTCTTTAGTTATAACTTATGGTTAAACAGGTTAGGATATCACCTCTCTAAAGCAACCCATAGTTGTTGACTTTGTCTTTTTTCCTGGTTTACAAGATGGTTGAGACTGACTTACCAAGTCCTGTTCATGGGCCGTCTACCAGCATAGTAGCTGTCTCTGGAGCAGCTTTTAAAGGAGCTTCAGTGGGAGGACATATTTGATGCTTCCACCTGGTCTTCCCTTCACACATTTATAATTCTTTATAGTCTACATGTGGGAGGTGGTTTCTCATCTGATTCTGATGCCCATTCACTTGCTTCTGCTAATGATGGATGGATGTGAATGCATATCATTGATCTGTTTGTAATATGTCCTTGTTAAATGCATGTGATGTATAGCTGTACTCCCTTTGAGAATTTTCTGTCTCCTCTTATGCTAGGGGAGCTTCATAATAGTTTTAGGACTGGGCCGAGGAAGGCGGATGAGGAAGAAATGACCCGGGGTAACCCTTACTACTCTGATTTTGAGACTGCCTTCTCAGGCTGAAGGACAAAATGGACCACACAGCATATTTTCCATCCTTTTATATTACAGAATGTGGATAGGTTAGGTGGATAAGTTGACCGATCCTTTTAGGCTTATGGAAGTGGGTGGAGCCTGGTTTAGGAATCAGAGAAATTATTTAGATATTTGTTGCTTTTATTTATTTTTTGCTTGGATAGGGGAACCTTTTCTGCATAAGCAAGAAAAAACTGTGGCAATGATGACTTGGACTCAGAGTAATGATTATGACCGGCAAGCAGAGCAGCATGAGCAACCATCTACTGCATAACATTCAGGTTTTCACAAACAACAATTCACCTATTTCAAATGGCTCAAAGTTTACTAAATTCAGTTGTGTGCTGTGTTTACAAAATAAAAGCTGTGGCAGTGGTTGAAACCCATGACTGCCACTTTCCAAAAGGTAAATTGATTTATTTCAGCTATTGATTGCAGTATTATGGCACTTATAGTGGTGCTATTCTTGCTTACTTGGGGCCGGATTTATACTTTTTTAGTGCCGCATTGCGCCATATTGTGATGCAAAAGTGGTGCAAACTTACAAAATTCAATTATATTTTGTAAGTTTGCGCTGCTTTTGCGAAATGCGGCGCTAAAAAAAGAATAAATTAAGCCCTTAATACTTACATCATCAGTTGATGGACTGGGGGAAAGGCTATTGCCTGCAGCAGGAAACAAAAACTTTCAATGCTTAAATTTAGTCCAAGCAGTCTGGAAAGAATGAGCCCTTCATTGTCATCCAAATCTATTGCTTCATTTTTCACTCAGACTTATGTTCACAACCACAGCGCCTGCTCTGAAAGCATCAATCCTTTCAAGAGGACATTTAGAATCATACCAACAATGGTGCATCTCTCTTCAGGTCCATTGTTTTGATCCTAAATTGTCTTGTAATGGCCCATTTGCATATTTTACTGTTCTGATAGGATGTTCCCTAATAGATCATGCACTGGCAAAGCCAATGGATCTGGCATTGGCCGCAAGACTTTCCGCTTTGTCAGTGCTTGTTTTGGTATCATCATGTGTTTTGCAAAAGTTGGGGTAGGTAGGTATGTTCACTACTATTGCTTGCTATGTGCAATTTGCGTCAGGCCTTTTCACCTACCAATTTTGGCTATCACCAGCCACCACAGATCCAAGGCTGAATTGCCATGGGATTGCTTCTCTATTTAAGGTGATCCCGAAAAAGGTCTTTAGATGTGCCTTTAATTTAACTTGTATGTAGGACTCTGTAATGGAGTTAGGAACCCTAGTTTATGAAAATGGCACTTGTGTGAATAATGAGGCCTATGGGGAAAAGGCATATCTGTCTGTCGTTCAGTTCCTTTTGATGGCGGAATTATTGCCTATGAGATTGTCAGTAAGAGCCGATGAGAGGGTCGGTACTCTTGTTTGACCGAGGGACAGTAATCCATACAATTAGAGCATGTCCCCAAGTACAGATGTGGCCTTAACAGTAAACATAAGAGCGCAAATGGGCGGGTAGTGTAAACCTTCAAGATGGTGCCCATTATTTGTGTCAAAAGCATGGGAGAGTTGGGTTAGTGGCAAATGAAAGTGTTTGTGTAACACAAATCTAAACACATTACATCATTGCGACATGGCATTCGGAGTTGCAATAATAAACTGCATCCATGTTTGGAGAGTCCTTTCTCACATGGAATGGAACACGACATCTGTACAACATGCTGCTGAGAGATAAGGAGTAGGTTAGAGATGAGAAAGGAGGCATGGGAATCTACAGAGGAATAGGTTCTCAAAGTTACAAGGATGTTGGAACACTATACTGTTTTCCCTCTTGAGCTGGTTGCTGAGAGTGTAATATATTACAGTTGAGGACGTGCAGTGGTAACCCCTGGTATATGTTTTAACTGCTTCTGTGGGTCAGAGGCCAGGAGCTGTACTCATGTGCAACTGTGCTTATGTGTGTCAGACTGCTCCCAGCAGTCTGCACACATGGCATTTGAAATCCCTCTGGTGCGGGCACCAGAGGGATTCTTTTAGAAAGACACAGCCTCAGGAGATGGGGGGGGGAGCTTCCCTATCCCTCAAGGCTGTTTCTTTTGTTTCAGTGAAATGATGATCAGTGCACGTGGCACATTGACACATTTCACTGAAACCAGAAGGCAAATTAGCTGATTGTCTCATTTCGCTTTGACTACCTCGGTGCTCTGGGGGCAATCTTAGGCCCCAAAGCACCAAGGCAGACAGGAGAGGTATCATTGGAAAGGGGAGAATCCCTGCTTGGGGAGCACCGCAAGAGGGTGGCCTACAACCAGGGATCCACCCACTACGCACCAGGGAGTGGGGGAGGGGCCGGTTGGCAAGGGTTTTTGCTCCCCTTGTTTATTTTGGGCATATTCAGTCTTTCTGCAGTAGGACCCCATCTGACCCTCCTGGGGGGATAGAAAGCCCAGTAGGCACCAGGGATTTTGTTTTTTAGTGTAGGACAGGGTCTGCCCAAAATAGGCATGGCGATGCCCCCACCCTCTGCAAAATAAATGGACAAAGTACTTCTGCCCCACTGGGGGCAGATGGGGATTATTAATTCCAATCGGCCTCCCAGGTCATTCAGAATACCCATTAGACACCAGGGAAGCATTAAAAAAAAAAAATAGAGGGGTGGGGGCTGGCCATCATCAATGTCATGGTTATACGTCCAACCCCAACTGAAGGGAGCAACAGTCTCTCTGCCCCTCCTGCAGAATAATGCATCTCATCCCAATGGCAAGCAAGAGTACATTTGACTCTTTTGGGTTTTGACTTTACCTATGGGCCAAGAGAGCTTTGCTACCTACCAATATTGTCCCACTTGCAATGGTGAGCAGATGCACATTTTGAACTTGAGTACGCTGATACCTGGAAAAACCTACCAGACCCAGACACTTCTGAAAACTAAAGAACTTGGGGATTCCAGGACGGTGTGCTTCACATGCCCCCAACTCAATCTTCTTACCCACAATGCCCTGCAAACTTCTAATTATGCTAGAAAACCCACATTTTCCTTACATTTCTGTGGTGGAAACTTAACAAATCCGCAGGAATCTGCAAAATTCCTACCACCCAGCATTGCCTCATCTGTACTGAAAAAAACTCTTGCCCACTTGTGTGGGTGCCCAAAGCAGAGTCAGCCTAAAAATGGCTGAAAAAAAACCTGTCCTTTTGGACCCGCTTTGGTGCCCCCTAAATTTCCACACACATGTTTTCACCCTTCCCAGTAGCAGGCACTTGGCCCACCTACACAAGTGAGGTATCATTTTTATTGGGTGACGAAGGATACACTGGGTGGTAGATTCCAGAACTTTCCATCACAGAACTGTGATGAAAATGTGTTTTTTTAGAAAGATTTTGATGTTTGCAAGGGATTCTTGGTAATAGAACCTGGTGAAAGCCACACAAATCACCCCACCCTGGATTCCCGTGGGTGTCTTGTTTTAAAAAATGTACAGGTTTACTAGGTTTCCTTAGGTGCCAGGGGAGGTAGGGCCCAAAAACCACAGCTACCCATTTTGCTTAAAACGGTTTTGCTTGGAAAATGTTATCCATCTTCCTTTTTGTGCCATTTCCTGTCACGGGCACAAGACCTACCCAAAAAAGTGAGGTACCATTTTCATCAGAATACTTAGGAGAATGCTGAGTGGAAGGATACATGTGGATCCATGCAGATTTCACAACTTTCCATCACAGAAATGTGAGGAGAATACGTTTTTCAGTCCAAGTTTGGGATTTGCACGGGATTCTGGGTAAAACAACCTGGTGAGAGCCACACAAGTCACCTCATCCTTAATTCCCCTGGGGTCTAGTTTTCACAAATGTATAGTTTCTCTAGGTTTCCCTAGGTGCCAGCTGAGGTAGAGCTCAAAACCCTCAGCTACCCACTTTGCAAAAAAATGGGTCAGTTTTGCTTGGAAACATTTAATGCATCCATGTTGCATTTTGGGCTGTTTCCTGCCTCGGGCACTAAGCCTATCCACACAAGTGAGGTACCGTTTTCATCAGAAGGCTTAGGAGAATCCTTGGTGGAAGGGGTTTTGTGGCTCTGTGCAGATTCCAGAACTTTATATCACAGGAGAATGTGTTTTGTAATCAAAGTTTGAGATTTGCAAGGGATTCTGGGTAAAACAACCTGGTGAGAGCCACCCAAGTCACCCCATCCTGGATTTCCCTAGGTCTGTTGTTTTCAAAGATGTATAGGTTTCTAGGTTTCCATAGTTGCCTTCTGAGGTAGGGCCCAAAAAGTACGGCTACCCACTTTGCAAAAAAACGGGTCAGCTTTGCATGGAAAAAGTTGAATTATCCATGTTGCATTTTGGGCTATTTCCTGTCACGGGCACTAGGCCTACCCACACAAGTGAGGTACCATTTCTATCAGGAGCCCTAGGGGAACACATAGTAGTAGAATATGTGTTATTACCAATTGGCTTTCTCTGCATTTGCACCTTCCAAATGTAAAACAGTTTGTAAAAAAGAAGACATTTGAGAAATGCTCTCTAATTCGCATGCTAGAATGGTAAAGCCCAAATTTAGAGATGTGCAAATAATCACTGCTTCTAAACTCCATATCTTGTGCCCATTTGATAAATACATAGGTTCCTTGATACCTATTTTGCACTCTATATATTTTACCAAATGAAAGACTGTATACCCAATACACAATGAAAAACCATTACAAGGTGCTTCTCAGTTAATGGCTCTGTGTACCTAGGGTTCTTGGAGAACCTACAAGCCATATATAGCCCCACAACCAGAGGGTTCCCGTGGATGTAACAGTATATTGCATTTGAAAATCTGCCACAGTTAGAAGTTACAGATGAAAACATAGACACAAATGGCTGTTTTTTTCCAATTCAATTTCAAAATGCTTTTATTTCAACTGGTACTTTCTTTGGAAAACCTTGAAGGATCAACACAAATTACCTCTTGCTAAATTCTGAATTTTGTCAACTTTTGAGAAATGTCCAGGATCTACCATTGGTTTCACACCCTTTTCGACCACTAACTGTAAGGAGGTTGAAAGCACAAAAAGTCAGAAAAATTAGCTATGTCCCAGTAAAATGCCAAAACTAAGGTGAAAAATGTGGGTTTCTGATTCAAGTCTGGCTGCTCCTAAAAGCCGGGAAGATGGTGGGTTTAGCACTGCAAACCTTACGTTGATGCCATTTGCAGGGGAAAAACAGATTCTTTCTTCTACAACACGTTTTTCAAATTTTTCTCCCAAACTAAACGTTAGCGGTATTTTGTCTAATTTCTTGGTCCCCTCCAGAGGAATCCAAAAAACCTTTAGAATCAACAGGATGGTGGAAAAAGGGAGCACCTTTGTTATGGACAGTTTATGTCGGCAAAAAGGTTTGCGGGCCTAAGTGCAAACTACCCCAAATCCCAAAAAAGGCTTATCTCAACAGGCTTAACTATGGGATAATATGCTACAAATGCCAGATATTATGGGAAGGGGCCAAAGTGGTTACTTATGTTAAAGTTGATTGCACATAGCTGTAGAGAATCAATAAGTGGATCAGATTCAAACACCTGGTGCCTTTAAGAAACTTCTTTGACACAGTGATATTAACTAGGCTAGAGACAGGATTGTAACTCTACAATAGACAATAAAGAAAGGTTATTTGTGTGTTTCTCTCTTAGGAGCCGTGTTGTTCAGTTGGGAGGTAAGCATTTTGACATCCATGTATGAAAATGGATGTCATTATTCCCTGATGCAATTGATGTAACAGTGGAGTGAAGTTCTACACTTTATATAAGGAGAACACAATCCCCTGTCTGATTGGTATATATCTGGACACGTCTAAAGAGTAAGGTAAGCTATAGAGACAAGGAGCTACTTAGAGAGTTATGGGCAGCCTTGAAGAGACAATAAGAACTCTCTTTTGGAACAACATTTTAGACATATATTTATAACTCAGGTGGAATATGAATCTGAAAAGAAGTTGTCTTTATAAAATATGTGAGAAGTGGACTACAGCGGTGGGTGAATTTGGGGAAGTGATGTTAATTATTGTGTCTCTGGAGAAAGACTGATAAACTTGGAGGATGCAGTATGGATATATGTATTGTGTATGAAAGTGAGAGGTACATTGGTGTGTTTTAGTTACATGAGCAGTGCCCTCACAATATATTGGACTTTTTAACAATGTGATTAAGGTTCTATTACCATTTGGTTTGGGGTAGAGTGTGTATTGGGGGAATGAAAGATCATGAAAACATGTAAAACTATCTATAGAAAAGTAATGCTCTAAAATTGTATTTAGCAATGAAATGGAAAAAATGTTTGATTCTCATGTGAGTTTATGTTAAAATTATCAGTCAAAGTATTTAGATTTTAATGTGGGAGAGTTTATGTTTGTTTCATCCTGAGGAAAGTGGTAAATTATCAAGTCAACCACCGAAACGTGTCAAAGCTTTACTTAATCTGAAAATGTCAAGAGACCTGAATACAATTGAATGTTAACTTGTTTATTACATCTTGTATTTGGTATAATAATCCAACAGAGCAGCACCATCAGCATCATTCTATTTGTGATATGATGGTTACTTAAGTGTTCTCTCTTTGTGTGTTACTTGCTTTTTTTATTTTTTATTTTATTTTCACATGTTCATAATATTGTGGGGGTGGGAGTTTTGTATAATCAGCATACTTTTAATGAACCTTGCTATTTGCTATATATGCAATACGACACACTTCTTTGTATTTTAGACATGCATTTTTGGTATATATTGCTGTGGTGCTGATCTGTGTGAAAACTGAGGTATAACTGGGGTATGTATGAGAAGTGAGTGAATGTGATAGTGGGGCAATCAGAGAGTTATTGATTTCCAAGGGGGGATCTTTTTTCTGTCTGTTAAAATTCCTCCACAAGAGATCACTATGGGGGAGGAAATTCAAACTTCAGTTTCTAGTCCTTATTGAGAGCTTTCTCAAGAAAGCTTGCAACATGGCCAGTCATCATGCAACTTGAAAGTCACCACCTTGTTTATAAAGCAGATCTAATACTGTTAATCACACGGTGTGTATGAGCACAGGGCTGGGAAAGAAAAGCAGAGTAGCTCAAGGGGGGGATTTCAGAAGACCAAGGGGAAGTGTGTGAGCTTAATGAAAATGACAATTGTGGATGAGCCGAGGGCGGGGAAAAAAGAGCAGAGTAGCTCAAAGGCTAGACTGCAGGAGACCGAGGGGAAGTGTGTGAGCTTAATGAAAATGACAATCTGATGACCTTGTCTGGTAAATATTGTAACAGTTATTATATATACATTAGTTTAGTAGCTCATGATAAATCACAGGTCTTGCTTTATATGGAAATAATGGGGCAAGCCTGCACAGAATGACATGACATGCTACCATATCCTGATTGAGACAGTGGTATCCAGAAGCTCTCGGAGCACAGGTACTGATCTTAACAGTGCAGCTTCAAGGGGGCAGTAAGGTTTAATGTGGAACCTACTCACATTGTAATTGTATTTGTACAGATCTTACTACCCCTGAAGAAGCATTAAAGTGCTTTTCTGAGATTAGCATTCTCCTCCAAACCCCAAAAAGGATTAGTGGTGAATTAGTATAGGGAAATATGAGTTAAGTTGTGCGGTGGACAAGCAAGTTTGTTAGTTAGATTGAATAGGATAATGGAGGGATAGAGGAAGGAAGAGTCTAGACAGTGTTATTTGGAGATCATAGCAGTACAGTGAGGTTTGGGGCGAGTCAAAGGAGGGATACTTGGGGAAAGAATCTAGAATGGGTTCTTTGGGAGATCATAGTAGAAAAATGAAGTGTGGAGTGAGCCACGGAGGGTTAGAGGAGGGAAGAGTCTAGAAAGGGTTATTTGGGAGATCATGGTAGTAGAATGATGTTTGGAATGAGTCAGATAGTAGAGGATATATTTAGAGAGGTAGACACAGAGTAGTGCATTGGAACAAGTCAAAAGTTTATTTTTTCTTCTACAGTAGGAGTAAAGCAATAAATATAGAGATACATAACAGAGTAGTCCAGTGGAGACAGCAAAAGTTTTTTTTTTCTTCTACAGTGGAGTAAAATAATAAATCTATAGATATACAACTATATAGAAGGGCATAATGTATAAGGTAGATAGTATAGCAAGATATAACCTTGTATTGGATAAACTCAGACATTCAAGTGTTGCGGTACTTGTAGCTAATAAGTGTATTTTTTTATTTTATTTTAAATTTATATTTTCATCAACATTTCAATATGGAAGTACTTGTGGATACAATTGTTATGATAATATTCACATATTGTGATGGATAAATAAAACAGAGACCCATGAGAATCTAATCAAATAACCTATATGAAAACTATGCAATGACCTATATACATGTTAAGCATAAAATAATATATATACATATATATATATATATATATATATATATATATATATATATATACACATATATATATATATATATATATATACAATTATATATATATATATAAAAAAATATATATACATATATACATAAGTAATATATACATTTGTTAAGCAGATCTAAAGAACATATATATATATATATATATTTTTTTTTTTAACTATAAAAACTATAGAACACATACAGAGAAATCCAGAGATCTGAATACATACATATAATCAAATTATAAATGTTTACATATACAGAGATATGCTGTACGTTTGAGTATGGTGGTTAGGTAGAAAAGAGACAACTATTGAGTAGTCTTCTAAAAATAATATCTGTGGATTTTATGTTTGGGGGTGATCATTTCCATAGTTTGGTTGCCTGAACAGAAAAAGATGTTCCAACCAAGATTTTTCAGTTTCAAGCCTAGCACACAGCTCAGCTGTCTGGTTCACTAAAGACACTTAGGGACTTTCAGAAAGCTGACCTAGGAATGCATGGCACCCATTGATTACCACTGGCTTCGTGGTTTGTGACTCACATTTTCTGGCTTCCTATGTGCTGTCTTTACTTAATGTAGGCTCTGTAGGTTCAGTTTGTACCTCCTGTTGCCTAAGTCGTGTTTACTCTATTCCTCCACAAACTCACTTTCTGTAAACAGATCTTGAAATCGTGTTCTTATCTTGTCACATTTGCTGTGCAATCAAAGACCAAGGTCAAATGTCAGACACTGTCTTCTGAGGGGCTTATTTACTTTTCTTTCTCTGAGATCAAAGTGAGAGGATTTACGTGACAATCTTACTGGATACTGGTGGTAGGAAAGAGGTATTTTCTAGCACACAACTTCTTTTAAATGAACTGCATATTTCTGAATGTATCAGAATTAGGAACACAGTAAAGCACATTTTGTGTTATTTCCGAAATGTGTTGGAAACAAATACTTTAAAACGATTGAACCAAATCATTACACTAGGTGATGCAATTCCTACACATTATTGTTTCTCCACTGTATAGTTAATTAGTCAGACTGTATGTCTGTGCAAATGTAATGGTCATTTCAAATGAAAATGTGTTGCCTGTAATGGCAGTGCAATACCATACCATGCATACTCTGCTCTACGCCACTCCCCTCTACTCTGCATCACTCCACACAGCTGCACTTTTCACCACTCCATTCTACACCACTGCACTCTATGCCACATCCTCCTATCCCTCTATACCTTACCCTGTACACTTTACTCTATGCCAATGAACTCTTTGACACCTTATTCTACAGCACTGCACTCTTCGACACTGCACTATACACCATTCCAGTCTAGGCCATACCAATCCACTCTGCACAACTCAACTCTATGCCACTGTACTCTATGCCACTCAGGAACACTGCACTCTATGCCACTGCCCTCTCTGCCAACACACTCTGCTTCAATGCACTTTGCACGAACAATCAACTCTATGCCCCTGCACTCTACATCAATCCATTCTATGCCACTCTAATCTACTCTGCACCACTGTACTCTATGCCACTACAATTTAATCTACTCTGCGCCATTGCACTCTACACCACTTTAATCTGTGCCATTATACTCTATGCCACTCTACACAACTGCATGCTGCCCTGCACCACTTCACTTTCAGGCCACTTCACTCTACTCTGAAACAATCTACTCCACGTCACTTCACTCCAACACACTATACTATACTCCACTCTGCATCATTCCACTCTATACTACTACACTGTACACCAATGCATTCTACACTATTGCACTCCATGCCACTGCACTCTACTCTGCATCACTGTACTCTATGCCACTGCTCTCTACCACTCTCTACCACTGTACTCCACTGTGCTCTGGCACTCTACTCTGCAACACTGCACTGTCGGCCACTGAACTCTATGACACTCTAGTCTGCACCACTCCACTCTATTTTATTCCACTCTGTGCCACTGCATTCGATGCAACTGTACTCTATGGCACTATACTCTACTCTGCACCACTCTATGCTGTTCTACACCACTTTATGCCACTGCACTCTATTCCACTCAACTCTACTCTGCACCACTGCCCTCTGCATCACTCAACTCTATGCCACTCCACTCTGCACCACTCTATGCCACTCTACTCTACGCCACTGCACCCTACGCCACTGCATTCTATACCACTCTACTCTGCACCACTCTACTCTGCACCACTGTATTCTGCATCACTCCACTCTACTATGTACCACTCTAATGACAATCAATCAATCATGGATTTGTAGAGCACGGCTAATCATCCATAGGGTCTCAAGTACTGTATGTGGGCATACTGCTCAGTCAAAGAGCGAGGTCTTGTGGTCCTTCCTAAACTGCTTCAGTGATGCGGGCTGCCTGAGCTTGCGCCATTGCATTCTACACCACTGCATTGTTTGCCGCTGAATTCAATGCTACTGCACTCTATGCCACTATACCCTGCAACACTCTATACCAATGCACTCTACACCAGTCCACTCTACTCTATGCTACTCCAGTGTATGCCACTCTATGCGACTCCACACTATGCCACTCCAATACATGACACTCTCTGCTACTCCACTCTACAACACTCTACTCCACTCTTTGCCATTCCAGTCTACGACACTCCAGGCGACTCTCCTTTACGCCACTAACTTTTAGCCTTGCTGAACAGCAGCCATGGTGGTGTATAGCATGGCTAAAACATATTGGCAAAGCCAATAACTCTTGCATAGGTGAGACCTACTGGCTTTGCCAGTGCTTGTGTCTTGTATTGGGGGGGGAGGGGTTGAAACAGGATGCCAATCTGGAGCAAGGTTCCTTTGTCGAATGTATTTGCTGATTTTTGTATGATAAAAATCAGTCCTGTTCCAGGTATTGCTATGTGGATGATACAAAGCAGCTGGAAGGTGGATCTTTGGGCAACCAGTAACCAATGTAGGGCCCTCAAGGCAAGGGAGATGTGGGTTTGTGGCTTTACATGTAGTAGTAGTCAGGCAGCAGAGTTCTGAATTTGCTGTAGTCTTTCATGGTTGATAAAGATGATCCGTGGTAGAGACCATTGGCGTAATCAAGTTTAGACAGTAGAAGAGAAATAGTAGCCTCGACCCTGTGTGGAAATCCCAGGTGGGGAAGATGCATTGCAGAGCTTTCATAGTAATGAAGCTTGATCTTGCTAATCTGTCTACTTGGGCATTCATTAATAGCTTGAAGTCCATGTAATTCCAAGGTTTCTTACTTCCTTAAATTCGTAGGAGGTGGTCCCAGATCTTCAGGCCAATCGCAGAGTAGGTCATATTTTTTTCCAGTTGCCACATGTGAGCATTTCTGTTTTTTAAGCATTCAGTTTTAAATGGCTCCATGTCATCCAGTGATCAACAGGGTGATTTTTGGATTTCCAATGTCTTTGGGGCTTTCCAGTTTAAGAAGTATTTGTGTGTTATTTGCATAGTTATAGCATGTGAGCTGAAATTCATTTATCATTGCCAGTAATGATTTAATGTAGATGTTGAAAAGCATGGGTGAGATGATGGAGCCTTGAAGGAGCCCTGCTTTTGTGAAGAACAGTTTAGGCGAGAAAGGTGGAGAATAGATGACATTTGTATTTTTTTGGTGGTACGATGTGATCCAGTTGAGAGCATTCCCCTCCATGCTGACTTTGTAACATCTTCGTATTAGAGTGTCATGGTCAACTGTGTCGAAGGTAGATGAGAAGTCCAATAGATGTAGTGCAGTGACCCCATTCCAGTATACTGTGTTTTTAAGGTCATCCCAGTTGGCAATGAGGCAAGATTCTGGGACTGTTCTTGGAAGGAATCCTGTTTGAAAGTTGGAAAGTATGGAATAACCTTCAATGAATTGTGTCATCTGGGCGAATGCTGCTTTTTGTTTCAGTTTTCCCTGGAAAGGTCCATTTGCAATTGGTCTGTAGTTGTTGAGGTTATGGGGGACCGTTTTTTTTTTCTTTAATAATGGGCACATGTATGCCTTTTTTTAGGTCTTCTGGAAAGATTCCTGTAGTTAGAGAATTATCGATAATTCTTCTTACTGGTGTGGCAGCAGAGATAGTTAAAAGAAGTTTTTGAATATTTGTGGTGGACAAGGGCTAGAAGGGCAGTTGGTTGGCCTGTTTGCTTTTATAAGATCTATAAATTCACTTTATGATAGTTGTTTGAAGGAATGCAGAGGCTGGTTTAGCCTACTCCTGGATGAGATCGTTCGAAATGGGTTGATGCTGGTGGTTTTCCTTTGTTTTAAATAGGGGTCCAAGTGTCTGCTTTGGTTGTGTAATGTTTTGCCGGTTTGTCAGTAAATTCTTGAGAAATGGGATGAGTTTCTTCTGTGCATTTAGGTTTATGAAATTCATTGGGAATTTTATAAAAATTATTTATTTGCACATTTAGCATTTTGAATTTGTCTGAATAGCACCCTTTTTTACCTTTTTCGATTACTGCCTTGTAAATTTGTTAAGTTTGTGTAGATGAAGTGTGTCTTGATTGCTGTTTGTTTTGAGCCAGGTGTGTTTCAGCTGTGTAATTTGTTGTTTTATCTTTTTCAGTTCTGTATTTCTCCAAGGTGCTTGTTTTCTTATGTCCCATTTTGTTGTTCTTAGTGGTATTAGGATATCATAAACTTGCGGTAGCTACGCATAAAGTTTTTGAATGGAATTTATTGGGTCTAGATCTGTGTTGGATGTTAGTTGTATTTCTAAGTATTCAAGATTGATGGCCTGATTTGGATCTTGGTAGTGTTAATGCTAAGCCACTTTGGCGACGGACCAGAGGAGACCGCCAAGTTGACGGTGTTCCACCCGTTGTATTTAGATGTTACAGCTCTGCAAGTAGAGGACAGGTGACAGATTGCGGATGGAGGGAGTTGGCGGCGGGACCCAAAGGACTTTGTACAATGGCATTGGCTATGGAATGAAGATAAGTGACACACACACACACACACTGTACTTTAGCCATATGTGTCCCCTTGCACTACACACTACACTACACACCACATAAGCATCATCATCCATTACAATTCCAACACAACACAGCCCATACATGTGGAAAACACACATTGACATACATCCATGACCCAACATACACACCATTAACACTGCACCCATAAATGGCACAACCACAACAGCCAACACAACTACACACTCAGCTTCACAGGCACACTCACACACAAGCACACATACACACATCATGACAACTTCCACCACACAACAACAACACTCACCTGAATGTGTCACATGGCAACACACACAACATACAGAACAACATTGGTCTCACATGCAAGTGACACGCATTCAGAAATAACCACATCAGACACTCCAGCTCCCTCCACCTCGATCAGTCAATCCATACATGCACTGTCTCGCATACACAACGGTTAGCACAAACCTACCAGTACAGGTTCCCTTTCAATGCTCACACATGGACACCGTTGTCAAGTGTAAATGTACCCTCATTGGGGTGCCAGCATTCATTTGATAATGAATGACACCACAATGACATGTGGGGTCAATATGTGTGTTGTGCTAGTGTGTCCCTAGCCATGTGTAGCACAATTGTCTCCCTGACATGTGATTTAAAACAATTACTATGACATGTATATGCCCGCAATGGTCCTAACTTCCTGTGCAGTGTCCACCCAACTTACCCTGGCAATGCGACTGTTCCTACCTTTGAGTCCGCCAACTGGGGTGGGTCATGTTTTCTCCATGGGACAGTGGCAGCAGTGATGGAAGGTGTTGTCCAGTCGTGTTCACTCTAAGATGGAGGTGGAATGGGGGAAAAGGTGAATTTTTTGCCCCTTCCCCCAATCGGTCAACTCAGAAGTGAACGTTGGTTCACCACTTTTTGCTTAGCAGTAAGGCACATCCAAATCGGCACAACAGAAAGGGTGGTCGTGGCCCCACCAGTAGTCATTTTTCCCTATCCTGTCAGCAACACGGATGGTGTTTCTTGTGGGTTACAGCAGTTTGAATGCAGGATTTCAGCTATGGGACCACCAACATCTAAATATGGCAGGTGGACCATCACAGTGGTGGACGGGTTTCCAGTCGAAAACTCCATGACTGGACTGTTACAGCCAACATCTAAATCAAGCTCTGAGTTTTTTCCACAGTCGATAAGTGGATGCATGTACACTGTCCTTAGGTGTGTTGATTTGTGATATTTTGTGTTGGAAAGCTACCAAATGGTAGTCCGACCACGTGACTGGAGTCATTGTTTGAAAAGTAACTGGTTCTGGATTTGCAAAAATGACATCTAGCATCTGTCCAGTGAAGTGTGTGGGTTTGTGGAAGTTCTGATGTAGGTTCAGTGTGATAAGGCCAGTGGTGATAGTTTTTGGGTGAGGCATATTGAGTTTGTCAAACCAAGGGGCATATTTGTGAGTTTTTGGTGCAGGTCACCTTGCTGCTCTGCCCTGCATCACAGAGAAAAGGAAGGAATGAACCCTATTTAACCAATATGGTGTATACCTGACCTTTCGCCTCTGCTGGTGCCCTTTTGGCTGCTTAGTGCCAATGCAGGATCCCCTTGCACCAGAGTGCATGGGTGCCTTGCACCAACGCCGGCATCCTTGCACCACCTGAGGGTTTTTCCTTATTCTATATGTGCTACAGAATGCAGCACACACACAGAAAGAAGAAAAAAATGAAATAAATTGTGATATTTCTCCTCGTTACGCTTCCACTGGGGAGGTGTAAGTTTTTGGCGCATCCTGAGGATTACAAGGTCTTGTAAATGTGGGGATGCATCAAAATCCATGAGTGTTGCATGGGACCACCACCACTATGCCCATGGAACACCTCCCTAGTGCAGAGTAAGGCAACGCAGCGATTTGTGATGCCTTGTCTTACTCCATATTTAGGAGGCTATTCAAAGCCACACATAGTGGCTTTGCATGGCTTCAAAAATGTGATTTAGTGGTTTGTGCCAATGTTGCATCACAAGAAGTGATGCAACGGTGGAGCAAGGGCCTCATAAATATTGCCCCAAATGTTTAGGTCACCAAGAATGCATAGGTCAGAGTGCAATGCAATAGGGTTTGAAACTATGGGCCATATTTACAAGCCACTTGCGTCGCAGGTGTGTCACTTTTTTTGACACACCGACAACCCAGGCTGTAGGCCCATTTCTACAAGGCAATGGAAAGCCACTTTGCGTGGCTTTACATGACCTTGTAAATATGGAGTAAGGCAGCGCAGCACAAGTCACTGTGTTGCCTTACTATGCGTCAAAGAGGCAGTACATGGTTGTTTTGGTGTGTGTTCCCATGCAACACCCATGGATTTTGATGCATTCCCAGATTGACAAGGATTTGAGAAACTGGGAATGCGTCAGAAGTCTATGTCTCCCCAGGGGAGGCATAAAGGAGGTGCAACAAGGAGAAATACCTTTATTTCTCCTCCTTTTTTCCTTACTCTACCTGTGCTGAATTCTGCAGCACACATGGAAAGAGGAAAACCCCTGTCGTGCTTGTTTTAGTGCAAGAAGGCTTTCTTTTGATGCAGGCCAACGCAGTAAGAAGGTTTGCGGTGCTGCCCTGCATCAAAATATTGTAAATATGCCCCTTTGTCTAGAAATGTGTCTGGAAATGCTGCATTTCGAGAAGGTGGTCTGTAGAAGAGGAGGAAGTTACAGGAGGAAGCTGGTGTAGGGTTTCTTCTGGTGATTAGGGTCTCACAACCTTGTATGGATATGTCATCAGCATCGTTGAGATTTATTGTTTGCTTGATTATAACAGCTATCCCACCTCCTCTTTTGCCTACACCTTTTAGCATGGCTGCTTGATGGCCTGGAGGAACAGCTTCATGCAACATTGGAACCATATAATATCCCAATCATGATTCAGTTATGAAGAGTAAGTCAGGTTGTGTGTCAATGAAGAGGCCAGAGATGTGGTGCTTGTTTTTAGAGAGTGATTGAGCATTTATTAGTAGGCAGTTTCAAGATTGTGTTTTGGTGGCAGTGTGATTTTGTTTTCTAAGAGTGAGCAGTATTCTAAGAACTTGTAGGAGGTGTGTCATTAGTGCTGGTATTAACTGTATGAGAAT
Source organism: Pleurodeles waltl (assembly GCF_031143425.1). Taxonomy (NCBI): domain Eukaryota; kingdom Metazoa; phylum Chordata; class Amphibia; order Caudata; family Salamandridae; genus Pleurodeles; species Pleurodeles waltl. The sequence goes on from NC_090438.1 coordinate 726,073,381, forward strand.
AGTAATAGCGTTGCTTTTCTACGTCATATTCCTCCTCCAGTAGGCTTAGAAGGCATTTTGTTTGGACTGCTTGTGTAGGTGGTGAAGATGGTGTTTGTGAGTGAGTTTGTGAGTAGTGTTGTTTTTGTAGAGTAGCCTTGTTGTGTTACAGTCAGAGATAAAAAGTTGAGAAGAGTGGCATGTTGTTTATTTTGTTTGTGTCTGTTTAAGGTGGAAGGTGTATGGGCTATGGGAGGTGGTGGAGCATGTGGGTCATGTTTTAAGGCTCTAAGGGCCATATGTATGAACACTTTTTCCAATAGACACAGAATGGGTAAAAACCTTTGATACATCTGGCCCTAAATCATGCAATGGATGAGAGGTGGGTAAATACGTTTTGATGTATTAGTGGTAGGTGTTGGTAAAGATAGCAAATTGGGAGTAAAGATGGTTTAGAATGTGATTTATTTGTGTAGTCATGAGGGTGGGGGTAGGTGTATGTTTCTATTTTGTGACAGACTATATTATGAAATTGTGTGTGTGAGAGATTTTGATGTGATGATACGTGTGTTATGTTTTGTTTTTGTGAGTCCTGAGAGGAGCTATTGTTGTAGTGGTTTTCTATGAAGGATCTCTATGTAAAGTACTGTTGGTGAGTGGAAGTTGAATGGTAAAGGGGTGATGATGCATTTTGGAAAAGAGTGTATGTGGTGTGTGAGAAGGGATGGACAAGAGTTATGAGTGTGTTAGGTTTGATAGCTGGAAGAGGTACTATGTGTGGTGGAGTGGAGTGTAAAGATTGCTTGGTTGAGGAGGAGGGTGTTGATGGATAACATGAAGCAGGGATGAGCATAGGGATGGTGAAGTTAGAAAGGGGTCTGTTAGGAGCAATATAGGGTAGGGCTGGTGCTTGGTATGAACAGGGAGGGTGTGTCTGGATGGATTAAGGTTATGTATAATGTTGGTTTGTGTTGTGTTAGTGATGTGTTGAATTGTTAGTAGTATAGGACAAAGTGGTGTTTTGTGTGAGAGTGAAAGTGTCATTGTGTGGCAGTTGGGTAAAAGGGTTTATTGTTGTGGCTTATTTGGTTTGTAATGGTTGTTGAACCACGAAATGTGGATAGGTGTTGTTTGTAGTAACTGAGTAGAGTGTGTTTCCTGAGTGTTTGTGGAATAGGTGGTGGGTGGTGATTGGAAAAAGGGCAGTGTTTCTGACCAAGTCAGGTGACACTGGCCAGTTGGAAACCTAGCCCTAACCAATCAGAACCCTAACCCTAAGCCCTAGGACCAATGGGAGACCTGGCCCTATTTCCCAATCACAACCCTATCCCTATCAGCCAATTGAAATGCAAATCCTAAGCCCTAGGTCCAATACAAACCCTACTCCCTAAAAAGCAATCGGAACTCCAGCCCTATCAGCCAATCAAAACATAAATTCCAAGTCCAATGCAAACCGTGCCCCCTAGGAACCAATCAGAACTCTAGTACTATCAACCAGTCAAAACACAGACACTAAGCCCTAGGTCCAGTGGAAACCCTAATCCTAGGAGACATTCAGAGTACAGATGCAACAACCAGGGAGCTGCTCCTGAAATCAGAATTTCCTTCGATACAGACAGTCTCAATCCACACTTTGTAATTTCTGTTCAACCCTACAGGTAAGGCCCAAATCTAGAACCATTAAAATACTGCTTTTCACACACTCAAAAAGACTTTTTATAGCCACAAACGAGTGCTACTTACACTTTCCAAACAAAGTTTAAACCACTAAACATTAAGCAGTCTCTTAAACACACTCTGACTAAGCTTAAAGGTATATTTTGCCTTTTTTGTTTTTTTTTATTTTAGATTTTAGCTTGTAGAGAAGGAGGACGAGGGGTGCATTCTACACACCTTAGCACAGTGTAGTGAAAAGCCAGGAGAGAAATTTAAACAGTCATCGTCGGTAATGGAAAACAGCAGTTTTTAATGTGCAATCTTCACAGAAACCAAGAGATACATTTAAACAGTCACATCTTGCAATGGACAACAGTGAGTGAATTTCAGTTCTTAACAAATTGGAGAAACTGGAGAAGCCCTTAAGCTAATCAAGTCATTCCTCAAAAAGCTCAAATGTAGGTTAAGGAAAAAGGCATTGTTATAAAGAAGAGAAGTTTCTTCACACTGAAAAAAAAGAAAATATTAGTTGCTGAACTCCCATAGTCAATGTGAGAGCACAGGCTGTCAACATAAAAGAGCAGTTGTAGCCATTGAATGAGAGAACACATTTACAATAAAGAGAATCTGTTATAACTCACAAACCAAAGAACGTACTTGTACCAGTTAGAAAAGGAAGTGCAACCCGCAAACTAAATATATAGCCCACTTCCAAAACAGCGAAGTTGGTGCCACTCCTAAACCAAACAGAGGAGCACTTGTCTTGGTTATCAGCAACAGTTGATCACAGACACAAAGAGATGTGCTCAAAGAGTAAAGACACTGTAGCTTGTAATATTAAAATAAACATTTCTTAGTATTTTTCCTCCTTAAATGATAATACCTTTTGAAGTTATGAAGCAAGCTGAAGGCACTGAAACAAAAAGTCTGATATAAGAAACCAGTGAGAAGTGGTTACACCGCCTGACCAAAAGAAGTAACTTCTGCCAGCTCTGGTCAAAAAAAGAAACTGCTATGTCCATTGATCAAAAGAAACTTCTGTATCCACTGTCCAAAAGAAGAAACTGCTGAGAAGCGAGACTATTACAGAGATGGTTTTAGTAGGAAGATGCCTTGTGACAGATGTGGAAAAACGGCATGCCCTATGAACCATACCTGCCACTTTGTGGCATACAGCAAAGGTGTGTCAGGGGCACAGCCAAGGGCTGTACCTTCTTTAGGGTATAAGGGTCTTGACCCCTCCCCCCAGTAATACCCCATAAACTTTAATTTAAAGTTTATGTTTTGCTATGACTCTCTGTTGCATCGCTGGTTGGGTAACCTACTACTTGAGGATGGAGTGGGGCTTGATTGACAGCAGGGAGGTCTCTGGCGATGACTAGAAATGACAGGCGCATGTCAGGCTGAATTGGTGGTGTTACCTGCCTTACATGTGCACTTGACGTTTCACTTACCTGTGCGTTGGTAGGGAGTCAGAGGGGTTACAGCCACAGGCCCACAGTCTCCTTTAGAACTTTGTTTTGCCGGCTTCAACCAACACTGGTGTGGCTTTCATGTTGTTTACTAATATAAACAACATGGGAGCAGCATCTGGATTGGGTGTGGGTGCCAGTTAGTAGGCCTCTAGTCCATCAACATCTCAGGGGTAGCCAGGGCCTCAGAGAGGCTGCTATTGAGCCATACAAAGGGTAAAAACAAATACATTGAGGATCACTAACTGAACTGTGTGGTGTGTATGTGTGCGAAGGACTGTGTGTCCTACCCACATAGCATTATAATGGATGCCTGTTGACCAGACAAAAAAATAGACATACTTTGTTGCTTTTAAAGAAGTGTGCCACCATGCTGCTGGAAGAACTGTTGCAATTATTTGGTATGATGATAAGGGCTGCTGTAACTTAGAGCCAATGTTACAGAGAATAATTTAATATCCAGGCAGGACCAGACACATACTCCTTGACAAGGGCCAACACACATGCTCAGCATTGAAAAGAAAACAGCTGTCAGAACCGTTGCAGTGTTAAATCATATCAACAATATAAACTCAGTTTCTGTGCAAGTCAGAGACAAAGCATTTCAGAGAGAAAATAATAGTTAATGTTTTTTGTCAGAGTCAACAACAAAGTTTACTCCTGTGCACATCACCTACAACACAGTTGTAATGCAAAATGGCTGATCTACACTTAGAAAACCTAATAGAATGTGCCTTTTTTGTCCTGTCAGACATTTTTCTAATTTCTTACTATACACACTGTCCTTCTGTGTTCTGTCATACACGGAACAGAATGCTCTCTTCCATAACATATACACTTTTTTGGCCTACCACCCCATGCAGACCCACATGCCTTTGTACAAGCCCAAAGATTAGACTCCACTCAACCATATCATTTACTGCTCTGCCACGGGGCCTCTCTCCTACTCCCAGCTAGACTCTGCTTTTAGACAGAATGTCAGATAAGTATGATAAACTGCAACTACTCTATTCACACTGATATTGCCACATCTAACAGGTTATAATACTTTATAGTCAAAAACAAAAGGAGGGCCTGTGTGGTGGGAGATTTTTAAGAAAGAGAAAAGGTGGTCCTGTGCATGATACTCCCATGTAAATCACAAAACACTGAGGCCCATATTTATACTTTTTGACGCAAAACTGCGCCAACGCAGTTTTGCGTCAAAAAAATTAGCGCCGGCTAACGCCATTCTGAAGCGCCATGCGGGCGCCGTATTTATTGAATGACGTTAGCCGGCGTTAGCCGCCGGCGCTGTCTGGTGTGCGTTAAAAAAAACAACGTACACCAGGCAGCGCCGGCGTAGGGGGAAAATGGCGTATGGGCGTCCACAAATGGTGCAAGTCAGGCTGAGGCAAAAAAATCGCCACAACCCGATTTGCGCCATTTTTTTACGACGCCCATCCCCCATTGAAATGACTCCTGTCTTAGCAAAGACAGGAGTCATGCCCCCTTGCCCAATGGCCATGCCCAGGGGACTTCTGTCCCCTGGGCATGGTCAAGGGGCATAGTGGCATGTAGGGGGGCACAAATCAGGCCCCCCTATGCCACAAAAAAAAATATATATATATACTTACCTGGACTTACCTTAATGTCCCTGGGGTGGGTCCCTCCATCCTTGGGTGTCCTCCTGGGGTGGGCAAGGGTGGCAGGGGGTGTCCCTGGGGGCAGGGGAGGGCACCTCTGGGCTCATTCTGAGCCCACAGGTCCCTTAACGCCTGCCCTGACCCAGGCGCTAAAATCCAGCGCTAATGCGGGTTTTTTAGACCCGCCCACTCCTGGGCGTCATTTTTGCCTGGGAGTATAAATACGACGCATATGCATCGGAGTCATTTTTTAAGACGGGACCGCCTACCTTGCATATCATTAACGCAAGGAAGGTGTTCACGCAAAAAAATGATGCTAACTCCATGAACTTTGGCGCTAGACGCGTCTAACGCCAAAGTATAAATATGGAGTTAGTTTTGCATCGAATTTGCGTCGAAAAAAACGACGCAAATTCGGCGCAAACGGAGTATAAATATGCCCCTGAATGTACAAAAATAGTGAAAAATAATCCCAATCTGGGAAAGAAGAGTAGGTCATTGTGAATATCCTAAATCAGGAACAAGAGCCCTTACTCACCAAGTGGTGACATGCTTCATCATCGGGCTTTGCTCCTCATCAGGCCGGCACTGCAATGCCCGACGGGCCCCTCAAGGAGGCTCTTTGCCGGAGATCTTTTATTAAGGATATTTTCCGATGGGTGAGTGAGGTTATGTGGCATTGGTAAAAAGATGCTATTAAAAATGACTAGAGGGGAAAATAACAATAGAAAAATGTATTGAAAAAATGAGCCTCTGTCATGATTAAAAACAGTAGGTAAGGGGAAAATCATATTAATGTATATTTTACCCTGTTCACATTTGGGTCTGATGACCACAAACCCTATAATCTGGGGATATTGTGAGAGTAGGATCGGAAATCCCTATACTGGTCAACATGTTTATCGCTCAAGTAGTCAACAAAGATCAGGTGCGATTCGTCAGGACCTTAAAAAACCTACCTAATCCTCACTCTTCTAGTAGACTAAAGTAAATGTATGTTACAGGAACCTGAAAGAGAAAAGCAAAACATGAGGCACAGTACAAAAATAATACTATGTGCACTGTGAAAAAAGAGGGAGAATCAAGACACACAGGTGAAAAAAAAACCTTGTGATGTCCTCAACAAGTTGTGAATATAAATAAATGTTCACTCCTTATTATAAAAAATTACCATCCTTACCCTCCTCATATTAAAGGGTGGGCCCTATAGGGATGGTGACGAGCTTCAGTGGTCCAGTCAATTTGGGATATCTACATATATATGAATGCAAAGGATTAATGAAATGATATCTTAGCGGATAATTCTTTCATATTATCAAAACTTTAAGAAAAATCAATTGATGTAACGAACGCAAGTATAAGAGTACATTGTAAATCATATCATGTGTCTCAAGTGAAGTAATGGAGTTTAGGTGACAGCAAGACGCGCAAAAATACCAGTGTGCTAGCACCACTTATTGCGCACTAGGCCGTACAAGTTTTACAATGTACAGAAGTGTATCAACAATATTGCACAGGGTACAGAGAGTCCAACTCAAGTACCTATATTAATGTGGTTATACGTCTGACAGCACCCACCAAGATCGTGTGATCTTTAGCAACGAGTCTAAAAGAAATGTAATAGTCGGAAAAATACACCAGCCTGACCATAGATCATAAGTCAGGTATTGTAGTATATATAGTACCATTCTGGGGTAATGTGACAGCTCCCACCAAAGGACATATTCATGATATAGTTAGTCAGACCCTAATCTCAAAATTGCGTGCACAGTAAATTTTATTCCAAAGTACCCACGCGGTCATCATGAGGAGGCTGAGAGTTAACATAAACAGCGCTTGGTCAGCAGTAGCCGGCACGAAACTGACAACAAAAAGGAGGAGAGAGAAGGCACTTACTTTCTTATAGTCTGACCGGTCCTTTACACCTACCCCAGCCCCGCGCTCCCTGTAATGGAGAAATGGAGTAGCAGGCTGGGTTTGAAATGAACCAGTCATCAAAAGTAGAGACTGAAAGAGGACTAATAATGAAATCAAAAAGCGGCAGCCATCTTGGAGTGGAGAAAATTGACTCAAATGCTAGAACACTGGCAGCCATCTTACAACCCATGGTAGAAAGTAAAAGTCAGTATCCAGAGACAAGTGTCCAAAAAAAATATTTTGGTCACTTATTCAAGGGAATAGATAAATTCCCAATTGAGAGGATGGAAATAAAATCCAATAAGGATGTTTCATAATGGTCAAATGTCAGCCGTCTTACAAAATAGCAAATGGTCATAGAAAGATATAAGGAGGAATGTAAAAGACGGAGAGAAGGTCACAGGTCAGTATGTGTATTATGTAAATTCGGACTAAGGGACATCATCATTAAGTCCTATCAAATGTGTACCTAATCTATACACCCAACATTGTTCTTTTTCAAATAGTTTTTTAGTACATTCCCTATTGTCCATTACACATTCCAGAATGACCCATTTCAGGTCATCAGAACTGTGATGCTGTTCGATGTAATGGTTTGTCAGTTTTGTGGAAGATCGTCGGCATCTTATAGTGCTGTGATGTTCATTAATCCGTATCTTTACCATTCTTGTAGTCATACTAATATAGCAGAGGTCACAAGGGCATAATATCAGATAAATGCAGTTCTTGGTGCGGCAGTTGGTATGTTTGATTAACTGCCATTTCCTGGTCTCCCTCAAGTCAATCTCGGAGATGTTCATGGACAAAGGACAGACATTACGTCCTCCACAGGGGTGATGACCTACGACCCCAAGCCAGGATTTAGGTAAAGTGGTATCACAGTTCTTGGTGCGTGTTGGTCTGGTGTGCACTAATAAATCCCTGATATTCTGTGTCCTTTTAAATGCAAATAAAGGACGTTCCAGGGATTCTCCAGCACTATTCAGAATTGGCCAACATTTATTGATAATCTTTTTAACACAGTTGCTCAAAGGAGTGAAGGTGGTGACATGTTAATCTAGTTTGTGGATTACGTGTAAAGTCAGTCAAAAGAACTTTTCTGGGTATGTTGCGGGCTCTCTACTTGGCCTGCCAAATAATCCATTTGGGGTAGTGGCGGTCCCTCAGCTTTTGGCTTAAAGTATCAGCTTGTGTTTGAAAGTCAGCAATTGCAGTATAATTGCGCCTCAATCTTAAAAGCTGACCAAAGGGTAGATTGGTCCTCAAGGATTTAGGGTGGTGGCTATCAAATAACAACAGGCTATTTCTATCTGTTTTTTTATGAAAGATGGAGGAATGCAAAAACCCATCCGTCAATATGATCTGTAGGTCCAGAAAAGAAACTTCCTTGTTGGAAAAGGTAGCACTAAAATATAAGTGTTGATCCAGAGTGTTGATCCAATTAATAAATCCCTTGGCCTGATCTGGGTCACCCTTCCAAACTACCAATATGTCATCTATGTAACAACGCCACAGTCGGATATTAGAGAAGAAAAGTTGTGAAGCTGACAAGATATGGTGTTTCTCAAAGGTGTACATGTAAAGACAAGCTAGACTCGGAGCAAAGGTACTCCCCGTGGATGTCCCTTGTATCTGATAGAAGAGGCGATCTTCAAACTGAAAGAAGTTTTCTTTCAGAGCTAAACTGGCACATTGTAAGACAAAACTTACAGGGGTCTTATGATTCAAAGTCATAGAAGTAAGGGTCTCCTCCACTGCCTCCAAGGATGCATCCTGAGGTATATCGGTGTACCGCACCTCTGCATCCAAGCAAATCAGTATATCCGTAGTACCACCGGTATTTATGTGGTCTAACAATACCAATGTGTCCTTAGTGTCTTTCAGAAAGGGTGATGTCTGTTGGACTATAGGTTGTAGGAAAAAGTCGCAAAATTTGGATAGAGGTTCCAATAAGGATCCTATTCCTGACACAATCGGGTGACCAGAAGGAGTACCTTTATGTATCATAGGAAGGCAGTAAAAATATGGAATCCGAGGCTGTTTAGTATCCAGAAATTCTGCTTCTTGATGTGTGATCCAACCAGCAATCTCAGCTTCCAATCCCTTGTATAGTGCGTTGAATTGTTGGGTGGGACTGGCTGAAATGTGTTCATAGTATGTTGCGTCACTCAGCAATCTCAAACATTCTTATATATTGATTGCTGTGTCCAATACCACTATTTCTCCCGCTTATCTGCATGTTTGATAGTAATGTCTGGATCCTGGGACAGGGAGCGAATGGCTGCTCTCTCAATGTTGGATAAATTCTGGAAAGCCGGAATAGGTTGTAATTGTTCTATTTCATGACATACTGCTTTCTCAAAGGTAAGGACCTCAATAGGTACCGTGGTCAGTGGAGGCATAAAAGTGGATCGATTCTTAAAATTGGTGTCTCTTGTCAAGGTCATCGCTGGGCCATCCTTGAAGAAGAAATGTAGACGGATTTTGCGAAATAGAGCAGTTATCTCACAATTGACTCAGAAATAATCTTCCTTGGGTGTGGGAACAAATCCCAAACCTTTATTCAGAACTGATAGTTCAGAGGTAGTAATTTACCCGACAGATTAACAATTAAGGTTTCCTTGTCATTGCTCTGCTGCGACTTCTGGTTATCATCTGTGGTTCTTCTTTTGCCCAATGTACATTCTCTCCTCTTCCTCTGTTTTTGCCTCTGCCCCTGGCCCGGCCTCTTCCTAAAAAAGGATTGTAATGTGCTTGTGGTCACGATTGGAAAAATGGACGTAGGGGTTGTTGCCACATATGAAATTGAGGATAGGGGAAGGAGGGAGCCATATTCATTTGAGGAAACTGGCGATTATGGTCCTTCTTCCACTCCTCATCACTAGTCCAACCATCTGAACCTGAACTGCAGTAATGGGCACAAGGTTTTCGTGGAGGGTTGCCTGTTTCATCTGAAGACTCTGAGCCACCATCATGGTGGTAATCCTCTTTGGTATAAGGGTAGACTTTTTCTCTACTTTATATGCTGCCTTGTTGTTGTAAAGGTGTATGGGAAGAGGTTGAGTGTCCGTGCTTCGCCCATGTGTTCCAACGTGAGTCAGGCTGTACCACCCAGACATTTTTAGGGTTTATTAGTCACCACTGGGCTCAGCAGCAGTCCAGTAGTGATGTAGCAGGATCAGTGCAGCTTGCATATCAAGTGTGATTCATCAGAGCTGAAATAAAAGCTAACCTCCATGTTACGAATGAGCCATTGTGTCACCTTGACTTTGTTGGAAAAAATCTTAGCATATACAAAAAAGAAACATTTGTCCCTACAACAACTCTTTAAATGGAAATACAGAAGTGAAGGTACTCACTAATCAGAGTACACGTTTACTCCTGAGAAGTGCCTGTACTCTCCCCTTAAATGTGTTGCACGGCTGCTGAGAAGTGCAGATACTCTCCTTCTCAAATTAAAGAAGTGATGGTACTCAGTACAGGACATTGCAAAGCACTGTCCTGCAAGGATTAAAAAGAAATTGATGTAGCTGTGACTAAAAAGGAAAACAGCATAACTATATTGTAAAGAGTCCTGGCCAAAAATATAATTTTTGCTTCAGCCAATAGCCGAATGGAAACTACTGAAGACCCAAATGTGAAACTAACCTGAGAAGATCTAAGTAAACAACAAAAAGGAAGGAAAGACTGGTGTTTTGGGACATGGACGTTGGGTGAAAATAAATCCGGAACAAGGAACAGGGAGAGGATATTTAGGGCTAGATTTACAAGGCCCTAGTTCCTCCTTGGGCTAGTGTAATTTATTTCACACTAATGTAGCTCATGGAGGCAATTTTTGCCGCACTATGGGGCATATTTATCATTTTTGGTGCAAAACTGCACTTACGCAGTTTTGCACCAAAATGTTTAGCACCGGCTTGTGCCATTCCTGAGCACCAGTCAGGCTCCATATTTATAGAATGGCACAAGCCAGTGCAAAGGGTGGGCTAGCGTAGAAAAAAAAAATTGACGTTAGCTGGGTGGGGCTGGCGGTATGGGAGAAGGGGATTTTGCACCAAAAAATTACGTTTGACTGGCTAGAGTAAAAAAAGATGACTAACCAGCCTATCATCACTTTCTAATGCAAAACCATCCATACCACATGACTCCTGTCTTATAAAAGACAGAAGTCATGCCCACCACCCATATGGCAGCACAGGGCATCAGTACTGATGCAGCAGGTTCTTGTAAATCTGGCCCTTAGTGTGCCATGCAAAATTGCACTTTGCCTTTGGAACGCTCCACATTCATGAATGAACATGCCCTTTTAAGGTCGAGCACGCAAGTGCTTTGACCTGTTGTAAGTAGTGTGGGGTTTAACCACCCCCACTGCACGCCCATCACTTTCTCTCGTTCGTGGGCTTGCCTTTCAAAAATTCTTTGTTATCATTGGTAAATGCTTCACGTTTGTCACTCCTTGGGGCAGTTTTGTTACTGCCTTGCAGGCTGCCCCTGTTACATGGATAATTGCACAACTGCTGATACGTTTGACTGTTAGCGAACTTCTTTTTCCTTTTGTGTCTCTCCTTCGCGATCATGCTGCTTTGAATCGGGTAGCTTATGTCAACTGTTTTACTTTTCATTTCAATTTGTGTGGCAAGAAAAGTCCTGTTAGGAATTGACAACGCTAATAGCTCTAACTCGAGCAAATGCGAGACCCACTGCATTGCAAATGCTTGTTTAATCACGTTGTAAATTGCTAGCACCTACTGGCGGTGCCATATAGAAGAGAAAACCATTAATTCCCAGAACTATTGCTGGGAACATTGAATGAAATTAAGCTTTAAATAAACATAACCGTGTTTTTCTAGGACAAGACTAACAACTGCTTATTTGAGTTAGTAAGAAACAAAAGTGTTACATTTAACAATTTATCACTGAATAGATAAAAAAATAGTTTTCTTATTGTTTTACACGCTTGTGCTTGTACGTTCAGCAGGTTTTGAGAGGAAACTTTCTATGGATTCTAAGAGTAACAAATGTGGGATGGGTGAGAAGTGCAGGGTTTTAAAAGGTCATCCCTTTTGGACAGCAGCATTCTGTCTGTGCTAAAATGTTTCAGCCCGTCTCGTAAATAACAGCTTAATTGCACCGATGTAGTATCTGCTTCTGTGATCACAGTAAACACTAGGAAGCTAGGTCAAAGTGACTCCTGTAGGCCTCTGGGAAACGTAATCCTTTTTTTCCAAATCAGCTTAACTCATTTGTGTACATGTGCAAATGTCACCACAAGCTTCATCAGCTCTAGCATGAGTTAGAGAAACGGACGCCATGCATATTAAAATAAACGTGCAGTCAGTCCGTAGTAGTCTGAGAAGTGGCACAGCACACATAAAAACAAAGAAATTATTTAAAAAACATTATTAGAAAGCTACTTTCTCCTAATATGGTGGCCTTGGAGTGCCCTACTTAATATGCGAATGATCACATCGTGCACGGGTCAAAAAAGGCAGTCATTCATGAAAAGAGCCAGTGACTGAAGAAGGATGACCCTCTCCCCCATGCTGTATACTATGGAGGGCGGAACAAAATTGTTAATGACATCACAGCAGACAAATGGATGAATAATAACTGAAATCTCTCTAAGTGTATGTACAAGAATGTATTTCATAGGATCGTTTTTGAAAAAAACAAAAGGCTTTGACTGCCACTAGACCTAAGAAGGCAGTGTTAGAAGCCCGTTAGTTTAAATAAAGGGTAAACTTGAAAATAAAGATGCATTTTGGAGCATACTGGAAATCTAACCAGGCATGCGATTTAAGACAAGAACTGCATAAATATAGATTTCTTGCTGGTTTCTCCGACATTGTAACTGTTTCACGCAATCTAGTTTACTGTTTATAAAGTGGCTGCCTCTGTTTCCATGTAAGATAATAGTATTAATCAATTAATCAATGGTGAAAAAGGTTTTGAATATGACCTGTAGGAGGTATATATATCTTTATGTATTGCTTGCAGAGATGCAATCCCTTCTGGTTTTAGCACTCTGAGCACTTTACCACTGCTGACCAGTGCTAAGGTGCAAGTGCTCCCTGTCTAAATTGTATTGGTAGTTTGGTTATCCATGATTATCCTATTTGATTTACTAGTATGTCCCTCGTAAAGTGCACTGTGTGTGCCCAGGGCCTGTGAGTCAAACACCACTAGTGGGCCTGCAGCACTGATTGTGTCACCCACATGAGTAGCCCTGTAAACATGTCTCAGACATGCCACTGTCTGTGTGTGTAGTTTTAAAGTGCCATTTTGACCTAGCAAGTGCACCCACTTGCCAGGCCCAAACCTTCCCTTTTACTCTGTGTATGTCACTCATAAAGTAGCCCCAAGGCAGCCCATTGGGCAGTGTGCAGTGTATTTAAAAGGTAGGACATGTATTGATGTATGTTACATATCCTGATAGTGAAATACTGCTAAATTCGGTTTTCACTACTGCAAAGATTCTCCGATAGGGCAACATGGGGATTGCCTTTAAATACCTTTTAAGTGAAATTGCCCATGGGGAGCAGATAGAGAAACAGAGTTTGGGGTCTCTGAACTCACAATTTTAAACATACACCTTTTGGTGAAGTTGGTTTTTGAATTGTAAATAATAAAATGCCACTTTTAGAAAGTGTTGCAAAACACATGATGGTAGAGGAATTATTACAATCCGATTCTTAATATATCACAATAGCCCGATGGATCCAGTATCCAATTAATGGATAATACACAAACATACTGTTCAGACAAATTCTATTGACAACTGATTGAGTCAATAAAATAAAATGTGAAACATAAGTATATACAGTAATCCATCAACACTATGCAAACCCCACCAAGCTCACATGGAGTCAATATATCAAGGTAGGTCTCAGGATTCAGGGTTTTTTTAACCACCCCTTGACATTATCAAATCAATTTCCCAGTCCAACAAATACTATGTCTCAGTTTTCACTTGTGCATGTCAATGAGGCGGGCTTGTCGATGTTTCAATCTGTATGGCCAAAAGGTCCATCAGACCATCTTCATTACTCAGTGTTGAAAGAGGATGAACACACAGTCACACCAAATGGACCGAAGATAAGGATTTGTCTAGATATTAAAAAATATCAGTTGTAACAATCATGGAGAAAAGCACCCCAGCTGCTCCCAAATGCAAGCAAGATACACAGGAGTTAAACCTGTCTCTAACAAAGGCAGCAAACGTCTGCCTCCATAGGTTCCTGTTCTTTGGAAATGAGTCAGCAGCAGTTGGGGTGCTTTTGTCACAATGGTTTCAACTGATAGTTTTTGATATCTACATCTACATAACAACATGCTTTGCACCTTGCATACTGTTTATATAGTTGGCTAAAAGAGATAAATGCACTATGCAGAAGGTGCAAGTGTGGTGCTCATGGAATGCAGTATTAAAATGAATCATGGTTGGTAAAGAGTTTTTCCCTTCTCCTAAGTCCTAATATGATTAAGTGGTGTAGCAAATTTGTGATCTTCTTAATAAACTAATTAACAAGGTGAAGAAGGAATCTATATCTAGGCGGAAACCTAATAACCTCTCTTTGAATATGGAATCCTCCTGTATACGAACAAGTTGAGTAAATTGAATGTTTGTATAGATCTGACTACCCAAAGGTAGTTGTTTAGAAAACACACAAGAATTAACAAGCATTGGCAAAGCTAATAGGTCTCCCCTTTACAAGCGCTATTGGCTTTGGCAATGTGTTTTGCCATCCTGTACACCAGTGTGGCTGCTGTCCAACATGGATAAGAGTTAGTGGTGTGGAGTGTCAGAGTGGAGTTGGGGTGTGGAGTGGATTTGTTAGAGTGTCGTAGAGGGGAATCAGGGGAGTAGAGGGCCATAGAGTTGAGTACATGGGAGAAAAAGTTCAGTAGTTCAGTGGCAGAGAGTGTCGTAGAATGGAGAGGGGTGGAATAGGGTAGAGTGGGCTGGAGTGGACTGGGGAAGTGGGGTGGATTGGATTGGAGTAGACTGGGGCAGAATGAACTGGGGTAGAGTGGGGTGGATTATGAGGAGTGAGGAGGAGTGGTGTGGGGTGGATTGGATTGGAGAGGGGTGGGTTGAAATGGGGTGAGGTAGATTGGACTGGGTGGACTTGAGTGGGGTGGATTAGATTGGATTGGGGTGGGTGGTTTGGATTGGATTGATAGGGCTGGGGTTTGGTGAACTGGTTTGGAGTGGGGTGGGTTAGATTGGAGTGGGGTGGATTAGATTGACTGGAGTGGAGTGGATTCAATTGGAGTGGGGTGGATTTGATTCACTGGATTGGTGTGGGGTGGATTACACTGGAGTGGGGAGGACTAGAGTAGAGTGGATCGGATTTGGTTCGATCAGATTGAGGTGGATTGGATTGGGGTGGATCAGATTGGGGTAGATCGGATTAGGGTGGGGTGGCTTGGAGTGAGGTGGATTGGATTGAGTGGGGTGGACTGGATTGAATGGTTTGGATGGGATTGGGTGGATTGGATGGAGGGGTGGATTGGATGCGGTGGGTTGGATTGGAGTCGGGTTGGGTGGGGTGAACTCTAATGCAGGGGTGGAGTTGAGAGGACTGGGGTGGATTCGACTAGAGTGGATTGAGGTGGATTGGAGTGGGGTGGGGTGTATTGGATTAGAGTGGGGTGGATTTGATTGGTTTGGAGTGGACTGGATTGGATTGGTGTTGGGTGGATTAATGTGGATTTAATTGGGCTGAGTGGGTTTATTAACATGCATTATACTGGAGTGAGGTGAGTTGGGGTGGTGTGGGTGGGTTGGATTGAAGGGAGGTGGATTGGGTAGCAGTGGACTTGATTAGAGTGGGGTGGATTGGAGTGGGTTGACTGGTTGGATTGGATTGGAGTAGTGTGGGTTGAACTGTAGTAGGGTGAGTTGGATTTGAGTGGGGTGAGAGGGACTGGAGTGGGGTGGGATGGGCTGGAGTGGGCTGGATTGGAGTGGGGTGCACTGGACTGGAATGGAGTGGATTGGACTTGGATGGGGCAGGGAGAAATGGACTGGGGTGGGGTGTATTGGATTGGAGTGGGGTAGATAGGATTGTGCTGGATTAGGGTGGATTGGGTTGGTGGGGTGGATTGGTGTGGGGTGGACTGGATTGTAGTGGGGTGGACAGTGGTGGATTGGAGTGGGATGAATTGGCGTGTGGTGGATTGGATTAGAGTGGGGTGAATTTGAGTGGGGCAGATTGTTTTTGAGTGGTGTAGATTGCTTTGGATTGGAGTGGGACAAACTAGAGTAGGGCAGATTAGATTTGGGTGGGTTGGGAGGATCGGAGTGGGGTGGGTTGGAGAGGATTGGATTGGTGTGGGGTGGATTAGTGTGGGGTGAGGTAGGGTGTATTGTAGTGGGGCGGACTGTAGTGGAGTGGATGGGGGTGTACTGCACGATTATGTGTTAAAGCATCATTTCAGAAATTACACATAATAAAGAAACAATATTGCTTTGCAATTTTTAGAACAAGATAATCATCATCTTTTGAGAACAGCACCCACAAGCAAAAACAAAAAGAAAATATGAGTGCAAAGTGAGAAAAGACAACTTGGCAAAATAAAAGAAAGTTAGCTATAGAAAATACAACTTTGCAATTTTGTTTGTCCTGCTGGTCACGCTTTTGACAGTCACACACCTGTTTTCAGGATTCTCGAAGTAAGAAACAAAACAGTACCTCAGTCACATCACAAGCAGTGGACGGGCACTGATTAAGTTGAATCAATCAGTCCTTGGTCCAGACTCCACATGGAGGAACGGAAATGATGTCAGGCCTGCAGTGACTAATAATGAGGCTGTAAAGCAGAGTGCCACACAAGGTAACAAAAGGTAAGTGACAGACGAGCTCCAAACCCTTTACTGTACACAACAGAGTCTGCTAAGCGAGGCACATGCACTAGCGCATACACTTGCAGGCTTGACCCTAAAAAATGAGAAGCTAGAAATAAAGCATAGGTGAGACGATCAAGTATAGACAACCTCAATAGAATCACTTAAGCAAGGGAACACAAGGGAGTTTTGGCAGTCCTTCTTTGACTCAAAATGCATGTGTTAGCCATATTAATTCCCTATTTCATTAAACTGTTGCTTATCTACATTTTACATTAGAAAGGGATGCTAATAAATATTTCCAAATGTAGTGTTGCACAATGGAATTAATTAAATCCATCCCTACTTTCATTTGTCTATGGGTCCTGTTAGTTTACCAATATCTTAGGATTTACTTCTTTGCAGTCAATTTTATATGAATCTGGTACCTCAACACCAATGATGGGTAAATAAAAAATGTTACCTGATTTTTCAGTCAAATTTTTAGAAGGAATTAAAATGGAGTCTTTAGAATGTGATGCTGTTTGACAGTATTGCTCAAAAATATATAACTGTAGAGAAATAGTTTGTCCATTTATCCTTTAACTATTTATAGGTTAGCATCTTACTGTGTTAATGATCATAAAATGGTATGATTATTAACTTTAACCAGTGAAATTTATTTGAGCGCCTGAAAAGAAATCCTAATGATTTTATACTCCAGCCTTTGGCAATCACAATGTATTATGCTCCCATTCATTTAGAATTTACCTGTCTGACATACCAAAGTGCTTTATCTACTTGTCAAATATTCCAGTCTAGAATGGCTTCTGCAACTCATTCAATAAAGGTGTTTGTAGACAACATTGTCAAGAGTAGTTTAACACCCAGCAGCCACCGGAGGAGTCTAGATTGCCTTATACAATATTCTAATGTACACTTTGGACAATAAGCCCCAGATTTATGAGGGCGTAATGCCATTCCAACGTCACATTAGTATTATTTTCTTGATGCTAATGTGGTGCTGGAAGGCCAAAATGCTGCGCCATATTTACAAAGTGGCGCAATACTTGCATTGTGCCACTTTGTAACCCCTTGCACTACATTATGTCTGCGCCAGGCATAATGTATGCAAGGAGGGCATTCCGGCACTAGGGGAGCCGAAAAAATGGCGCAAAGAAATCTAAGGGATTTCTTTGCATCATTTTTATCAGCATTTTTAACGCCTGCTAAGAGCAGGCATTAAATAAGAGGCTACCATTGTTTTCAATAGGCCTCTCTGTGCTTTGCAGGATTAGCGTCAACATTTTTTACTCTAATCCTGCAAAGCGTAGGACTAGTTAAAAAAATGATGATGCTAGTCACACTGACTACCACCATGGTGCACCGTATCTTAAATACAGAGCACACATGGTGGCATTAGGGGGCACTAAGGGGCACAACTTTTCATAAATCTACCCCTAAATCTCCAAATAACAAAATCACTGGTCTTTGTGGGCTAGTGTTGGTCCACCCCTCCAATGTTTAGTACTTAAATAAAACCCCAATAAGAGAGAGTAAATTAATTTTCCAACCAAGATATGGTCTTATAGACTATAGAGTATCTCCCACAGGGTAGAGCAACGTTCAAATGCAAGGGTGTAAAACATTTTGAGAATACACAGAGGAGGCATCTGCATTCATTAAAAATTAAAATCGAATATGAGGCTAAACTTTCCTCCATTCGTTTATACTGAATGGATTTATCATACTGTTAATAATTCAAAAAAATTATCAAATTGAATGACCGTTCTGGAACAAATTTTCTCCTTTGGAAAAAAATACTCTTAGTTTTTTTTCACTTGAACTTGGGACTTATGAGGATTAAAACTAGAGCTCTCTCTGATTGTCAGTAGAAAGTATATGTTATCTTGTCATGATGCCCAAAAGAATCTATTGAAGAGATTATATTTAAATTCATTCAAGGTGCATCTCTGTTTTTAAAAAATTGAACAGAAGCCCAGTAAATGTTCTTATAGCTTTTGATATGATTATAGAGATGGTCGTGAGCTTATTTAGCAGGGCTACACTCAGAAGACCTCTAAAAATGGATACAAAACTTTAAGGATTTAAGGAAGACCTCCAATACTGGATTGGAAAGTCTTGTTTTCCCAGATTTTGGTTACTATTACAGAATTTAAGATGCAGTTTTAGCCTCATAAATTAATGATCCCAAATGTATAGTGTTTATTCTTAAACTTGTGTGCTGGTGGAGTTCCATGAACTGTGATAGACTGAGGGTAGGCGTAACACTTTGACCCATCAGGTTCTAGCACGAGGATTCTCCATATGTCAATCAGGTTTTATGCACCCAGAGGTTGACTTGTGGTCATTTCAGAAATCAGGGTGGAAAATCATGGAGATGGGGAAGGTCAGGCCTGAAACGTTTGGCCCAAGAGGTGTGTCATGAAAACAAATCTCAAGATGACAGCGGTACTACAGACAGGAAGAAGAAGAGTTGACCTTTAAAGGGCTGGAGCTACAAAGTTGTAATTTGAATAATTCACCACTAACAATAGAAAGACATATCTAGAATACAACACTAATCTGTTTCACCCAAATAAACTTTAGCCATTTGAATTCAGGGTGGGACCACGTAGAGACAGGAGGGTATATGTCATCATCTCCCTGTCAGAATAGGGTGGAAGAGCTAGGATGAAGGAATACAATCTAAAACTCTGTCCTTTTCATATCAGGCAAGTGTAGAAGAGTTCTGCTGGATCAAATTTCCCCATTTGGTAAACAAAAATGCATTCAAACAAAAAGTGCATAAGGTTTTTGCAAAATAATATACATATAATAAATGCAAATGTTGCAGTGGGTAGTCATACATAAGCATTGCAAGCATACAAATGAGGTATCATAATTATTTGATTTAAGTTAAAATAAATATGATGCCATATTACCAGAGATTTTTATGTTTACACTGAAAGGCCTGTTTTTCAGGTTGAAATGTTGACTATAGAAGATTTTGTAACTCCCCCACAGCAGATGCTGTACCTTTCAAGAAGCCTTCTATTGTTAGTGAATAGGCATGTGTTATGCATTAGACAACTGATAGTGAGGTTCTCACCAGAAGGAGAGGAGATAACAGGAAGCATGTCTCATGGGAGGAACTGTCTGAACTACAAGAAATGGCTGAAGTATGTTTTCAATTACTTATTATTGTGGTCTACTATAAAGATGTGAGAAACTTGAGAGTGTACCTGCTCCCTGGGGTTTACTGAAATCCTACTGGATGCCAAGAAACGAAAATGTGTTATTTGTTTCTATTTATGGTTTATCATGTTTATATTAGCATGTGTTCCTAGAGTGGCAGAGGTACTCAGGAGACCCACTCTTTGGGATTCTTGGGGATGAATCTCTTTTCACGAAAGAATTGTTTTAGGACTTTCGTTTTGAAGGATATCTGCTGACTAATAGCTGAGAATACTTTCCAACTTAAATTTCTCTATTGCTTGACTTTATGCATATGCAATTGATTCTCTCCTTTGGACTCTTAATTGGGTTCCTGAACTGACAACGTTTTCTTTGAATTGATAAACAGTTTGCAATTTGCATGCTTAATATAGACTAGGAAAATTATTCCTTTATGGAACACACTTGCTGTATTATCTCAATTGTATTATTTGTAATACTTACAAAATAGTATTTGACCTTGTTTTGAAAGATTGATTAATGGATTATTTGTAATGATGATGACTAAAACATTAATATTTACTGAATAAACAAAATCACCGGTCTTTAATGAATTGATCATAAAACTCTTTCACTTATACAAACTCACTTTATTGACTAGTAAAAACCTTTAAATGATTTAATTGAACATGAAGGTTTGATGAAGGTGATTGCTCCTATTAATTTCTGCTTGTCATAAAAAAGGTCCCTACAGCTAGTGTTGGAGTTATTTAATGATTACACTCAAAGACTGAGATACAAAGGGTCCCGTTTCTGCAGTTACCTATTAATTTAATTAAGAAAGAAGGTGGGCAGCATTTAGGAGGCTCTGGAAAAGGTGATGAAGTGCCAGCAAGTGGAATGAAAATCTAAACCCCTGCCTGTTTTACTTCAGATTTTTCCTGAGCAATTTAAGAATACCTATTGACATATTGTATTGGGAATATAAGAAGAAAACTGAGAAGCTGTTTTAGAGACTTACCTATTGGTTTTTCTTTCTTGTGTATTGGATTTGGCTAAAAAAGAGACTGCAGAAATGAGGGCATGAAATAACAGTCCAAAGTGCTCTGCAAGAAAATAAATAGGGCAAATAAAAGAATTCAACTCTGCAATGTTTCTGTGTCTTGCATCTTAACTTCTGATTTGCGGCGTCACAATGGGATATATGTGGATTAGAACCCACAATAGAGAATCGCTAACAAAAGACAGAAAATCAGCAGTAACTTACATAGACACTGTAGATTCACCACTGTGAGAAACTGGGATAGTAGTTGCAGTGGTTGTGAGACCTCCCCAAGTAATAATGTCTCCATTCCGTGTCAGGTCCAGTTAGGTTTCTTTAAATCAAACTTTAGTTAAGCCCTAGGTAGCTGTGGCACAAAGCAGTCAGGCTTAACCCAAAGGAAAACAAGTAAGGAGCATTTATGATTATCAAAATAGTCAATATGTTAGAACCACAACAAAATAACCCTGCATTCCGATTTATAGAAATAGTGGATATTTTTATTGTTAAAGAGATACTAAAATGGCAAGAATCTGATAAAGTGAACTAGAGTTATGATTTTTCAAAGTTTTTCATAAATCACTGAAACTCAATCCAAACGGTTTTCTAAATCTCTGCTTTTTACTTGTTGCTGTTGAGTGCTGAATGTAAAGATCTTGGCCAAAGTGAAGGTTTCAGGCTGACCTTGATGGAGCACGACTCGGATGGATGGGCCAGGTTGGTCCCAGTCAAACTTTTCCATTCACACTTAAAAACGTTTCTGCTTCTTTGTCTTATCAGCAGGCCCTTCTGCAGGTTGAGTCAAGCATTGGCTTTGAAGATGACAGACAGGAAAATCCCATCGGTTCTGAAGGAAGCATTAGTTCTTGACACCATTCAAGCCTCCCAAAAAACTAGCAAAGTAGCGATAGAGTATAAGCCTCAGAGTCTGTGCCAATAACCATTGTCATCTGCTTTAGGCTCAGAAGTTGCAGTTCTGTGGGGCAAAAGAGTACACCCTAGCGCCAGCAAATGCTCCAGGATGTGGGAGGTACATCTTGGGAGCTAGGACTCAATCTCATGGACGTACTACACAAGCAGAGTCCAAGGTAAGTCCAGTGGTAACTGG
This sequence comes from Pleurodeles waltl, assembly GCF_031143425.1. Classification (NCBI taxonomy): domain Eukaryota; kingdom Metazoa; phylum Chordata; class Amphibia; order Caudata; family Salamandridae; genus Pleurodeles; species Pleurodeles waltl. The sequence goes on from NC_090438.1 coordinate 726,095,186, forward strand.
TCAGCTGGGCACTTTGCATGTGCAGCGCTTCTTTAGATTTTGTGTCTCTGAAGCTTGACAGGAGGCTAGCTAAATAGCCCTTGGAGTCCAATCAGTGTGTCTTGGCACAAGAGGGAGCAGGTCCAGCCTTGGGGCCTCTCTCCACAGGATCAACAACCGAGAAGTCCTCTCTTTCTGAAGTCCTGTGTTGGTTCAACAGGTGCCGACTTTCTTAGTACAGCCTTTCTTTCTGAGGTCCACTGGTTCAGCAGGCAAAGCCTTTCTTCTGTTGTTTCCAAGTCCTATAGTCTTCTGAGGTTGGGAGCCAGGGGTGCACGTTTATGGCAATTTTGTGTTTGTGAGTGGAGAGGACTTACTAACCAAAGGGGCAAAATTCCTAGGTGCAATCCTACACAGTCTAACATCACTTTCCGTGAGACTGGCACTAAACAATCCCACAGTGTCTCTCTGCCCAAATCCAATATTTCAGACCACTTCTTCAATGGTCAGAGCTGTGGGCACATCCCTGAGGTGTACCCAGAATATTGGGCAACCACTCCCAGGAAACTGTTTCTGCAACAGGTTTCCCCCTCTGGAAGACATACCAGACTGTTTAATCCCTTCGCTGCCAGGCCTTTTCCCATCCTGTGCCGAGCCTTTTTTTTTGGATATTTGGGGCAGTTCGCGCTTAGGTCCTCATAACTTTTTGTCCACGTAAGCTACCCACGACAAATTTCTGTCCTTTTTTTCCAACATCCTAGGGATTCTAGAGGTACCCAGACTATGTGGGTTCCCCTGAAGGAGACCAAGAAATTAGCCAAAATACAGCGAAAATTTAGTTTTTTTAAACAAAAATGTAAAAAAGGGCTGCAGAAGAAAGCTTGTGGTTTTGTCCCTGAGAATAGCATCAACAAAGGGTTTGCGGTGCTAAACTCACCATCTTCCCAGCTTTAAGGAACAGGCAGACATGAATCAGAAAACCCAATTTTTCAACACAATTTTGGAATTTTACTGGGGCATACCCCATTTTTACTATTTTTTGTACTTTCAGCCTTCTTCCAGTTAGTGACAGAAATGGGTGTGACACCAATGCTGTATCCGAGAAATCTAAACATTTCATAGACTGTGAATGTGAATTACAGGGCATTTCTCAAATAGACGTCTTTTTTACACACTATCTTACATTTGGAAGGAAAAAATGTAGAGAAAGACAAGGGGCAATAACACTTGTTTTGCTATTCTGTGTTCCCCCAAGTCTCCCAATACAAATGCTACCTCACTAGCGTGGGTAGGCCTAATCCTCGCAACAGGAAACACAACATGGACACATCACATTTTTACATTGAAATCTGACATGTTTTTTGCAAAGTGCCTAGCTATAGATTTTGGCCTCTAGCTCCGCCGGTACCTACCGAAACCAACCAAACCTGTGCATTTTTTAAAAACTAGACACCTAGGGGGATCCAAGATGGGGTGACTTGTAGGGCTCTTACCAGGTTCTGTTACACAGAATCCTTTGCAAACCTCAAAATGTGGCCAAAAAAACAATTTTTCCTCTAATTTCGGTGACAGAAAGTTCTGGAATCTGAGAGGAGCCACAAATGTCCTTCCACCCAGCATTCCGCCAAGACTCCCAATAAAAATGGTTCCTCACATGTGTGGGTAGGCCTAGTGCCCGCAACAGAAAATGCCCCAAAACACAATGTGGACACATCACTTTTTCCAAACGAAAACAGAGCTGTTTTTTGCAAAGTGCCTAGCTGTGGATTTTGGCCTCTAGCTCAGCCGGCACTTAGGAAAACCTATCAAACCTGCGCCTTTTTAAAAAACTAGACCCCTAGGGGAATCCAAGATGGAGTGACTTGTGGGGCTCTCATCAGGTCCTATTACCCAGAATCCTTTGCAAACCACAAAATCTGGCCAAAAAAAATACTTTTTCCTCTCATTTCGGCGACAGAAAGTTCTGGAATCTGAGAGGAGCCACAAATTTCCTTCCACCCAGCATTCCCCCAAGTCTCCCGATAAAAATTGTACCTTACTTGTGTGGGTAGGTCTAGTACCCGCAACAGGAAATGCCCCAAAACACAACATGGACACATCACATTTACCAAACAAAACAGAGCTGGTTTTTGCAAAGTGCCTAGATGTGGATTTTGGCCTCTAGCTCAGCCGGCACCTATGGAAACCTAACAAACCTGCCCATTTTTGAAAACTAGACACCTAGGGGAATCCAAGATGGGGTGACTTGTGGGGCTCTGACCAGGTTCTGTTACCCAGAATCCTTTGCAAACCTCAAACTTTGGCCAAAAAACACTTTTTCCTCTCATTTCGGTTACAGAACGTTCTGGAATGTGAGAGGAGCCACAAATTTCCTTTCACCCAGTGTTGCGCCAAGACTACCAATAAAAATGGTACCTCACTTGTGTGGGTAGGTTTAGTACCCGCGACAGGAAATGCCCCAAAACACAACATGGACACATCACATTTTCCAAATGAAACAGAGCTGTTTTTTGCAAAGTGCCTAGACGTGTAAGATTTTGGCCTCTAGCTCAGCCGGCATCTAGGGAAACCTAACAAACCTGCGCATTTTTGAAAACTAGACACCTAGGGGAATACTAGATGGGGTGACTTGTGGGGCTCTAACCACGTTCTGTTACCCAGAATCCTTTGCAAACCTCAACATTTGGCCAAAAAAAAACACTTTTCCTCTCAGTTCGGTGACAGAAAGTTCTGGAACCTGAGAGGAGCCACAAATTTCCTTCAACCCAGCATTCCGCCAAGTCTCCCAATAAAAATGGTACCTCACTTGTGTGGGAAGGCCTAGTGCCCGCGACAGTAAATGCCCCAAAACACAACGTGGACACATCACATTTTCCAAACAAAAACAGAGCTGTTTTTTGCAAAGTGCTTAGCTGTGGATTTTGGCCTCTAGCTCAGCCGGCACTTAGGGAAACCTATCAAACCTGTGCATTTTTAAAAACTAGACCCCTAGGGGAATCCAAGATGGGGTGACTTGTGGGGCTCTCATCAGGTCCTATTACCCAGAATCCTCTGCAAACCTCACAATCTGGCCAAAGAAAACACTTTTTCCTCTCATTTCGGCGACAGAAAGTTCTGGAATCTGAGAGGAGCCACAAATTTCCTTCCACCCAGCATTCCCCCAAGTCTCCCGATAAAAATTGTACCTTACTTGTGTGGGTAGGTCTAGTACCGCGACAGGAAATGCCCCAAAACACAACATGGACACATCACATTTACCAAACAAAACAGAGCTGGTTTTTGCAAAGTGTCTAGATGTGGATTTTGGCCTCTAGCTCAGCCGGCACCTATGGAAACCTAACAAACCTGCCCATTTTTTAAAACTAGACACCTAAGGGAATCCAAGATGGGGTGACTTGTGGGGCTCTGACCAGGTTCTGTTACCCAGAATCCTTTGCAAACCTCAAATGTTTGCCAAAAAACACTTTTTCCTCTCATTTCGGTTACAGAACGTTCTGGAATGTGAGAGGAGCCACAAATTTCCTTTCACCCAGTGTTGCGCCAAGACTACCAATAAAAATGGTACCTCACTTGTGTGGGTAGGTTTAGTACCCGCGACAGGAAATGCCCAAAAACACAACATGGACACATCACATTTTCCAAATGAAACAGAGCTGTTTTTTGCAAAGTGCCTAGACGTGTAAGATTTTGGCCTCTAGCTCAGCCGGCATCTAGGGAAACCTAACAAACCTGCGCATTTTTGAAAACTAGACACCTAGGAGAATATTAGATGGGGTGACTTGTGGGGCTCTAACCACGTTCTGTTACCCAGAATCCTTTGCAAACCTCAACATTTGGCCAAAAAAAAAACTTTTCCTCTCAGTTCGGTGACAGAAAGTTCTGGAACCTGAGAGGAGCCACAAATTTCCTTCAACCCAGCATTCCGCCAAGTCTCCCAATAAAAATGGTACCTCACTTGTGTGGGAAGGCCTAGTGCCCGCGACAGTAAATGCCCCAAAACACAACGTGGACACATCACATTTTCCAAACAAAAACAGAGCTGTTTTTTGCAAAGTGCTTAGCTGTGGATTTTGGCCTCTAGCTCAGCCGGCACTTAGGGAAACCTATCAAACCTGTGCATTTTTAAAAACTAGACCCCTAGGGGAATCCAAGATGGGGTGACTTGTGGGGCTCTCATCAGGTCCTATTACCCAGAATCCTCTGCAAACCTCACAATCTGGCCAAAAAAAACACTTTTTCCTCTCATTTCGGCGACAGAAAGTTCTGGAATCTGAGAGGAGCCACAAATTTCCTTCCACCCAGCATTCCCCCAAGTCTCCCGATAAAAATTGTACCTTACTTGTGTGGGTAGGTCTAGTACCGCGACAGGAAATGCCCCAAAACACAACATGGACACATCACATTTACCAAACAAAACAGAGCTGGTTTTTGCAAAGTGTCTAGATGTGGATTTTGGCCTCTAGCTCAGCCGGCACCTATGGAAACCTAACAAACCTGCCCATTTTTTAAAACTAGACACCTAAGGGAATCCAAGATGGGGTGACTTGTGGGGCTCTGACCAGGTTCTGTTACCCAGAATCCTTTGCAAACCTCAAATGTTTGCCAAAAAACACTTTTTCCTCTCATTTCGGTTACAGAACGTTCTGGAATGTGAGAGGAGCCACAAATTTCCTTTCACCCAGTGTTGCGCCAAGACTACCAATAAAAATGGTACCTCACTTGTGTGGGTAGGTTTAGTACCCGCGACAGGAAATGCCCAAAAACACAACATGGACACATCACATTTTCCAAATGAAACAGAGCTGTTTTTTGCAAAGTGCCTAGACGTGTAAGATTTTGGCCTCTAGCTCAGCCGGCATCTAGGGAAACCTAACAAACCTGCGCATTTTTGAAAACTAGACACCTAGGAGAATATTAGATGGGGTGACTTGTGGGGCTCTAACCACGTTCTGTTACCCAGAATCCTTTGCAAACCTCAACATTTGGCCAAAAAAAAAACTTTTCCTCTCAGTTCGGTGACAGAAAGTTCTGGAACCTGAGAGGAGCCACAAATTTCCTTCCACCCAGCATTCCGCCATGTCTCCCAATAAAAATGGTACCTCACTTGTGTGGGAAGGCCTAGTGCCCGCGACAGTAAATGCCCCAAAACACAACGTGGACACATCACATTTTCCAAACAAAAACAGAGCTGTTTTTTGCAAAGTGCTTAGCTGTGGATTTTGGCCTCTAGCTCAGCCGGCACTTAGGGAAACCTATCAAACCTGTGCATTTTTAAAAACTAGACCCCTAGGGGAATCCAAGATGGGGTGACTTGTGGGGCTCTCATCAGGTCCTATTACCCAGAATCCTCTGCAAACCTCACAATCTGGCCAAAAAAAACACTTTTTCCTCTCATTTCAGTGACAGAAAGTTCTGGAATCTGAGAGGAGCCACAAATTTCCTTCCGCCCAGCATTCCCCAAGTCTCCAAATAAAAATGGTACCTCACTTGTGTGGGTAGGCCTAGTGACCGCAACAGGAAATGGCCCAAAACACAACGTGGCCACATTACATTTTCCAAACGAAAAGAGAGCTGTTCTTTGCAAAGTGCCTAGCTGTGGATTTTGGCCTCTAGCTCAGCTGGACACATCACATTTTCCAAACGAAACAGAGCTGGTTTTTGCAAAGTGCCTAGATGTGGATTTTAACCTCTAGCTCAGCCGGCACCTATGGAAACCTAACAAACCTGCCCATTTTTGAAAACTAGACACCTAGGGGAATCCAAGATGGGGTGACTTGTGGGGCTCTGACCAGGTTCTGTTACCCAGAATCCTTTGCAAACCTCAAACGTTGGCCAAAAAACACTTTTTCCTTTCATTTCGGTTACACAACGTTCTGGAATCTGAGAGGAGCCACAAATTTCCTTTCACCCAGTGTTGCGCCAAGACTACCAATAAAAATGGTACCTCACTTGTGTGGGTAGGTTTAGTACCCGCGACAGGAAATGCCCCAAAACACAACATGGACACATCACATTTTCCAAATGAAACAGAGCTGTTTTTTGCAAAGTGCCTAGACGTGTAAGATTTTGGCCTCTAGCTCAGCCGGCATCTAGGGAAACCTAACAAACCTGCGCATTTTTGAAAACTAGACACCTAGGGGAATACTAGATGGGGTGACTTGTAGGGCTCTAACCACGTTCTGTTACCCAGAATCCTTTGCAAACCTCAACATTTGGCCAAAAAAAAAAACTTTTCCTCTCAGTTCGGTGACAGAAAGTTCTGGAACCTGAGAGGAGCCACAAATTTCCTTCCACCCAGCATTCCGCCAAGTCTCCCGATACAAATGGTACCTCACTTGTGTGGGAAGGCCTAGTGCCCGCGACAGTAAATGACCCAAAACACAACGTGGACACATCACATTTTCCAAACAAAAACAGAGCTGTTTTTTTGCAAAGTGCTTAGCTGTGGATTTTGGCCTCTAGCTCAGCCGGCACTTAGGGAAACCTATCATACCTGCAAATTTTTGAACACTTCACACCTAGGGGAAATCCAAGATAGGGTAACTTGTGAGGCTCTGACCACGTTCGTTACCCAGAATCCTTTGCAAACCTCAACATTTGGCCAAAAAAACACTTTTTCCTCTTATTTCGGTGACAGAAAGTTCTGGAATGTGAGAGGAGCCACAAATTTCCTTCCGCCCAGCATTCCCCAAGTCTCCATATAAAAATGGTACCTCACTTGTGTGGGTAGGCCCAGTGACCGCAACAGGAAATGGCCCAAAACACAACGTGGCCACATTACGGGGCATATTTATACTCCGTTTGCGCCAAATTTGCGTTGTTTTATTCGACGCAAATTCGGCGCAAAACTAACGCCATATTTATACTTTGGCGTTAGACGCGTCTAGCGCCAAAGTATGAGGAATGAGCGTCATTTTTTTGCGTGAACGCCTTCCTTGCGTTAATGAGATGCAAGGTAGGCGTTCCGGTCCCAAAAAATGACTGCGACACAAATGCGTCGTATTTATACTCCCGGGCAAAAATCACGCCCGGGAGTGGGCGGGGCAAAAAACCCCGCATTTGCGCCTCTTTTTAACGCCTGGGTCAGGGCAGGCGTTAAGGGACCTGTGGGCTCAAAATGAGCCCACAGCTGCCCTCCCATGCCCCCAGGGACCCCCCCTGCCACCCTTGCCCACCCCAGGAGGACACCCAAGGATGGAGGGACCCATCCCAGGGACATTCAGGTAAGTTCAGGTAAGTATAATTTTTTTTTTTTTTTATTATTTCTTTTGGCATAGGGGGGCCTGATTTGTGCCCCCCTACATGCCACAATGCCCAATGACCATGCCCAGGGGACATAAGTCCCCTGGGCATGGCCATTGGGCAAGGGGGCATGACTCCTGTCTTTACTAAGACAGGAGTCATGTAAATGGCGTCTGGGCGTCGTTAAAAATGGCGCAAATCGAGTGGAGGCGATTTTTTTGCGTCAACCTGACTTGCCCCATTTTAAGACGCCCTAACGCCATTTTTCCCTACGCCGGCGCTGCCTGGTGTACGTGGTTTTTTTCCACGCACACCAGGCAGCGCCGGTCTGCTAGCGCCGGCTAACGCCATTCAATAAATACGGCGCCCGCATGGCGCTTCAGAATGGCGTTAGCCGGCGCTAAACTTTTTGACGCTAAACTGCGTTAGCGCAGTTTAGCGTCAAAAAGTATAAATACGGGCCTACATTTTCCAAACTAAGAGAGAGCTGTTTTTTGCAAAGTGCCTAGCTGTGGATTTTGGCCTCTAGCTCAGCCGGCACTTAGGGAAACCTATCAAACCTGCGCATTTTTGAACACTTCACACCTAGGGGAAATCCAAGATGGGGTAACTTGTGAGGCTCTGACCACGTTCGTTACCCAGAATCCTTTGCAAACCTCAACATTTGGCCAAAAAAACACTTTTTCCTCTTATTTCGGTGACAGAAAGTTCTGGAATGTGAGAGGAGCCACAAATTTCCTTCCGCCCAGCATTCCCCAAGTCTCCATATAAAAATGGTACCTCACTTGTGTGGGTAGGCCTAGTGACCGCAACAGGAAATGTACCAAAACACAACGTGGCCACATTACATTTTCCAAACTAAAAGAGAGCTGTTTTTTGCAAAGTGCCTAGCTGTGGATTTTGGCCTCTAGCTCAGCTGGACCTAGGTAAACCTACCAAACCTGCGCATTTTTGAACACTTCACACCTAGGGGAAATCCAAGATGGGGTAACTTGTGAGGCTCTGACCACGTTAGTTACCCAGAATCCTTTGCAAACCTCAACATTTGGCCAAAAAGCACTTTTTCCTCTTATTTCGGTGACAGAAAGTTCTGGAATGTGAGAGGAGCCACAAATTTCCTTCCACCCAGCGTTTCCGCCAAGACTCCCAATAAAAATGGTACCTCACTTGTGTGGGTAGGCCTAGTGCTGCGACAGGAAATGCCCCAAAACACAACGTGCACACATTACATTTTTCAAATGAAAACAGAGCTGTTTTTTGCAAAGTACCTAGCTGTGGATTTTGGCCTCTAGCTCAGCCGGCACTTACCGAAACCTACCAAACCTGCGCATTTTTTAAAACTTCACACCTAGGGGAATTCCAAGATGGGGTACCTTGTGGGACTCTGACCACATTCTGTTACCCAGAATCCTTTGCAAACCTCAACATTTGGCCCAAAAAACTATTTTTCCTCTTATTTCGGTGACAGAAAGTTCTGGAATGTGAGACGAGCCACAAATGTCCTTCCACCAAGCATTCCGCCAAGCCTCCCGATAAAAATGGTACCTCACTTGTGTGGGTAGGTCTAGTACCCGCAACAGGAAATGCCCCAAAACACAACATGGACACATCACATTTTCCAAACGAAACAGAGCTGGTTTTTGCAATGTGCCTAGATGTGGATTTTAACCTCTAGCTCAGCCGGCACCTATGGAAACCTAACAAACCTGCCCATTTTTTAAAACTAGACACCTAGGGGAATCCAAGATGGGGTGACTTGTGGGGCTCTGACCAGGTTCTGTTACCCAGAATCCTTTGCAAACCTCAACATTTGGCCAAAAAAAAAAACTTTTCCTCTCAGTTCGGTGACAAAAAGTTCTGGAACCTGAGAGGAGCCACAAATTTCCTTCCACCCAGCATTCCGCCATGTCTCCCAATAAAAATGGTACCTCACTTGTGTGGGAAGGCCTAGTGCCCGCGACAGTAAATGCCCCAAAACACAACGTGGACACATCACATTTTCCAAACAAAAACAGAGCTGTTTTTTGCAAAGTGCTTAGCTGTGGATTTTGGACTCTAGCTCAGCCGGCACTTAGGGAAACCTATCAAACCTGTGCATTTTTAAAAACTAGACCCCTAGGGGAATCCAAGATGGGGTGACTTGTGGGGCTCTCATCAGGTCCTATTACCCAGAATCCTCTGCAAACCTCACAATCTGGCCAAAAAAAACACTTTTTCCTCTCATTTCGGTGACAGAAAGTTCTGGAATCTGAGAGGAGCCACAAATTTCCTTCCGCCCAGCATTCCCCAAGTCTCCAAATAAAAATGGTACCTCACTTGTGTGGGTAGGCCTAGTGACCGCAACAGGAAATGGCCCAAAACACAACGTGGCCACATTACATTTTCCAAACGAAAAGAGAGCTGTTTTTTGCAAAGTGCCTAGCTGTGGATTTTGGCCTCTAGCTCAGCTGGACACATCACATTTTCCAAACGAAACAGAGCTGGTTTTTGCAAAGTGCCAAGATGTGGATTTTAACCTCTAGCTCAGCCGGCACCTATGGAAACCTAACAAACCTGCCCATTTTTGAAAACTAGACACCTAGGGGAATCCAAGATGGGGTGACTTGTGGGGCTCTGACCAGGTTCTGTTACCCAGAATCCTTTGCAAACCTCAAACGTTGGCCAAAAAACAATTTTTCCTTTCATTTCGGTTACACAACGTTCTGGAATCTGAGAGGAGCCACAAATTTCCTTTCACCCAGTGTTGCGCAAAGACTACCAATAAAAATGGTACCTCACTTGTGTGGGTAGGTTTAGTACCCGCGACAGGAAATGCCCCAAAACACAACATGGACACATCACATTTTCCAAATGAAACAGAGCTGTTTTTTGCAAAGTGCCTAGACGTGTAAGATTTTGGCCTCTAGCTCAGCCGGCATCTAGGGAAACCTAACAAACCTGCGCATTTTTGAAAACTAGACACCTAGGGGAATACTAGATGGGGTGACTTGTGGGGCTCTAACCACGTTCTGTTACCCAGAATCCTTTGCAAACCTCAACATTTGGCCCAAAAAAAACACTTTTCCTCTCAGTTCGGTGACAGAAAGTTCTGGAACCTGAGAGGAGCGACAAATTTCCTTCCACCCAGCATTCCGCCAAGTCTCCCGATACAAATGGTACCTCACTTGTGTGGGAAGGCCTAGTGCCCGCGACAGTAAATGCCCCAAAACACAACATGGACACATCACATTTTCCAAACAAAAACAGAGCTGTTTTTTGCAAAGTGCTTAGCTGTGGATTTTGGACTCTAGCTCAGCCGGCACTTAGGGAAACCTATCAAACCTGTGCATTTTTAAAAACTAGACCCCTAGGGGAATCCAAGATGGGGTGACTTGTGGGGCTCTCATCAGGTCCTATTACCCAGAATCCTCTGCAAACCTCACAATCTGGCCAAAAAAAACACTTTTTCCTCTCATTTCGGTGACAGAAAGTTCTGGAATCTGAGAGGAGCCACAAATTTCCTTCCGCCCAGCATTCCCCAAGTCTCCAAATAAAAATGGTACCTCACTTGTGTGGGTAGGCCTAGTGACCGCAACAGGAAATGGCCCAAAACACAACGTGGCCACATTACATTTTCCAAACGAAAAGAGAGCTGTTTTTTGCAAAGTGCCTAGCTGTGGATTTTGGCCTCTAGCTCAGCTGGACACATCACATTTTCCAAACGAAACAGAGCTGGTTTTTGCAAAGTGCCAAGATGTGGATTTTAACCTCTAGCTCAGCCGGCACCTATGGAAACCTAACAAACCTGCCCATTTTTGAAAACTAGACACCTAGGGGAATCCAAGATGGGGTGACTTGTGGGGCTCTGACCAGGTTCTGTTACCCAGAATCCTTTGCAAACCTCAAACGTTGGCCAAAAAACAATTTTTCCTTTCATTTCGGTTACACAACGTTCTGGAATCTGAGAGGAGCCACAAATTTCCTTTCACCCAGTGTTGCGCAAAGACTACCAATAAAAATGGTACCTCACTTGTGTGGGTAGGTTTAGTACCCGCGACAGGAAATGCCCCAAAACACAACATGGACACATCACATTTTCCAAATGAAACAGAGCTGTTTTTTGCAAAGTGCCTAGACGTGTAAGATTTTGGCCTCTAGCTCAGCCGGCATCTAGGGAAACCTAACAAACCTGCGCATTTTTGAAAACTAGACACCTAGGGGAATACTAGATGGGGTGACTTGTGGGGCTCTAACCACGTTCTGTTACCCAGAATCCTTTGCAAACCTCAACATTTGGCCCAAAAAAAACACTTTTCCTCTCAGTTCGGTGACAGAAAGTTCTGGAACCTGAGAGGAGCGACAAATTTCCTTCCACCCAGCATTCCGCCAAGTCTCCTGATACAAATGGTACCTCACTTGTGTGGGAAGGCCTAGTGCCCGCGACAGTAAATGCCCCAAAACACAACATGGACACATCACATTTTCCAAACAAAAACAGAGCTGTTTTTTGCAAAGTGCTTAGCTGTGGATTTTGGACTCTAGCTCAGCCGGCACTTAGGGAAACCTATCAAACCTGTGCATTTTTAAAAACTAGACCCCTAGGGGAATCCAAGATGGGGTGACTTGTGGGGCTCTCATCAGGTCCTATTACCCAGAATCCTCTGCAAACCTCACAATCTGGCCAAAAAAAACACTTTTTCCTCTCATTTCGGTGACAGAAAGTTCTGGAATCTGAGAGGAGCCACAAATTTCCTTCCGCCCAGCATTCCCCAAGTCTCCATATAAAAATGGTACCTCACTTGTGTGGGTAGGCCTAGTGACCGCAACAGGAAATGGCCCAAAACACAACGTGGCCACATTACATTTTCCAAACGAAAAGAGAGCTGTTTTTTGCAAAGTGCCTAGCTGTGGATTTTGGCCTCTAGCTCAGCTGGACACATCACATTTTCCAAACGAAACAGAGCTGGTTTTTGCAAAGTGCCTAGATGTGGATTTTAACCTCTAGCTCAGCCGGCACCTATGGAAACCTAACAAACCTGCCCATTTTTGAAAACTAGACACCTAGGGGAATCCAAGATGGGGTGACTTGTGGGGCTCTGACCAGGTTCTGTTACCCAGAATCCTTTGCAAACCTCAAACGTTGGCCAAAAAACACTTTTTCCTTTCATTTCGGTTACACAACGTTCTGGAATCTGAGAGGAGCCACAAATTTCCTTTCACCCAGTGTTGCGCCAAGACTACCAATAAAAATGGTACCTCACTTGTGTGGGTAGGTTTAGTACCCGCGACAGGAAATGCCCCAAAACACAACATGGACACATCACATTTTCCAAATGAAACAGAGCTGTTTTTTGCAAAGTGCCTAGACGTGTAAGATTTTGGCCTCTAGCTCAGCCGGCATCTAGGGAAACCTAACAAACCTGCGCATTTTTGAAAACTAGACACCTAGGGGAATACTAGATGGGGTGACTTGTGGGGCTCTAACCACGTTCTGTTACCCAGAATCCTTTGCAAACCTCAACATTTGGCCAAAAAAAAAAACTTTTCCTCTCAGTTCGGTGACAGAAAGTTCTGGAACCTGAGAGGAGCCACAAATTTCCTTCCACCCAGCATTCCGCCAAGTCTCCCGATACAAATGGTACCTCACTTGTGTGGGAAGGCCTAGTGCCCGCGACAGTAAATGACCCAAAACACAACGTGGACACATCACATTTTCCAAACAAAAACAGAGCTGTTTTTTTGCAAAGTGCTTAGCTGTGGATTTTGGCCTCTAGCTCAGCCGGCACTTAGGGAAACCTATCATACCTGCGAATTTTTTAACACTTCACACCTAGGGGAAATCCAAGATGGGGTAACTTGTGAGGCTCTGACCACGTTCGTTACCCAGAATCCTTTGCAAACCTCAACATTTGGCCAAAAAAACACTTTTTCCTCTTATTTCGGTGACAGAAAGTTCTGGAATGTGAGAGGAGCCACAAATTTCCTTCCGCCCAGCATTCCCCAAGTCTCCATATAAAAATGGTACCTCACTTGTGTGGGTAGGCCCAGTGACCGCAACAGGAAATGGCCCAAAACACAACGTGGCCACATTACGGGGCATATTTATACTCCGTTTGCGCCAAATTTGCGTTGTTTTATTCGACGCAAATTCGGTGCAAAACTAACGCCATATTTATACTTTGGCGTTAGACGCGTCTAGCGCCAAAGTATGAGGAATGAGCGTCATTTTTTTGCGTGAACGCCTTCCTTGCGTTAATGAGATGCAAGGTAGGCGTTCCCGTCCCAAAAAATTACTGCGACACAAATGCGTCGTATTTATACTCCCGGGCAAAAATCACGCCCGGGAGTGGGCGGGGCAAAAAACCCCGCATTTGCGCCTCTTTTTAACGCCTGGGTCAGGGCAGGCGTTAAGGGACCTGTGGGCTCAAAATGAGCCCACAGCTGCCCTCCCATGCCCCCAGGGACCCCCCCTGCCACCCTTGCCCACCCCAGGAGGACACCCAAGGATGGAGGGACCCATCCCAGGGACATTCAGGTAAGTTCAGGTAAGTATAATTTTTTATTTTTTTTATTATTTTTTTTGGCATAGGGGGGCCTGATTTGTGCCCCCCTACATGCCACAATGCCCAATGACCATGCCCAGGGGACATAAGTCCCCTGGGCATGGCCATTGGGCAAGGGGGCATGACTCCTGTCTTTACTAAGACAGGAGTCATGTAAATGGCGTCTGGGAGTCGTTAAAAATGGCGCAAATCGAGTGGAGGCGATTTTTTTGCGTCAACCTGACTTGCCCCATTTTAAGACGCCCTAACGCCATTTTTCCCTACGCCGGCGCTGCCTGGTGTACGTGGTTTTTTTCCACGCACACCAGGCAGCGCCGGTCTGCTAGCGCCGGCTAACGCCATTCAATAAATACGGCGCCCGCATGGCGCTTAAGAATGGCGTTAGCCGGCGCTAAACTTTTTGACGCTAAACTGCGTTAGCGCAGTTTAGCATCAAAAAGTATAAATACGGGCCTACATTTTCCAAACTAAGAGAGAGCTGTTTTTTGCAAAGTGCCTAGCTGTGGATTTTGGCCTCTAGCTCAGCCGGCACTTAGGGAAACCTATCAAACCTGCGCATTTTTGAACACTTCACACCTAGGGGAAATCCAAGATGGGGTAACTTGTGAGGCTCTGACCACGTTCGTTACCCAGAATCCTTTGCAAACCTCAACATTTGGCCAAAAAACACTTTTTCCTCTTATTTCGGTGACAGAAAGTTCTGGAATGTGAGAGGAGCCACAAATTTCCTTCCGCCCAGCATTCCCCAAGTCTCCATATAAAAATGGTACCTCACTTGTGTGGGTAGGCCTAGTGACCGCAACAGGAAATGTACCAAAACACAACGTGGCCACATTACATTTTCCAAACTAAAAGAGAGCTGTTTTTTGCAAAGTGCCTAGCTATGGATTTTGGCCTCTAGCTCAGCTGGACCTAGGTAAACCTACCAAACCTGCGCATTTTTGAACACTTCACACCTAGGGGAAATCCAAGATGGGGTAACTTGTGAGGCTCTGACCACGTTAGTTACCCAGAATCCTTTGCAAACCTCAACATTTGGCCAAAAAGCACTTTTTCCTCTTATTTCGGTGACAGAAAGTTCTGGAATGTGAGAGGAGCCACAAATTTCCTTCCACCCAGCGTTTCCGCCAAGACTCCCAATAAAAATGGTACCTCACTTGTGTGGGTAGGCCTAGTGCTGCGACAGGAAATGCCCCAAAACGCAACGTGCACACATTACATTTTTCAAACGAAAACAGAGCTGTTTTTTGCAAAGTACCTAGCTGTGGATTTTGGCCTCTAGCTCAGCCGGCACTTACTGAAACCTACCAAACCTGCGCATTTTTTAAAACTTCACACCTAGGGGAATTCCAAGATGGGGTACCTTGTGGGACTCTGACCACATTCTGTTACCCAGAATCCTTTGCAAACCTCAACATTTGGCCAAAAAAACTATTTTTCCTCTTATTTCGGTGACAGAAAGTTCTGGAATGTGAGACGAGCCACAAATGTCCTTCCACCAAGCATTCCGCCAAGCCTCCCGATAAAAATGGTACCTCACTTGTGTGGGTAGGTCTAGTACCAGCAACAGGAAATGCCCCAAAACACAACATGGACACATCACATTTTCCAAACGAAACAGAGCTGGTTTTTGCAATGTGCCTAGATGTGGATTTTAACCTCTAGCTCAGCCGGCACCTATGGAAACCTAACAAACCTGCCCATTTTTTAAAACTAGACACCTAGGGGAATCCAAGATGGGGTGACTTGTGGGGCTCTGACCAGGTTCTGTTACCCAGAATCCTTTGTAAACCTCAACATTTGGCCAAAAAAAAAAACTTTTCCTCTCAGTTCGGTGACAAAAAGTTCTGGAACCTGAGAGGAGCCACAAATTTCCTTCCACCCAGCATTCCGCCATGTCTCCCAATAAAAATGGTACCTCACTTGTGTGGGAAGGCCTAGTGCCCGCGACAGTAAATGCCCCAAAACACAACGTGGACACATCACATTTTCCAAACAAAAACAGAGCTGTTTTTTGCAAAGTGCTTAGCTGTGGATTTTGGACTCTAGCTCAGCCGGCACTTAGGGAAACCTATCAAACCTGTGCATTTTTAAAAACTAGACCCCTAGGGGAATCCAAGATGGGGTGACTTGTGGGGCTCTCATCGGGTCCTATTACCCAGAATCCTCTGCAAACCTCACAATCTGGCCAAAAAAAACACTTTTTCGTCTCATTTCGGTGACAGAAAGTTCTGGAATCTGAGAGGAGCCACAAATTTCCTTCCGCCCAGCATTCCCCAAGTCTCCAAATAAAAATGGTTCCTCACTTGTGTGGGTAGGCCTAGTGACCGCAACAGGAAATGGCCCAAAACACAACGTGGCCACATTACATTTTCCAAACGAAAAGAGAGCTGTTTTTTGCAAAGTGCCTAGCTGTGGATTTTGGCCTCTAGCTCAGCTGGACACATCACATTTTCCAAACGAAACAGAGCTGGTTTTTGCAAAGTGCCTAGATGTGGATTTTAACCTCTAGCTCAGCTGGCACCTATGGAAACCTAACAAACCTGCCCATTTTTGAAAACTAGACACCTAGGGGAATCCAAGATGGGGTGACTTGTGGGGCTCTGACCAGGTTCTGTTACCCAGAATCCTTTGCAAACCTCAAACGTTGGCCAAAAAACAATTTTTCCTTTCATTTCGGTTACACAACGTTCTGGAATCTGAGAGGAGCCACAAATTTCCTTTCACCCAGTGTTGCGCAAAGACTACCAATAAAAATGGTACCTCACTTGTGTGGGTAGGTTTAGTACCCGCGACAGGAAATGCCCCAAAACACAACATGGACACATCACATTTTCCAAATGAAACAGAGCTGTTTTTTGCAAAGTGCCTAGACGTGTAAGATTTTGGCCTCTAGCTCAGCCGGCATCTAGGGAAACCTAACAAACCTGCGCATTTTTGAAAACTAGACACCTAGGGGAATACTAGATGGGGTGACTTGTGGGGCTCTAACCACGTTCTGTTACCCAGAATCCTTTGCAAACCTCAACATTTGGCCCAAAAAAAACAACACTTTTCCTCTCAGTTCGGTGACAGAAAGTTCTGGAACCTGAGAGGAGCCACAAATTTCCTTCCACCCAGCATTCCGCCAAGTCTCCCGATACAAATGGTACCTCACTTGTGTGGGAAGGCCTAGTGCCCGCGACAGTAAATGACCCAAAACACAAAGTGGACACATCACATTTTCCAAACAAAAACAGAGCTGTTTTTTTGCAAAGTGCTTAGCTGTGGATTTTGGCCTCTAGCTCAGCCGGCACTTAGGGAAACCTATCATACCTGCAAATTTTTGAACACTTCACACCTAGGGGAAATCCAAGATGGGGTAACTTGTGAGGCTCTGACCACGTTAGTTACCCAGAATCCTTTGCAAACCTCAACATTTGGCCAAAAAAACACTTTTTCCTCTTATTTCAGTGACAGAAAGTTCTGGAATGTGAGAGGAGCCACAAATTTCCTTCCGCCCAGCATTCCCCAAGTCTCCATATAAAAATGGTACCTCACTTGTGTGGGTAGGCCTAGTGACCGCAACAGGAAATGGCCCAAAACACAACGTGGCCACATTACGGGGCATATTTATACTCCGTTTGCGCCAAATTTGCGTCGTTTCATTCGACGCAAATTCGGCGCAAAACTAACGCCATATTTATACTTTGGCGTTAGACGCGTCTAGCGCCAAAGTATGAGGAATGAGCGTCATTTTTTTGCGTGAACGCCTTCCTTGCGTTAATGAGATGCAAGGTAGGCGTTCCCGTCCAAAAAAATGACTGCGACACAAATGCGTCGTATTTATACTCCCGGGCAAAAATCACGCCCGGGAGTGGGCGGGGCAAAAAAAACCGCATTTGCGCCTTTTTTTAACGCCTGGGTCAGGGCAGGCGTTAAGGGACCTGTGGGCTCAAAATGAGCCCACAGCTGCCCTCCCATGCCCCCAGGGACCCCCCTGCCACCCTTGCCCACCCCAGGAGGACACCCAAGGATGGAGGGACCCATCCCAGGGACATTCAGGTAAGTTCAGGTAAGTATAATTTTTTATTTTTTTTATTATTTTTTTTGGCATAGGGGGGCCTGATTTGTGCCCCCCTACATGCCACAATGCCCAATGACCATGCCCAGGGGACATAAGTCCCCTGGGCATGGCCATTGGGCAAGGGGGCATGACTCCTGTCTTTACTAAGACAGGAGTCATGTAAATGGCGTCTGGGCGTCGTTAAAAATGGCGCAAATCGGGTGGAGGCGATTTTTTTGCGTCAACCTGACTTGCCCCATTTTAAGACGCCCTAACGCCATTTTTCCCTACGCCGGCGCTGCCTGGTGTACGTGGTTTTTTTCCACGCACACCAGGCAGCGCCGGTCTGCTAGCGCCGGCTAATGCCATTCAATAAATACGGCGCCCGCATGGCGCTTCAGAATGGCGTTAGCCGGCGCTAAACTTTTTGACGCTAAACTGCGTTAGCGCAGTTTAGCGTCAAAAAGTATAAATACAGGCCTACATTTTCCAAACTAAGAGAGAGCTGTTTTTTGCAAAGTGCCTAGCTGTGGATTTTGGCCTCTAGCTCAGCCGGCACTTAGGGAAACCTATCAAACCTGCGCATTTTTGAACACTTCACACCTAGGGGAAATCCAAGATGGGGTAACTTGTGAGGCTCTGACCACGTTCGTTACCCATAATCCTTTGCAAACCTCAACATTTGGCCAAAAAAACACTTTTTCCTCTTATTTCGGTGACAGAAAGTTCTGGAATGTGAGAGGAGCCAAAAATTCCTTCCGCCCAGCATTCCCCAAGTCTCCATATAAAAATGGTACCTCACTTGTGTGGGTAGGCCTAGTGACCGCAACAGGAAATGTACCAAAACACAACGTGGCCACATTACATTTTCCAAACTAAAAGAGAGCTGTTTTTTGCAAAGTGCTTAGCTGTGGATTTTGGCCTCTAGCTCAGCTGGACCTAGGTAAACCTACCAAACCTGCGCATTTTTGAACACTTCACACCTAGGGGAAATCCAAGATGGGGTAACTTGTGAGGCTCTGACCACGTTAGTTACCCAGAATCCTTTGCAAACCTCAACATTTGGCCAAAAAGCACTTTTTCCTCTTATTTCGGTGACAGAAAGTTCTGGAATGTGAGAGGAGCCACAAATGTCCTTCCACCCAGCGTTTCCGCCAAGACTCCCAATAAAAATGGTACCTCACTTGTGTGGGTAGGCCTAGTGCTGCGACAGGAAATGCCCCAAAACACAACGTGCACACATTACATTTTTCAAACGAAAACAGAGCTGTTTTTTGCAAAGTACCTAGCTGTGGATTTTGGCCTCTAGCTCAGCCGGCACTTACCGAAACCTACCAAACCTGCGCATTTTTTAAAACTTCACACCTAGGGGAATTCCAAGATGGGGTACCTTGTGGGACTCTGACCACATTCTGTTACCCAGAATCCTTTGCAACCCTCAACATTTGGCCAAAAAAACTATTTTTCCTCTTGTTTCGGTGACAGAAAGTTCTGGAATGTGAGACGAGCCACAAATGTCCTTCCACCAAGCATTCCGCCAAGCCTCCCGATAAAAATGGTACCTCACTTGTGTGGGTAGGTCTAGTACCCGCAACAGGAAATGCCCCAAAACACAACATGGACACATCACATTTTCCAAACGAAACAGAGCTGGTTTTTGCAATGTGCCTAGATGTGGATTTTAACCTCTAGCTCAGCCGGCACCTATGGAAACCTAACAAACCTGCCCATTTTTGAAAACTAGACACCTAGGGGAATCCAAGATGGGGTTACTTGTGGGGCTCTGACCAGGTTCTGTTACCCAGAATCCTTTGCAAACCTCAACATTTGGCCAAAAAAAAAAACTTTTCCTCTCAGTTCGGTGACAGAAAGTTCTGGAACCTGAGAGGAGCCACAAATTTCCTTCCACCCAGCATTCCGCCATGTCTCCCAATAAAAATGGTACCTCACTTGTGTGGGAAGGCCTAGTGCCCGCGACAGTAAATGCCCCAAAACACAACGTGGACACATCACATTTTCCACAAAAAAACAGAGCTGTTTTTTGCAAAGTGCTTAGCTGTGGATTTTGGCCTCTAGCTCAGCCGGCACTTAGGGAAACCTATCAAACCTGTGCATTTTTAAAAACTAGACCCCTAGGGGAATCCAAGATGGGGTGACTTGTGGGGCTCTCATCAGGTCCTATTACCCAGAATCCTCTGCAAACCTCACAATCTGGCCAAAAAAAACACTTTTTCCTCTCATTTCGGTGACAGAAAGTTCTGGAATCTGAGAGGAGACACAAATTTCCTTCCGCCCAGCATTCCCCAAGTCTCCAAATAAAAATGGTACCTCACTTGTGTGGGTAGGCCTAGTGACCGCCACAGGAAATGGCCCAAAACACAACGTGGCCACATTACATTTTCCAAACGAAAAGAGAGCTGTTTTTTGCAAAGTGCCTAACTGTGGATTTTGGCCTCTAGCTCAGCTGGACACATCACATTTTCCAAACGAAACAGAGCTGGTTTTTGCAAAGTGCCTAGATGTGGATTTTAACCTCTAGCTCAGCCGGCACCTATGGAAACCTAACAAACCTGCCCTTTTTTGAAAACTAGACACCTAGGGGAATCCAAGATGGGGTGACTTGTGGGGCTCTGACCAGGTTCTGTTACCCAGAATCCTTTGCAAACCTCAAACGTTGGCCAAAAAACAATTTTTCCTTTCATTTCGGTTACACAACGTTCTGGAATCTGAGAGGAGCCACAAATTTACTTTCACCCAGTGATGCGCCAAGACTACCAATAAAAATGGTACCTCACTTGTGTGGGTAGGTTTAGTACCCACGACAGGAAATGCCCCAAAACACAACATGGACACATCACATTTTCCAAATGAAACAGAGCTGTTTTTTGCAAAGTGCCTAGACGTGTAAGATTTTGGCCTCTAGCTCAGCCGGCATCTAGGGAAACCTAACAAACCTGCGCATTTTTGAAAACTAGACACCTAGGGGAATACTAGATGGGGTGACTTGTGGGGCTCTAACCACGTTCTGTTACCCAGGATCCTTTGCAAACCTCAACATTTGGCCAAAAAAAAACACTTTTCCTCTCAGTTCGGTGACAGAAAGTTCTGGAACCTGAGAGGAGCCACAAATTTCCTTCCACCCAGCATTCCGCCAAGTCTCCCGATACAAATGGTACCTCACTTGTGTGGGAAGGCCTAGTGCCCGCGACAGTAAATGACCCAAAACACAACGTGGACACATCACATTTTCCAAACAAAAACAGAGCTGTTTTTTTGCAAAGTGCTTAGCTGTGGATTTTGGCCTCTAGCTCAGCCGGCACTTAGGGAAACCTATCATACCTGCAAATTTTTGAACACTTCACACCTAGGGGAAATCCAAGATGGGGTAACTTGTGAGGCTCTGACCACGTTCGTTACCCAGAATCCTTTGCAAACCTCAACATTTGGCCAAAAAAACACTTTTTCCTCTTATTTCGGTGACAGAAAGTTCTGGAATGTGAGAGGAGCCACAAATTTCCTTCCGCCCAGCATTCCCCAAGTCTCCATATAAAAATGGTACCTCACTTGTGTGGGTAGGCCTAGTGACCGCAACAGGAAATGGCCCAAAACACAACGTGGCCACATTACGGGGCATATTTATACTCCGTTTGCGCCAAATTTGCGTCGTTTTATTCGACGCAAATTCAGCGCAAAACTAACGCCATATTTATACTTTGGCGTTAGACGCGTCTAGCGCCAAAGTATGAGGAATGAGCGTCATTTTTTTGCGTGAACGCCTTCCTTGCGTTAATGAGATGCAAGGTAGGCGTTCCCGTCCAAAAAAATGACTGCGACACAAATGCGTCGTATTTATACTCCCGGGCAAAAATCACGCCCGGGAGTGGGCGGGGCAAAAAACCCCGCATTTGCGCCTCTTTTTAACGCCTGGGTCAGGGCAGGCGTTAAGGGACCTGTGGGCTCAAAATGAGCCCACAGCTGCCCTCCCATGCCCCCAGGGACCCCCCCTGCCACCCTTGCCCACCCCAGGAGGACACCCAAGGATGGAGGGACCCATCCCAGGGACATTCAGGTAAGTTCAGGTAAGTATAATTTTTTATTTTTTTTATTATTTTTTTTGGCATAGGGGGGCCTGATTTGTGCCCCCCTACATGCCACAATGCCCAATGACCATGCCCAGGGGACATAAGTCCCCTGGGCATGGCCATTGGGCAAGGGGGCATGACTCCTGTCTTTAGTAAGACAGGAGTCATGTAAATGGCGTCTGGGCGTCGTTAAAAATGGCGCAAATCGGGTGGAGGTGATTTTTTTGCGTCAACCTGACGTGCCCCATTTTAATACGCCCTAACGCCATTTTTCCCTACGCCGGCGCTGCCTGGTGTACGTGGTTTTTTTCCACGCACACCAGGCAGCGCCGGTCAGCTAGCGCCGGCTAACGCCATTCAATAAATACGGCGCCCGCATGGTGCTTCAGAATGGCGTTAGCCGGCGCTAAACTTTTTGACGCTAAACTGCGTTAGCGCAGTTTAGCGTCAAAAAGTATAAATACAGGCCTACATTTTCCAAACTAAGAGAGAGCTGTTTTTTGCAAAGTGCCTAGCTGTGGATTTTGGCCTCTAGCTCAGCCGGCACTTAGGGAAACCTATCAAACCTGCGCATTTTTGAACACTTCACACCTAGGGGAAATCCAAGATGGGGTAACTTGTGAGGCTCTGACCACGTTCGTTACCCAGAATCCTTTGCAAACCTCAACATTTGGCCAAAAAAACACTTTTTCCTCTTATTTCGGTGACAGAAAGTTCTGGAATGTGAGAGGAGCCACAAATTTCCTTCCGCCCAGCATTCCCCAAGTCTCCATATAAAAATGGTACCTCACTTGTGTGGGTAGGCCTAGTGACCGCAACAGGAAATGTACCAAAACACAACGTGGCCACATTACATTTTCCAAACTAAAAGAGAGCTGTTTTTTGCAAAGTGCTTAGCTGTGGATTTTGGCCTCTAGCTCAGCTGGACCTAGGTAAACCTACCAAACCTGCGCATTTTTTAACACTTCACACCTAGGGGAAATCCAAGATGGGGTAACTTGTGAGGCTCTGACCACGTTAGTTACCCAGAATCCTTTGCAAACCTCAACATTTGGCCAAAAAGCACTTTTTCCTCTTATTTCGGTGACAGAAAGTTCTGGAATGTGAGAGGAGCCACAAATTTCCTTCCACCCAGCGTTTCCGCCAAGACTCCCAATAAAAATGGTACCTCACTTGTGTGGGTAGGCCTAGTGCTGCGACAGGAAATGCCCCAAAACACAACGTGCACACATTACATTTTTCAAACGAAAACAGAGCTGTTTTTTGCAAAGTACCTAGCTGTGGATTTTGGCCTCTAGCTCAGCCGGCACTTACCGAAACCTACCAAACCTGCGCATTTTTTAAAACTTCACACCTAGGGGAATTCCAAGATGGGGTACCTTGTGGGACTCTGACCACATTCTGTTACCCAGAATCCTTTGCAAACCTCAACATTTGGCCAAAAAAACTATTTTTCCTCTTATTTCGGTGACAGAAAGTTCTGGAATGTGAGACGAGCCACAAATGTCCTTCCACCAAGCATTCCGCCAAGCCTCCCGATAAAAATGGTACCTCACTTGTGTGGGTAGGTCTAGTACCCGCAACAGGAAATGCCCCAAAACACAACATGGACACATCACATTTTCCAAACGAAACAGAGCTGGTTTTTGCAATGTGCCTAGATGTGGATTTTAACCTCTAGCTCAGCCGGCACCTATGGAAACCTAACAAACCTGCCCATTTTTGAAAACTAGACACCTAGGGGAATCCAAGATGGGGTGACTTGTGGGGCTCTGACCAGGTTCTGTTACCCAGAATCCTTTGCAAACCTCAAACGTTGGCCCAAAAACACTTTTTCCTCTCATTTCTGTTACACAACGTTTAGGAATCTGAGAGGAGCCACAAATTTCCGTCCACCCAGTGTTGTGCCAAGACTACCAATAAAAATGGTATCTCACTTGTGTGGGTAGGTCTAGTACCCGCGACAGGAAATGCCCCAAAACACAACATGGACACATCACATTTTCCAAACTAAACAGCTGTTTTTGGCAAAGTGCCTAGATGTGGATTTTGGCCTCTAGCTCAGCCGGCATCTAGGGAAACCTACCAAACCTGCGCATTTTTGAAAACTAGGCACCTAGGGCAATACTAGATGGGGTGACTTGTGGGGCTCTAACCACGTTCTGTTACCCAGAATCCTTTGCAAACCTCAACATTTGGCCAAAACAAAACACTTTTCCTCTCATTTCGGTGACAGAAAGTTCTGGAACCTGAGAGGAGCCACAAATTTTCTTCCACCCAGCATTCCGCCAAGTCTCCTGATAAAAATGGTACCTCACTTGTGTGGGTAGGCTTAGTGCCCGCAACAGGAAATGCCCCCAAAACACTACGTGGACACATCATATTTTCCAAACGAAAACAGAGCTGGTTTTTGCAAAGTGCCGAGCTGTGGATTTTGGCCTCTAGCTCAGCCGGCACCTATGGAAACCTAACAAACCCGCCCATTTCTGAAAACTAGACACCTAGGGGAATCCAAGATGGGGTGACTTGTGGGGCTCTGACCAGGTCCTGTTACCCGGAATCCTTTGCAAACCTCAAACGTTCGCCAAAAAACACTTTTTCCTCTCATTTCGGTTACAGAGCGTTCTGGAATCTGAGAAGAGCCACAAATTTCCTTCCACCCAGTGTTGCGCCAAGACTACCAATAAAAATTGTACCTCACTTGTGTGGGTAGGCCTAATGCCCGTGACAGTAAATGCCCCAAAATACAACGTGGAAACATCACATTTTCCAAACGAAAGCAGAGCTGTTTTTTGCAAAGTGCCTAGCTGTGGATTTTGGCCTCTAGGTCAGCTGGCACCAAGGGAAACCTACCAAACCTGCACATTTTAAAAAACTAGACACCTAGGAGAATCAAAGATGGGGTGACTTGTGGGGCTCTCACAGGTTTTGTTACCCAGAATCCTTTGCAAACCTCAAACTTTGACAAAAAAAAAACACTTTTTCCTCTCATTTCGGTGACAGAAAGTTCTAGAATCTGAGAGGTGCCACAAATTTCCTTCTGCACAGCATTTCCCCAAGTCTCCCAATAAAAATGGTACCTCACTTGTGTGGGTAGGCCTACTGCCAGTGACAGGAAATGCCCCAAAACACAACGTGGACACAGTACATTTTCCAAACGAAATCAGAGCTGTTTTTTGCAAAGTGCCTAGCTGTGGATTTTGGCCTCTAGCTCAGCCGGCACCGAGGGAAACCTAACAGACCTGCGCATTTCTGAAAACTACACACCTAGGGGAATTCCAAGATGGGGTGAGTTGTGGGGCTCTTACCACGTTCTGTTACCCAGAATCCTTTGCAAAACTCAACATTTGGCCCAAAAAAAACTTTTCCCTTTTATTTCGGTGACAGAAAGTTCTGGAATCTGAGAGGAGCCACAAATTTCCTTCCACCCTTCGTTTCCTCACGTCTCGCAATAAAAATGGTCCTCACTTGTGTGGGTAGGTCTAGTGCCCGCGACAGGAAATCCCCCAAAACACAACGTGGACATATCACATTTTCCAAACGAAAACAGAGCTGTTTTTTGGAAAGTGCCTAGCTGTGGATTTTGGCTTCTAGCTCAGCCGGCATCTATGGAAACCTAGCAAACCTGTGCATTTTTTAAAACTGGACATCTAGGGGAATCCAAGACGGGGTAATTTGTGGGGCTCTGACCAGGTTCTATAACCCAGAATTCTTTGCCAACCACATAAAGGTGTCTAAAGAAACACTTTTTCCTCACATTTCGGTGACAGAAAGTTCTGGAATCTGAGAGGAGCCACAAACTTCCTTCCACCCAGCGTTCCCCCAGGTCTCCTGTTAAAGATGGTGCCTCACTTGTGTGGGTAGGCCTAGCGCCTGCGAAAGGAGATGCCCAAAACACTATGTGGACACATCAAAATTATCAAATACAAAACTAACTGTTTTTGCAGGGGCACCTGCGTTTTTGGAACTGGGCTCAGCAGCCATATAGGGAAACCTACCAAAACCAAACATTTCTGAAAACTAGGCACCC